>NW_027556291.1:405653-1744976 GCF_003287225.1 Phascolarctos cinereus | reverse complement strand
CCCTCCCTTTTCCTCTCTGCCCTCTCCCCTTTCCTCTCTGCTCCCTCCCCCTTCCTCTCTGCCCTCCTTCCTCTCTGCCCCTCCCCTTCCTTTCTGTCCCCCTCCCTTTTCCTCTCTGCCCCCTCCCCCTTCCTCTCTGCCCTCTCCCTCTTCCTCTCTGCCCTCCTTCCTCTCTGCCCTCCTTCCTCTCTGCCCCTGCCTCCTTCCTCTCTGCCCCCTCCCTCTTCCCTGATGTGCACCTCGACACCTCCCAAGCAAGGCCCCTGGTTGGCTTGCTGGGGAAGTGAGGGGAAGGCTGTGGCTTTTGCTCAGGAAGGACCAAGTACTCCAAGGAGATCTTCCTTTGAGCTGACTTCTAGCCTTCTTGCTGCAGGCCAGGGAAGCTTGCTCATTCTGCTTTAGTCTTCAGTGGAAATCACTAAAAGCAGCATAGGTCCTCGTTGAGGAAGAGGACCCTGGCTCTGGCCCCTCTCTAGCTGTGTGTCCTTGGACAAGTTTCTTTCCCTCTCTGAGCCTCAGTTTCCAGTTCTGTAAAATGTGATGGAATAGAGGGATAGGGTAGGGGGTGGAATGAGATGATCTCTGAGGTTCCTTTTAGTGCTAAATCCTAAGTGTGAATGTGCAGCCTCCCAAGGAATGTGTCTTGGCCTGAGGCCAGAGAGTCCTTTGTGGTAGAGGGTGGAGGAGGGGCGTTGGGGGAGGGAGTTCTTTCCTCGGACTCTCGTTCCACGTCTCTGCTCCGGCCTTCTCCTCCCTTCCGGGCCTCTTCTCTCACTATCTCTCTCCCCTTGGGGCCTCTTTGCTAGTTGCCATAGGCCCAGAGAATTTTAGGATTTAGAATCGGAAAGGCCTTCCAAGCCCATCCAATCCGAACCGGTCATTTTATAAAGCAGGAAAACTGAGACCCCGGGAGGTGAGGGAATCGCCCAAGCTCTCCCACTGGGAGGGACTGCCAGATCATCTCTTCTAACCCCGTCCTTTTACAGGGAAGGAAACCCGGGTCCAGATAGCGGAAGGGACCTGGCTGAGGCCCAGAGTTCTAAAGGGTCAGTGCCTGAACTGGCCCCCTGGGCCTTGGACTCAACCCCAGTGCTCTGGGGTGCCAGGCTCTGCCTACATCCCCTCTCCTTGGAGCCTGGACAGCGTATGGGAGGACTGGGATGATGAGAACCCTCCCCTGGAGACCCAGCACACTTTCACTGGGAGCAGAAGGCTGAGCCTGGGGGGCTACAAAGAAGGCCAATTCCTTGGCCCTGACCCCCATTAGAGGTCTTTTCAGCTTGAGGGGGCCTCTGGCTTCTGCTTCCCAATGGGATTGGATGGAGAGTGCTTCCAGGTCTCGAATGAATGGAGCCCACTTTTCATTCCACTCTGGATCCCCCGCAAGTTCTATTCCTCAATTCACGGTGGGGTGTCGTGAAAATGAGGAGACTGCAGTCAATCAGCATCTCTCATCTGCACCCAGGCCTAGAGCAAGACTAGAACGAACAGTCTGCAGTCCCCTCCCCACTCCAACTCCCTCAGGGGACTCAATTTCTCCTCTTTCTGTCCCCCTCCAGTCAGGCCCACCAGCCAGCTTGGGCAAGAAAGGGAAGGTGGAAGACTGGACCTCAGGAGCCCTGGGGGAAGAGAGGTCCTCAGGGCAGCCTGGGCCACCTGCTAGGAGTTTGGGGGCAGGGGGAGAGAGGAAGGAGCCCTAGTTGTTAAAAATAGGTATCTTTTGTCTCTCCTCCTGTATAGCACTTTATTTGCTCACCCCTAGAGAAGCATTTCTAATAACAGAGAAGGTTTTTTTGTTTCGTTTTGTTTTTTTAGGAGAAGAGAAAACCAATCTGCCACCAAAGTGGGCAATGCTTTCAAAATGTTGGATGGTTTCATGCTTCTGGACCCCAGGGTGTCTTCTTCCTCTTCTTGTGAAGTTTGCACCATTCACTTTTGAGTATTTCATGGTCGGTTATTCTTCCTATTTCCATCATTGGAACTGTGTTGACTGTTTTGCCTTCCTTCATTCGGCATCGATTGCCCCCTTGGTATTTGCCATGTTTGTCATTTCTTAGGCCACAGTCAGATTCCATTCCACCCGTGTAGCTGTTCCCCAATAGATGGGCGTCGACTTTGGGGCCAGTTCTTTGCTCCCCTATCCACATGCTTTTGGTCAAAGACCTCCTTGGGGCATGTGCCTGGCGGCAGTGAGATCTCTGGGGCAAAGGGCTTTGATGGATATTGTAGTCACTTTCTCTGCATAATTCCCAATGGTTTTCCATAATGGTTGGACAAGTTCGCCAGCGGTTGATTCCTGCCAGGTAATGGTTCCTGGTCAACTCCCTCCATCTGCCCCGCCCTACACCCCTCCCTCTGCTACTCCTCAGTGCCCCTAGCTCTTGATTTGGGATAGACAAGCTTAACTAGCTCCTCCTTTGACACCCTGGTGCCTAAAGTCACCTTCCACTTGTTTACTTTTTAAAAAAATATTTTAAAATTTTATTTTAAACTTAAACACGAAATAAGGCGGGGGGGGGGGGAAGCATTGCCACGTGCACAGCAGAACGTAAGAGAGGCTCCAAAATAGACAGCAATCAATTTCCGTTTCAAGAAAGCCTATTGATAAATACTACACATTGTGTTCTGAGTTGCCCGGCTTCTGTTTGCTTCCTTGTAAGTTTTTGTTTGTTCTCTGCTGTGCACTTTTTACTTTGCTCTTTTGTCTTCTTCCCCCCCCCCCGCTACAATTAATCGAGGACAGATTTATATATACATAATATACATACACATATATGCACATGCATACATACATACGTGCAAACACATATACATACATATACATACACTTACAGACACATACATATACTTAGATATCTATGATCATACTCATATATAGACATATACATTCATACACATCTATGTAAGGCCGTACTGTACTTGTCTGTCCTCTGTTTCTCTGACGGTGGATAACGTCTTCCTTGGTAAGTCCGAGTCTATTCTGTATTTTTCTAAGTCCACCCACTCGTCCTTTCCTGCACCACAGCCATTTTCCAACCTTATACTGTCGAGTTATTTTAAATAGTCTAAAATAATATTGACTAATCTGGCTGATAAATGGTGTACTTTCCCTATTTTTCTCTTTTGATTAAATCTATTTTAGCCTTAACTTTGTCTGAGATCGTGATTACTACCCCTGCTTTTTTTCCCTAATAAATTCTACTCCTGATCTTTATTTTATGTTTGTGTGTATCTCTTATTTCCTATGACTCCTGACTCCTCTACTTTACTTCTACCCACTACCTTGCCCTCCTGTTACTTAACACCCCCCCCCCCCAAAGATCCCTCCCTTGTCCTCAGTTGTTTACTCTTACAACATCTGGCTGGCAATGCTTAGGTAGGTCACTAGAGCCCTGGGGCAGAGAGAGGCCCGAGGACCATTGCAGGCCGAGGTGGTGGTGGTGGTGGGGGGGGCTTTGGCACTGGAAGGCACCCAACTCGGATAGAAATGGAGAAGGACTCTGTCTCCTCAGGGACCCTGGCTGTGTCTCCTACCCCAAGTATCATTTCCTCAGGCTCCCTGAATACTTTCAGGGAGCTCCTGCCTATCCTAGGTTTGCCTTTGGCAGCCCTGGGCCCCTGAACCCTAATGCTTGGCCCCTCCCCTCCTGCCCTGTTTGCAGCCTGGCTCCTTGGAGGTGAGAGCTATGTGGAGAGCTAGCCTGCCGCCAAGCCCCCAGCTGTCTCAGCTCCTGCTGCTAGGAACAAGAAGCTTATTAAGAGAAGCCTTGAGACCTGCTCGCTCCAGAGTCCCACGGCTGGGCCTGAGCCTGGGCCTGGGGGTGTGGGGGGTGGGGGGAGCACCCACAGAGTTCCATTTCCTTCTGCAAACAGTCTACAGATGAGGGAAGGTCAGCACCCTGGGCTCCAGCTCCATTTCCGCTGGCCTTCTGGCCTCAGCCTTTGGCCGTCTTCGAGTCTCTGCGTCTATCTCCTTGTCTGTCTCTGCTCTCTGGTTCTCTGCTTCCATCTCTACGTCTTTGTCGCTGGACTCTTTGTCGTTCTTTGTCACAGCTGAGTCACAAGGCTGAGCTCCAGTGGCAGGGTCAGTCGCAGGCTCTCTCCTGTTCTCCATTTCTCTGTCTTTTCTCTCTGTCTCTGTTTCTTTTTGGGTCTCTGTCTCTCTATTTCTGTCTCTTTCTCTCTTTCCTTTTGTCCCTGTTCCCTGAGTTTCTATGATTCAGTCACCAGGATCCTTGGTTCCTGTCTCTGTCTCAGAGGAATCTCTGCCTCTTTGTCCTGCCTGCCTGTCTTCTCTCCTCTCTGCTCCAATGGTCCCTCCTTCCCTCCCTCCTTCCTTCTCTCTCCCTCCCTTCTCTGTCACCCCCCTCTCTCTGTCTCTCTAGGTGTTTCTCCTCTCTCTGTGTCTTTTTCCGTCTCTGTCTCTCCTCTCTCTCCGTCTCTCATCTCTCTTTGTTTCTGTCTCTCTGTCTCTCTCTTTCCCTCCTCCTCCTCCTCCTCCTCCATCCCCCTCTCTTTCCCCCTCCCTCCCCTCCCAACTCAATCCCTCTCTCCTCTCTTTCCCTCCCTGGGCTCTGAGGCTGTTGTCAGGCAATTATGGGAGAGGCCAGGCTGGGCTGGGTAAACACGGTACCAGCGGGATGTGAGGAATTCTGCTGCCTTGGCTTTGTACAAGGGTGTGGGAGAGGGAAAAGGGAGGGGTGGTCACAGAGCCCAGGGAAGGAGAGGAGACAGAATACTCATCTCTTCTCCTTTTGGGCTTCATTGCCAACCCCCAAGTGTCTGCCTAGTTGGAGAGAAGGAGCCTGAGGGTCTTTGCCCAGACTCTCTCATCCCTGTTCCTATCTCTCTCTACTCCCCCACTTCCCACAGCCCCCCAAGATCAGTTTATCTCTTGTGGCCAGGAATTCAAGGTCTATAAAGGAAGGGCCTTTCCTGGGATCCTGGGTTGATGGGAAGAAAGAAAGGTGCTGGGCCACAAGACGACAGTAAAGCTATATCCTGGGCAAGTAGGTGTCTCCTGGGTCCTGAAAAAAGCCTTTAAGGGAAAGAGGAAGTAGAGCAGCGTCTCTAACCCTGCTTCTCATTCCATGGCTAATCCATTGGAGCCTTAACTGCCTGTTCTGGTCGAGTGGACTCAGGAGACCTAGTTCCCAGTCCCCACCTCCTTTCTGTGCTCCCTGAATGTGTGTGCCCCTTGAAGTCCAGTTGGTAACCCTCCTTGGAGAGCTGGCCAGGCCACCCTGCTGCTGCTCACCTCCTTCCAGCTGCATTCAGAGAGGAGGCCGAGCAGCGAGAGAAGTACCATTTTGAGGGTGCCACCAAGTTCCCCCTCTACAGCTGAGGCAGATACCAGTCCCTCAACTTGGTGGGTGGTCTTCGACAGCCTCCTCCACCACTAATTTAATACTCTGTAGCCAGCCTGGGAAGGAGCTTCTCTGAACTTGAACCCAGCTCTCTTCACTACAAGGTCTTTCTACCCCAGACCTTTACTGCATTAGAAAGGCCAGACTGAGATTAGACTGAAGGAAGACCTTCCTCACTGTCAGTGACCAAGAGAGGTAATTCTGGCCAGACCATTCATGAAGGTGTAAGGACTCCCTCAGGGCTTGGGGGGGTGGGGGGAGAGGGGCATGGTTTGTTTGGAGTCCAGGGGACAGAAAATGCTCTGGGCAGGACGGTGGGAAGTGAAGGTGTGACTCCATCTGGGGATGGCGAGGCAGCTAGGCAAAGGGAAGTGGGGAGAACGGAGGCTAGAGGCACTGGCCTTGTTTTATCATGCAGCTGGAAACATCTGGCTAAACCATTGAGTGGCCTTCTCTTGGGCTTCTCCTCCCCCCACCAAGCCCAGTTCTGCCCGAGGCTTCCCTGGCGCCTAGTCCTTGGGTCCCAGCTCAAATCCCACTGTCCCAAGCCCCCATAACACTAGTACTCCCCCTGCATTGATCATCTCCAATTTCTTCTGTCTGTCTTCTTTCTACATCTCCCCCATGAGACTGGAAGCTTCTGGAGGACAAGGACAATCTTTTGCCTTACTTTGTGTTGCCTTTATTTGGTACAGTGTCTAGCAGGTACATAGTAGGTGCTTAATAAATGTTAGTGACTGACCGGCCTGTTGGTTTCATTGCTTCAGGGATCACTGAATCAAGGAGAAGGGAGCCCACAGACTCATTGGTGTTTGCCTCCTTCATGGTCCCTTTCTCTTCCTCCTCTCCTCCCATCCTTCTACTGTCTTTTCTTTCCACTTCCTTTTTTCTCTTCTCTCCTCTCCTCTCCTCCCTCTTTCCTGTTTGCTTCCTCCTCTCCTCTTCTCTCTCCTCCCCCCTCTTTAGCCTTTTCCCAGCCTTTACTTCCTATCTCTCCTGCCCCTCTTCCTCTTCTCCTTTTCTACTTCCTCACCTACTTCTCCCTCCTATTCCTCTCTTCTAGAGTTCCTTCTCTCTTTCTCTTCCTCTTTGTAATCCTTCATTCAGCTGACTTTGTTGCCCATAGGGCATAGGCTTCATTAACACTTTCTCTTACTCTCAAAGGCCACCAGTTAATGGCCTCACCAATAACCTCAGGGCTCTAGCCAATGATCTTCTTGCCATCCTCAGACCTTTAACCTATGTGAAGCCTTTGGTGGGGGCATACACTTTCCTTCTTGGAAATCTCTTCTCCTTTGCTTTCTGTAAAATTGGACTCCTGGGGCTTTCCCCCTTCTCGGCTCAATCCTGCTTCCTTCGACACTTCACTTTCCTCCCATCTCTCTCTCTCTCTCTCTCTCTCTCTCTCTCTCTCTCTCTCTCTCTCTCTCTCTCTCTCTCTCTCCTCTCCTCTCTCCTCCTCCCTTCCTCCTCCCCTCCTCTCCTCTCCTCCTCCTCTCTCCCTCTCTCCTCTCTCTCTCCTCTCTTCCTCTCTTTCTCTCCCCTCCTTCCTCTCTTCTCTCCTTCCTCCTCTCTCCTCCTCCTTCTCTCTCCTCCCTTTCATCTCCTCCTCCTTTTCTTCTTCTCCTCTCTCCCCCCTTTCTCTGTCTCTCTATCTCTCCTCTCTCTGTCTCTTTCTCTCCTCTCTGTTCCCCCTCTCTCTGTCTATCTCTCCTCTCTGCGTCTCTCTCCCTCCCCTCTGTCTCTCTGTCTGTCTCTGTCTCTCTCACCCTCTCCCTCCCCTCTCTGTCTCTGTCTCTCCTCTCCGCCCCCGACTCCTCCTGCCCGTCTCTCTCTCAGCTCCTGGGCTTCCATGACTTCAGTTCTTCCCCCCATGCTAGTGTAATGAATGGAGTGGCCAATGAGGGCTCTGTCCTTAGAGCCTGCGTGGATTTACCTTTCCTGGTGAGTTTTGCAGAGCATGCTGAGATGTTCTCTGCCTATTTCCAATCTAACACATGGAACTGTGGAGAGTCAGTTTCTGGTCATAAGTGACTGAGGTGCTGCTCCAGTGTGTTGACAAAACTTCTTCTGATTAGCCAGGAAGCTGGAAGAGCTGATGCCTTCGGACGTGTTCAGCCAGGATTGAGTTCACATATGAAAGAGATGACCCGCTAAGCTCTTACTCTTTTAGCCTTTCTGGTGGAGAGTGAAATGAGAACTACTGTGAGCCACCAAGTAGTGGCAGCAGCTGGCATTTCTCCATGTAGCCACATGTATCACCTCTGCTTCTCCAATGTCTGCTCTTCTCTGATCTTCGCTGCACAAGAATCTCAAGATGCAGTAACCTTGTGAGCTTGGGAGATCCTGAAGTTCTAGCCAGAGGTCCTAGAGGTGACCAGAATTGGCAGCAGAGTTCATTGGAGTGGTAGTGGCCAACAACAGAACAAGTGCCTGCAGATGGAGGTAGAGAGACTGAGGATGGTGGAGGGGTCAGAGACTATCCCCTGCCGATGGAGAGAAGTGCTGGCTCAGCAGAGAGTGGAGCTTTAGGAGGACTCCAGGAAGGGAAAGAGGACTCCTGGGGCCAAGACTTTACCCTCTGTGTTCTCTACACGTGTGCCTGACTACTTTTGTACTTTGAATTTGAGCCCAGTCTACCCTTACAAGGGGAGAGTGAGCACTGATATGGATGGATGGATTGTTTTCATAACTCCCGTTACTTTACCTTATCAGAAAAATCCCTTTTTTAAAAGTATTCTAATGTTCGATTGATAACGGGGAACACATTGGATGGCGGCTTGTGATCAGCAGTAAAGCTTACCCTTAGAACCCTGAAGGGAGCTCTCTGGGGGATCTGGCCTCCCAATTTGAACAGGAGTTGAGAGGATGTTGCACTGGTGACTCCCAAAACCTGGTCTCTGACTCGGGCTTCTCTCCTAAGTGCCAGACCCCAGCTGCCAATAGCCCGCTGGTGTCTAGACTTAGATCTAGAATCAGTCAAACACTTTAACTTGGAGGGGAGTACTTGACTGCCATTCCCCAACCTCCCCATGCCCTCAACCCAATTCTTCACCAAGCACGACTCACGGAATCTTGCAGCTAGAAAGGGACTCCAAGGTCGTCTGGGCCAAACCTTTCCAGAACAGCAATTCCAGCCACACCACAGGCGACAAGTAGTCATCCAGTGTGTTTTCCTTTCCATGTTGGAGAGCACGGTTCTCTCTGGATTGTGCACTCAATGCAGTCTCTGAGGCTACTTATGCTAATTTTGGTCGAACAATTAAGACCAAGAAAGCAGAGGTTCTCCACCAGCCAGCATCACACATCCAGACGTGGAACCACTTACTTTGGCAGTCTACTTTCCAGGGATGTCCCCAGAGATGATGAGGTTGACACACGAATGGCTGGAATTAGCTCAATGTTTGGGGGGCTCCAAAGGAAAGTGTGGGAGAGAAGAGGTATTAGACTGCCTCCCAAACTGAAGGTCTACAAGAACCATTGTGCTGACCTCATTGTTTTATGCCTGTGAAACCTGGACCGTCTACCAGCACCATGCCAGGAAACCGAATCACTCCCATTTGAATTGTCTTAGGAAGATTCTGAAGATCACCTGGCAGGAGAAGGTACCAGATGCTGAAGTCCTTTCTCAAGCTGAACTGCCAAGCATTCAAACTCTACTGCAGAGAGCACAGCTGTAATGGGCTGGCCACGTTGTTCGAATGCCAAAAGTATGTTTGCCTAAGACTATTTTACAGAGAACTCACACAAGGCAGGTGCTCACACAAAGGTCAGAAGAAGCAATACAAAGACACTCTGAAGGTCTCTCTGAAGAACTTTAGCATCAATTAGGATACGTGGGAGACGCTGGCACAACACCTCCCAAAATGGCATGCCCATATCAAAGAAGGTCTTGTACTCTTTGAACAAAGCAGAATTGCAGTAGCTCAAAAGAGATGTGAGATGCACAAATTTAGAGCCATCTCCACCCCAAATCTTCCTATGGACTATTTGTGCCTGACCTGTGAGAGAGCCTTCCGGGCTCACATTGATCTGATCAGTCCCAGTTGGACGTACTGTACCTTGACCCCACCATCGTAATGACGCTCTGATCCTCCTCAGGTACAAAGCTAATAATAACCCCTTCCTCTCAGGGCTGCTGGAACAGGGTTGTTGTGAGGGTCAAAGGAGCTAATGGTTGTGAGGTGCTTAGCACAGTGCCTGGCACAGAGGGGAGCCTTGGTAAGTGCAAGTTCTGAGGCTTATTGCGTTCCCAGTTCTATGCCAAATGGATGATGCAGAAGATAGGGACCTGGGAGGGCCGATGGGGCTCATCAAGGCCAACTCTCTCATTTTGAGGGCCAAAGAGGTCAAACGATCACAGAGGCGGTGGCGGGAGTAGCCCTCATGGTCGTTGTAGTCAGTAGTAGTCATAGTAGTAACGATAACAGCTAACATATCTAGAACACCTTAAGGTCTACAAAGTGCTTTACAAACATTACCTCATTAGGTCCTCACAACAAGCCTGGAAGGAAGGTGCCGTTATTATCTCCATTTTACATTTGAGGAAACTGAGGCAGGCTGAGGTGAAGTGATTTACCCAGGGTCACATCGCTATTCAGCATCTGAGGCTGGATTTGAACTCAGGACTTCCTGACTCCAGGCCCAGCACTCTGTGCACTGTGGCACCACCAGCTGTCCCTGCAGTAACAGCTGTAATTTGAAACCAAGTCCCCTGACTCAGTCTAGCTCTCTAGCTTTCCAAACGTCATGGGCACAGTAGGGAAGAAGACATGGGTCCCAAGTGCTCAGAATGTGACGCTGACTGCCCTGGGGCCCCTCAGAGGACAGAAGAGAAGAGGAGGCCTGGAGTCAGGAGACCCAGGCTCACGGTCCAACTCTGTCCCTTATTTGCTGTGTCGTCAGAGCACTGGGCCTGGAGGCAGGAAGTCCTGGATTCAGATCCTGCCTCAGACAACTGACAGCTATGTGCCCCTGCCTCCATTTCCTCATCTGTAAAGTGGGGCTGATAATGGCACCTACCTCTCAGGGTTGCCAATGAGATCATCTTTCTCAAAAGCACTTAATGTAGTTCCTGGCACATAGTAAGTGCTAAATAAATTCGCGTTCCCCTCCCCTTCCCCTGTGACTTTGGGCAAGGTACATCTCTGGACCTCAGTTTCCTCCTCTAGAAAATGGGGGTTGGACTAGGTGGTTTCCAAGAGCCCTTCCATCTGTGGCAAGTGGAGGGGGCCTTGCCAGCTCGCCAGTGGGCTCCCCCATCCCTTCCTCCTGCCTCCTTGCTTTAGAGATCTCCAGTAACTGCCACCCCCTCCTACACAACCAAGAAACTCCATCCTCCATTTTGATGTCTCTCTTCATCTCTTTGTCTGACTGCATTTCGGCCCATCCTCTGAGTAGGGAGAGACTCAGCACATCTCTGGCCAGTGGTGGCCTTAGGGCCTAGTTCTGAGGCTCCAGAAAGAAGGAGCCTGTTGTTTTTGGTGAGGCCCCTGGGAGCAGGGGAGGGGGCTGAATACTGTTATCCTGGAGGGCCATCCTCGAAACCAGGTGGTAGGGCTGGCCAAACATCTGAGCATCAGGCTTGAGCCAGGCCCCCAGAGTCCCTTGCTGCCGGTCAGCACCTCCGGTGTGCCTGGGTGTGGGGAAGCAGCCGCAGAGCAAACAAACAGAACAGCCTGACGACAGGAAGCAATTACAGACCACCCGGCCTTGGCCACAGCTTGGGTGGAGGAGGAGGAGGAGGAGGAGAAAGAGAAGAAGAAGGAGGCCTAGACAGTGGCCTGAGAAACATGGAGGGGAGAGGCCACAGAGAAGGCCAAACTGACCAGGCCAAGGCACAGAAAGTGGACCATGGAGAAGGCCAAACTAGGGGTAGGGGATAGGGAGGGTGACTAGGACTAGGCCAAGGCATGGGGAGGGGGCCTGATATGGAAAAGGCCAGCTGGGGGAGGAAGGATGTAGAGGAGGGAGCATCCAGTAGGGAGCAGACAAGAAGGCACAGAGGTGACCAGCAGAGTAGGGTGAGGGGAGATACAGTCACCCCATGCCCGGGGATGACAGGGATCTGCCTAGTTCCTTTCAGCCAGTGATAGGGGAAAATTCCAGACACAAACCATACAATCCAAGACCAATTTCCTTTGTGGCTTGTTAATGAGTCATGAGCACCAGCCCGCATGGCAAAGGCCAAAAGCTCCTTCACCTGCTGGGCTTCACCTCTCTGGATTTCCTCAGTGTCCTCCATAAAATGAAGGGGCTGAACAAAGACGTCTCTCGACCTGACAGCCTGATGTCTCTGCTTCCTCTCAGCTCTAACATCTTCTGTCCTGAGATGCATCTGAGCCTCAGTTTCCTCCTTTGTCAAATGAGGAATGTGTTCTGGATGACCGCTGAGGACCTTCCTTTCCAGCCCCAAATCTGTGGGCCATATGATGTAAGTCCAGAGGTGTAGGTGCAGAAGATCTTATGTTGGGCAGAGACTGGAGCTGTTAAGAGCTCCAGGAAAGGGGTAAAGGCTTGGAGGCTGAAGTCCGAACAGACTGGCCTAAAGCCTTGGGACCAGATGAGGGAGGGCCTTCCTTGATCAGTGGAGCAGGCAGGAAGGGAGAGGGCCAGGGAGGCTCTGTGAGGGGTAGCACACCTGGGGACAAGACCAGGAAGCAGCTGCTGAGAGCCAGGGCCCAAGGTTCCTCTCCCCATTCCCAGTCGGGTCCCTCGGAGCAGAGTCCAAAGCCCTGTTTAGCCCTGACCGAAGCTGTGGAGAAACCCAGGCCTGGCCCAGGGATCCTGGGAGCTGGACCAGCCGGCCAAGCTGGGGCTCAACCAGAGTCACTCTGGGATAAGAACCCTGCTGCCCCCCCCCCCCATCTGGTTCTGGGCTGCTCTGTTTGTTTGCTTTTGCCAGAGTTTCCTGATGAAGGTTCCTTTTACAAATTCCAACCTCATTTCCACTGAACTAGTGGGACAGAAGTTTTCCTCACCTGGCCTGAGGATAGAGCAGGGGCTCAGGAGCCACCGTTCCCCTCCCCCCAGAAGCCAGGCTAGAGAAGAGGCCCAGAGCATACTTGGAGAGAGGCCTGGCTTCTGCCATTTGAGGCTGGCTTAAAGAAACCAGGAATGTTTACATGAAGAAGAGAAGGCCTCAGAAGAATGGATATAGCTGGCTTCAAGTATGTGAAAGGATGTCATATGGCAGAAGCAGGCATAGCCATGGGGGGAAGCTGAGAAGAGGCAGCTGGCAGGACAAGCTTCTTAACTCTTAGTTAGCACTGGGCTGACTCAGGAAATGGTGGCTTTCTTCTCATCACTGGCAGGCTTCAGATAAAGGCTAGAGGACCATTTGTTGCCTAGACATGGGGATTCCTATTCAGATATCTTGGAATTTATGGGCTAGATTTCTTTCTTAGAGACCATGCCTTAAACCCAAATCACTCTGGCTGTCACTGATTAGACAACAATAGGTCCCAGCCCAAGCCCCATTTGGTCATTGTTTGGGCCCTGATGGCTCAGAGCAAATGCAAATAGCAACTGTTTCTGTTTGGGCCAGAAACCCTGAGGGTCTTCCTCTCCCAGACAGATTTTTTTTTTTGACTAGGTAAAAAAGCTATTGTTGACTCATTTCTTACCTAGCCTTAGTCAATGAATGGGTGTTGCCTCAGACAAAATGAGACCTGGGAAAGACCTTAGCTTAAAAAGACCAAGGTCTCGCACTGCATCCACGGCCATCTCCAGTTGTCCTGATCTGTATCTGGCCACTGGACCCAGATGGCTCTGGAGGAGACTTTGCACAGCCCTCCCCCACTTAAATCCAATTCATTTCAAGTCATGGTATCACCTTCCTGGTCCTCTTCGAGAATGAAGGACAAACAACAAGAACCTAGACAGCCTCAGAGAGGCCGACAGAAAGGGGGCACTGCACAGCCATGGGGGTCAGGGCTCAGAACATCCTTGGAGCCCAGGCTCAGGGGACAGCATAGACAGGGAGCTCAAAGTAGCACTTCAGGCCAAGATAGAGAGAACAGGGGACAGGGTTAAGAAATGACAGATGTTGAGTTTGCTTTGCCCATTATTCAGAAGCATCTTGCTTGCATATCATGAAGACATTCTTCAAGAAGAGTCGGCCAGGGGGCAGCTAGGTGGCACAGTGGATAGAGCTCCTGCCTTGGATTCAGGAGAACCTGAGTTCAAATCTGGCCTCAGACATATAACACTTACTAGCTGCGTGACCCTGGGCAAGTCACTTAACCCCATTGCCTAGGCCAAAAGAAGAAGAAGAAGAAGAAGAAGGAGAAGAAGAAGAAGAAGAAGAAGAAGAAGAAGAAGAAGAAGAGAAGAAGAAGAAGAAGAAGAAGAAGAAGAAGAAGAAGAAGAAGAAGAAGAGCTGGCCAGTCCTGACTGTGGTGAGCACTGAACAGCAGTATGACAGAAACAAAATGAGCCTTGTTGAGCCCTCGTTCCCTCATATATAAAATGGGGGTGTGGATCTCCCTCACAGGCTTGTTGTGAATGCCCCATGAGCTAATGTGCAGAAAGCACTTTTCCAATCTTGAAGAGCTCTAAGAATGTCAGCTATTGTTGCTGTTGTCACTGTCGTCATTGTCCTTCTCATAGCCACATCTGCTCGTTGATGACCTAGGGACTGTTGTGTTCAATGAGGAAATAGATCAGGCAGTTAAGAAGGTGAGATTGGGAAGAGTGTCTGGGCCTGACCAAGGTGTCCAAACAGAGGAGGGATTCCTTAGAGATTGGGAGGCTTTCCAGATGTTCCTGCTTGTGGATGGCACAGTGCCAATTGCATTGAACCCCAGAGCAGAAGCCACAAAGTCTAAGGGGCTGAAGGCTGCCCAGCGGCCAGGTTATGGCATGTGTGTGGATGAATATCCTATATTCCATAGGTCCATCAGTACCTAGATTTGATCAAAACATGGCAGATGAACTGAGCCTCCAAGAGAAGAGAGAGAAGAGAACTGGCTGGCTGGCATCTGGCCTTGGGGCACTGTGGGTGGTCTTCCATAATCCAAACTTCTCCCATCTTTCTGGTACCCCCTTCCTCCAGGGATGCTCTACAGCTGTGAATCAAGGAGCCTCCCCCCAAAGAGCCAAATGGCAAATAACCCAGAGGACAATGAAGGGCTAATTGGCTGCCAGGAATTACTTGTTACCAGGGATCATTGGCTGACTTGGGTGACAAAAGTGGTGTAATGATCCTGGAAGCCATGACATATTAAGAGACTTAGAGGAAGTGCTAAGTACAATGTCTAGCTCATAGTAGAGGCTTAATCCAAGCTTAGTGATTATGATCAGGAAGACATCCAGCAAACATGCTAGATGCTCTGGGGTGGGGAGGTGTGTGTGTGTGTGTGTGTGTGTGTGTGTGTGTGTGTGTGTATGGGGGGGAGAGATTTCTAAGAGGACACAGAGTAGATAGGAGTGTGTGGCTTGGGATCTGTTCTGGTGGAAGGAGCATCCCCACTGAGGGGACACGGCTGGGGTAGAATGGACAGTGTCAGGGCTTTGGAGTTAGAGCACTGGCTTTAAGTTTTGGCCCTATCTCTTATTACCTTGTGACTCTGGGTGAATCACTTAATTGACATCATCCTCAGTTTCTTCTTCCTCTTCTACAAAATGGGAATAATAATACTATAGCTCCCCAATTCTTGGGTGGAATGTGGTTTCCAGCATGATGGAAAGAGTTTAGGGTTTGGAGTTTGGCTCCAGATACGGTTTTTAAATTTTCAAATGCAAATTCCATGATTCAACAGTTGTTGGATAAATTTTAAGAAACCCTCAGAACTTAACAAACACCAACATTTCCATCTACAAAGTCGAGCAGAAAAAGAAGCTTGTCCACAAAGCCCCAGACTTCCCAAGGGCAGCTCCCTGCAGTCACATGCCTCACTTTCAAAGTTGCCCTGCTTGTCTGGGGTCCCTTCTGGCCTTCTTTCTGTTTTCCTCTCACTCCATCCCTCATTTTCTTCTCCCTCCTACCTTTTCCCTCACTGAAAATAAAAAATAAACCACCCTGGTAACAAATATGCCTCCTCAAAAAAAAAAAAACCACTTCCCACATCAGCTACGTCCCAAAATGTATGTGGGATTCTGCACCCCAAGTCCCTCCTTTGTCTGTAAGGAGATGGGTAGCCTGCTTCATCATGGGCCCTCTGGAATTGTGAGCGGTCACTGTGTCCCTCCGATGCACAGTTGGGAGGAAAGAGCTAGAGCTCTTAGTACTTAACACTTGGCAGCAATGAATGTCAGCAAAAGACAGCATCAGGCCGGAAATACCTTCCCACTGTCAGTTTGGCAGAGCCGCCTCCCGACACAGTCAGGTGGCTTTCACCGGGATGGGGGAGAACCTGGAGCAAGGAGTAGGGTCCTGCCCCGCTCCTAGGGGAGGAGAAGTGATGCCATGTAATGATAATAATAATAATATTTTGATAGCCCTTACTATGTGCCAGGCACTCTAGAATTCTTATCTCATTGGGTCTCATATATTGTCTGGACCTGCTGCCTTCAGAGTTGGAAGGGACTTGGAAGATTATATAGTCCTCCTCCTTCATTTTATAGGTGAGAACCTGGGAGTAAGGGGGGGGGGGTGGCTTACCCAAGGTCACCCAGGTAGTAAGTGTCAGAATCGGGATCTGAACTCCGGTCCTGCGACCCAGAGCATGACGGCCTCTTTTGTTAGCCCTTGGTGCTGGGGAGCTGAGCTGGGGCTACGCCTGCAGTCTCACTAACTGCCCTCCCCCCTTGCCGCTGCTCCTTCCTTCCCATTGGGGTTTGGGGGAAGATGTGATCTAGGGAGCCGTAGGTTACCTGGGGATTGGGGGGAAAGTTGGGAGTTGGGGGGCCCCTTCGTGCGCCTTCCTCCGCCCCTGCCGCTCAGTTGTGTTTGCTCTGGTGGGGGGCGGGAATCTGTCTGCAGGGAGCTGTCTGTCTGGGGCCCTGGGGCCCACTGGAAAATTGAATGTGATATTAAGTTAATTAAAACTGCCCTCTCTGTGTTAATCTTCTTGTCAAGTTGTAATTAAGGGCTGTTCGAGCCCTAGATGGGAGGGATGGAGGAAGGGGGGGCTGCTGAGGGGCCTGGGACCCCCTGCTCTCACTCGGAGCTCCGGCTGAGATTTAGCCTATCAGCGCTCCCACTCCGCGCAGGGCTCCCATCGGCCGATTCACTGGGGCTAGGGAGCAGCTGCGGTTCGAGGCCGCTGCGAGGGGTGGAGCAGTGCTGCAGACAAGAGGGGCTGGGACTGTGTTCCGTCCACCCGCCCGCCTGCCCCGTGGGGGCTGTGCCTGGCAGCGCCTCGGCTCGCTCTCAGTGCCCCCCTCCCCTCCCCACCCAGGCCGCAGTCGAGAAATCCTTGTCTGTCTGTCTGAGATCTCCTCCGGTGTCCCCCTGCCCTCCTCCCCCAAGGTGTCCTCGAGCCGTAAGGGAAGAAAGGGCAAGCACGTCAGGGCAAAGCCACGGCCACCTTCTTTGTTCCCAGGGCTTTGCTATCCCCAAAGTGTTAGGAGTGTTGGGTTCACGGGGGGCCCTTTCTTTTCTTCCTGGACCTCCTTGGGGGGAAATCCCTGAGAGCTGAGTGTCCTCGCAGGCAGAGCCAGCACGGGGCGGCAGTCGGGAGGACTGGGGTGCGAATCCTGTCCCCCCCTTTCGAGACCCCAAGCACATCCCTTGACCTTTTTCAGCCCAGGTGTTCTCACGCGTGAATTGTGGGTCCCTACCTACCTCCCAGGCTTGTATGAGAATGAAGTAAATTCACAGGTTTTAAGCTCTATAGACATGTTGTCGTCGTTACCGCCTCAGCTGCTCACTAACAGCATGATCTTGGAGGAGTTTCCTGATCTCAAAAACATGGACAGTCATAGCACCTATCTCACAGGCTTCTTGTGAAAATCCAGAGCGCAATTAGGGTTCACAATAATCCCAGCTTGGGTTTCTAAGGCACTTCAAGCTTTGCAAAGAGCTTTCCCCATATCATCTCGTTTGATGTGGAAATTTGATAATATAGCTACAAGCTTTGTCAACGTGAAACCTAGAGAAATGTCAGACAAAGGGCATGGATGCTTCTGTGATTTCCTTAGCTGTGATTCCAAATGGCTTTTCAGAATGGATGGCTGGCCCAATCCATGGGCAGTGTGCCCCTCTTTCTGCAGCCCCAATGTTGACTGTCCTCGTCTTTTGTCATCTTTGCCAATTTGGTGGGCGTGAGATGAAACCTCAGAGTTGTTCTGATTGGAATTCCTCTTAATAGTCATGATTTTGAGCAACTTTCAGATGGTTGTTAATGGCTTGCAGCTCTTTGGAGAATTCTTTGTTCGGATCCTTTGACCACTTCTCCATTGGGCAATAGCACTAACTGCATATATTTCTGCTAGTTTAGATCCAATGAAATATTTGTAAAGTGCTTAGCACAGTGCCGGGCACTTCAGAAATGCTCGTTCCCTCCCTACCCCCCACTTAGTTTCTCATGTGTCTTATAAATATCAGACTACGAGATTTGAGAGAAAAAAAGGTATTTTCCTCCAATCAATCACTTTTCTTCTTATCCAAGTTTCATTGATTCTGTTTGCACATTAGCTTTTCAATTTCATATAACCAAAATGATCTAGTTTATCTTTTTGATGCTAACCTCTTTATCTTGTTTGTTTAAGAATTAGTCCCTTTATGGGAGGAAAGGAGAGAATTTGGAACTCAAAATTCACAAAATAAATGTTGAACATTTTACATGTAATTGAAAAAATATTAAATTCGAATTAGTTATGAAAGGTACCTAATGTGATTTTCTTCTATTTTGTTTTGTGTGTGTGTGTGTGTGTGTGTGTGTGACATTTAATATTCAGGTCGTATATCCATTTAGAATTTATGGTGGTATATGGTATACTATGTTGACTTAAACCTAATTTCTGCCAATCTCCTCTTCTGTTTTCCCAGTAATTCTTTTCAGATAGGGAGTTCTTTCCCAGGTAATATATGTTCTCAGGTTTATTGACCACTAGGTTTTTGAGCTCACCTGTGCCTGATTCTATTTTTTAAGTAGTTATGACTGTGCCTTTTCCACGACAAACTTCCCTTCATCCTAAATCTTTTCCTCTGCCACGCTTTCCATTCTACTAGCTCTTACTGAAACCTGGCTTCTCTCTCTACCACTCTGCCCCTGCCGCCACCCATGACACACAGCCTCCCTGTATTGGTGGAAGAGAGGACAGTTGGAATCCTCCCTGCTCCTCATTGCCACTTCCAAGTTCTCCCCTCTACCTTCCATCACTCAGTAACTTCTTCTCCGTTGAAGTTCATGCTATTCATATGTACCACCCAATCTTAACCCTTCCAGGTCAAGTGACTCTGGACAAGTCCCTTAACTTCTCCTGTGTCCTGCTTTGTCAGGGCCTGACTGCCAGGTTGGCCTTGTCATTACTGATTTGCAAGGCTGACCAGGGTAGATAGAGTTCTGGGCATATGAGGGGGTGGCCTGGGCTGGGGACTGCCCTGTTGCTGATATCGTGAGCATTTGGGGACTTCAGAATCGGGCCTTGTATCAGGCTGACCTTCAGCTGGGGCCCACCCTGGGTGGTGGGGATGACACCTGGCTGGCGGCCCATCCTGAAGAGGTGGTGATGGGGCCTTCAGACTGCTCAGAGCTCCTTCCTACTCCACCTCCAGCCTGGGGTCTCAAGCCAAATTTCCTGCCCAGTAGCAGAGAAGCCATCAATCTATAGAGGCTAAGACAGAGCGATCCTAGCAGACGATGCCTGGCCTGTCAAAGCTAGAGGCCAGGAGCCAAGCCGGGCCTGGGGAGGAGAGGAAGGTGGTGCTGCTACGTGAGGAATGTGAGGGGGGTTGGGGGAGCTGGCGCTGGTGGCTGGGGCCCTGCTTGGCTTCAAATCTGAGAATGTGGGAGCTGGACAAACAGACCAGAGGAGCTGGGTGGGGCCCTGGGAACCCAGATGACAGAACCTCTGAGCTGAATGGGCCTGAGGAGATGGAGCAGGGAGGGCAAGGCTCCCATTCTAGCTGGCCATGGGGGTCTGGATGTGTGTGTGCTTGGGAGCCGCAAGACGCTTTCTGGGGTTTCCCTGGCTGCCCCCTGGGCCTGGAATGCACTCCCTTCTTAGCTCAGCCTCCTGCCTTTCCTGGCTTCCTTCAGGATTCAGCTAAAGTCCCACCTTCTACCTTTTCTGATCCCCCTTAATTCTGTGCCCAAAGGGGAGGGGGCTGGCAAGAAATAACAACTTCCATTTCCGTTAGGCCATGGTATTTACAAAGCAAGTGACTCACAATAACTCACTGAGGCCAGGAGAAGCAGCATTACCCTCATTTTACCGTTTATAGTTGGGGAGACTGAGGCTGGCTGAGCCCAGGGTCACATGGCTGGTGAGCATCAGAGCTGATGGGAGGACCTGGCTTTGCCTTTCAGTTCAGTGCTCTTGCCACCCAGCCACCCTGTTTAAGAGTTCTGGGCAGGCAGCTTTCTGCCCCAGCCTGTTTCTATGTGCTGTTGTGTTTGCGCGCGCGCGCGTGTGTGTGTGTGTGTGTGTGTGTGTGTGTGTGTGTGTGTGTGTGTGTGTGTGTGTTTGCTTGCCTCTCAGCTGTCAGGAGGCTCTGATTACAGGGCTGGTGGGGAAGTGAAGCTGCCAGAGCCTGAAGGTCATGGGAAGGACGCTTCAATTATTCCATGACATCCTTGGGTCCCAGCAGAGAGGACACATTCCTCTAGCTACAGGACAATGGGAGACAATCCGGAGGGGTGGGGGTGGAGGGTTCAGAGAGAAAAATGAGTGACAAGGAGAAGAAAAGAGTTGGGGACAGAAGAGGAGGGAACTGGTGCCCAGCTCTGTGTGTGTGTGTGTGTGTGTGTGTGTGTGTGTGTGTGTGTGTGTGAGAACGAGTCTGAGTGTGTCTGTGTGAGAGTATATGTGTGAGTGTGAGTGTGACACAAAGTGAGTGGGGGTGTGGGGGAAGGGGGAGATGGGAACAGCTCTACCATGGAACACAATGGAATTCTAGCCAAACCCAGACCTTAGTCTTGGCCCCCAAGGTTCTTACAGGACAGAAGTGGGGGAGGGGCAGATGAGACCTGTAGCCAAATGGGTCCAATTAAGCACCAGGGAGACCTCCACCCTTCACCCTCCCCCAGTAACTCAATTGCCTGGGAGCAGGCTCTCCAGAGTAGGGGGATACCCCTGGAAGGTGCTTGTGCAGGGGAGATTGGGAGCTGCTGAGTCCAAAGGGCCTGACCTAGGGTGGGGCACTGGCAAGGAAGGGGAAGAGCAGATCTGAGCAGTGGGGGTGGGGTGGAGTGGGGAGAGGCTCTGATGGAACATGGCACCAGGGTAGATGGAGGCATTGAGTCTAGAGTGACCTAGAACTGAGGCCTTGAGCCTAGGAGGGCTGAGAATCTGGGAGCAGGCAGGCAAGTGGGGAGAGAGGCCCTGGATGAGAACTTTCCTCTGGGTACCCCTAAACTGCCCATCTGTTCTACCTCTCTCCCTGGGCTACCCTGAAAGAAAAGGGTGTGTGTGTGGGAGGGGGGTGGCTGGCTGTCCCCTGGCAAACCCAGCCTGGTTCCCCGGGAACCTGGAGCCAGCATGGTAGAGTAGAGGGTCAGATGGGCCAACCATAAGACCATTCTCCTCAGTTAGCTGCCATGTAATCCTGGGCAAGTCATTTATACCTCTGGGACTCAAATTGCTCATCTATAAAATGGGCATGCTAGGCTGGCCACGAGACTCCAGTCGTATCAGGGGTGGGCCATGAGGTGCAGGGGACATAGTCAAGAAGACCTGGCCTCATGCCCTTGCTCTGCCGTTTGGTCAGGTTGCCAGGGAGGGCTCAGAGAGGTTCTGGCAGCGGGCACCTGGGCAATGTCCCCATCAGCTGTGGGGTCTGAAAAGCCCCTGCACTCCCCCCAAGGCACCCTGGATTTCTGATTGATGCTTCATTGTGGATTGCGCTTCTTATTATCTGATCACTTCATAGAGTTCAAGCCAGAAGGAGCCTTGATGGTGCCCCAACCCATCTGTTTGACAGAAGAGGAAACTGAGGCCTCCAGTGGGGAAGCTCCATTAACTAATTCTATTGAGAAGCCAGTTTTGCTGCTACTGAGGGCCTGCCCTGAGAGTCCCAGGGCAGCTAGGTCAGGCTCCCCAAAGGTCCTCTCCTAGCAGCCCTTTCCTGGGAGCTCTCTCCACACCCCCACCCTGAGCCTCTTCGGAGAAGTGGGGAAGGGAAGGCAGGGATCACACTGGGATTCAATCATCTCCAATCACCCTCCCCCATCCCCCCCCATCCCCACTCCAGTTTCAACCTGAGAGCAGTTCTAGGAAGGAGGGTATGGGAAGGACGAGCCCTGTTACCCGCCCCCCCCCCAGCTAAAGCTGTAGCTGCCAGATCCCGGGACCAGGGAATAGGGGGTAGGAAGCAGGGACTGGCCCCCACCAGAAAAATGCCATCAGTTCCAAGGCCTTGAAAGGGGGAGGCCCGGCAGCCAGGGCCCATTCCCAGCTGTATTTCTCCCAGTAAAGGCATGAAGCTCTGAGCTATGGGGGGCCCATAGTGCCCAGAGCACAAAGGACCTGGAGCCTGAAGCCCTGAATGCAAATCCAGCCTCAGACACAGACAGTGACCCTGCTCAAGTCATTTTACTTTGGCTTTCCCCAGGGTTGTTGTGAAGATCAAATCAGATAATCTTTGTAAAGCTCTTTGCAACCCTTCAGGTGCCAGAGAAATGCTAACTGTATTATTGGCAGCAGGAGCAGTATTTTCAGTGAGAAGGAATCCCCCCCCACCCCCCCGGGCTCCCGCCTGTGCCTGGGATCTGGGGGATGCTGAAACTGGGAGCTAGAGCCTGGACCCAAGCTTAGCTCCTATGGGGGCAACCAGCCAATTCCCAAGGATTCCAGAGAAGTCAGAGCTTCTTATTCATTCATTCATTCATTCATTCATTCATTCATTCATTCATTCATTCACAAATCCTCAAACTGGCAAGCCCACAGCTAGGAAGTGGCCAGCTCTGCCCTAGGCTCAGCTCCCTGTCTGAGGCCATCTCCAGGACAAGAGTCACATGTTGTCCTCGCAGGACTCTCTTGGAGGACTCTGCCTTGGAGAGGCAAGGCCCAGGGCTCAGGGCCAATTCTGGCAGAAGGCATAACAGCAATGGTACAGTGCAAGCCCCTGTGTGGCTCCCACAGCAGGGTACGATCGGTGGCACCTGGCCTGGCCAAGGGAGGCTTCATAGAGGAGCTTGGGATTTGAACTAGGCCTTGAAGAGTTGGGCCTGAGAAGAGGCTGGAACAAGCCTGATGGATTCATGTGACAGACAGAGCTGAGGTCACAGAGCTAGGGGACAGAGAGGTTAAGGGTGCCCCTCCTCCCCCCGCAAAACAGGGAAGTTGGGAGAAAGACAGGGCTTGGGTGTTAGAGGAGAATGTGTGGAGCCTGAGGCACCCAAGTCCCATAGTGAGAGGGAGATGTGGGGCTGAAGCTCAGAGCTGGGCCAGTGGGGATCTGGAGGGATCAGGGCTGGGGTAATAGGGATCTGGGGGTCAGAGCTGGAGCAGTGGGGATTTAGGAGTTCAGGGCTGGGGTGATGGGGACCTGGGGGTCAGGGCTGGGCAGTGGGAATCTGGGGGGCAGAAGCCATAGGGAGGTGATAGGAAAGGCATGGGAGTGAATTTGAACTTCCTGTTTTCATTCCTAAGTAAATAGACTGATGGACTCCAGGACACTTCAAATGTCTCTGGCCAAGAAAGGTGGCAGGGATCCTTCTCCTGGGGACTAGAGGCTGGAGGATTCTATGTTCCAGGCCAGCCTTTCTAGGGAGGGCAGGCCCAACTAAACAGCACCCAGAGTTCTCTTGCCTTCTCTTTCCCTGCCTGCCCTCTTCCCAGAAGTTGGGGCCCCACCGCTTCCAATCCCTTGGGCTGAGCTGTGGGAAGGGAGGCCTGGCCTGGCTGCCCCCTCCTCCCCTTCTCAAGGGCCCCTGTAGGAGCCTGGGCGCTGGCCCACAAAACGCAGTGCTAGTTTCCAGCTCCGGATCTTTGCCAGGTATTGTATTCCAAGGCCCAGGGATGACTCAGGCCCAGCACAGGCCTTCTCTCTGCAGCTCCCCGGCCCCACAGAGCAGCCAATCCATTCTACAACTGGGATCCTTTATCGGGGGGGCTCCCCGAGGCGGGGTCGGACAGAGCCCCAAAAAGCCTAACCCCTATTTAGTCCTGGTGGGGTCAGGAGCTGGAAAGTGGGGGTGGGGGAGGAGCAAGGGCCCAGGGGACTGGGAGGGGAGAGGAATGTGGGCCAAAGGCAGGGGGGAAGCTGAGGAAAGGGGGCTAGTTACTCCCACCCCCTCCCGCCCCAGCAGGTCAGGGGCAAGGGGACCTTGGAAAGATGGAGGAGGAGGTCGGGGGAGGCACACTGGGGGGTGGAGTTAGGAGAGGCCCCAGGCAGGGCTGTGAGAGGGAACGTACATGGGCAGCTCCCCTCGAGTCTGCAGCAAAGCTAGACCTGAGGCTTTAATGGGGGCAAAGGTGGGACCCCCAGAGCCTGCCCCATGCTAGCCTCCTGAGTGCACAGAAGAGCCTGGGTGTCTCTGGGCCCTGGGGCATCTCTAGCTGAAAGAAGTATGGGGAGAATCCCCCCATTCTGTCTTCCTGGGGCCTGAGCAGAAAAAAGCCGAGTGTGGGGGCGGGGGGGGGTGACTCCAATCCTGATGGGGGGAGGGCAGGCCAGAAGGAGACAGGGAGGGGGAGGGGGAGGTCGGCCTGGGCCTTCCCAGGCCCTTTAGGCAGGAATGTCGAGCTGCTGCTGGACTGCTGGGCCAAGACTCTCTCTTCCTCTGTCCCTGCCTCCCTCTCTCTTGCTCCACACCACCACAGAGGAGCAGCAGCCCCTCTATCCTGGCTGAGGGGAACAGGGGACAGGCCAGTAGCAAGCATTGGAGAGAGGGAGGGGCAAGTGAACGGAGCTCAGTGTAAGAAGCCCAGAGTCCTGCTCCCTCCTTAGCTCTGATAGCTGTCCTGTGTGACCACCAGCCTGGGGCCCCTTCCTTCCCGGGACTCTTGTGAAGGAGGAGGGGGGCTTGGCCAAGCTCACAGCACTAAAGAAATGGGAGCTGTTGTTACCACCCCTACTACCATCACTACTACCACCACTATTACTACTACTACTACTACCGCCACCACTACCTCCCCCCCCGAAAAAAAAAAGGTAGCAGAGCTGGTGGATAGAGAGTACAGGCCTTAGAGTCTCTGCTCTTTATTGTTTAAGTGATTATGGGCAGGTCATTTCCCCTCTCTAGGCCTCAATTTCCCTATTTGTAAAGTGAGGGGTCTGGACAAGATATTCTCCCCAAGGATCTGCCTGTCTCTGTCTCCCTCTCCCTCCCTCCTCACACCTCCTCTCTTTCTCTCTTTGTCTCTCTCTCTTCTCTCTCTCTCTCTCTCTCTCTCTCTCTCTGTCTCTCCTCTCTCTCTGTCTCTGTATCTGTCTGTCTCTCTCCTCTGTCTCTCTCTGTCTCTTTCTCTCTCTGTCTCTGTCTCTCTCTCTCTGTGTCTCTCTCTCTCTGTCTCTCCTCTGTGTCTGTCTCTGTATCTGTCTGTCTGTCTCTCTCCTCTGTCTCTGTCTCTCTCTGTCTCTCTTTCTCTCTGCTCTGTGTCTCTCTGTCTCTCTCTCTCCTCTCTCTGTCTCTCCTCTCTGTCTGTCTCTGTATCTGTCTGTCTGTCTCTCTCCTCTGTCTCTGTCTCTCCTCTCTGTCTCTGTCTTTCTGTCTCTGTCTCTCTCTCTGTCTCTCCTCTCTGTCTCTGTATCTGTCTCTCTGTCTCTGTCTCTGTCTCTCTCTCTCTGTCTCTCTCTGTCTCTGTGTCTCTGTGTCTCTCTTTCTCTTTCTGTCTCTCTGTCTCTCTCTCTGTCTCTTCTCTCTGTCTCTGTCTCTGTCTGTCTCTCTCCTCTGTCTCTCTCTGTCTCTCTCTCTGTCTCTGTCTCTGTCTCTCTGTCTCTCTCTCTGTCTCTCCTCTCTGTCTGTCTCTGTATCTGTCTGTCTGTCTGTCTCTCTCCTCTGTCTCTGTCTCTCCTCTTTGTCTCTCTCTGTCTTTCTCTCTGTCTCTCCTCTCTGTCTCTCTCTTTCTCTCTGCTCTGTGTCTCTCTGTCTCTCTCTCCCCTCTGTCTCTCTTTTCTCTCTGTCTCTTCTTTCTGTCTGTCTCTCTCTGCTCTGTGTCTCTCTGTCTCTCTTCTCTCTGTCTCTCCTCTCTGTCTGTCTCTGTATCTGTCTGTCTCTCTCTGTCTCTCTTTCTCTTTCTGTCTCTCTGTGTCTCTCTGTCTTTCTCTCTGTCTCTCTGTCTCTCTCTCCTCTCTCTGTCTCTCTCTGTCTCTCTTTCTCTTTCTGTCTCTCTGTCTCGGTCTCGGTCTCTGTCTCTGTCTCTCTTTCTCTTTCTGTCTCTCTGTGTCTCTCTCCTCTCTCTCTCCTCTCTCTGTCTCCCTCTGTCTCTTTCTCTTTCTGTCTCCCTGTCTCTCTTTCTCTTTCTGTCTCTCTGTCTCTCTCTTTCTGTCTCTCTGTGTCTCTCTGTCTCTCCTCTCTGTCTCTCCTCTCTCTGTCTCTCTTTGTCTCTCTTTCTCTTTCTGTCTCTCTGTCTCTTTTCTCTGTCTCTGTCTCTTCTCTGTCTGTCTCTCTCCCTCCTCCCTCCCCCAGCTCATTGCATCTATGGGGACATCTAGGTGGTGCCACAGTGGTCCTGGAGTCAGGGAGGCCTGAGTTACAATCTAACTTCAGACACTTTACTAGCTATGTGACCCTGGGCAAGTCACTTTCTCTCTCTGCCTCTGTTTTCTCATCTGTGAAATGGGAATCATTTCAATCCCAGGGCTGTTGGGCCAATCAAATGAAAGAATATTTGTAAAGTACTTCACAAACTCTCCAGTGCTATAGAAATGCACACTATTATTAGCAGTAATAATAATAATAGTAATAAGCACCTAGCTGATGGCTCTGGCTGGGGGGATCGGGGAGCCAACCTTACTGCCCCAAACCTTATCCTGGAGCCCCTTGGTCTCCATCACTTTACTGATGTGATATTCATTTGTACCCATTTGAACACCAACTCCTTGAAGACAGAGGCTGTTTTATTCCGGTCCCTCCACCAGTGCACAGTAGGTGCCATGGAATCAAATGGAGTCATGGGTTCCTCTCTCTTCCAGTGTGTGCAGGTGGCTTGCTCCCAGGCCAGGACCTCTAGCCTCCCAGAGGCCGTAAGCAGGCGGAGGAAGCAGCCTGGGGAACATCTTAGAATCGTCAAGAGAAGTACAAGAAATCAGTTACTGTCCCATGGAGAGGGGCCCAAAGGAAGGGAGCTAGCTGGTTGCTACATCGAGGGCCTTTGCTAGTTGCCACCCCAAGTTCACAAACTTGTGAAATCGAAGCCCTGGGGAGTCTATGTGAGGGCCCTGGATTTAGAGCCCTGCATTAGGGAGTCAAAGCTTGGCCTCTCTGCTGGAGGGAGAGTGTCTAGGGCGAAGCCTTGGCCACAGTTGGCTTGCGGTTCAGTGTGGCACTGACTGGCCAAGTGACCTCCTGTATGCTCACTAGCTCACTGCTCAACATTACCCAACTGGCCATTTCCCTGACTGTCTACCCAACTGCTGCGCAGTCTGATCTGCTGCCTAGCTGTCTGCTGCTGGCTCATCCGACTGTCTGCCTTGACTGTCCCTCTGGCTGCCTGCCCGTTTGCTGGCCTGCCCGCTTACCTACCTGACTGTTCCCCTGTCTATCTGCCTCAGTGCCCATCTGTCTGTCCGACCATTTAAACATCTGCCAACAGTTGGCTTAGCTGGCTGGCCGACTGACCCCTCAGTGGGCCGGCTGTCAGTCACATTGTGTTCCTTGCTGACCTCCGTGCCAGACTGACTGAAAACTTTCTGAAGTTTGCTTACTTGGGGAAGAGATGATGCAGGGCTCTGCCCTCCAAGGTCTTCCTTGGGCAGAGTAGTAACAATCAGTATTTGTTAAAGGCATTTTCTTCAGAGCCCTTGGATTGCATTGGCCCAGCTCTTGGTTGGGAGAGTGAGCTAGTATGTGTGTGTGTGTGTGTATGTGTGCGTGTGTGTGTATGTTTGTATGCGTATGTGTGTGTATGACTCTTTCTGCACAGGTGTGTAGCATGCACCTCCCAGCCTTGGGTCTGATTTCTAAAGGGCAGATTCAAGCAGAGATACTGGCTTTGTTTTGTTGGAGGAAAGGAAGGAAGATGAAGATTGGCCCAGGAGGACTCAGAGGCATCCCCCAGGCTCCAGCTACTGATGAACAATGCTCTGGGTCCCTTGGTTCCCCCCTGCCCTGCCCCCAATACCCTCTTCTGCAATGAAAGTGCCTGGGAGGGTCTGGGCACCATTGTTCTCAGATGCAATTGGCCCAGGCTGGCCCAAGTCAGCTTCAGTGGGCCCTGTACCCTGAGCTGGGGAAGGAGGAAGCCAAGGCCTGTGTTTCCCAAGCTTCGTGTGCCATATGATGTCCTGCCTTCTCCTTGGTCAGTGTTTCCAGGCATAGGCAGCCCCATTGTCTCCTTGGAGGGGAAACCAAAAGAGGAGGAAGGTGTTGGGGCTGGGGTCATGCCAGGCAGGACTCTAGATTTGAACCCAAAGCTTCTTCTGACCCTCCAATTGTCCTACCAAGGGCTTTTGGGTGGGAGGAAAGGAGAGGCCATGCTGTCCATCCAGAAGGGGGCAAATCCCTGGACCTCTCAGAATCTGTTTCCTCCTCTTGTGGGCCCCAGGGCATGCACCCAAGTCAGCCCTGGGTTGGGGCTGGGAGAACATGGGGCTGTGTCTCTACTTTCCCCAATAACCACTGGGCCAGAGAAGTGAGAGCAAAAAGGGCCCCTCAAGACAATTAGAACAGGGGCCCCTAGCCTGGCAGCCATAGACCCCTTCAATTTCAGGGGGCCCATGAACTTGGAGAGGAAAAGAAGCATCTCTCTTTTCCATCATCCCAGACTTCCTTTGTAATTCCATGTATTTTATGTATTTAAAAGCCAGATTCTGAGAAGGGGCCCACAGGCTTTGCCAGCCAGATTGCTCAAGGAGACCGGGACCTGAAAGGGGCTGACGCTGTCCTCGTTGCAAACGGAAAAAGACTGACGAAGCCCTGGGAGGAAGCCCCGTGCCCAGAGTCCCCAGGTACTTGGGAGCAGCCCCAGGATTCCGCCCCGGGAGGTCCTCTGACCGTACCCCCGGACCTTGGGGCCTCCGGTGGCTGGCCAGGCTTTCCCGGTGTCCCTGGGTTGCCTGGGTGGAGACCCGGCTGGATCCCACCCACAACGTGAAACCTCTCAGTTCTCCTCTAGTGCCTTTGATGGGAGGCCAAGGAGCAGCTGGCCGGCCTCAGCCCCTCCAGTGTTTGGCTGGAGGCCCTGCCCTGGCTGGAAGCCTCTGCTCAGTCGGCTCGGCTCTGGTCAGAAGCAGGGCCCCTGTATGCCTAAATGCTTAAGGGGTAGCCTGAGCTCATGGGGGACACATAAGAAGGCCAAAGTCCCCTCCGGGGCTCCAAGTCTGAGACAGAATGATGAACAAATGCCCCCTCTTCCCCCTGGTCTGTGCTACCCATCCTTATAGCCTGGAGATCCCTCCCCCACCAGCAGCCAAAGTCTGAGGGCAAGGGGCCCTCCATCTGGCCAGATTCTGGGAGAGGTGTAGGAGGCCAGGCAGGCTAGGCACCCTTCCTCACAAGGCTGTGGCTCCTCTCTGCTTCAGCTGATTAAACATGAGCTACCTAGGAGGTCTGGCTTTGAACTGAGAGTCCAGGAGCTGATGGTATGTGGTCCTGCTCTTCCCACCCCAGGAGCCAGGCTGCAGGGCAGGGCCTCGAGCTGGGCTGGAGAATGAGGGAGCATCCGGAGTGCAGGCTGCTCAGCATTGCTGGGAATGGGAGGAAGGTCTTGAAGGAGGAGAGCAGAGTGCGAGGAAGCGCAGTCCTCAGGACCTCCTGGAATGTGGCCTACGGGCTGGATGGGGCCTTGAAGGACCGGAGTGGACAAATGCCCTTGCCTTCCCGAGTTTCACACGCCTCACCTGCACAACTGTAGTGAGGACCTCCCAGAGTCTTCTGAGGTGTCGCTGTCCAAGGGAAGCAGGCTTGAAAACCTTCTTTGTCAGCTGAGAGGCATCACCAGCCTCCCCCAGGACGCACTCACACACACACACACACACACACACACACACACACACACACACACACACATGCACACTTCTGTAGTTGCCTCATCATCAAATGAGTGGAGGGGGAGAGGGAGAATGCTTCGTCCCCCTTCTGTGGCTGGCCTAGTCTGCTCCTGGGACCTGGAGGCAGAGCACTGGCCTACAAACGGTCTCATGGGGAGGCAAAGGGAATAGTGTCTCCATTTTCCAGATGAGAAATAAGAGGCCAGTGAACAGTCCAGCTTCCAGCCTAGTCAGGTGATCTGACACAGCCCAGACAAACAAAGGGCCCACCAAAAATGCAGCTGTTGTGGCTGGGGAAGGTTTGTAGCAGCTGGAGGGCTTCCTGCAGGAGGTGGCATTTCCTGGGGGCTTCATTCAAGGCTGGGGAAGAGGGCTGAAGCCCCCAGGTCTGGATAGCAGTGTGGACAAAGGTGGGTGGATAAGAGAGCAGAGGGCACGTCTGAGGGGCAGAATGTCATCCACTTGGGTGCAAAGGTTGAGGCGAAAGTAAAGGACAGTTGTGTGAGAGAAAGATCTTAGACATGAGGAGCTTGACCGTTGAGACAGTCCAGCCCTGGGGCCCTTAGCTGGCTTGGCTTTGGGATTGGGTGCATGTCAGCAGGAGGCCTTCCCCAGACAGACAGAGGCAAGGGCGATAGTGCATCCAGAACACAAATCATGTGAAGAGTCCAAGCTTTTTAGTCCACTGTCTTCATGTTACAAAGAAGAAAAGAGAGGCTCACAGATTTGTACAAGGTGACACAGATAATAACCAGGCAACTAGGTGGTGCAGTGGATAGAGCGCTGGGCCTGGAGTCTGGCCTCAGACACTTCCTAGCTGTGTGACCCTGGGCAAGCCACTTTATCCTGTCTACCTCAGTTTCCTCATCTGTCGGATGAGCTGGAGAAGGCAATGGCAAAGCACTCCAGTATCTCTACCAAGAAAACTCCAAGTGGGGTCACAAAGAGTGAGACATGACTGGAATGAACCAGCACCACCCCAGGTAAGAAGGAGCCGAACCTGTCCCCGACGACAAACCCAAGCCGCTGCACCACACCTTCTCTGGATGGCGCTAGGCTGTGGAAGGTCTTCCATGCCAGGCAAAGCAGTTTGAAGTTCCCTCAGAACACCAGAGGCAGCCACCAAAGGTCATTGACTTGAGGAGATCTGAGCAGAGGCAGCGGCACAAAGGCCTGCCTAGAGGCCGGGGGCACCAACATTGCCCCACCGCCTCACCTCCCCACTGGGCCTGTGACCTCACCTGTTACAAGACCCTTGCCTGAACCTCTGGCCTTGGTAGCATTGTGGACTTTTGTGCCTTGATATTGGCTTTGGAGCCTCCCCCCCTCTCCCCCCTCCTCCCCCCTAGTGTTCTCTTCCTCTGAGCCTTCAGAAGTCAGGGTTCTACCAGATGAACGTATCCAGGGCTCAGACTAAAGAGGCAACAGGGCTAACCATTGCACACTCCCTTCCCTCCCCACTCCCCAGGCTGACCCCGGAGCCCTAAGGAGAGGGCCAGGAACAGTGACAGAGCCTGCATCCTCCAAGGGGGCAGTGGAGATGAGCAGGATGAGGTCTTGGAAGGAGATCCCAGCCCCACAACCCCCATTCCTCTGCTCCTTACTATGTGCGTGCCTCTTGTGGGACTGATGGCCTGGAAGCCTATGCCCTGGGTGGTCTCTGCTGGCTCTTAGGCCAAGCCCTGCTCAGCAACTTTGACATTTTCCTAAGTAAGTCCTGAGAGGACTCTTTCCCTTTCATTCTTCCTCTTCCTTTCTCCTTCCCTCCCCCCCCATCTCCCTTTCCCTCCTCCCTCCCCTTCTTCTTTTCCCTTTTCCTCTCCTTTCACCTCCTTATTTCAAACCGCAGAAGTCATCACAGGGCTGGGCTGGATGGATGGGTAGGGATTCCCTTCTTAGCATAGCACATGTGCCAAAGAACCCAAGATTCAGAGCTCATCAGAGCAGTACTTTCACCACCTCTCTGACAACTGGCCAGAAGACTGGGCCCATCCTGTCTCTAAGGAAGGAGATGCCACAATTTCTAGCCATTCTTGATCTCTCCTCTCAGTGACTCATATGCTGTCCAGTGACCTCACTGGAGATGGGAGGATGATTATTTAGAGGGACCTCCCTTTGGAGGTCTTGGAAACCACCCAATGGCTCCATAGCAGCCCTATGGCCTGAGGTGATTCTTTGCTTCCTGAGACACAGGGAAGAAGAGAGGGTGGATGCACAAGGTACAGTGGGTGGTAGGAGAAGGGCATTGGGTCATATGCACATGATGAAGGACAGGTATGGGGAGCATCTCCACTGGGAGGAGAGATGGGAGGTAGACCTTTTATCTCCCGTTGGCTAAAGCTGACTCCCATGCTTCTTAAATGGCCGCATGAATGAATGGGGTCTCCTTGGGACTGCCATCCCCTCCATCACTGGTCCTCATCCCCGCCATTACTGATTGATGATTATCATCCTCCAGGCCACCAACAGCAGCCTTTGCTTCACTGATGCCATCTCCACCAGCATCAGGCTATCATTTTCATGATCACCAATAGAAACCTAGTGACTGAATCCCTGGGGGAAGGAGTTAGGGTTAATGCTATGGCCCTTGCCCTTAGGGACTTCTAGGCCACTCCTTGGGAGAGGGACAAGAACTAGAAGCATGCCAAGACAGGGGAAATAGCCTTATGTGGAACCGAACTCCCTCATGCCTTAAGGAAGGCAGCCAAGTGCCCGAGTAGCTTTGTCTCTGATGGTGAGTACCTCTTCCACCTCCAATTAGCAGCCACCTGTGAGCCACTGGGTAGAACCTCTCACCTTTGGCATATGGCAAGAGAGGCTGGGGGAAAGGTGACCCAGGCCACCAGAGCAGAAGCTGGCAGATGGGGCGTTGAGATGTGGAGCTGCTGCTCAGGGCTGACTCCCCAGCATGGTCAGGGAGCAGGGGAATGGGGCCAGAGAATAGAGGAAGGAAGGGACAGTCAAAGGAGGAGAGTGGACAGGCCAATTGTCAGGGTGGGGAGGTGGAGGGGTAAGGGCTAGAGAAAAAAGAGCCCCAAGAAGAGGAGGAGAAGGAGGCTGGTGAGCTCCCTGGCTGCTGCTGGGCCTTCCTCCCCTTGGATCCAGCCAGAGGTCAGTCCTATCCCTCCCTCCCCCCTACAGCAGGTGCCCTTGACTCACCATCCACATTCACAGCTACAGAAGGCCCAGTTTTCATTGCATTATAGGGCAGAAGAGCTTTGAAAAGAGACCCTGGCAGGGCCCACATGATGCATACCCCTTTCCTCGGGGTCGCTGTGTATACATGTGTGTGCGTGTGTTTGGGTATGAAGGGGTGCACGCAGCAGTTTCCAAGGACAGAGGTGCCCTCGGACTATGGTCTGCTCTTCTTTTAATGTCCATTTGGGGAGATCAGAATGGGCTGCATTCCTGTTCTGCCATGTCCTCCTTGGGCACTCTGCCCTTGGGTGAATCCCTTGCAATTTCTGCAGGCCAGTGACCCTAGAACTCCAACAAAAGCAGTCCCCTGTTCTCTGGGCAACCCCTCACCTCCAATGCCCCAATAATCCTGCTGTCCCTGCTCCCTCGCCTGCTTAGAGGCCCCTCCGTCAGGAGCTAAATTGTCCTTTGCTCAGTTTTGACCTATGAATCACACTGGTTAGTGGGGGATAGGCCCATGGACTCATCACCTCTGGCCTCAGAAGGTGGGCAGAGCCCCACCCCTCCCCATCGGGCCAAAGCTCCAGCCCTCCAATTCTTTTCCTCTTACCCACCCCTGGCAGCCTTTCCTCTCACCCCAGCCCCATCCCAGACTTAACCCCTTCAGCCTCTCCCATCAGGCAGGGTTCCCAGCACCACCACATCACGCTCACCATCAGCACGACCCAGGTCCACGCAGTGGGCCTCAGCCAGGTCCTCAGCTCTGCTGAGGACACACAGATGAAAGGTGAGCTAGCTCCCGTCCTCAAGGAGGGCCAGTTGGGGAGCTACAGCAGCAGGGTGCTCTAATGGAAGGAGCGCTGAATCTGGGGGCCTCTTCTCCCTCCTCACCCTTCTCCAGGTCTCTGCAGCCCTGGTTCCTGCCCAGCACCCACTTCTGTGGACACTTGCTCCTCTCTGGATTTTTCCTGACCCTGCTGTTTCTGCTGCTTCTCCCCCTAGCAGGCTGCCCACTCCTTTCTCAGCCCTCTTTGCTGGCCTCTCATCCAGGCTACACCTGCTAAGCGTGGGTGACCCCCAAGGTTCTGCTTGGACCCTCTGCTCTTCTCCCTCGGTGCTCCCTTCCCAGGTGACTCACCAGCTCCCATAGGCTTACTCAGCATCAATCACAAGGAATTCCCAGATCTCCGTAGTCAGCCCCGGTGTCATTCTCCTCAGCTACATGTTTCCAGCTGCCATTTGGACAGCTCAGACCGGATGTCTCAGAGGCTTTTTGAACTCAACATGTCCGAAACAGAATTCATTATACTCCTCCTCTTCACCTGTACCCCACCCTTCTTCTGGCATTCCCTATTTCATCCTTTAGACCTCAGACACTTGCTAGTTGTGTGACCCTGGGCAAGTCACTTTGCCACCATCTACCTCAGTTTCCTCAACTGTAAAATGGGGATAATAATAACACCTCCCTCTCAAGGTTATCACAAGAATAAAATGAGATAGTAATTGTAAAGTGCTTAGCACAGTGCCTGGCACATAGGAAGCACTTGCTTGATTGAAGTATGTTTGTTCCAACTCTCTTACTTACTACTGGTGTGACCCTGAGTAAGTTGCTTTGCATCTTTCTGCCTCGATCTGTTGTCTGGAAGATGAAGTGGTTGGAGTGGGTGATGTTTAAAGCTCTTGAACATCTAACATAATGGGGACATGCGGGAGGAAGCCCCAAATGGCTGGGCATAGAGGAGATGGCACAAGAAAGTGCCAGGAGGTAGCAACACTTCCCTATGGGGCCGTGTGAACAGGCTTTGAAGGAGGAGATGGGGAGGGAGCATGGTTCAGGCATGAGTAAGCAGCCTGTGTGAATGTGTACAGTAATAAATGGGAGAAACATTGTGGTGGAGGTGCTGGCTCCAAGTCCTGGGATTCACTCTAGCTCACCACCACTGGGCCAGGGGAGCCCAGGACCCAACACACAGGCGAGCGGTGAGCATTCCGAGATGATCACTGATTGGGTAGTCTGAATGAATCTTCTAACCTTCCTGGGCCTATTCTTTGGCCCTCAGCAGGCTAAGCCATTTTAGATCGATTAATCTGGCAAAGACCTTCCAAAGTAATCCTGTCTCCTCCCACCAGGCTCAGACAGACAGACAGCTCTCTTGTTACTCTGCAGGGTGACCTCACCGCCCCACCCTTACTCCCCTGTGCTGGTGTCTGCTGGTTCTCAGGCAAGGGATCTGCTGCTTGCCAGCAGCAGGCCTTCCCTCATACATAGATCACCTAGGCAAGCATTCCCTCAGACCTCCCTCAGATAAGGCTCTCTAAGCACAGCATGAGGTCAGGGCTCCTCATCTCCCCCTCCTGTTGCCCTGGGCAGCTGCACCCCAGACAGGTTGCAGATCCCCAGGTCCAGAGCCAATTACATGTTGTGGGCCTTGACTCAGAGGAACAGGCCTGGGGCCATTTGTCTTAACTTTGCCCCGAGGGGTATTGAGGTGGGACCCAGCTGTAGAGATTAATGGCTGGAGCTGCTGAGCCCCCAGGGAACCTCCTTATTGGCTGATTTTACCTGTGTTGACCTCCCCAGACTGGTTTTTACTACCTTGGGGATTGCTTTTACTGGAGCAGGTTTTTGTTAAAGAAATTATTCATCTGAACTCTTAGGCCAGCTCTGGACAATCCATTGCGGCAGGTGTGGACCACAGTCAGGACAAGATGGCAAAATGTGGATTGGATGGGAGCACACTCCAGTGGATTGGGAGCTGGTTGGATGGCCACACTGGAAGATTGAGATTCCTGAATCAGTATTGCCCTAGACAGAGGTCTCCAGTGGCATTTCACCACGCTCTATGCTCAGTCCTGTTCTGCTTAGCACTTTTGGGAATGATTCAGATGAAGTCACAGATGGCTTCCCGCTCAAATCTTTGGGTTGGGAAAGACCTAGCAAAGCTCTTGGATGGCAGAATCTGAATCAGAACAAACAGGCACGATGGGCCAAATTGACATGTGGAAACCATTATATTGTATGACATTAATGTCTTCTCCTATTCTACAGAAGTCGGTTGCCCAGGTCCAGAATGGCCACAGCTCAACAGTTGTCCTTGGGGAAAAGACCTGGGAGTTTTAGTGCTGCCTGGCTGCTGCCCTCCTCAGCTCCCTCAAGGGAGGATTGAGTTCAGCTTTAGGTATTACGTTTGAAGTGAGACAGTGACAAATTGGAATAGGGGAAGAGGAAGAAGAAGGGGCTAGACAAGACGGCAGATGAGGATCTCTAGCATGATGGCCCAGGAACCTGGACTGGGCCTTGGGCTGTTTCACATTCACATCCATGATTTGGGAAAAGGTCTCAATATTCTACTCATCCAAAGTTCTGAAGCCATCCAGCTGGGAGGGAGGGACCACTGACAACACACTGAGTGAGCTGGATGGCCAAGGACGATGGTCCACATGGAAGAAGGTGAAACTTCTTTTGGGAGCCATATAGAGTAGAACACAAGTTGAAGCAAATACCTTCCCAAGGGCTACGTATGGAAGATGAGGCCAGCCTGCCACATATCTCAAAGGAATGGTGCACTTTGGCCGGGCTACAGACTCTGTCTGAGTCAACAGGGAAGAATGATGGTAAGTAAAGCAAAGGCGATCTTACTGAAAAAACTCCAGTGGGAGGGGAGTGCTTGGCTGTTCTTGGCGCTGGCCATTAGGCCATGGGTTCTTGGCCCAACATTCCATGCACAGATTCCAAAAGGAGGGCAGCCAGGAGGGGGAAGGCCCTCAGGATCACGTCACACAAAGATTGGCTGAAGGGAAGGAGGGAGTGCTCAGCATAGAGAAGAGAAGACTCGGAGGGGCTGGAAGGACTTCCTGAAGAGCTGTCCTGTGCCAGAGGCTTCTTCTGCTTGGAGCCAGGAAGCAGAGCCAGGAATTGTGGGGGCAGGAGCTGGGAAGAAATCTTTACAATCGAAGTAAGGCAAAGCACCCTACCAGGTAGAACTCTTCCCTACCAAGTGGGACAGGCTGCCTTCAGACGCTGGGGTCCCCCTCACTGTCCATCTTCAGGCAAATGTGCTGGGCATTAGTGTTCAGGTAGGGTCTGGAGTAGATGACAACCCCTGAGGGCCTGCCCACAGACTTGAGTCTGTGAAATATTTGGAGGGAATTGGATTTGCTCTGCTTGGCCCTTGGAAAGCTGCACATCTGGTGCTCTGAGGGCTAGAGGAGAAGAAGGCCTCACTGAGCTGGGCCACCATGCTTGGCATGGGCCTTCCTGGACCTGGGACTTCTGGGCAGAGAAATGAGAAGGCTGGCCTGACTGGGGCTTTGTCCCAGGGTGGTGCCATCCATGGAAACACACTTCCTCCCCACTGTGGCTCCATTCCCAGCCCCACCTAGCTCTTCTCTCAGGGCCTACCTTCCCCCACAGCCATGCCTGCTGCCTGCATGCCTTGGGCTTTCAGGCTGGAATCTCTGGGGGCCAGGCTGAGCCCTATCCTGGCACAATGATACTTGACCAGGGCAGATGCTGTGTTCCACCCTCCCCTAGGGCAGCAAGATTCCTAGTTACTGTCCTGCTTCTGGGAACATTGAACTGGGACTCTCTGGAAAGACAGAATCTCACTCCTCTCTGTGGCATCTTTGGGGTGAGAAGAGGGACTGGAAAGCAGGTGGGAAGAAAGAGCTAGAAGACAAAGCAGGAAGATGGCAGTGGAGGCTGCCGAGAGAAATTGGAGGTGAAAAGGGCCAGAGCTCTAAAGTGAGGGCCCGGAAGAGCGCAAGGCCTGGATTGGGGTCCAGAGACTTAAGTTCCACTCCTGATTCAGTCACTGTGTAACTGAAGGCAAGCGTCATACTTCTTTTCTGGGCCTCACTTTCCCCATTTGGAAAACAAGAGGGTTGGGCCAGAAGGTCTCTCCCATCTAAGGTATGTTAGCTCAAATTCTTCTGGATTCTGAGGTTTTTCTTAGTTCTAAATTTCTCAGATCCCTTCCAGTTCCAAGATTCTCTGTTCTTGTGTTCCCTCCAACTCGTAGTGTGCTAGTAAATGTTTAACAACCAGCTCCTTCATGTGCCTATGACACACTCAGAAGTTTCATCTGCATCATTCACATTTTTTCTCCATCACTTTCTGAAGCCTAGACCAATCCACAAAACAATCAATACAGCTCTGAGTTCTGGGGGTTGCCCATTTCTGAGGTGTGAATGCTCACACTGAACATTTAACAATTGGCTCTGGAGTCCAGCAGGAGCTGCCTTCTGCATGCCAGGCTTCCAGCTTAGGCTGTTTTCTGAGGTCCTTTCCAGTTCTGAGATTTTGTTTTCTAAGATCTCTTCTAGCTCAAAAGTTCTATGCTCTAAGCTCCCTTCCATCTTTGACAATCTTTGTTCTAAGTTATCCCCATCTCTGACATTCTCTGTTTTGAGGTCCCTTCCATCTCTCACATTTTCTGTTTCAAGGTCCTTCCCAGCTAGTTCTGGGGTCCCTTTGGGCCATGGCATTCCACAGAGATGGGCAGATAGGGAAGGGAGGGAGGACAGTTTGGAGTGAGCCCCTGCCCAGGAGCCTGATGTGGAGAGAGAGAGAGAGACAGAGAGACAGAGACAGAGAGACATACAGAGAAGAGGAAAGGAGAGGAGAATGGGAATGGGGGGGAGACAGACAGACAGACAGAGAGCAGAAGCTCTGCCCGGGGAGTTATTTATAAATGTCAGTTATTATTAGAAACCTAGCCATTTGAAGGTTAATGACTACTGCGTGTGTCAGCTCTGTATCTGGTCCTGAGCTGCCAAACCCCGATCAATATGTTTTTAATAACCATCTGGCATCTCATTAGCATAGAGCCTGGCTGGCTGGTTGGGGGGCGCTGCCCTCCCAGCCCACCTCTCCCCAGCAGGCTAGAGCAGAACTCGGGCCTGAGCAGTGGGGCCCTGGTCAATGTGTTTCTAATCAGTAATTAGTCTTTAATTAACGGGGCAGAAAAATGATTGTTTTCCCGTCTGCATGGTGATGTGGGCGGGGGAGCCAGCAGGAACGGCCATCTGGGGAGTGTTATGGCTGAGTTTGGAGAGGAGAGATGAAGAAAGAAACAAGATACCCCAAGCCAGATCCCCCAGCAACCAACTTTGAGCTCATCTTCCATGGCAAGCATTGAGCTCACCTGCTGTTCCAGGGTACATGGCCACCTAGCCTAGCCTGTGGGGCCAGAGCTCCCCTGCTTCCCTCTTCCCCTGCTCTCCTCCTCCCCTCTTCCCCTCCCCCCTTCTTCCCCTCCTCCTCTGCTTCCCTCTTCCCCTCCTCCCCTCTTGCCCTGCTCCCCTCTTCCCCTCTTCCCCTCCTCCCCTCTTCCCCTGCTCCCCTCTTCCCCTCCTCCCTCTTCCCCTCCTCCCCTCTTCCCCTGGTCCCCTCTTCCCCTCCTCCCCTCTTCCCCTGGTCCCCTCTTCCCCTCCCCTCTTCTTCCCCTGCTCCCCTCTTCCCCTCCCCCTTCTTCCCCTGCTCCCCTCTTCCCCTCCTCCTCTGCTCCCCTCTTCCCCTCCCCCCTTCTTCCCCTCTCCTTTGCTCTCCTTCCTTGTCTCTTCTCCTTCCCCAGGAGCTCACCTCTGGAGACTCCAGTTTCTCATGGGGCCAGTCTAACCCAAACCAACAAAAGCCGGTATCTGCAGAGTATCCACTGTCTGCAGAGCACCATTCTGGGCATTAGGGGCAAATTTAGGTAAGATGAAGTATCTGCAGCCAGGGAGCTTCCGATCTAGGGGGAAGTGCTGCCTAGACAGGGAGCCCCCATGGCCAGGTTCTGGGGGAAGTCTGCTAGCTGAGGTGGGAGGAAGGAGTGACTGACACAGAGTGATCTGGGAAGGCGGCATGGATGGCCTAGTTGGTCTTGGAGCGGCTGAAGGACTGAGGAGGATGAGGAATGAATTGAAAGAAAGTTAGCAAGGCAAGTGTCTGAGGCTGGAGAAGGCATTTCGGGCATTAGGAGTCTGTGGGGAGAAAGCACAAGACTTGAATACGAGAGAGGTTTGGTTGGAGTGGAGAGATGGGGAGGCAGAGGTCAGGTTCTAAGGGGAGGGCAGAGAGGGCCTCCATGCCTCTAAACTGGAGAGGACTTTGAATGCTAAGAATGCAAAGAAGCTGGACTGTGACTTGGGGTGTGATTGGGATCTATGGAAGGTCTTGGAGCAGAGATGTGACCTGAGCGTGCATCTGTGAAGAGACTTAATGTGGCGGAAGTCTGAAGGCTAGATTGGAGGGGAAGAGAGAGGAAGCTGGAATCCCTGTCAGGAGCCTGGGGCGTGGGTCAAAGCAGGTGGCACTGAGGCTCGCCCTGGTGTGGCAGCAGAGGAGGCACGGAAGTCAGCAATATTGCAGAGGTCGAATCCCCAGGATCTGTGTTACAGGAGTGCCAGAGTCCAAGGACCTATTGCAGTTGGGCCTACAAGCCCTGAAGGCCCCCCGGTGCCCCAGCAGCCCCTGCAGACATACTCCAATATATGCTTGCAGAGAGGCCTGCTGGGCTGAGAAGGGCCCCTTCCCCCCAGGCCCTCCCCTCTGTCCCCCAGTCCTCCAGGGGCCTTCTCTCGAGGCTCCATTGCTTCTAAGGACAGGCAGTTGCTGGCAGTCTGTCCCCAATCCACCTTCCTCTGCCCTCTGCAATTATCTTTGAAGCAAGAAGGCAACTCATCTAACCATGGAATCCCCAAACATTGGAGCTGGAAGGTCCCTTAGAACAGAGAACCTGGAATGTCAGAGCCACAAGGTCTAACCTCAGAGAGGAAGCCCAGAAAGGGGAAGGGACTTGTGTTAGTTAGAAGCTGAGCCCAGGTTAGAACTTCCTAGTGAGATGTGCCCAGGTTCCAGATCTGGAGAACCCATGTTCTCACTGTCTATGTGATACGACCTCAGAGGTACCTTCCAGTTGCTGGTGGGGGCAGGGAGGTGGCTTCTCAGGGTCTTTCAGCCAGTTTCCTTGTCTCTAGCCTGATGCCATCTCCTGAGAGCCCATGGAACAGTAGTATCCCCCCTTGGAGAGATCTTGAGCTTTCTGTCTGTTCCATGCCATGGCATCACTTCAGTTGAAAAAGGTGTGGCGTCTGCTGTGACGGGGGTAAGCAAAGCCTTGGTGTCCACCCTCATGAAGTCCCCAGTCTGCTTGGGAGCCAAATAACCCCAATATTTGGAGAATGAGATGGTGGCCAGAGCATGGGACGTCAGAGCGGAGAGAGCACAGTGGCCCCCGGTGGTCAGGGCAGGTTTCCAAACAGTGCCATTTGAACGGGACCTTGGAGGATGAAGGATTTGGCTGGGCAGAGAAGAGAGGGAAGGCCTGCCAGGAAGAAACCCTGGGAGACAAGGAGAGAAACCTGCCTGTCCACACCAAGGCAAGGGCATTGCCGCTGTGGAGGCGTATTAAAAACCTCCTTTTGAGTAAAATGGGAAAGATTAAGGAATAATGTTTTCTCCAGCTTCAGCCTCTAATTCTAGACTCATTTTTCTTTTAGGAAAGTGGGAAGAACAAAGACTCAGGCCTTCCTTAGGGAGCTGGATTAAGGAGACCAGCCAACCTCAACTCTCAGCTAGCTAAGATCTTTGCCTCCCCACAGTGCCCACCTGGTGCTGCGACCCACTTTAGCCCAGTGTCTTCCTTGGCATTGCAGGTTAAGCTGTATGTCACAGGAAGGAGCTCTTCCCGTTCCATCCTTGAGGGGAGTGGTCCAGAAGGAGGAGGAGCAGGGCGACTTTTACTCCATCATTGTGCTGGGTTCTAACGGCTTCCATTCTTCTCCTTATCCAAGAGGGACAACAAATGTTACCTCAATGTTTGGAGGGTAGAGAGTCCTGCTGGAGGGCATGAGCTGGCTGGGATGTCTCCTCCCCTCCCCACCCTCCTCATACACATCGCATGTCCATGAACACATATTCTCGCTCACACACACACACAGAGGCAGAAAGACACAAAGAGCCTAGGAGGGGAGGGAAAGCAGAGGCCCAGAATTCAAAGACATTTTTCTACCACCTCCCTGTATCTTCACTAGGGCCCATGGGAGAGAGGCACTGAAGGGGGGGCCTGCAGCTGGACGGAGGCAGAGCTGGCCCTCAGACTGAGGCATTCCAGTCTCTAGCTTCTCCCAACCCTCTTCGTGCAGGAGGGACCCTCTGCTTTAGATTCCAAAGGACAAGGGTGCTTGATCTGACGGCCAGTATTAGAAGAGGTTGTCTGCTGTGAACTCCGGAGGTGAACTGGATGTCAGCTCTTGAAGCCAGCTCAGCCCATGACTCCCCAGATGACTCCTCCTCCCTCTGCCTTCACCCTGTGTCCTTTCCTGCTCCCCCATTGGTGAATTGTCCCTGAACCTCCAGCTGAGGAGATACCTGTGCCCATCATGCTCTCTGCAAATTTGGCTAGCCCTTGACTCCTTGGACAATTTCTCTACCCCTGCCACCCCTCTCCCCACCTTTTAACACAGTACTTGGCACAGAGTGCTTAATAAGTGCTCTCTCATCTATCTAGCTTTCTTTCTTGAGTGACAGGAAAATCTTTAGCTGCATATTAGCTGTTGTGACCCCTTAGTGACTTTGGGCAGAATGAGCAGAGATCACTGGTTAGTTGCCTGGTAGCTAGTGAGAGACAATCAGCTGCCCTTGGAGAGAAACCAGGCTCGGACAAAGCACATCTGAGGACAAGATGAGAATGTCCAGATGCAATTGCTGAACCACTGTCAAGGATCTTGGGGAAACTGTGGGGCTGGAGAGGGACAAATGACCCAATTTTTTAAAGTGGTGAGAAGTTGCTTTCCAAACTATGTGCCACTGAACTGGAACATATTAAAGGGATGGTCTGTTGGCATTTAGAAAGGGAAGCAATGATCACCGAGAGGCAGCCGATGTTCATTAAGACCAGCTCAGCCAAACTAACCATTTTTCTTTTTTTGTGAGACAATCAGGGTTAAGTGACTTGCCCAGGGTCCCACAGCTATTAAATGTCAAGTATCTGAGGTCAGATTTGAATTCAGGTCCTCCTGACTCCAAGGCCAGAGCTCTATCCACTGCGCCACCTAGCTGCCTCTAAAACTAACCCTTTTTTTAAAGGGTGTGGCTATTAGACTTGTTAGATGGAGGGATGTCACAGACAGAACACGGTGGGACAGCCATGGCATTTGACAAGGTCTTGCATGCTGTCTTATGGATAAGAGAGAAAGAAAAATGTTGACTGGATGACAATCCAGTTAGGTGGTTTTGGAATTGGCCGAAGAGCTAGGCTAGATAGGCATCATCAGCCTCATCGATCTGTCCTCAGTTCATTTTATCAATAACTTGAATGAAAGCATAGATGGCATGTTCATCCACGTTGCAGCTGACATAAAGTCAGTCAGTGAACAAGCATTTATTCTATGCCTACCGCCAGGCACTACGCTAAGCGTCCTGAGGATACAAAAAAGGCAAACCCAGTCCCTGCCATCGAGGTGCTTGTAGTCTAACAGGGAAGATGATATGGAAGCAGCTTTGTGTGAACAAGGTAGAGTCAGAATGAGTGGAGACAATGTCAGAGGGAAGGCCTGAGCACAAAGGGGCCCTTTAGGTACGGCTTGAAAGGAAGCCAGGGACTGATGAAATGGAGATAAGGAGAGAGAGCATGGGGGTGGGGTAGGAAGGGACAGCCAGTGACAACACCTAGAGCTGTGAGGTGGAGGACCTTGTGGGAAGACTAGGCAGGGGGCCAGTGTCAAAAAGCTGTGTGACTGAAAAAGCTGTGGAGGAGAACTAGGTAGAAAGGGTGGAATGGTAGGAAGGGGCCAGGGTGTGAAGGCCAAACCAAAGATTTCCTGTTTGATCCTGCAGGTGACGTCAGTGGAGCTCATTGAGTAAAGCCGTGACTAGGTCAGACCTCACTTGTGGGAAAATCACTGGAGCAGCTGAGTGGAGGAGGTGAGAGTGGAGAGAAATTTGAATCAGGGGGACCAATTAGAAGAGCACTGGGGTAGCACAGGCTAGAGCTGATAAAGAGAGAAAGGACCCCCTACGGGAAAGGCAAAGGCAGCATATTGGATGTGGGGGGTGAATTCAAGTGAGGAATCAAGGGTGACACTGAGGTTGGAGGTCTGTGGACTCAATAGTTAAGGGGAAATATGGAAGGGCTAAGGGTTTGTGGGAAAATATAATAAGTTCTTTTGGACATGTTGAATTTGAGATTTCTACGTGACATTCAGTTTGAGATGGAGGTCAATAAAGAGAATAGGGCTTGGATGTATTAACCTGGGAATCATCAGCATAAAGATGCTACTTGAACCCATGGGTGTCGATGAGGTTACCAAGTGAGATGATACAGAGTTAGATAAGGAGGAGGCCGAAGACAGAGGTTTGGGGGACACCAGAGTCAGTGGGCACTACCTACATGAAGAATCAGTGCATTTAAGGTTCCATTGAGAGGTGTGGACTGATAGGAGGAGAACCAGGAGAGAGCAGTGTCAAAAACCTCTGGAGGAGAGATGATCCAGGAGTGGGAGGGGATTCGCAGAGAGGTCAAGAAGGATGAGGAGTCAGCAAAGACTTAGATGTGGTGAGTAAGAGGTCATGGGGAGCATTGGAGACAGCTGGTTTAGTTGGGTGATGAGGGTGGGAGGCAGAGAAAACTGGAAAGGACAACTGAGGCCGGCCCCGCAAAGATCTCACTGAGCTCCCGTGCTGGATGAGGGCGGTGCCATTTAATGAGGAGGAGGAGGACATCAGCCATTTGTGTAGTGAGAGTGTAGGGTGACGGATGGACAGCCGCCTGCTGGCTGCACTGGTAGCCACCCATGTGATGTCAAGAGATTTAGAAGCAGGCCTCCAGGAGGTTGGACGTACCCTCCCTGGCAGATCCAAGGGGAGACTTACCCAAGAGTCACAAAGAAGGGGAAGGTTTGAGTAGGCAGCTCTCCCAACTGATAGGGGGAACTCCCAGAGCCGGCAAAAGCAATGAAATTGCAAGTTCTACACTTGGCCTCGAAAAGTTACCGCCTCATCTGAGAAAGATCTGGGGGCAGAGTGGGCTGCAAGCTTGATGGGCCAACAGGGCAACATGGCACCCCCAAGAATGGGATGCAGTCTCAGTCCTGGGCATCTCATTTCAGGAAGGCCCTTCAGGAGCACATGCTCAGCCTTCTGCGAATGCATAGCCTGAGAAGAGCCTATGGAGAAGGGACACAAACGTTGTCTTTGAGCCTCGGAAGGGCGGCTGTCAGGTAGAAGAGAGATCAGCCTTGTTCTCCATGGCCCAGAAGGCAGAGCCAGCAGCTGGAAGGGGAAGTCACAGAGGCAGCTCCATCATACGCCCCACCCCACCGTCTGGGAGGTTGCCTTGCAAGGTCATTCTCTATCATCGGAGGCCTTCCACTGGAGGCTTGGATGATGCTTCTCATGTGTATGTTGTCCGGGGGATTTCTGCTCAGGTCCGGTTCTGAGGTCCATTCCCACTGTGAGGTACTGAACTTCTGCACAGATCCCTGGTTAGAGATTCCGGAGCTCTGCTAGTTAGGGAAGGAGGCAGCCTTGGGCCCAATGCAGGATTTCACTGGATCCTTACTGATGGTCAGGGGTGATTGGGTGGAAGGGGTTCTGCACAGCCTCCGTATGGTCAGGGCCCCAGACCTATTGAGCTGCCAAGCAGGCTGCTCCCATGTGTCCCAGGGGCCTGGATTTCTTCCCCCTTGGCTGGCCCCTTCCCTCCCTGCAAACTTCCTGGCCTGGCCTCCAGGTTTGCCCAACAATGCGGCCAGGGCTCCCCCAGGGCCTTTTGGGCTCTCCCTCTCCCCTACTGTGCTCTGCTCTGACCCCAATCCCGGCTCCAGCTCTGCTGAGTGAGCTGGCTGCATCCCCTTAGCAGCCCCTGCCCCCCACCCAGCCGCTCACCAAGGACTGGGGGAAGCACATTCCACAGTTTGATAGCTCCCCACACTCCTTCCTGGGGCTGCGGCCAATGACGCAATGGCAGCTGTTCAGGAATGCAGGTTGTGTGAGTGTGTACGAGTGTGTGAGTGGGGGAGTGCGCAAGTGTGGGAGCAAGCAGTGTGTTTGTGTGTGTGTGTGTGTGTGTGTGTGCGCGCGCACGCCCACGCGTGTGAGTATGTGTGTAAGAGAGAAAGAGGGGAGGAAGCTGTCCACTGAGCCATCCTGGGGTTGAATCTGGAGTTGGGCTTTTGGAGAGGTCTATCCTCAGGGAAAAATCACTACCCCAAGGTCTGCAGGAGGGGATAGGCCATTTCCCAGGAGCCTTTGCCTGACACAGTAACATTTCTTCCCCATGTGGCTAGGCCAGCAGGACCAGGCCCAGTTCTCCTTAGGGCAAAATGAGTTCTGGTTCCCATCGATAGCTTGGGGTCCTGGTTGCCTGAGAAGAGTGGGGTCAGCTCCTTTTTCACCCTGTCCTCTCAGTTTCTCCCTTTGTAAAATGGGGGTGAACCCAAGGATACTACTTCTCAAACTTTTCAGAACCTTGGGGGAGGGGGCAGGAAGAGCAGCCACCCCCCCACCCACTCCTGCTTGGCCCAGCTCCAAACCCCAAATGATCTTGTGGCACTTGGGCTGGCTAAATAACCTGAAAAAAATCTGTTCATTGTTGGGATTTTTAATAGCGATCTGGCTCAGTCTCGGAAAAGACATTTTCAAAAACCACCACCACCAACCACCATGATGCATTTTTGCATGTCTTGAATTTTGAACTGGCCCATGGACCACTTGAATGCCTTGCGGACCACCAATGTGCCCCAGACCACCCCCTGAGAACCACTGCCCTGTAGGGTACCTAGACAGGGGTCTTAGCCTCCAAGCAGGGTCCTAGAGCGAGCTCAAGCACAAGAGTGGCTGAGTCAGCGGGAGCAAAGAGGGGGAGAGCTGGCACGAAGCTCTGACAGTTTTCCAAGGAGAGTGATGAGGGCCAGTGCCAGGCAGTGGGGACAGAGGGGCTATTGCAGATGGGCAGAAGAAGGCGTGAAGGCAGCAGGGGGCTCAAGAGGAGGTGCCTCAGCTCCAGGCTTGGGGGGCTGGCAGGGCCCTGAGGTGGGTAGGGGAGGGGGCCTGGAGTGGCAGAGGCTGAGAACCTGGGCTCATGTCCAGTGCAATTGCTTCCTAGCCTCTGTCATCTAGGCCTAGCCTCTTCCCTTCCAGGGCCTCAGGGACATGAGGGCATTGGCCACCAAGGTCCCTTCCAGCTCTGTGGATAGAGCGCTGGGCCTGGAGTCAGGAAGACCTCAGGTCAAATCCGACCTCTGACACTTTTTAGCTGTGTGACCATGGGCAAGTCACTGAATCTGTCTGCCTCAGTTTCTTCAACTCTAAAATGGAGATCATGAAAGCACCTACCTCCCAGGGCTGTTGTGAGGATCAAAATGAGATAGTAATTGGGAAAAGCCCTTAGCTTAGTGCCTAGCACACAGTAGTGGTTATGCTGCTGCTGCTGATCATGTGATCCTAAGTCACTTCCCCTTTCTGGGTCTCAGTTTCTTCCTCAGTGAAATGAATGGGTTGGACTGGGGGCCCTAAGGCCTCTTGGGTTGCAAATCCTCCAAGTCAATGTCCACTAGGCAGTTGGAGACCCCACCAATACCTTTGCAGATGTGCAGAGTTAAGGTTCACAGCTGTGTGTCATAGGCCACCTTCAGAAGACAGTTGGGACTGATTAGTGGGGCAGCATTCACTTTGACCAGGGCAGTCCCAGTTTGTCCCCAAAGATGGTTCAGGGGCCTGGTGCAAACCAGGGGACTGTCTCTCACTCCCAATGCCATATAAGCCAGGGAGATGTCAGGAGGGGCCACAGGCAGGCACTTCCAGCCCTGCTGGCTCACGTGAGCCTTGATCTGCGGCCCTGCAGGCACTCGATGCTTCCCAGGGTCAGCAATCCAAACTCCCAGCAAGCTTATAGCAGCCTCATCTACCCAGCCTCCCCCTCCCACCACAGGCTAGAGATGTTACAATAAATGGTCCAGGGCAACCCTGCCACAGAATAGCTGGGCCCCAAGAAGTCAGCTAGGGCATCAATGGTAAGTCTTCACATCTCTTCCTGTTCCTTTTGTGAGGTCCTGGCACAGTTCTCATGCACAGTTAGCCAAAGCATGCCATCAAATTTGAGGGCCCAGAATTCCCCAGGTCTTCTGTATCTCAGGCCAAGGTCCACTTCTTAGAATCATAGAACTCTAAAGATGTGTGGGGGTATAGAGTGTGTTCAGGGAAGACTAGCCCCTCTGGTGTGAGGGCTGCTGAGCCCTTTTCAGAGCTGCTCATCTACCCTTGGTGCCCACCTAGTTCACCCAACTCTCACCTGTTCCCATTTGTTTGATCTCTTTCGGATATAGCCCTAGAAGTGCTATTGCTGGATCAAAGGGTTATGCACATTTTTGTAGCCCTTTGGGCATAGTTCCAAATTGTTCTCCAAAATGGTTGGATCATTTCACAACTCCACCAACAATGTATTAGTGTTCCAATTTTTCCACATCTTCTCCAACATTTATCATTTTCCTGTTTTGTCATGTTGACCAATCTGATAGGTGTGATGTGGTACCTCAGAGTTATTTTGATTTGCATTTCTCTAATTACGAGTGATTTAGAGCATTTTTTCATATGACTATAGATGGCTTTCATTTCTTCATCTGAGAACTGTCTGTTCATATCCTTTGACCATTTATCAATTGGGGAATGACTTATGTTCTTATAAATTTGTCTTAATTCTCTATATATTTTAGAAATGAGGCCTTTGTCAGAGACACTGGTTGTAAAAATTCTTTCCCAATTTTCTACCTTCCTTCTAATCTTAGTTGCATTGGCTTTGTTTGTGCAAAACCTTTTCAATTTAATGTCATCAAAATTATCCATTTTGCTTTTCATAATGTTCTCGATCTCCTGTCTGGTCATGAATTCTTCTGTTCTCCATAGATCTGATAGGTAAACTATTCCTTGTTCTCCCAGTTTACTTATGGTATCAACCTTTATATCTAAGTCATGAACCCATTTTGACTTTATTTTGATATATGGTGTGAGATCTGGGTTTATGCCTAGTTTCTGCCATACTCTTTTCCAGTTTTCCCAGCAGTTTTTTTTCAAAGAGTGGGTTCTTATCCCAGAAGTTGGAGTCTTTGGGTTTATCAAATAATAAATTACTATAGTCATTGACTACTGTGTCTTGCATATTTAACGTATTCCACCGATCCACCTTCCTATTTCTTAGCCAGTACCAAGCAGTTTTGATGATTGCTGCTTTATAATACAATTTAAGATCTGGAATTGCTAGGCCAGCTTCCCCCTGCATTTCTTTTCATTAGTTCCTTTGATATTCTGGACCTTTTGTTTTTCCAAATGAATCTCGTTATTATTTTTTCTAACTCTATAAAATAATTTCTTGGTAGTTTGATTGGTATGGCACTGAATAAGTAAATTAGATTAGGTAGGATTGTCATTTTTATTATATTAGCTCAGCCTCCCCATGAGCAACTGATGTTTTTCCAGTTATTTAGATCTGATTTTATTTGTGTGAAAAGTGTTTTGTAATTGTGTTCATAGAGTTCCTGGGTTTGTTTCAGGAGGTAGACTCCTAAATATTTTATAATGTCTACAGTAAGTTTAAGTGGGATTTCTCTTTCTATCTCTTGCTGTTGGGCTTTGTTGGTAATATATAGAAATGCTGATGATTTATGCACTCACAACATGCTTATGGACAACAAGAAATCCAGTAAACCTGAAAGACATGTTTGTCTTTCAAATACTCTTGTTGCAAAAGAACCCAGCAGGTATTACATCCAAATAGCAGCCCTGAGTGAAACAAGGCTGGCAAATGCAGGCCAGCTTATCAAAGTTGGAGCTGGATACATGTTTTTTCTGGAGTGGCTGCGGTGAAGGGGAGTGCTGTGAAGCTGACTTTAATGCCAGAGTAGGCACAGACTACCAGACTCAGCAGGGAATCCTAGGGAGGAATGGAGTTGGAAACAGCAACAGCATTGGTCACTTACTACTGAAGACTTGTGCAGCTCATGACCTCATCACCAACACCGTCTTCTGTTTATCTAAATGCAATGAAACTTCGAGGATGCACCCCCGCAGCAAACAATGACATTTATTAGACTATGTCATTGTAAGGAGAAGAGACAGACAGGATGTGAGAGTGATGAAGGTGATGTGTGGCACAGAGTGCTGGACTGATCATGGACTTATCCTCTCCAACCTAAATATTCACATTCAACAAAAGTGGCATCCCCAAGGCAAGATGACTACCAGAGGACTTAATGTTAACAGATTAGAGCACTTCTCCAAGCAGGAACAGCCTGTTGCTAACTTGGAGGGAAAGCTGAGCCAACACATGTTTGGCAACAGTGGAACAGAAAAGGAGTGGGCAGCTTTCAGAGATTTGGTGTATAGCACTGCCTTTACTCATCTGGGCCAGAATACTCACAAACATCAAGATTGGTTTGATGAAAATGATGAGGAAATTCAGTAGCTGCTAAATGAAAAATGAGAACTCCACAGGGTTTACCAGCCAGGATAGTTCATCCATCTCTAAGAAGGCGGCGTTTAACTCCATCAAAAGTGAAGTATGAGTAAAGTTTCAAGAGATGCAGGATTTTTGGCTCAGTAAGAAGGCAGATGAAATACAGTTTTACACTGATAGTAACAATCCAAAGCACTTTTATGATGCCCTGATGGCTATTTATGGGCCAAAGTGCTGATGGAGCCACATTGATTAGTGATAAGGACATGATCCTGGAGAGATGGGCTGAATGCTTCCATTGTATTCGCAACAGACTGGCATCAATCAATGCTGAAGCCTCAGGTTAAAGTCAGTCCCTCTCAAGCTGAAGTTCCAACTGAAGAAGAGGTTCTGAATGCCATTAGGCTCCTCTCCTGTGGCAAAGCACCTGGTGCTGATGCTATTGCAGCTGAGATGTACAAGGTGGAGGTCCACTGCTCATACAGAAACTGACTGAAATGTTCCAGGTTATATGGCAAGGGGAGGTTATCCCCCAAGAGTTCAAGGATGCCTCCATTGTCCATCCCTATAAAGGTAAAGGAAATAGATTGTCCTGTGACAATCATGGGGGTGGGGTGGGTCTCTCTCTTGTCACCGGTGGGAAGGTTCTTGCCAGAGTCCTCCTTAATAGGCTGATCCTTCACCTGGAAGGTGGTCATCTACCTGTGAGCCAGTGTGGCTTCAGAAAGGGCCAAGGAACAGTCAATATGGCATTTGCTGCCCAACAACTGCCCGACATTGTCTACAAGGAAACCTGTAGTCAAGTCCACATGGTGTGGTCTAGACAGTAGACACACACCATGGGAGATTGAAGGAGGCAGGAATGAGGACTGGGGAGGGAATGGACTTTCCTGTGAGTAGGAGGTAGAAACCTGCCCAGGGGCCCCTGAGTCTCTGCTCCCCTGTTCCACTGAAGTGTGATACTGTGGCCACTGCCACTTGGCTCCCCAGCCCTGGGGAGGGGGACAGGGAATGAGAGGGGGGAGAGTAATCATCTTAATTAATTGACCTCATTAAGATCCCAGCTGGTAGAGAGCCAACTTTCCTGTTTCTACTGTCAAGGAAGCGACAAAAGTCACCCCTAGGGTCATCAGTGACCCACGTGGGAAGTCTTCCAGCCTGGGATTGGAGTCTTCCTCCAGGTCTAGAGAAGGGAGGGCCCCCTCTGCTATAGGCCCTCATCTCCCTCTCTCCTCTTCCCAAAAGGACCCCTCCTTCTCTGGGCTGACCTGGGCTTCCTGGCTGCTGCCTATTTTAGGGTTCTGCCTGAGGCTCCCATGTGGCTCTCTTCCCTGCCTCCACTCCCAGCCCCCATCTGCTCCTCAGCTTCAGCACCGCACCCCTTGGCAGCAGCTGCCTGGGTGCCAGGCTCGGGCCCAACCATTTGCCATCTGGCTAGAAGTCCCTCCCTTCATGACAGGGCCATCCTCCCAGGCAGCTTTGCCTGCTGCTCCCACCAGCCTGCTCCTTCTCTGCCTGTGGAGGGCTTTGGGAAGGACTGACTTCAGTGGTGGGGGAGGGCAGGGGAGGGAGAGTTCTGGAGGTCCAGAGCTGGAGGACCAAGGCTGCAAGCCCATCTCTGCTATTTACTCTTTGACTGTGAAGGAGCCAAATGAGTCCCTTAGATTCTTTGAGCTTCACTTTCTTTCTTGGTAAAATGACAGTCTGGCCTACACAACTTCCCAAATCCCTCCAACACTAAATCCTTGGATGCCACTGCAGCTTCCAGGAGCCTCCACTCTGCCCCAGCCCCCCAAGGGGCCTAAGGTCGTTCCAGTGGCCCTGCCCACACGGAGGGAGGGAAGTCACCACAGACAGTCCCTGTCCCTCCTGGGCCTGGCTACTTTGGATGTAGATTGGGTTGGGGGAGCACTGAACCTAACTCTTCAGATTACCATTCTAGCCTTGGGGCCCTTCCCCTGGAGCCCTGTGGCCTGAGGCACCCACCCTGGCAACTCCTGACACTATTGTGTCTCCAGTGAACCCCTGGAATATGTTGGGAGCCCGTGGAGGACAGAAAGTCTTGAACTTAGCCTTCTGGGGGACACAGGAATCCTAGGAAGCAGGTAGACTTTGGAGACCTGCCCTGAAGGGGCTAAGCCTCAGGGCACCCTCCCACCCAGGCTGGAGTGGAGCCTAAGATGACCATGCCCTTGAATTGGACACTGGGGACCCCAGAAGCAGTGGAAGGGGGAGCAGTGTGAGGGCGAGTCCCCCAAACCAGTGAGGGCTGAGGTACTTGCATGTTGGATGAAGCCATAGATTTGATTGGGGGTTGGGGTTTGGGGGAAGTAGAGGAGACAATCAAAGCTCCTCATTGTCCCATTGCCCTTCCACCTAGACACCCCTGGGGGTGTGGGGAGGAATTCAGCCCCATCTGAATGAGCTTCTAGGAACCAGAAGCTTGGGGATGAAGGGACCAGAGAACTTTCAAGCTGGGAGGGACTTTGGGATGCAAAACGGAGAATGTCTGAGCCAGGAAGGGCCTTTGCCTTTCCACTGTCCCAGCTGGAACGACACTCAGATATCCTTTCATCAACTCTCCTCATCTTCTGCATGAAGTATGATGCCTAGAGTGGGGCAATGGTTTGCCCAAGGTCACCCAGCTTCAAGCCACAAATGGACTGTCTCTGGCCAGTTTGCGTGGCTACAAATCCAGAGTGCCCCCATCTCCTAACCGCCAGGGGGGCCATTGATGCTGAGCAGAGGGGAGGTCTTGGGCCCGGCTGGGTTCTGCCCAGCCTCAGGGGAAGTGCTGTTCATATCTATGAGTGAGCAGCAGTGAGCCAGTGTGCCTACTGGGAAAAACATCCCAGGCTCTGCATGCAGCCTGTTGGCTCTGCAGTCATCCAATTCCCTCCAAATGACCCAGGATTAGGGTGCTTTCTGCCCAGGAATGTTATAGGAGTCCAAGGTGGATACAGGACTGACCTCAGACCTCATCGACATCCAGAATCTCCTAGGTGGATGAGGCCATCCAGTTCGCCCCCTGCCTGAGAAAGACCCCCAAACCCATCTCTGCTGGACAAGTTCCAGGGAGGAGGGGCCTCCTACCTTCTCAAGAAGCCCAGCTCTCTTTGGTAGGACGTTATTTCTTATAGCTACTGCTCTGAGCCTCCCTATCCCCCATTCCCACCGCTCCTGACTCTGCCCACTGGGGCCAAGCGGAGCGTGACTAGCCCCTGCTCCACGAGCCAACCATTGCTGTCTACTCCACTCTGAAACCTGGTGTCTTCTTGTATCCAGGCTAAACACCCTCATTTCCTTGATCTCATAAGGCCTGGATGGTCGGGAAGCCCTTGCCCATGCTGGCTGCCCTTTTCTGGCTGGTCCCCAGCTCTTCACTATTCTTCCTAAAATGTGGCCCCCAGAACTGGACATTGACCCTCATTTTCCAGAGGAGAGACTGAGGCAGGCCCAGGGAGGGGTGGTGCCAGGCTACTTGGCTTTTTGGGGTCCAAATCCTCCTCTCCCATGATGACTCCCTGGAGTAGGAGCTTTGGACCAGGGCCAGGTTCCCTTTGGGATCCCTCCCTCAGGCTTCCATTTTCAAGGTGGCTCCCTCTTTCACCTTCTGCCCCACCCACTCTGAGTGAGGCCTCTTAAGCTGGACGCCTGACCTCAGCTGGGCCCCAAAGCCTTTTCCTGACTCCTTGGCACGCCCTCCAGCCCCAGCTCAGTCATGGTTCCCAGCTGCTATGGTGGTGGCAAATTGCCTCTTCTTTTGCAGAATTTTGTTCCCATTTGTCTAACTGGATCAAGTGTCATTTCAATGGCCAGGTGTCACTTTTAGTCTTATCTTCTTCTGACACCTGAGGAGGGCCAGCCACCTCGTTTCCTTCACCACCACCAAATGCCGTGTGCAAATGTGCTTCCACAAGTTGACTGTCACAGTGGCATGGAGGCTGCCCTGGGCTCCAGAAGGTCATGGAGGTCCCATTGCAGATGGGGGCACTGGCAGTGGTACCCCCACCGGGGAAATCTTGGCCCCTCCACAGAAGGTCACAGGTAGAGTTCTGTAAAATGGGTAAGAAAAGCTTCCTGCCACCAGAGTCCTACTCATTGGGCTAGAGGTGACTTCAGGCTCCTGAAGGCTGGGCAACCAGAGTGCCAGGCACCTGAGAAGGGCTTCGTTCTCTCATATTCTCACACACATGCACATCCACACAGACACACAATTTATTGACAAGCCCGTGAGCAGATGTGTGCCCAGTTGCACATTGCCACATTCCTTTCTTCACTGCCCAAGTGAGATGAGGGCCAAGCTGCAGGGATAGAGCAGGGAATGTCTGTTTGTCAGTTGGAGCTGGGCACTGGCTTCATCGAAGGTGCTGGACCAGCCAAGCTCAGCAGGCCTCAGAGATTGCTGAGGCTCCAGATAAAGGATGGGTGAGGGAACACAGGGAGGGGGAGAAGGAGGAGGACGAGGACGAGGAGGAACTCAGCATCTTGATAAACCATGGCAGGCCGGAGGTCTGGGGATCTGGTCTATGAGAAAGTTCCCAAGCCATAAATTTCCCAGAGGCAGCTGGAGCCAGGAAACCTGAGCAGGAGTCTCCACATCTATTATCTCAGGAGCAGCCCAGGTTAGGGTTGGAGGCTCCATGTCTGCAGGAGTCTGCAGGGGAGCAAGGGGGACCTCAGGCCTCCTGCTGCTCAGGGCTGCGGCGGTGGGTGTTGTGTGCCAGGAGGGCATGTGGGCATGTGTGTCTGGGTGTGTATGTGTGGGGAGAGGGGGAAGGCATATGTATATGTGGCCAGTTGTCAGTGTGGCTGGCTTGGCTGGGTGAGAGGGTCAGCGCATCTATCTGGCTGCTTACCAACACCAAGAGGCATATGGCAGTCCAGCATTAGGGGAGCAGGCCAGCGGGCATGGCTAGAGTGGGTAGGGGAGAGGCGGGTGCTGCTTGGGATTCAGAGCCAGATCTCTTTGGGATGCCAAGCCAACCATATCCAAAGCAAGCCAGGCCAGTCCAGTCCTTGTGGAGTGGTAGGTACTTGCTTCACTGGAACCTCTGCCAAGGTGCCCCTTGGCATCATCTCACACTTGGAGGGTTCAGGCTTTTGTGCTTTACCAAGCAGCTTCTTGGCCATGAGACCCTCTCCTCAGGTCTGCCTCTGGTTACCCTCAAGTAGCCAGAGGACCTAGAAATTCTGCACTAAAGCCCAAAGAGAGAAACTGTGACCCCTCTGGGACCCTGGGCCTATGTCTACGGAGAGATACTTGAACTCCTGCCTGGATATTGATGAGGCACTCCTCGTCTGCCTGGCTGCCTGCCCACTGGAGGATGGTGGCTAAAGTGGGGCTCTGGCTGGGTGGGGCAGGTCAGGGCATCCCCCCAGGGCTGAGGCCCAGGCCAAGCAGCTTCCTTTCTGGCTCTGAGACCTGCCACATCAGGCTGGCTAGGGCAGGGGTGTCCAGAGGAACCCTGGAGTTCCCTAGCTCTCCCTTCTCAGGCCAACGCTTCCTGTTTGTCATGGGAGAGGAGCAGGCTCTCACAGGGAGCCAGCCAGGACCCTTGGAGGTCAAATGGCCCTGAAAGAACAATAGTGAGATGATTTTTGAGCCAGAACTGGGGGGATTAAATTTCCCTGTGTGCACACACATACACGTGCATGCCTAAGTGCACATGCTCATCCAGACACATGTTTGTGCACACACATGTACTCACACACACAGACACCTTCCCCTCCCAGAACTGAACCCCAAACCCCAGCACACTGCAGAACCTCTTGGAAGAGAGTCATAAGCACCCAAAGGAGTTTGGGCTGTCTGTCTACACAGGGAAGGCTGAGAGGCTGAAGAATGGTGATACTTCAAATGCCCACAGACATCAGGATGGACACCCCAGGGAGCTGGGCCCAAAGGTGAACAGCAGGAGGAGGAGGAGGAAGGGAGAAGGGTGGGGAGGAGGAGGGGAAGGGGGAGGGGGGAGGGCAGGCTGAGCTCTTTTGCTTTATGGAAATGGCAAAGCTCTTTTGCTGAGGCCAGATTTCCCCAGACAGCCAAGGTCCCTCTTGCCGATTACAAACATTACAGGAGTGTCGTTGTATAGCAGCTAGATCGGGGACAGCCCTGCCTCCAAAGAGCCAAAGCGGGGTAGCACCCAGAGAGCGCCCAGGGTCCCGGCCGTGGAGGACCCAGATCCACTCGGGTTCCTAATGAGCCCATACCCGCCCCAGTCCCCCTTCTCCCCTTCCCCTTCGTCAGACAAACCACTCCAAGCCTCCATCCCTTGCTCTGATGCTTGGGAAGGCGCTTCTTGACCCTAACTCTCAGCCCCTCTCTGCAGCTCCCTGACCCAGGCCGGCCGTTGGAGGCAGCCAGCAGCTCCCACCCTGGCTCTTGGTGATCACCCCTTCTCTCGCGAGCTGTTCCCAAACCTGAGCCTTTGACAATTCATTATAACACTTTGCCAGTGACCAAAGGATATCTCAGTGGCCCACACTTGGCAAACTTCTCTTCCCTCTTGAAAACAAGGCCAGTGTTTGCCCTTTTCCCGTGCAGGGGCATCTCTCCCATTCTCCATGAGCTTTCAAAAACACATTTCAATCCCACCAAGCCCCTCCTTTTGCCTGGTGCAGTGACTGGTACTAGAGATACAATGACAAAGAAAAGCCACTTTCTCTCCGGCTCCAGTGCCAAGCTCCCTGTGCCGCCCCCCCCCTCGTGCAGGTCTTTGAGGCCTCCCACCCTTGAAGAGACCGGGAATCTGGGATTCCATCGTATTGGCCGTTATCTCATTCAACACTTCCTCACGACAGCCACCCCTCTGAGGTCAGCAGTGCCCCGTTAAGGACCTGGGATGTCATCTTGCATGGAAATGCCTCGTGCCTATACTGATGGGCAACTCTCCTTCACCTTCTGGTCTTGGGGAGCTGCCGCAGGGTGGGCTGATCAGCCAGCAGAATCAGCACCTGCACCGAGGGCTTCCCACCTTGAGGCCCAGCTTCCTAGCCTCTTTGCCAAATGGCATTTTACAGCTGGAGGAGCTGAGGTTCCTGGATGCAATGTGACTTGCCCAGGTCCCCCCATTGGTTGAAGTCCACTGATTCCCAGGGGCCCTCTTCTCCCTTCACCTGCTGCCTGCCTGGCCTGTGCTCCAGGCTGAGGTGAGGCATTCTCCTAAAGAACTTTGGCCTCAAAGTGATGGTCAGAATCACTTGTCTCGTGGGCCACTGTCTCATCAGCTTCTGAGACAGGCCAGGCCAGGAGGAAAGTGAGATGCCTGAGGCCCACTCCAGCCTTGGCCTCTCGCCTCTAGGCCAGCCACATTTGACAGGCTAGTCATTTCCTGATTTTACAATGAGGAGCCTGCCCGTGTCAATGGCAACTCCTTCCTTGCCTGCCGCCCGAGGGTATGGGAGAAAGCACTGGCCTTTGCTTGGACCCTAGCTGCCTCCCCCCACCCCAAGTCTGCAACCCCAGTAGCAAATTACTGCCCTGCCCTTGGTGGCTTTTCTCAACCCTCTGCCACTCCAGCCCCCTCTTCTTCCTTAGGGGCCCCTAGGGTGGGAGCCTTAGCAGTCTGGGCTCCCAATAAGGTGGGTGACAGGGTATGCCTGGTTCTGCTTCTCTGTCTCTCCTGCCTCAGGGGGGCCAATGGTTGCATCCAGGCTGGGGGATGGGCGATGGATGCTACCCAAGTCTGACTTTCCCCTATCACAAGCATAGCCTGCTTCCCTTCCTTCTGATCTCCAGCCAGAATTCTTCTTTGCTCTCTTGTGCCTTTTCCTCCCCTTTGCCATGAGTTCAGGAGCTGCCACCAGCAAAGGCTCAGGGGGACATACTTTTTTCCCAGCTTCCTCCTCCTTCCCTGCCCCTTGTCACTTCCTTCCACCGTCTTCCTCTGTTAGCTTTCTTCCCCCCTCCTCTCTTCTCTACTTTTTCTTTTCTGCCTCCTCCTCCTCTTTCTCTTTCTCTTCTCCAGGTCTCTTGGCCCCAAAGGCTGTGGGGACATCTGGGACCCAGTGAGTAGCCAGGAGGATCCCATGTCTCCCAACTCTCAGGGCACGTAGGGCTCTACCAGGCTCCTCCACGGAAGTCACTTGGAGCTGCTTCGGGGGGGGCAGTGTCACTGGGCTCCCTTCTTGGCCTGGAGTCCCGGGGTGTACTTGGGGTCAGTTTGTTTTGGTCTGGGGGGGCTGGGGAAGGAGAACAGAAACGTCAAACCCCTGCATGGCCTCCCCTCTTCTGACGCTGTGACTCGCCATTAGTTGATAAGAAGTCCCAGGCAGGCAGCAGCCAGCCCTCGGAAGAGCCTTCTCAGGGCCTCAGGAAGAAGTTCAGGGCTGGGGGACAGATAGACTGCATTGCCCATGCCCCCAGCACCACCTCCCCGACTCCAAAACTTGTCCTGGCTCCCCATTGCCTACCCACTCAAGTATAGCCTTTTGATCCTGGCATTCAAAGCCCTCGGCATTCAGCTTCTCCCTACATTTCCAGGCTTACCTCACAATGCTTGTCTCCGCAAAGTCAATGTTTGAGCTAACTGAAGTAATCTTACCTCTCCCACCCCCAGGCCCTTCTCAGATTTCTTGAAGGAAGCCTCTCATCACACTGCTGGGTCCCACCTCCTTGGATTTGTCTTTGCTGCCCCACCTTGACTGGAATGGGGTTGTAGAACCTCAAAGCTCAACTCAGGCCAGGAAGGCTTCCCTGTCTCGAATTCGAGCTCACCCTCCTCAGTGTGCTCTGTGCACTTTGCCTGGCCCTCTCCTTCTCAGGGACTTCACTATCCTGTGGACTCACAAGTATCTGAGTGTGTGTGTGTGTGTGTGTGTGTGTGTGTGTGTGTGTGTGTGTGTGTGTGAGAGAGAGAGAGAGACAGAGACAGAGACAGAGAGAGACAGAGATAGAGAGAAATAGAGAGACAGAGAGAGAGGAGAGAGATAAAGGAGAGAGAGAGAAACAAGAGACAGAGAGGGAGAGAGACAGACAGAGAGAGAGGAGAGAGAAAAAGGAGAGAGAAAGAGAAAGAGAAACAGAGACAGACAGACAGAGAGGAGAGGGAGAAAGAGAGGGGATGAGAGAGAGAGAATGCCTTCTGACTATACTGTAAGCTCCCAGACAGGAGGGGTCCTATCTATCTTGCCACTGAGTAGGCACTTAGGAAATGTTAAACGGAATCCAATTATGTTAGGCAGGGTCCTGGGTTCCGCTTCTTCATTCTGAGGCACTCTTGGCTCCAACTTCTCACCACACCTCTCTAAGGCCAGTAACAAGGGGGTCACAAGGCCTAGTCTACTCTGGCCATGGCCCTCACGTGGCCTGACTTTTGGCCTGCAGGACCCTAGTCCACCACATTGGCTCATTGGAGGAGGTTGGAGGCTCTGCATCCTTGGCCTGGATACAAAGAGAATGCTTCTGGCCCCAGGCTTATCCCACAGCTGAATCGCTATAGAGACAGAAACATCTATGCAGAAGCCAGCAATCTGGCATTTTCTAAAGAGGGCCTCTATGTCTGGAGCCTTGGGTGGCCTCAATACAGAGCATTGCCAGGTAGGGAAATGTAATCACCAGTGATGAGCTGAAGAGCATGGCTCCTGAGGACCCTGAGGTGGACTCTGGTGGTAGAAGAGTCAGTGGCAGCCTAGCTCCAAGCCCCCCCAGGCCATCAGACCTTGGGCAAGCTATGTCCCAGAATGAGAAGCAGAGGAGGTCAGGACTGTGAAGGACCTCAGGGGCCTTCCATTCCATCCAGTACCAGGAATGGAACTCTCCAATATGTCCAGTACATGGTGGTGCCCAGACCTGAGTACAGTACTCTCTGCAGAGGGGGGCTGGTCAGGGCAGACAGAGTCCAGTAGAATTACTGGGTTCTTGACCCTGGCTCCTGCTCACCCAGATTCATGGTGCCTGAGAGTCCCCCTTGCTTCCTCCCAATTAGTTGGTAGGTCTTTTCAATGTCATATTCACAGCATCTCTTCTATCTCCTTCTTGCCTTCACACGGCTTCTCTCAGGCCCTCATCACCTGTCACCCAGAGTATCCCTAAGAGCCTCCTCAGTAGTCTCCCTGCTTCCAGTTTCTCCCCTCTCCAATCTAGCCTTTGCATAGCTGCCAAAATAATCTTTGGTCTGCCCATGTCTCTCCTGTGCTCAAAAATCATTAATGGCTCCCTATTACCAATATGACAAAATAGGAACTTCTGAGTTGGTATTAAAGATCCCGCGTGATGTGGCTGCCATGTTAGTTTTTAGTTTTATTTTATAATTTTCCTCTTCATAAACTTTATGTTCTAGTGAAGCTGGACATTCCCCAAGTCTCCTCCTGGCTCCCAGCTGCGGCCCTCTATGGTATCTAGCTTGGGAAACTAATTATGGCACTTTTGTCCACTGCTTCTTTTCCATGGAAAATCCTTTTGATTGCATTTGCAAGGTTCAAGGGATTGATATTTTTGTCAGCCATCACTAGATGCACTCAGTCCCTGGCCAAGTGCCCACAATTCCTTGATTTTATTCAAGCTACAGAAAACCAAATCCTAATTCCAGACATCTTCTTGAGCAGCTGTTCTTTTCTCAAATCTTCCTTTCTCTTCTGAAATACTTGTTCATTGACTGAAGGGCCCATTTTCAATTGGCACCACCTTTGCCCCAAAGATCTTCAGCTTCTTGTCCAGAACTTCCTAATTCTGGCTAGGTTTCTTCTGGCAGAATCATCATAAATGGGGAGTGATCATCAGGCCTGACCAAGCTTGGGAGGCTCTCCACTGTCATGTTCCAAACACAGGATGCTGGGAAGGCAGCCACCCTTCCTCTTGCTAATGTCAGTCCCTGTGATCACTGCCTCTTGCTCTGACACTTACTAGGTGATCTGTCTGTCTGTCTGTCTGTCTGTCTGTCTCTGTGTCTGTCTCTGTCTCTGCCTCTGTCCCTCTCCTTCTCCATCCCTGTCTCTCTGCCTCTGTCTCCCTCTCCATCTCTGTCTGGCTGTCTGTCTCTCTGTCTATCTCTGTCTCTGTCTCTCTCCCTCTCCCTCTCTGCCTCTCTCTGTTTCTGTCTCTCTCCTTCTCCATCTCTGTCTCTCTCTTTCTCTGTCTCTCTCCCTCTCCCTAGTGGTATCCACTGATCCAGATGACCATTTCTTGTTGAGAGCAGCTGCCCCCTTCTCAAAAGTTCTTGTCCGGGAAGAGCCCTGAGCTGATGACTGAGTTCCAAGGGCTCAATCCTTTCTTGACTGTGTCAACTTCTTCCACCCTCCAGCCTCTTCTCCTGAGCCAGGTCAAGCTCCCCACATCTGTCCTTTCCTCTCTGTCCTTACCCTGTAACTTGTTTTTTTCAAATCTGTAAAGGAACACCACTGTCTCTTGTAGCCTTGATTTTGTGTGTGTGTGTGCGCGCATGTGTGCGCTCAGGCACGCATCCACTGTGTGGATGTATGCGTGCATGTGGAGGGGCATGCATTCCTTAATCTCTTTCCCTTCTTTTTTAGGACAGACACTTCTCTGTACTTTGAATGCTAAAACCAACTAATTGGCCTTAGCAAAAGCATAAAGCACTTACTGTGTGTCAGTCAGAGAGAATTTATTCCTCTGCCCTGCCCCCTTCCCCTCTCTTTGTTGTCTTTCTCAGCCTTGGCCAGTGCAGGGGGAGATGATCTCTTTTGTATTTACCCTCTGTTAGCTGCCCTAGACTCCATCTTCTTACCTTTCCTTTTAGGAGCTGGAATGGTGACCTCATGGACTAATTCCCTTGCTGACTGAGTGGTCCTGGGAAGGCCAGAGCCTCCTCCCTTACACACCTGTAAGGCCCGACACTCACAGCTCATTGTTCGTGCTCAGAAACAGTGACCTTTGGACAAGGGGAGAAAGGGACAGGGACATGGGAAAACACTAGGGACTGAGACTTCATTTTGCAATTCAGCTAGATGGGATCTTGTCAGGAAGCAATCCTTGAGTCTCTGGGCTAGAAAGGCTATGGAAAGGCCATTTCATTGATCTCCCAGCCTCAAGGTGGGATTCTATTTCACTTAAATCTTTTTGAATTAAGCAACAGCCACATGTGACTTTCACATGCAACCTTTGGCCCTTCAGGCCCTCAGATAGAGAAGAGAAGGTGCCCAATTGACTGGACTCTCTAGGGCAGTGGCAGCAAACTCAGATAGAAACTGGAGCCACTAAGCCATGCACAAAAGTCCCTGCAGGCTGTATATTGACTTCAAAAACAACATCCTCAGATTATCTATGTCCTATTGTAGTTTTAGTTATTTTGTGAGCTATCTCCCGATTGCCTTTGATTCTGGTTGAGCCCAACTCTATGCTGTGGGTCCCAAGGCCAGACCTGTGAGTCTGACCCTCCACTCTAGGGCATGTGGCTGGCCAGCAGCTCTTTTCAATAAATTCAAAATTAGTGGTGGAGCCAAGATGGCAGAGTAAAAGCAATGCTTTGCTTGAGCTCTCCCCCAAACCCCTCCAAATACCTGTTAAAAATGGCTCTAAATAAATTCTAGAGCAGAAGAACTCACCAAAAGACAGGGTGAAACATATTTCCAGCCCAAGACAACCTGGATGTTTGATTGGAAAGGTCTCTTGTGCCGAGCAGGGAGAGGAACGCAGTTCAGCATGGACGCGCATGCAAAGCAGGCCTCGGCAAACCTGGAGCAGGCCTCAGGGGACTGAATCACAGACAACTGTGGCATTTTCCAGACTTCTCAACTCACAAACACCAACAAAAACTTAGGTCAGTAGGAAAAGTCTGTGACTACAGTAAGAGAGAAGCTCAGTCCCAGCCCCAGTCCCAGCGTAGCCTCGGGGTGGTAGCTGCTTCCAGAGCTCAGCCCACAGACTGAGGGGGAATCGAGTGGCTGATCAGAGGGGGCTTTGCAGGGATCTCTTTGCTGGTGCTGAGGCAGGATTCTCTTGCTTTGCCTGTGCTTGGATCTGGGTCACAGTTCTGGGTGGCAGTCTTGGGGCGAGGAGGAGCACTGGTGTGGAGGAGCTTGTAGTGGAAGTACAGAGAGAATCCTCCTCACAGTTCCAGGACAGAAAGGAGTGCTTGTGGTCACTCATAGACTGGAGCCCAGGCCAGGAAAGGAGTAAACACCTCACCTTATCATACACCTTGGAAGAACTGAAAATTTACAGGTCCCTAGAAGTATCTCTGAAAACAGCTGCACAAAACCCCAAGCTTGGGACAGTACATTCTCCACTGGAAGCAGACCCTACCTTAACAAAGAGTTTAAACTCAAGTAATTGGCTGGAATCATGAGCAAACATGCAAAAAATGTCAGACCATAGAATCTTTCTTTGGTGACAAAGAAGATCAAAACATACAACCAGAAGAAGACAACAAAGTCAAAGCTCCTACATCCAAAGCCTCCAAGAAAAATATGAATCAGTCCCAGGCCATGGAAGAGCTCAAAAAGGATTTTGAGAAGCAAGTAAGAGAAGTAGAGGAAAAACTGGGAAGAGAAATGAGAGTGATGCAAGAAAATCATGAAAAACAAGTCAACAGCTTGCTAAAGGAGACCCAAAAAATACTGAAGAAAATAACACCTTAAAAAATAGCCTAACCCAAATGGCAAAAGAGGTCCAAAAAGCCAATGAGGAGAAGAATGCCTAAAAAGCAAAATTGGCCAAATGGAAAAGGAAGTCCAAAAGCTTACTGAAGAAAATACTTCCTTAAAAATTAGAATGGAGCAATTGGAAGCTAGTGACTTTATGAGAAATCAAGACATGTAAAACAAAACCAAAAGAATGAAAAATAGAAGACAATGTGAAATATCTCATTGGAAAAACAACTGACCTGGAAAATAGATCCAGGAGAGAAATTTAAAAATTATTGGACTATCTGAAAGCCATGATCAAAAAAAGCCTAGACATCATCTTTCAAGAAATTATCAAGGAAAACTGCCCTGATATTTAGAACCAGAGGGCAAAATAGAAATTGAAAGAATCCACCATCACCTCCTGAAAGAGATCCCCAAAGGAAAACTCCTAGGAATATTGTAGCCAAATTCCAGAGTTCCCAGGTCAAGGAGAAAATATTGCAAGCAGCCAGAAAGAAACAATTCAAGTATTGTGGAAACACAATCAGGATAACACAAGATTTAGCAGCTTCTACATTAAACAGGAGGGCTGGATATAATATTCTGGAGGGCAAAGGAGATAGGATTACAACCAAGAATCACCTACCCAGCAAAACTGAGTATAATCCTTCAGGGGAAAAAATGGTCATTCAGTGAAATAGAGGACTTTCAAGCATTCTTGATGAAAAGACCAGAGCTGAATAGAAAATTTGACTTTCAAATACAAGACTCAAGAGAAACATGAAGAGGTAAACAGGAAAGAGAAATCATAAGGGTTTCATTAAGGTTGAACTGTTTACATTCCTGCATGGAAAGATGATATTTGTAACTCATGAGATCTTTGTCAGTATTAGGGTAGTTGGAGGGAAAAAATTATATGTATGATAGATAGATAGATAGATAGATAGATAGATAGATAGATAGAGGGCACAGGGTGAGTTGAAGATGAAGGGGTGATATCTGGAGAATAAAATTAAGGGGTGAGAGAGGATTATACTGGGAGAAGGAGAAAGGGAGAGGTAGAATGGGGTAAATTATCTCACATAAAACAGACAAGAAAAGGCTTTTACAGTGGAGGGGAAGTGGGGGAAGGTGAGAGGGAATGAGTGAATCTTACTCAGGATTTGGCTTAAGGAGAATAACACACACCCAATTAGATATAGAAATCTATCTTACTCTACAGGAAAATAGGGTGGAAGGGGACAAGAGAGAAGGGGATTGATAGAAGGGAGGGGATTGGGGAAGGGGGTAATCAGAAGCAAACACTTCTGAGGAGGGACAGGGTCAAAAGAGAGAATAGAATAAATGGGGGGGGATAGGATGAAAGGAAATACAGTTAGTTTTTCACAACATGACTACTATGGAAGTGTTTTGCACGACTACATACGTATAACCTGTATTGAGTTGCTTACCTTCTCAATGAGGGTGGGTAGGGAGGAAGGAAGGGAGAAAATTTGGAACCCAAAGTTTTAAAAACAAATGTTAAAAATTGTTTTCACATGCAACTGGGAAATAAGATATACAGGCAATGGGGTACAGAAATCTATCCTGCCCTACAGGAAAATAGAAGGGGAAGGGGATAAGAGAAGGGGGTGGTGATAGAAGGGAAGGCAGATTAACGGAAGGGGTATTCAGAATGCATGCCATCTTAGGGTGGGTGGAGGGATGAGATGGGGAGAAAATTTTGAACTCAAAATCTTGTGGAAGTGAGTGTTGAAAATGGAAAAACAAACAAACAAACAAACAAATAAATAAACCCCCTGAATTCAAAATTAACCTTATCTGCCTTTCCATTGACAAGCGTATGAGCCCATCAGGGAAATGAAATCAAACAAACAAAAGGCAAAAAACTGATTTGGAATGATCCTGCCTATGTCTGGCAACACCTGTGATTTAGTTGGTTGTTAGAAAACCCCCAAAGGTGGGGCTCTTAAACATGATAGGAGCCCCAGCAGCCCCCTCTGCTCCCTGAGCCCTGCTAAATGTCTTTGCTGTATATTTCACATGGATTTGTTGCCATTCTTGTTGTCATTAATTGTCCCCTTGTAGGCAATGTGTATATCGTTCTTTCCATTCTGCATTCTTCACCCTATGTATGACACCTTCCCACATTTCACTGAGTTCGTCATGAGCTCGTCATTTCTTATAATTCCTGAATATGCCATCATTGTTCCATCCATTCCCTAGTCATGGGACGTCTTTGGTAGTAAGACTGTATGCTGCCAGCATATAGCAAGCCCCTAATAGATGCTCATTGCCTGGGCTGGCCTGCCCACCTGCTTGCCTGCCGGGAATATTTTTGTGGAGCTGGGGTTTTCCCCGACGGCGATACCATCTTTAGGGTAGAGGACCTGTAGTGGGGCTGCTAGGACAAAGAGTGTGGACATTTGGGTAACTCATAAGCTTCCGTCTGGCTTCCCTGAACCATTACGCCAATTCCCAGCTTCCACCAACAATTTATGAGCATGTCTTTTTTGATCCCAGTTCCTCTTTGGGTCAATGGTGATTGCAAATAGAGTCACAGAACTTGGAGAAGTAACAATACAGCCTCCTTATGGGATTCTCTTTCCCCCTTTCCTCCCTGCCCCTTTCTTTCTGGACAACCCCCAACTTTCAGTGCATCCCATTACACAAAACTGTTCCTGGCTCAAGACACTCCCGGGGTCCACATCAACTGGAAACCAGAGCTCACAAGCCCCAACTGGCATGTTCACTTTCACTTATCAGCCAGATGACACGACGAAATCCAAGTCAAGTCATTTAATGAAATACACACAATCTCGCAGGAATACACTGGTCAGTCGAGAAGCATTTAGCAAGTGGCTAACGTGCACCAAGCACTGTGCTAAGTGCTGGGAACGCAAAGAAAGGCGAAAGACCGCCCCTGTCCTTGAGAAATTCAGAGTCTGGTAGGGAAAACAGCATTTAAGCCATGTGTACATATGTAGGTACACACATATGTGCATGTCAGATCTGAATAGATAGATATAATGTATATGTATTAGAGTGTCAGTGAAAGGTCATCTCTGAGGGGGGAGGGGGGAGGATGGGAAGATGCTATGAAAGCTGCAGAGGTGAGGAGGGGGAGCGTTCCAGTCATGGCAGAAAGCCAGTGAAAAAGCACACAGTTGGGAGACAGAGTATAGTACGTGGAGGCCAGTGTAAGACCATTGAAAAGGTAGGAAGGGGCCGGGGAAAGAAAGACTTTAAATACCGAAGAAAAGATTTGATATTTGATGCCACAGTAGTAGGGAGTCGGTGGAGTTCCAAGCAGGGATGGGCAGACCCGCGCTTTAGGAACATGACTTTGGCGGCTGATGGAGGATGGATTGGAGCAGAGAGAGACGGAGGCAGGCAGACCCCTCCCCCCAGCAGCTACTGCCGTGGTCCAGGGGTGAGAGGATGAGGGCCTGCACCAGGGTGGGGGCAGGGGCAGAGGAGAGAGATTATGAAGGTAAAAACCGACACTAGCAGTGAGAAGAATGAGCACAGCTATGTGGAGAGGTCCACACCGAGGGAATGATTGTGCCAACTTGGAGCTCTGCTGCTCTTTGCTGATGCCCCCAAAGATCTTTTATTCACTGCCACATGGGACTCCACTGGGTACCTGCTCCTCTCGGCTTCCAGCTTTGGGCTCCAGGGGTGAGAGGATGAGGGCCTGCACCAGGGTGGGGGCAGGGGCAGAGGAGAGAGATTATGAAGGTAAAAACCGACACTAGCAGTGAGAAGAATGAGCACAGCTATGTGGAGAGGTCCACACCGAGGGAATGATTGTGCCAACTTGGAGCTCTGCTGCTCTTTGCTGATGCCCCCAAAGATCTTTTATTCACTGCCACGTGGGACTCCACTGGGTACCTGCTCCTCTCGGCTTCCAGCTTTGGGCTCTGGCTGGAGTCTTCAACTGAACCAATACCTTTTTCCTCATGAGAAAAAGGACAGGATCTGCCCTTGCTTGTGGAGACAAAGCCCCAGAGGCCTTGGCTGTAATTTTTTTTAGAAAGGCAAAGACCCAATAACCCGGTCATTGGACCAGGGCAAAAGCAGAAGACTTTTGGCTTCATTTAAAAAATAAACCCCGCATTTACTTCTTGCTCACTAAGGGCCCTCTCCCTCTGACATTCCTTGCGCCATAATGTGTTGTGTCTCCCTAGAAGTTCCTTGTGTCTACCTGTTTAATTTCTAATTGCTGAACAGTGCCCGCCTGTAGCTCAGTATAGATGCTGTCCTTCCAAGAAACTGCCAAGAAGCCTTTGGATTTGCACTTTGCCCCCCGACCCCCACCAAATTTCTTAACCCCAACATGCTCTTGGTCTCCCATACAAATGAAAAGGCACTGGACCTTAATTAAGCCCAGTGGGCAAGATCATGACTTTCCTCCTTCCTTGCTGCACTCCTGGCTTTTCACAGTAAGTGTGGCTAGCCTCAGCCCTTTCAAGGCTTTGAGTACTCAGCCCTCCTTCCCTCCCTTCCTTCCTTCTGTCTTTTTTCTCTGTCCATCTGTCTCTGTTTTTACCTCCTCCTCCTTCTCCCCCCTCCACGACTTCACTGAGTTGCTTTCTAGGGTTGGAGGGCCAGAGACTGAAGGTTTAGGGGTGCCACAGCCTGAGGGCTCTAGGGTGAGGGCATTTCAGGAGTTCTGAAGGCTAAAGGTTCCCCTGGCAGAAGGCTCTGGGGCTGGAGGTTGGTGTGCTCTAAAGGCTGAAGATCCTGGGGCCAGGGCTTGGGGCATTGTTTCACAAGCTGGAAGATTTCTGCCCACTTGGGAGCAGCCCCCCAAAGCTTCAAGGCTGGCTTGACCCGTCTCCAAACCTCTGTGGTCTGGCTCCTTCCTGTTAGCAGGGAGCAAGGAATCTGAGAAGTAGCTGCCAGGACTGGGGAGCAAACATTGCATTTCCTCCCTCCTTCTGGGGCAGGTTTATGGGAGCTTTCTATCACAGGGCTTCTGAGGAGCAGCAGCTGGGGCCAGCCAGCACTGGGCTCTTCTCTTGGTCAATGAGCCTGCCATGATCTCCTTGGAGCCACTGAATTTTCCAAGTGTCTCTAGGGACCCAGATTCTCAAATTCCTTTACAAAACATAGGGGCATCAGTGTCCATGGGTCAGATTAATACAGAATAAAGTCTGAGTGGCCCTGGATCCCTCCAAGTCAGGCTTGCAGGAAACACCTGGGCCCACCCCCAGAAAATCAGGGCCCTCTTTTATTGTGACCATTGGGAGAGACCTCACTCCCAGGGCACTGGGCTGTGTACCTAGGTGAGAGACCCTGCTAAGGTGGCCCTTTCCTGGTGGGGAGGCAACTGTAAGGACCCCAGAACTCAGCCTTGGTCTCCTGGGGATGGGCCTAACCCATCTACCCTTGGTCCAAAAACCTCAGGGGAAGGGCACTTCCTGCTTCCCTGTGTAGCCTCCAAATCTCAGAGCAGACAGGGCCTGAAAGAGATGATTATTCCATTGGCGCAAAGGTAGATGAACAAACAAAAGGAACTTCTCTTCTGGATGAAATGCTCACTAAGGGCAAGGAACTGGTTTCTAGGGTGAAGATAATGGGAATCCCGGAGGAAGAGAGAAAATGGGAAGAGCCAGGTGTGCCTGTCTTCCCCTGGAGGGATTCGTGGAGACTATAGTACACTTTGATTAGGGAAGGGGGTTTTGATGCCACTTTTAAAAATATGGTTTCATTAAATGACTTTGCTTTGACCTAAGTGTGTCCTCTGACTGGTAGAAGCAGCTATTGGGAGGGGCGTCCGGTAGGTGTGTGCACAGAGTCCAAGGGGCCTTTTGTGGGGGTGCCCACTGCAAGCTGGCAGTGCTTCCAAGGTAAGGGGAGTCTGCCGTGCACCCCTGATTTGGGGAGAGGTGATCTCCTAAGGGTTCAGGGAAAGGCTCGCTAGGCCTCCATAGACGAAGAGGTGAAAAAGGAAGTCAACCAAGGAAGGACCAGAAACTCTCAAGAACGAAATCGTACAAGCATGAAGAGGGATTGTCACAAGAAAGAGGGATAGGATGAGTTGAGTGAGATGTCTGCTGCGAATACCCGTGCTGCTTGTCAACCCACTGAGATTTTAAAAAGATATGTGCAGAAGGTGGAAGGCAGGGGAGGAAGCAGAGAGGGTTCTGCACCACTAGGCAAGCAGCATCTGGAGCGGGCCGAGGCTGGGGGCAAAGCGTAGGATGAGAGCAAGCAGGAAAAGAAAAAGATCCAAGAAGGACTAGGACGACTGCTGGTGGGGACGGGTCCTTCTCAAGCCTTACTTGACTTCTGTTTTATCTGCCAAAGAGGAGGAACTTTGCACAGCGAATGATGCACGGAAGCCGATATACAAGATCAGCACGGAGACTGTAAGGGAGCACCAAGCCACCCTCAATGACTCACTCGAGTCCCCTGGCCCAGAGGAACCACACCCTTGGGTCCCGAGAGAACTGGCAGCCGTGACTGCTGAGCCTCTGTCAGGGATACCTGAGACAGCCTGGAAGAAGGGAGAGATGCTGCAGGAGCAGAGAAGGACAAATGTCCCAACACAGCCTGCCAACGATGGCCCTGGGGCTTGGATCTGCTTCCTGGGGAACAGACTATGCGAGAGATGGTTAGTGGATAGCTAGTAAAGGAAAGTGGGCATGACAAAGGGCAGCCCGGGCTTCAGCAAGGGCAGCTCACGCCCCACTGGCCTTATTTTCTTTCTTGGCAGGGTTAATAAACTGGAAGGTGAAGGATTCCTGTGTGTCTGGTTGCCCACATTGTAGCAGAGCTTCTGATAAGACACCTCATACTATTCAGGTGGGTTAGATGAACACCTAGTTGGGAGGATTTGGGACTGATTGAATGAGCAGACTCCAAGTGGTCATCATCAACGGTTCTTGTCAACCTGGCAGGATGTCTCCAGTGGAGGGCCCAGGGATCTGTGCTTGGTCCTGGGCTGCTGAGAATTTTTATCAATGACACAGGTAAAGGCATCAGGGCACAGAACTGAGAGGCAAGTTAACCCACTGGATGATAGACACAATATCCAAAAAGATCTTACGATTGCAGAGAATTAGGTTAGGCCATGAGAGATTTGCTAGGGATCAACGTAATATGTTATACTTGGCTTAGAAAATCAACTTCTCTAGGAGAGGCCAAAGGAGGATGAAGATGGTTTGGTGACAGTTTGTGTGAAAAAAGTGTTAGGGATTCTAGCAGACTCTAGGTTCAGTGTGTGTATGTGGCGGGGGGGGATGTGTGTCTGGGTATATCTCTATGTGTGTGTCTGTGTGTCTATGTGTGTCTGTCTATCTCTGTCTCTTTGTGTGTGTGTGTGTGTGTGTCTGTGTGCCTGTATCTGTGTGTGTGTGTCTGTGTGCCTGTGTCTGTGTGTGCATTTGTGTGTGTGTGTGTGTGTGATGCAGCTGCTTCAGAAACAAATGTGAAGGAAGGCTGGCATAAGAGAGGTACAGCTTCTGAGAATAAGGAGATGGTTCCTGTGTCCTGCCTTGCTCAGACCACACTTACTGTGTTTAGGATGGTGAAGGCCATGGAGTTCGAGTGATACCAATCAGTCAGTCAAGCAGCGCACATTTATTAAGCTCCTACTATCTAGAGACCTGAGGCCAGAGGAGTCTCAGATTCTGGATTACAGGACGATGTTTTTATCTGGAATGGAGGAGGAGAGCTGAGCCTCCCCCAACCCCCTCCCTCCGCCCCACCAACTCCTAAAGCCACAAGCCAGATTCTTCCCAGTGTTTCTCTTCCCCACCCCCCCATCTACCTTCCCACCATCTGAAGCCTCTGATGCCACCCTTTTTCCTAGGATATTCCAGTCTGTTCCAAGCCCCAGCACCCCATGATTAGAAGTCTCATGGGAAAGCTGGGGGGTAGCTTTTTCCAAAAGACTCCTTTCTCCCAGCATCCTGCACATATCCTAGCTGCCCCAGAAGACATGGATATAACCAGCTCAGGCAGAGCCAACTCCCACCCAGCCCCAACTGTACCCAATGTCCCTGGGCTGGAGGGGGGATGGCCCTCCTCTCTCCCAGCAACCCCAGCCTCTCCTTCCCACCTTCTCAGGGGCCCAGCCTCAGATTCCGGGCCTCTGAAATCATCCTTTCCAGCCCACTAGGCCTGGATCCAGCTCAATTCCCTCATCAGAGGCTGCCCTTGGCTCCCCAAGACTGATCATTGTCCTGGGAGCTGGGCCCTGGGAGACAGGCCTTTCTATTATTCGCTAGGAATGGAGCTTTGCCCAGCCTCCCCTCCCCACCCAGCCCTGCCTCACTCCCCTGATGAACCCTTTTCTTTGTTCATTTCCTCTTCCCCAGCTCCAGCCTCAACAGATCTTCTCGCTGGATCTCACGGCCAAGTTCGGGGCCATTCCCCATCTGACAGCCGACCAAGGCGCAGAGGCTTGGCCAAAGCTTCTATCCCATCTCCCCGATGTGGCCCTGCCTGAGTGCCCAGAGGAGAAGAGGGGAAGAGGCCTCAGCAGCCGCCTGCCCACTCTGCAACATGCATGTGGGACGAGAGCATTTGGCCCCGAGAGCCGTCCAATGAAAAGTACCATCACCTCCTGGGAGGCCCATTGCACTTGAAGACACCTTCCATTGTGAGGCTGTTGCTCCTGGCTCTGCTTTCTGGGGTCAAGCCAGAGCAATGGAATCCCACTTTCCCAGGACAGCCCTTAGAGTACACGCCCCACCCACCCTCCCTCTTCTCCAGGCCGAACGTCCCCAGTTCTTCTTTAAAGAATCCTTCTATGCCACAGCCTCCAAGCCCTTGACCATCCTGCTAGCCTTCCTCTGGCTGCCCTCTCGCTTCTCAGTGGCCTTCCTACTTAAATGGTGGTGCCCAATGCTGCAGAAGAGGTCTGAAGAGCACAGATCCCCTCAGTAATCTCACGTCTCTCTAGAGTCTCTGCCTCACTTAATGCAAGCCAAGGTCAGTCACATTTGGCTTTATGTGGGGCACCACCACATCCTACGTGGCTGACTCAGACTGAGCTTGCAGCCTTGCGCTCAGACCCCCAAATTTCTTTCACACAAGCTACTCTGTAGACATGCATCTCCTAGCCTGCGTTTTTGAGGTTGGTGTTTCGAACCTGAGTGTATGACTTTACACGGCTCCCTCTGAAATTTCCAGCCCAATGTTCTAGCTGTCCAGATCTTGTTTTGCATCCTGTCACCTTCCTAGCTGTGTGACATCTGTGCCTTTAGCTGAGTCACTGCTCAGCAGCCCAGGACCAAGCACGGATCCCTGGGCCCTCCACTGGAGACATCCTGCCAGGTTGACAAGAACCGTTGATGATGACCACTTGGAGTCTGCTCATTCAATCAGTCCCAAATCCTCCCAACTAGGTGTTCATCTAACCCACCTGAATAGTATGAGGTGTCTTATCAGAAGCTCTGCTACAATGTGGGCAACCAGACACACAGGAATCCTTCACCTTCCAGTTTATTAACCCTGCCAAGAAAGAAAATAAGGCCAGTGGGGCGTGAGCTGCCCTTGCTGAAGCCCGGGCTGCCCTTTGTCATGCCCACTTTCCTTTACTAGCTATCCACTAACCATCTCTCGCATAGTCTGTTCCCCAGGAAGCAGATCCAAGCCCCAGGGCCATCGTTGGCAGGCTGTGTTGGGACATTTGTCCTTCTCTGCTCCTGCAGCATCTCTCCCTTCTTCCAGGCTGTCTCAGGTATCCCTGACAGAGGCTCAGCAGTCACGGCTGCCAGTTCTCTCGGGACCCAAGGGTGTGGTTCCTCTGGGCCAGGGGACTCGAGTGAGTCATTGAGGGTGGCTTGGTGCTCCCTTACAGTCTCCGTGCCATCCTATATCCCTGGAATGCATTCCCCCTTTCCCTCCACCTCAGAGAGTCCCTCTCTTCAAGATTCAGCCCCCCAGACACTACCTTCTGCATAAAGCCACCTTTCCTGATTCCCCCAACTGCTAGGGGGACCTGGCATCTAACTGCACTCTGTGTGTGTGTGTGTGTGTGTGTGTGTGTGTGTGTGTGTGTGTGTGTGTGTAGCTAGACTATAGTTTCTCTTCCTAGCTCACAAAGGGTGAACGTATCATTAAGGCAGGTATAGAAGTCATCAGCTGCTCTGCTTCTGACCGGGAGTGAGAAATCCTGTGACCACTCCACTGCTCCTGGCTCTTCAGCTGTTTCCCAAACTCATTCATTTCCATTTTTCTAGAGCATCATCTGGCTGAGGCTCAGGGACACCCAGGAGGCCAGCTCTGGCTCCGGGCTCCAGGTGTCTGGTCTTCACGTGCACTGCCTAAGCTTTGAGCGTGTCGACAGAGAGCTGAGGGTGTGGGGCGTTCCCAAGGGTGCCTTTCCTCGAGCCTGTCCCCCAGGCTCACTGGGGCATCTCAAGCCCTCCTTGGAACCATTTGCTATGGGATTTTGCTCGCTGGATAAGGGCAGGCAGTTGTCTCCTTCCCTTTCCAGTTTCAAGTCCTTTTGATTCAAATGTCCAGACTCCACCCAAGTCCCTTCTTGGCTTTGTTGGGTCTTCTCCATCCACGCCTGGCCAGGAGCCTTTCCTCCTTAGGTTTTAAACCCCAGAGCCTGCTTTCAGACAGGAACCATATTCTTTTCACTGTCCCTTTGCCCTTGTGCTCCTCTGGTCTTGAGTGGTCAGCGACAATGGGCGGCAGGCTGTGGTCACCTGTGCCTGTCGTGTGTAAGAAAGAACATGTTCACCAAATTCCTACTCTGTACAGAGCCCTGGCCTGACTCCTAGGGGTGTGTGTGTGTGTGTGTGTGTGTGTGTGTGTGTGTGTGTGTGTGTGTATGTGTGTGTATGTGTGCATGCATATGTGTGCGTGCTTGTGTGTGCACACATATGTATGTGCCTATATGTACATATGTGTATGCATGTGTGTGTGTATGTGTGTGTCTAAGAAATGAAGACCATCTGGCCTGTTGTGGGGCCTGTCCTGGCTCTGGACAGAAGGGACACCTCTGCCCCATCTCCCAACTCCCTCTTTCCCACAGGGGCCAGTAGCCAGTGGGGAGAAACCTGTTGCCCCCATTCCTGTCTCCCTCCCCAGGCCTGACTCTACCACTGAAGAGCCCTGTGGCCTCGAGCACTGATGGCGGCCCTCCAGATGGATTTTCAGTAGCTGCTTCCTGTGTGAAATGACTGAATGTCACTGAATGTTCTGAGATCATCCCCCCATGACTCCCCCACCCCCACACACACAGAAGGACAATTCCCAGCGAGACAGAAAAGGGAAAGGTTGTCAAAAGAGACTGATGTGGACACATAGGAATCTCACAAAGGAACTTAGACGCTTCAAAGACAAGTACAGAAGATGGGAGTAATCAATCGTACTAAGCCCCTAGTCTGTGCCAGGAACTGTACTAAATCCTAAGGATGCAAAGAAAGGCAAGGGACAGTCCCTTCCCTCAAGAAGCTCCCAGTCAAATGGTGGCCGTAACAAGCAAGCTTGATCCAGTATAAATAGGAAAGAATGAACTGAGGGAATGTCCTGGAATGAAGAGGGGCTCGGGAAGACTTCCTGGCCAAGGGGGGGATTCGAGCTGGGACTGGAAGGAAGTCAAGGAGAAAGGACAGTTCAGAGAGAATCTGTCCCAAAGGCAGCCCTGGCAGAATAGCTCCGAGCCCCTGGTGCTGCTGAGACAAATCCAAGGACCACAGGAAGGGCTTTCTCCTTTTCTTTGACCTGGGGAAGACTGAGAGGAGGCTCCATGAAAAGCCAGGGTCAGGGCCAGGAGGAGGGTCTTGGGATAGCCAGAGAAGCTGGTTAGAACTACCTAACTCTTATTTGGCTTTGGGTTTTCTGACGAGAAAAATGATCTTTGGACCAGAGAAGGGAGAGACTATTGGTCCCTGGGCTCAATGGAGAGGCTGTCCTGATGGCAAACTCCAGGGGCAGGGAAAGAGGTGCCAGATAGGAATGTTGGACCACTGGCAGGAGCTCCATTCAAGTGCACCATCTGTGTCCCAGACACCGAGTTAGACACTAGGGCCATCCAGTCCCTGCCCCCGAGGAGCTGACATTCTGGGGGGGTGGGACAGGGAGTCACCACAGGGCCAGCCAATCCCAGGTAAGTAATTAGAAGCTCCATACAAAATGAATACCCAGCGATTGAGGGGAGAGGGCTCTAAAAACTGAGGGAATTGGGGAAAGCCTTGTGTAGGGGGTGGCCCTGGAGCTAACTTTTGAAAGGATGTTCCAAGAGGCAGAGGTGAAGAGGAAGGGCATTCCAGGCATGGGGGATGACCCATGCAAAGACATGGATTAAGGAGATGGGAGGAGTGGATCATCAGCCTGGAGGACACCGCCTGTCCCTGAGAACCCTCCACTGGGCTTTGTAAGCAGAGGCAAGCAGCGACCTGAGGTGGCAGGGCTCCAAGCCCCACCCACCTGGGGCCCAATGGTGGGCCAGGCCTCAGATCTTCCTCCCTCCTCCTTCCTGCATCTCCCCTCTAGGCAAGGCAGAGCTAGAGAGGAGAAGCGCAGAGGCACTCAGACACCTACACAAAATTTCACAGTCACAGGGGTCTCCAAATGGCACGCACAATCCCTGTGCCACATAAAGCCCATCCCCCACACCACCGCACATAACCAAACACACCCAGAGAGAACACGATCACAGACCCCCAGCCTTCGAAGGACTGCTGAAGGCTTGGTGCTGATCCGATTTTCACAAAAGGGAACAGAATGGCGTCTGCAAATGTCAGGACTTGGATTCCTGGCAACATTCAAGAGTGTTTTATCAGAGGGATGGTTAGTAACCACTCAGCAGAAGACCCAGCAATCCCCAAAACCAGCGTGGCCTTCACAAGAACAGTCTGTTCAATTCAGTACAACAAGTGTTCACTAAGTGGTTCCTATGGGCATGGCACTGTGCCAGGCTCTGGGGATGCCAAAGCAGAGACCTTTAAAGTCCTGCCCCCAAGGAGCTTACAATCTACAGACACGTCTTGACAGACTAACCTCATTTCCTTCTTTGATATGGTCAGATCAAGGAAATCCTGGAGAAATGTTTTTCTCTGCTTTTGACCTCTTGATCATTTGATAAAATGATAAAAAGCCTTTGCAGTGTTTATGGAGAAGCCATGGGATGATACCAGATTTGGGACTGCTTGGCCCAGGGTTTCTTCCCAATTTTAGTCATGACTTCGATGAAGACACAAACAACAAAATTCTGCGAGGCAACGCTCACAGTCAAGCACAGAAGTGATGGGGGTCCCGGAAGCTGCTAAGATAGAATGTGATTGGCAAAAATGGGCAGACTTCCAGTTGCGTTCAAAGACCTTGCAGCCACAACTCCCGTTCATGCTGGCATTTGAGGCCTCCCTTTCACCACCAACATGCCAACATGGAGGCAGTTTATCTTGAGCTCTGGCCTTGGCAATCTCATCCTCAGGGCTCTCAGCATTATCTCCTGCACCATCTCCTCCACAGCTTTAGTCTCTTGGACAATGCCATGGCCTCCACTTGCCCTTCCCAGCTCTTCCACAAGCTTGCCCTTTATTTGGCCTCCCAACATGGCACTTGGCTGTGCCCAGTCTTGGGTTGTTCTCCAATTGGTGGCTTCCTTAGCTAGACTGTGAGCTTCTAGAGAGTAAGGGGGAACCATGTTCCTCCCTGCCTTCTCCTGCTGGGAGCCTCCTTCCCCGGTGAGAGGAATGAAGGAATGAGAAGGTGCCTTTTAGACCAGGCTGACTTGCACCAAGGTCATTTATCATCAGGGAGAGGATGGGGCTTGTCCACTGCAGGCCACCCCACTCCAGCTGTTTGTGCCTGCTCCCTTTGCCCTACACTGCCTCTGGCTCTTGGTCCATAGTGCTTTGCATTAGACCTGTAGCCCACAGCAATTTCAAAGTTCTCAAGGTCAGAGGTGGCCCTGGTAGGGTAGGGGAGCATTCCTTGCTTAGGCTGGCCTGAGCTGGGGAGCAGCTCGGGTCCCCGCAGGACATTCAGATCTATCAACCATCAGAGGGAGGGGCAGGGTTGCAAGTGCTTTTGTTCACTCTGCTGGGGAAGAGGAGAGAAAAGGAGGGAAGGGAGAGGGGGGAGGGAAGAAGAGAGTTGCTCCCCATCTGGAACCATGTGGAATTTCAGCAGTGGAGACATTTAACCTGATTTTAATTTAAGTTGAAACGTCTGATATTTCTGATAGTAATAACATGCCCTGGATGTGGAGGGGGGAGGGGGAGGGGGGAGAAAACCCCAAAGGAAGACCAACTAGCTCTTATGATTCCTTTCTCAGTCTGGCCCAGAGCTGCAGGCCCTGGCAGGCAGTTAATAGAGGCTGGAATGAATCAGATGTGGGGACCTCAAGGGATGCTGCACCAGAGTCCAAGGCACTGGAGCTGGGCCCATCCATTCTGGGGGTCTGCCCAGGGGACATGCTTTCAGCAGGGCCCCGCTTTCTTCACCCTGCTCTTGGCTGGCTCCAGGGGCCACGACCCTATATGGCTAGGGATGAGGGGAGGCCTGTGGTAAAGCCAACTGGAGCCATCGGCCCTTTCCCAGGCCCCCAAGGCAGCATGACATTCAACATCCCAGGCATCTATGCTGCCCCAGGTGGTGTGAGCTGACTCCGTGGGCCACCATCGCTTGGTCACCAGGAGCACCTACTATGCAGAGAGTACTCTGCCACTGGAGTTGCTGGAGATACGAAGACGGAAAGGAAACAATGGCTGCTCTCAGGGAGCTTCCACTCTACTGGTCTCCCCATGGGCATGGCCTCCATATTGGACATGGCTTCCATACTGGGCATGGCCTCCTTGCTGAGGATCACCTGTGTCCATGGTTGTTTCATCTCACCCTTACCAGATGTCACCTCCTCAACCCTGGTGGCAGAAACCTCCCTGCCTTCCTTTGCCAGACCTTGAACTAATGGAATCCAATGTCCAGTTCATGCTGTGCAGTGGGAGATTCACCTGCATCACAGTAGAAGCCACCTGGCACTGAGAAGGGTGTGCGTGTGTGTGCTAAGCGGATGACTTGATCCCAGGCTCCATGCATGGCAAAGGCTTTCTGAGATCACGGCCTCTGAACCCTGGCGAGAGATGGGAGGCATCATTTGGATTCCTTTGGGAAATGGGGCTTCATTCCTTTGCCTGCTGCTCCACTTCTTCACCCCATTTACTAGCAGGAGGCTCTTCCATCACAGCCTTTCAGATAGATGGAAAGACCACAGAATTGAAAGCTGGAAGGTCACCTAGACCAGCTCCCTTATTTTACAGAACTGGGAAGTGAGGATGGAGAAAGATGCTTGACGCAGGGCTCTCTTTTCCCAGGATTCCTCACAGCCTTCTCTTCTTCTGGCAGCCTAGATGAACAAATGGCCCCGGGGCCCCAAGTAGTCAGAGGAGCGCCCAGGCCAACAGCTCGTCTTAGCGTGCAGCCGTCCAATAATCCAGTAACTCCGCTGAGGGGGGGAAATCGTTGGGTTTTTTTCTCCCTTAAAAAAAAAATCTCTTTTTTTGAGCAAGGAAACAGACTTCACTTTCAATCTTCCTTCCAAGAGACTGTTATAAACAACAGCAGGTTTGGGGCAGGGGGAGGAGGGAAGAAAACGATTTGGGAGATTAAGGAGAAGACAGCGACAGCGTCCCGTTGGAAACCTCCTTTAAGCTTGTTTTTCTTCTCGGGGTTGGCCCCCTCCCCTCTCCAGCCATCCTGACTTAAAAGGAACAGTATGTGATCCCCCAAATCATCGTCTGCAGGTCAGTGGGAACAGCTCAGAGATTTGGCTGCAGATTCCCCTTTGACCCCCAGCCCAGGCGGGAGTTGTATGTGGCCAGGATGGGGGGGGGGAAGCCTACTGCCTGCCTCTGTGCACGTGTGTGCGCGCGTGTGCGTGCTTTGGGGGGTGGGTGTGGGGGTGCATTTGAGTGTGCGTGTGTTTAAATATATATATATATATATATGCATGCATGCTTGGGTGTATGCAGGGCGTACGTATGTGTGTGTATTTGGGTGTGGGGGTGTATATGTTTCTGTGTGTGTGTGTGTATGTGGTGTGTGGGAGGGCTGTGGGAGTATAGATGTGAGTGTGGGGGGTATTGGGGGTGTGAGGGATGTGGGTGGATGTGTGTGCATTTGTGTGTGCGTCTGTGATGTGGGAGGGCTGTGGGGGTTGTGGATGTGTGGAAGTGTTTGTGGGGGGGGGTCGTCACAGGACCTGGGAACATGAGTAGCAATGCAGGGGGAGGCCAGGAAGCTAGCCTCCATTTGACCCTGGCTGGGAGCATCATCGGTCCCAGAGAGTTGCCAGGGAATGTCATCCATGCTGGCCCAGGTTTGACCACAAGGGAAGGGCTCCCAGGGTGAGTAATGGGTCGCTTCTCACACCGGGTCAAGGCAGCAGAAAGGTCTTGGACTAGATTTGGGGAAGAGCCTTTGAATTCTGGGAAGCCATGCCGCAGGCAGTCGGGGGGGGGTCCATAGAACCAAGGCCCCAAGCTTGGACCTGAGTTAACTGTGATTCCCTCTGTTCTTCAGCCCTCTCCCAAGTCTTCCCTGACAGGTTAGGGAGCTGGGTTTGAGAAGGGGTGAAATTCCAGGGCCCTGAGCCAGCCTTTGCCGTGGCAAGCTGTTCCCTCCCTCTGCATGCCCCATCCCCATGGAGGAGAGGGCACCTTCCTTTCTTCCTATGGGCCTCACACGGGGGGGGGGGACACTAGCTGTCCTTCTGGTCTGGGCAGATGAAACAGCCTTCCAGCACCCTGGACTAAAGACAGGCGGGCCCCCATTGCTCCCTGAGTGAGCTTCCCCTCCCCTCCCTCTCCCCTTTTCTCAAAGTCTTTCACATCTAAGGCAAGAACTCATTTGATCTTCCCACTACCCCTTTGAGGCAGGGCAGGGCAGGGCAGGCCTTACTATTCCCATTTGACAGATTAAGAAACTGAGGAACAAAGCAGATTAGGGACTCGGATGAAAGCTCTGGAATTGGAAGGGACCTCAGAGAACAAATAATCCAACTTCCTCATTTTACAGAGGAGGAAACTGAGGCCTGGAGGGGGCAAAGTTTCTAACCCCTATGGCCCAGGTTTTCTAGGTAGTGGGCAGTGCCATGATTCTCACCCAGGACCTCTGCTGCCAAAACCACTGTCCTATTGGGCCTTACTAAAGGTCACCTAGGGAGCTAGAGCCAGGAAAACTTGGGTCTTTCTTTGCTCTGAGACCATTCGGCTTCCCCCTCCCTAATCCCCATCGTGCCTTGGCTCTGCTCCAGCAGAAGGAGATGGTGGGGCTCAGGATCAGAGGACTCCCATTCAAATCCTGCCTTGGCAGTTTTTGCTGTGGGACCTTGGCAAAGTCACTTCTGGCTGTCTCTGGGCCTCTTCCCTGGGCCAGCTAGCCACCACGCATGGCCATCACAGTGGAGGAAGGACGTGGAAGAGCTGCAGTGTGTCCAGGGGAGGGTGGCCAGGAGGGAAGGCCCTGGAGTCCATGCCACAGGAGCATGGGCTAAAAGGAAGAGAAGATTGAGGAGGGGAGAGACCCTTGCATGTCTCGTAAAGCTCCCAGGTGGAAGCAAGCTGAGCTTTGTTCTGCCTGGCCCCAGGGATAGAACCAGAAGTGGTGGGCAGAAGGTAAATCGAGGCTGGGGGTCAGGAAACAACTTCCTGCCAATCAAGGCTGCCTTGGGATGGGGGCCTTTGAGGGCAGGGATGAAGGGTCACAGAGGAAGCAGCTCCATGAGTCTGGGGGCTGCCCACTGTCCCTGAGGATTTCTGGCCCCATTAGCAAGGCCCTTTGGCCACCCAGGCCCGGAGTGGGCAGCAAGCCAGCTCTCTAGATGAGGCGTGTGAGGCCAGCAGCATTCCACCCGAGCTCCTCTTGGACCACGAGACACCAAGCTCTGCTCCCACCACTAGTACACACCACCTCCCAAGAGTCGGCTATTCCCCTGCTTGAAAGCCTGCATGACCTTAGACAAGTCACTCCCCCCTCCTTGGCTTCTATTACCCCTTCTGTCAGAGTAGATGGGGGAACTTGAACAGTTCAAGGAGCCCTGGCAGGCTGCTGGTCCAGCTGTTGCATCTCTCTCCAGCAGTGGCTGCCAGTGACTGGGGAGGGGGGAAGCGGGAGACCGAGGGCTAACTGCCTGGGACCCGAAGATTCCATTCTTGCCTGCCTCCCTTCTCCCTCACTGCCCTCCCCCCTCCAGTTTCACTTCCTGGGGCCCCAGGGAGGAGGGCAGCCAAGGGTAGGGCTGTGTTCCCCCGGCCTAGCTCCCTCCCCCATCGAGGTCTGCTCTGCCTTCAGCAGAAGCCTCTCCGTTGGATTGTGTTATTTGCCTTGGCTTAGGGAAGAGAGTGGGGCCCCAGAGGAGGATGGGGAGGCCACTTCCAATGTTTCCTCCCGGCCTCTCCATGCCCTCCTCTTCCCAGTGCCCAGGAGAAGGAAGAGGGCAGAGGTCGAGGATCTGAGAAACAATGGCCCTGTGCCTGTCACATCTGGAAGGGCCCTTAGGATATTGAACTTAGAATGGCCTTAAGGGCCCCCCCCCATTTACAGAGGAGGAAACTGAGGCCCAGGCAAGGGAAGGGACATGCTCAGGGCCCACCCAGCTGCAGCAGCAGAACACAGTTTGGACTTTTCCCATGATACGATGGGGTGCAGAGGAAACAATGCTATGTTGGCACCCAAGGATCTGGGTTCGAATCCTTTTTCTGTGTGAGATTGGGGTGGTCACTTAACGTTTCAGGGCCTCATTTTTCTCATTTGTAGAATGAAGGGGTTGGACTCATTGACTTCTAAAGTCCCTTTGGGCCAAGGTCCCAGATCTCACGGGCCATGGGCCTCCTTCTCGGCTGGAGGGAGCCAGAGAGCAGGGCTCAAACTCAGGCACTCTGGGAGCTTCTGCCCATTTGGCAGGGCCACTGTGGGTGAGGAGGTTCTCTCTTGGCACCCTGCTCCAGGGGCCTGTTTGCATTGTAGGATTCCCTGGAGCCAGTTCCTAGCCCCCTCCCTTCCCCCTTGTCCCTCAGCCAAGCCACACAGACCCTAAGGCTTTCATCTCAGCTCCATCGGTCAGCCCTGGCTCTCCCCTCTGTCACTGGGGCCTGGCCTCTCTGAACTCTCTGCAATGTGTCTCCATCACAGTGTCCCCGGGGGCAGAGAAAGGAGGATGGTGGCAGGGAGATGCACACTGGGCAGCAGGGTCCAGGCCCTTTCTCCTGCCTCAGTTGGACCTCATGGAACCTGAGAAATCAGGAAGGCCTGGGGAGCCTGGGGGAGAGGGGCTTGGTTGGAAGGACCCAGAGTGGAGAAGGATGAGGGAGGGACAGTGTTAGGGGAGCCTGGGGGGAGAGGAGGGACCGTGGGAGGAAGGGCTCCACCTGGACTGAGTGGCAGTGCTGGCCAGCACCTGAACCTGGGCCCAACAGCCAGCCCAAGCCTGGATCCTTCCTTCTGTCTTTGTCAGACTCTCCTGCTTGGACAAGTCCCTTTGACAGGCCCACATGTTATCTTTGAATGGGGGGGGGGAGTGCTCCTTTCCTTAGGATCTGGCTTATCAGAGTCATTTGCTGTCACTTTGGAAGGCCTGGAGAGCCTGGGCAGAAGCCCCAGGAACACTGGCCAGACTCCAGAGGCATTAGCTCAGTGTGGCCTTGGGGAGGCTGGGAGGCTGGGGAGGCTGAGGAGGCTGGGGGAGGGGTAGGATGCTCCTGGGGAGGCTGGGGGAGGGGTAGGATGCTCTTGGGGAATCCAAGGATGGGGAGTTGCTGGGAGCACCAGAACCAGCTCAGGGTCAGGAGAACAAAGACCTTGCTTCCCACCCTCGATTTCAGGGCAGAAAGAACTCTAGCAATCATACAATTGATGGAACTGCCTCCTTGACTTCCCTGCTAGTGACAGGTTGCCTGCCCCCAGGGACAGCCCTGCTTTTCTCACCCTCCCACTTTGACTCCCACCTAACTGTGCCGGGCATGCTCCTCCCTGCACTACCCAGCCCTTAGGGCTTGTTCAAGTGGTGGAAAGAGCTCTGACCCAGGAGCCAGAAGACCAGACTTCTAGTCAAGCTGGCCTTGTTAACTTAGGAAAGTCACTTCCTCTCTTTAAGAATCATTTTCTTCATCTGCACACTGGAGGATGGTGGACTGGATGCTCTGGACGCCCCTCCTGGCTCTGCCCATACCCAGTGAGCCCTTCCAGGTCAGGGGTCTCTCCTGCAGTTTCTCCCTTAGCCGCTCACTTTTTCCATGGTGCTCCTGCTGGTTCTCTCACTCTGGTTGGCTAGCCTTTGCTCAGCCTCTTTGACCTGGAACCAGTATAAAATCCTGCTGGTCCCACTCTGATCTTCCCAGCAAGAATTGCCCATGATTTCACCATCAAGGGGTCACCCAGCCTCTACTTGAAGACTTTCCCTTTTCCCCTCTGGACGGTGCCCATTCTTAGAGAGGACTTGATTCAGGCCCTCAGACATGGCACCTGGAGCCCAACAGAACAAAATGAATTCCTCTTTCTGTGGGACAACGCTGCAAATCTTGCCCCCCCCCAACCCCCAGCCTTATTTTCTCTGGCTAAATGTCCCTACTTCCCTCACCTGGCCCACTCTCCAGTGCCTTTTCCATCATGGTGGCCCTCCTTTGGACACAGTAGAAGTTGTGGCCTCCTTTGCTACAATGGGGCTCCCAGAACTGATCAGGCTTGAGCAGCAATGGCGGGCAGCATGGGGAAGGTTGGACTCTCCTTCTCTGCCTGCTCCCTTCCCCAAGAAGGTTGAGCAAAGTAGGAGAGGAGTTGAGAGAGAGAAACAGAAACAGCAACCAGGAGAGAAACAGGATCAGAGAGATGGAGTAAGAGACAGAAAAACAGAGACAGAGAGGGCAGGGAACAGACAGAGGCCTGGATGCAGAACTGGAAGGGAAGCCAACCCCTCTCCTTAGGGCCCCAGATTTGGGGTGCAGAGAGAACCAAAGCAGCCTTGATCCCAAAGCAGCCAGCCCCTCTTGCTTACTGCCCATCTGCCCCAGGTTATAAATCTAGGGGTGGGGGTGGGCAGTGCATCCTTGAACGCGCATGCGCGCACACACACACACACACACACACACACACACACACACACACACACACCCCGGCCTGGCCCCCCAGACCTTCCCCAGGTCAGCAAAGGACTCTTGGTTGGGGAGATCTTGAAAAAGAGGGGGCCTCTTGATGCAGGTGTGCAGCCTCAGAGTAAGGAGACAGCCTGTGTACCTTGGACCTGGAAGACAGCTAGGAGGCACCACAGTGGATAGAGTGCTGGGCCTGAAGACAGGAATACCTGAGTTCAAATGTGACCTCAGACACTTCCTAGCTGTTTGATCCTGGGCAAGTCACTTCTCTGCCTGCCTCAGTTTTCTAATCTGTAAAATGGGGACAATAACTCCTACCTCCCACAGCTGTTGTGAGGATCAAATGAGGTCCTATTTGTAAAGTGTTTAGCTCAGTGCATAGTGAGCACTATAGAATCGGTAGATGTTCGCTGTCATAAAGCACTCAGCCCAGAAGAGGAACACTTATTTCCTATAGCATCTCTTCCAATCCAGCATGGCTGTTGCCCTGTGTTGACTTGAATGAGATGCACAGATAAATCTGCCAATGACTCCAAGGTCATTTCCTCTGCCTTGACTCACTCACCCTCCCTTCCTGGATGCCCAGACAAGCCAGTCCTGTTTGGCCTCCAGGCAAAGATGAATCTCATTGTCTTCCTGCCTGTGCCTTGCTCCCAGAGGCCAACCCCAAGCACCCTTCCTTCCACTCGGGGCAGGAATAGTCAGAGACTTGATTAAATGTAGGTGAACAAGGTCTGCATTTCTCTCCTTCAGTCATCTCGTCCCCAAAGGAAATGAGGTGAATCTGCTATGCCCTGTTCTGGAGGAAGCCAGGCTGGCTCTGGGACCACAGCTTCTCTCACCAACCATGTTTTAAATGGGCTATTCTAGGATTTTCTCAGGAATTCAAGTCAATCTTTGGTAGTGGCCTATAATTTTCAGACTCCATTCTCTTCCTTTTTTTGAAAATTGAGCCAAACTTTGCCTTTCTCCAGTCTCATTTTCCGTGATCTTTAAAATATCCCTGCCAGTGGCTGAGCAGTCCCACCTGCCAATTTGCTTCTTTTTCTCTCCTGCAAGCCCAGTCCAGCTCCCTTTCTGAATACACAGTTCCTGGACAGCTGATAGCCGATATCTGCATAGCTCTTCGAGACTGGCAGAGTGCTTTACATACATTATCTCATTTGACCTGAAGGATTTCTTTTGTATATGGACATCTGAGGCCAAGGATTTGACCAGTGGCCCTTTTCTTAGATTTTGGTCTCCTGTGAATTTCTAGGGGCTCCAGCGGCCACTCTTCCTCATTTTGCAGCTATTCTGTATAGTATCTAACTTGGGATGAGAGGCTTGCGAGGTGTTTTCCCTCCCCCATCCATTGTATTTTAAAGCCTCCATGATGAGGTTCACAGGACACTGCGCAGATCATTGTTAGGTATATTCCATCTCTGGCCAGGAATCTGTCATCCCTCTATTGTCAGTCATGGTTCAGAAATCCAAATCCCCTCCTCTCCTTTCTTAGCTCTTCACTTCCCAAGTTCATTTTGCTCTTCGGATGGCCTTTGCCTTTCATGGACAACAGTGAGGGAGATGCAGCCTGTGTCCTGATGATCTTCAGTTTCTTGTCACAATCTGACTTCCTAGGTTCCTTCTGGCACTGTCATTGTGCTCTTGTGAACCACAAGAAGTAGGGAATTGTCCATTTTGACAAGCCTTAGGAGGTTCTTCTCTGCTATGTCTTGGACACACACCCCAGAGAAGACAATAGCCCTCTCCATTGTAGTTACTGGGTCACCAAATGGCTGCCTCAGTACCCCTGAGCAGCAAGAACTCACCAACTACTACTATTCTTCCTCCCCTGCCCTTTAGTGAATGGTGTGTCCCCTGAAAGCTTCTGGGGTTCAGAAAGCACTCTTGGGAAGACAAGTACCTTCCTTCTCCTCAGAGCACCTAGCTCCCTTCTCTTCAGGAAGGCTCTCAAGCCTATTTTCAAGCTCTACTTGTGCAGGTGCCCTGTGGCCCCCATGTAATGCTCTTCCATGCTCCACAATGCTTACATATTTCAAGGCTCCCTTCTTCTACCTCTGACCCCTTTTTTTTCTCATTGAAGCATTTTTGTTTCCTTTTGAAACCTCTCATTCTCTTTAGCTCCTTAGACTGCCATTCAAGGTCCCATAAAATTCCTCTCCAACTGACTTTTTTCAGCCTCATGTCCCACTAGTCCTTCAGACAACTCAAATTTGCTGTCCCTTGAGCACCTTGGGCTATCCTCCTTCTCCCTCCTCCTGTTGCTCAGAGTCAACCTGTATTTTGATACATAGTGACTTTAATTCAAAGATGAATAGAGGAAAGGATGATGGAGTCATATTGGAAAAGGTTTCTAGGCTACTCAGACACCATGTGCCTGTGTACATGGATTCTTTCTTTCTGAAGAGATTTGGAAGGTGTTGGACATGGCAAGCATCAGATACCACAAAAAACAAGGAAACTGATCTCATGTAGGCAGGAAATGACTGATTACTGAGGTGGAAGGCATTTCTAAATCATCTGTCTCTGATTCAGCCATCAGACAGTCAACTAGTTAGTACAAAGGCCTCAAATCAACAGCAAAGCAGAAGAATGGAGCAAGGTGGGAAGCCATTGCACATGATTAATATACTTTGGTCCAACCTCTTCCAGTGACCCATCAATACCAAAGATTAGGAAATGACGAAAGGCAAAGAATGACCCTGGCCGTCATCTTTTCATCCAAAAGTTTAACCAATGTAAAGCAGTCAACACAATGAGGAGGTCAAAAGAGGCCCAATACTGCCTTCGCCAGGAAACACTTGGTCTCCTTGCCAAGAAGAGAGACAAGGCAGCCAAAGGTAACATTGGTTCAGAATATACACACGCGTTTATAAGACACCATGGAATGAGAACTGAAGATGCTTAGGAACAGCATTGCCTCATAAAACAGTGAAAAGCAGAGGAGGCCAAGACAAGTTTTCCGAATACTTGGCATGAGATTCAACTAAGCCACACCATCCCCAGAGCATTCCCAGCTGAAGCTGGCAGAAAATGGGCCAGATTTATCAATGTTTCTGTAATGGCTTATTTTCATCATCAATGACACACTTGAACCTTAACACTTCAGTCTCTGATGCACAGTAAAAGGAATTAGACATGTCACTTAAGATAAAGTTGGGACAAAAAGCTGGACCAGACCAGGTGGACAATGAGAAAATATCTACTGGAGGCAACACAATCTTGAAGGCATTAAAGGATCATGTTACAAACTGCATTGGGAAGGATGGGGGGAAACCCATGGATGCTGAAAAAAGGGACTGAAAGCCTGGCTCGTGAGCCCACTTTCCCATCTTTATAAAAACCATTATGGAAATGACAGTAATATATTGAGTACATCCTTGATGAATCAATAAAAAGGGAACAGTCATTTTTTTTTTCTGTAGGCTACATTTGTACAGTCATACAATGGATAATCATCTAGAGAATACAAAATCTCACTATATGGATTGATTACAAAAAAGTATTTGACTCAATGGAACAGAATTCAGCCTTAAAGGCTGTCTTCCATACAGTCTCCCATGTTACGATCACCAAAGATTCATTGAGAAATTAGTGTTCAGTGTACCCCAAAGCCAGACGTCACCTTGGAGGCCAGGCCTATACACACCTACTTGTCCTGCTCACTCTGTTTTAGTTTTTGGAAGACATATAACCTCCTTTGTCTCCCTCCGCCTTGGTTCTTCTTCCTTCCCTCTTTCTGTATCTTCTAGTCCTTGCCCCCAGAAAAAGATCCTGCTGAGTCATGTGGGAGAAAGGGCCCATCTACAGGTGGCAGCATCCAAAGGCTTGGGACAGGTGTCCCTTCCCCCAAAGAAGAAAGCAACTCCCTTTGTGCTTCCTAACATCCCCCACCCCTAGGGATGATGATAAGACTCCTAACTCCTATCTCTGTCTCTGTCTGTCTGTCTATCTCTGTCTCTGTCTGTCTGTCTGTCTCTCTCTCTCTCTCTCTCTCTCTCTCTCTCTCTCTCTCACACACACACACACACACACACACACACACACACACACACACACACACTTCCCAGGCCCTCCTGCTGCCAACATTATAGTATTTATCAGCATGGCCTGACCTCACATCATAAAAATATACAGTGTGGAACGAAATCCACCTTAAAATCTCTTCTAAATATATGAAAATAATAGGAATTCCCATGCGCCTGATTGAATTTGCTGCTCTATTTTAGAAACATGCCAGGCCCTTCTAAGGCCAGCCTGGGCCACGGAGGGGCTGGGGCTGTTCGCTGGGATTCCTGGCCAAACTCATGTCTCTGGGGCTTGCTAATGCCCTGGCCTGGAGGCCATACGCCAGTCACCAGGTAGGGCCTCCTTGGCCCAATTAGTGAGCAGAAGTGAGCTCGGCAGTTCCTTTGCCAACAGGGAATAAAAATTGGGAGGTGGCACAGGGATGGTGTTAGTGTGGGAATGGGGACAGAGCCAGGTGAGAATTTCCTCCAGCATTTCTTCCTAGCCAGAGGCATAGATGGCCCTGGATGAGGGACGCTGGGGCAGTAGGCAGCAATGAAGGGTGAACAAAGAAGGGAGAATACTGGGAAAATTCTTTCTACTAGACTGGCAACATTGGGGGGAGGGGTGATCAGAGAGGCTGGCCTACTTGTGCCCCGCCTGGCAGGAGCCAAAGTCTCCCTTGGAGATGGGTGGCTGAGGTTCCCAAGATTGGCCTCCCTTCTCCTGGCTCCCTGGGAGCTGCATATACACACAACCTCCATGGGAAGAGCCCCTCTCCTTGCCCCACTGCCATCCTTACACACACATCAAGCATTTCAAACCACAATGTGGAACAGTGGACTGTCCAGAGGCTACTTCCCTACTCATCCCTTGGCTCCCCAGACAACGTGAAGATACCCCCTGGCCTAGAGGGTCCCTTGCCTTCCTGGGCCTAAGCATCCTCCTCTGTGAAATGGCCCATGAGGCCCCTTCCAGCTCCTCTGGAGCTGGCTGGGTGCTTGCCTGGGGGCCCGCACCCTTCCATGGCACCTGGTGCCCTCCCCCCCTCCATGGGGGCATTTCCCAGCATCCTATTTGATGCTGTTGTATCCAATGAATGAAACCTACATTTCAAAGGTTTGTGGAGTGTTGCAGCTGGGCGGTACCTTAGGGAACATGCAGCTAGTCCAAGCCCGTGTATTACAGATGGGGAAAGTGAGGCCTGGAGGGAGGCAAGGACCTGCTCCAGGTCACATAGCTAGTGAACAGTACCTTTGAAACTGTTCTCTTGTTTCGAAATTATTTCTCAGCCTTCTCTCTACTTATACAGATGCAACTTTGGTCCCAGCCCTCATCACCTCCTGCCTGCTGGCTGGCCTCCCTGGCCTCCCTGCCTCCAGCTTCTCCTCAGTCCAGCCTCTCCTCTCTACAGCTGCTAGAGTAATGTTTCTAAAATGCAGGTCACTGTCTTCCTCAATAAACGCCCGTGGCTCCATATTGCCTCTAGTACCAAATGTAAAGTGCTCTGTGTGGCATTCGAGGCCCTTCAACGATTCTTTCCAACCTTTCTCTAGATTATTTCCTTTTCCATACTTTGTTGGGTCCAGCCAATCAGACTTTCTTGCTGTTTCTCACACAACATAATCCATTTCCTGGCTCTGCACCTTTGGACAGCCTGGGTTTGGCCGTTCTGCCTGGAAAGTACCTTCTCTCCTCCCCTCTGCCTTGGCTCTTAGCATCCTCACCTAGCACTCAAATGCCCTGGCGCACGCAGGCTGAGTACTTTGGTGTAGACACTTTTTTATGCATTTCTTGTCTTCTGTGACAGAGAGCAGGGGCTGGCTTCTGCTTCCTAGGCTCGGTCTGGTTTTGGTGGCCTGTGGTCTTCCCTGGCCTCACAGAGCCATGATGTGGAAGAGCATTGGTGGCAGCTGTGACTGACTGATCGGCTGATGGATGGGCCAGGGCTGTCATGCACACAGGAAGAGGCAGGACCAGCATTGGAACTCGGGTCCTCTGGCATCTGGACCTGGACTTCAGGTCTCTGAACCAGAAGGAGTTGGTGCCATGCTGCCTGGTGGGGGTCCACTGGCTGGGGTGGGGGGCATGTAGGATCTGGTACTTGCTCTGCATCTCCAGGGGCTGCACCTGTGTGAGTGTGTGTTTGTGCGTGAAATGTTAAAGTTCCTGACTCCTGGAATTTCCCTCAGTCTCTGGACTATGCCCTGGAAACCCCCAGCGAGGAGTTCAGGCAAGTTACATGGGGGATGTTGAATCCGGAGGGCTCCTGATTCCTCCTTCGAATCTTAACATTCTAGGATGAGCAATGACTTCCCTTTCTTAAGCCTCAGTTTCCCCCCGGATCAGCTCTGAGGTTGCTGCCAGTCTTGGGGAGCTTCAGACGCTCCTCTTTCACAAACCTCAATTGTTTTTCTTTTTCGCTAAAGGGAGAGAGAAATGAAATCAGTGGCCCCACCCCCACCCCCTTAGGAAGGTAAGTGCAGCTGAGATCTCAAGGACCACACTTGGGGTACAAAGAACAGAAAAGACACGGAAGAAAAGCTGTTGAGGAGAGACTGAGTAGGTAGTGGCACCTGCAGTGCAGGAATTGATTGAAGGGCAGGATTTTTCCATGAGCCCCTGAGGATCCCAGAGAATCAGGATTGGCAGCAGCCTCAGAGACCATGTGGGACACAAGAGAAAATCATATCTTAGGGCAGGAAAGTCACTAAGTGTCAAGTCAGTGCCAAGATTGGAAGAAACCACAAAAACCATGGACTCTAATACCCAAAAGGGACACTTTGGTAAACTGAGGCACCCAGGGAAGATACTTTCCTAATGTCACATGAATACAAAGTTGTAGACATAGGATTTGAACCTAGATTCTCTGACTAAACCCAGCAATCTTTCCACTGAAAAAACTGCATCAAATTAATAAAAAAAAAATTTTAAAAAGAAGGTAACATTTTAGAATTAAAAAACCCCCCAAAAAACAAATAAGGATATGGGCTCAGAAAGAGGAAGAAACTTGCCAAAGGTCATACAAGTTAAGAGTAATTGAGTCATTTTATTGAGCAAGGACACATTCAGGTGTATGCTTTAGGAGTGTTAATTGGAATAAATGAACAAAAAAGCAAAAAAAAAAAAAGGAAAAAAGAAAGAAAGGAAGAAAAAACTACATCATTCAACAAACATTGATTAACTCTCTGTGGCTGGAGTGCTGGCCTTGGAACCAGGAAGCCCTGGGCTTGAGTTCCACCCGACATATCCTGGCTGTGTGACTCTGGATAAGTCACACCCCACCCTCCAGCTAACTCTCAAATGTGAAAGTTGCTGGGCTGTTCTGCCTTGGCATCCATGGTCCTAGATGGACCGCTGGATGGGATGGGAGCTATGGCGAGCTTGTTCAGTGCTTGCTAGACACAGGGATTAATGATAAGAAGCCTGCAATCTTTCATCAGTCCCTGTTCATATGGGTTCAGGGCAGGAGACACTCCAGTGGTTGCAAGCAGGATTTGGGGACAGGCTGAAAAAACCAGGCAGGGACAGCACACAGAGTGGCCATTGATGCAAGAATTACACTATCTCTGAGATTCCTGCTAGGCTGAAAAATCTCAGTCTCTTCTCCGTCTCCGAAACAGAGGCCTCTCTTTGACCTCCTCATCCTGTTTCTGGTCAGCACTGTCACCTGACTTTCTCTTAAGAACCCTCCCGGCTCTGACATTCACCAACTGGGAAGCTCCAAGAGTCCTTCTTACAATGGCCTAGATTCCATGACTGCTACTAGTCTATCATCTTGGGAGTAAGTGAGCAAGGAGCCCAGAGCTGGAAAAGGAGGTTTGGGTGGTTGAGAGGGAACAGGGAGGAGCCAGGGATCAAGTTCTAGCGCTAGGTCAGTCCCCTTTGGCTTCCAAGGTGGATCACCCATGGATTGCTTCGGAAGCCAGACCTGTCTCCCAGTGACTCCCTAAACCTCAGGATGTCAGGCCCTAGTTGGTGGGGAGGGAGGGGGGATTTTTTCAAACAACACATCTAGTATATAGCTTGGGGACCAGCATGGAGGCAGGGAGAGGACATGGGAGGGCAATTGCTATGAAGGTCAAAAAAGAAGAGGAAAACTAGACAGTTTGACAGCTTCCAAAAAGAATTTGCACCCAGGAAAGGGGAGCCAACGAAAACAAAACTTTGGGAAGAATGGCTTCAGGAACTGGGGAATCCCGGCTCCTGCATGCCAGATGGAAGTTTGAGAAGTCATTTCAAAGATGCCTCTCCTTCCATAGCTGGATGGCCCAGTGGCTAGAGCGCTGGGCCTGGAGTCAGGAAGACCTGAGCACAAATCCCACCTCAGACACTTCCTAGCTGTGTTGCCCTGGGCAAGTCACTTCATTGCTGCCTGCCTCGGTTTCCTCATCCATGAAATGGGGATAATAATGGCGCCTCTCTCCCACGGTTGTTGTGGCGATGAAGGAGATAAAATTGGTAAAGGGCTTAGTGCATCGTAGGTGCTCGGTAAATGCTTTTCTTTCCACAGAAGCTTGTGGTCACCACCAGATGGGCCTTTCCTGTCTCTTCAGAGTCTTCTATTCAGGGATCTCTGGACAGCCATTCCAATGTCCTCTTGCTCTCCTCAGCTTGCCTTGGTCAGCTCGTCCTGCTCTCCAGTTTTCCAAACTTTTCTCAATTCCCTCTTTCTCTAAAAGCTTCTGTACCTCCTTTCATCCCTACCCCTCAGAGACTCCTCCACACACCAACGGAGCTCGGAATTCACATTTGCATTTCTAAAGGGTCATTTACATTACAATTCCTCTTGGACTGCCGGGATTGGGCTAGTATTTGGGGCCAGATTCTCTCTGCTGCCCTTAGCCATCCCTGCCCTGGGCAGGCTGGTAATCCTATCTGAGTGGCTCCCCATTCTCCTCAGTCTGAAGCAGGCTCTGGGAGGCCTTGCCGGACCGCCCACTCCCTCCCCTCTTCCCTATCCTTCCTTCTCCAATGAATTTTCCCGAGGGAATGCTCTGGCAGAGATCTCTGAAGGTGGAGTTCTCTCCATCCAGGTGGCAGGCCAGGTTCCAGGCTGAGCAGCATTGGGAAGGCTCTGACAGCCCCCCACCCCTTTCCCAAAGTGCTTGAACCCTGGAACCCGCAGTGAAGAAGAACACCTTGGGATGGCCGCAGCAGATGCTCCCTGCAGTACGGTTGGACCCAGCTTATTGGAGGGGTCTGCCCCCAGCTAGAGCTCTGGTCAACTCTGTCCAATGGCAGCATTAACACTGAGGCACGGAGGCGCCATTTCCTTCCACCTCCCTTTTCAGGTCACGCATTACAATTCTGCGCAGAGATGGTCAGAGTCCGGAGGGTTCTGCTGTTCCTGGACACTGAAATTCCTTGGTCTGGTCATGCCCTGGGAGTGCCTCCTCTGCTTTATCTTCTTCGTTCCTTCTGTCCCCTCTATTCCTTGGCTCCTTCCCCCCTCCCTTGTTCTGGCCACATGCGCTTTCATCTCCCATCTCAACCCCTTGGGGAGCCCCCCGCCCAAGTCTCCATCCCCGGCCCCCCTCATCCACCTGCTGATGGCGCTTGGCCAAACCCTTCTCTGGATTGCTCTAACCGTCTGCCTCCCTTGCTCTGATTCACATGTTGCTGAACAGAGATGAAGAAAATGATGCAATCATGCTGACTGGGCCGACTACAAATGTCTGTTACACGATTTCAATCGGGTCCTCACTGTGAGAAGGCAATCCTCCTCCTTCTCCTCTCCCTCCCTAATGCTAACTCACTCCACCAGCTCTTCCTGAGCCTTTCCCCTTTCCACACCTTCCGTAGCCCCTCCCTTCTTAGCTGAGGGCCTTATCTAATACTTGCCTGACAAAAAGGGAGGTCATTTGCCAACAGCTCCCTTGTCTGCCACTTTGCCCCCCTATTGCTGCCTTGGCTCTAATCTCTGATAATGAGGTGGTCCTTCTATTTGCCAAGGCGAAGTCCTCTGCGTGTGCTCTTGATCCAGTCCTCTCCTATCCTTCCCACCACATTGCTCCTCCCATAATCCTCACCCTTTCTGGAATCTTCCCGCTTTCCCTGCTGCCTCCAAACGTGAGCAGGTCTTCTTCATGCTTAAGAACCTCTCATTAGGTTATACAATGCCTTGCAGCTACCACCCTAGATCTCGCCTCCCCTCCTCAACCAAATACTTTATTCCCTCCACTTCCTCTCCCCTCCCTCTTGTCTTCATTCCGTAGTCTGGTTTCCAAGCTCCTTGTTCCACCAAACCTGCTCTCCAGTCACCAATGGTTGCTTTGCTGCCAAATCCAATGGCATTTTCCCAACCTTCATTCTTCTTGAGCTCTGTGCAGCTTCTGATACTGGCAGACTACCCTCTGTCTTTGCTGGGTCCTTGTGATGCCACTCTCTCCTGCATGTCCTCCTCCCTATCTCAGTCTCCTTTACTAGATCTCCATCCAGGTCACAGCTGCTGATGGTGGCTGCCCTACAGAGCTCTGCCCTGGGTCCTCTTCTCCTTTCCCTAGTCTAAACTGTTGGACTCGGCGATCTCTGCAGCTCCCATGGTTCCATGATCATCTCCACGCTGACGATTCCCAGATCTCTGGACACAGCCCTAATGTCCGGGCACAGCTCTCGTCACGTGTCTCAGCTGCCTCTCGGACATCTCCAAGTGAAGGTCCAAAAGTGAGCAAGAAGAGAAGGGTCTGGGCTCTGGTGTCTCTGATCCAGGACAGAAGGCTGCCCTTGAAACTTTAGAAAGCAATACATTGATGCCAGCCCTGTGACATGGGGGCAGCGGCTACAGGTGGGCACAGTGCCAGGATGAAATTGCCCAGGATTTGGAGTCCAAGGACCAAGGTCCAAAATCCCAGCTCTGTACATTATTGTCATTATTAATTATTATTATGCACATTAGCAGCTGTGTAGCCTTGGGTAAGTTACCTCAGTTTCCTCCTGGGTACAGTGAGGTAGTTGAACTACATATTTTCGAAAGAACCTTCCAGCTTCAAATTCTATGATCCTCTAAACACGGAGCCAGCAGGAGGTAGGGGGGTGTGTGTGTGTGTGTGTGTGTGTGTGTGTGTGTGTGCGTGCGTGCGTGCGTGCGTGCGTGTGTGTGTGTGTATGTATGTACGCGTGTCTGAGTATTCATGAGCTCCTTCCCAAGCCTGTCTTTCAAACAGTAGGGAGAAGAGGAAGAAAGTACAAACCCTAAATCACTCCAGCCTTTGGAGGAGCTCTGGTGGTACGACAGAGGGAGCGAGTGGGCCGGATGCCTGATTGAAACCAGACTCAGGAAAGAGGGGCTGGAAGTGGGGTTTTTGCTGCCTGTCCTGAGAAATTTATGTCTCACCCACTCTATCATCCCCATGGGGGCAGTGCTCCCAGCTGCCGCCTGTGGGCCTGGGCTCCCCCAGCTCTGCCTCCCTCTATCCCTAGGTATGGAGCAGCCTAGTGCTCAGTCCCTTTCTGCCCTCCCCACCTCCAAACAGGCCTAGGTAGTGGCAGGGGAGGGGGAGGGGGCAGGATGGAGAAGCCTGGCCCCCGTGTCTGGGCTGGGGAGAAAACTTGATTAGCAACGCTGCTGTTTGTCCTAGGAGTCTCAAGGATGAGGACCAGCTCAGCTAAGCCTCCCACATTGGGCCCTGACCTGCTGGAGCTGAAAGTGAGAGGGGCCCATTTGACTCCAGGACTTCCCAAGGCTGGCCAGACCAGCCTAGCCGAGCCACAGAGAACAGGGAGGAACTGTTAAGGCAGGGGGCCCAGGCCAGGGGCTCCTCCTCCTCAGCAGGGAGGCAGGCCCGCCCTCCCCCAGGTTACCCAGAGACAGAGTCAGAGTCAGACAGAGATGGAGACAAAAACAGAAAGAAAGACAGAGACAAACAGCAGCAGAGACAGAAATGAAGAGACAGAGAGAGTCAGAGACAGAAATAGATAGAGAGACAGATGGAGACAGAGACAGACAGGGAAGCAAAGAGACAGCGGCACCAAGACAGAGATAGAGGAGGCAGGGAAGAGAAGCAAAGTACCCATGTGGGCAAATGACCTGGGTGGGGGGTACGAGGCTTTCTAGGGGAGAGGAGAAGAAAGGCCCCATGTAGCAAGTGGTTTTCCTTGTTGTTGAGACATGTCCAACTCTTTGCGACCCTGTTTGGGGTTTTCTTGGCAACGACGCTGGAGGGGTTTTCCTTCTCCAGCTCATTTGACAGATGAGGAACTGAGGCAAACTGAGTTAAGTGACTTGCCCAGGGTCACACAGCTAGGAAGTGTCTCAGGTCTTCCTGACTCCAGGCCTGGCACTCTACTCTAGTGTCACCTAGCTGCCCTAGCGAGTAGTACCTGAACCATACCTTGAAGGATGCTGCAAGTTCGAAGAGCCAAGAGAACGCCTACTAAGCTCACCTTCCAGGGTGCTGCCTCGGCTTCCCAGTAAATCCCAAGGGAAGGAGAAACCTTCCTGAGCTCTTCTCCTAGACTCACAAAATGTGAGCTCCAGCTCCTTCATTGCACAGAGGAAGCAGAGGAGGCTCAGAGAAAGGGGCTATGACTTGTCCAAGGTCCTACAGGGGAAGTGGATGAGCAGCATTTTGGGGTCCACCTGACTCACCCAACTCTCACCCGTGGCTCCTAGAAGCTGTAGCAGCCACAGAGGCCACGTGGGCCGGACCAGGTTGAGGGTAGCAGGAAGACCTCAAACCTGGGACATCTTTGGTCCCCTTCTAAATGAAGGCCAAACAACACCACCGGCAGGGTGGAGCAACAGAGCTGGGCCTGTGGATTCCCAGTGTGCTGCACTCTGTCCCCTGATCTCCTACCTCCTCACTAACCCTTCCCTCAGATCTCTCCCCAACTACCTTCACCAACCCCTAGAGGCTCTGGGGACAAACCATCCTTACTATTTATTTTTCAGATAAAATACACTGATGCCTTTCATTTTTACATCCTAATCCTTTCCATATATAACCCTCCAAATACCCACATGTAGTCTACCATTGTAACAAAGAGAAATGGTTCAGCAAATCCAGCCACTACAGTAAATGCGCCCCAAATGACACGTCCCATTTTGCACTCAGGCCCATCCCAAAGGAGAATGCTGCTTCTTCCTGTTCCCCAGGGCCAAGATCGGGCCTTCCAGTCGTACGGCGTTTAGCTTGTCTTTTGGAGAGGCTGGAAGCGCAGCGGCCGAACAGACCTGCCCCCACTGTGGCTCAGCTCTCCCATCCTTAGATCCGCTCAAAGTGGCAGATTCCAAGGATCTTCTGGCCTTTCGGCCCATGTGCATGTGTCTTGTTCTCCTGACTTTGGGTCTGTTCAGAGAAATCTTCCCAGGCTGCTCCAAGTTCCTCATCTTTGCCATTTGTTATAGACAACAACAGTAACAATATGTGGTATTGACATCAGACTGAGTGCAGAGTGCTTTCTTTCCACTTGTCCTCCCATTCGATTCTCTCAATGATCTTGGGAGGTTGATGCTAGGTGAAGTAGCCAGGGAGGTTCTACTGTGATCCTAGAACCCCATTTGTTCAGCCATTTCCCAATTTCTGGGTACTCACTTTGTTGAGAACCCTCTATAGTCCAGAGTCGTGTGGCTAACTGGCAAGGCCAGGCTTTGAACCCAGGTCTTTTCCAGTCCATGGCCTGCGATCTTTCCAGGCTCTTAGTGGTGAGATAGGGTGAGGAAACTGAGGTCTGTCCAAGAAGACTCAGTGAGGTTCTGCTCCCGGGTCCCCAGGACTCCCACTCCAGGATTCTCTTCCCTGCCCCATAGTCGCTGCCTCTTCACAATTACACCTGCAAAGAATTCACATTGATTATACTTGAAAAAAAAAGAAAAATTCAATTATGGAGAAAAATCAAACCATTGTGCAGCCTGATGGCACTTGCCAGACTTCCATGGCAAAATCTGGTCCAGATGTCCCGTGCCTGCATCTTTGACAAAGACAGGCAGATCTCCCCTGTAATGCATCCTGTCCAACCCAAGCATTCTGAGACTGGTCTGATCTAACCCTGACTAATGGGCAGACCTGGGCCCAGCCGTTGATTACGACCAGCAGGAAAGCCCCTTGCCTATTTCATCACTGACTCTCCACTAGCCAGGGCCCTGCGCCTCGCAAGCTGACCAGATCCTCCTCACTTCCACCTCGTACTGGCCTAATTTGGGCTGAAATTGTTGGGAGGCATTTTCTCATACTCTTCATTGCTGCAAGTCTTGGGAGGAGATGGGAAATGAATTTGGAAGAAAACACAGGTGGTCCTAATGCTCACCGATATATTGGTATAGAGACATTACTGTTGCTCTGGTCACCCCTTAGCCCCAAACCTGTCCGTGGCTCCCTGATGCCTACAGATGGAATCAAAGTCAAGCAAATGGAACATACGGGTCCCCTCTCAGCCACTGACCCCCGGAACTCTATCCTATTCAATGTATTCTGTGGGTCCATAGTAGTAATCGAATGCCCCCCCACTTCCCTGCCCACCCTACAGAGAATGGACCCTCACTTGCTGGAGGACACAAGCACCTCCCCACCCCCAATATACACATGGAGAGTTTAAAGTCCTGAGGCTCAATGTATCGATCCATGTGATTTAAGCCACGTGTGGCTAAGGACTTCACTGCCAAACCACTTTGTTCTTGGGGATGTGGTGGGCATGGGGTAGAGGGCAGAATGCACAGGCTTTTTAGAAATCCAGTGAAAAGGATAAAGATCTGGGTTTCAGCTTTCTCACTTTGTTCCTTTGTAAAGCTAGGCTACCCTTCCCCGGAAGCCCCAAGACTTGCTGAGGGCCCCCTCTAGGCATGGAACAGGAATCAAACTAGACAGAGTCAGGAAGTCCTGGGTGAAAATCTTGCCTTAGACACTTACTAGCTGTGTGTTCCTGGGCAAGTCACTTCACCTCTCTCTGAACCTCAGTCTCCTCCTCTGTCAGGGATTCTGTTTAAAGTAGATGACTAGAATGTTCTTTCCCCAAGCAGCTTGTACATGGAGTAGGGTCCTCTTCATCCTTGTAACCCAAGCTAGGATTATGGTAGGTACTTCATCATCGGTGTCTGTTAAACTGGGTGGATCAGAGAACATGGCTGCCCCTTGTGGTGACAGACTCCCACATGGGCGCTGCTGGTATCTATGTGAATGGCACTTTCTGATAGGGGTGGAATGATAGAATGGGCCCCCGGAGCATCTGGGTCTGCTCTAAAGAGGTGCTTCCCTCCCTAGGCCTCATGGTGAAGGGCTTTGTAGCAGAGGAAGGTGGCCACATCTTCAGGTTTTCCTCCTGAGAACCCTGCAGGGACTAGGCTTTGAGTCTTTCCTAGCCCAGAGGCTGCACAGGTCACATGGTGGATGCCAGGCTCACTTCCCTTGGCTTTCTCCTTCAATTTAATTCAACAAACACAGAGGACCTAAGGACCTGCTCTAGGGGGAGCCCTGAGCTGGGAGGGGGAAGGGCAGGGTTTGGCCCTATCCATTCCCCCTGCCCCCTTCTCCCTGCTTCATCCATAATACAGTTTCCAGCTTAGCAGTGGGTGATAGTACAGTCCCAGAAAACTCAATAAGTGCATCTAAGAGGAAGCAACAAAGTGCTCTGCAGAGGAGGGAGGCATGGGGGGGGGTGTTTCATCTGGGGCAATCAGGAGAGGCTTCCTGAAGGAGGTCACAATTGAGTTAATGAAGGCAAGACATGAAACAGGTGAAGAAGAGGAGGAGGAGGAGGAACACGGCGAACAAAGGCCTGGGGGAAGGAAAGGGAGGCCAGAAATTCCGGCACTTTTTTCTTCTGTTTTCCCCCTTGGGCCATCGACCCCTCCCTCCTGCTCAGCATCGGAGGTAATAACACATTTTACAGAAGCTAGTTAAGAAATAATGGCCACATTTAAAGAGGCTGATGTCACCTCCGGGGAGCCCATAAAACAGCCCTCTCCTCCCCCTCCCTTTCACACAGGAACACACAGAAGCTCCCAGGCCTGTGCCTAGCCCTGGGTCTATGTGCCAGGGACCTTCTCTGGGCTGTATCTGTTTAAAGGAATGAAGTACTGAGTGTGTGTGTGTGTGTTTATGTGAGTGTATGCATAAGTGTATGAATATGTGTGTGAATGTGTGTGTATGGTTGTACTCTCTGTATATGTGGGAATGCATATGCTTGTGTGTGTGTGCACATGTGTAAGTGTGTATGTGGGGGGGGCAGGAGATAGAAGCCAGAGGGGAATGATGCCAACTAAATGAGGCTTCTTTGTCTCTGGCACCACCAGGGCCAACCTCGGTGTATCTTGGTGAGGTAGAAGGCCATCTTCTTCTTCTTCTTCTTTTTTTTTTTTGGCAATTGGGGTTAAGTGACTTGCCCAGGGTCACACAGCTAGTAAGTATCAAGTGTTTTGGTCTGAGGCCGGATTTGAACTCAGGTCCTCCTGACTTCAGGGCCGGTGCTCTATCCACTGCACCACCTAGCTGCCCCTAGAAGGGCATCTTCTGCAGAGATTCAAGGAGCCCTTTCTTCCTTACCTCCCTCCCTTCCTTCCCCTCCCCTTTCTTTACTCCCACATGCCTGCCTGACTTCACCTACTCTCTCTCTCCCTCCCTCCATCCCCATTCCCTCTGTCTTGTCTGCTATTATCCATCCATCCATTCATCCACTCATCCACCCATCCATCCATCTTTTCTAACCTTCCCCCTAGGGTGCAGGTCTCTGTCCTTCCCTCTTCCAGTTCTGGGCCAATTAGTGTGAGGCTGCATGGTGGAGAAGGTACTGGACTTGGAATCCCACTTTAGACCCTTACTGGTCATTTTACTTATCACTGCCTCAGTTTCCTCATCTGTAAGATTGGGGGTTACCTTTGGCATCCTCTAAGGTTCCTTCTACCTCTGTATTAATAATCCTGTGACAGCAACTTCAAGGGCCCCTCCCACAGTCACACCACTGCAGAGGGGCCATCCCTGCCTATGAAGGAGAGGATTACTGGGATGGGGGCGGGGTAGTTCCTATTATTTAAACACATTCTTTCCTGCCTGGAGGCTAATTTCTCTTGGACCTGGTCTCAGCTGTGGGGTGAGCAGGGCCATATGGAACCGGGCCAAGCCTTGAGGAGGTGGCTGTAAATAGCCGTGGTCTGGCCTTCCCCCAAAACTCTGGGGTGCCACATCCCAGCTGAAGACCCCTGAACAAATCATTCCATGGACTGTCCCCTGGGTACTGCTTCCTGCTCCCCTACCAACAGCCATTGACCTGGCTGGCTCTCTGCCCATGCTTCTACTTAAAACATGATACCTTTCCCATTGGAGCCAGCCCTGAATAGGAAGAGGGGGCGGGAACAGGTGGGACTTGAGATACTGGTCTCCAATAGTCCTATGGCTGGTCTGGAATGTAGGTCATGAGTTATTATGCACACACATATACATGTGCATGCATGTCCTCATGGGTGCACACACATGCAGAAGTCTGGACCTGCATGTGTGGTTCCATATGGAGGTGATGCCCTGTATAAAGCAAGCTGTGTCTGTCTGTGCATATGGGCATGTGTGAATTCACATCTATAAAAAGCATTAAATAAGTAGCAGTTACGTGATGGTGATGTCAAACTAAGGTGTGAACATGGAGGCAGCTAGATGGTTCAGCACTGGGCCTGGAGTCAAGAAGACCTGAGTTCAAATACAGCCTCAGACACTTACCAGCTGTGTGACCCTGGGCAAGTCACTTCACTCTATTTGTCTCAATCTCCTGGAGAAGGGAATGGCCAGCCATTCCATAATCCTTGCCATGGGCAGCATTGGTGAGCAGTGGTCCAGGGTCATGAAGAGTTAAATAGGATTGAACAACAAGGTGGGAATCTTTGCAAAGCCAGCATTCTCTCTACTCTGCCTGGACTTGGGGGGGAGGGGGCAGGGAAGAGCCAGCTTCCCAGGGTTCTTAGAAGAGTTTTTGCTTTCCAAGGAGTCATTCAACATGCACTTTTCTCTCATTTGACACAATAGACACATTCCATATTCATTGTCTCCCATGAGGGCCCTTCATTTGTTGCACAAGCTCCACACTTATTATCAAGGAAACTAGACAGAGGTCTAAGGTAATCAGGCAGGAGGAAGTGGAGGTGCTCCAGCTGTAGGCTGGTCCTCCCACAGCGTGCTCCCCCTCCCTCTCTCTCCAGGCTTGGTCCCTTCCTTGATGTGGGGGTTCCTACTTCTTCAGGAGCTTAGCTCAAGAGCTGGTGAATAGAAGCAGAAGGTGAGAGGACAGGCTGGGCTCATTCATTGATGGGGCACAAGGGGTGAAACATGATTCAAAGGTGAGGAACACTTGGAGCGTCGAGGGGTTGGCCAGTGGGACCCATAGTACAAGAAGCATTGCCATCTGGGAAAAGCTACACAAAGGTCAGTATCTGGGGAAAAGGTGAATCGGAAAGGGCCATCTGGGTAAGGAGAGGCCAGTGGAAATCACACGGCGCAGAGATTTGTCACATTGTGCAGGAAGACAGCAAAAATGGCCCAGCTCTTTGAAGGGAACTTAGTGCCCACGGCCCCAGTGCGCTTCAAGAGGCCTCCCAATAAGTTGCACTGGAACTGGCCCATCTTCACAGAAGCTCAACAAGGACTTTTGAAATGGATGTGCCCACCCTCACCAGCTCCAGCGGACATGGAGCTTAACGGAGTTCTAGCAGAGGAGAGCGGAGTGATGTGGGAAGAGGAGGAAGGGGATTCCATTCCCGTGGTGCCATCTGCTGCCAGCCCGAGTGAGCTCACACCCCAACACTTAGATGTGCCACAAGAGAGAAGAGTAAGGGCAGGACAGCCATGGGTCCTTGCGGTGAGAAGAGCAACAAATGAGCCTGGACTCCCGGCTTTCTCAGACCTCAAGCAGGGTGAGACAGCTTGCCCTGTCTGTCCCTGGGAGGGCAGATCTAGGGCAGGACTGTTCCCTTCTTCCCTGCACAAGTGGCCAGAAGGGTAGGACTTCCCTTCTCCCTCCAGGATTGCCAGGGCCAGGACCCTAAATGCCTAATTGTGCCTTAGGGGATGCTTACCCTGACAGGGGCCAGTTGGGTTGAGACTGAGCTGATGCTGGAGAATGAAACTTCAGTGACCAGGGGGAGATTAGGAGCAGGAACTTTTTTACGTTGAAATCAGCCTGTACAACGCTGGCAGGGTGAGGAGCCTAGCCAGGAGGAATGCCAGAGCCCCCTTATCTGGCTTCTCGGCAGGCTGCTGTCTGCGGTTCTCAGGCAGCCAGACCAAGATGCATTAGAAGTGTCAGAGGGCTGGATGGTGTGTGGGGATCAGAGTCACCTCAGAGAACATCTAGCCCAATCCTCTCATTTCACAGATGGGGAAACAGAGTCAATGCTGAGCCAAAATGTGACAAGGATAATAATCTAATATGTATATGGTGCTTTAAAATCTGCAAAGTACTTTCCCCACAGGTATATTTATCCATATTTTAAAGCTGAGGAAATAAGGCCTCTTTAAGGTGAAGTTCATCATCTAAGGTCAAGACCTCAGGCAACTCACAGCACAGCCTGACACTCTAGACCTTTCTCTGTTGCCTGCATGCCCCTCATAGGCTTGAGTATTGTTTGAAAAGTGTACATCATATGACTCAAGGCGCCACCTCATGTGAAACTGGGGATTCTGAAGACAACTTGGGTTTGTAAACTCAGTTACTACTGTGCTAACAGAAACCTAAGCAAATAACTGCACAGACTCAGTAAAGGCACTTCTTGGCTTTCATTCTAGTGGCCTAGAATGGATACCTTGGAAGTTTTGTTTGGGGTGGGGAGAGACAGGGAGACAGAGAGAGAGAGAGACAGGGAGACAGAGAGAGAGAGACAGGGAGAGACACAGAGAGAGACTGAGAGAAGGACAGAAAAAGTGCTCTAGGACTAGTCGAGGGAGAGAACTCCCTCAGCTTTGGGGAAATCAAGGCAGGCTACTCACTGGAGGTAGCACCCAAGCTGGGCCTTGTGGTAAGAGGATCCTGAAAGATGGAGATGATGAGACAATGCATTCAAAGCAAGAGAGATGGACTACACAGATATTTGCAGGTGGGAGATGGTGCAAGTTCAAGGAATGACCAAGTAGACTCAGGAGGGGTGGGGTGGGGGGGATCCTTGCTGTACACAGGTACTATGGGTGGGGGCGGAGCTGACAAGGGAGCTAGCCCTCATGCTCCAGGATCTTTGCAGAGGGAGAGAATGCTGGCATCTGGGCCATCAGGGTGGGCTCTCACAGGGGAGGGGACATTTGAGCTAACCTTAATTCCATCCCTTACAAGTGGTCAAGTAGTGTTTTGAAGCATATTCAAAATCATTTAATTGCAGAGTTTGATTGGACCGCTGAAGTGAGCACGGTGGACATTACAAGAATGCGTTTTTAAGGAATCCAAAAGGAAATGGAAATCCTTGGTCAGGTCCCGAGTTCAGATTTTGAGCTCAGAACGGTGGCCCCTATGCCTCCAGCACCTCCCTCAGCTCTGCTGGGGTCTGTCTGCTCAGGTGGGCAGGGAGTAGCCCACTCCCAACGGGCCTCTGGCAATAGGGAGGTGAGAGGTAACAGACCTTTGGCTAGCTTGGAAAGGTGGGGAACGGAACTGACAGTGGAAGGTCTGTTTCCACTTCTACCCACATTGAATCTGAGAAATAACCAATCACAGCCCGTCTGCTGCCGGGGTTTGGGGCTCTGGGCACCCTCCAAGGCTGGGTGATGGCTCTTGTTGAATGTGGGAAAGAAACGGTTCTTTGATTCAAGAGGAAAACGAAACAAATCTCTTCTCACCTCAGAGGCTAGAGCTGCAAAGGAAATGCCGAGCTCCCTGCCTGATCCCTGTGGGCCGTGTGAGTGGGAGCCAGCTCATCTGCTCGCTCTCAGAGGGCTGTAGTCAAAGGAGCATGCTTGGTCCCCAAGCAGGTCCTTGCTGAAGGTCAGGGCTGCAGGGGCCCTGAGGCAGGCGTGGGTCATGTCACCTGCGGCCTTCCTAAACCAGGTGGTTGGGGTGTGTAAGAAAGGTACATTGGCCCTTCAGGCTGCTGAAGGGCTGGGGTAGCCCTTGTTAGCATTTGCAATTGCTTGGAGTTGGAATGAGCTGCCTTGGAAGGCAGGTAGGTTGCCAGTAGCAGAGGTCACCTTAATCCACAGCTTCATCAGACATTTGCACAGGAGCCCCACCCAGAAAGTGAATGGCAAGAGGCAGAATTAGAACCCAGGTCCCCAGACTCCAAACCTGTCACGCCTTCCAATACACCCAGCTCTCTCCACTTAACTTGGAGATTTAGACACCATGGGGCTTCCGGGCTGTTTGCTCAATTAAGATCCTCGGGGCATCTGGCTGCCACTCACTCACTGGCTCCACTCCCTGTATTAGGCAAACCTAGATTCTGACAAAGGACTGGAGATCTTCTCGTGCCCAGTCCCACCTACTAGCAATTTCCTTCCTTCCCTTCAAGCTGTCAGTCAAAAGGTCTTGTGTAAAGAAAACATCATTATCTTAGGAAGCAGCTTAATCAGATTAGATAAAAGGATTGTAAAAAGTGAGCGTGGTCTTGTGGACCTGGGGATCATTGTCGCTGGCTCTCACTTTGAAGTTGAAACACGGAGAAAGTTCAGGTGTTTAAGCAAAGCTCCCAATTCCCAAGCACCAAGATGGTGTATGTTTAAATCCCTCTGAGAACTCCCAGTGGGCCCTGAGAAGGGACATGGGGACTTTAGGATTAGCAGAGTGCGGAGTGGGAGATTTAGCTCAGCCTACGTTGAGAAGGGGAGGAATTGGAACACCGGTGGTGGCGGTGAGGCCAACAGGCACCTGGGACTGGGAGGACAGATTTTGAGGAAATGAGGAAAGAAAGGTAACCAGAGGAGGGTATGTATAGATCAGTGCTGGGCTGCATAAATAGGGACATGGTGGGGGAGAGGCTATGTACCATGGGGTAGCGTCCCGATACCTGTAATAATTGGCATTGTCCTCAAAAGGAGCCACGATGGAAAGGGGGGCCGGATTCACAGGGCAAGCCCTACAAGGCAGTGGCAGAAGCTTTTTGCTAGAGGAGAGAGCCCAGAACAGATCCCTTGGAAACTTTGACTGAATGAGGAATACAGAGAGAAGAGAGAGACCAGGCAATTATAGGGGGCATGAATCAGAGAATGAGGGTCTAGAATAAACAGAAAGAGAAGGTGGGTAATGAGGAAGGTGAAACAAATCCTTTTTTGGAAAGGGGCACAAAGAAAGGAAATTTAAAAAAAAAAACCTAAAGGGAGCCTAAATTATTTTTGAAAGCATTTTTCAATTACATGCAAAAATTTTAAACATTTATTTTTAAAAATTTTGAGTTCCAAATTCTCTCCTTCCCCCCTCCCCTCCTTGAGAAGGCACACCATTTGATCTAGATTATACTTGTACAGTCATGCAAAACATATCTCCATATTAGTCATGTTGTAAAAGAAAACACAGACAATTTTTTTAAAAGTCTGCTTCAATCTGCATTCAGATTCCATCAGTTCTTTTTCTGGAGGTAGACAGCATTTTTCATCATGAGTCCTTTGGAACTGTCTTGAATCATTGTATTAGTGAGAATAGCTAAGCTATTCACAATTGATCATCATATAATGTTGCTGTTACTATGTACAACGTTCTCCTGGTTCTGCTCACTTCACTCAGCATTAGTTCATACAAGTCTTTCCAGGTTTTTCTGAAGTCTGACTGCTCATCATTTCTTATAGCACTATGGTATTCCATTACATTCATATACCACAACTTATTCAGCCATTCCCCAGTGGATGGGTATCCTTTCAATTTCCAATTCTTGGCCACCACGAAAAAAGTTGCTATAATAGTTTTGTACGTGTGGGTCCTTTCCCTTTTTCTTTATCTCTTTGAGATATAGGCCCAGTAATTGTAGGCAGATGAGGGAACGAACTAGGCCAAGGCAGCCTTGGGGTCACTTCTGGTATTCAGTTGTCTTTTCCCAGGTAAGTTCTTCTTTCAGGTCCTGCTGATCTGATCCCTCCCAGCCCATGATCCTAGGATTCTAACATCTCTGAGCTGAGCACTTCAGCGTGGCTCCTCTCTGAGGGAGTGGAAGACTGTCTCTTCCTTTTCCAAAGCCCATTGGCTGGCCCTCCTGCCCAGTTCCTGTGTCTTAGGTTTAGGATTCTTCGGATCCCTGGCAGAACTGACATGACAGGTGTTTCTTCAGTCCAGTGAATGCTCATACTTCTCAACTCAGCTTGTAAGCTCCACCCCCTTCCCTTCCTCCTGTCCCATTCCCTAGAGCCCCTTGCCCCCCACACCACCCCAGAGAATGGCTCTTCCAAACCCTATACGACAGGTTTGCCATAGCAGGAAGCTTTGAGACCCTCAGTGACAACTGTCTCCTTCTACTCTGCTCCTGCCCTCGGCATATACTTGGCTGTATGACTCTGGTCAACCCCGCTCGCCTCCATGGGCCTCATTTTGCTTCTCTCTCAAGTGAGGGCTTTGGCCTAGATGGCCTCAGTCCTGATGCTCTGACCCACGGTCTGGTCCTGTGACCTTGGCCAAGCTGCTTCACCTTTCGGCACTTCAGGCAGCTTTCCAAGATGACGATTCAAGGAGTAAGTGCCAACGTGCATTGGCGATGCTGGACTGTTTTCTTCTCTGTGCCAGTGAAATCCAAGCTCCAGGCCTGATTCCCTGTCTACCCATAAGGTAAGAAGGTTCCCAAAACTCCATCAATAAATGAGACTCCATTCCAGTGATCCTGGGCCCCTTCAGGGGACCCCTGGGCTTCTCAGCACCCCACTTTGAGCAACAGAGGAAAGGATGCAGATTGTATCCCTCTATGAGGGAAAAACTCTTACCTACCAGCCTGGAACCGCCCACTGGCACCTGTGGCCACGTGGGATGGACTGCCCCAGGAGGGAGGGATTCAAGTCCCTTTAACTGGGGGCTGAATGGACACTTCTGAGAGCTATTCCTATTTGGTGATAGGGGGCCCAGAAGGCCTCTGAGATCTCTGAGCACTCTCGGCTCCCCCAGATTCTCCCCTGGGGCTGAGAAGAGGATGCCCTGGCTTAACCCACTGACCCTTGGGGAAGCTGGCCAAAATGATGGCTTTGGCTTTCTGTGGATTCCAGTGATCAGGGACCTCCCTTTAGAAATACAGCACTACTGGGGAGGGCTGGAGTCACGAGGAAGGAAGGAGAAGGACAGATGAGGAGGAAAGTCAAAGAAAGAGGTTGGGAAAGTTGCTGAAGGAATGGTGGGATAGCAGAAAGAGTGTTGGCCCAGGGGGTACCGGAAACCTGGGTTCTAATAAGAGTTCTGCTGCTAACTTGCAGAGTGACCTTGAGCAAGTCTCTTGCCCTGGCTGGGGCTCAGTTTCCTCCCTAGATGGGCTCTTAGATTCTTCCCAGTTGACAGTCTATGAGAAAAATGATCCTTTTCAGAATAGTTCTGTCAGTGGGCGGTTTTTGAAACAAATACTGTATTGAAAAAAAAAAGAGGAAAAGACAAAGTTTGGGAATTCCAAATGTGTCTGTGGCCGGGTATGAGCAGGGCAAGGCTGGGAGCCAAGCGCCAGCCCCGCCACAGGGTTATTTGTCTATGACTCAAGCCTTATGGGGGGAGGAAGGAAGGAAGGGGGCAGATGGGAATCATGCTTTCTTGCAGGCTCATGTTCCCAGCTTCGCCTCTCCCTTCCACCCCCCCCATCTACAGTCCCAGAAGTGGGGCCACGGGCCAGCTCTTCTCATCCATCTAGAGCTTTATGACCTCAGCCAAGTCACTCCACTCTGCTCACCGGTCTTCACTGACCTTTTCCACAATAAGAAGGACTTAGGGGCTCCCAAGCCTCTTCCAGTCCTGGTATTCCAGACCGTCCAACTCTCACATTTTTCCAACTCTAAGATTCTCTGTTCTCTGTTCTAGGTCCTAAGGTCTCCAGTTCTGAGGTTTCATTCCATTCCATTCTGTTCTCTGTCTGCAGCCCAGGTTGGCTCATCGAGGTACTTGTCAGGGCTGAGGGCAAAGAGAAAGCACGCTGAAACAGGAAAGTGGGGGAGAGAGTTATCTATCCTTCCTTCCTTCCTTCCTTCCTTCCTTCCTTCCTTCCTTCCTTCCTTCCTTCCCTCCTTCCTTCCCTCCCTCCTTCCCTCCCTCCTTCCCTCCCTCCCTCCTTCCCTCCCTCCCTCCTTCCCTCCCTCCTTCCCTCCCTCCTTCCCTCCCTCCTTCCTTCCTTCCTTCCTTCCTTTTTTCCTTCCTCTCTTCCTTCCTCCCTTCCTCTCTTCCTTCCTTCCTTCCTTCCTTCCTTCCTTCCTTCCTTCCTTCCTTCCTTCCTTCCTTCCTTCCTTCCTTCCTTCCTTCCTTCCTTTTTTCCTTCCTCCCTTCCTTCCTTCCTTTTTTCCTTCCTCCCTTCCTTCTTCCTTCCTTTTTTCCTTCCTCTCTTCCTTCCTTCCTTCCTCTCTTCCTTCCTTCCTTCCTTCCTTCCTTCCTTCCTTCCTTCCTTCCTTCCTTTCCTTCCTTCCTTCCTTCCTTCCTTCCTTTTTTCCTTCCTCCCTTCCTTCCTTCCTTCCTTCCCTCCTTCCTTCCTTCCCCCCGCCTTTACTAAGTGGGGCATCAGCACTGGGCTACCTGGGGTAGTGGCCCTTATATTTCTTTCCAGGTCTAGGCCAGTCTAGGTTGTGCGTTTGGATCTTTGCCTCTCTCTCTGGGCATCTCTGCCTCTGGCTTTATCTTTGCTTCTGGGTCCCGGTGTTTTGCATTAGACTATTGTGGGCTGGGCTATGGTGCTCTGGCCAGTGTGAACAGCTAATAGGAACCAGGTGAGTGGGGGGAGGGGGAAAAGGGCCTCTTGCTTTCCCCCTCCTCCCCCCAGGCTGCCAGGACAGCTGGGGGGATTGGTGATGGGAATGAGCTCCGCTTCTTGGGGCACCCCCACTATCATGCTCCAAGGATCTGCCAATCACATGGACCATGGCATTCTGGGTAAGCGACCTGGCTTCATGGCTCTCCAGAAGGGTCTTTGTTCCCATCTTTCCATACTAGGACCCAGAAAGAGCTGATGCCAAATTTCCTGAATCTGCTGACTGATCCCACAGGAGACGAGAGAGAGAGAGAGAGAGAGAGAGAGAGAGAGAGAGAGAGAGAGAGAGAGAGAGAGAGAGAGAGAGAGAGAGAGAGAGAGGAGAGTGAGAGAGACAGAGAGACAGAGAGACAGAGAGACAGAGAGGAGAGAGACAGAGAGACAGAGATTGGGAGAGATAGACAAAGACAGAGGGATATACCCAGAGAAAGAAAGAGATCACGAGAAAGAAATGGTTACAGACAAAGGCAGAGAGAGGAAAACAGGAGAAGAAGGGGTTGGTGAGTTAGTTAGTGATGGCTGGCTGGGCCAGGCCCATATACTCTTTGATTACTTGGGATCTGTCCAGGGTCATGATCGTGGAGGAGAGAGGATGAAAGAAGACATCAGAGAACCCAGCAAGGAAGATGGAGGGAGAGAGCTTGGAGAAATGGGGCAATGCAGAAGCACCTCCCCAAATGTATCAGCTGAGGCTGGGGGCAGAGTCCTTCAGCTTTCTAAGCCTCTTTGGCCCCCTGTCTACTACAACTTGGATAGCCTACCTGGTCAGGAGGGGTAGACTCTGTAAACCTAAGTGATGCAAAGTCCAGTTCACCCTTGGAAGCCCCGGCAGCCCTCAGCCTCAGTCCCTGCCCCCCATCCCCAGCTGCCCAACTCCCCAACTCAACTTACCTTTCCTAAAGGCAGTGAATGGCCCAGGGACTTACACGCTCTCATCTGGAGCTAGAAGGAACACTTGGCAGGGGTCCTGAATCCAAGCTCAGGGCCATGGAAACATAGGGCCTTTGGAGCTAGAAGCATCTGGGCCAGCCTGGAACCCCCCAGGGGCACCCGTGCCCACGTGGGCCTCCCCTGCCTTGGAGGAACTCTATGGAGCTGGAGCAGGCAGCGAGGAGCGCTTCTCCTGAGCCCAAAGCTGCCTTCCCCTGCCTTCTGCCATTGCTGCTCCAGAGTCAGGCGGGACAAGACCCATCTAAGAGTCCCTGCCAGAGCGGCCGGATCATTATGCCACATCCCCACCCTGGCAAGCCTCCTCTGCCCTCACTGGACCTTCCCAGTAGACAAGGCCTCTCTCCCCAGAGCTACAGCCCCCATTCCCCCGTGTCAGATAGCCCCTGGCCCCAGCCCTGGCCCCCATGGGATCACCTTGGGAGTCTGCCAGTAAACACCAAGGGGTATGGGGGACCTGGGGACCATTGATGTTGCTAATGTGGGCTGTATACACCCCACACACTGTCTTCCTCCCTTCATTTTCAGCCTCTCCTTTTTGCCCTACACACACACATACACTCAGACACAGAGAAAATACACACACGTACACACAAACACATACACACATACACAGATACATTCATAGACACACACAGACAGAGACAGACACACACAGACATACACATAGACACATACACACACATAGGCAGACATATAGACACACAATAGACACACATAGACATATACAAATACACAAATGGACACACAGACACACACAGACGTGCACAGAGACAGACACACACACACATAGACACACACACATCCTCCCATCCTCCCTCTTCCACCCCCACCCCCAGGTTCCCTGCCTCCCGTTTCTTGCCAATCACCTTTTCACAAGCTGGGATGTGTTACCGCCTGTTTCCCAAGGCCAGCCAGGCCGTCTCTGGGTGGGCAAGCAGGCCACTGAGTGTCCAGGGCTTCCATTCTCATTATGGCTGGAAAGAGCCCACAGGACTGTATCTCCCCCACAGCAGTACCACCCCAGGCTTGAAGCCCAGTACCCACAGGGCAACCAAGGGAAAACCCTTTGGACTAGAAAGTCATTAAGAAAGTCACATGTGGCTCAGTAGTCTAAGCTCTCAGATCCATTCAATGTAGCAAACAATTCAACCAACATGTATTAGGCACCTACTGTGTGCCAAGTATTAGGCCAGTTACAGAGAATACAAAGATCTCCAGGTTCACAGAGAAATAGTTCCTGCCCTCAGAGAGGTTTTTTTAGAGGGTGAGGGTAGGAAGAGGGATGCATCTATGTGTGGCACCCACCTGGCCAGCATAAATCTTGGGGCAAGGAAGCCTGCCAGAGGGCGGAAGTTGGGGGGAGGAGAGGATAGAGGAGAATTCAAAGAGTCAGCAGGAATTAAAAAGCTAAATGGTTGGCCTCTGGTGGGGAAACTCCCCCAGGAATACTCCACCAGGAAGCAAATACATAGTCCATATAAAGTGATTAAAAACATAGGGAAAAAACAAAACAAAACACAATTAAAAATTGATTTAAAAAATAATAAAAATGCAAGTGGAGGGGAGGCGGGGAGTGGTGAAAAGATTGTGTCTAGAGAAGCACACTTGGACCCTGGACAGGAACAGGAAGGGGAAGGCCAAGATCCTCCTGGAAAGGTAGGTGGGAGCCAGGCTGGGCAAGGCCTTTGGTTCCAGGTGGAGGAATTGGCTCAGCATCAGGAGCCATTGAAGATGACTGAGCAGGGGAGTGACATGGGAGCTGTGAAATCACCAAGCAAAATAGGAGAGGGAGAAGAGAGAAGAGGACAGAGTCTCAGGAGACATCCGACATTACTGGGGGTGGTAGATGAAGACCCAGCAAAGGCGACTGACATGTAGCAGTCAGACAGGTGGGAAGGAGAGCCAAGAGAAAGCAGAGAGAGCAAAGAGTGTCCAAGGGAAGAGCATGATTGACAGTTTCAAGCAAGGGCTGCCCAAGTCAAAAAGGCTGAGGCTTCAGAGGAGGCCACTGGAGGGAGGCCACTGGAGAGAAGGCCACGAGGAGATCATTGGTAACTCTGCAGAGTTTCAGCGGAATGGAATTTTAGTGTTAAGAAAAGGGAGAAGAGAGGAAGTGGAGGCCTTCTCAAGGAAGCCCAGTGTGAGAGCCCTGAGGACTCACAGCAAAGAAAGGAGTTGGGGCCATAGCCATAAGGTTTTACAGAGAGATTAGGCCGAGATCTGTGCATTTGGGCATCATCTGCATAAGGCCAATCCCTAAGAGGATAAAGCCCCTGGGAGAGCAGAGTGGGCTAAGGGAAGAGGAAGGGGCCCCTCCCAGGCCTCTGGGTCTCTGCTCCAAGGCCCTTTTTCCCTTCCCCTCCCCAGGATCAGGAGAATGACTAGGGCAGCTGCTGCGGCCCTGTCTGCCTGCCTGGGCCTGCACCCTCCTCTGGTCACAGCCCCCCAGCACCCTGCCTACTTGTGTGTTTTTCACATTTCAGGCAGTAGCCTTCAAGCCGAACCAGATGTGACAGTGGATTCTTATCAGCCCATCTCCGCTGGGGCCATGCACAGAGAGGCAGGGGAAGGAGTGGTCCAGACTACAGTCTTGACCCAATTGGGGTGGGGGGGGGAGGAGAGGGTGTAGAGCTGTTCAGGTCCAGGAGGGGCTTTGTCTTTGGGTCTTTCCCCATCCTTGTTTCTCTCTGTCTCTGTCTCTCTGTCTCTCTGTCTCTCTCCCTCTCTCCCTCCTTCCTTCCCCCACAGCAGGTGGGGGTAGAGTGGCTCACTGACCAGGAGCAAGAATTCATCAGCCTAGGGGCAGGAGGCTGCTGAGAGGTGGGGGGAGAGATGCTGAAGATAGACACTGGGATGGCAAACAAAAATGGGACTTCTTTTTCTAGTGTAAGAAAAGAGAGAAGTTTCTCTCCCTTCTAATCTGCCTGGTCTGTTTCTGAGCACCCTTCCTCCCAGAATGCTAGGCTACCTACACCCCTGAGCTGTGCCAAACAGGACCTCTGCCTTCTGATTGAATGTCCCTCTGGGATGGTGGAGGTGCCTGAGGAGCTGGGCCATGGTGATTCTTTCCCAGTTGATTGTCAAGGTCCCTCCCACCCAGACCTGAGCTCCAGCTGCAGCTGTGGGAGTTCCCAAGACACTCTTAGACTTTATTCATTGGAGCTAATTTCCCCTAGCAGCCCAAGGCACTGTCTTGCTCTGCCCCACTCATCCATGTCCTCCTCACAGGGCTTGACTCAGTCTTTCCACCAAGCCAGAGCCATCCCTTGGCCCCAGCTTGGCCCCTAAACAGAGACAGGGCTTTGAAATTGCTGGTTTTACCCTTACCTTCTGCCAGGGCTGGGGCTATCACAGGACTGGGTCCTCAGCCTTCCTCGGCCACGCCTCTTCAGGAATGGTGTCTAGACCAAGAGCAATCCCCCTCCCTGCTATTTCCTTCCCCCCTGGGAGAGCAGGCTTGGGTTCCCACAGTCAAGTCTCCCCTGCTCCATCCCTGGGATTGCTGGCCTACTGAGGACAAGGGCCACATCCACCACGCCCATGGTGGCCCCGCTTCCCCATCTGGCTGGCCAGCCAGCCAGAGCCAGTGATCCAGAACCCCTGAGAAAGCCCTGGCCTGTTTCTGTCTCAGGGACCTGGCTGAACACCAGCCCCACCAGAAAGGCCTCGCATTTCTCCATTTCCCTGAGGTTTCAGCTTGAAATGATGGATGGACAGCTCCTCCCCACGCCCACTCCTGCTTGCCCAGCCCCACTTCAGGCCAGCCTTCCCTCTCCCCCTTCCTTCCTTCAGCTCAGCCAGTAGGCCAAGCCAACAGGGGGCCAGCCAGTATGATGCCCACAGGGCCCAGGGGTGGTACTCCTGCCCCCCCTCCCTTCCTGCCCTGCCCAGACTCTGCCTGGCTGCCTCCCCACTTCTTTCTTCACTTCTTGATTCAAGTGACCCTGAGGCGCAGCAGAAGTCAGTGGCTTGGAAGAGGCTCCTTGCTTTCACTCAGCTGGCACTAATGCCCCATATCTTCTCCTGCAATGACATGACCTGATGGGAAGGAAGAAGAGAGGAAAGAAATTGCCCTGATTTTTCTGATTCCCTCTTGAGCCCTAGCTCTTCCCCGTCAATGTCTGCCACCCATAGCCCTTCTGCCTCCCCGCCCACCTGCTCCAGCCTTCTCTGCCTTATATCTCTGGGCCTTTGGAGGTGGTGCTGGGAGTGGGGATGGGGGAGGGCCCAGGCACAGTATATGATGGGCTGCTACAGGAGGCCAGGAGCAGCCCTGGAAGGCTAAGGCTCTAAGATGCACTGGGCCTGGAGCGGGGAGGTGTCTTCTGTCCTGGGCCTGGCCACTTTGAGGATACCTTAAAGAAGGAGGGAGGACCAGACAGTGCCCAGGACTCTTAGAGGGCTCAGGGGGAACCTGAAGAAAGGGTATTTGAGGGTACAAGGTAACCTCATGCCCCTCTAGGCTCAGGAGGTGGTGGACATGGTAAAGGAGCTGCCCCCTAACACATTCCTGATGGGGGGGGCACTCCTCAGAACTTGGCTGAGCTCAGTTTATGGTCCTCAGGAGAGGAGGGTCCTCGCTGCCATGAGCCTGGGGTGGGGTCACCCATTACCCCAAAGAATTGGTAATGGGTTTGGACTTGGACCTGGCACTTCCCCTTCTCCTTCTCCCCATACCCCTTAACCCACTCCCTGCCCCCCACTCTGCTTTCTGCTGTCCTTGCTTCTAAATCCCAAGCTTCAGAAGGAAGGGCCAGTCCCATCCATCTCCTTTGCCTAGGTCTACACCTAGTGGCAGGGAAGCTGAATGAGCCAGTACTTGGGTCTCCCTTCCTGCTAGGTGGAGAAGCCTGTCCTGGACAGCTAGCCCAGCAGCCAATGCCCTGGAGTGATGCAGAAGGGCAAGGGCTGGCCTTGGGGTCGGGGGAGCAAATTCAAATCCAGCCACTAACTACGCAATCACAGAGAAGCCCGGTGGTACCATCTGTCCACTAGGGATGATAATACCTTACCAACCCCTCCTTCTGTGCCCTGCCCCTCACACAGCCACCAGCATCATTTTAGGGGATAGTGGAAGTACAAGTTACTATTTCAAATACAGCACCCACTGTTTTGGAGCCTGAATGCTGTTAAGGGTGTGGCTGCTCCAGAGCTTTTTTTCCACAAAGAGTTTGCATTTTTCTTTGTTACTTTCTTTTCTTTGATGTCCTTCATTTCCCTTCCTCCCCTCCCCAATGAGCAATGGCCCAAATATTCATTCTTCGCCAGAGATCTGGGCAAGTGGCTCCTCTCCTTAAGCCCCTTCAATGGCCCCTTCAATGGCCCCTTCAATGGCTCCGCAACGCTACTGGAGGAGAGTGGAAGCTCTTGTGCTTACCTCCAAGGCCTTCTGCCCTGCATTGCCACCTGCATCAGGAGCTTCCCTGAGCTCTGCTCAGCTCCAATGGATCTGTGAGTTCTCTGACACAGGTGTTCTCTTCAGAGGTACAGCTAGCAACTCGTTCATGTCTGCCCACCTTGTGCGACTTTCGTCCATGCCCTTCCACGAGTTTGCCATGATGGGTCTCCCCAGCGTGCAGGAAGCCCAGGATGGGGGAGGGGAAGAGGAGAAGTCAGACCCAGGGAAAGGAAGAAGAGGAGAGGTAGTTGGCCTTAAGTGGTTCTAACCACCTTCATTGCCATCTTCATCATCCTAATGCACCCACTCAAAGACTTCCCTCACACCAGGTATTACCCTCATCTGATTTTACAAACGAGGAAACTGAGGCTCAGAGAAGGGATGGGACTTGTGTGCCAAGGCCAGAGTTAGCAGGTGGCAGGCCGGGTGTCTTTTCCCTTCTCTAGATTACTTGTCATACAAAGGAATCATGAACTAAGGTAGCAAACTGGATTGAAAGATATGCCCAGGGTGACTGGGGTAGGGAGTTCCTGGTCATGAGATACATCTTATGAGCTGGCTTGTCCTCTCCAGATGGGTGCTGGGACCCAGGCACAGAACCACACAAGTTCAGAGTTGGAAGGGACCTCAATCTAATCCCCACTGGAACAGGAATCCTGCCACCTCATGCCTAAACATGCCCAATAAACAGTCAGCAGCCTCTGCTTGAAGACCTTCCACTTCTGGAAGGAGGCCCTTTTACTTTGGGATGGCTCTCATGGCCAGCAAGTTTCTCCTTACATCATATAACTCTCCCTTTCTCCAGTCCCCAGCCCCCAACCATGGCTCCTGGTTCTGCCCTCTAGGGCATAGCACCAGGGCACCAGAGCAGGCTGGCCTCCACCTGCCTTGGGCAGCTCTGAGGCCACATGGCCTTAAGTTAAGCAATCAGATGAAATCAGGTCAATCAAATTAAACTGAAAATGTCCTTCAAGGTGAATGTGATGGACTCAGGACTCGGCACTTGGGAAGTCAGTGCAGGAAGAGGTGGAATTGGGCCAGGGCTGTAACCAGGGTGGGGCAACTAGAGTTTTGTGCATACGGTCCCCAATATCTCTTCATAAGGTCCTCCTTTGCCTAGCTCCAGACCACCAGCCCAAGACTCCTGTTGCTATGGCATCCTTCTCCCAGGACTCATCTCCCCAACTCCTTCAGAAGGATGCTCAGTTATGTCATGGGAACAGGGGCCAGACTCCCAGGGGTGTGGGCAGCCTCCCTCCTAGCCCATCCCACCTCCCAACTGAGCTGGCTTCCTCAAGACCCAAAGATTCCTAAGTTACAGCTCTCAGAAGGGAGCCCCCACTTTCCTTGCCAGACTTCCTCTCCAAAGACCAGAGCAGTGCTCCTTATCACCCTCCCCCAAGGGTTGAGGCGTGGGTCTGTCCCTCTCCCCTTCAAGCCTCCCTCCTGGATGATCTGAGACTAGAGGTCCCCCTTCCTCTCCCTTCCCCTCTCCTTCCTGACCTTTCTGCCTTGCTGGGTTGTGGGGGCTAAGTCTCCACCACCTCCACCCCTTCTCCTTTAAGGGAGAAGCTGCAGAGAGACACTGGCAGAAGCCACTGGCACAGGCTTGGTGACAGACTGCCTGCCTGGGTACCAGTCCTCTCTGCCCCTTGTTAGTTCTGGATGACCTGGGGCATCTGACGAGTCTTGGACCTGAATAGGTGCTCTGAGCATTGAGGCCACTCCCCCTTCATTTTAGAGAGAGATAAGGAAGCTGGAGCCCACCTTGGAGGAGTGGCCTGCTCAAAGCCACCCACGGAACCAGCTGGGCCTCCACCTTGGCACCCTTTTGGCAGCACAGCACCCAGGGCAATCTTCTTGGCCCTCTCAGGGCCTCAGATACTTTATGCAGAGAGTGAGGGAGGCGTTGCTGAGATCTCCTCCAGCTCTGACACTGGGTTGGTTCTAAGGACCTTCCCAGCTCTAAGTCCTAGGAATCAATGAATACCCCAGTTCCCTGGGGATTTTGCCTCCCCTGGGAGATTGGAGGAGGGAAAATGCCAGGTCGTCGGAGCTGGCTTCTGGGGTTCATCACACTAGCTCTGGGCAAGGGGTGAAGGAGCTGAGGGCTCCTGCCTCAGCCAGGCTCAACCTTGACTTTTGAATGGATGTAGGGGCTGGGGGAGGGGAGGGTTTCTTCGTCTTGCTGGTGTCACGCAGGAGCCCCGGGCACTCTGGGGAAGGAGCCCTGGGTCTTTCTCTCCCAGTGACGTCAGTCTGAGGTGAGTGAAACTAACTAAGCGATTTTTTGTTTCTAGCCCAAGTTCACAGACTTCCTTAAGTCGCTCCGGGGAGCCCAGGTTAAGACCCCCAGCTCTAGAAGATGCAAAGGCCCCTGTGCGTCCTTCCCCGTGTGCTGGGAGAGGCTGCAGCAGCTGGGCAGAGTCCGAGAATGGGGGGCTGAGGGGGGAAGGGGGAACTAGTTGGGGGGGGAGGAGCTGCAGCTGAGTTTATTAAGAGCAAAAAGAGGAACCCAGCTGCACAGGAAACTGGAGTAATCCTGATTATGTGTTTATTCTTTCCCCTCCCTCCGCTCCCTCCCCATCTCCTTCTCCCCTTTCCTCCTCCTTCTCCCTCTCCCTCTCCCCCTCCCCCGCCACCCCAGCCCAGGCTTTCATCCGCTGGGTTCTCTCGACTCTCCTCCTCTGGCCACTTCTCCAGGCCTGCATTTCAGAGCCCCCTTGAAGTGAGGACTGGGCCTTGCTGAGGAGCCTGTCTAGGGTGGGGAGGAGGACCCAGGTGTCCGCCACTCCCTTCCCCACCAAAGTTCAGCTCTCCTCCGAGGCCACATTGGTCCCTATTATCCCCTGATTCTCTGCCTCCTGTGGAGACTATGGCAGCTGGATTAGGAGGCCTCAGACCAACCCCCCATGTTCAAGGCAGTGAAACTTCACAAATGCTTCTCAAGCGCCTCGTATTCACAAGGCCCAGAGGCTGGCTGAGGTTGCTCAGAGGCAAAAGGGCCCCGGACCCTTCAGGGAGATGGCAACTTTCTGGAAAGCCCAGAAGACTCAGTACCTGATTTGGGCCCAGAAGGAGGCTGTGGTAAATGGAGTCTAGTCTGGAGAAGGATGTGTGATAGCGGAGGGCAGGTCCATCAACAAAGGGGAGGAATTGAGAGAAGGAGAAGGCTGTGGAGGGAGGGAGGGGACAGAGTCTGAGGGGAGAGCCTGGGAGCTGTGGCCTTCATCCTGTTAGGCAATAGGAGCCACTGAGAGTAACATGGTCAGTCATAGGGAAATGACTCTGGTGGTCTGAATGGACACTTACTATGGACCTGAACATGCTGAACACCGGTGTTAAAAGGGGAAAACAGAGGCAGTCCTTGTCACGGACCTCACACTGATGGGGGGGGGGGACCCAGAGAGTCCAAAGAAGGCTCACCAGGTGCGAGGGCTGAGGTCCAGAGTGCATGGGAATCTAGAGGAGGCCAAAGATGGGATTTAGAGGAGCTCAGGGTGCCGAGTCAGGAACCCATCTGCTTCTATAGGGAAGGCAGCTGAGGTTCAGAGGGAACGTGGCTATTTCAGGCACTTTCTGGTGAACTATGAAAAATCTCCACCAGCGCCTGGAGGTCATGCAGCCCAACTGCCTCATTTGGGAGATGAGGAAGCAGAGAGCAGAGTGGGGAAGCCCCTTGGAAGGGTCCAGGATGCCACAAGAGGAGAACAGTGGCCTGTTCTAGACCTTTCCACAAGCCAGAAGTTGGGAGAGGTGTTGGGAGAGGTGAACAGAGGTGGCTGGGCCATCCTTTTCTCTTCAGATCTTGAAGGCCCAGGCTAAACCTCAAGGCCTGTTTGGTATAGACCATCCAGCTGGAGGCAGGGGGACAGCTGACAAGGGGCCATTCCAAGAGGGATTCCTGCAGCAAAGCTAGGGGTGGGAAGGCCTGTCAGAATGGCTGGGGGAGGGCCCCAAAATCCTCTCCCCTCATCCCCTTCCTTCAAGTCTTGGCCAGGGGAGTGTGGGCTTGGGTGTGGCCTTCCCAGGCAGGCCTTGATTCTAGAAGGGGGTACTTGCTCAGCTCTGGAAACATCCATCAGCTGCCTGACACATCACTGTTAGCTTTTCCTATGCTAAATTACACCAGGATAAACTTAGGGCTGAGAGAGAAACCTCACTGATTACTGTCAGCTTGCAGCCCCAGGAGCAGGGGAAGGACATGGGGGGCTAGGGGAAATAAAAAAAATGGGGGAGGCAGTGAGGGCAGAGGAAACAACCCTCTGATGCGTCAGTGGAAAATAAAATCGGAAATAGGAATTTCAATGAAGTTCAATCCTTTTTTGGGGCCCAGACACCATTTTCATGGTTGGGGTGCAAAGGCAGCAGCCTCTCTACCAACAGGCAGTTTGCAGAGGGAAGCTGGGGGAAGCACTCCTGTGGCGACTTTCAGGACAGGGAGGTTTGCTTAGAGACAGGGAGCAGACAAGTTGCCTCTGTGATCCTTCTTCGCACCTCCCCCTACCCTGATTCCCCACCACCCCCAAGCTGGAACCCTCCCCTTCCAGGGAAGACTCCCTGTAAAGAGCTGTGCCGGGGTCAGCTACAGAGGAAGACTTCATCTCCCTTAGGGGGTCCCCAGCTTCCTAGCCTAGCCTCAAAGAAGGCCCAGTTTGCCCATCAGCAAACAGCCAGGATCGGGGTAACTTCAGGGTAGGGGCCTGTTCTCTGATTTTACTCATTCCTTGCCTGCTGGACAAGGAGAAGATGGGCTCCTCTGGCTCAGGGCCAGACACAGGAACTTCTTACTTTGAAGGCAGAATGCTCACTTGAGCAACATCATCAAAATCCTGCCTGGGAGATGGTCTTGAGGGGCCCTACTTCAATGACTAAGAGCAGACATTGCCCATAGCATGCCTCAGCATCGCCCATAGCCTCTAATAAAAACAGATCCCTGCTGGCTGTATATTGACTTAGAAAACCACAAATCACCATTATCTGCATTATATCATATTTTTATTGATTTTGTTCAACATTTCCCAATGACATTTGAATCTGATTGGCCCCACTCAGGAGTTCTGCAGGCTATATGCAGCCCCCTGGTATTCGACACCTCTGCCTTAGACAAGCCACTTTCTGGACTAGATTAGAAGTTTTATTGCCCAGGAGAAATCTTTGGAACATCCGCTTTAATGCCTTGGGAAGCAAAGGCATAGCCAGTAGCTATCCTTAGAGGGCCTACTTTATTGCTTAGACCAGAGCACATATTATTATGGCCTGGGAAGGATCAGTTGGGGATAGACTTGAGTGACACATCTTAGAAGCTCTACTTCTGGGAGCAGGCCAATGAGAGACATCATAGTGTGATGGGTAGCAGGCTGGCCCAGAGTTGGAAAGACCTGAGTTCAAGGCTTGCCTCTGGTATGTATGTGTGTGTATGTATGTATGTATGTATGTATGTATGTATGTATGTATATATTTACACACACACACACACACATATATGCAGTGCATTAGTGTACCTATTTTTCTACATATCTTCCAGCATTTGTCATTTTCCTTTTCTGTCATTTTAGTCAATCTGATAAATGTGATGCAGTATCTCAGAATTATTTTAATTTGCATTTCTCTAATGGGTAGTGATCTGGAGCATTTTTTCCATGTGACTATTGGTAGCTTGGATTTCTTCTTCTGAAAACTTATGTTCATATCCTTTGACCATTTATCAACTGGGGGATAGCTCTTATTTTTATAAATTTGGATCAGTTCCCTATCTATTTGAAAAATGAGGCTTTTATCAGAGAAACTTACTGTAAAATTTTTTCCCAGTTTCCTTCTAATTTTGGCTACATTAGTTTTGTTTGTGCAAAAGCTTTTTAATTTCATGTAATCAAAATTATCCCTTTTACTTCCCTTCTACCTCTTGTTTTGTCATAAACTTTTCTCTTAGCCATAGATTGACAGTTACATTTTCCTTTACTCCTCTAATTTACTTATGATATCACCTTTTATGTCTAAATCCTGCAACCATTTTGACCTTTTCTTCGCATATAGTGTGAATGTCGGTCTATGCTTGGTTTCTGCCAAACTGCTTCCCAGTTTCCTTAGCCATTTTTGCCAAATAGCGAGTTCTCGCCCCCAGAGCTTGAGTGCAAAGTCTTAAAATCAGCAAGGCCGAGAGAGGGGCCCTGGGTGCTAGGCTAGTCTGGCCCCCTCATTTTGTAGTCAAGGAAAGTGGGTGGCTCCAGTGATGGTTCAGCATCTTGCCCTAGGTGGCAAGGGTCCTCAAGGAGAAAACGGAATGGGCAGCAGCCCTTAGAATTTAGGTCAGACATTTCTACCTGGTGTAGAAAAAAGGTAGACACAATATACCCCACCCCTGTCCTTCTGTGCTGACAGCCACATTGCCCCAATGTGCTTTCCCGGACTCAGTTTACTCAGACTCCAGAAGCTTTACTCAAGGCCCGGGGGAGGGTCCTGTCATCAGATGGGATGGAATCTTCTGCCCAGGCCTTGCCCAGCTCCTCTGGTCCCACCAGATCATCCCTCAGGCTGTATAGTGCTGCCTGAAGCTTAGCCCAGCTTGTCACTTAGCGCTAAGCGAGGAGAGGTCTGGCGACTGGGAACTTGGCTGCCTGGAGCTCATCTGCTCTGGCAGAGGGAGTACCGACACCACGGAGAACACAGATTCATTTTACTGAGGAGGAGTCTGAAGCGTAAGCTCCCACAGGGAGCTAATGACAGATCAGGGATTAGAATGCAGACCTCCTGGGTCCTGGGCCACTCATCCCCCAAAGACTGTGACTCTCTTGAGGACTGCTTCCTTCTCCCTCCTCTCTCTCCTAAGGAGAACAGTCAGGAGTGTCTGACACAGCCCGGGTGAGGAAAATGCCACTTGGCCCCTGGTGCCCCATATGCCCACAGGTTCCTGCTCCCAGCTCAAGGGCCCAGCAGGCCTTGACCTGGCTCCTCTTCAGGCCTCCCCCCACCTGGCCTTCCTTAGGACTGGACTTGGCTGCAGGCGAGTGAGCTGTTTGTGGATGGGCTCTGTCCCCTCAACTGATGGTCCCCAGGGCCCTTACAAGCCGCCTCCCTAGACCTGGGGGCCACTCCCTCCCTCCCACCCTCACAAGAGCTCACTTTGGGCTTCTGCTCCCAGGGTAGACGGATCGGCAGGCAGGAGACCTGAATTCGAATTTCACTTCTGTCACTTGAAACTAGTGTGACTCTCTGGCAAGTCACTTCATTTGCATTGACCTCAGTTTCCTCAAATGTAAGATGAGGGACTTGGACTAAAGATCTCGAAGGAAGGCCCGTCCTAGCTTTTTATTCTCTATCCCACATTCCAAGGTTTCTCCATCCAACACCATGGCTGCGAGTGCCATACCCCACTCATTTCCTCTAAGGAAACACAAGCCCCGGGGAATAATTAGAGCTTCTTGGCCTTCACGATCCCATATTGTTTATCCAACACAAATTAAAACCCTCGGCTAGGCCCTGAGAACATGGTGTATGTGGGGGGGGGGGTGGAAGATAAAAGGGCACTCCCCCGCCACGCTCCCTCCTCCCCACTCCTCTTTCTCCTCTTCCTCCTCCTCCCCTTCTCTTCTTCCTCCTTCTCCCCTCCTCCTCCTCTTCCTCTTCCTCCTCCCCTCCTCCCCTCCTCCTCCCCTCCTCTTCCCTTTCTTTTCTTTTTCCTTATTCCCCACTCCTTCTCTACCTTCTCCTCTCCTCTTCTTCCTTCCTCCTCCTTTTCTCCCTCCTCCCCCTCTCCTCTCCCTATTCCTCCCTGAAGCTGGGTCTCATTATTCAACATGGCCAGGCAAGGACACTGGTTCATCCTCATGGCTCCCTGACACTGGGACCCCAACCTAACAGCAACAGCTGGGACCAGCCCACGGACTCTTTCCCTACCCCCAGTTGGCTCTGCAATGGAGTCCCAGGGAAAGGGCCCAAAGAGGGTAGCCCATCGCCCCCTGCCTCCCCAGCCCATGGAAGTCTCCATCAGCACCACCACAAAGCTCTTGTTCTTACCCTACCCCCCACTCTTGGGTTGGCTAGGTTGGCCCCTCACTCTTGGGTTTCTCTTTGGGCACCTGAGGGGTCAGGCAGATAGTAGAATCCTAGAAACAGATCTGTAAGGAATCTCATCCTCCGCCACCACCACCATCACCACCATCACCACCATCACCACCATCACCACCACCACCATTTGATAAGGGAGAAAACTGAGGAAACTTTGAGAAGGAAAGAGATTTAGGATTATAGGACATCAGAGTTAGGAGGGACCTCATTTGATGGATTGAGGGCCAGACAAGGGAGGTAACTTACCCAAGGTTACATGTGTAGAAAGTAGGCCAGCCAGGCTCTAACCCAGGGTCTTGGGCCCCAAATCCAGCACCTTTTCCATTATGTCATTCTAGGCTGTGATGCTGTGGCACTGAGGAGCCATTCTCCCTCAGCCCAGCTTGGGACAAGGGCTTGTAGCTGGTTCAGAATTCCACGTCGAACACTCCTATTGCAGCCCCTGTTCTTGCTTGATCAGCATGACAGATGAAATGCTCTCCCCTTGGCCCCCTCTCCCTCCACTCCAAGGCTGGAAGTCCTATCACAGCTGGGAACTGGAGAGGAGGCAGGGGAGGAGGAGGGTGGGGGTCAGGGGTGAGGAGTGGCAAAGCAGAAGGCTGGGCTGTGGGCCAGCCCTTCTTCCCAGTCTTCCTGTCTCCCCACCCGGTTTCATGGATGCCAAAACCAAGTTTCTTGCAGGTGGGGCAATGAGCCATGTGCTCAGGCTGGAGTTGGGGTGGGGGCTGCTTCATGTGTCCCCTGCCCCTCTCCCCCTGGGCCCATCCCAAGTGCTACTCAGATGGAGACAGAGCTTGGGAGAGGGCAGGGATGGGAAGAGCCAGAATCCAGGCCTGGACATGGCCCCCATCCCCACCAGAGCTCAGGGAAAAGTCCTTTGCAATCACCCATCCTTCAGCCCTGCCCTGCCTACGCAGTTGGCTGACCCTTCACCCCTTCAGGAAGAGAAATTCCAAGGCCTCTGGCCTCTGGAGGGACTCACAGCTGGGGGCCAGGTAGAGTCCAGGTTCAGGCAGCTGAGAGAGTAGGGAGCTGAGCACAGGGCAGAATTTGGAAGAGGAAGTCCTGAGGAGAGCTGAGAGCACATGGGCTGTCTGTCCTCGGGTGAAGAAAAACCCTGTTCTGCAGTTCTCTTGTCATTTTTCCTTTGGTTTGTCTCTGAGTTGAAGGGAACATGTGGTTGGCAGATTTTTATTCTCTCTCTCCCTCTCTCTCTCTCTCTCTCTCTCTCTCTCTCTCTCTCTCTCTCTCTCTCTCTCTCTCTGTCTCTCTCTCCCTCTCTCTCTCTCCCTCCCTCTTCTCTCTCTCTGTCTCTCTCTGTCTCTCTCTGTCTCTCTGTCTTTTCCCCTCCCTCCTTTCCTTTCTCTCCCTCCCTCTTTTCTCCTCTTTTTTGCTTGCTTGACAGAATTTAGATTAGACAAAACATGAACTCATTTCTGCCTGAGAGGAAAAACAAAACCCAAACCCTCTTCCCCTCTCCCCTTTCCCTTCCTTCCACCCTCATCCAACTCTCCAAGGCCAAGATATGGGCAGCCACACTAGAGCTCAGGGAAACATCAGTACTCTTGGCTGTGTGGCCCCTACATGTGGGCAGCTAGTTCCTTTGCAGTTTCGGGCCCTGCCACTTCCTGCAACTCCTGTTCACAGGCAAGTGAGAAAAGCCTTCTGGGAGTACCATGGGCTTGCAGGACGTCAGTGGCTTCACACAGAGCTTATTCAGTGCGGTGGATCCAGGAGGTGGATGCTCAGGCCAAGAGAGCTGATTAAGCAAGAATCATTTCTTGAGTACCTATGTGCCAGGAGTTGGGTTAAACACTGGGGAAAGGAAGAAAGGCCAAAGCCAGTCTCCGCTCCCAAGGAGCTGCCAGTCTAGTCGGGAGACAACACATAAACAAACATGTACAAGCAAGACACAGGCAAGATAAATGGGGGGTCTCAGAGGGCAGGCCCTGGCATTAAGGGACATCAGGAAAGACTTCTTCGAGAAGACTGCAGGGTGTTCCCAGAGCAATATGGCAGCCAAAGCCAGAGGAACACTGGCATCCCCTGGCCTCCCAAGTCCCAGATGTCCTCTAGGCAAACCAGGTAGGCTAGGGGGTGAGCTTCTGCCTTGGCCCCTTCCCTGGGTTGAAACCACTTTTCTAAGATTCCCACAGCCGTGGTTTGTCCTCTGTCCCACATCCTGCCCCTCCATCCTCTTTTGCCAACACACAGGTGTCCCACACCCTCTGAGACCCCCTGCTCAAGGGCATCCTGGAGCCCGGAGGTCTTTGGAGCCCTCTCTTTCTGGATTTCCAAGGGTGATCTGATCCCTTGAATATCCTGGTCTCCAGGAGCCCCCTGGGCCTCTCTCCATCCTGGCCTCTACGGCTTTGGGGCTGGAGAGAATCTCAGCAGTTGGCTGCTCCAGTGCCCTCATTTTCTAAAGGAAGAAAATGAAAGAGGGCAGCTGGTCCAGAGTCAGTCACACAGGTGATCAGTGGCAGAGAGGGGATTCAAAGCCAGATTTTCTGGCTGCAAATCCCAAGGCGTGACCATGAGACCATAAGACCGTGAGGAGACCATGAGGAGACCGTGAGACTGTGAGACCATGAGGAGACCGTGAGGAGACCATGAGACCGTGAGACTGTGAGACCATGAGGAGACCATGAGAGCGTGAGGAGACCATGAGGAGACTGTGAGACCATGAGACTGTGAGATCATGAGGAGAACATGAGACTGTGAGACCATGAGACTGTAAGGAGACCGTGAGACCATGAGGAGACCATGAGGAGACCGTGAGACCGTGAGGAGACTGGGAGGAGACCGTGAGGAGACTGTGTGGAGACTGTGAGACTGTAAGACTGTGAGATCGTGAGGAGACCATGAGGAGACTGTGAGACCGTGAGACCATAAGGAGACCATGAGGAGACCGTGAGACCGTGAGGAGACCATGAGGAGACCGTGAGACCATGAGACCGTGAGGAGACTGGGAGGAGACCGTGAGGAGACCATGTGTAGACTGTGAGACCGTAAGAGTGTGAGATCATGAGGAGACCATGAGACTGTGAGACCGTGAGACCGTGAGGAGACTGGGAGGAGACCGTGAGGAGACTGTGTGGGGACTGTGAGACTGTAAGACTGTGAGATCGTGAGGAGACCACGAGACCGTGAGACTGTGAGGAGACCAGGAGAAGACCGTGAGGAGACCATGAGGAGACCGTGAGACTGTGAGACCATGAGGAGACCGTGAGGAGACCATGAGACCGTGAGACTGTGAGACCGTGAGGAGACCATGAGACTGTGAGGAGACTGTGAGGAGACCATGAGGAGACCATGAGAGCGTGAGGAGACCATGAGGAGACTGTGAGACCATGAGACTGTGAGATCATGAGGAGAACATGAGACTGTGAGACCATGAGACTGTAAGGAGACCGTGAGACCATGAGGAGACCATGAGGAGACCGTGAGACCGTGAGGAGACTGGGAGGAGACCGTGAGACCGTGAGGAGACTGGGAGGAGACCGTGAGGAGACTGTGTGGAGACTGTGAGACTGTAAGACTGTGAGATCGTGAGGAGACCATGAGGAGACTGTGAGACCGTGAGACCATAAGGAGACCATGAGGAGACCGTGAGACCGTGAGGAGACCATGAGGAGACCGTGAGACCATGAGACCGTGAGGAGACTGGGAGGAGACCGTGAGGAGACCATGTGTAGACTGTGAGACCGTAAGAGTGTGAGATCATGAGGAGACCATGAGACTGTGAGACCGTGAGACCGTGAGGAGACTGGGAGGAGACCGTGAGGAGACTGTGTGGGGACTGTGAGACTGTAAGACTGTGAGATCGTGAGGAGACCACGAGACCGTGAGACTGTGAGGAGACCAGGAGAAGACCGTGAGGAGACCATGAGGAGACCGTGAGACTGTGAGACCATGAGGAGACCGTGAGGAGACCATGAGACCGTGAGACTGTGAGACCGTGAGGAGACCATGAGACTGTGAGGAGACTGTGAGGAGACCATGAGGAGACCATGAGAGCGTGAGGAGACCATGAGGAGACTGTGAGACCATGAGACTGTGAGATCATGAGGAGAACATGAGACTGTGAGACCATGAGACTGTAAGGAGACCGTGAGACCATGAGGAGACCATGAGGAGACCGTGAGACCGTGAGGAGACTGGGAGGAGACCGTGAGACCGTGAGGAGACTGGGAGGAGACCGTGAGGAGACTGTGTGGAGACTGTGAGACTGTAAGACTGTGAGATCGTGAGGAGACCATGAGGAGACTGTGAGACCGTGAGACCATAAGGAGACCATGAGGAGACCGTGAGACCGTGAGGAGACCATGAGGAGACCGTGAGACCATGAGACCGTGAGGAGACTGGGAGGAGACCGTGAGGAGACCATGTGTAGACTGTGAGACCGTAAGAGTGTGAGATCATGAGGAGACCATGAGACTGTGAGACCGTGAGACCGAGTGAGACTGGGAGGCCGTGAGGAGACTGTGTGGGGACTGTGAGACTGTAAGACTGTGAGATCGTGAGGAGACCACGAGACCATGAGACTGTGAGGAGACCAGGAGAAGACCATGAGGAGACCATGAGGAGACTGTGAGACTGCAAGACTGTGAGACCATGGCCATCCCTCTGAAGGAGGAAAGTGTAGCTCCTGCTCTCCAGCTGCCTCCAGCTTCACCCCCCCCCCAGAGGGGGATCCTCGAATCCTCTCTGGGCTGTGCTAAACCCCTTCTCCACCCTGGCCCACATGAGGACAAACCCTTTCCACCTTTAGTCAAACTGAGAGAAAATTGGGCATGGCCAGAGGCACTTGAACTGCTCTCAGGGTTAAAGGCAGGAAATCTTATCCTTAGGAAAACACAGCTGATCCCTAGTCAGCTCCAGGGGGCCCAGGGCTTCCCCTAAAGCCTTGGTCTCCTTTCTCAGACCCAGATAGCACCTCCCTGCCTTAGGTTGTGTGGGGGGGTGTCAGCTGATTTTTGCCCTGGTGCTCCCTCCTATCTCAGGAATAGGCCTCCTCCTTTTCCTGCTTTCAAATCCATGGTCCCTGTTGGACCTCCCACGAAGTTCCTGCTTCTCATCTTTGGGGCCTCAACTCATTGGCAGAGCTGAAAGGAGCCCCATGAATGCTTGCCCCTTGGAAGCCCCGTCTGCTGCCCTGTGACTCAGCCCCTCCGTGACTCATCCCACAGACACGGCCCCTGCCTTCCAGGGCACGGCTTTCCCAAACCCTATCATTACAGTATCACAGATACTTAAAACACCGAGGCATTCCAGTTTGCAGCCACAGGACAGAGCCAGGCCCAGATCAGCTGGGATGCTGCCCCCCTCTCAGGAGGGTCTCCTCAAACAACTCCTCACCAGTTTCCTGTCTCCCCAGGACCAGAGCCCCACAGGGCTCTAAGATTCCTGGCCCCACACCTCCCACCAATCCTCAGCCTCCAACATATGCTGCCATGTGGAAAGGCCAGGGGCAAGCCCAGATTGGCTCTGACTGCAGGGGGAGGATGGGAGAATCAGCCTCAGGCCCAGTCTGCCAGCAGCTAGGGGCAAGGGGAAGTATGGGAGACACAGTGGGTGGCTGGGGCTGACTGAACTCAAAGGGCCTGTCCTGCTCCGGGACTCCATGGTAGTCTGTGCTCAGTCAACAAACACCGTCTTGACTCTGGACAATGAGAGAGACATGAGACACGAAGGAAGAAGATCTAGTTGGGCATTCTGAGTGGCCCACACCCCAGGCACTTGCTCCTCACCGGGCTTCAGCTCCCCTATGTGTCAGAGGAGACAACTGCTGAGTTCCTCCCCAGTTCGGCTCTCCTCTGGTCCCTTCTACTTCTGAGGTTCCATGGCCTAAATTTTCTCCCAACTTTGACAATCGTTCTTTGAAGGGCTTCCCTAACCCTGACGTTCAATGCTGGGTACCATAGTAGACAGCATCTGCTAACCCTGCCATCTACATTCTAAGGTCCTTCCCAGTGCCATCCTCGAAGTATCACAGGGTCTTAGTTTTAAGCTGGAAGGGACCTTATCAACACCCTGCCCCCCCTCCCATTTTGCAGATGAAGTTGAGACAAAGAAAGGGGAAGTGACTTAGCCAGAGTCATACCATCTGAGGTGGAATTTGAATTCAGGGGCTCGGGCTCCAGAGCCAGGCTTCTTTCTACCACACCCATGCTTTCTCCCTAGAAGGGCGAAGCATGCACATTCTCACTTCTCTTTATATCCTGTGACCATTCTCATTTCTGCAGCCCCGAATAGCAAGAAATGGAGGCCATTTTCCCGGTCCTCATTGTTGATCAGCTAAGCACAGTGGAAAGGGCACTAGCTGGAGAGGCCCTGGGGCTGGGCCTAGACTTGGAACTCCTCGTTCTGCCCCCCAACCCAGGCACTGCTCTCAGGGAGCTTACTTTCTTTCTTTTTTTAAATTTAATTTTGTTTTTCTCAAGTATGTGTAAAAAATTATGTGTGAAAATTTTCATATTTTATTTTGTCAATTACATGTAAAAACAATTTTTAACATTCATTTAAAAAATGAGTTCCAAATTCTCTGCCTTCTTTATTCCTCTCCCTCCACCTTGAGAAGTCACGTTATTTCCTATAGATTATACATGTAAAGTCATGTAAAATATATTTCCATATTAGCCATATTGCAAAAGCAAAAACAGACCCCACAAGATAAGAAAAATAAAGACAATTTTTAAAAAATATGCTTCAATCTGCATTCAGACTCCATTTCTTCTTTCTCTGGAGGGAGATAGCACTTTTCACCATGAGTCCTTTGGAACTGCCGTGGCTCCTTGTATTGCTGAGAAGAGCTAAGTCATTCAGAGTTGGTCATTGTACAATATTGCCGTCGCTGTGTACAATGTTCTGCTTTGGCTCACTGTGCTTTGCGTCAGTTCACATAAGTCTTTCCAGATTTTCCTGAAGGCATCCTGCTCATTATTTCTTATATTACAATAGCATTCCATCACAATCCTGTACCACAACTTGCTCAGCCATTCCCCAATGGATGGGCATCCCTTCAATTTCTAATTCTTTGCCACCACAAAAAGAGCTGCTATAAATATTTTTGCACATGTAGGTCCTTTTCCTCTTTTTAAAAAAAAATTTCTTTGGGATACAGACCTAGTAGTGGTATGGCTGGGTCAAAGGGTCTGCATAGTTTTATAGCCCTTTGAGCATAGTTCCAAATTGTTCTCCAGAATGTTTGATCAGCTCACAACTCCACCAACAGTGTATTAATGACTCAATTTCTCCATGTCCCCTCCAACATTTGTTGTTTTCCTTTTCTGTCATTTTAGCCAACCTGACAGGTGTGAAGTGGTGTCTCAGAGTTGTTTTGATTTGCATTTTTCTAGTCAATAGTGATCTAGAGCATTTTTTTCATAAGACTATAGGTAGCTTTGATTTCTTCTGAAAAGTGCCTATTGATATCCTTTAACCATTTCTCAATGGGGAAATGACTGAATCTTATGAATTTGACTCAGATCTCTATATATTTGAGAAATGAGGCCTTTAGCAAAGAAACTTGCTGTAAATTCTCTCTCCCCCAGTTTCCTGCTTTCTTTCTAATCTTGGCTGCATTTGCTTTTGTTTGTACAAAAGCTTTTTAATTTCATGTAATCAAAATTATCCATTTTACTTCCTGTGGTACTCTCTCTCTTTTAAAAATGCTCATGAATTCTCCCCTCATCCATAGATCTTACAGTATTCCATGCTCCCCTAATTCGCTTATGATATCACCCTTTATAACTAAATCATGTACCCAAGTGAGTCCTTGTCCCCAAAGTTGGGATCTTTGTGTTTTATCAAGCAGTAGATGATGCTGGTCATTTACTATGGTGTACTGTGTCCCTAACCTATTCCGCTGATCCGCCCCTCTGTTTCTTAGCCAGCACCATGGGCCACCTTCCTTGACGGTTTTTTTTTTCATTGATTCCCTTGATATCCTTGACATTTTGTTCTTCCAGATGAATTTTGCTACTATTTTTTTTTCTAGCTCTTTAAAATACGGTTTTTGGGTAATTTGATGGGCATGGGACTGAATAAGTAAATGAATTTAGGTGAAATTGTCATTTTTATCACATTGGCTCAGCATCCTTGCTTCACCCCTGATCTTATTGGGAAGGCTTCTAGTTTATCCCCATTTCAGATGTTTGCTGATGGTTTTAGACAGATACTACTCATTTTAAGGAAAGCTCCATTTATTCCTAGGCTTTCTAGTGTTTTCAGTAGGAATGGGTCCTGTATTTTGTCAAAGGTTTTTTCTGCATCTATCAAGAGAATCATACAATTTCTGGTGGTTTTGTTATTCATGTGATCAGTTATGCTGACAGCTTTCCTAATATCGAACCAGCCCTGCATTCCCGGTATAAATCCCACCTGGTCATAGTGTACAATACTTGTGACATAGGACTGTAATCTCTTTGCTAGTGTTTTATTTAAAATGTTTGCATCTGTACTCATTAGGGAAATTGGCCTATAATTTTCTTTCTCTGTTTTCCACCGTATTTGTGTCATAAAAGGAATTTGGTGGGACTTGGCCTATTTTCCCAAAATATAGTATTGTGATGAATTGTTCTTTAAATGTCTGGTGGAATTCACTTGTGATCCATATGGCCCTGGGGATTTTTCTTAGGGAGCTCATTGGCGCCTTGCTCAATTTCTTTTTCTAAGATGGAACTTACTTTCTAACGGGGAAGACAGCACCCAAAAGGGAGAGGAGAGAAGCTCCTTAAGGGAGAGAGGTGTGGCAGAGAACATCTGGAAAATTGGGAGTGCACATGGCTGGGCCGGCTGGCTCAAGTGGCTACTTCTGACCTCTCCCATCAAATACAAACTCCTTACAACCTGACTCCAGCCTCATTGTTTAGCTACATTGTGTCCATCTGGGCAACATTGTAACTTCCTTCTCATTGTAACTTCCACACTACTTCAGTTTCCCATCACCATGCCTTTGCACATGCCATCCCCCATCCCTGCCTGATGCTCCCTCCTCACTTCTGCCTCTCAGGATTCCTGGCCTCCTTCCAAGCTCTGTTCAAGCGCCACCTTCTGCATGAACTGACTCCTGATCCACCCCCACCCCCCCATGAGGCTTCTTGTTGTTCGGTCTTTTCAATTGTGTCCGACTCTTTGTGAATCCATTTGGGGTTTTCTAGGCAGAGATGCCTTCTTTAGCTCACCTTACAGATGAAGAAACTGAGTCAGACAGAAGGAAGTGACTTGCCCAGAGTCATACAACAGTAAGTGTCTGAGGTCAGATTTGAACTCAGGATGATTTAATGCTGGTCTTTGTACACAGTGCCTGGCTCATACTAGGTCCTTCATAAATGGCTGTTGATTGGATGATTTAACTTCTTTGAATCTCATTCAGTGATTCCCTTGAGGCCCCGGATCCTATGATCATGCCTGTGCTGCCGATTCCCATATCTATTATCTGGTTCTAACCTATCTCCTGACCTCCAGTCTTTATCTCCAGCCGCCTACTGGTCATCTTGCACTGGGTGTCCACTTACACTCAGCATGTCCCAAGCTAAGCTCATTCCTTATCCCTCAGATCCTGCATCCTCTCAGTCACTGAGACCCCAAACTCCTCTCTCTCTCCCTCCTCTCCCTCTTTCTCTCTCTCTCTCTCTCTCTCTCAACATCTCCCCATCCAAGCTGTTGCCAAGGCCTGTCAGTTTCACCTCTGCAGCATCTCTGAATACACCCCCTCCTCCCTCTGACCCTGCCCCCACCCTGGTGCAGACCCTCCTCCCCTTACACCTGAACCTTTGTAATAGCCAATGAGGGGGAGGATCTGCTTGCCTCCTCTCTCCCCACTGCAGTTCATCCTCCACTCAGCCGCCAAAGTCATCTTCCCAAAGCATGTCACCATCTTCCCCTGCTCAATAACCTCCCGTGGCTCCCTATCGCCTCCAAGATCAGAAATCTAGGATATGGAATTGTCTGTTTGGCTTTAAAGTGCTTTATAAGCTGACCTCTTCTTCCCTTTCCAGTTCCTCACACCTTCTCACTTTTGCACACTCTGGGGTCCATTGCCGATGGATTCTTTCAAGTGTCACCTAAAATTACCCCTTATTTTTTTTAGTGAGGCAATCGGGGTTAAGCGACTTGCCCAGAGTCACACAGCTAGTGAGTGTCAAGTGTCTGAGGCCGGATTTGAATTCGGGGCCTCCTGACTCCAGGGCTGGTGCTCTATCTACTGCACCACCTCACTGCCCTTAAATTGTCCTTCTTTGATCACCTTTTCTGACCCCCCCACCTTGCCACTATGTGATGCTCTCCCACAGAAGGTTTGGTTGGGGAGAGGGTATCTGCGACCTCTGGGCTTCCTGCCTCTGAGAAGGGGGGGCTATGGAGCAGGTAAGCAAAGCCTTCCCTGGCTCCTCTGGGCCTCTGCTCCTATCAGCCACGTCCCAGCTGGGCCAACATTTTCATCTGTTTAATGGAGGCAGGAAGCGATTCCTACACAGCCCAGGTGGTGCAGACTTGAGGAATGCCGGCCAGCACCACTCCCCTGCCGTGGAACTTGAAGTTTTTGTAGCGAATGTCAGCTCTGTGAGGATGGCACCCAGAAGAGCAAGTCCCTACTGATACAAAAGGCGTTCCTCCCAAGCTCCCTGGAGCTAGGGAGCTCACATGATATGGCCAGGTGGCCAGCATGAGGGAAGCACTGAGCGTGTGTGGAAGAGCTCTGGGGCTACATGGAAAGGCCCAAACATGGGGAGTCCTGCCCATATGCCCCCTATTGCCTCCACTCAAGGTCTAGGCAGCAGAAGTGGGAGGCCAATTCCGAGGGAAGGGCAGGAGGGGCATAGACTCCCGGAGGTGTAGACTCTTGAAGGGCTCTCCCCGTTCCTACCAAACACTTGCTGTTTATGAGACTTTGGGCAAGCCCCTCCCCTCTTTAAAGGGAAGAGGTTGGACTAAATGGTCTCTAAGGTCCCCCATTATCCTTAGGAAGTCAGGGCCCGGGAAAGATCATCCTATAAAGGGAGCAGGTGGGACTAGTGGCTACTTGTCAGGAGAGCCTTGGTCCAATTGGATCCCCCCATGGCTAGCCTCACCAAGCCTCTTCCCGGGGCTTCCCAAGGGCTCTTGGTGACCTGGGTCACAGGCAGGCTCCATGCCAGACCAGTTAGCCTGAGGACGCTGGTAACCCTATCCCAGAATGCTCTGCTATCTTCTTTCTCTTTCCCTATTCCCCCAAAGTCCTCATACCCTCTTATCCTCCTAACCCTGATGCTCCTCCCCCCCACCCACCAACCCTGCTCCTTTACTCCCCCTGACTCCCCACTTGGCCCAAATGATGTTCCTACTCAGCCCACTGACGGCCAGGATAGCTTGACCAGTCCAAAAGAGCTTCAATCTGGGTTGTCCCTGGGCCCCACTAAGCTTATAATCCACCCCAACTCCTTTTCACCCTAGCCCAATGTGTCTGGCCTCTGGGCCCAGGGGTGCTTAGGTCTGGGAATGGGCTTGGGAGTGGGCCAGGTATTTCACAAATTTCTTCCTGCTCTCGGACTTCGCCCACGGGTAGAGGGCACTCACCACCTTATATCTTCTGAAGCGATGGGGGGCAGTGGTAGTGGGGGTGGGGCTGTGCAGATCTGGGGCTGCTTGGGGTGGCTAGGTTGAGGTGCTCCCCTGCCATAAGGTTAGCCCTTCTTTGTGTGGATGGGTCAGTAAGATCCAGCCTCCTCCTCATTGGGCCTCAGGCTGGGGCTCTGAGTCTGGAAATGGGTGGGGAGGGGAGGCCAAGGGGCAGAGGTCTGGCCTGCTTCTTATTTCCCCAGCCGGGGCTGTGAACCAGAGCCCTGGTCTGTCTTTAATTTCCCCAAATGTTGCTCTGCTTTCGGGAGCCGCCCATAACCACAAACACATTTGCTAATGCAGCTGGCTACAGTCCCCACCGTCCCAGCCTGCCCGCTTGGGAAGGCTGGCCCTGTCACGGCTCTGCTAGAAAGGCGGCCTGGTAGGAGCAGCAAGGAACTTCCCACCGTGGCAAGGCTGGCAGACATGTAGGGGTTGAGAAGAGATCCCTCAGGAAGCATCAGTAAGCTCCAGCCTCAGTCCAACCTCCCCTAGAGAGACTTCAGCGCTCAGCTGCATGGTGTCTCATCCAAGAAGAGAATGGATTGGTACCAGCCTTGGCCAACAGAGTGTTCCTGCCAAAATGACCACTGGACTAGGGCTTGGGAGCCTTGGGGGACAGTTCACTTTCTACCAGTGACTTATACCATACAAGCATCTTTCTACAAGGCCCCTGCCCTTTCCTTTCCAGGCCTCAGTATGCCCATCTGTAAAGCAGTGATTGGAACACATGAGCTTTAAGCTCTAACATTCTATGTGCTATGTTCTAAGGTCTCTCCCTGCTTGGACATTCTGTATTCTAGATTGTGAAGGTCCTCCCTGCTCGGACATTCTATCGCTTACATACTGAAATCTCCTGGAGATTTAAAAATTTTTCAGTTTAAAATCTTGAAGGTTTAAAATCTCTTGAATGTGGCTTAGAGATCTTTTTGTCAGAGGCTCCTTTCTGACCCAAAGGACACAGGCTCAGTGAAGTCACCAAGCCTTATTAAGCTCCTACTATGTGCCAGGCTCTGTGCTAAGCACCCAGGAAACCAACCCAAAGCCAAGCCCTCTGTTCAGGAGCTCACACAGCAAGGGAGGACACAGCAGACAAACAACTCCGCACCAACCAATTGGAGGCCTTCTTAGAAGGAAAACGCCACAATCGAGGAGCATTGGGAAGGCATCTAGGTAGAAAGTGGGACTTTCGAGGAGGGGGATGAGGCACAGGCAAGGAAAGTGCCCGGAGTCTGGAGATGGACTGTCCTGTGTGAAGAACAGCCAGGAGACCAGTGTTACTAGATTGAAGTACGTGGGGGGGATGGCAGTTAAGAAGGGCTTGGGTGCCAAAGACAGCATTTTCTCTTTGATCTTGGAGGTGATAGGGAACAGTGGAGCAGAGTAGGGGAGAGGAGGTGATGTGCTATTAAAGGAAGATCCCTTTGGAGACTCAATGGAGGCTGAACTGGAGTAGGGGGACACTTGAGGCAGACAGAGACCCCCACCCCAGCAGTGATTGCCAAAGTCCAGGTGTGAGATGATGAGGGACTGCTCCAGGGGGGTGGCAGTGTCAGAGGAGAGATGTTGGAAAGTTGCAATGGACAGTCCTTGGCACCATATTGACTATAGGGAGAGAGAGAGAGAGAGAAAGAGAGAGAGAGAGAGAGAGAAGGAAGAGAGAGAGAGAGAGAGAGAGAGAGAGAGAGAGAAAGAGAGGGGAGAGAGAGAGAGAGAGAGAAGAGAGAGAGAGAGAGAGAGAGGAGGAGAGAGAGAGAGGAGAAGAGAAGAGAGAGAGAGAGAAGAGAGGGGAGAGCAGAGAGAGGAGAGGAGAAAGAGAGAGACAGAGACAGAGAGAGAGAGAGACAGAGAGAGAGAGAGAGACAGAGACAGAGAGACAGAGACAGAGAGACAGAGAGAAAGGAGAGGAGTAGAGAAGTCCAAGATGACTCCTAGCTTGGGATCCTGAGTTTGAGATTTCCAATAGGCAGTTGGAGATGTGAGACTGAGGTCAGGGCTGGCTAGGTAGATCTGAGAATCATTTACATAGAGATGACAATTTAAACCAGTGGAATTGATGTGAAATAGTACAGAGGGAGAAGGACCAGGACAGAGACTTGGAGGACACTCTGATTAAGATCCAGCAAAGGAGACAGAGAAGGAGAGGTCAGAGACGGAGAAAGAGAACCAGGAGAGGGTGGTGTATCCTTAAAACCTAGAGAGAAGAGAGGATCAAGGAGGAGGGGGATCAACAGTGCCCAAGGCTGCAAAGGTGGGGGAAGGTCAAGGGGAATGAGAACTGAGAAAAGGCAACTAAGAGAGTAGCTTGGGAGAGAGCGGTTTCATTGGAATGATGAGATGAGAAGCTGGACTGTAAGGGGTTAAGAAGAGAGTGGGAGGAGAGAAAGTGGAGGCAGCTAGTGTAGACAGCTTTCTCAAGTTTAGCCATGAAAGGGAGGAGAGAGATAGGATGATGGCTAGAGGGGCTACACAAATCGAGTGAGAGTTTTTTTGAGAATGGGGGACTCAAGGAAACGTTTGTGGGTGGTAGGGACGCACTTAGAGATTAGTGAGGGGGCCGATGAGGGAAGGAATGGTCTCACTGTGCACATCGAGGGCTGACCTCCATAAGGAGCAGGCTCGTGTGTTCATGTGAGCCCAGGGTGAAGGAGGCATCTGAGCGATGGTGGGTGATGATAATGAGAAAATGGAGCTCTTGGGGAATGGCCTACATTATTTTCCATGAGGCGAAGTCGTCAGCTGAGAGAGTGGAAGGAAGGGGTGCTGATGTCCTGTGGGGGTCAGCCCCTTCTCTGGATTATTGCCCCCCACCCACATGATGGGCGCACTTCAAACTTCAGGCTCTTACCCCCCCACACACACACACACTCCTGACCTAGGGGAGTTACTCATTCACCTCCCAATCCCACAGGGTTCCTCCAATGGAGAGCATAGCACAAGAATGTGAACCCATGGAAAGTAATGGTGGTGCCCCGGGGAGCAGCTGTCCCCAAGAGCCGCTTAGAACACCCCAAAGGCACTGCTCCGGGAAAGCCGAACGGGCTCATTCACATCACACAGGGCTACTGCCTGAAAAATTCCCCGGGGGACAGGGGGAAGAGCCAAGCGCTGGCCCCAAGTCTGGGAAGTCCCACTGCACTCCTCTGCTCTGTGTCCTAAGGGCTCTCCCAGCTCCAACAGCCTGCAGTTCTCTGGTCCCTCGAAGCCTATAGACTTCCCTTTGCCCTGTGCATTCACACACGTGCCTTGTCTCTGGAAGGGAGGCTGAAGAGAGGGAGCCCACTTTACAAACAGGGAAATGGAGACCAGGCCAGGGTAGAGCTGAGTCCTTGGCAGACTTGCTTTTCTTGTGGGGAAGCTGGGGTGGGGGGGTGCTCACATGGCTTAGGGTGAATCCATTTCTCTAGAGCAGCTCTCTGCATCTTCCAAGAAGTGGGACCACATTCTCCTTGGTCAGAGAACTGAGGACGAGTATCCTTCCAGGTCTGAACAGTCCCCTCCCCTCAAGGCCCAGCTGCACCCTCCACCCCCACCCCCATCCCCTTCAGCCGGAGTTTTTCTCTCCCCACCTCCCCAGGTCCCCCCCTGCCCCAAAGACTGGGGCCTCTCTGCCTCGTTTCCTGGAGGCCTTTCCACTTAACAGGGCCTTGAAATCCATTTGCTTCAGACTCTCAACTTCCTCTCCGTGCTCCCACCACCCTGGCGTCTGTCGGCCAGTGGGGGGGCAGGCATCTGGCAGGTTGTCCTCCCCTCTCCTCCCGTACTCCGTCTCCCTTCCTCCCCTCCTCTGTCTCCCTTCCTCCCCTCCCCCCAGCCAATTTCCCTTCCCACTCTCCCCAGACTAAAGCCCCAATAGAGACTGGTCTTGGGCAACAAAGGCTTAAGGAAAAGGACCCCCCACCCTGATGGAGCTTGGGAGAGTCCTCAAGGCCCCTGGCAGTTGTACAACCTTGGCCGATTCTTTTTTCCCCTCAGTTTCCTTATCTGAAAGACAGGGATAGTAGTCTCACAGAGCTGATGGGAGCAAAGTGCTTTGAAAACTGGAAGTATTAAAAAGATGTGTGAGCTTTATGAATTCATCCTAGTGCTGACGGGAGGATGCTTGCCAAGGCGGTTCCCCACCCTGTCACTGACTGACCACCTACATCATTGGTAGTCAGTGAGCACTGATTAAGCACCTACTGCATGCAGGTGCTAGGGACCCCAAGGAAGGCCTAAACGCCAGCCCTGCTCTTTCAGAGCTCCCATTGCACACAGTAGGACCTTGTACATCCCAAACACAGACAAGGTAGATGGGAGGGAAGGTGCCTAGGGCAGGGGAGGAAGGGCTGCCACTGGCGAGTGCTGAGGGTGAGGGGGACTGGAGAGGAAGGAGGCAGGGGGAGCAAGTCTGAGGGCGTGCAGCAGGGTGACAGCTGCGGTGGGGGGGCGGGGGGGGAGGAGACACCCTACCCAGGAGATAGTAGAGGCAAATTCCTTCTCATCGCTGGGCCACCTGTAAGAGCATGGGGGGTGGAGGAGTCTGCAGTATGCCTTTCTACAAGTATCGAGTAAGCCTATGTTTCTTTTGCACGTGGCTGGAGGAGATGATGATCCTGTGACGTGTGTCCAGCCTGTGGTCCACTGAGTCCTGCAGTTCCTTTACCACATTTATAAGATGGAGCGTTGGAAAGGATCTCAAGGGTCACCTAGTCCCGTGATAGCCAGCATATTCCAGAGGGTCAGAGTGTGCAGAAACAGACACAGGGACTAAAAGCATGGAGTGGATATTCTTGAGGCTACCAGAGCTGGAGAGTCCTCTGGCCTGGGGATACATGCTGGCCTTCAGATCATTGCACTGAGCTGGAAGGGACTTCGCTGCTTGTGGAATCCCACCAGCTCCTTTGGCAAATCAGAGGGAGGCCCAGGCGGCCAAGAGAAGGCGTTGGATTAGACTGCCTCCAAGGGCCCAAGCCCCTCCGTGCAGGCACACACGAAGACACAGCTACATAACTGAACACACAGTGTATGTAGGATGTTCGTGCATGTACTCATACACAGGCAATGGAGACGGACATTCTTCATTCCTGCCAATCTACTGAAGAAAATCAAGTGAAAGTTGAACAATCTGATGAGGTGGGGAGACAAAGGAGAGGAAGAAGAAAGAAGAAGAAGAGGAAGAAGAGGAAGAAGAAGAAGAAGAAGAGGAAGAAGAGGAAGAGGAAGAAGAGGAAGAAGAAGAGGAAGAGGAAGAAGAAGAGGAAGAAGAAGAGGAAGAAGAGGAAGAAGAAGAGGAAGAAGAGGAAGAAGAAGAGGAAGAAGAGGAAGAAGAAAAAGAAGAGGAGAAGGAGAAGAGGAAGGAGGAGGAGGGTAACAGAAGTGTGTATGTGTGTGTGTGTGTGTGTGTGTGTGTGTGTGTGTGTGTAAGCATATGTGAATGTCTGTGTGTGACTATGTGTATATGTGTATATTTGAGTGTGAGAGAGACAAAGAGGTATATGTGCGCATGTGTGGCCAGGTAGGCTCACTGGTGCATGTTTAGCCTGTGGTGCCTGAGAGTCACTGGGTGCAAGAACCAGCTCTGGCCCTGATTTGCCATGTTACTTCCGCTCTCTGAAGCTGAGCTTCCTTAGCTGGAAAATGGAGATAATATGGCTTTTCTGGCACTATCACATGGTTGCCTAGACCAAGCTCCTCTTTTCACTATGGACACTGTGACTTCCCCCTGTGTGTCCATGAATAGGCCTGGGTCTCAGGGGATATGTGGATACTTGGATAGGTGTCTACAGCCCGTCATGTTCCCCAACTGCTTCTGGAAGTCAAGGAAGTGTTCTTGGACTGCATTCAGTAAGAAAGGCAACATTTCTTTTTTTTTTTTTAATTTTATTAATTTATTTTGATTTATCAACAATCACTTCCATATGCTTTTGAGTTGAAAATTTTTCTCCCCCTTCCTCCCCCCCACCCTTCCCAAGACAGTGCACAATCTGATATAGGCTTTACATTTACATACCCATTAAACATATTTTCACATTAGTGAAGTTGTAAGTAAAAATCAAAACCAATAGGAGGAACCATCAGAAAGATGAAACAAAACTCAACAGAAGGTGAAAATAAGTGATAGCGATTCGACTTCCATAGTTCCTTCTTTGGATGGGGACAGCATTTTCCATCCCGAGGCCTCTGGAGATGTCTTAGATCCTCTAATGCTGAGAAGGGTTCAGTTTAACAATATTAGTCATCGCATAACGTGGCTGTTATTGTGTACAAAGTCCTCTTGGTTCTGCTCACTTCACTCAGCATCAGACCATACAAGTCTTTCCAGGTTTTTCTGAAGTCAGCCTGTTCATCATTTCTTATAGCACAATAGTATTCCATTATATTCATAGACCACAACTTGCTCAGCCATTCCCCAACTGATGGGCATCCTCTCAATTTCCAATTCTTTGCCACCACAAAAAGAGCTGCTATGAATATTTTTGTACATGTGGGTCCTTTTCCCATTTGTTTGATCTCTTTGGGATATAGCCCTAGAAGTGCTATTGCTGGATCAAAGGGTATGCACATTTTTGTAGCCCTTTGGGCATAGTTCCAAATTGTTCTCCAAAATGGTTGGATCATTTCACAACTCCACCAACAATGTATTAGTGTTCCAATTTTCCCACATCTTCTCCAACATTTATCATTTTCCTGTTTTGTCATGTTGGCCAATCTGATAGGTGTGATGTGGTACCTCAGAGTTGTTTTGATTTGCATTTCTCTAATCAATAATGATTTAGAGCATTTTTTCATATGACTATAGATGGCTTTAATTTCTTCATCTGAGAACTGTCTGTTCATATCCTTTGACCATTTATCAATTGGGGAATGGCTTGTGTTCTTATAAATTTGTCTTAATTCTCTATATATTTTAGAAATGAGGCCTTTATCAGAAGACTGGTTGTAAAAATTCTTTCCCAATTTTCTACCTTCCTTCTAATCTTAGTTGCATTGGCTTTGTTTGTGCAAAAACTTTTCAATTTAATGTAATCAAAATTATCCATTTTGCTTTTCATAATGTTCTCTATCTCCTGTTTGGTCATGAATTCTTCTGTTCTCCATAGATCTGATAGGTAAACTATTCCTTGTTCTCCCAGTTTACTTATGGTATCAACCTTTATATCTAAGTCATGAACCTGTTTTGACTTTATTTTGGTATACGGTGTGAGATTTGGGTCTATGCCTAGTTTCTGCCATACTCTTTTCCAGTTTTCCCAGCAGTTTTTTTCAAAGAGTGGGTTCTTATCCCAGAAGCTGGGGTCTTTGGGTTTATCAAATAATAGATTACTATAGTCATTGACTACTGTGTCTTGCATATTTAACCTATTCCACTGATCCACTGCTCTATTTCTTGGCCAGTACCAAGCAGTTTTGATGATTGCTGCTTTATAATACAATTTAAGATCTGGAATTGCTAGGCCAGCTTCCCCTGCATTTCTTTTCATTAGTTCCTTTGATATTCTGGACCTTTTGTTTTTCCAAATGAATCTCGTTATTATTTTTTCTAACTCCATAAAATAATTTCCTTGGTAGTTTGATTGGTATGGCACTGAATAAGTAAATTAGCTTAGGTAGGATTGTCATTTTTATTATATTAGCTTGGCCTCCCCATGAGCAACTGATGTTTTTCCAATTATTTAGATCTGATTTTATTTGTGTGAAAAGTGTTTTGTAATTGTGTTCGTAGAGTTCCTGGGTTTGTTTCGGTAGGTAGACTCCTAAATATTTTTTAATGTCTACAGTAAGTTGAGAGGCAACATTTCCACCACCCTTGGGTCTGCCCTGGCCCCATCTAGATTATTGGGCTCCTTAGTAGGCGTCAAGTTTTAGGAAGGACATAGGGACACAAGGGCGTGTCCAGAGGAGAACAAGCAAGGACCCCTGACCACACTTTCAGACTGGTTAAAGGAGCTGGGTATGTTGCCCTTGGAGAAGAGAAGAGTTGGGGGGCCCATGAGAGATGGCTTCAAGTGAGTGAGGGGCTGTCCTGGAGAAGCTGGCTTGGGTCCCAAAGGGCAGAGCTTGGAGCCCTGGCACTCCAACATCAGGCCGATCTATCCAGCTAGAAGAGAGCTGGCCCAGAGAGGTCAGGCCTACCCCTCATCACTGGGGACCTCCAGTGCCTGGCCCACTGAGGCCTTCAGTGTGGCTTCTGGGCCTTTCCCAGAGGGTACTGGGAGCAAGTCTCCCCTACCTGAAAGCCAGGCTTCTGGCAACAAGGAATGGAGCTAACCATCTTCTTCCTTCTACTTGGCCTCTCTTGCCCTGCCTGCCTCCATGCATGTGTGTGTAAGCATGTGTGTGTGTGTGTGTGTGTGTGTGTGTGTGTCTTGGTCTCTGTTCCTCGCTGTTGGTTACTGGCTGCCCCTCATTCTCTGTCTCTTTTTCTGAACCACCACTTTCTGTCTGCTCTCTCTCTGTCTGATCTCTCTCTCTCTGTGTCTCTTGCTCTCTGCTTGTTTCTCTGTCTCTCTCCTCTCCTCTCCCCCCTCACTTTGTCTCTCTGACTCTTCTCTGTGTCTGTCTGTGTCTCGGTCCCTCTCTCTGTGTCTATGTCTCTGTCCCTCTCTCTGTGTCTCTGTCTCTGTCCCTCTCTCTGTCTCTGTCTCTATACCACTCTCTGTCTCTGTCCTCTCTGTGTCTGTGTCTCTGTCCCTCTCTCTGTGTCTGTGTCTCTGTCCCTCTTTCTGTCTCTGGCCCCCTCTCTGTGTCCGTCTGTGTCTCTGTCCCTCTCTCTGTCTGTGTCTCTGTCCCTGGCCCTCTCTCTGTGTCTGTGTCTCTGTCCATCTCTCTGTCTCTGGCCCTCTCTCTGTGTCAATGTTTCTGTCCCTCTTTCTGTCTCTGTCCCTCTCTCTGTGTCTGGCTGTGTCTCTGTCCCCCTCTCTGTCTGTGTCTCTGGCCCTCTCTCTGTCTGTGTCTCTGGCCCTCTCTCTGTGTCTATGTCTCTGTCCCTCTTTATGTCTTTGTCCCTCTCTCTGTCTGTGTCTCTGTCCCCCTCTCTGTCTGTGTCTCTGGCCCTCTCTCTGTGTCTATGTCTCTGTCCCTCTTTCTGTCTCTGTCCCTTTCTCTGTGTGTATGTCTCTGTCCCTTTTTCTGTCTCTGGCCCTCTCTCTGTGTCTGTGTCTCTGTCCCTCTTTCTGTCTCTGTCCCTCTCTGTGTGTCTGTGTCTCTGTCCCTCTCTCTCTCTCTGTCTCTGTCTCTGGCCCTCTCTCTATGTCCATCTGTGTCTCTGCCCCTCTCTGTCTCTGTCTCTCTCTGGCTTGCTCTGCCATGGATTCTTTCTGTCTCTGTCCTGTCTCTGGCTACTTTCTGACCTCCACAGCTTCTACACTACATGCCATTGGTTGTTCCTAGGAATCTTTGTTTTTGCCTGAGGACTCAGCAGCAGGAGGAAGGCCCAGCCCATAAGGCTAAGGTTAAGGGACTGTCTCTTTTCCCAGGGAGAGGCAAAGCCTCTGGTCTAGGGGGCGTGATGAGTGCCAGCCAAGCACACGCCCAGATCACTCCTACTATTCCTTGCTGAGCACAGTAGGGGAGGGGGAGTGAAAGGTTGGGGGTGGCAGGGCAGGGAAGACTTCCTGGAGCAGGGAGCTCTGTGTGACTCGACTTGGCAGGGATCAGGGATTCCAAGGGGAGAGAGAGGCAAAGGTAGGGAGCCAGGCAAAGGAGGAGCCAGGGGCATTCCAGGCCAGCAGGCCAGGAGCTGATTTGGGGGGCAGGGGAAGAATGGGACCTAAGGCAAGAGATGAGGAAGTCGGGCCGGTGCCAGCTCATGGAGGGCCTCGAAGGCCATCTCAAGTTGCATGGGGCTTTGCTTGAGCTCTATCCAAGGCCATTCAGATACATCTTACAATTCCCCAAGAGTACACTGTGCCTGGTTCTGGACAGGTAGCAATAGCTTCAACTATTTAGCTTGGATTCTGCAGGCCAGTGATCTGCTTGGTGGATTGATTAATTATTCCACGTGAATTATTCATAGTACTGATTCTTCTTCCTAATGGCCTGCAAGCATTCCCGGAGTTGGGGATTTCATGGGTGCGCCAGGCCTAGGGATTGGCTCCAATCTCAGTAGAGCCTTCTAGCAGTCCCATGAGGTGTTTCGTGCCAGAGGGCCTGACCAGCCCTTGCCTTCTGGAGTGGGACTGTTGGCTGACCACGGTACTACAAGACCACTACGGCGCCTCTCCTGCCTGAAGCTGCTTTTCAATGAACTGCTCAAGGCTTGAGCTCATTTGCCAAAAAGGGTCGTGTGGGGTAGTGCAGAACTGGCCACCAGCAGTTGACCTCTGGCCTTCCTGTCCTTATCTGTAGGCGCTCTCCAAGGTCCTGCCTGAAGGGTCCTCCCAGCTCGGGCATTCTCCGTCCTAAGGTCTTTCCAGCTATGTTCTATGTTCTAGAGTTGCCTCCAGCCTGATATTCTCCATCAGGCCCTCTCACCTTGGTCATTCTAAGTTCTGAGTTCTGGCATTCTGTGTTCTAATGTCCCATCCCTCTCTGACAGTCTACGTTCTAAGGTTCCTTCCAACTTGAAGGAACCGGGGGGGGGGTTATTCTATGTTCCACCTCTAACTTTCTAGGAGTCTAATAATTTCCAGCCTCCATCCCATGCATTGATAGCCCCAGAGGGGATCAGAGAGAGGAAGGGAAACTCCCACAAGCCCCTGCAGCTCCTCTTTGACTATTCTGCAGTGGGCCTTTATCTGATTCCCCCTGAATCGGTCCCCTAGAGTGGCCTCCTTTGAGCCAGGTGTGATCCTAGCAGGGGCCTGAACCTCGTTCTAGGCTTTCTATTTCCAGCTCCAAGGCTGACCTGGGGGCCTTTACTGGCCTGCTAAAGTTTGCTCTTTATTCATTGTCCACCTCCCCCACCCCCACACTCTCCTTTTACCCCTTTTCTCACCCCGGGTGATACATCCTATCTGTCCTGCCTCCCTCTCTTAGGAATCCTTGCCTACACATTCTCTACACTGTCTTGCTCTTCTGGGGTCAGCCCGTGCCCCAGGCCGGTCCCGGGGGGTGGGAAGCAGGCAGGACTCCCACATGTCAGCCCTCCCCATGTCAGCCTTCCCCTGCCTTTGTTCTCTGGGCCAGGCCACCGGGCCAGGCCAGGCTGCCCTCTCTCCCCAGGCAGAGACAGGGAGCTGTGATGGGCCTTTGATGTCAAGGGGCCCAGCTATCCCCAGCACATCTGCTTAAGTGGACTTGAAATGTGTGAAGGGGGCCCTTTGCCAGAGGACAGTGACTCTAACCTCCCTCCACCCCCACCCCAGAGGGGCTGGACCTAATCCCCTATTGTAGAGGAGTTTCCCAAGCTAAGGGGACTAGGCCCCATGGTGGGGGGTGGGGAAGGGAGAAGGGGGGAGGCGGGCCCTTCCCTGTCCAGCTGCCTGTGCACTGGCCAGGGATGAAGGGACCACAACAACAGCAACGGCGACAGCGGTAGTGGGTGCCATGAGGTCCCGGCTCAGATCTCAGCCCCAGCTGACTCTTCTTACTTAACTGAATGAAGGCAGTCTGTGCTACCTACTGGCCTTCTCTGATCCCCATCTGTAGAATGGGAGGAAGGAAAAAATACCTGGGTGGGCTAAGGGGCTGGCCACAGCCCTCCCAGGGCCCTTGGCAGAAAAGTTATTATAGTAGTAAGAGCTCCTATAGAGACGGCTCATGATCTTCAGTACCCTGGCCCCGCTGTTCTCCCACTGGCCCCCAAATTCAGTGCTGTTCTCCTCGGCCCTGGGGAGCCCCCTTAGAAAGTACAGGTATGTGCACACAAGCGTGTGCCTGTGTGTGTGTGCGTGTGCATGTGTGTGTGTGTGTGTGTGTGTGTGTGTGTGTGTGCTGCTCATACACACTTACACAATGGAGGGGGGCAGGCAGCAGGAGATAGCAAGGCCTCCTCTCTGTTCCCCCCCCCACTGTCTCTGGTGCCAGGCAGGAGATAGTGTTTAACATGGTATGGGGCCAGGGCCCCTGAGCTTTCACCCAGCCCCTTCCTCTAGCATTCCATCCTCATCACCAAGCCCTGGGGTTAGGGAATGCAAGTATTGTCAGCCCCATTTTGCAGATAGGAAAGCTGAGAGGGAGTGATTATTCACATTTCCACAGCTGGGAAGCCTCTGAGGCAGAAATGCTGACTGTGAGATGAGTTTTTGTCTCTAAGCAGGATGGCCTGGAGGAGGGGATGTCATTAAGCCACAGTCTGGGTAATTGCTTCCCTCCCTGCACCTCGGTTTCCTCATCTGTAAAATGGGAGTAGTTGTGAGAAGAGCACCTTGAAAATTGTCATTATTTCCATTTTATAGATGAGAAAATTGAGGCCTAGAGAGGAAAAGAGACTTCCATGTGGTCCCAGAGCTAGTGAATGCCAGAGCCAAGGCTTGGACACAATGCCTTGGCCTCTCATTGTGGTGCTCTTTTCCATGACATCCTGGCGCTTTGGAAGCCTCAGAAGGGGCTGAGTTTGGGTTCAAGATGCTGGAGAAGGAAGAGGAAGAGGAGGAAAGGGTGGGCAGGAAGGGCTCCACACATCAGGGAGACCAAGGCAGACAGCCGTCAGGAGTGCTAGAGGGAGCTGATAAGAGCATCTGTTGGGCTGCTTGATCTATCAGCTGTGTGCAAGAGCGCTCAGCATGGGGAAGCAGCAATAAGAAGGTTGTTCCCAGCAACTGGGAGGGGCACACAGATGTCCCAATGCAGCCTCTCCAAGGTGTCCACAAGCTGGGCCAAGGCAGACAGACCAATGAGGCTGCCTTAGGCCCTGTGTAGCGTGGAGGACGGCGAGGTCCTGAGGGGGCACTCACTGCCCAAGTGTTCTCCATTTTGGACCTTCCCTGGACCTGAACAGGAGACAAGGCGAGATGCGGAGGGGCTGAGGTCAGCCAACCCTAAACGGGGAAGTGGGGTGGAGTGGTCCACAGTGGCTTGAAAAGGCCAAGCGGGGCCAGGCTGCAGTCAAGACAGAAGAGCTCGAACTGAAGCCAGGCATTCATCGTAGGGGCAGGGGAGTCTGACTTCAGGTCTCAGAGGCAATAGGGCACCACAAGAGCCCGTTGAGCAGAGGAGTGATGTGGTCGTGTTGGTGTCGAAATGTGTGGGGGCAGAGATGCCATTAAAAGGCCAGGGCACTTAACCAGGTGGCAAGATAAGGACATAAGGCACTCCAACAATGCCAGTGATGAGACCTCTGCGGTCACGTTAGTCCCTAAAGCCTCGTGGCCTATCAGGGATGGGAGAGGCTTTCAGAATGAGAGAGGGAGAGACAAACAGACAGACAGACAGGCAGAGACAGACACAGAGAGAGAGAGACAGAGAGACAGAGAGAGAAACAGAGACAGGCGAGTCAGAGAGAGAGAAACTAAGAGAGAGAGAGAGAGAGGAGAGAGGAAGAGGGAGACAGAGAAGAGAAAGAAAGAAGAGAAGATGAGGGGAAGGGAGGGGAGAGCAAGAGAGAGCAAGCAGCTACATGTCTAGATTATTGAAGGCCCCATCACTTCTGTTTTACAGATACCTCGTCTATTTCCTCTTCCCATTCAACTGGACTATAGTATACCATGATGACAAAATCACTTTTGTTTTTCATTTCATTAATCTTTTAAAGATTTTATTTTAAAAAATTAACAAGCATTAATTTTCTCTCCCTCCCATCTCCACCCCGCAACAACAACGATGACAACAACTAATGAAAGAAAACGCAAACCTTTGTACCAAATACACAGAGCCAAGCAAAACAGATTGTGCCATCAGCTGTGTCCCAACATGTCGGCCTCCTGTGCCTTGGGTCCCCCCCTCCCCCATCTCTTTGCCTCTGTCTGTCTCTCTCTCTCTCTGTCTCTGTCTCTCTGTGTTTCTCTGTCTCCTCTCTCTCTCTCTGTCTCTTTGTCTCTGTCTCTCTCTCTCTGCTGTCAGGCAGGAAACCAGCCACCTCATGTTGACCCATTACATAAATCTTCAGAATTTAACCACTCTGCCCCACAACTTTCATTTCTTTTAAATAAGTGGAGCCCATTCAGGACCATAGCCTGTCCTAGGTGGGCATTCGAATCACTCAATCAACCCACAAACATTGATAAAGCACCTATGTGCCAGGCATGATGCCAAGGATACAAAGAGAAATATGAACTAGTCCCTGCCCTCTGCATGTGCCAAGAAGGACCAAAGCAGCCACCAATAGGAAAACAGATGTCCTCAAGTATGTAGCCAGTCTGTGAGATGCAGCCTCTAGAGGGCAGTAGCATTCAACCACTAAGATGGTGGCCTTCCATTGAGGGCCATCATTGCCATCATAGGTTGTTGTTTGTTCATTGTTTGTCCTTCCAGACATCGGGAAGGTGATGCCATGACATGCACACGAGTTGGATTTAAGCCAGGGAGGGCTGTGCAAGGTCACCAGCGTCACGTTCTCCTCTGGAGCCATCTAGATCCAGTGGCAAGATATGGATCAGGATGACTGGAGATGGCCCCCTTAAGGCTAGGTAAGAAATGAGGCAAAGAATGGACTCTTTTACCTAGTCAAAAACAAAAAACCCCATTAAATCAGTCAAACCCTCAAAGTTTCTGACCAAAACAGAAATAGTTGCCATTCACACTCACTCTGAGCCACCAGGGCCCAAACAATGACCAGGTGAGGCTTGGGCTGGGACCTGTTGTTGGCCAATCATTGAGATCCAGTGATTTCAGTTTAAGGCACGGTCTTTAAGAAAGAAATCCAGTCTGTAAACCTCAAATATCTTGCGAGGTTTCAGAAGTCAGAATTTATATTCCTTTGGGCAGAGCACCCACAGGTAAGGTTTGTGGACAGAGGGAGAGGGAGGAAGGAAGGGAGGAGGGAGGAAGGGAAGAAGGAGGGGTGGAGGAAGGGAGTGAAGGAAGAGAGGAAGGAAGGAAGGAAAGAAGGAAGGAAGGAAGGAAGGAAGGAAGGAAGGAAGGAAGGAAGGAAGGAAGGAAGGAAGGAAGAAGCTGCGTAGCCCAACTGGAACTGGCCAGTTGGGTTCCCAGTGGGGCAGCTACTACTACTCACAGATCATTGCTTGTCCTTCATTCTCAAAGAGGACCATGACATTGGGAAGGTGATGTCATATCTTGCAAGTAAAAAAAAAAAGCAAAACAAAATCCAATTCACTGAAATCCACTTCACCACAGGAGCACAGAGTTGGAGGCAGAGCTCATCCAGTCCAACCCCCTCATTGAATGGAAGGCAAACCTGAGGCTCAGAGAGGGGGAGGGGCCTCCCCAGAGGCCTAGAGGCAGAGTGGGAGTCCAACCTTGTTTGCCATGGACTTTACCACAGTCCTCCTCCTTCACCTTTGCCAAACTGTTTCGGAGGCATGGTTATGTGTAGCAGTGTGGCCCAGGCTGTGCAGCGCCCACTCAGTGGAACAGAACTTCAATACCTGCATTCTATGGCTAGGATTGAAAGGCAGACCTGGGGCCAACCTTGGTCTCATTGGGAGGGCAGTGGGGTAGGTGGGGAAAGAAGACCCAAGCAAAAGACAGAGCCCTGAGGGAGCGGTGATCAGCTGAGAGAAAAGCCTGGGTACAGGGATTCGGGAACAGGCTTTGCACCTGGGGAGGCCAGAGGGGAAAGTTTCCTGGAGGAGGCAGCACCTGACTTAGGCCTTGGAGAAAGGCCTGGGGCACAGTGGAAGCAGAGGTCTAGGGATGGAAGAGGGTAGGCCAAGAGTGGGCTGTCCAGACTTGGCCAGCTTGGCTAGCCTCTGGGGAGCCTTCCGTCTTCTTTTCTCCCACCTCATATGTGCATTGGCCCGGCTTCCAGACCACGGAAGCACCATTTTGAGTTTGGTCTTTGCAGCCTCTCACAGAGCTTGGCACACAGAAAGCACCTGAGGCTGGCTTGCTCAGTTGTATTGAGTTGAGTGAAGACAAGCAACCAGACAGGGGGCCAGAAAGGAGTGACAGCTGTAATGGTCGTGGGGGCCCAAGGCCCCACCCTCAGGCATGGCCAAATGGTCCAGCCAACGTGCGCTGGAGCCCCTGCTCTGAGGGGGAGCCTGCCGCCCATTCCATTTGGGGGCAGCTCAGATTGGGTTGAGTGGACGTGGGCAGAAGCAAGTGGAGCATCTCACTGGTACTCCTCAAGTCATCTGTGGAGATGGGCTAGTCTCAAGTCCTCAGTTCCCACATTAGGAGTGATGCCCAGAGAGAAAGGACTTTCCAGAGTTACTAAGCAGCAATGCTAAGATGTGAACCCAGGTTCTCTGCTTCCGAACACAGCGGCTCTCCAATGAATAGTCGAGCCAATGTTTACTTGGTGGGCAACAGGGGAGTTTTCAAGGAGTTTAGAGTGCAGGAGTGACATAATAGTGGGTGGTAGCTCTCTGCTCCAGCTTCTGGCCTTCTCTGACAGTTTTGTCATCTGTAAAATGGGGCTACACACACAGGCACCCAAGCTGGTAACCCTGAGGTCATCCTCCATTCCTCTGTCTCCCTCAGCCTATATGGCCAACCCTTTTCCCTCTCTGCTCACAGGCCAGCTCCCTTAGGTCAGGCCCCCATTCTCCCTTGCCCAGACCTGCTGCAGTTTCCTTCCCTCGAGTCTCTCCCCTCACTAATCCAGCCTCCACTACGTGGGTCAGAGGGTCACTCCCCTGCTCAGTAAACTCCAATGGCTCCCTGCTACCCCTATAGAAAAATGCAAAGCCCTCTCTGTGTCTGTCCAAGTCCTTCACACTTGGGCTCCCGGCAGTGTGCCCAGCCCCTCATTAGACATCACTGGCCTTTGGGTGCAGTTCAGCTACAGTGAGATGCCAGGTCCCCAATGGCTCTCTCTCTTCACCTCTGCCCTCTAAGCTCAGCTCGGATACCATCTACTACATGACATCTCCTCGGTAGCATCTCCCTCCCATGACCTTGGATCTGCTGGGTGTGCTTCCACACTACATACACACAGCACATGTGTGGTATAAGTTGTTCCCTCCTAGACTGCACAAAATAAGTGATAAATGAACTCTCTCTTTGTTTCTCTCTCTCTCTCTCTCTCTCTCTCTCTCTCTCTTCTCCATCTCTCTGTCTCTCCTCTCTCTTTATATCTCTCCCTCCCTCTCTTTCTCTCTGTCTTTCTCTCCTCTTTCTTCTCTCCCTTTCTCTCTGTCTCTCTCCTTCTATCTCTCTCTCTCTGTCTCTCTTTACCTGTCTCTGTCTCTACTCTGTCTCTCTTTCTTCTTTCTCTTTCTCTCTCTCTCCCTCCTTCTCTCTCTCTGTCTCTACTCTCTCTTTCTCTCTCTCCTCTCTCTGTCTCCTTTTCTCTCTCTCTGTCTGTCTCTGTCTCTCTGCCTCTACCTCTCTGTCTCTGTCAGTGTCTATCTGTCTCTCCTTCCCTCCATCTCTGTCTAGTCTCTCTGTCTCTGTCACTCTGTCCACCAAGTGCAATGCAGGTCTGTTTTAAAGTCTGCTCCTCCTTTCTAGGAGAGGGCTCCTTCAGGGGCTGGGGCTGGGAATCTCTACCAGATGCTGGGTTTGGGCAAACAGGGTCTGGTTCCACTTAGGAAGCAAGAACCTCTCTGCTCTGTGGGGAGGGACTCCAGGAATCCCCTGGGCCTGGGGGCAAGGCCTCCAGGAGATGACAGTGGTGTCCCCTCTTTGAGGCCTTGCCCTCCGGCCCCACCCCCACTTGGGGTCAGCCCTTTCTCTCTCTTCCCTTCCTCCCCCTCCTTGCTTGCTGCCATCCTGCTGCCCACTCCCTCTTTGGTTGCCAAGAACATTGGCATATGTCCCTGGCTCCCTCTGGAGGTCAGTGACCTGCCCTTTGGCCTCCTGAGCTCTTCCACACTGAGCCAAGAAGGGGATATGGGGAGGGGGAGCAGGAAGCTCAAACCCTGGCCTTGGTCCTAGGTCCTGGGAGGAGGAGGTTCCCAGAAAGTCTGGTCCTTCCCCACAAATGGCCTAGTGAGCGATAAGGAAGCGGGGAGGGGAGGGGAGAAGAGGAGAAAATGTGCTTCGACAGCAGATTCCCCACTACCCCCTCCCTCGTCAATTTTCCCTCTTCTCCTTTTCTTTTTCCTTTCCCTCCCCACCCCCCAGCCTCTCTGCAGCTGTCGGAATGAAGAGTGTGAAGGGAGCAGACCCAGCTGTGCTTTGAAGAGAGGCCCAGTCCAGCTAGGCCAGGCCAGCCCATGAGGCCCTGGAACCCTGTCTCCTGGATGCTGGGAGGCCCCACTGGCACAGCTCCGAGATGCTCTAGGGCCCAGTGGGGAAGGAGGACTCGGTAAGAGATGTTTCACACAACAAGTCTCAGAGAAGGTAAGGGCCATTTCCAGGGTAACACAGCTGCTCAGTGTTCAAGGTGATCGGAGCTCCAGGCTTCCGATGCCAATCATCTTGGCTCTTCTGCTACGCCAGGCCATCTCTCATGTGAGAGAGTGGCTGGAATGTACCCCGAGGTGGCCTGGACTGAGCAGGAGGACAGTCCTCTGGAAGCCCAAGGGATGCCAGGAGGAAAGAGGAGAATGTGGGCATGGAGAACCCCAGATCAAAAGTGGGAGGAAGTACATATATTATCCCCATTTTACAGAGGGGGAAGGAGAAACTCATTCTACACTCTCTCCTCTGAGCCCCTGGTGTGATGGTCCCCTCTTGGAAAATGCCATCCTACCCATATGTCTAGCTCCAACATATACCCCGAGCCCCAGTCCACCAGCACAAACAGAAGTCACAGGATTGAAAGCTTTTTGTGAAGGGACTTAAGAGATCAGTTAGTCTGATTTTACAGAAAAGGAAAAACTGAGGCTCAGAGCAGAGAAGGGACTTAACCAAGGTCATGCAGTTAGTAGATAGCCCAGGTGATCCTCCTCTGAATCTAGTTTCCCGTGGAAGAACTCAGGTAGCCTGGGAGTGGGCAGTGACCTCACTTCCCTGTCATTTACTATAGAGGGGAAGAAAAAGGAATAAGCATTATATAGCACCTGCTATGTAGCAGGCACTGTGCTAGCAACTTTATAAACAAGCTCTCACTTGATCCTTACAGTGACCCTGGGAGAGGAGTGCTGTTATGATCTCCATTCTACAGATGAGGAAACTGAGGCAGGCAAAAGTGAGCTGACTTGCCCAGGCTCACATAGCTAAATGTCTAAGACCCTCCAAGACAGTTGGGTGCCTCAGCAGATAAAGCACTAGGCCTGGAATCAAGAGGACCTGAGTTCAAATCCAGCCACAGACACTTGCTAGCTGTGTGACCCTGGGCAAGTCACTTCACCCTGTCTGCCTCAGTTTCCTCAGCTGTAAAATGAGCTGGAGAAGGAAATGGCCAACCACTCCAGTATCTCAGCCAAGGAAACCCCAAATAGGGTCACAGAGAGTCTGACACGACTGACCGACTTCCTAACTCCAGGCCATTTTCTGTGCACTGTGATGCCCCTAGCTGTCCTCCAAGCTCCCAGAGGAACGTGGTCTGGCTGGCAAGGATGGCCCCAAAGGGTCGATAATCCTCATCTGCACTGAGAGAGACCCAGGGTTCTCTGCAGTGCTCAGAGCATTCTTTCAGAAGGGTGATGAGAAGTTAGAGAATGAGGGCTGCAAATGGTCTGGATGTTTGGGTATTGGCTGGGCTGTCCTGGGGAGAAGAATTAGACTTGTTCAATCTGGCACAAGCAGGACCAAGGGGGAGAAGCCACAAGGAGACCAATTTGGGTGACACACAAGGAAAAACGTAGTAATGACCAGACCCATTCACGAGCAGAAAGGACTGTCTTCGGTGATGGTGAGCTCCCTGTTACAGGAAGGCTTGTTTGTGAGTCTCTCCAGTGTGGGGCCCAGAACAGATGTTTGTCACAGCTGCAGCTGCAAGCACGCCTTGGGCTAGCTCCCCACAGGGCCAGGATGCTCTGCTGCCACCACAGCCCTGGCACACTGGGGTTTGCTCCCAAGATGCCCAGGTTCACGCCCAAAACACTGGATGAGCTAGCCAGGTTTCACTTGAATGAAAATGATAAAGACTGAGGAGGGAAAGATGAAAGCAGGGGAAGCAGCTTGGCCTGGGTTCCCAGCAGACTCCGAATCATGGCCGGGATGGGGATCTCCAAGTACCTGCCAGGTGGAAACACTGAGCAGGCATGTGCCACCCAGGCACACATGCGTGCACACTTACAACTCACACACATGCATGCTTACAGCTCACAAACATGCACACATATAGCTCACATACATAGTTCACACACATGCATACTTACAACTCGCACACATGCATGCTCACAACTCACATATATGCATGCTTATAGCTCACACACATACATATATTATACATGCACACTTACAGCACATATACATACTTACAGTTCACATATATGCACATTTATACCACACATGCATGTATGCTCACAGCACACATGCATGCTTATAGCTCACGCACATGATGCTTACAGCTCATATGCATGTACACTCATAGCACAGTTCATGTCTACAGCACATAATGCATGCTTACAGCTCACACAGTGCATACTTATAGCTCACATACATATATGCTTACAGCTCTCACACATGTGTATGGCTCATACATATGTATGCTTACAGCTCACACACATACAGCTCACACGTGTATGCTCACAACACACGCATGCATGCGGGCCCAGCCCAGGTAGCAGCAGGCAGGCTGCTTCTTGCCCTCTTCCTTTACACTCTGGTAGAACTTGCTGCCTACTTGGGCCTGTTCCATCTCTAATGGGGCAGACTTCATGGGCCTGACTCGGAAGGTAACCGGAGGAGGGCTGATTCCCGCGCCGAGCCTGTCTCGCCATGCTGGCAGGTCAGGCCCCCCCATTCCGGAGGCTGAGTGAAACAACAGCTTTGGCGGCTCTCCTGAACCTGGTCTGGCTGGGTGGGACCTTCCTTGGGAAAGGTGGTGCTTTGGCCTGGTTCCCCCTCCCAGGCAGGCTGGCTGCTAGCAGGCTGCCTAATCCCCTTTCCCACGGCCCAGATCCGGAGACAAGGGCATCTTCTAGGCTGAAGGCTTGGGGTGGGGGTGGGGGGGAAACCAAGCCCCCCTCCCCGGAGTCATGGCCAGGCTCTAGGTGACCTAGGCCCCTGGTGGAGGGTAAAGAGGCTCTGGTAACCCTGTGCCATCCTATGCTACCCATTCTGCCCACTCCAGTGCCCGCGCCAGCTCACCTGGGGAAGCACAATGCTTCAGAAGTCTTCCCTCAGCATTATGGGAGTCCTTCCAAACTGGGAAGCCTTTAGGCATAGACCTGGGAACGGGCCTCATCTCAAGCTCATCCAGGCTTCTCTCATTGTCCTAGGCTGAGTCAGGCTCCCCCTTACTCCCCAGGTCCAGCAGGGCTCTCTGTGGACCCCTTCCCTTCTCCCCCACTTACTGTTTGGGGCCCCAGCAGTTTCTGAAAGCCCTTTCCCCAAAGACTCAGATGGCTTGGAATCTGCTCCAAGAAATTAAGAATCTTTCATAGGAGCTTATGGCTGGAGTCATGATCCTCATTTTACAAGTGACGAATCTGAGGCTCAGAGATATTAGGAAGTGGCCCAAGGTCACCCAGTTAGCTCTAAAAGCTGCCATGACCCCTGGTCTCCCAGGCTCCCTCCCACTGACAGCGCTTGGCTCTCCCAGCGAAGAGTCACCCAGGCGCGGCCCTGCAGGAACGCAGGCCCAACAGCTCCCTAGGGGACACAGAGATTGGCCAGCGGAGAAAGTGCCCTTCCTTTGTTAGGCTGTACAGAGCTGGGGGCCTGCCTGCCCAGAGCCCTAGACTGGGGATGCCAAGGAGGTTCCTCCCAACTCCAGAGCCTGTGAAAGCCCCCAAGTCCCCCTGGATAGAGCACTGGACTTGGTGAGCCAGTCAGAGAAGGATCTGAGTTCAAATGGTACTTCAGACTCTTACTAGCTGTGTGGCTCTGGGGGGTAGGTCACTTTACTTCCCGTGGGCCTCGGTTTCTTCTTTGGTAAAATGAAGGGGTCAGACTCAATGGTCTCCGAGGTCTTGGCCTTCCCTAGAGTGAGGCTCCTATGACCTCCATGGAATTTCCATCCATCAAACTTGTGAAGAGTTGGGCCAGGTTAGCCTCATAAACAAAAAGGGCCTCGGGATGTGAGCAGGCCTGGCTTAGACCCTGTCACCAGCTATGCCCCTTCCTTTCCAAGAGGAGCTCTCTCTGGGCTTGGCCTCGGTTCCGGTCCCATTGTCCAAGGCTGCCAGCAAACACAATGGGCTGAAGGAGCTCTCGCCTCTCCTCGTTAGATTGTGCCGACCTCCTGGGCAGCCATTGTGGACTCTGGAGTCATTTGGGCCTCACATTCACCTGCCTGGCAGGGAGCAAGGCCAGCTGCTCCATTCATGTGCCTCACACCGCTATTATTCTGCGATCACCCACTGCACCTCCTTGTCTGGGCTCAGCCATCACTGGTAAAGTGCGGCCGCCACCTGCTTGACAATCTATTCTTTGGCCTGTGGCTTGCCCGAAGTTGTGATTTGTGATTTGTGATGTGACTATGGTGAAAATCTTCCCCTCATATCTTCATCTAGAAAATGAGAGTTACACTCAGTGAGCCTAGGAGTCTTTCCCAATGGGAACTTTAGAAAAAAGGGGTCCATCTCTGTCAGAAGTGGCAATGGTACCCACTACCATTATGGATGTCATGGGATTAGGAATGGACATAATCTAGGCTGGGCTGGATGCACGTGAGAGAAAGCAAGAGAGCTGGAAGTAGAACCTCGGGCTAGAGGGAGGAGGGAGCCCTCAGCTTTGACCAGAACAGGGCATGCCATAAACATTAAAGGATAAAGATCACCCATGCTCTGGTGATAAATATTGATTTTTTACCCCTCTCCCTTTCCACTCTGCCCAGTAGAAAAACAAAGCCTCATGACAAATACACATAATCAAGCAAAGCCAGTTTCCATGTTAGCTGAGTCCAAACGTGTGCGACTCGTTCTGTGTCTCGAGCCTGTCGCCTGGGTCAGGAGGTGGCCACCACGCTTCACTGGCTGGCCTCTGCATTTGTCAGTCAGAGTTCTAAAGCCATTCAGTGCTATTGCTTGTTTTTTAGAACGCATTCTCTTGGTTCTGCTCACTGTGCATCAGTTCATACATGTCTTTTCAGGTTTCTCTGAAACCATCCTTTTCATCATTTCTTACAGCACAATAGCATTCCATTCTACTTATATCCTGGAATTCAGAGGTTCTCAAACTTTCTCAGTTTATGGCATGCCCTAGGCCAAAAGAAACATTTACGAGTTCCTTTCATTAACTATTTAGGCTGAAAATGTAGAATATCTCAAGGCGTCCATGTGAGTTCACCGCGGCACTCTGGAGTGTCTCATGGGATTAGGAATGGACACATGGTATGATTTTGGTCAGGCTGGAGAGATGGGGGCAAAATCAAGAGAGCTGGAAGTAGAACCTCGGGCTGGAGAGAGGAGGGAAGCAGAACCCGAATCTGTCCCCATTCACCAGTTACTGGGCACCCCCTCAGTGTTGCTACTGCGCAAGAGAGCTGTCCTGTGTTTTTTGTGCACATGGGTCCTTTCTCTTGTCTCTGATCTCTTGGGGGGACGGGCCTGAGCCAGGTGGGGAACAGGAGCTTGCTAGCCAGCCAGTAAGCTGCCAGAAACATGGGGTCTGAAGAATACTGGACCTGCCTTGCTGACAGGTTCCTGTGAGAGAAGGCAGAACATCTCAGTGCTGACTTGGGATGAACGAGGCAAAGGAGGTTAGCAAAGGGGAGCTGAGGGGAACCACATCACCTCTGAGTTCATAGTAACCAAGGCAGGGGTGTGCTTTGGGCCAGGGAGACTATTTTTGGAAGCATCTTAGCCAACCCTTAGGGAGCATTTTCTATGGGCAACAGCAGAATCATGGCAGGGCTGATGAGAAGTGGCTTTGACTTGATGAGATGGGCCAACGGGTTTACTTCCCTGCCAGGCAGGTGAAGACGAGACCCAAGCAATTTCAGAGTGAACGTAGTAGGGAAAGGCTCATTTACCACATCTGTGCCTGATAGGAAACTGGGCACAGCTGCTACCTGGCTTGGCAATGCCCTTTCTTCTTGGGGAGCTAGCCCCAGTAGGACTTTGTTGAAAGAAAGGGAAAGTAACTTGCTGAGAGCCACACACCTGCTAAGTGCCAAAGCTGGGACTCAAATGAAGGTCTTCTGACTGCAAGTGTGGTGCCATTATCCTCATCAACCATGCCTGGCATTTCTACAGCACTTTGAGATTTACAAAATGTTGGCTTTATATATGTCATCTTGCAGGAGTCTTCTGACAACCCTGGCAGGTAGGTGTTATTATTATCCCCAAGTTACAAATGAAGAAACGGAGGCAGAGAGAGAACAAAGTGACTTGCCCAGGGTCACACAGCCAGGAAGTGCCTGAAGTGGAATATGAACTCAAGTGTGCTTGTCACCAAGTCCAGCGCTCTCTCTGCCATCTCTCCAGCTGCCTGAGGTCACGAGTGGACCAGCAGGTCTAACACAGGGCATCCCCAGAGTCTTAGTGCGGCTTAATGGCTTTAAGACGCACTAAGACTTTTGAGATGCCCCACATAAATGTAAAGTGCTCAACCTTATTGGATACTGTGATTTTTGGAAGCTACATCTAGGGACTAGACAAAATTCATGTGAAACAGAACTGAGGGCCTTAGGGGGCCATGACAGCAGCCAATGAGAATGCAGCCTGAGTAAGGGAGGTGCCCAGCCTGCAGTGGAGACTCCACCCTGGTCAGACCCTGCCTGCCAATTATTTCCAGCTCTAGGCACCCCATTTTAGAAAAGACACTTGATAACAATGAAGGCTGTCTGAAAGTAGAATCCGTTCCCTTGCAAGGTAGTGATTTCTGCATCACTGGAGCTCTTCAAGGGGAATATTCCCCTCGGGTGGAGATCTTGGCCAGGTATGGTTTGGACCAGCCAGCCTCGGAGGGCCCATGTAGCTCTGAGGGTCTCCGAAGCTGGGATTGCCTGTGAGTCAGACTTTAGAATGAACCCATTTTTAAATATTCAGGAAGAACAAAACAATAGGTGTGATTCTAAGGCCTGAGAGTTCAAAGAGATGGGAGTCTGTGAGACATGAGCCCCTAGCTAGCACATGACCCATAATCGCTCTGCAGAAGGAAAGGGGGAGGCAGCTAAGAAGACTGCTTCCAGGGAGAGTTTCCCAAGGCTGGAGGAGGGAGGAGCAGGTCAGGGCTCCAGAATCCCCGATCCTGGCCCGGCCCTGGCAGGCGCATTCAAGCCCAGCCTGAGAGCTGAGGAATGCTGAGGGCAACAAAGGGCTTGTTTTGAGCCATGCCGAAGGCGAGCAGGAGAAAGAGGATGGGGCGGGCCCCTGCTCAGGCTGAAAGGGATGAGCTTAGCAGACAGCAGTCTTGAAAAAAAAGACTTGAATTGCTGCTTTTCCATCTTCTCTATCAAGCTGGGAAAAGTCAAACAAGCATAGTTCAAAGGGGCTGGGAAGCCAAGTGAGGTGGGGCCACATCTGCCAGCATCAGCTTCCTGATGAGTTCGCATCACCAGATGTGGGCCTGGGCCAGCCCAGGGTAATGAAAGACTTTAGCATCATGATTCCTGAACCCCTGTCGTTTTTCTTGTAGGAACCATAGAGGAAGGGAGAGGTGCAGGAAGCCTGGAGATGGGGGGAAATCCTGATCTTCAGAAAGGATTGGGGGAGGGAGAATTGGGGGCAAGCGCATTCTAGACACAACCAAATGTTGAGTTTGATGTCTATCCTCTGGCAAGATCTGGAGGATTTGTTCAAGAAATGGTTGGTCAAGGGGCAGCTAGGTGGTGCGATGGATAGAGCTCCAGCCTTGGAGTCAGGAGGACCTGAGTTCAGATCCGACCTCAGACACTTGGCAGTTACTAGCTGTGTGACCCTGGGCAAAGGCACTTAACCCTGACTGCCTGACCAAAAAGCAAAGAAGAAGAAGAAGAAGAAGAAGAAGAAGAAGAAGAAGAAAGAAGAAGAAGAAGAAGAAGAAGAAGAAGAAGAAGAAGAAGAAGAAGAAGAAGAAGAAGAAGAAGAGAAAAAAAAAGAAAAATGGCTGGTCAGCCCTTTGAAAAGGAAGCAGTGATCACAAGGAACCAGGATGGAGATCACCGAACAGAAGCAAGCCCCTCCTCCTCTTGTTGGCTAGAGCTACTGATGTCTCCCTCATCAATCTAGGGCCTGGATTTCAGCAAGGCGTTCATCAAAGTAGCTCAAGCTATTCTTGTGCACCGCAGAGTGCCGATGAACAGATGGCTACTGGAGAGAGGTCTTTAGTGAAGTGTCCCGGGGCTCTGTCCTCAGCCTTCTGCAAAGCCTTTGTACCAACGACTTGGACGACTACATAGTTGCACACAGCATCATTGATGGCTCTAATCTGGGCAGGCTGCCTTCTTCGGCATCCCTTGCGCCATCAGCACCAGCACCCCTGGAAGGCACCACAAAGTCACTTCCCTTTTCCATGTATGTATATGTATATATTCCATATTTATATGTGGTACATTGTTGCTCCTTCATTCTCAAAGAGAACCACTACAGCATGGAGGTGATGCCTTGTATACTTTAGAGTACATACAGATACAGATGTTATAGGTGTATATGTATATACACACCCAAGATTTGCGCACTGAGAACCATCATTGCCTGTAGCAAAGAATAAAAAAGAGTGTGTGGGGGGGACAAGCCATGAAACAGGCTGACATCCCAGCCACGTGGAGCCTTCTCTCTGCTGCGGTTGTGAAGAAAGTTGGGGGGAGGCAGGGCCTGTCTCTTGATTCCTTCAGCACACTTCTTGATCAAAGCTCTCCTTGCCAGCCCGGGCTGCTGCTCTTGGGGAGATGGAGAAGATCTCTGAGGAGGCTGGGACTGGAGCTAGCTGGAGCCACAAGGGGCCAGAGTAAGTAAGGGTGCTCCCAATGCAGTGAGCAACAAATCCTGGGAGTTCTGGGGACCTCTGCGCTTTCTGGTGCTCCCTCGTTGCACATCCCCTCATCTCACCCTAGCCTGGAGCTCTGCCCTACTGGCAGGGGGCACTTAGTGGGGGGGGGGTCGTGGAGGAAGATGTGGGAATCCTTGAGCATCTCTGGAAGGTACATTCTTGGTTGCCTCTCCCACCTTGCCCCAAAGCCTGTCATGAGTCACCCCCTTCACAAGGGCATGTGGGTACAGGCTTTAATGGGAGATGTGGGAGCAAGAAAGCATGAAGGCATTAGGGGCCACCCCACCCAGATGTGGCCCCCACTTCCCAGCAGGTGATCTCCTCCTCTTTTTCCCTCTTATCTCCTCACTCCTCACTCTTTTCCAATTACCTGTCCTCTGGAGCCCTCCTGCCAAAGCCTTCCCAGTGAGCTGGGGGGTGAGACAAAGGGCCATCCAGAGAGACTCCTCTTTGCTGTCTGCTGTACCCCTCTCCCTGCCCCATACACAGGCAGTGGGCACAGGGCTGAGCAGCAGGCCTGGAGACACCCCCCAACCCATTCCTGAATGTCCTGTCCCCTGGAGCCCGCCTGCTCCCTGACCTCTCTGGGATGGGGGCACACATCGTGTCTGTTCTCTGCATCCCTGACCCTGCCCACGTGTGTTCATCAAAGTGTTTCTGTCTTAGCTTAAAAGGCTCCAGTGGTGGACAAGCGGCACAGACCCTACCTCTGGACTGTGTATAATGAGGCTTTCCAGTAAAGACAGTGAAGGATGTTTTAGCAAAGGTGGTGTGGTAGAAGGCACAGATGCTGATGAGGCAGAAATGGCAGTGGGGGCTGAGTGTCAGAGGAAGTGATGATGGTGGAGATTGGGTGGGGGGGTTCAAAGGAGGGGCTGAAGATGGGAGGGTGGAGCTAGGGTTGGGGGGGTGATGAAGTTGATGTCCCCCCTCCCCTAAATGACTTGGACCCTTCCCTATAAGCCCAAAGGACCCCAGGCATTCCCTGTGTTCCTATTGAAGGTCCCACTGAGCAGGTTCCATGAGGAGGAGAGAGCTCCTGTCTCCCTGCTTCAGGTGATTTGAGGGGAAGCTGCTCCCTGCAGGCCAAGTGCAGGCCAGTGGCAGCCACTGCTTGGGGCACCAGCTAGGGCAGCCCAGCCTGATGGACTGCAAAGCTTGGAACTCGGGGAAACCGGGCAGTTTCTTCTTCACCATTTGACCTTAGGCAAGTCACTGCCTCCTTCAAGGCTTCAATTTCCTCATCTGTGCAGTGGGGATGACAACATGGCCTGAAAGTGGTATCTCACTTTGCTACCCCAATTGCTCTTCCCACTGGCCCCAGAGCTATCTTGGAAACTCCAGCAGTGCAGAGAGAAGCCTTTATCTAACTTCTGTAGGCACTGAAGTAGGATTTAGGAAGGAGGGAAGGGGAGAGAGGGAGGGGAGGGGAGGAGAGGGGAGGGGAGGGGAGAGGAGAGAGGAAGGGGAGGGGAGGAGAAGGGAGGGGAGGAGAAGGGAGGGAAGGAGCGGGGAAGAGGAGGGAAGGGTGCACAAAAGCCTGAGGTGGGAGGGAGGGGTGGGGCTTGGCACGCATCTGTATGGCCATGGGCTTCTGTGGGTTTGGGTATCCCTGTGTGTTGTAATTGTGCATGGTGTGCGTATGTCTGTGAATGCATGCGTGTCTGTCTTTGTGTTAGCATGTTGGCGTATGTTAGCACCTGCGTGGTGCATTCGGGTTTGGTTTCGGAAGCTTGTGCTTCTGTGTGCCTGTGGGCCCCCTCCACCGCGCTCCTCCCGCCTGTTTCCGGCCTCGCCGCCTGCTCTTCTCGCACCCCCGGCCCTCGCGCTCGTAGATGCACACGCAGATCCAAAGAGCCCGAGCCCCCGGGGAAGTGATTACCAAGAGGCACACATGGCCCCAGTTGCTCAATCACCATTAAGACATTTCTTTGTAATCTCAGTAAATTACTTTAATTACTTGCAACTACCAATTAGTGCCTGAACACTTCTCCCAGAAGTTCTGCCCCCCCACTCCCTGACTCCCCAGGGAAGGGGGGAGGGGGACCATTCACCTGCCCCTGCCCAACTCTGTGGGGTGGCAAGGACAGGGTGGGCCGGGCTGAGCTGAGATGGGCCAGGTCAGCGCGAGTCTGCGTCCCCTGCCCAGGCCTTCCAGAGGAGCCCGAGAAGGGGCCTGGCAGGCAGACCCACTCTTGGGCTCCAGCACTCATGTGACCTTCGATGACACTGGTGGGTTCCCATCAACCATGAGGCTTAGGAGTGTCCAGAATCTCAACCTGGGCGAGCACCCTGCCAGGCCTCTGCCCCAAGGCCCTGAGCTCTTCCCGCTGGGCTGCACTGCCCCCTGGAGAATCATCCCAGCAGTTTCCATTACACAAAGCATCGCCCACCCAGTGAGGTGGGAAATGGGAAACTCCAAAGGCCCTTCCTGCCCTCCTGAACTGGCTAATGGCCCCATCTGAGAAGCATTTATTAAGCACCTGCTGTGTGCCAACCCCTATGCCAAGCCAGGTGGATGCAAACAGAAGAGTCAGATGGTCCCTGCCCTCGAGGAGCCCCCATTCTAACGGGGGAGGCCACGCTTGGGGAAGGAGTCCAATGGAAGTCAAGGGCCCGGGGTCCTCAGGGTGGAGCGGCCGAGCGGGCGCTCTGGCCTCTTCTGTAATGTCACCCATAGAACGGCAACAGGCTCCGCTGTGGAGCCACCGGAGCACTGTGGCAAAGACTTCCCTTTGTGAGGCCTCAGGAGCTGGCCGTCCCCAGGGTTTACTTCCCAGGAGGATGGCTGAGGGCCTGAGGCTGGAAGTCTGGCTGGTCCCAAGGCCCTTCGGCTCGGGGGCCTGGGCTACCTGGGCTGAGGGGAGCTGGTCGCGGCTGGCACATGCTGCCTCCTCTCTCCCTCAGGGGGCCTGGCTGCTCAGTTAGTGGCAGGTGGGGAGATGAGTGGCCCCTTCTCCAGAGGATGGCTGTGAGGGCCAGGCTGGAAGCAGGACTGCTGGTCTGGGGGATGCTGCCCCTCCTAGGGCTCTTGTGCCTGTCTGCCTATTGGTGGCATTTGGCCAGCTGTTGGTGGTGGCCTAGGGAAAGGTGGGCCCCCTCTCCACAAGGATTCACTGGCTAGAAAGGCTTGTCCGGATCTGGTGGCTCCCAGAGACTAAGAGGGGAAAAGAGAGGACAGTTCTGGAGCCCAAGGGGCTTGGTTCACAGGGCCTCCATCCAGTCACCTCCAGGGATGGTCCCACCCTTGACTTCTCCATCAGCCTTAACTGTGCTGCTCCTAGGATCCCAAGCCCAGCAATCCCTGTCTTTGAAAGGAGTTTCCCACCCCAACTCTGTCTCCTTCCTTGGCCTGCTCTCCATCCTCCCTCCATCCAATCACTCGATTCTCCTGTTCTCCCTCCCAGGCTCTCACCACTATCTGGCCCCACTTTCTTCTCATCACAATTTTTAAACCTGTAGTTGACCAATTCAACTCTGAATTGCTCCCTCCCCTTCAACACCTGCCCCATAGTTCTACTGCTGCTTACACTTCACCGGCCCTCCGCCCTGGAGGCCATCCCCCCTGGGGTGCCCCTGCCCCGCCCTCATCTGCCTTCTCCACCAGCCAGCTGGAGCCACTGGAAAGAAATGTTTTCTCGTCTCAACTGGCCACCAGCTGAAGCTCTTTCACAAGTGACTCCAGTGCAGTCCCCCTCCATGGCTATTCCACGTCTTCTACCCTGTTTTCAATCCACTGTCACTTTCTCTTTGTCTCTCTCTTTTTGCGTATGTGTGTGTCTCTGTCTCTGTCTCTGTCTCTCTCTCACCTTCGATCTCTCCCTCTCAATTGGCCCTTACTCAACACTCAGGTTTCCCATTGTTCCACGCTGGATGTGCCTCGGTTTAGGTTGATATTCGAACAAAACAACGCCCTCAGGTCATTCAGCAGTGCGGCAGCAGGAGAGGCACAATTCAGCCCGAGTAGCTCCCTGGCCTCACTCATTCGGACCAGTCAAGCGTCACAGGGCCCACTTGGCGCTCCTTACAGCTGTTGTGCTGCGAGGCATCCAGGAAGCAGTGTCAACAGCCTGCGCCTTTAGACCCACTTGAGCCAATGAAGTCTCGAGCATGGTTGCCAAGCCTTTTAAGGAGAAAGTTGCCTCAGCTGCATGGGGGGAGGGGTTGGGATAGTGCCCCCCCAACACTAATCTAGGACAAATAAAAGGAAACCCCCACCATGTTCATTTCGGTGTGCTCCAGCCTGTCCTTACAGCCACATGTCGCTTGGTCGATGGAAGAGATGGAAGCATCTTTGTGGTCCTCTCTTGGGCCTCCTCCGCCTCTCATGCCTTGGCTTCTCAGTAAGAGCTAGCAGAATTATAGCTACCATTGCTCGAGGACTTGAGGGTTTGCAAAGTGCTTGACAAAGATGATCTCCTTTGATCCTCACAACAACCTGGAAAGCAGGTACTGGTGTGATCCCTGTTTTACAGATGAGGAGGTTATAAGTGACTTGACCAGAGTCACACAGCTAGTAAAGTGTCTGAGGCCAGATTTGAACTTGGGTCTTCCTGACTCGGGGCCCAGTGCCCTACCACCTATGCCACCTCCAGCTGCCCTGTACCCACATGGCCACTCCCCAAACCTGTTCATCTTTCTCATTTTCCTTTCTCAGTGTTTTCCTTTGCCCTTGGTGACCTCAGCACCTGGGACAGTGCTGACTCAAGCCAATTAGATTGGCAGCATCCTCTCAGCGGGTCCCAAAGTCTAGAACCTTGGAAAGATCCTCTAGTCCTCCCTTTCCATTGCTGACAAGTTATTGTTTTTGTTTCACTCTTACCCCCTGTCCCATCTCAGAAATCCGTCCTTTTCTGTCCAACTACAAGGCTGCTGGCCTAGTCCCAGGCCCTCAACCCTCTTACCTTGGCTCTTGCAGCTTCCAGCTTCTCTGTCCACACTCCTGTCCAAATCACCTCCCCAAGCCCAGGGCTGGGCTCCCCAGGACCTGGCTTTACCTAACATTCCTAGGTGTACTGTATCCACACTAACTTCACGAAGCCTGGCCCCTTGGCTGCTCCTGGAGTCCACAGTCAGTCACCCGGCTTCTGCCTCCCCAGTGGCCATCTTGGCATCTCCCTGCCCATCTCTGCCTTGTCTCGGGGCTCATTTCCCAGGTCAGAGGACCCCCCCACCCCCGTGCCTGAACATCCCCAACCAGCCACCCTCTGCCCAGCCTCTCTGTGATCCCAGGGCCTTCACTGGCTGCATCCACCTCTTGGCCACTTGGGTCATTGTTCCCATTTGTGCTCTCAGGGCTGAGCACAAGGAGTCTGATTTCTCCTCAAACACTGGACAGATGACTCTGAGCCTGTCTTCCCCTAAGCTCAACGGCCTCTCGTCCAGAGTGGTCTGGGGGCCTTTTACTAACATAGACTCTCTTCCGGAAGCTTTTTCATTTTTCCATTTCCTTCTAAACATGTGGTGCCAAAAACAATGCTCGAGGCAAGTTCTGGCAAAGTGTAGGCCATGGGGCTGGGCACCTCTCTTAAGGCAGCCTAAGACAACATCATTTTTTTTGGTCTTTCTCAGATAAAGTGCTGCCTGGCCACATCTTGCCTCTCTTGAACTTGTAGAGTTTATCTTTGAAGCCTTTACATTTACCCCTATTCATTTACATTTTATGAGGTTCAGGCCCACACTCAGGCTCAATGAGACCTTTCTGGACATTGACTCAGTTGATCACTAAGCAATTGCCAAGTACCAGAAACTCTGCCTCCCTCAAGGGCTGGCTTCTCTGTAAGTGAGCTCTCCACCCCATCCCCACCCCTGAGCTTTTGTACACTCTATAAACCTGATGAGTCAAGTCACCCAAAAGAGATGGACTATCTGGGGTCAGGCACAGAGCCCAGGAGACTGGCTGCATGAACCAGGAAAGGTGTGGGGGGGTGATAAGTCTTTGATTACATGAAACAAAAAAAGCTTCTTCAGGAGCAAAACAAATATCTTTGGAATAAGAAGGGAATAAATATTTGGAGCAAGTTTCATTCATTAAAGTCTGCTATCTGAGAGGAAGGAAATTGATGCACATACGTATGAACAAAAGCCATTTCCCTATAGGGAAACTCTCAAGGAACATAGGTGTAAGTTTTCGAAAGAAGAGATGTAAACTGTCATGAACCGGGGTGGAGTGGGGTGGGGTGTGGGGGAATGTTCCAAGTAACTAATGATAAGAGAAATTCAAATAACAAACCCCAAAGAAACCAAGGCTCCACCTCATACAGTACCTCATATTACCAAAGATGACAAAAGATGAACATTGTCATTGCTGGAGGGAGCGTGGGAAGGCAGGTACAAAATGCACCATTCAGAGAGCTGTGAATTAGTCCAGCTCCTCTGGAAAGGAGCTGGGAACTATGGTCCCAACAAGCTACTAAACTGTGCATATCCTTTGACTCAGTGAGAGGTCTATTAGGCATATGCCCCAAAGAGGTCCAAGACAGAGTGAAAGGACTCACATGTATGTAGAAAAATGTTTATAGTCATGCCTTTTACTGTAGCAAATAACTGGAAACAGTAGGTGTCCCCCAATTGGGGAATGGCCAAACAAATGTGCAGAGGTGATGAGGGTGCAACGGTGCCTGCTCACAGGCACAGCTACTGCGCTGACTGTTGGCTGGAAGGGGCACTTCTTTGGGGCACAGTCTAGAGTGTGGTGACAGTGCAAAATAAAACAAAAGGAAAGAAGGAAAGAAAGAAAGAAAGAAAGAAAGAAAGAAAGAAAGGAAGGAAGGAAGGAAGGAAGGAAGGAAGGAAGGAAGGAAGGAAGGAAGGAAGGAAGGAAGGAAGGAAGGAAGGAAAAGAAAGAAAGAAAGAAAGAAAGGAAGGAAGGAAGGAAGGAAGGAAGGAAGGAAGGAAGGAAGGAAGGAAGGAAGAAAGAGAAGAAAGGAAGAAAGAGAAAGAAAGTTTGGGGTTTTTTTTCTGTTCTTCTTTGGATATGAAAGTGTTCGTGGTTGTTGGTACCAGTTAGCTTCACAAGAAAGAAAGGAAAACAATTGAAAGGTAAGGAGGGAAGATGAGCCCCAGGAAAGGGGTGACAGCAACAGGACCCTGGAGGTGGCAGCTGGGCTAGAGATGGGGTACAAGAAGTGAATCCTCCAGATGTTACTGCCTTTGGGCAAAGACCTGTTTATTTTCTGCAGTTATAACTGGCCTGTAAGAGCCCACAGACTCAGTTGGGATATATTGGGCTAAGTGAGCTCTCTGCACCAACCAGCCCTCCTCTGCTCCCAGCTCTAGATCCTATGACCAGTGGCCTACATTTATGCCAAGATCTATGACTTTGGGAGAGTTTCACCCTGTCCATCACAATTTCCTTTGGTTCTACAACTAGAATCCTTGGAAGGAGCACAATTATCATTAAAATATTCCTTATTTATAGATAAGGAAAATGAGGCAAAATCTTGTAATTTGCCCAATGTCCCAGAGAGAGTTGGGACCAGAGACCTTTTGAAAGCAACAAAGTGACCTGGCTTCTAATCCTGCCACTAATACTTACTAGCTGTGGGAACCTGGGCAAGTTGCTTGGCCTCACTAAGACTCAGTTTCTTCATCTGTAAAATGGAGAAGTAGTAGACAACATCAATGTTAGAGGGTTGTGGTGAAGATCAAATGAAATCAGTATAAAGTACTTTCTCAAATTAAAACTAGAGTCAAAATGGGAACCATGATCACGCAGAAATTTGGGAGAAAGACCTTTTGGGGAAGAGGTCACAATTCTGCACTGCGTTGGACAGAGCTGCAAGAGGAGGAGATGTCTGGGTGGGAGAGAGAGACAGACAGAGACAGAGAGAGAGGGAGAGACAGAGAGAGAGACACAGAGGGAGAGAGGAACAGAGAGACAGAGACAGAGAGAGACAGAGGGAGAGAGGGGGAGAGACAGAGAGAGAGAGACAGAGAGACAGAGAGGGAGAGAGAGGGAGAGACAGAGAGAGGGAGACAGAGGGAGAGAGAGACAGAGAGAGAGAGCCTGAACAAGCCCTGTGAGGCCTGCCCACTCACTATATTCTCTTTTAAAAGAAAACCCATTTATATAGAAAGGTTGGCCTCTTGCCCAGGCTCCACAGAAAGCTTTTCTGTGTTCAATGTTACAATGAATTAAATTGATCATAATGATTTCTTTGTGAATGGAACTCTCTCTCTCTCCTCTCTGTCTCTGTCTCTCTCTGTCTTTCTCTCTTTTCCCTGTATCTCTCTGTCTCTTTTTCTCCTTCCCTCCCTCCCTCCCTTCTGTTTCTTTCTGTCTTCCTCTCTGTTTCCTTTTCTGTCTCTGAGAGAGATCTCTTGCTCTCTCTTCTTTTCCCTGTGACATGGTTTTGATAAGGTTATTCTTCAACTTCTCCCCCCCCCACCCCCCCGCCAGTGTATGCCAATCCAGAGGAGGGGGTTGTATTGATCCAGCTGCTCACCCTGTCAGCCATGTGGCCTGCCAGAGCCCCAGGCCCACCAGTCAGCAATTAGCTCAGGGTCTAATGTGTGGTGTCTGCTGGGCTGGTGATACACTCAGGGAGTAAGGACATTAAACTCACGTTCTAGGTGAACTTAGGCATCTACAAAACTAATTTCTCAGAAAAACACCCTAAGTATTATGGATGAGGAAACTGAGGGTCAGTGATCATACAGTTAGTGTCTGGGGCAAGCTCATGGAATATTAGAGCTAGGAGCCATTAGAATGCAGAATGTCAGAACTGGAAAGGACTCTAGAAAGTGGAATGTCAGAGCTACAAGGAACACTGGAATATAGAATCTGGAATGTTGAATGCCCAAATGGAATGAGCCTTTAGAACATAAAATCTCAGAGCTAGAAAGGGTTTTTCTTTGTATCCCTAAGGCTTAACACAGTGGCTTGTATGCAGTAGGTCCTTAACTGAATGTCTACTGCATGACTGACCTTGGCATACAAACATTGGATATCAGAATAGGCAGCTTCCTTAGAACATGGCATTCAGAGCTAGAAGGAAGCTTAGAGCATAAAATGGTTCAACCAGAAGTGATCTTGAGACAAAACATAAAATATTAGAGATGGAATGGACCTTTGAAAGCAGAACATGAAATGTCAAAACCAGAGGGAGTCTTAGAGCATAAAATATGAGAAAATACAGACTGTCAGATTTGGAAGGGGCCTTAGAAAGTTGAATGTCAGTTCTGGAAGACTCCTTAGAACATGATATTAGGTCTGGAAGACTCCTTGGAACATAGACTGTCAGGGCTCAAAAGGGCTTTAGACCACAGAATAGAGAATTTCAGAGCTGAAAGGGAACTTAGACCCTCAGACAGGAACCTTAGAAGAGAAAGTGTTAGAGGCAGCAGTGGTCTTTGTAGAACAATGAATATATAAGATAGAGTGCTGCAGCTACAGAGAAGGGACTGCTGAATATACAAATCAAAGTTGGATGGGACTTAGCGCATGGACCAGGAGAACAGAGAGTGGTAGAGTGGCCTAGAAGGTTTGTAACAACCTAAATCATCTGGGGGGGGGGGGCGGCATTAACATGACAACAAAGAACAGAGAATGTCAGAATCCTAATAGAATGTTAGAGCTTGAAGGGGGCACCGGCCCTGAAGTCAGGAGGACCCAAGTTCAAATCCAGCTTCAGACCAAACATTTGAGGCTTACTAGCTGTGTGACCCTGGGCAAGTCACTTCACCCCGTTTGCCTCAGCTTCCTCATCTGTCAAATGAGCTGGAGAAGGAAATGGCAAACCGCTCCAGGATCTCTGCCAAGAAAACCCCAAATGGGGTCATGGAGAGTCTGACACAACTGAAATGACTGGACAGCAGTAACAACAACAATGCAAAGGCCCAAAGATAGAAGAGAGGCAACGAGGAGGTCAGTGTGCCTTATTTCTTTTCTTTTCTTTTTTTTTTTGGCTAGGCAATGGGGTTAAGTGACTTGCCCAGGGTCACACAGCTAGTAAGTATTATGTGTCTGAGGCCGGATTTGAACTCAGGTCCTCCTGAATCCAGGGCCGATGCTCTATCCACTGCACCACCTAGCTGCCCCCCAGCGTGCCTTATTTCAAAGGCTGAAGCCACGCAGCTGCCTTGAGCCTCTTCATAATGACTCTGTCTATCGTGACCATTCCCACTGAATCCCAAGGGCCCACAGGCTGTGCAGCGTGACTGCAGCTGGAGAACGAAGCAGCCTCCACACTCCAAGGATGCATTACCACGTGGGAAGTGCTTCTGCTGTTGGCAGAGCAAAGGGACTGGCTGAGGGAATCAGGAATGTGGCTCTGTCCCTGCTTGGCAGGACAGAAGCTTCATAGATGCAAAAAGCCGAGAAATCATCTGGTCCTCCAATCCCCACATGTTACAGAAGAGGAAACTGAGACTCCAAGGGAGAAAGGCCTGGCCTATGGCTATGCAGGAAGGATGTGGCAAAGTTGGCATCGAAGCCTGGGCTTTTCACCTGAACTCACTTCTCATTCTCCTCCAGGGTCCAGCCACTGTAAGGGTGGACATGATATGGAGAACTGGGAAAGACATCCAGTGTCTGGGGACAGCGAGCGATCATGACAACAGTGCTGGTCCCCTGAAATCTGGGTGCCTGACTTGGGGCATTGGCTCTGATGCCACACAAGCCTGAGCAAATCATTCCCCCTCAAAGCCTCAGTTTCCTCATCTGTAGAATGGGGAAATCCACCCTTGTGCTGCCTGCCATACAACTAGGGAGTTCTGAGGGAAACTCTTTGCAGTCCTGGAAGTATGGTGGAGACTGGCGCTCTTCTTCTGGCGTGTGGGTACATGCAATGGGCTGAGCCGAGCCAGCCAGAGAGCCTGGCATCTGTTTCTAACTTTCTTGTCAGGGATAATTACTTGTTAGCTTAAGTGAAACCTGGTGCTTTGAGCCAATGTACTCATTGAGCTCGCCTCCCAAAGGGAAGTGGAAAGAAACCATGGCCTGGGAATCAGAAGATCTGCGTTCAGGTTCTCCTGTAGGGAAGTCCCTCCCTCCTCCCAGCTCATCTGCCTCCCTCGCATCTTTGGGGAGGTTGGCCTCAGTGTCTCCCAAGGCCCCTTTATCACCTTGTGATGCCAGCTTGCCAGGCACTGAATGCGGTGCCTCAGGAGCTGGCCCAGAGCCAAGAGGCCCAGAATTCCAGTCTTGCCTCTGCTGCTTGCTAGCTCCAGGCAGCTTCCCATCACTAGAAGTTGAGAAGAGGTGACCTGCATAGGCAGAGGGTGCTTCCTTTCTTGGCATTTCCCTAAGCCAATGAAATCCCAGGCCCGGGCCCTTTCAGCTGTGATGCTGGGTTCCTTCCCCTGTTAGGGTCTGTGTAAGGATTTAGCATAGATTATCTGTTTCTAGGTCATTAGAGCTCTGATGGCCTAAGTCTCTAGATAGAAAGTGGGACTGCATTTTAAAGGTTTCCCCAACCTGAAAGCTTGAGTAGCTCTGCTCTGCTCTAGCCCTGGCCTCCCATCTGCTTCTCCTCTCTTGAGTTCAGTCTTCAGGAAGATCACCAAGTAGGCACCACTGTATGTACATGCTGTCCAGATGGTGGATGGAAGAACACAGGCTTATACGTTGGGGGGGGGGCAAGCATCAGTCCCTGAGAAGTCACCCTAGTCTCTCCTTTGCTTCTACCCCACCTTTACGGCTAATTCTCCTTCTGCCTGCCTCCCAGGCCAGGATGAGCCCCAGTGTCCTGACGGCCACTACAAGAGGCCTCCACAGCCAAGTCTGGCTAGAGCTTGGTCGTATGTTCTTGTGTGTGACCGTGCATGGCTATGCCAAGACCTACTTGTCCAAGGAGCACAGGACTCTCTTTTGGTGTTTCTGGGAACCTGGGCACCTCTGCTGGGGCCCACACTGGTCTGTTGGCATGTCCATAGGTGGCAGAAGTGAGCTGAAGGATTGGCCTCAGCTTACTGGGCTTCAGGGAGAGGGTGGGTGGCCACTGCTGAGAACTTCGGGACAGTGTGGCTCTAGGGTCACCCCTGATGTTTCTCGGTACTTGGGAGCAAATGCAGAAGAGAGAGGTGACTCTGTGTGTGTGTGTGTGTGTGTGTGTGTGTGTGTGTGTTGTGTGTGTGCGCCTGCCTCCTTATATGTGGCAGGCTGAGTTAGGAAACAGGAAGGCAGAGAGGAAGAAGGGAATGGAAAGGGTAAGAGAGGACAGGGAGAAGGGGAAGGAGGAGAAAAGGACAGGAGGACAGAGAGGAGGGCAATCCCAGCGCCATGTCCTGAGTCCTCTTGGGAATGGCCAGTGAAGCACCACCCTCTTGCTCTCCAATGTGACCCTGATGTCACCAGACTTTTCCGTTGCTCCCCTCCCTCTGGGGCCGGGGGACATGAGGCTCTTTCTGTGGCTCTCTTAGCTAGCCCCGCCCCACCTGAGGAAGCTGCCGATTTCTCCCAGAGCATTACCCACAAGCCTGAAGCCAGACATGCACTGTTTCCTCTCACATGCTGTCTGCATCCCCCCAAGGGTCCCACTGCCCCACTTTTGCTTGAAGCCACTGTTCTTCTTTCCTGTGGGATGCTCAGGGCTGTTGAGGCAGTCTGACAGCTCATCTTCTGTCCTTTGGCACCCCCACCCCCACCCGATTAATATGGTCTCTCAGGAAACATCAGCGGCAGGGAGGTCCTGGTGGCAGGTCCTCTGATGGAACAAGATCAGGGGGCTGGAGATTTGGGGACAAAAGATGTGATTCTGCAATATATTCAGCCCTGGATTAAAGACAATAAGAATAGTAATAATTGATATTTCTATAGAGCTTTAAGACTTATAAAGGCCTTTCCCTTTTGAGGTCAGCTATGTGAGTGTTATCATTAAGGATGGAGAAACTGAGGCTTAGAAAGGCCACTTAAGTGACTTGTCTAGGACCCCTCAACTAGTAAGTATTGGAGTCAGAACTCAAACCCAGTTCTCTTAGTCCTGAGAATCTGAACGATAAGAGCCCCTAGGGCCAAGTCAGGGCTGGGGGAGGCTCAAGGTGTGGGATGGCTCATATGAAAATGGGATGATGCCAAGGAAATGAGGGGAAAAGTACTATGTGTGTGTGCATGTGCGTGTGTGTGCATGCTTATGTATACATGTGTATTTCACATGTGTGCGCACATGGACTCCGTGCACACATGCACATATGTGCATGCGTGTGTGCGTGTGTGTGTGTGTGCGCGCGCGCCAGGCCCAGGGGAGCACAGCCAGATAACGGGGATCTACCTGAGCTTTCAGAGGATTCTGGGACAGAATTGGCCAGGCTGGCAGGAGCATCAGAAGTGGGCCCTCACCCTGTCCAATATGGCCCCCTGCCTCATCCCATTATTTCAGCTGATCCTCAGGACTGAGAGGAAGCACCAGAGATGGTCTTCACTTACCCACATCCCTTGGCCTCACCCCCCTCCTCCTCTGATGCCCCATCATGGCCCCTACCGAGCAGCCAGTCTCTCTGCTTCCTGGGTGACAGGGTACAGCTCAGCTCAGGGCCGAGGCTCAGCCACGCACACCACGTCAGTCATTACATAGAGGACCCCTCACCCCAGCTCCTTAACGTTGTCTCCTAAGTCATGACGGGGCCATGCTGGGTCCTGACTGAAGGGCTGTGGACTTTAACGAAGAGGCAGACCCCTGTACTGCTGCTTCCAGGCGGAGCCTGCTCTCTGGTTTTCTTCTGCTTGGTGCTGTGACAAGCACTAGTCAAGCTCACTTGGGCACATCTGGGAGTTGGGGCCCTTGGCAAAGGAGCTTTCAACTACCCTAGAAAGTTGCACCTTGGTGTTGAACATGGAAAGGACCTCCCACGGTAGGTGACACCTGGGAGCCACAGTTGAGGAAGATGCTCCTGACATATGCCCAGAAGGCAAATATCCCCAAGGAACTCCCAAATTTGTAACCTGTGACCCCAAGCTGAAGCTCAGGAGGTGTGCAGCCCACGTTCAGTCTTGGGGGCTTTCAGTAACCCTTCTCTTTGGCTCAGACTCCTACCCCTGCCAACACTAGAACATGGCCTGTCACACCCTCACCCAGGGTTTCTTCTGAGAGCCTCAGAATTTGGCCCACATCTAGATAACAGTACCCTCAGGGCTTATGCAAGGACTCAGGTTAACAAGATGTTTTATTTAGCCTGACCACACACACACACACACACACACACACACCCCTTATATCCAAGGCCATAGTAGTTGAGGTAACCCCCTTTCCCTTTCTGCTAGGGTTCAGCTTCCTAGGGACTTCCAAAGTCTTCATGACCAGCCCCAACAGGACAAGGACTCCAGGTGCCGAGAAAATCTACCCACCCTCCCCTATAATTCCCAGGAGTCTCTGGAATTAAATTACCTACAGGATGAGCTCGAATGGCTCCCTGAGAGTCAGGACCATGACTGGCCATGGAGAGTGGCCAGGGAACCGAGGTGGACGAGTGCCACAGGGCCAGCTGTGGCTGGCTACTCTGGATGTCACCTCAGCAGTAGTCAATTACGCTGTGTGCCCAACAGTGGGAGCCAGCCCAACCAGCGGGCCCAGCTGTTTGCATATCTTAACAAGCCTGAAGGAAATGTCTTGTTTGAAAAAACAAACTTTGCCAGGCCAGCAAAATAGAAGGGTTTCTCACTGATGGGCTCAGGAAAAGGCACAGCTGGTCAGAAACAGTTTGGGTGTTTAGACAAAGTGCTGCAAATTTCAGCAGCTGTTAGCATCTGGAGGTGTGCTTGTGGTGTTCAGGGCTTCAGAATCAATTGCAGTCTTGAGTGTGTCTGAGCCAAGGAGATAGATACTCCTCCCTCGCTCTCCCTTTCTCTTGGCTCCCGTCTGTCTCCTGCCTCCCCAGGAAGGGTGCGGGTGTATTCGACCAACCTCAGCCTTTGGGCCCCTTCAGCTTCGTAGAGGATTGGGTCTGGATGAGGCGGAGCTGGGGGGGGGGGTAGAAGAAGTTGGGCAGGGTTGTGAGCCCAGAGGAAGCTGGCTCAGCACCAGTATTCCTGGCCCTACTCAGAGACAGGGCCCTTGGCCATCAAGCCTAGCATTGTGGCTTCTTGTGCCCTTAGCAGCACTGGGGGCCTAAAGGAGACAGCGAGTTGGGGGGGGGGGGAAGGCAGAACCCAGAGATTGGGTGTTGGGACAGAGCAAGGCCAATCCCCTCCTGCTGGGCCTTGGTGAACATGAGGCCTGCAGTGACGGAACCTTCTTCTTTGAGCACTAACTACCCTGAAAGTCTGTAACCTAGGGCCTCATTTGGGTTTTGGCCCCCTGTAACTTGAAGGACTTGGCTAAGTCACTTTGTCCCTGGGCCTCTGCTTCTTCATCTAAACTAGATTGTTTCTACGGTTCCTCTTGGCTCAAATATTCTATGTTCTAGATTTTTAAAAAAATTTTTATGTTCTAGATTTTGAGGTTCCCTCCAACTTGAACATTCTTTGTTCTAGCTAAGCTGGTGAATGTCCACAGGAAGGCTAACAGGACAGTGAGGGTCTGGGAATTGATGTCACAGGAGGATCTGATGAAGTAAGTGGGGACACTTCCTTTGGAGAAGAGAAGATGGGAGAGGAAAGCTGGCTGGCTACCTTGGAGTCTATGAAGGGCCAGCATGCGATTGAGGCCCGAGCTAGCAGCGATGGACGGCAGTCTCAGAAAGGGAAATTTCTTCTCAATGGAAGTGAGATTTGTCCCAGAAGAGTGTCCAGCAGGAGGTCTCCCAGCAAAAGCCAGCTGACTACTCGTCAGCCATCACCAGGGGGCTTCCTGCTGAATTATGGGTTGGACAAGACAGCCTCTGAGGACTCTTCCAAATGTGGCCTTGCTGCATGGCCCGAGGGCATGCGCCAGTGGAGAACAGGGAGATAACAGATGGAGGTCTGGAAAGAGCAGGCATTTGGAGGCCGAGTACCACATTGACATCCTAGCTCTGTCCTTGACCAGTGTCTGACTCAGTTTCCTGTAGTGCCAAAGCCTGAAACTATAGGCACAAGGGAGGCTCTTAACCCATCTCCCCAGCCTCCCCTTGACCTTCAAGGACAGATGAGAGGATCTTGGGCTCCCATGCCTGGTATGTCAAGTCTTCTTTCTTGGGGCGAGAGCACTTTTCAGGGTCTATTTTTTTTTATCTTCTCCTTTTAAAGAAGCCTTGTTGAGCTCTTAGGAAACTCACCTCCAGCTTGGGCCAGAGGGAGGAGAGGGATCCCCAAGGACTGCGTGTGGTCTGGGCAGCAAATAGAAGTCAAAGGAAGTTCGGGAGAGGGTGGGTGGGCCATGGCCCAAGGGCCAGGAGTGCTCTGGGGGTGTTCCGGCAATGTGGGCTGACTACAGGGGAGGGTGGGTTCTAGGAGAGCTCAGGGCCTCTGGCTCCTTCACCTCTCGGGCCACCTGTTTCGTCGTGAAGCCTCCCACCATAGGAGGTTAGGGAATCTCTGCTCCGGCACAGCAGTATTCCTGGGGTTCTGACCTGGAGGTAATCAGGGTGCCCACGCCAATTCTGTGGGGGTTGGACAGCCCAGCCCAAGCAATGTGCCTCCCCCTCTGCTCGCAGCCAGGCTCCAAACAACCAGCTTGCCGTGGGCCTGGAGGAAGAAGCACAGAACATCAGAGGTGGTTACCTAATCCAATCTGCATCTACCCAAGAAGCCCATCTCTGGATCATAGATTTTGAGCAAGAAGGGACCTTCAAAGCTAACTCCCCCACCCCACCCCCATTTACAGCCGAGCAAACTGAGGCCCAAAGAAGTAAAGGGATTTGCACACGATCACACATTGCAGAGTGGAGCCAAGATTTGAACTCGGCTCCTCTGACTCTCAATGCAATCCTATTTGTAGAGCATTTATGCTTATGTTCTTGGGCAGCGCTTTCTCCATAGCACCAGACAGATGAAAGCCAAAGCTCTTGGGGACTTCAGGCGACTTCAGCCCGCCATTGAAGGAACTTTTGAAGGCACTTGGAGCCAGGGCCACAGGAGCTTATTCATCGAGCTGGAGACCTTTGGAGCCTCTGGGGCGCCTTTGCCGACCCGAGGCAGGTGGGGTGGGAGCTCTGTCCATGAAGCTGCTACTTCGTGCAAACCCAGGCCCCTTCCCCAGCCTCTGCAGAGGGCAATGGAGGCAAAGCTGGCCAACTACTTCGGAGTTCCACGTTTTCTGGCGCTCTTGTGACGCTTTTCCGGGGACGGCATATTGACATGGAAATGTGAAGTTCTTATATGGAATGCTTTCTGTAGAGGAGAAGCCCTGAATTCCTCTCCTCCACCCTCCCCCAACATGTGAGATCTCTGCTAGTATGGACAAGGTGGGAAACCACTATTCCTGACTCCCTCACATGCATGTAGACATGCCTAGTCTTTCTGATCCCTACCTTTCCTAGTCAGCACCCCAAGGTCATCCTCTCCCGAGGAACACTGAGATCAGTTCCCCAAAGGATCCTCTGGCCCTGTCCTCCACATGCCCCCCCTTGTGTGTCAACAAACATATACATACATGCTGACACATGTGAATACCAGTGCAGACTGACATGCATAGTTCTGGAAAGGCAGATACTGTGTGTACCCCTGGACGCTGGTGTGCATGCACACATGCAGCCTGACTTGTATGCACACTCATGCAGCCTGGCCTGCCTGTATCTGTGCATGCAGACTGATATGGGTGTGTAGCCAAGCAGGGTAGAAGACACCCCCTCACACATATATCTTCATTCAAGCTGTATCTTGGGTCACACCCATCCATCCTCAGGGCATGACATGGAACCCCACCAGACCATGACAGGGGCTCCAGGGCCAAGCAGGCCCTTCCTCAATGTTCCCTGGCTGCATCTGGCTTTCTCCAGCTCAAGGGCGGCAGAGGGGGGGATGGCTTTTCCCTGTCCCTGGCTTCTCTGCTGCCCCCCGCCTCCCCCCCCCCACTTACTACTGCTTAGGAGCGGGCGCAAAGGCTTTCTGGGCTTGCCCTGAGGCTCTTCAGCCCAGTTATCCCTATGGAGATAGAGCTAGCCTTCCTCTTTCCAGGGAAGCAAGCCTACATAGGGCCAGGGGACTCGCTCCAACCCCGCCTTGCCTGGCTTTGTGGAGGTTTCCCGCTAGATTTCCCTCCTGCCCAAGCTCTTCATTTCCTGGGCTTTCATTGGAATGTGAGCCGAGCTCTTCTGGCCCTGGCCTTTCTTTAGCTACTCCCGCCTGCCTGACTCTCCAGCCATGTCCTCATCTTCATTCCTGAGAGCCGCCCGCCCAGCCCCTGGGGACCTCTTTTTATTGCTGGGGTCAGGGGGCTCCTGGGCCCACTCCCTTCTATAAGGAAAGCTGCCTCCCTCCCCCTTTCTTTCACACAGAACCCCTTCCCCTTAGGGGAAGACAAAAGCCAATGGGTGGAAAGAAGAGGAGAAGAAGGAGGAGGAGGGGAAAGGGGAAAAAGAGGAGGGAGGAGAGGGGAGGAGAAGGAGGGAAGGGAGGAGGAGAGGAAGAAAGGAGGAAGGAGGAGGAAGAAAGGAGGAGGGGGAAGAGGAGAAGGAGAAAGAGAAGGGGGAGGGGGGGCGGAGAGGGAGGAGGCAGCAGCAGCCGCTGCTCGGCTTTAGCTCCACAAAGGCTGAAGTTACAGAGCCCACAAAAGCTCAGGCACAGTTTGCATTCATTCCGGTGGGCTTTCTTGCCTTGGACAGAATCACACACTCCTCTAATCAGAGACTGTTTGTCTGCCCACGGCACCCTGCACACTGCCTGGCACATAGCAGGCACTGCCCAGATGTCATGGAATTGCATTAAATTGTCAGAGAAGCATAAAATCCCAGGATCCCAGAATGTGGCGCCCGGCTCGGGGGCTCTTCCAGTAGGCCAGGGGAGAGGTGATGAGGGCTGCAAACAGGGGAGGGGCTGGAGCAGTGAGGAGAAGGGGACCTAGAGCAGAGATTTGGGGGGGGGAGAAGTGACAGCTGATTGGCTATGGCATGGGGGGCGTGGTGAGAGGGATGGGCAGCCTCCAATGTTTCCATCCCCATGTCCTCATCTCCAATCCACATTCCTATAGCCTCACCGCATTCCAACATTCCCATCCCCAATGGCCATCTTCTCTTTCCCTCTCCCTGCCCTCTTCTCCCCATGCAGGTCCCCTATTCTCCCAGTCCTCCCAGACTCAGCCTTGAGTCCATTCTCTTCCCTCCCTCTCACCCTTCCTGCTCACCAATCCAGTCCCTACAAGGCTGCCAGCCCTGTTCTGAAGCCCTCCCCCCCCCCCCCCCGTCCCATCTCCTGAGCCTCTTACTTGGCTCTCTGACTTCTCCGATTCATACTCTCCCCTTCCATGACCTTCCCATGCCTCCATGATCAAGAGCAGGCCTCCATCCTCTGCGCTATCTCCCTCTCCAGCCTTATTTCACATCATTCCATTTCACCCCAAACTAAAGTAACTGCTATTTCTAGAGCACCATTTCCCACCCCTCTGCCTTTGCCCAGCCTGCTCCTAATGAATGAGATGCACCTTCCTCCTCATATCTGCCTCTCAGAATACTTGTCTTTCTTTCTGTCTCAGCTCTAGTGCCGCCTTTCCGGAGGGGGGGCGGGTCTCGATCTCCTTCCCTGATTATTTTCTCCTCTTCATTTCCCTTGGCTTTTACTCACTAGTGTCTGAGCACCTCGGAGGCAAGGCCTGTTTTGTTTTGCCGCGCACTGGGTCCAGTGATTTGCACATTACAGCTCCTTAGGAAAGTCTGCTTGGATTGAAATGAAGCATTCATCCCCACTGAACCCTTCTGTCTTCATCCTCGCCCCCCCCATCTTCATGCTATCCTCACTCCTGATGACGTTTTGCATTCTAATCCCCATCCCCAAAAGAGCGTCCTCCACCCCCACCCAGCTCAGACCTCCCTCCCCCAGTGCCCAGCCCCCTCTTCCCAAACACTCCCTGCTAACATGGCACAGAGGATGGGTGATGCTGCTTGGACAGAGGGGGAGCCTGGGGCTGGGGTCTGGGAGCCCTAAGGAGGCTGGGGGATGGGGCAGAAGCCAAGGGCAGTGGCAGGCAGCAGGCATGCAGCCAGCTGGCCAGTCACAGGCCTGCACACAGGCACTGCCATTTGAGGGAACAAGGAGAGTGAGCAGCCCCTCCAGCTCTGGGCTTCCCTCTGGTGCAGGCCTGGAGGGGCTCCTTTGATGGTGCTGGGTCCTGTGGGAGAGGAAGGCTCAGCACCTGACTCCTGCTGTGCAGCCCTCAGGAGAACCTGGTGTATCCCCCTTGACACCGAGCCTAGCCTAGGAAGTGCTGGCCATTTCTGGTTCCTTCCAGGGAAACTTGGACACCTTTGCCTTTTTCTCAGGGCCATGGGAAACCCTTGCCCTGCACATTTCATTGACATCTCAGTCAGCCCCAGAGAAGCAAGTCCCAGATAGGTCTCTGCTGGGGACTTGACATCACAGATTCCGTACTGGGAAAAGTAGAGGTGTGAGGAGACCAAGATGGGGGTGGGGAGTAGGAGAAGAGAAGTGGGGCCTAGCTGGGGGAGATGAAGAGAAGACAGTGGTCGGGCCACGGACACCCAGGGAGCATCTGAACTGGGGCAAAGAATAAGAGATGTTGGGCCAGGGGTTCAAGGGACTGATAAAGGCCCCGAAGGACATAGCAGCCTCCCCATGCCGAGCCTCAGCTTCCTTAAGCCAAGCTCCCTAAGCCTGAAGAGAAGAGAGGAGGGGATCGGAATGGGGGTGGGGATGGGCCACTCTCTATTTTCCCTCCAGCGGCCCTCAGGGCCTGGGCTGCTTTTAGGAGGAGACTTAGACTCAGGCTCTGGCTGCAGGGTGGGGACAGTTCCTGGGCGTACTCTCATTCTCTCCATCTCTCTCTCTCTCTGTTTCTCTCTCTCTCTCTCTGTCTGTCTGTCTGTCTGTCTCTGTCTCTGTCTCTGTCTCTCTCTCTCTCTCTCTCTCTCTCACACACACACACACCCTGACCTGGGAGATTGTTCTCATTAAGCATTATGTTGCTTGCCTACACTGTGAGAAAAAGCAGGAGGAAGAATCAATGGGCACAACCCCCCAGGGCCCCCCTTCCCTCTCCCCGACTCTGCTCCCCCTCCCTTCCTCCCCACCCCTGTTCCACTGCAATGGAGGCCTGGAGGACACACACACACACACACACACACACACACACACATACACTCAGCTGCAATACTCCCCACCCTGTGCCCGCAGACCCTCCTTCTCTGCTCTCCCTTGCCCCCTTCCACCACCTCACTCTCCCTCTCTGGATCTTCTCTCTCCTTCTCTTTCCTCCCTGCTTTCTTTCCTCCATCTCCTCTCTTCTCCTTTCCCTCCTCTCAGCCTTTGAATTCCCACAGTATCTGATGCCACACTTTATGCATAATGTTGGTTGAATGAATGAATGAGGCATTATGTTGTAGGGAAACTTGAACTGAGACCCCAGAGCCCTGATTTCAAGTCTTGCTTCTGCCTTCTGCAGGCCTTTGCTTCCCCCTCTGTAAAATGAGGGTGTTGGCCTGAGCCAGCTCTCAAATCTCTTCCTGGTCTGAGGCCTAATGAATTTCACCATCGGGAGCAGATAAAGTCCAGCTTGCCCTGGGGCTGGCTTCCTCCTGTGGGCCTCACCTATCAGACCACTCATCTGGTCTGCTGAAAATCCTAGGAGAGCAGCCGCTGTGCCCAGCCTGCTGCCAATGGGCTGCATATGTAACTTATCAATCCACCTGCCCGCCCATCTGCCTACCATGGCATGGGACACCGGCCTCAGCAGGCTGTAAAAAAGCATTGCTGAGCTGACTGAGGTTAGTGTGTGGGGTTGGGGTAAGGTGGTGTCTGGTAGGGCAAGGACCATATTTGGGGGCCTCTGTGCTACAACATTTGTTTCATTCTGCTCTCTCTCTCTCTCTGTCTCTCTCTCTCTCTGTGTCTCTCTGTTTCTCTCTGTCTCTCTGTCTCTCTCTGTATCCCCTCTCTTTCTCTCTCTCATTTTCTCCTCCCTCCCTTTATTCTCTCTCTGTCTTTCTCTCCTCCCTCCCTCTCTTCTCTGTCCATCTCTGTCTCTGTATCTGTGTCTGCCTTTCTCTTTTTTCTTCCTGAAGAGTGTTTGCAGCACCATCTGAACAGACCATTAGCTCTCTTCCCCAGGCTGTGGCATGGAAGCCCCACTGGGCTATCTGTCCCAATGGCAGGAAAGATGCTTTCTGATCATCTCTAATTTAATCCCTCTGGCTGAAATTCCCCCCTCCCCCTCCTCCCCACCCCGGTCTGAGAGAAGATCTTTTCCCCTCTCCAGTTCTACTCAAAGGCAGGGCCCCAAATGATAGCATCTGCACCGGTAGACACTTGGTAATTTTTTAAAATGAATGAATGAACGACTAGGCACACATTCTATTGCTAGCAAAGGCTGGCAGAGCTGAAACGGACCTTACAGATGACCTCAGCCAAAGGCATTTTACAAAAGAGGTTCAGAAATTGAAAGGGGCACAAGATCATTGCGCATTTCCTGAAAGGGGGAGGATGGGCTGTAGAATGTCCAAGCTGACAGTGAGCAGAGTGCCCTGACCTGGACTTTGGCATCACAGAGTGGTAAAGCTGGAAGGGACCCCTCACTGGATAGCTGAGCAAGCTAATCATGGAGAAGGGAAGTGACTTGCCCAGGAAGACGTGGCTAGCAAAGGACTGAACTAGGACTGGAAGACGATCTTGCAGGGAGCCCTCTGCCCAGTCTGCCTGCAAACAGGCCATAGACTGTGTGAGCCAGCAGCAGGGACCAGAGGACAATGAGAAGAGATGGCATGAATTAAGCACTTCGAGGTACGTGGCAGAACTTACGTGTGGTCTCTCAGGGCATCCTGGTGACAGTTCTGAGAGGTAGGGCCAAAGAGCATTATTGTCCCCATTTTACAGATGAAGAAACTGAGGTTAAAGGAAGTAATGTGACACCCTCTGTGGCTAAGCTTTTCCATAGCAGAAGCAGGGTTTAAATCCAGTTCTTGGGCTCCTGGGTGGTGGTGTTCACTACTCTCAGAACACAAAACCAACTCAGAACAGGAAGGGACCTGGGCTAAAGTGGAAAGGGGCCTCAGCAGCCATCAGGTTCAATCCATACCTCAACAAGAATAATGCCTTTGACAATGCCCTTGACAAGTGGGCAAGGTTCCTTTTTGCTTTGAGACAGCTCTGATCGTTCAAAGTTTGTTTTTCCTGACAACCTCGGATGTCTCTGTGGGTTTTCCTCATCTTCAGCCCTGCTTTCTAGCATTCTCCTGGCGGCGTGGATTGTGCTCACGAAACGAGAACTGCACAGGAGTCAGCCAGCTTGACCACTCTTGGAGGCTATTCTAGAGGACACGCATCAGCTGACAAACAGCTGCCTCACCTCTTAGTCCGCCATGCCAGCCCGCCGAGCCCTTCTTTGACTACCAGCGCTGTCCAGGTCTTTGGGGACCACATGGGTCATGTGACTGTTGGGAGCTTGTTTCTGACTTGAACCTAGGGGTGGCATCCCTTACAGAATGGACCATGTTCCCTCAGTGACCAAACACTAGTCTAGAGCCTGGTTGGGTGGGTGAGAAACCAGACTTAGGTGCCAAGCCAGATTCTCTAGTTAAGAACAGTCTCTGTAAATGATATCCCTGCCCTGTATGTACTTCCCCTTCTCACTGGAGTAAAGCCCATTTTGCCTTCATGTTTGCACATGACACACAGCTGGAAAGGCAAGCTAGTATGACAGATGACAGAATGGTGACTCCAGATTATCTCCATAGGGGCCACAAGCAACAAAATGAAATGTAACAGGGTGTAAGGCAAAACTTTCCAGAATGGGAATTACAGAAGACTTGGGGTGGGCCAGGGCACCACATGACTAGACAATATTTCATGGGCAAAGACCTGGGCAATCTTAGTGTTCTCAGAAGTTAGTATGAGTCAACAGTGTGTGTGTGTGTGTGTGTGCGCGTGCGCATGCACGTGCATGCGTGTGCGCACATGCTCCCCCCCCTTGTGTGTTTATATGTGTGCTGGCAGCCCATGGAGCTAATAACCAGAATGCCTTCAGAGACTTCATTAATAAGAAGGAAGGACAGAGGGAGGTGCAAGGCCTTTACCTTTGTCCGACTACTTGGTCTGTGGGACTGTTTGCCATGGAAGATAAGTCACTGGCCAACAGGGACGTTTCCAGAGCCCCAGAGGGGCTCCCACTTCCCCCCCTTGCCAATAGAATGCCACAGAAGGACCTGTGAGTGAGTGGCCCTGCCTCCACCAATGCCCACAGCCCAGCGGTGCTGGCAGAGGTGGACGGATGTGGGGTCCGAGGGCCTGGGTGCAAATTCTAGCTCTGCTCCTGCCTACCTGAGTGATCTTAGGCAAATGCCCTGTTTGCTCTGGGCTTCCTCAGTTTCCTCCTCTGTGGAATGAGTGGCTCAGCCCAGGTGATCCCTAAGAGCCATCCCGGATCTGATGTTCTAGAAGCCCCATTTACACTTTAAAGCCAGGCCCTCCTGTCAACTCCCAGATCCAAGGTTACAGTGCACACAGCCAGACTCCTGTATGGTTCCTACCAACAGGAATGACAGGAACATTTCTTCCTAGGTTCTAGCTAGCCTGTGACTTTCTGTCCAGGCATCCCCACCCTGACTCTTCCAAGGGTCTGGCAGAATCTTGCCCCCTTCTCTCTCCTCAGAGCGAGAATCCTGGGGTAGCCCAGCTCCACTCTGTAGCCTGGCCCGGTGCCCCAAGTGGCCTGGAGGCTGCTTCAGCTCCCAGTGGCAGGGCTTAGTGCCAAACCCAGGCATCCTGAATCCTGCCTCACTCCCTGGCCGGAATGTTGGTGGGGCTGAGCCCAGGCGACAGCTGTGTGGGCTCTCCTCCATTCCAGGTGTGTGAGCATGTGACCCTGGTGGGAGGCAGGGAGGTGAGACAGCTTCTGAGGAGCTTAATCTTCCACCTATAGGCCCCAGGGTGTACGAGCTGCCTCAGAAATACTCAGGCAACTTGGAAGGAAACATGAAGGGCTGGGAAAGTAGCTACATGGAGGCCCTTAGCCCAGAGGGTCCTGACAGCCAGCCCCATCAAGGGGATTCCAGGGGCCTGGCTTCTCCAGTTGTCTAGGAAATGGTCCCTGCAGCTGGGGTCAGGTGGGGAGGATGGTGCTCCCTAGGCCAGGCAATGTCAAAGTGGCCCATAGTGAATGAGTGATTGGCCTCCCACTCCCCCAACAAAGAGGCACATGACCCACCTCAGTTTAGCTCAATGCAGCATCTGACTGAGGCATCCAAGGTCCTGGGTTCCGATTCCAGCTCTGCCACAGGCTTCTTCTTATAGGGCCTCTGGTTTTTCATCTATGAAATGAAGGGGTTGGGGTACATGCACTAAGCTAGATGGCTTCAGAGGTCCCTTTCAGTTCCAAGTCGGCGATCCTCTGTGCCACTCTGTGTCTAGGGCCTGGAAGAAGCAGCCCTCCAGGAGTTTCCAAGGGTGTGGGGGAAGGGGAATGTGATGTAGATATTAATCAGTGCAATCCCCATTAGAATGTGATAAGTGTACAGGAGATGGCAAAGAGTGGCCTCAGGAATTTGAAGAAAGAGAACTAGTGACAGACGTCATGAACTGATACAAAATGAAGTGAGCAGAACCAGAAGAACATTGTACAGAGTAAACAGCAATATTGTACAACGATCAGCTGTGAATGACTTAGCTATTCTCAGCAATACAATGATCCAAGACAATTCTGAAGGACTTATGATGAAAAATGCTATCCACCTCCAGAGAAAGAACTGATGGAGTCTGAATGCAAAGTGAAGCATATTTTTTTTTTCCTTTATTCTTCTTGGGTGGGGAAACTGTGTTTGCTTTTGCAACATGGTAAACATGGAAATATGTCTTGCATGACTTCTTGTGTATAATCTATACAAAATTGCTTGCTATCCCAAGGAGTGGGAAGGTGAGGGAGGGAGAGAATTGGGAACTCTAAGCTTTAAAAACTAAATATTAAACATTGGTCTTACATGTAATTGGAAAAATGTAAAAATTAAATACTTGGAAGTCTTCTATTACATTAAAGATCCATTTCCTCCCCCTGCCCCATCCTTCTTCCCTCCACTCCCTCCATAGTCATTTTTTAGTAAAAATGATTCTTGGTTGCAAGCATCTTTTGCTTTTTGAAATATTACATTCCAAGATCTTCTCTTGTTTGTAGTAGAAGCTCCTCGGTCTTGTGGGATCTTGACTATAGTTCCTTGTTACTTAAACTGTATCTTTATAGATGTTGACAGCATTTTTCTTTGGATTTCGGCTCTGGCAATTTTAAGATTTTTCTTTATGGAAGCCTTTTCAAGAGGCAATCAGTGGATTCTTTCTGTCTTCACTTTCCTCTCTGGTTCTAATAGATACGAGCAGTTTTCATTTATTACTACTTGAAATGAAGCATTCAGAACTTTTTGAAAATCATGGTTTTCAGGTAGTTCAATGATTCCTAAATTATTTCTCCTTAAGCTGTATTCCAAGTCAGTTGTTTTCATTGTCAGATATCTTATATTTTCTTCTATTTTTCCCAACCTTTTGATTTTGCTCTAAAATTTCTTTCTGTCTTGTGGACTCACTGATTTCTGTTTGGTCTCTTCTAGTTTTCAGGGAGTTTTTTATTTCAGCAAGGTTTTTCACCTTCTCTTCTAAGCTGCTCATTTTCCTTCCCATTCTGTCCTCCAGAGCTTTTATTTCATTTTTAAAAATTTCTTGCTTCATTTCTTTTAGGTATTCATCCATGTTGTGGAAAATTCGTCTTTTTTCCTTTGAAGTCTCTGCTTATCATTGTTACTTTCTCCTTTTAGGGGATTGGATTAACAAAAATTTTTGATACTTGTCAGTGTCTTCTTTAGTTTACTAATCTCTCTAGCTTTACTTACTGAATCGAGGCTTTGTTTTGGGGTTAGGCTCCACCTACTGCTTTGGGTGGCATGGTAAGCCCTGCTTGTTGTCGTCCTGGTCCTCTGCTGACCTCCTTCTCCTGAGGTTAGGACCTTCTAAATCTTTGAGGTTCAGAATGCTGAATCTTCTTTTTTTAATTAATTAATTTAATTTTAGTTTTCATCAATCACTTCCATAAGCTTTTGAGTTTTAAATTTTCTCCCCCTCCCTCCCTACCTCCCTCCCCACGATGGCATGCAATCTAATATAGGCTACACATATACATTCCTATTGAACATATTTTCACATTAGTCATGTTGTAAGGAAGGATTAGAACCAATAGGAGGAACCACAAGAAAGAGGAAACAAAACAAAACAGAAGAAATAAAAAGAGCAAATAGTATGCTTCAATCTGCATGCAAACTCCATAGCTCTTTCTCTGGATGGGGGATAGAATTTTCCACCATGAGACCTTTGGAGATGTCTTAGATCCTTGCATTGCTGAGAAGGGTTAAGTATATCAAAGTTAGTCATCTTGCAACATGGCTGTTACTGTGTACAATGTTCTCCTGGTTCTGCTCACTTCACTCAGCATCAGTCCATACAAGTCTTTCCAGGTTTTTCTGAAGTCTGCCTGCTCATCATTTCTTATAGCACAATAGTATTCCATTCCATTCATATACCACAACTTGTTCAGCCATTCCCCAATGGATGGGCATCCTCTCAATATCCAATTCTTGGCCACCACAAAAAGAGCTGCTATACATATTTTTGTACATGTGGGTCCTTTTCCCATTTGTATGATCTCTTTGGGATACAGCCCTAGAAGTGCTATTACTGGATCCAAGGATATGCAGAGTTTTATAGTCCTTTGAACATAGTTCCAAATTGCTCTCCAAAATGGTTGGATCATTTCACAACTCCACCAACAACGCATTAGTGTTCCAATTTTCCCACATCTTCTCCAACATTTATCATTTTCCTGTTTTGTCACGTTGGCCAATCTGATAGGTGTGATGTGGTACCTCAGAGTTGTTTTGATTTGCATTTCTCTAATCAATAGTGATTTAGAGCATTTTTTCATATGACTATAGATGGCTTTAATTTCTTCGTCTGAGAACTGCCTGTTCATATCCTTTGACCATTTATCAATTGGGGAATGACTTGTATTCTTATAAATTTGACTTAGTTCTCTATATATTTTAGAAATGAGGCCTTTATCAGAGACACGGATTATAAAAACAGAGTGTTGAATCTTCTAAGCCCTCTAAGGCATCTCAGGACTGAGCGCTAGGGAACTTCGAGCCCCGGGGTGTCCTACTCTCAGGTGCTGTGCCCCAACCATCCCTATATCACCTTCCCCTCCCCCCAAAACGTTTGGGCCTTCCCCAACAAGCACCCTGGGGCTTTCTCCTTCTGCTGCTCTGCTCTCATCATGTCAGGAGGCTGTGGCTTGGGCTGCTGCAGGTCTGGGGCAGGAGGTCACTCAGTGTCGTTTCTCATTGGATTTCTTCGGCATTGTCCACATTTTGAATGCACTAGGTATGGACTTACTGAGCAGCCTGCCTCATTTTAGTCAGTAGCTGGCCAAAAGTTATCCAAACAGTTGCTATGAATTATTTTTTGTACAGAGAGTTCCTTTATTTTTCCTTTCATGCTGTTTTTAGCAAACAAATTGCTAGATACAGTCTGTGTTGTAACCCTTGCCATATACTGCTCCTTTTGATAGAAGAAAAGAAAACAGTCATTTCTTAAGCGCCTACTATGTGCCCTGCCACTGGACTTCGATGACTGAGGAAGAGAGAATGAGGCTGAGGACTTTGTGCTGCTCCTCCTCGCTTAAATCCGATTTACTGGCAAGTCAAGGCATCACCTATGACATCACCGGTCCTCTTCGGAAAGCGAAGGATGGACAACTAAGTACCAGGCGCTATGACAAACCGCTTTACAAATATGATCTCATTTGATCCTCACAATAATCCTGGGAGGTGGGTGCTATTATAATCTCCATTTTACAGTTGAGGAAACTGAGGCAGACAGAGATTAAGCAACCTGCCTAGGGTCACACCGCTAGTAAGCGTCTGAGGCTGGACTTGAACTCAGATTTTCTGGACTCCAGACCCAGTGTCTAGTCAACTGCTGCACCTCCACCAGCCTTTCAATCATCTATTAGACTAGGGAGGTAATGGAGAATTCCACCTTGCCCTTGTCAGACTTTGACTTGAGTATCATGTTCAAATCTGGGCACCATGGTTTGAGACAAACACTGACAAAGTAATGACTGTTCCTAGTAGGGCAACCAGGATGGTCAAGAGCCCGAAGTCCATGTCATATGAGGACTGGTGGTTAGCCTGAGCAGGAGAAGTCTCAGCAAAGCTTTCTCCAAGCCTTGGTCTGCTTGGCCCTAGAGGGCTGAACTAGCCAAGAGGCCAAGTGCAGCTAGATGTCAGGCCAAGCTTCCTAATGATGAGAGCTGGTCCAGAGTGCAATGGGCTGCCTGGAGGAGTGGTAGCTCCCCCTCCTCTGAGATCTTCAGACAGAGAGGTGGGACAACCACTTGTCTGGGATATTCTAGTGGGGATTCCTTTAGGATATGGCTTGGGCCAGGTGGTCCATGAGATTCTGTGACTCTATGATTCCCTTTCCCCCCATCTGAGTGAGTGAGTGTGTGGTTCTCCTTTAACTTCTTGCCAGTTCCAGTTTATTGTGGCATTTGAAGTGAGATATGGATCCCAACTTTGTTTCCTTTCTGCTCTGCAGCTATGCAGCTTCCCAGAACTTTTTATTGAATTCTTCAATTGGTTTTTAGAGCATTGCTTTATCAGACAGCAACCTTTTATAGTCACTGAATTCTATTTGTGAACTCTCTACTTTCCATTTCTCTTAATATTCCTGTCCATCTGTTTGTCCATATGAATTTTGTCCGGATTTTATCTAATTCTAGGAAATATCATGTTGGCACTTTGATTCGTATCGCAACAAGTCTATAAATGACTTTGGAAAGTCTTTGTTCAGTTGGTCATGAACAATAGCTATCCTTCCATTTGTTCAGTTCTGTGCACTCTCCCCAAGTCATTTGCATGCTGCCTTTGCATGGGTCTTGAGTGTCTACATGTCTGGTACAGTTTGTTGTTGTTGTCGTCAAGGGAATTGCTCTTTGTAGCAGTTTCCCTTGATTACTGGTGGTGAAGGAGAGAAATGCAAAGGGTTTTCATGGTTTCTCTTGAATCCTGCTATTGACTAAAATCAGTTGGCCCTTCCATTAATTTTTGTGTTGATTATGTTGGTTTTGCCGGCGCACAATCAGCAATCACACCCTCTGCAAAAAAGAAGCGTTTGAATTGCTTTATTTGCGTGGCATATTCCTGATTTCTTTGTCACGACTTATTGCTACTGCTAAGATTTCTAAAGCCGCCTCTAAGCCTAGTGGACAGCCCTAGTTTGGTATCTTTTCTAGTGGGGATACTTCCAGTGTTTCCCCATTGTGTGTAATATTCTCTCATTGTTCTACTTAGATAAGTTGTTAGCACACTGAGGAAAGATCCTTCCATTCACCTTTTCAAATATTTTAAGCACATGTGAATGCTCTATCAAAGCATATCAAAACGTTATCAAAGACTTTTCTCTGCATCTAACAACAAGCTTACGAAGCCTGTCTTTTTTTTTTCCCCTCACGTTGATAGAATTGATTATAGGGATTGTTTTCCTAGTGTCTAATGATCCTTGCATCCTAGTTAGAAATCCTATGTGGCTCTGATGGATAGTTTGTACTCTGTATTTGATTTCCTGTTCTGACTTGGTCATTCTTGATGATCTTGGTCTGTAGTTTTCTTTTTCAGCCTTATCTTTGTTCACTTTCAGGCAAAACTTCCAGTTGCTCACAGAAGGAGTTGGGTATAGCTTAGCATCTTTCTTTATGTTTTGAAACAGTATGTGGGTTACTTGCCCTTTTCAAGTTTGGAAGAATTCTCTCGTGAATGCACCAGTGGGCCCAGCTGCTCTGCACCTTGGCCAGGGTCTTTACTGATAGACCACAGTCCCTGTGAGGTCAAGCCTTTTCAAATGATTATGGATTTCCCTAAAGAAGCTTTACATTGTTTTGGCATTCGATGCCTTTGGCACAAGGTCATCTGCAAACAGGGGTGTTGAGGTGATTTCAACATTAGGAGGCAATCTTGTTTCTCACTGGCCTTTGTGCCAGACATCTTCCATGACACCCATGCCCACTGTAAGTGCCCTGTGTATGCCTGGTTTGATGCTGAGACACGGAGGATTACTAAACGTGGGTACTTCTCCTATTGCATTTGTCATAGAAGCATGTATAATTTTAAAATAGCCATTGGAGGTGCCCCATTTCATTTGTTTGAGGAAAGTCTTTTAGGCAGCAATTTGTTCTACTGGGTCAAATGTATTTTTTTAAATCAACAAATGATAGACAATGTGCTTGCATATTTTCCATACCTCTCCCCCCTGTACATGGCACGTTCTGTGGTAGAGAATGGTGTGCAGGTCTACCTGCTTCCTTCTTAAGTTTTCGTCACAAAGATATTCACTGAGAGAGAGCAGGAACTGTTGCATTCATTGTCTTTGTAATCCCTTTGCCTAGGACAGTGCTCGGTACCTGGGCGGCCCTGACCGAATTGGATTGGATGGGCGCACACAGCCGAGGTAGGCGCGTGGGTGTGCAGTCGCTTTCTTCTTGGTCACTTGGTTTTGGAATGTTCCCCTTGCTGAGATCTTAGCCTGTGGTTATTTACCATCTCTTCATATTGTTTGGCCCTAATTTTATGTGCTTAGAGACCACACCCAGAATGTTGTCCCTGCCTCAGTAACTCAGTAACAGGAATGCTGGGAATGGCTATAGGGAATCTGGGGATCCACCCAAAACACTCGGGTTTTGTTTTGGGTCCACCCAAGCTTGTGTTTTAGGCTTCCTTAGTGTGATTTGTGGTGACTTGTGTGTGGTACCTTTGTCAAAGGATTAGTATGACACTTGTGTGCAGATACCCTTGTCAAAATGCAATGTAAAAACCTTGTCAACCTTCCAGAACCTGGGAGAGGGAGTCAGCCCTTCTTTTCAGCTTGTGCTTTCTCTCTCTCACTCTCTCTTGCTCTCAAATTTCTTTCTAAGACTATTTCAGATTTTGGGGATTTTTTTCGAGAACACATGTCATCTCTAGCACAGCAGACTTCCTTATCAGATAGAGCTGCTCCTTCTCCTTTCATCTTCTATAATCATTATGGCCATTCCCACACCGTCAATACGCTGGCCAAAAAGATGACCGAGTCCAAGGGTGGTGGTCCCATGTCACTGCTGGTCAGGCTAGGTAGCAGTAGAAACTTTGCCAGAGCCTCTGTCCCTTCTGTGTGGAGGCCGGGGCCTGTGGGTAGAGTATATCACCTGTCCTAGCTCTGCTAGTGATGTGCTGACCTGCTGTGAACCCTCTCATTTGTTCTTTGTTTCAAGGGATGAGGGAATTTGGAAGTGAAAAGAAAGAAGGAAAAATCGCCACAAAGTCTTTTGAAAAGGCAGCAGACTGGTTTCGTGTCTTGTCTTGAGATCGCAGCCTTTGTGCTGAAGAGGCACTTAAGCTAGTCAGATCTAAGCTGGCATCCTCCAGAACAGCCTGGGAAGTTCTGATGAAGCATGCAGCTGCTGTCGTCCCGCTGACGAAACTGGTCCCCAAACTATGGCCCAGCTTGTACACCTCTGGCGACTCGCCCCTGACCAAGGAGCACCCTAATGTCCTTCCTCCAAATTACCTGCTCCACCCTGCAGCTGAGAACACTGAGGACTGTGGGGGCAGGAAAAGTCTATGTGGAGGCAGGGGGTGGGGATGGATACCTGCCGGATGAGGAGAGGGGGACTGCCCTCCCAAGAACTCGGCTGTATCCTGTGCCTCTGCGGCCCGCTGCTGCCAGGAAGATGCTCAGAGCCCCTGAATGCCCCCACCCCCAGGCTGGGCCAGGGCCCCTCCATCTTGAGCTCATCAGAAGCTGGCTGGCTTTCAAGGGGCACATTTCCCCCATATGCTCCCTCTCCTCTGCCAGCCTATACAGGGAGCTGCTGCCCTCTCCGAGCACAGGAGAGAAGCCAAATCAGCCCTCTCATTCCAGCCGTCCTCTAACTGTGGGCCCCCATTTCCTTCCCCCAAATCTCCCCTACCACGCCCTTTCCCCAAGCCTCTCCACCATTGCCCTCCTACCAGCCTCTCTCATTCTCTTCCCCATTCCCCTTCTCCTGGTTCCCTTTCTATTGTCCTCCCCGGCCTTCCATTATCTCCCTCCCTTCATTCCCATTCCCCTAACCTCCCCCTGTTTTGTCTACCCAATCTCCACTCCAGTCCCCCATTCTATCCCCATTGCCCTATTCCCAGCCTCCCTGTCTTCCCATCCCCCTTCTTTCCTATCCATCTTTCCATTTTCTTCTTCCCATCTTACACATCCCCCTCCCTTGGGCCTCTCTGCTTCCCCCTTCCTAGCCACCCTGTTCCTTTCCCCCAGCCTCTCCCTACAGGTAGACATTTCCTCGCCTCCATTCCTCTCCTCCAAGCTTCTGTCCATTCCGTTCCCTGGTCACCGGCCTCTCCCGATCTCCACTCTCACTTCCTTTCTTTCTGCTTCCTCATTCAGATCCCGTTTGCCTAGTTCTTGGAGGAAGTGGCAATGAGGCCAAGGCCACAGTTTGCTCTTTTTGTTGGTGAGCCAAAGAATGAGCCAGTGACACCTGCGATGGCTAGCTCCCCGCAAGGCCAGCTGTGGGGGCCAACGACATCCGACACCAAGAGCTGCCTGGCCCGTGTTCCCCTAAGTCTAGGCAGACAAAACCAAAGCAAACCCCAAGAGTGAGCGAGCTGAGCAAATCGCAGAATGGCAGAGTTTCAAAACACCTTTAACCCTAGAGCTTCAACGGTGAGAACTCGGAGCGACCTTAGAACTTAGAATGCCCAAGCTAGGAAACGACTTAAAACCTAGAACCCAGTATGCCTGGGCCGGAAGGGAGCTTAGACTATAGAGCCTAGAACGGCATTGACAGGAGAGTGGGAAGAGACAATGGAGGCTGTTTGGTTTTCCAGAGCAGGGAACTGAGGCCCATAGAGATGGGAGAAGCCGAGAAGTAGCAGGGCCAGAGCTTGACCAGAGTTTCCAACTCTGAAGCGGGATCCCTCTGACGCAGAGGTGACCCAGCATGAGTTAATTCATTCAAGCACCCCAAGAGCCCACAAAGCAAGGCCCCTTCGCTTGCTCTGCTGGCTGGCCCGTCTGCTCGGATTTCCCTGGAGCTCTTGGTGTCTCTCCTCTACTCCCAGCAATGCCTACGGTATAGGCTCAACCCTGGCCCACTCCTAGCCATTAGAAGGTCAGCTACCTGTGGCTAGGAGCTAGGTCTTTGCCAGCTGGGTCTCCTCCTGCCACATCTATCACAGACGCTCAGAGCTGCGAGAGACCTCCCAATCCGACTGGGCCAATCTGGCCCCAAGAATCCTCTCAAGCACATTTCCACCACTGGGTGCCCAAGCCCTGCAGGAAGCCCTCCAGGCATGGAGGGCCTCCCTTTAGGCCACCCATTCCACTCTGGTTAGAAGTCGGGCAAACCATTTCTCACCACCCACTTCCCTCAAGGGCCACAGACCTCCTGCTCCCCCAGGCCCACATACAGGACTCCAGAGGTGGCCTGGCCAATGCCACAGGATGACTAGACCCCCACCACCCTGCTTTGCATCGTGTTAATTGACTTCTCTTGGTCCATACAGACCTCACAGTCACTAATACCCCCCAGTCAGCCTTCGGTTGAATTGCTGGGCAGCTCCCCACATCTCCCACCTTATGCTTGTTTAGGAAATCTAATGGTTAACAAACAAGGTTTATAAACATTAGTTGAATGGAATGATTATGTGTAAGACCTCTGAGGTATGGGGGAAACCTGTGAGGGGCTACTGAGGGGAAAGGAAGGGCTTGCTTGGCAAGGCGGGTAGAGCTTTGTAATGTGGAGGAGAGATAGGACCTGCCAACAGCGACCCCAGCAGGGCCTCAGGATGGGCTCTGTTCAGTCGGCTCTTTCAGGGACACCATCAGAGAATGGGGATGACTGAGCAGCCCATCCCTCTGCTGAATGGTCCTCATGGGATGACTTCTGTAGCTAATTGTTCATTCAAGGGACCGGGGCCAGGGATGTGGGCATTAGCATCAGGGAAGCAAGAATGGAAAGAAGAGAGGGCCAAAGGCAGAGGTGAGAGACTCGGTCATGACACAGCAAAGATCAGAACACACTGGCTCTCCTTAGATGGACTGTGGAAGAAGGGAGGAGGGGAGGGAGAGGAAGAAAAATGGATGGGAGGGAGGAAAAAAGGGGTCATAATGAAAACAGCAAGGAGTGAGGTTGGCCTGGGACTGGGTAAGAGCGAGTGAAAGCTCACCAGCCAGAGCCCAGGATCCCAGAGGCAGCAGTACAAGTTCTAATGGGAGAGGAGGAAGGCACCTCAGCACTGCTCATACTCGGGACTGCTACTTTCTCCAGTGAAGCAGGTGGTATGTATATCTGCATATAGTGGTGGGGTGAGGAAAGGTTCTGCAGGAGCATCTGGGTAGGAGGCAGGAGCCCTGGGGCTGCCTCCTTGTCCAGGTCCTAGCAGTGAAAGCCCAGCCTCACAGACCTGCCCTCAACCCTCCTGCTTCTGGGGGAAGGGGCGGCATGTAAGGAGGCACAGCTGGGCCCCAGAGGTGGGAGGTTGGCAGTCCCTGGCAGGCACCATGGACTTGGTTTTTGGAAGATGGAAGTAGAGCATTAAGGCCCAGTGCCACAAGGGTCCTCAAGCTTAGCACTACCTGCTCCACAGGAGAGCAGTGGGACATCTTCCCCCACCCACCTGTTCCTCAGGCCCTCACCTACTGCCCAGCCTCCTCCTCCCTTCCCCACCCTTCCCCTGGGCCTTGCGTGTTACCTGCTAGGTTTCGGGGATTAGGGCTGGGTTGCTGAGGTGGGGCCTGGCTTCCTTCCCTCCCTCTGTCCCTCCTTTCCTCCCACTGCTCCCTGAAGGACTGACTAGGCTCTAGTCATCATACCTAGTTGGGGGGGGGGGAAAGAGAACAGATGACTAGGGGCTAAGTGGGGAAATAAGGCTGCCTGGGGGGCCCTCAGCCTGAACCAGGAACATTTCCCAACATCCCAGGATAGGGAGGGGCCTGAAGAGGATTGATGGAAGGAACCAGACTGTTTAGCCTGGAGCAGAGAAGGTTTGGGGGGGGGGCAGGGAGAAGTCCATGAGAGCTGGGTGCCCATTCCTCTGCCAGCACAGCTTGGCCAAGATGACCTTGAAGGCCCCTTCCAGCTCGGAGGGCCTCTTAAGTCCCCAGCAAACTGAATCATTGGATCCAAGAGTCCAAAGACACCTTTGAGATTATTCCCAGTAGAAGAAAGCAGGTCCTGAGGGAAGTGCTTTAGCCAAGGTCCATAGGGATCACAAGTGGCCAAGCTGGAATTTGAACCCTGGTCCCCTGACTGACAGGGACCCCTCATCTTCCCCTCCCCCGGGATGTAAGGCACACCTTGGCACACCCCTGGCACAATCCTTCCTCTAGGGTGCTCAACAGAGACCTAGAGGAATGCGTAGGATTACAGGAAAACATACCTAACTCTGGCATAGGGAAACCCCTGGCAGTGTATGTATGAGTATACAGAGACAGTGTATACAGAGGAACCTGCCCCTTCCCCCTCATACCCCCTAGCCCCAGCCCTCGCCCCAGGGGTCTACTCTAGGATTGACCCCAGTCAAGTGGGTAAAGTCCATCTGGGCTAGGAGTATGAATGAAGCTGTTTGTGGGGGGGGGGCCTCCAAGCCCCCCCAGGAGCTGGTGGTCCAAATGCTCTCCCCCCACCCAGATTATGGAAAGTGTGCCTCCTCTGACCAAACCACACCAGGCAGGCAGATGGTAGGGAAACTGTGCAGGCCCTCAAGAAGAAGAAAGGCCCTCAGCCTTGCATGTTGCACCCCACATTCACACACTCACTCAGAACTGCTGCCCCATATCTGTCTGGCTCCCTGGGCCTCTCCTCCTTCCCATCCCACTAGGGCTGGGCCCTGGCACGCATATACTGCAGGTACTGGGAGGGGGCTGACTGCCAGGTGGGCTGAAACCTCCCTGCCCCACCCCCTCTCTCCTCTAGACCAGACCCAAAGAAAAATATACAGGGAATGAAGACCACCCCCCTGAGCTCATGCTTCTGTCATGGGCCGGTGCCTCTGTTGGCTAGGGACCTGCACTTTCAGGCCCCTGTGGCCAGGAACTCGTCAGGGAAAGGTTGGGCTGAAGGCAGGCGGGCAGAAGGGTGGGGGCACCCTGTGGGGCCTGCTGGGGAAATAGCTGCAGCTGGAGCCCACCTGGCCAGCAGTGAGTGCTCAGACACCACTCAAGATCAGTCAATGAACTGGTTTGTTAGTGGCAGGCCTGGGAAGGTTGGGAGGCTGGTTTCACACCCAGAACTCAGAATTAGGGTTCAAAACCCTCTGAGTAGGTCACATTCTAGCTCCAGCTTTCCTTTTACTGACCCGTGTCACATCTCGCATGGGCCACATGGGGGCCAATGGGACCAGGCCAACATCCTTCTCCCCTCCCCACAGCACCACCTCCTAAATCCCTCCAGAGTGAGCCAGGCCCCTCTCATATGATAGGGAGCTTGGAGAACATGGTGTCCTAGTCCTTCATTTTACAGAGGGGGAAACTGAGGCCAAGACTGGTCCCATGACGTGCACCAACTCACAAAGGTAGGAAGTAGAAGATCTCAGAAGAAGGCTCTGACTCGAACTTTTCCTATACCGTATATACATCTTCTAGAGCTGTAAGTAGCAGGGAACTCTCAAGGCTTGGTCATAGGGTGGGAAATATGCCCTGTGCCAACAAGACCAGGCCTAGAGAATCTTTCTTCTCTGCCTATTCCCAAGTCCCATGGCAGTGACCTTGTTCTGGTCCAACGCAGAGTGGCAGCCTGGATCCAGGGGTGCATTTGCTTCAGGGCAAATGTTTAACAACCAACTCTGAAAAAAATGTATTCATGATACACTTTCTTTTTGGAGGCAATGAAGGTTAAGTGACTTGTCACACAGCTAGTAAGTATCCGAGGCCAGATTTGAACTCGGGTCCTCCCGATGCCAGGGCCAGTACACCACCTCGCTGCCCCTTCAAGATACACTGCACTACGAACACTTTCTCTATCACCTTCTTCAGCCAGGCTTCGACAATTGGCTCCTGGGAATGGGTTCCAGCACATTCCTGTTCTTCCTCCTTCAGCAGCCTGGAGATGTCAGGGGGCTGCCATAGAGCCTGAAGCAGAGGTGAACTTCCCCTCCCCGACATGGTCCTGGCCCTAAGTACTGCTGGTCACGGTTTTGGCCGTTTCCCTGAACACCTGAGGCCCAGCTTCTGACCAGTGTTGGGGGCTGAGCTTTGCAAAGGAATGCCCCTTCCTTCCTGGTGCTTTAGGCATGGAGGGCTAATGAGCGAGGGCCCAGGCCACTGATGAGAGGGAACAGAAGGCACTAGCTTGGAAGGGAAGCTAAGGCAGAGCAGGGCAGAGCTTAACCAGAAGAGGCAGCTGCTGGACAATGGCAGCTAGCAGCAGGCCTCAGGGCTGGAGAGGTGTGAGTGGGCCCAGACTTGAGCTAGAAGAGAATTAAGAAGCTTCTTGATGAGAGTGAAAGAGGAAAGTATAAAAACTGGCTTGAAACTTAATATCAAAAAACCCAAAGATCATAGCGACTGGTCCCATCACTTCCTGGCAAATAGAGGGGAAAGAAATGGAAGCAGTGTTAGATTTTATATTCTTGGGCTCAAAGATCACTGCAGATGGTGACTTTAGCCATGAAATTAAAAGATGCTTGCTCCTTGGAAGGAAAGCCATGGCAAATCTGAACAGCAGACCAAAAGGCAGAGACATCACCTTGCTGACAAAGGTCTGTAGAGTCAAAGCTGTGGCCTTCCCAGTGGCAATGTAGGCTGGGAGAGCTGGACTCTAAGGAAAGCCGAGTGCCACAGAATCGACGTTTTTAAATTGTGGAATTGTGGGGCTGGAGACTTCTTAGAGTCCCTGGGACAGCAAGGAGGTCACATCAGTCAATGCTTCAAGAAATCAATTCAGGCTAAGGGCAAATACTGAAGCCGAAGCTTAACTCCTTTGGCCACACAATGAGAAGATGGGACTCATTGGGAAAGACCTGATGGTGGGCAAGACTGAAGGCAAAAGGAGAAGGGGACGGCGGAGATGGATAGAGAGTGTCATGGAAGCAATGAGCATGAGCATGGACAGACTTCAGGAGCCAGTGGAGGACCGAAGGGCCTGGCATGCTGGGGTCCAGGGGTCACCAAGTCAGACGTAACTGAACAACAAACATAAAGCTCTTGGACTCGGCCACTTGACAAATGTGGGTCCTCTGAGTTCCCATTCTTTCCCTAGAAGTTGGCAGGAGGAGTGTATTGATGTCCATATTGTGCTCTCTGCATTCTGTTTGGGGGTGAAATAAAGAGCATTTGTCCTATAAGCAATGCGCAGGGCCCAAAAGGACACCTCTGGAGACTCGAGTGTCAGCAACATCCAAGCTTCAACCCAAGGTTCCCAGATGAGAATATGAGATAAAGACTCTTGATTTGGGGGACAAGCCTCCAACACTGAACCTGGTGTATGCAAGCCCAGAGCTTAGAGGCTTGGGCCAAGAAGAGCCAAGGAGATAAATCTCCACGAGGCAAGGAGTCCTGAGCTCCAATCCAGCCAAGGCATTTACTAAGCCGAATGATCCTGGATGGGCAGATGATTTCACCTAAGGCTCTGTTTCCACATCTGTAAAATGGGGTTCATAATATCCCTTCCCTCCCAGGGTTGTTGTGAGGGTCCAATGAGATAACATCGGTAAAGAACTTTGCAAACCTGCAAGTGCTGTTGCTGGTGATGGCGTTGGCTATATTGTGGAAATGTCAGCCATTATCTTTGGTCTAAGCTGAGAATCCTTCAAGGATAAAGAATTTGGAAGAAAGACTTTGGAGGGACCCTCTCCCACCCATCCTTTTGCTCTCCGAGGAATCCTGTTTGGAATGAGGGTGGGGCAAGATGCAAAGATCTAGATTTGGGACCAGGAGAAAAAAAAAAACGCTTACTACATAGATTGCAGCAGGAAAATAGATCAAGTGACCTGCTGGTGGCTAAAGAGTTGTTTGCCACAAACTTATCCAAACCCCAAACATTAAAAACAATTTTATGCCAGATAACAGAACAATTAGAGCTCATTCTACAAGACAAGAAGACAAAAATCCCTTTGCAGTGTTAAAAAAAAAGACAAAAAAGTAAAATAGTATAGAGGGAGAAGAGAAGTGGCCAACAGAGACACCCACAGTTAATGATGTGACCTGGGTGAAGAACTAACAGAGAAAACTGAGCAGGAGTGGTCTGACAGATGGTAAAAGAGCTAGGACAGAGCTGTGCCACGGGAACCTAGAGAGAAAGAGCAGAGGGTGATCCACAGTGTCAAAAGCGGCACAGAGGTAAAGGAGGGTGAGGGTTGGAAAAGGCCATTGGACTTGGCACTTAAGGGATCATTGGTAACTTGGGAAAGAGGGGTTTCAGTGGATTGATGAGGGTGGAAAGCAGATTGCAGAAAGATTAGGGGAATGAGAGGCAAGTGGAGGCACCAGTTGAGAAAGCCTTCTCAAGGAGGTTAGCCACAACTATGGGGAGGAGAGCTATAGGGTGCTAGCTAGCAGAGATGGATATATCAAGTGGTGGGTGTCTTTTCAGCCTCAGGGAGTGTGTGCATGTTTGTAGGCAGCAGAGAAGAAGCCAATAGTGAGGGAGAGACTGAAGATTGGAGAGTGAGTGGGGACATTTTGCTGGGATGTGATCAGGGGTGAATGCAATAGAGTTTGCCTGGGTAATGTGAGTCAGAAGTGAAGGAGGAGATACTGCAGAAGACCCCAGAGGAAGAGCAAGAGCGAAGAAGAGGGAGCTCTTGGTGAAGTATGAAGGGAGGTTCTCAGCTGGGAGGATGAGGGAGGGGGTGCAGTGGGAGGCTTGGGAAGTGACGAAAAGGTTAGAAGAGCTGCTTCTGATAGCAGATCAATTAGGAAGCTATAAAAGAATTGCCTTGCAGCACTGAGGGCCCAAAGTGGACTCAGTCAGCATGGTTTCAGTTATTCCTCTAGCTCCATTCGACAGCACATGAATAAAAATGAAAACAGAAGATGGTGGAAGTTATCCAAGGTTGGAGCTTTCCAGGGCAAGATCAGAGACAGGATGAAGGGGCAAGGGACTCCAGAGAAGAGGATAATGTAGAGTTGAACTAGGTCACCAAAGAGTAGAGGTAGAAGAGAGTATAGTCAGGGCAGGGGTGATAGCCTGGGAAAGAACTAAGGTGTGGAAGGTTTGGAGGTCATGGTGAGGATGAAGGGCAGGGTTAGGGGTCATGAGACAGAGGAAGAGGTGAAATGATAAAAGATTATGATCAGATTAAGGAATTTTCAAGTTCATGAATATGAAGATGGAACACTCGTGTGTAAGTGAGATAGGGTAGAGGAGGAGATCATGGGGATGGAGTAAAATGAGGAACTGGAAGTTAGAGTACTTGGAGGAATATCCTGGTATAAGGGAAGGAGCTGGGGCAGAGAGAAGACTGTGAGCCAGGCACTGACCTCATTGAGGGAAGAAGAAAATCCCGGGAGTCGTTAGATAATCACTGCCACAGTTGGATAAAATTGAAGAAATTTCTTAACAAATGTGGTAGAAGGAGATCCTGGAAGTAGCAATGGGGAGCAAGGAATATTCTGAATTCTCACTCCCCTACCAGGACCAGTGAATCAGAGGGAATGAGGGAAAGGGGGGCCAGGAAGGCTGGTTAGCACTCAGTGAGAGCCAGAAGGTGGAAGAAGAGAGAAAGGAAGAGATTTAAGGTACAAAGAAGTTTGTTAATGATGGATTAGGCCTGCCCAGCGCTCTCTCTTCCAGAGGTTACTCAGGGCAAAGACCCAGGCCCACTGAGTCTCAGGGTCTGTGAAGTAATGGAAAGGGGAGCAGCTGAAATTGAGCAAAGAGGAAAGTGAAAACAACAACAACATAGAGAAGGCCTGAATCGAAACCTAGCACAAAGCAGAGAGGCCAATTATAAAGACCGAAGGAAGGATGAGTAAACCTCAAAGAGAAGCCAATAACACTGAGCAAATATTATACCATGAAGGAAAACAAAACATTTCCTGATGAAAGACAGAAAACTGCTTTATTTGGAGAAACAAGAGGTCTAGACTATCAAGGGAAATAATAAAAAAGAGTAGGGATGAAGGGGAAGAGCACTTCCAGACCTGTAGCTACACAATAAAGCAGCAAGCAGCAAAACCATTTGGTACAGGTTAAGGAACAGAGAGATAGATCACTGGGACAGACCAGACAACAGAGAATCAGATACAATAGTACTCAATAACCCAGAGTTCAATAAAGCTGAAAACATAAATCGCTTGAGAAAGAACTCTCTATTGTCAAACAAACAAAGACTTCTGAGAAAAATGGAAAGCAGTCTGGCAGAAATAAGGCTCACACTAACACTTTGCACCATCTTCCACGATACATTCTAAGTGGCTACATGACCTTAATGTAAAAGATCGTACCATAAAAACAGAAAAGAAGAAAATCACAGCCCTCTCACAGCTCTGGACACCAAACAAAGGCCAGAGACCATTACCAAAGATAAAACAGAGAACTTTGAGGCCATAAAACTAACAACATTCATGCACTGAAGATAAATGGTCAAATGGGAAAAAAAATCTTTGTATGCAATGTTTCTGATAATGGTTTAGTATCCAAGATATATAAACTATTAATAAATACATTTGACTAATAGCAGTCCCCAATAGATAAGTGGACAAAGGATATGATCAAACAATTCTCAAAAGAGAAATTACGAACTATTAACAAGCATGTGAAAGAATGCTCCAAATCACTAATAATCAGAAAAGTCAAAGCAAAACAAGCAAAGATGACAGAAGAAGGGAATACTCAATGTTGGAGGGATTGGGGCAAGGTAGGCACACTAGTAATAGAGTGCCAGAGCCCGAATCAGGAAGACTCAAGTTCAAATCCAGCCTCAGACACTTATACTTGACCCTGGGAAACTCAGTTAACCTCTGTTTACCTCAATTTCTTCAACTATAAAAATGGGGATAATAATAGCACTTGCCTCCCAAGGTTGTCATAAAGATCAAACGAGATAATACCTGTAAAGCACTTAGCATAGTAAATGTTTATTTCCTTCCTAGGGTGTTGTTGATAAAGCTTTGAATCAGTACAACCATTTTGGAAAACGATTTAGAATTTTGTGACTAAAATATTCATATCCTTTCACTCAGAGAGTCCATTAGGGCTTATACCCGAAGAAGGCCATCAATAAGAAGAAAGTTACCACTTTTTGTGATAAAGAATTAGAAACAAAGTTGATGCAAATCAATTGGGGAATGGTCAAACAAGTGGTGGCACTGGAATGTCATGGGATATTACTGGGCTGTAAAAATAACGAATGTGATGAGTTCAGAAAAGCCTGGGAAGATCTCCATGAACTGATGCAGAGCCAAGAAAACAATTTCTACAGGAACTACAACAATGCCAATGGAAAGAACAACCCATGTGAAAAGTGAAGTCTTTAAAAAGATGCCAAACTCAGTAATTAAAAACAAAACAGTGAAGGTGACAAAGAACCAATAGTGGAACACAACTCTCACATCATGACATGGAGGTGGAAGACCACTAATTCAGAATATAGTCAACATTGTCAGATGTAGTGACTATACCCAAGGGAGCGGTGAGTCTGGGGCAGGTTGAAATGGTTGTGCTATACAAGCAAAGCTAATCATTAAAACATTGAAAAATATTTTTTTTTCCATTCAAAGATGGAAATGAGGGAGACAGGTTGAGCCAGATAAACAGGCATCTTGGCAGGCTTTGAATCTTATCTTCTGGCTGAACATACACCTTCTGGTCAGAATCTCTGTTTCTGTCATTGGTTTTCCACTTCCATTTTAACCATTTGAATTTCAATGCTTTGGATAAATCATGATACTAACCTTAAAGAAAAATGTGAATGTTGCAAAATTACAAAGAACAAGCATGGATCCAAAGAAGAAATGTGGGAAGAGAAATGCCTCCACCCCACCCCTCTACCCCTCTGCAGAGGTGGGAGGTCAGTGAGTGTGGTAAATACATTTTTAGACTTTTAGGATTATATTTGATTAGTTTTGCTGGGTTTTTTCTTCATTTTTTTCTTTAAAAATAGTTTTAGACATGTGGAATGGCTCTCTAAGAGTAGGGAGGGGGAAAGATACTAGGAAGAATATTGGTGATGTCAAATAAGTAAAACAAATAACTAAATGAAATTTTAATTGAAAAAATGAAAAAGACAGACCAATGTTCTGGATCCCTCAGATTACATGATACAACAGCAGGGAATTCCAGGGAGAAATGGTTCAAGAGAGAAATAAAGCCCTTAGAAAAAGAAACCGAGAATAAATTTAGGCCAGAGAGTATAGCTCTTGGTGCAGACTTAAAAAGCAGACCTAGAATAAGAGGAATTAAATAGATGATAAAGAATCTCTTCAAATGGGTAGAGGCTGTGAGAGAGAAGAATGGATCTAGAATACAAAAAAGTCATAAAGTAGAAGACAATTCAGTAGAAGAGAAGCAAAAAACAAGCCATTCCAACACCATTGACATTCCATGAAGCCAAAGCCCTGTCCTTTGACATATGGATGCCAAAGAGAGGAAGGATCGTGGGATCAGAGATTTAGAACTCAAAAGTGCTCATTTTACAGAGGAGGAAATATAGACCCAGAGAGGTAAAGCAACTTGGTTAGGGTCACATAATTAATGTTTGAGGTGGGATTTGAACCCAGGTCTTCTAGAAGAACAAAAAAACAAAACCCAAATGTCATATTGCAGGAAATAATACCAAAAAGCTGTCTGGAACTTCTGCATATAGACAACAAAGCACAAATTGAGACAATCTACAGATCACCACTAGAAAAAAAAATGCATCAGGGTCTCAGTTTTGAGAGTCTGTAGTGGTACCCCATCCCCATCAACTGGTATAGCCTCTTCCCTGTGACTAGCAACCTCTTCCCCACCCCCAGGTCCCCCCACCCCACCCAGTGCAGTTTGGAGTCACTGTCTGCCAAAAATAGAAACACCCTTCCCCTGCCACTTCTTCCTCTCATCTCACGTTTCTTATTTGTGTCAGCCCATCTCCTCCCTGGGCCCTGTCCTCCTCTACCTTCCCATTCTATTGTACCATCTGGACCATCCATTTTCTCACTAACAAACTTGGCTTCACCGGAATGTCTTCCTGTCTTGCTCTTTCCATCTCAAGTCCACAAGCCCTGGCTCTCTCCAGAGATGCCTCATTCTTGGTCACCTCCAGTCCTTTAATGGTCCTTGACACTCTGGGCTAGGATAAGAACTAAGGGGGGGGGGGGAGCGGAGCCAAGATAGCGGAGTGAAAGCAGTGACTTGCTTGAGCTCTCCTCCAAACCCCTCCAAATACTCATAAAAAATGGCTCTAAACAAATTCTGAAGCAGCAGAACCCACAAAAAGACAGAGTGAAACAAATTTCCAGCCCAAGACAACCAGGATGATTGATCAGAAAAGTGTATCTTGCCGGGCTGGGAGCTCAGCACAGCGTAGGCATGCAGGCCGCAGCAAACCTGGAGCAGGCCTCAGAGGACTGAATCTCGGGTAGCTGTGGAGGTTTCCAGACTCCTCAATCCACAAATGCCAAAGACAACTTAGAAGGTCAGTGGGGAAAGTCTGTTTCTGTCGGTGCTGAGAAAGGAAGGTGGGGTACCAGCTCCATTCCCCAAGAGCATGGCCGAGGTGGGGGGGGGCAGCTGCTTGCCAAGCTTCTGGCCCACAGACTGAGGGGGAATCCAGTGGCTGATCAGAGAGGGATTACAGGGATCTCTTTGCCAGTGCGGGGCAGGAATCTCTTCCTTTGCCCGTTTTTGGATCTGGGTCACAGTTCTGGGCAGCGGTGCTGGGGTGAGGAGGAACACTGGGCGTGGTGGAGCTTGTAGTGGCTGTGGAGAGGAACCCCTCCTCACAGTTACAGGACAGAAAGGAATACTTGTGGTCACAGGCCAGGAAAGGAGTAAACACCTCGCCCCTTATCATAACACCTTGGAAGAACTGAAAATTTACAGGTCCCTACAATTATCTCTGAAAACAGCTGTACAAACCCCCCAAAGCTTGGGACAGTACATTCTCCACATTGGAAGCAGATTCATACCTTAACAAACAGTTTAAAACTCAAGTAATTGGCCGGGATCATGAGCAAGTAGCACAAAAAGAGTCAGACCATAGAATCTTATTTTGGTGAAAAAGAAATAGTTCTGAGGAGGGACAGGGTCAAAAGAAAGAATAGAATAAATGGGAGGGCAGGATAGGATTAAGGGAAATAGAGTTCGTTTTTCACAACATGTCTACTATGGATGTGTTTTACATAACTGCACATGTACAACCTATATTGAGTTGCTTGCCTTTTCAATGAGGATGGGTGGGGAGGGAGGAAGAGAGAAAATTTGAAACCTAAAGTTTTCAAAACATGTGTTTTAAAAAAATGTTTTCACATGCTACTGGGAAATAAGAAATATAGGAAATCAGGTACAGAAGTCTATCCTGCCCTACAGGAAAATAGAAGGGGAAGGGGATAAGAGAAGGGGGGAAGAGATAGAAGAGAGGACAGACTAGGGGAAGGGATATTCAGAATGCATGCCATCTTGGAGTGGGGGGGGGGGAGATGGGGTGAAAATTTGGAACTCAAAAACTTGTGGAAGTGAATGTTGAAAACTAAAAATAAATAAATTTATATTGAAAAAAAATTAAATTTAAAAAAAAAAGAACTAAGCATGGCCCTTGTTGCTGAGGCCACTTCACCAGCCTCCCTCTGCTGCCCTTGCCCAGCTAGCTCTTTGTCTTTCCTGTTTATTCCATCTGCTTGTGTCAGCCAGCCCCAATCCTGCTTGCCGTCATCTCCCAAAGCCTAGTCACAGGCCTTCCTTTCCTAAGGGGGTTCAGCACATTGTTCTCAGTCTTCTCATCCCCACATCATGACCATGATCGAACTGGGGGTAGCAGCCTCCAGCTCAGCAGCCCCCTCAACTTTCTACAGGGTGGATGGGACCCAACATCTGACAGTCACCTCCACAAGCCTGAGCTCTGAGTTCTCTTTCTGATAATTGTCCCTTGTCTGTCTGCCTCTCCCTTTGCCCCACTCCTCACAAACCGATTTTTTTTTCATTTTGATCATCATCCCCAGCTGCTGCCCCTTCTGTTCCTGTTCTCCCAGGCCATCATCTCCACACTGACCTCCCTCTCCTCTCCTCTCCTACCTTCATAGTCTTGGCCTTTTCATTCGCTAAGCCAATGGTACATCATCCCTTAAACTGATCATGTGCTTGTCCTGCTAAGCCTCAGCCTGGACTCACCTCCACCATCCTCGTTCTCCAGGACCGAAGGCAGCTGGGTGCACAGGGCGCTAGCTCATCTCACCTGGGCCTTCTCTGCTGCATGGCAGTCAGCCTTTTATTATGATTTCCTGATTGGCTCTTTAGCATATTTCTCTGAAGAGCTAGCCTACCCTTTCTCACCTCAAGATCCCTTAATACCCAACACTTGTCTCCCACCCTCATCCCCCTGCTCCATTCCCAGCACGTGAACTCCCCTCCCCTTTATCAAGAGAATCAAGACCATCCACAGGAGAGGTTCCTCCCCTTTCTTACTTGGTGCCTGCAAACCTTCGTAAGCTTTCATTTTTTGTTTTGTCCTTTCTTCCAGTTTTCTCCAAGAGCTTAGCCCTTTGATCTGGCTCTGGCTCCGGCTCTCACTCTTGGAGGTGAAGGCACTAAAATTAAAGAGAGCTGAGAAAAGCTTCTTGCAACATGTGGGACTTTAGCTGAGAGCTGAAGGAAGCCAGGGAGGCTAGAAGGGGGAGATGAGGAGGGAGAGAGGTCCAAGCATAGGGGGCAGCTGGGGAAAATGCTGGGAGGGGAGAGACGGAGTGCTCTGTGTGGGGAAAAGCCAGGAGCTGTAGAGCCAAATACATCGAGGAGCGTAAAGGCATGAGAAGACTGGAAGGATGGAGACCAGCCAGGGTGTGAAGGGCTTTAAAAGCCAAAGAGAGGATCTTCTGTTTGCTTGGGGAGGTGATAGGGAGTCACTGGAGTTTATTGAATAGGGCAGAGATGTGGTCAGGCCCACACTTCGGGAATGTCATTTTGACACCTGAACGAAGGGTGGGCCGGAATGGGGAGACTTGAGGCAGGCAGAGCCGCCAGCAGCTACTGTAACGATCCTAGCATGAGGTGGCCAGGGCCTGCACCAGAGCAGAGAAATGTTACAAAGGCAGAAATTACAGGACTTGGCGGCTGATTGAATGTGGGGGAGGTGAGAGAGGCTGAGGGTGAGCCCTAGGTTGTCAGCCTCGTGGTACCCTCAACAGTAGTAAAGACGGTAGAAAGAGGAGAGGGTCTGGGGAGGTGGGAAGATAAGACACGTTGCATTTGAGATGTCTGTGACAGCCGGTTTGAGATGGCCAATAATTAGTTGGAGATGGAAGACTGGTGGTTGGGATGGAGGTTAGGGCTGGACAAGTAGGTTTGCGAATCACAACCATCAATCTGACAACTGGATCCATGGGGGTGAATGAAGTCACCCAGTGAAACAGCATAGAGGTAGAGGAGCAGAGGGTCCAGGACAAAGCCCTGAGGGACACCCACAGTTAGTGAGTGTGACATGGATGAAGAATCTGGACTTGGGGTCAGGAAGACTTCATTTAAATCCTGCCTCAGACATTTATAAACTGTGTGACTGTGGGCAAGTCACTTAATTTCTCTCTTGGCCTCAGTTTCCTCATCTGTTAATTGGGGCAATAACATTGCATCCCTCACAGGACTGTTTCGAGGATTGAATGAGATAATGTATAGGGAGGGTGTGTGTGCGCGTGCGCCTCAGGATTTTTATGTGGATTTTTCTGCCACTAGCTACAGGTAGATCTTCTCTCTACATTGGCACACTGACGGATGCAAATGGATCTACAGAACTTGAATGAGCTCATCACAGTGTCTCCCTGGGCCTTGGGCTGGGCAGTTCCTCTAGTCCGAGAGAGGTGCCCTAAGAGTTCAAGTTATTGAAGAAGAGCCAACTAGGCAGCTGGGGCAGGCAGGGCATGCGCTAGTCACTTTGAGCATCTTGGGCATTAGTCTCAACCTCAGAAGACTTGGGTTTAAGCCCCAGTTCTGTGGTTCCTTGATGTGACCTTGGACACTTCCCCTTTCTGTTCCTCATTTTCCCCATTTATAAAATGGGGATACCTGTATATCCCCAACCCTACTTACAGGGCAGCTAGGTGGCACCATGGCGAGAGCACTGGGCTTGGCAACAGGAAGACTCCAATCTGGCCTCAGACGCTAGCTGTATGACCCTAGACAAGTTACCTGTCTGCCTCAGTTTCCTCATCTGTAAAACGAGCTGGAGGAGGAAATGGCAAACCACTCTAGTATCTTTGCCACCAAGAATCAGAGGCTACTGGTCAACAACAACAACCCTAAGAGGAAGCAATGCTGACTCTCAGGACTCGCTTTTGGCCCTTGGGACTGTAGCCTTGTAGCTTCTTCAGGGGCAGAGGAAGTAGGGGGAGGGGAACATGGCTGGGCTGGACATAAAGAGATTTGGATTCAAAAGCTGACTAGACTGATAGCTTTGGGACCTTGGGAAAGTTGCTTAACCTCAGTTTCCTTGCCTGGAAAAATGGGAATAATACTCTCCCTGCTTCACATGGTGATAACATTATAGTAATGGGATACGTTGTTGGGATGAAGTCCTGAGGAATATCTATTCCCCAGGTAGGCAGTGCCACCAGGCCAATACTAGAGACCACCCCATCTGAGCACCGCCTGACACCCCTTTCCTCTCTTTCAAAGTCTAAGATGGAATACTTGCTAGCTTCCATAGTTCCTGCATTAAACCTCAGCAACCAGCTCTTTAAGGAGGTCCAGATCCAGAGAGGCAGTAAGTACCCCCCTTATCTGCCCAGGTGGACCACAGTGTATGCTGCTGCTATCATCACCCCTGTGTCTGCTTCCACTGATCTTCACCTGAACGCTCTCCACTCTGCTCCCCAGATTTCCTCACTCAAACATATCTTCTAAATACATAGCACTACTCTGCCCTTCCCCCCCCCCAACTGTTATTTGTTCAGCTTCCTTGGAATGAGGTATAGACTTACAAATCAAGTCTGTTTCACCTGCGAGGGCAAATTTGCCTCCTTGCATAGACTTTCTACATCCTTCTGCTCATTAACAACATTCTGTGCATGCAAGTCCATAAATCTGAAGACCTGGCCTTTGTTGCTGGCTCCTTCTTGGTATTTTCTATCCAAAGCAATGGTTATGGGGCAGCTAGGTGGCACAGTGGATAGAGCACTGGCCCTAGATTCGGGAGGACCTGCGTTCAAATCTGGCCTCAGACATATAACACTTATTAGCTGTGTGACCCTGGGCAAGTCACTTAACTCCATTGCCTAGCCAAAAAAACCCCAAACAAACAAAAACCAGAAACAAGCAATGGCTATGAATAGACAATACAGAGCCCCAGTGACTACAGACAACAATTCCATCCCTGATCAGGACCTTGTTAGTCCGATATTTTAAGCTGTGGTCCAGAAATACAAATCCTTTTCCCAGACACCATCTTCTTAGTCAGCTGTTCACTTCCTAAATCTGTCCTCATGTTCTGAAGCCTTTGCTTTTGACTGGCAGGAGTGCCAAGAACAACAGCTGTGCCCCTAAGGCCTTCAGTTTCTTCTTTTTTTCAATTTTAAGCAGTTGGGGTTGAGTGACTTGCCCAGGGTCACACGGCTAGTAAGTGTCAAGTGTTTGGTCTGAGGCCAGATTTGAACTCGGGTCTTTCTGACTCCAGGGCCGGTGCTCTATCTACTGTGTCACCTAGCTGCCCCTAAGCCTTCAGTTTCTTGTCCAATACCCAACAATCTTTAGCAACACTTTCTAGATTCCTTCTGGTACTATCACTTATGCCCACACAAATCATCAAAGTAGGTAGTAGTCATCTGCAGTCATGGCAGGTTCTTTGTCACATTCTAGATACATGTCCTAGAAAGACAGTAGACATCTTTGTTATTATCAATCAGTGTCCTCTCAGCCACAAGTCACCAGCCATCATTCTTTGCCTCTTCTTCCTCTGTCCTTTACTGGAGAATCTCTCACTCGCCAGAATCTGAGGGTTGGCAGGGCCGTGATGTAGCCCAATCTACCCACCAAAGGAATTTATACAATAATGTAATGGACCTCCGATTTGATGTATGCCATCATTCTAGGGAGGCCAAACAGGAATCCTCTTAAGCAAGAGTGGTGGGTGATTCCTGGCTCCAGGTGTTCCATTTCTTGTCTCCAGCTTGCAGAGGTCAGGATCCCCACTCCACTCTCCTACATAACCTGTCAGGGAGAGAGCCATTCCTCTAGTTCCTTGGCTTTCTCTTCCAAGCACAGCATTTGTTAATCTTGCTAGAGGCCTCTTGGGAGGCCCAAGCCTGTCTAAACGTCACGTCTTCCCGTTTTTCTAGGCCTCCTGTCACCCATCCTCTGTGTGACCTCTCACCTAAAGGCATCACACCTCCTTGTCCTGGGAGAATAAACCCAGCATTGGAAGAGTCTCAGGATCCCTCAGTATGCGTGGCCCCCAGACACAATGGAGTTGGGCGCTTCCTCTAAGCTGGGGGTATGTGGCTTTATTTGACCTGATCTGAGAATCTTAAAATGTTAGAGTTGGAGGGAACCTTGGAGACTAGAATGTCAGCACTGGAAGGGCCTTCGTTTTATAGATACAATCTCCTGGTTTTATAAATGGGGAAACTAAGTCCTACAGAAGTCAACTGACTGGCCATGAATGCAAGAGCTAGTGAGTGGCAGGGGCAGGACATGAACCCTAAGGTGTCCAGCTCTCTCCTCACTGTCCCACACTGCCCTTGGCCCTCGTCAATGCCCTTAGTTCGGGGTGAGATTGGGTGCTCTGCCACAACTCACCCACTGCCTTTCACCCTCCCTGGTCCCTGGCAGCCTCTGCATGCCCACGACACAGGGCCTGACACCCAGGAATGGATAGTACCAGAGCCAATGTGCTAGCCTGCAAACTTAAGATCACAGAACATGTGCCAAGCATCACGGCAGGAAGGGGGTTGGTTTGCTGACTAGGTCAAAGGCACTGCTTTGGAATGTCTTGGGAGGGAGAAGGGAGAGGTTAGAGGCTCACGTGTTGCCTTCAGGTTCGGAGCCCAACTTCACTAGGGCAGGTAACAGTGGTGGGGGGTACGGGGCAGGCTAGGCAGCACTTTAATGCCATCCCCCTGCCCACTCCTGTGGGCATCAGTGTTGGCCAGTAGAATGTCCTGGTCCACCTATACAAGGGGCCTAACCCTCCTGGCCGACAAATCAAATACTTCTCTGAAGAAGTTATTTGAAGGGTGAGCATCCAGGACTGGGCAACCCCCTGAAAGAAGACAGCTGCCTCTGGGGGAAGCTCTTCCCAATTCCTGACACCCCAGGGGTGTCTCCAAGCTATGGAAGAGTCTGCAGCTCCCTGCTTTATGGGATAGAGGATCAGGGAAGTCGGTGTGAAACTCGTGTGAGATGGAAAACAAGTGGGAAGAAACCACCATCCTGGAACCTACTACTCTGGCAGGGTTGGCGCAAGGGGACATGCCAGAGGACTAGGAAGGGGGTGGGGGCCGTAGTTGTTGCCAAATGGTCTTTCCCGTTAGACTGGGAGCATGTTGAGGGCAGAGACTGAGCCTTGCTCTGTATCCCTATGTCCCTTACCCCAGTGCCAGGCCCATAGTAAGCACCTACTAAATGCTTGTTGGCCAATTGTAGGATACTTTTCCAGGGGCCTAATTGCTTTCCCCCTTGGATGGCCACCTCCCCTGGAATTCTTTTCAGTCTCTCCCAAGGGCCCAGGCTGAGCAAATTTGCATAGGCAAACGACTAGAGAGAAGGAGGAGCAAAGCCAAGGCTCCCATACTCTTGATTTACTCTGCAGCCCCTTAGAGCTCTGAAGGCTCGGATTCCATAAACCCTTGGAGTGGAAGAAGCATGAACTTGCCCTAATTAGCCTTCATGAGGCAGAGGAAGAACAGCTTTGGCTTGGCCTCCTGGAACTGTTTTTGCAGAAAAGGAAACTGAGGCCCAGAGAACTAAGGTGACTTACCCAAGGCCACACAGCTAGGAATGAGTAGAGCTAGAATTCATACTCAGGTCTTCTGTCTCCTAATCAAATGCCTTTAGACCGTTGGGCTGTGTGCTTCTTCCTTCTCAGCCATCCTGCTGGACCTGTGGGCCTGTAACTCTCAGAGAAGCCCATTCCACCTCCCTTCCTCTGCTCCCGCCACGTTACAGTAAACAAGCCCGCTGTCTGCCCACTATCCCAGTGGCATGGGGGGAGGGCAGGGGAACGGTGCCGCCTTGGCCCCAGAACTCTAGCCTTCTTGTAGCAGCCTACTCCTAGGGTGGAATGTGCCTGGATAATTAAAGGCCACCATTGGGGCCAAAAGTGGGAAGAGTTGCTTCATCTCTGTGCAAACACCACCCTCCAGAACAAAGGCCCAAGGCTCCAGCAGTCTTTCTGGGACTCCCCAGTGCCAAGGTCTTGGCTTCCTCTCCCAGGTCAAAGTATCCATTGGGGGTGGTAGTGGAAGGCCTGGGGTGGCTCCATCTGAGCCATTAATGGAAGCAGGGATGAGGGATTCGGGTCTCTTCCTACTACCTTAATGTCACACCAACTAACAGGATGACGGGGCCTTAAAAGACAGCAGAGAAGGTCAGAGCTAGGAGACACTTTGAAGATCACTTAGTCCAATCCCCTGGTTTTACAGAGCAGGAAATGAAGGCCAAGAGGTAGCTGAGGGACTTGACAGTGTCGATGGAGCACTGGGCGACGAGTCAGAAGGACCCGAGTTTGAATCTTGTCTCAGAACCCCCCCCATTACTTATGTGACCCTTCACCTCTGTCAACCTCAGTTTCCCCCTGTAAAATGGGAATAATAGCCTCTACTTTCCTGAGTTATGAGGATTCGATGAGAAAATAAGCATTTTTTGCAAACCTTAATGCTCTGTGTAAATGTTAGAATAATCAAAATAGTCAGACGATGGCTATCAGTCAGTTACCTGCTACATGTCAGACCCTAGAGATAACAAAGACAAAAAGGAAAGGGCGCATGCCCTCCAAGAGCTGGCACATCCACAGAGAAGCACACAAAATGATCTCAAAAATAAATACAAAGTTGTTTGAGAGAGAAACCTGGGCAGCTGGGGTGGGGTCAGAAAAGGCCTTGTGGAGGCGCTGGCTTTGAAGGAAACTGGGGATTCGGAGAGGTGAAGGTGAGGAGGGAGGGCATGTCAGGTGTGAGGGAAGGACAGCCAGTGTAAAGGCACAGAGATGGGAGATGAAGAAGAGCTGAATCATTGAGTGCCTGAAGGGGGAAGAGTGTCCCAAAAGTCTTTGTGTAGTTATTAAAGCTTAAAACTGGGAGACATGTTTGGAAGGGCTTGAAATAACATGGAGAGAAGCTTGCATTTGGCCCCAGAGATGATTTCAGAGGAGAAGGCACTAGCAGCTTGGGGGAGGGATGGGACCTGACCTCTAGTACACGTAGAAGGCTTGAAGGAAGCCAAGGGAAAGCAAGAGGCAGAGGTGACGGGGTGTGGAGCCTCATGTTTGAGGAACAGGTCAGTGTCGCTGGACTGTAGAGTGAAGGGGAGTAACGTGTACGGAGACTGCGTAAGGAAGTACTAGGTTATGGAGCTTGAGCTGCCCACAGTGGGTTTGTATTTGACCCCCCAGGTGATAGGGAGCCATTGCAGTTTACTGAGCAGAGGAGTGAAGTGGTAGGAAGATCAACCACTGGGGGGTTGGAGCTGGAGGCCAGATTGGAGTGGCAAGGACAGTGGATTCTCTGCAGCCTTCAGCTCGTCGCCCTTGGGTTTGCAAAACTCAGCTTCCCCCAGATGCCCTCGCTGATTCTCCTAATAGATTTACTGATCGGCCATGGTCGGTAGGCACTGATCTTCCAGGACCATGATGGAGGAATCCACGTGTGGCACATCTGGCCGCCCTTGGTGCAGAAAACAGTGGTTAAAACCATCGCTGTGGATCCTTTCCATTTCTCTCCTTTGTGGTGTCCTCCTCTTCCTTATATGCCCATGGAAAATCTCTGTTTGCCAGGACTCTTGACAAGTTTTCCCCGCACTGGATTCCCCCCCCCACTGCTTCTTTCTGCAGATAGCCTTCATCCTTTAGCAGAAGAATTTTTATAGCTAAGTTTCTCCTCTAAATCAGTGGTGCTTTCTAGGGCTATGTCCCAAAGAGATCATACAAATGGGAAAAGGACCCACATGTACAAAAATATTCATAGCAGCTCTTTTTGTGGTGGCAAAGAATTAGAAATTGAGAGGATGCCCATCCATTGGGGAATGGCTGAACAAGTTGTGGTATATAAATGTAATGGAATACTATTGTACTATAGGAAATGATGAGCAGGCAGACTTCAGAAAAAGACTTACATGAACTGATGCTGAGTGAAGTGAGCAGAACCAGAAGAACGTTGTACACAGTAACAGCCACATTGTGCAAGGACTAATATTGTTAAACTGAACCCTTCTCAGCATTACAAGGATCTGGGACATCTCCAGAGGCCTCGGGTTGGAAAATGCTGTCCACATCCAAAGAAAGAACCATGGAAGTCAAATCGCTATCACTTATTTTTACCTTCTGTTGAGTTTCATTTCCTCTTTCTGATGGTTCCTCCTATTGGTTTTAATTTTTACTTACAACTTCACTAATGTGAAAATATGTTTAATAGGAATGTAAATGTAAAGCCTATATCAGATTGTGCACTGTCTTGGGGAGGGGGGGAGAAAAATTTTCAACTCAAAAGCATATGGATGATTGTTGATAAATCAAAATAAATCAATACAATTTAAATTTTTAAAAAAAGTAAATCAGTGGTGCTTCTGTCTCTACAGGGCAAGTAAGTCACTTCTGAGGGTCTTTTGATTCCCACTGACTCTGCTTCTGGCATTTCTCTGTGATCAGTTACCAGTTATGTAGTCCAGCAATGAGTTGTTTCAATTGCATTCCATAGCTCTCCCTTCTTGTTATTCCTTCTTCCATTGTTCCTCATTCTGATCTTTGCTCTGACAAGTCAGTGATCTAACTGTATGCCACCAGCAGATTCAAGGATGACTCCTACACCAACAAGCCTTTTGTTGTGTTAAAATGGAATCCAGAGGGGCAGCTAGTGGCACAGTGCATGGAGCTCCAGCCTTGGAGTCAGGAGGACCTGAGTTCAAATCCAGCCTCAGACACTTGACACTTACTAGCCGTGTGACCCTGGACAAGGCACTTAACCCTGATTGCCTCACCAAAAAGCAAAAAAAGGAATCCATTTCATTCTTTGGGATGCTATTTCGTGCTTATTATGGCCAGCACTTCCCAAATGTTATCTTAAAGAAAGAATTCATGACATAGCCATGTGATGCTTCAATGTAGTCTACTTTGGGGCCTTCTCTTTCAAATAGATTTAATTTTTTTAAATTATAAGCTTAATAATGATCAACAAACATGAATGAACAAAACAGCATCTCTTAAGATCTTCCTATGTAGCAGGCACTGTGCTAAGTATGGGGAATAAGCCCTCAGGGAGTTTCCACTCTAACAGATATACAGGGGGACACAAAAGCTCCAGGGGACAGGGATGGGGACCAGGACAAGGGCTTTGGGCCTACGAAGCCACTGGGATGGTGACTAAAGCAATAGGGCCGTTGATTCCCACCCCCACCAGAAGCAACAGTAGTGGTGACAGCAATAGGTGAAAAGCAGGGGGAGTGAGGTGCCCATGTGCTGCTACTGTGGAGAGTGAGAAGGTGCTTGTGGTGAAGCCTTCAAATCTCTCTACGAAGAAGAACCCGAAGAGGGTTGTGTGTGAAGCTGTGAACCTCTGCTCCACTGGGGCTTTGTAGAGGGCTCTTAAATCCAACTTGCCCTCTCCTTCTTGCAGACCTGTGCTTTGTGATAAGGGGAGGCAAAGCAGAGCTCATCCCAGGAGGATCCCGTGAAACCCCTGCAGCCTCAGCTATCCAGAAATGAATGGCCTTGAAAACGCCAGGATGAATTAGGGCCAGGCAAGGAGGCAGCTTTGACCTCCTGGGGGCTCGGACCTGGGCGCTAGCAACCACGGGCTTACTGTAAAGGAACAGAGGTAATGTTCTATGTTCTGGAGTCCCTTCCCGGCCCAACATCTACAGCCTGAGATCATTCTGAGGTCCCTTTTAGCTTCCACAGTCTAAGTCTAGACAGTCTTCCCTGCCATGACAAGTTCTAGGTTCTAAGTCTCCTTTCAGCTCTGCTGGTTTGTGTTCCATGATCTGAGCTCCTGTCATTCTCATATTCTATGTGCAATGTTCTACGGGCCTTTCCAATGCCAACATTTCCTGTTCTCTGGTTCCTTCTGACTGACGTTCTTGGTTCCAAGCAGACTGAGGGCAGGCCCTGTTTCATTTTCCTCTTTGGAACCCCACCTCCTAACAGCCAGTAGATGCTTCTTTCGCTGCTTGGTTGGGCCTCTCCAAGCTCTCCGTTTCTAGAGTCAGGCTTCCTTCTGACTCAGCTGGGGCAGTTTATATTCTATGGGATCCTTTCCATGTCTGACATACTATGTTCTAGGTTATTTCCAGCTCTGCCATTTCATGTTCTGTTTTCTCCAGGGCCCTTCTCTCTTGGCTAGTCTATGTTCTAGACACCCTTTAGACACTCTGTTCTAGAGACTAAAGGGCCTTGTGGTTCAGAGTGTATGTTCTGGGATCCTTCCCAGGTCATTCTGTTATTCAGTGTTCTCGAGCCCTTCTTGTTGACGCTCCAGGATTGCTCGTAGCTCTCGTGTTTTCTGTTCCTCATTCAGAGGACCCCCTCCCGGCTCTGATATTCTGTATATTTTAAGGTCTGTTTGTGGGAATGGCATCTGCCTAGAGCATAGGAATACAGCCACACCTCTTGGGGCCTAGGCTGATGCAGGTCGGGTGGGCCTGAGAGGAGTGAGCTCACCATGGCAAGGCAAAGGGCACTCTGTGCCTGTGCCTGTGGGCTCTGTGGGGGGGGACTTGGGCTTGGGGGTGCTCTCACCACTCCCTCCCTGGCTGCAGGGTTCAGCTGCGGACCTTCCCCACTTTTCAAAAGGAGCATTAGAACTCAGGGTTTGGGAGCAAAAAGGGGAAATGAGGAGGGGAAAAGGGAAAAGCAAGAATGGACCGGTCCTCACCTGGCTGCACCGGCATTGCCTCGGGGGTCAGTTAGCACTGGTGCCTTGTGAATCACCAAATGAGCTCAAAGCACTTCAAAGACGTGAGCTCATCCACCCCTTCAGTTCTGGGAGACAGAAAGAGGGTGGGGAAGAAGAGGCTCCATCCCACTCACACTGAAGATGTGCGGAGAATGGGCCAGAGGCAGCCAGCCAGGGGCCTAGGCTGGGCAGCAGCCTTGGCTCTGCTGCTGGCTTGCCATGTGACTTTGGCCAACTCATTTCCAGGCCTGGACTTGGCATGCTCCCTCCCTCTTTCCTCGACACTCTAGGCTTTATGTTCTGAGGGCCTTTCCAGCTCTCAAGGGCTATTCGGTTCAATGCGATTCACCAGCTCTTAGGAAGTGCCCGCTCTGTTCCCAGCTCTGTGCCAGGGGCTGGGGCTGCCCTGCAATGGCCCCTGCCTTCCAAGAGCTCCCAGTCCCTTGGAGGAGCTACCAAGCCAGGCAGAGCACAGGTCGAGCCCTGCCCACTCATTAGGGCCTCAAGGCTAGGAGCCGGCCAACTCCACCCCCTTCACTCCCCAGAGGAGGGGCAGGAACAGGGCCCAGGCTCCCGCCCCCTTGTCACATGGTCCCTTGCTCCCCACCCTGAGCTTCGGCCCCCACAGAGAGGAAGACAAGGCTAGCTATGTGGCAATATCCCCCAGCTGGCTGCTCCAGAAAGGTCACCTCAATGTGTATGCTGCCACCTCCTGTCCCCACTCCCCTGCCTTCCAGCCAGGCAGGCTTCTGGTGATATTAGCCAGACTGGGGAGGCCCCAGGCTGAATGGGATGGAGCAAAGCCTCCTGGGGGCAAGAGCAGGCAGGTGGTTCTTGCCAGCCTGCCCACCATCACCATCTCGCCCAGGTCCTCTGCAGGGTAATATGCCTGCTGTCCAAACAGATGACTGGTCATGCTTCTGGAGCCAGGCTTTACCGGGACAGACACACCAGCCTGCCCAGCTGCACAGGCCTCCAGCACCCTGACCCTGACCCTTCCCATCTCCTGTCATGTCAGTTACACCAGGTCCTGGCTGGAGACCTGGCTTGGCTGAGGAGGGGGGGAAGGGGGGAGGGAGGAAGTGCTAAAGTCATTCTTCCTTAAAATCATAGACAGGGGTGAAGGGACCCTCAAACCATTGAGCCCATGGAAAAGAGGGGTGACTTGGACAGGTATCCCCATATCTATACCATTCTTGCCAAGTAGGGAGGCAGAGTACGTCTGGGGGCCAGGCTCCCTCGCAGCACTCCTCACCTCAGCTTGGCCCAACAGCCCTCACCAGTCAGCCCTTGCTATGCTGTTTTATTCCTAGTTCCCCAGCCCCCACTCCTAACCTTTCCCAAAGATCTCTGTCTGTGTCTGTCTCTCTGTGTCTCTGTCCATCCATCTGTCTGTCTCTCTCTCTCTGTCTCTCTTGTCTCTGTCTGTCTGTCTCTCTGTCTGTCTCTCTGTGTCTCTCTATCTCTGTCTCTGTCTCTCTCTGTCTCTCTGTCTCCTCTCTGTCTCTGTCTCTCTGTCTCTCTCTCTCTGTCTCTGTCTCTGTCTCTCTGTCTCTCTCTGTTTCTCTCTGTCTCCCTCTCTCTGTCTCTCTGTCTGTCTGTCTGTCTCTGTCTCTCTCTCTCTCTCTCTCTCTCTCTCTCTCTCTCTCTCTCTCTCTCTCTCTCCCTCTCTCCCTCCCTCTCTCCCCTCCCCCTCCTTCTCTCCACAGAAACTCAGAGCTAGCAAGGACCTCAGGGGCATCTAGTCCCACCCTACCTGTGCCAGACCCAGCGTCCCCATACTCCATATAAATTGTCCTCCTGTCTCTGCCTAGAGACCTTCAGTGATGGGGAACTCACTACCTCTCAACATAGCTCGTCTCTCTTTTGCCTAAGTCTAATTGTTAGGAAGTTGTTTTTTTTTTTCCCTGACATCATATATAACCCAGCTACTTGGCAGCTTCCCTGCCATGGCTTTATGGGGCTCTCAGCCTTCTGAGGCCAAATTGAACAGGACAGGCCTTGCAAACACTCCAAGCCAGTGCTCATGAGCTGCCTGAGAGTCTCCTCCTGTGACTTGGCCACATCCCCATCCTGAAAACCCATTCCAGATCTGCCCACCAGGAGGGCCCCTCCCTTCAGCCTGAAGTAGCCTGACGCCTTCTGCACTGTGTGGAAAGAGCCGTTTGCGTCCAGGCTTCTGTAAGGCCGGTGTTGCCCCAGCAGGGACCAGGCGACTGTGGGTCAGGGAAGCTCCTGGATGTGCCTGAGTCCAGGGCTGCCAACCAGCCGCGTGACTCTTTCAGTCACTGGGCCATGGCAGACACTCAACTTCACCACGACCTGGACACGGAGCTGGAAGAGCCCACTTTAGAAGAGAGCATGAGAACTGGGAGGGCCCTTGGAATGCCCAATATCTGATCTGGTAGGGCCCGTAGACCACAGCCTGTCAGAGGTGGGAAGGGCCTTCGAGCCCCAAGAGGAGTGTCTGGGGAAGGAGGAGGTGGAGGCAAAGGGGGCTACATTTAGAGGCCACACCGAGCTTCCTGGAGAAGTCACAGTGTTCCTTGTGGACATCCTGGGACCAATCACTTTGGACTCATAGTCTAATAGACATAGTTCCCAGTGAGCCTGCCATCCCCCCACTACCAAGCTGCCCCTCCCAGGGGCCTTGGAAGGAAAGCTGTGAAGAGCACCCACCTGTGCCCCTCGCCAAGGCCAAGGGAAGTGTGAGAGGCCTGCAATAGCAGCCCCCTCCTTAGCCTAATATCAGAGTGCACCTGTCCCTGGCAGAAGAGCTGGGCCTCAAGGCCCTGGCGTAAGGCAGTCACCACCTCAGTTAGAACCTCCAGCTTCCAGCTGGAAGCATAGAAATAGCTAGTGTCCCAGGCCTCCTGACTGGGAGCCAGGCCTGGGAGGCAAAGCACCGTTGGGGACTGCAGAACCTTGGGCCCACTCGAACCAGGGGACAGAAGGGGGATAGCTCAGCTGCAGGCTGCTTCTGAGGGTCAAGGAGGAAGAGACAGGACACCTCAGGGCTCTGAGTATCCAAGAAAGGAAGATAGAGGCAGACACGGACAGACAGAGAGATGGAGAGACACAGAGGGACAGCGACAGAGACATCCATCCCCACTGAGGGCAGGATGAGAAGAAATGAAGCAACATTATGAAGGGCTGACATTAGCACAAAGGCCTTCCCAGCTCTGCTGGCTGCTAACAAGCTCCTGGAAGGGGCAGGTGCTATACAAGTGTGAGTTCTAAGGGGCCTTCGAGGCCTCTGATGAGCTGAATCACCTCTTTTTCCAGGGGAAGAATGTGAGGCAGCCCAGAGTCAGAAAGGGACTTGGAGTGGTCCAACATGAGACTTCTGACTCTCAGCCCAGTACCCCTTCTACTCTCGTACCTTGGGAATCTCATCTTCCTTCGAGGTCTTTTGGAGCCTAATGATGCTGAATGACTGAATGTCCTGGTGCTTGGCCGGCCTCAGGGAAGGGAGATGACCCTGCCACAGCACCGTGGCTGCTAGATCTGGGAGTACAGGCAAAGAGCGCCTGGCACATTTCTCACATCCAATGACAGTGGGTAGGTGGGCACAAAGTGTCTAAAGGGAGAAGACCTGGAGGGAGGAGTCAGTCAGGTTATTCTGCTACTTATTAGCTCTGTGACCTTGGCTGAATACCTTTCCCATTCTGAGCCTCATTGTCTTTCTGTATAGAATCAGGGTATTGGATGAGCTGATGTCAAAGGTCCCTTTCAGCTGCCATTCTGTGATTCTGTGGGGAAGGGAAGGAGGGAAGAAAGGAAGGAAGGAAAAAGAAAGGGAGAGGGGGAAGGGAGGAAGAGAAGAAAGGAGAGCATCACAGAGGGAGGAAGACAGGTTTCCACACTGGCAGCAGGGGAAGGAGGAAGATGTTCTAAGCAGAAAACAGCATGGGCAAAGGTGCTGAGGTCAGATGGAAGGACCATGCCATGAGGGGCGCCGCCTGGCGGGAGCTGAGGGCCCTGTGTCAGGAGGGAGCCTCCCCTCTAGGGCTGAGGAGGGGTGTGACAGGATAAAAGGGGGTGCCTGGGCCTAGCTGTGTGTGTGTGTGTTGGAGGAGGGCAGGGGAGCGTGTGTACACAGATCCACAGCTACCAGGCTGGGCTCTCTGCCCCCAGGTGCATGTACACGTAAACCCCTAGGTTCGTGGAGGTGCTGTTAGCCTTTCCTGGGCCCAGACCTGCCAGTAGTGCTAGGCTGTGTACTTTGCCTTGGACCTCTCTACTCCATTGGGCTCTGGGGGAGAATGAGCGATGCTAGCCAAGGACCCAGTCTGCAATGCTCTGAGCGAGGGAACCCAAACACACCCCCAACCAAAGGAAGCCAAGTCACAAATCCTAGCTTCCAGCTAAAGTCCTAGGAGCAGGCTCTAATGAGCCAGCATTGATTGAGTACCTGCTGTGTGCCAGGCACCATGCTAAGCTCTGAGGTTACAGATAACTTGTAAAGAGTTCATGCAAACATGGATGCTGGGTACATTGGAGGCGAGCAATCTCAGGGGAAGGTGATGGGGAAAAGCTTTTGAGGGTGGAATTTGAGCTGAGCCTTGAAGGAAGCCAAGATGAAGAGATGAGGGGGAGCATTGCAGGTGTGCACGGGGAACCCTGAGTGGACAGATAACTTGTGCAGGTAATAACCAGGAGGCCGTTGTTACTGGATCAAACAGGATGTGTCAGGGCCTGAGGTGTAAGAAGAGTCGATAGGTAACAAGGGGCCAGGAGATGAAGAACTTTGAACACCAAGCAGGGCATTTTGTACGTTTCTGGAGGCTGTAGGGAGCCATTAGAGTTTATCCTGAATGCGAGGGAGGAGGAGTGACATGGTGAGACCCGCACTTTAGGAAGATCGCTTTGGCGGGTGAATGGAAGATGGAGTGGAGGGAGACTGGAGGCAGGCAGAGCCCCCCACCCCCATCGACATGCCCCGGTCCAGGCCTGAGGTGATGAGGGCCTGCACCAGGGTGGGGGGCAGGGTCAGAGGAGAGAAGGAGGCGTGTATGAGGGATGCTGCAAAGGTAAACTTGACAGGCCTTGGCAACAAGTTGGATATGGTGGTGAGAGAGTGAGGGGTCCAGGATGAGACCTGGGTGGTCAGCCTGGAGCATTGTGAGGATGGCGTTGCCCTCCACAGTAATATGGAAGGATAGGGTTAGCAGACACTGCACGCCGACTGCAAGGTTGTGGTGTTATCAGTCTTATGCAAAAGCAGAGGACAAACAACAGCGGCCAGGAAGGTAGGAAGTGGGGAAAGGTTTAGGGAGAAAGATGATAAGTTCTGTTTTAGACATGTAGAGTTTGAGGTGCCCACTGGACGTTGGGTTCGAGGTGTCTGAGAGGCAGAGGTTGGAGGTCAGCAGAGAGGCTGGGGCAGGAAAGGGAGATCTGAGAATCCTCAGTGTAGAGATAGTTGGCCATTCAATCCACAGGAGCTGAGGAGGTCCCCATGGGAAGTAGGATAGAGGGGCAAGAGCAGAGGGCCCGGGACAGAGCCCAGGGGACCCCTAGGGTTAGAGGGTGAGATCTGGAGAAGGAGCCGGCAAAGGAGACAGAGAAGGAGAAGAAGAGAGAGAGGCATGTCCTGGAAACCTAGAGAAAAGGGAGGATCCAGGAGGTGACTGAGGCTATGGAGAAGTAAAAAAGGATGGGGATTGAAGGAAGGATGCTGGAGCTTCACACTAGGGCTGTGATGTAAGCACCTCTACTAGAGAGAAGGGAGGAGCCAGGAGGAGAGAGGGTGATCAACAGTGTCAGAGGCCACAGAGAGGTCAAGGAGAATGAGGACTGAGAAAAGGGTTAAGAAGAGGAGTGTGAGGAGAGGAAGTGAAGGCAGCTATTGTAGACGGCCTTTCTGAGGAGTTTAGCAAGAGGCCAAAGACATGTAGGACCAAAGCCAGCCCAGGACAGTCCTTTCTTCCCCTTCCCTTGCTCCATGGGGCCCCTTCCACATTTGGACTGGAAATGGCTCAGTCACAATAGGAGCATCGTATGATGGCCAGAGTTGGAGGCACATTTCACTGGCTTTGGAGCTAGAGGACCTAGATTCTGGGCCTGCCTCTGCTGTTCATGGCTGGGGGGGGGGGGGTTGCTTTGGGCCCTTCCTCTCCCAAGCCTTCAGGCAACTTTCCAAGTACAAAACAATGGACCAAAGCAGCCACTTGGAAATATGAAGTCCTGGCTCTAATCCCAGTTGGACCATGTCTCAGCTGTGTGACCTTGGGCCAGTCACTTCTCCTTTAGGGTCCCATTTTCTCCTGTCAAATAAGGGAGGTGGGCCTTGATGAACCTGCCTTCTGTCCCCTGTGCCACTGGGGCCCTCCTCCCCATTGGAGCCCTCCTCCCCACTGAGGCCCTCCTCCCCATTGGGACCCTCTTCCCCTGTACCACTGGGGCCCTCCTCCCCATTGGAGCCCTTCTCCCTATTGGAGCCCTCCTCCCCATTGGGACCCTCCTCCCCTGTGCCACTGGGGCCCTCTGCCTTTCTGCAGGGCCTGTCTGATCATTTTTCTCTCCTGCAGGGACCAGACAGAATTGGGCTCTCTGAGCTAGACACAATCTCTTGTTTCTTCTCCTTGAACTTTCCTGAGGAGGAGAAAGAAAGGGAAGAGGGGGCTGGGGAGAAGAGGCGAAATAGGAACCATGTGTCTGGCACATTCCAGTGGCAGCTGCCTGGCTCCCCCACCACCCCCCTCCCTAGCTCTGCCATGTCCACATCCCCATGGAGCCAGGCTGAGAGCTGGGCACAACGGGGTGGGTAACCAGGTGATTGCTGAGGCCCCACTCTCGGCTTGGCCCTGGCACCTGCAGGCGGGGAGGGGGCCCATGGCCCAAACCTAGCCTCTGTTGGGAGCTTGGAGCAGGGGCTCAGCTGCTGCGAAGGACAGAGTGGGGCCTGACCTCTGCCCCTTTGGAAGGGCGGGGCAAGTTGCTAAGGAGTTGGCTAGGCTTGGTCTGGCTCTGGCATCCCTTTGCTGACCAACCTTGGTCTGAGCCTCAACTTTGGATATGACTCTGGGAAGCAGCTCAGTCTGAGAAGCCGAGTCTAGTCCAGAAGCACTAATTAAGCCCTCACCACAGCTGGGCACTCTGCCTCTGCCCTGGAGGAGTTTCCATTGTGATGAGGGAAGGGTCCCTGGCATGGGGGCCTGGCAAGGGGCAGTCAGGAGCGGTGCCCAACAGGGTCTAAAGAGTGGCCTGGGCCCTTTCCTCCAAATGGAGGCTCCAATCGAGGCAGGGGCTGTGGGGAAGGAATCTTCCAGGCCAAGAAGGCTGCTGGGACATGGAGAATCAGGAGCAGAAGGCTGGAGGGGAATGATGAGCACCCCCAATTGGAGCCTTTAAAAAACATCCCGAAATGCCATGTTCTCACTAGGTTTATTTTCCTCAATAGTGAGCATACTTTAGAAATAACAATAATACTTCCTCAAACTTCCCAAGCTCTTTGCTCACCTTTGCCCCACCCAGCCCCAGCCCAGGTAGCCCTGGGAGATGGGGCGCACTGGGATTATCAGTCGGGGAAACTGAAGAGGGCGGGGGGTGACTCACCAAGGTTGTCTTGCTCAGCGCTTCTTAAACTGTGGGTCTCGGCCCCATGGGGTTGTGGGCAACAATAAAAGGTTTCTGAATGTGTGACAACTAAAACTTAATTAATTAACAATTAATTAAAAATCAAACACATGATGAATCTGAGGCATTTCTGGCAATCTTGCCCGCGCTGCATCGCAGCTTCACCACAGCCTCCGTTCTGAACACACAGCATGTGCACTTTGCACTGCTCATCCCCTCAGGCCATGCAATGCTGGGAAAAAGGTTAAGAAGCCCTGCTCTAGCTGCTCCTGGTTGGGACCCTCCTAGCCCCCTCCTTTTGTTGGTGCCTCACAACAACCTGACCTTAGTGAAGGAGTTGTTACCTCCATTTAACAGATTTGAAGAAACTGAGGCCCGGGGGGGGGGCGGGGCAGGGACTTACCTGAGGTCACCCAGGTAGGAAGCGGCAGAGTCTTTGCTGCTGTTGCTCGTTGTGAGTGACAAGGCCCAGGACCCCTAAGTGATAGGATTGGCCTCTGGAGCTCCTGAGTCTGAACTGGGGGCTTTTTAGCATCAAAGAGCTGCCCCCCCCGCCAGCCAAGCTTAGACCGGCCAGACATGAGCATTCCCCTTCCTCCCCCTCCTCTTTCTATGGGGAGTCTCATCCCACTCCCTTCTCATTCCCAGAGGCAGCCGAGGGGCCCAGGGCTCTGGTTCCTTTAATGGGCCCAACTGGTGGCTTGGGGGGGTTGACAGGGGTCACATGGAGTGGTGGCTGATCAAGGAAAGGAGTCCCAGTGGTAACTGACCCCTTGGGAGCTAGAAGGCACACAATGAGTGAGTGGTGAGGAAAGAAGAGAAGAACTCAGTTTACACATGAACTCCATATGACATTGGGCCAGTCCCTTCTCTTTTCTGGTTCCCTGCCTTCTCCTCTGACAAAGAAGGCTCTTAGAGAGAGAAAGAAAGAAGGCAGAAGCAAGCAGTTCTTCCCTGAATGCAGCAGCTGTCCAGCCCACAGCTCAATGGCCTGAGGTAGGTCACCTACTAGGCCATGGCCTGCTTGAGTTTCTCAGCCAAATCGTGTTTTCCTACTGAGTTAGTAAACACAGCCTAATAGAAACTCACCACCCATCGCCATTGCTGGCTGGGTGCTGCAGGGCTGGCCAATGTTTAACCCCTGCCCCATTTCACATGGGAGGAAAACTGAGGCTCAGAGAGCAGAAGAGTCTTGCTTAAGGTAAAAGGCATCAAGCTGAGCTGGAGGCCACTCTCAGGGCCTCAAACTCCAAACTGAGTATAGGTGCAGCTGCTCACTGCCATGCATCAAAGCCAAGCCAAGAGCCATTGATGCTGGAAGCCTAAAGTCCAACTGGAGATAAGGCCCTGGGGCCTTCCTGGACCTCAGTCTCTTCTTCCTCTGTTGAAGGAGGGGGTTGGACTAGTTGAGCTCGAAGATTTCTGCTAGTTCCAAAACATTGAGAGAGAAAGAGAGAGATGCATGCATACATGCATACATGCACACGCACATGTGTGTGCATGCACATACATACACAGTATTCATTAAACATTTATTGTGTGCTGGACACTAGGCTATATGCTAGGGATACAGCTGAGGAAACAGGCTCAGAAGGGGAGGTGACCAACTAAAGCAGAGAGGCTGAGACAGGGCCGGGCACACTGGCACGCACATGCCTTCCTGGGGAAAGGGCAGCCGATGTCTCTGCGGCCGGAGACTGGCTGGCTTCACGGCTCTCAACCTCGGGCAATGTCAGTGTATTTTCCTTGCAATGCTTCCTGACCTGATTCATTCAGTTACTATTTGCTGAAAGTCCCCACCACTCCCCTCCCCCCCTCCCCCTCCTCCTTCTCTCTCTCTGTCTGTCTCTGTCTGTCTGTCTTTCTCTCTCTGTGTCTCTTCTCTGTCTCTGTGTCTCTGTCTCTCTCTGTCTCTGTGTCTCTGTCTCTGTCTATCTCTCTCTCTGTCTCTCTCTGTCTCTGTGTCTCTGTCTCTGTCTCTCTGTGTCTCTCTGTCTCTGTCTCTCTGTCTCTGTCTTTCTCTCTTTCTGTCTTTCTCTCTGTGTGTCTCTTCTCTGTCTCTGTGTCTCTGTCTCTCCGTCTCTCTCTGTCTCTCTACCTCTCTCTGTCTCTGTCTCTGTCTCTCTCTCTGTCTCTGTGTCTCTCTGTCTCTGTCTCTCTATCTCTCTCCATCTCTGTCTCTCTCTCCATCTCTGTCTCTCTGTCTCTTTCTCTCTTTCTGTCTTTCTCTCTGTGTATCTCTTCTCTGTCTCTGTGTCTCTCTGTGTCTCTCTGTCTCTGTCTCTGTCTATCTCTCTGTCTATCTCTCTCTGTCTCTGTCTCTCTGTCTCTGTCTCTCTCTGCCTCTGTCTCTCTCTCTCTCTCTCTGTCTGTCTGTCTGTCTGTCTGTCTCTGTCTCTCTCTGTGTCTCTGTCTCTCTCTGTCTCTCTCTGTCTCTCTCTCTCTCTCTCTCTCTCTCTCTCTCTCTCTCTCTCTCTCTCTCTCTCTGTCTCTCTCTCTCTCTCTCTCTCCCTCTCTCTCTCCTCAGCCTGATCCCATTCTGGCCAAAGTGGATGAATCAAAGAGGCAGAACCCCTGCCTCCAAGCCAAGCTTTTCTGCCTCAACTTTGTTCCCCTCTGGCCCACAAGGTTCCCTCTGCCTGGCATGGCCCCTTCTCCCACCTTAGCATATCAACATTGTCCAAATTCCTCCAAGACTCGGCCTCTCTGGTCTCTGAACTTAATTCAGATCTTTTATTGCCCTTCCCATTCTCTTCAGATCTGAGCTGTCTCCCCAGCACCCAGCACAACCTCCACTCTAGTGCAGGCCCTCATCGCTGGTGGCTGGACCACTCTGGGAGCCTCCAGTCTCTACCTGCTCCAACTCAGCCTGCCTTCGGCATGCAAAGTGAATTTCCTCAAGCCAGGGGGTAGCTGCTCCGTGCCAGCCTCATATCCCAAAACTTTCCAATGCCTCCCTCTTGCCATGCCCTGCTCAGCTTGGTGGCCATCCCTGTGATCCATCCCCCTCTTATTCTCTCCATCTCCTCTTTCAGCCACTCTCTATCCCTGTCACACTGGCCAGCCAAGTGTCCCCCTTCACAGCTCTCTAGCCCTCCTGCCCTTCTCATCCCTGGGCCATGCAGAACCCCTGGCTTCCTGCCAAGCCCAGTTCAGGTGCCTCCTCCTGAAGGACTGTGGTTGTCAGCCCTCTTATGCTCCGGAAATCACCATATGTTCACACACGTGTAAGCACATGTGTGTGGGACTTGGGATAGCTAATCTTTGCATTTACTTCCTTGGGAGAAGGTTGTGTGCACCTAACAAATGGAAGCTCCTTGAGGGCAGGACCCTTTCATTGGATGTGCACTGTGCATACGTGCACACGCGCGCACACACACATGCGTGCATTCTCACACACACTCATGCACATACGCACTCACACACACATACCTCTTGACACAGGAGCTCTCCCTCCACCTTCCAAGACTCTCCCTGGGGGGCCACAAGCCCAGACGGATGCAACCCACTCCCAGGCCCTTTCCTTGGGAGCAGCTGACAGCCCAGAGCCACCTCCATGCCACCAAGAAGCATCAGGAGACCAGTTTTACTCTATGAACTTCCCTACATACATGCACACACATGCACATAGCGCACTGTTGACATGTATTGTAATCCCACAGCCATCATGTACACGTACACCTGCATGTCCCATACATGAACCACACATGTAGCACATATGTGACCATTCCCCTTCCTGGCAAGGAGCATGGAAGTATTTGTGTAGCCTTTGCACCTGGGACAAATTTGTGGGGGGGGCTCAGGGAGTTTGGTCAGGCTCTAGAAGGGGTGGGTCCGGAGGACTGTGAGATGACATTCAGGGAGGGCCCATGGCAGTGGTTGGTGCCCAGGCTGAAGTCCTGTTTGCCCCATCCTAGTTAAAGGGCTGGCCCTGTCTGCCGCCTCTGCCCTAACTAGAGCCTGTAACTCGTGTGATCGAGGCAGTGTGCCCACCCCAGGAGACCAGGTCAGGGGCCTAACGCTAGGACAGGCTCTCCTCAGGGGTGTTCCCACCTCTGGCCACCTCGGGGAGGGGAGGGCAGGAGGACTGTGGGACTGTGCCCCAGATGCCAGGCCAGGCACCTGAGCTATGCGGCTGAGAAAGGACCTGGCCAGGGGGCTGCAGAGGGAGCTAGGCTTCCTGACTCCCTCACTTGGAAATGATTCGTCCTGACGAGCTCCCTGCAGGAACAAAGCCATGAGAAACCGACCTCATCCCCAGCCATCAGATCAGCTTGTTTAATCCTAGGGGGATGCTCAGATGGGCTATGACCTAGTTAGGGCTTTAAAGGGGCGGCTGCAGCAGGCTGGGAAAGCCAGGGGGCCAGAGGGAGGAGGGGCGATGGCGGCAGCAGCCGAGAGGGAGAACTGGCCCCTCCCCATGCTCTGCCTTTCCAGACTGTGCAAGGCAAATGGGTACTACCACCAGGCCAGGCTTCCAGAGAGGGAGGAAGCCCTGGGGGCCTAGCATCCTGGAGGAGACACCGGGAAGAGGAGAGCCTGAGGAGCAAAAGAGTGGAAGGCCCTGGGAGGTGGGAGAGACACTACCAGAGCACAGGGCTGGGGGGACACAGGCAAGACAGGAGCAGGGGCCAGAGTCGGCCTCTTGAAGATGGCCAGGAGTGGGAGGAGTCTTAGTAGACCAGTTGCCCAGTGGGTCTCAAGCATCAGACGCTGAGCAGTGGAGGCGTCTTGCACCTGGACCCAACCTGAGCTTGCTGGCGGAGCAAAGAGCCCCAATCCAAGTAGCCCGTCCTGCTGTCAGTCCCAGGACACAACAAGAGGCCAGAGTAGAGAGCCAGCCAGCGGGAGCACTAAGGACCCCTCAGCTTGGCACCGGGTGCAGAGAGCCAGAGGTCCAGAGACAAAGCAGACACGCCCTTTTACAGGCTGGCCAAGCATACCCAAGCCAGGGGGGTGCTTGTGACTCAGCAATAGCTTCTGTTTCATGGGTTCTCTTGGGCCATGGGGGTGGAATCCTTAGTTTTGGGGGGAGGGGGCTATTTCTGGCCTATAAAGCCCCAAGTGGGGCAGACGCAGCCCTTGGCTGCTGCCCCTAGCCAGAGGCCCCAAGAATTTGGAACTGGAAGGGACCTTGGCAATCGCTTGCCTGGCCATCTCATTTTACTAAAGCATGGCCTGGTGCCCAGATAGAGGGAGCTGCTTTCCCCAGGTCAGGAAGTAGCAGACCTCTAACTCAGGCCCAGACAAGAAAAGGCCTCAGGCAGGGAGCCCCTCAGGCTAGGCATTTGGTCCTCCCAGCTTCTGCTGATACAAAAGATGCATTCCCAGTGCCATGGCAATATCAGAGATCAGACATGAGTCGCTCCTCCGTCTCACTGGCCTGAGGACAAATGAGGTGGTTAAGCCGGGGAGATGGTTCAGCCTCGGCAGGAGGTATGGGGGTGTTGGCAGCAGCACAGCAGACGCGGGTCCTGGAGGGGCAGCAATTTGGAAGTCAGGAAAGGAAAAAGAGGCCTGTCTGCGGATCTGTCTGGGACCTCTTGGAACCCAGCACCCGTGGAGCACGCTGGGCATCCGTCTCAGGTGCCACACTGAACCCTTCCTGTGGCACCTCATATAATAATTGTGAATTTTTAAAAATGTATTGAAATCTTTTGTTCTTATATCCTCACACTTGCCAATATATTTAAAATACATTCCCCTCTCTCCTCTCCCAAGAATAAAGGGGGGGAGCCACAATTTGGCAAAATGAATAAACCTATGAAGCCATGTGAGGTTCTAGCCCGGTCTCCCCCCTACCCATGGTCTCCTCACTGCCTCTGGCAAGGAGGCAGAGGCGCCTTCTCCCCCCCCTTCCTCGGGACTCAGCTTCTCCCCCTCCTTCATCTCGCGCCGATTTTGCTGTGCTGTGAGGCTTCTGTGTGAGCCGTCACTACTGGGGCAACGTGCATTTTCTTTTCTTTCTTATGCAGTTGCGGCCAATTAAGTGACCAGATACCCCCTGACCCCTTGTTTGGGGCACAGGCTTCAGTAGGGGAGCGGGAACATGTGGAGAACATGAGTCACCAGGAAGCCTCGCTGGAACATGCGTGAAACGGCACATGCCAGAAAAACACGCGAAGAAGCCCTCCCTGCACATGGAAATAGCAGCCCATGCTCCTGGGCGGATGACAAAGCGACACCAGCCACACAGAGACAGAACCAGTGTGGGAGAAGCAGTGAGCAGGGCGCCTGAACACTTGAGTGCCAGCCATGTGTGGCGGGGCCTGTGTGGCGCCTAGGACCGGGCACTGGCCGCAGTGTCCTTCCTCCACTCGGAACAACACTTGGAGCTTGTTCTGGGGTGGGGGTAGGGGCTGGGGATTCCTTTGTTGCTCCTACCCCTGACTCTGCCCAGGTCTTCGGGGTTTCATAGTGTGTTTAAGACGTGCGCTTCCCCTTATCACTGCAGCACAAATTTGTAGGGACTGAAGGGCCCCCAATCAATCACTGCCCTGTGAGGCATGGGGTGCTTAGGTCTGCAGTTACAATATGGATCCCATAAGCCACCAGGGCTTTGGAGGTAGGAAGCTTTAGACGAGGGGCTTTTCATACTGGGAAAGGCTCCTGGCCTGGAAGCCAAGGCTGCTGAGGACCCCTTTCGTGGGGCTGCAAGCAGGGAGCGGGGGAGGGGCACGAGAACTACTTAGGGAATGCTCCCAGGAGGCCCCCGGCGCTCTGTCTGTGCTCCATAAATGAGCAGAATCACTGGGGCATTCCGGCATTCCTGGGGAGAGAAGAGGTGGGGAAAGGACCTGGAAGCCGTCCCTCCCAGCTGGGTTCCACTTCTCAGGGGGTAGCGGTGTCACTTCATCCGACTGAGGGTGCGGGGCGATGGTGCCACCAATCGGATAGATGACTTGGCCCCCACCCTACGACTTAGGCCCTCCTTCCCCTTGGTGCTCTTTCTTTTGAGGTCCATTTCAAAGACATACTTGACTCAGAATAGCAGCAAAGAGTCAAGGCATGTTGAGAACAAGGCTCGCAGCATGAACATTCCACTTCTCTCTGGCAGCGAACCTTCATCATCCCCCAGTAGCCAAGAGGGCCCGAGAGACAAAGGTGGGGAGCAAGAAGAGGCGACTGCCTCCCTCCCCCGCAGCGATCCTCTGTGGAAAGAGGAAGGGGGGTGGGGAGCTGGGTTATGGCGCTTCCTCTATCAGGCCCAGCAACCTAAGCACTAGCAGCACTCCCTTCCTCCCTCCCTCCCCTTTCTCCCTTCCTCCCTCTCCTTCCTCTCCTTTCTTCCTTCCTCCCTCCCTCTCCTTCCTTCCTTCCTTTCTCCCTCCCTCCTTTCCTTCCTTCCTTCCTTCCTTCCTTCCCTCCTTCCTCCCTCTCCTTTCTCCCTCCCTCCTTTTTTCTTCCTTCCTTCCCTCCTTTTTTCTTCCTTCCTTCCCTCCTTTTTCTTCCTTCCTTCTTTCCTTCCTTCCTTGTTTCCCTCCTTCCTTCCTTCCTTCCTTCCTTCCTCTCCCCCTCCCTCCTTTCCTTCCTTCCTTCCTTCCTCCCTCCCTCTCTCCCTTCCTTCCCTCCTTTTTTCTTCCTTCCTTCTTTCCTTCCTGGAATTCAGCCCAGAACACATCACGTCAAGATTTCCTTCCTCCTCCCCAGTTAACAGAGCCATGACACTCACAATTGTTCTCCCTGCTGCTGTCAGTCATCTCTGGCCCTTTGGGGTCAAAGTACACTGAGATCTGGCAGCTCCTTGCTGAGGGAGGTTGGCACTCAGACCTAGTAAGGACAGGAGGAAGGCCAGGAAACACGGCCATGGAAATTTTGTAGGCAAGGGCTTCAGGGGCCTCTTTCTCAGACTGTGCCCTTAGTGCCTCAGTCTTCCCCCAAGAGTTGCCAGAGTATATCTTGGCTCAAAGCAAAATCGACTTGATCCAAGAACAGATTAAGTGACCAGATCTCCCCCCCCCCTCACATGGGGCACAGCCTTCCACAGTGGAAGGCATGTAGAGATGTGGATGGAGGACATATATTTAGGGGATACATGTGGCACACTAGCCCTGTGCATGTTCAGGTCATTGGTGGGGCTGGGAAACAACTCAGCTGAGTGCCGGGTCTGAGCATGTCCAGGGGCAACCCCCACTCCCCTACCACTCAAGTCACCTTTTCCAGTTTCATGCACAGCTCAAGCTTCTGGATGTCCTCAAGTGCTCTTCACTTGAGTTAACTTCCAACCCAGATAGAATCCACCCACCACCCCCTCATATCACACACACACACACACACACACCACACAGACACATCACACACACACACATCACATACACACACACCACACAGACACATCACATACACACACCACACACACACATCACACACACACACACATACCACACACACATCACACACACAGACACATCACATACACACACACCACACAGACACGTCACACACACACATCACACACACACACATCACATACACACACACACCACATACACACACATCACATACACACACACCACACAGACACATCACATACACACACACCACACAGACACATCACATACACACACACCACACACACACACACATCACATGCACACACGCCACACAGACACATCACATACACACACACCACACAGACACATCACACACACACACATCACATGCACACACACCACACACACACATCACACACACACACACCACATACACACACACACCACACAGACACATCACATACACACACACCACACACACACACATCACATACACACACCACACACACACATCACACACACACATACCACACACACATCACACACACACATCACACACACACACATCACACACACAGACACATCACATACACACACACCACACAGACACATCACACACATCACACACACACATCACATACACACACACCACATACACACACATCACATACACACACACCACACAGACACATCACACACACACACATCACATACACACACATCACACACACACATCACATGCACACACACCACACAGACACATCACATACACACACACCACACAGACACATCACACACACACATCACATACACACACACCACACACACACATCACACCACACAGACATATCACACATACAAACACACACTACATCACACACACACCCATACTACACACACACACACACATCACATACACACACACCACCCACCACACACACACATCACACCACACAGACATATCACACATACAAACACACACACTACATCACACACACCCCCATACTACACACACACACACACACACACACATACACACACACACATACCAGACACCACACAGAGACAAAGATGAGGCTGGCTTTTTGGGAAGAGAAGGTAGGGCTAGTGCCCATTCCCAGTGTCCGGGAGGACTGACCAGATGAACTAAGGTCAGAGTCTTGGGACCCAGAGAAGGGTCAAGAATTATGCTATAGACCCTCCAGATTCAGACAACTGAGGGAAAGTAAAAGGGGTGTGTGTGTGTGTGTGTGTGTGTGTGGTATGTCCCTTTTTGTGTCCCTGTGTGTATGGCATTGTGTATGAGGGGATGTGTATATGTGTGTGTGTAATGTGTATATGTATGGTGTGTGGTGTGTGTGTGTCTGTGTGTGTATGTGTGAGTGTGGGTGTGTGTGCGTGCGTGTGTGCTGCTAGCTGTATGGAGAAGCCAGCCCCCTTCCCCGTAGGTTTCCAGATCATAAGGTGGCATTCAGGCTAGACCACATCCCAGAAAGCCTCCTTTTCCCCTCCCCTGGCCACAATGCCCTAGGCCTTTGCCCTAGGCAGCTGTTGCTAACACATATCTTCCCTTCTCTGGGACCCTTCCTTTATCAGAAGTGTTCTCCCCCCATCTCCCATCAGCAGCTGCCTCTTTTGTCTGTTCCCTTCAACCTTCTGCCACCCCTGTCTAGTTCCTCTGCCTTAATCCAATCCCCCATCCATCAGCTTTCCTCATGACCTAGAGCCTTTCTGCTCGCCATCTCCCCTCCCTCACTTGGTCCCACATCTGACTTGTTTCAGTCCCGGTTCCTGCCCTGCCATCTCCTGGCTCGCCTGCCCCTCAGTCAGAACAAGAGAGAGCTCTGCCGCCATTGGGCATCTTGTAGTTTGGGAATGGGTCGTGCAATTCTGGAGAGAATAGGTCTCTTGCATCCTCAGACCAAAGGGAGCTGAAGATCAGAAAGACCTAGAATGGCAAAGTTGGAAGGGACCTTACAGCCGAGCACGGCTGAACTGGAAGGGTCCAAGCAAGAGCAGCTAGTCTGGGCCTCTCATTCCCTAGATGAGGAGGCCAAGCCGTGGAGAGATCCAATGACTGCTCCATGGCCAGAACTTCAGGTAAGGTAAGGTAAGCCAGGCTGGGGGCAGGGGAAGGGGACCTTCTCTGGTTCTTTGGGTACTGCCCCCTGCAGGTGGAGAACTAGCATTTCGGCCAGGCTGGTTTCCCCTTTGTTGAGGTTCCAGGTAGGATTGGGCATGTATTTGGGGGTAACTTTGTTGCCTTGGTATCTGACCAGGTTTGCCCCCCTCTCTGGGTCTCTGTTGTCTCTATCTTGAGAGTGGGGTGAATAGTTCCTATCCCCTCTCTTGGCTTTCAGGGCCAGCTTCTGGGAGGGAAATCCAAGCACTATCCAACAGGAGTTCACTCGCCCCAGGTCCAGCCTCTTCCTCCTCCTCTTAGACCCAGGGGCCATCTCCAGGAATGGCCACACTTGTGGAGAAGAGAGAGCTGGTGTGTCTCCTCAGCTCCACTGCCTCATTGCCATTGGACCAATGGCCTCCCCTCAGGCCTACTGCCCTGACTATTTCCATGTGTTCTATGTGGGTGCGGAGGGGTGACTGGATTTTGAGCTATGCTACTGTTATTATCATATGTAAAGACACAAGGCTATCATGAGGCTATGCTCCATTTTCTTTTTGAAAACTGAAACAAACACATAGCATTCCTCTATTGGCATTAAGTAGTTTTGCCATTCTGGGACTGAGTTTCCAGATGCGTAAAATCAGGGGGTGGAATCAGATGATCTGACAGGTCCCTTGAAGCATTAACGTCCTATATCCAATATTCTAAGGTCTCAGGTTTGGATTTCTCCTCCTCCTTCCTTCTTTAGAAACCCAACCCCAGTTCACTGCCTCTTGAGAAGGCTGTTTTTCTGAACTTGGCCAAGCTGAGCCTTGCTGGGGAGAGGAGTGGTGGAAAAAGGGAAGGCCGTTATTCATTCAGAGAAAGTTTGGTCAATTGATCCAGCAATGAGCATTTGGTAAGCACCTACTACGTGCCAGGCCCTGTGCTAGGCACACAGAATGAAGCCACCCAATCAGGTTCCTGTGTAAACAATCTCCCCAGAAGTTCCCCTCCACCTCCTTCCCCCAACCCACTCCTTTCTTCACAGAGTGCTGAGAGAGTTTGCCTTGCCAAGGTGAGGGTTGGGTGAGCCAGAGAGGTGGCTGAGAAGGGAGGGGCAGGCAGTGCCTATGGAGCCCTTGGTGATCAGGGAGTTGTTGTGGGGAGGGCAGATTTAGGGCCTCTGGGCTGTGATGTAACCAGGCTTCCCACGGCAAACTGGCAGGCAGGGTTCTTCCTGGCCTTCTGTCAGGCTAGAGATGTCTTCGTGGCTGTGGTGTCTGGCCCCAGATTCTCAGCTTCATGGGATGGAGACCTGCATTACTTCCCACCAGTCCCACTCTAATGGAAGGAGATCCGAGGGTCCAGCTGAACTGTATCAGCCAGAGAGTTGATCTGGAATCCCAGGCCAGACCTAGCTCCCAAGCCTAGCTCTTCTGCATACTTCTGGGTAATGGCGGGCACGCCCCTTCTCGCCTCTGAAATGGGCAGAATGACGGCTGTGCTATTGGCCAGCCTGCAAGCTCTGTTGGGAGGTCATTTCTGCCAAGTGCGAGGTGAACAAGAACTCATTCTGCTGCCTTGGCCCTTGTCATCCTCACTGTCAATAAGGAGAGGCCTGCTGACGCCTCACCAAGGGAACATTAGTGCCCGTTCTTCACAGTGACCCACAGGCTTCATTGACAGAGGCAGGCCCTCTGGCTCTCCCAACGACATCTCCAACCAGCTTCGGAGAGCACACTTAATCCAGCTCCATTTCACAAATGCATAAGCCACCAGCCGCTCATGCTTCTGTTCAATCCCACAGAGATTTCCAGAGTGGACCTACTAAATACCAGGCCCTGTACTGAGCAAACAACAAGGCTTTACAGTTGGCTTCCTCCTGCTCCTTCCTTGGATGATTCATCCTGGTGTGGAGGGCACCCTAAACTCTACAGAGCAGTGCCAGGCCCTACCAAGCTGATTATATGCATTAAAAAGCTTAGCAGAGGATTTCAAGGCAGGAATACAACTCATATTTACAGATGGGGAAACTGAGGCCCAGAGATGAGTTCGTCCAAGGTCACATAGAAAGTAGCAGAGTCCAGATTCCAGACCAGATATTCTGACTCCTCCTTTAGCTCTACAGCTGGGGGCGGGGGCAAGGGAGAAAGGATGAGGGGGTCACCTCACAGATTCTTCCCAGTCAGGCGGTCCTGGCAAAGCAGGAAGTCTGTTTTTGTCCTCCCTGTAAATTGATTCCCTCCCCACTCCTGCGGCTGCACCTTTGACTGTGAAGTGCTCTGAGGGGAAAGCAGGGCTGGAAGCAGTCCCTTCCCAGGGAGGCCGGAAGGGGGGCTACTCCATAGCAACCCCTTCTGCCCCCCTTTTTCCCTCCTGATAAACACCTCCTTTCTTCCCTCCTTCCCTCCCTTCCCCTCCCTACCCTCAAACCTGTGCCTGGATTCTCTCCTTTCCCCAGGCCTGGGAGCCTCGACTCTTTACCCTGCAGGCGCCAACTCCAGGCCTGTTGGATAGGCCATCTGGTGGAAGAATTTGAGGACCCCCTCAGGGATGGGGTGGGGAGGAGGGGTGACCCCAGGGTGTCTGGGAAGCAACAAGCCTGGGTCAGCTTGGCTCTGCTGCCTGGGCTCGCCTCCAAGGAAGGAGGAAAGCAAGCCAGGCCTGGCCTCCCTCCACCAGGAGGTGTGAACAGATGAGTGTTTCTGGCTAGGCCCCACTCTCTCGGTTGGGAGCCAAAAGTCAGGACCCAGGCAGGCGACCACCCCCAGAATGTACCCCACCTGCACCTCAAGTCTTCCAGCCTCTATGTGGGCCACTTCCCCCATTCCTGCCTGGGGCATGACACAAGGCCAAGATTTCCCAAAAGGCTCTTGCTCCCCAAATGGCAGTTCTCCCTCCTAGGTCTATAGCTTCAGAAACCAACAGCGCTGGAAGGGGCTGTAGGATATAGGGGTGCTCGAGTCCCAGTCCCCTCTTTTACAGGTGAGGCTGCCCAGGCCCAGAAAAATGCCAGGCCAATCTCTCATTGCCTTTCCTGTTACTGCATGGCGTCCTGGGAGTGGGGGGGGCGGGATAGGGCGTGGCCTCTTCTGGGCCCTCTATTCTCCAGTTACTTGTACAGGAGCAGAGCAATGACCTGTGGCTGCGGGGCCTCCAAGGGGCCTCACCAGGTGATGCGAGAGGAAATGGAATTAGAACCCTGGTCCCCTGCTTGCACATCTAGTGCTCCCTCCAGGAGAGCCTACAGTTTGGAGAGAAAGGGCAGCCCCTCCCTTATAGAAGTACAGACAGAAGGAGAAGAAATATGCTCAAGCCATGAGGTCAGCCTGAACAATGACGCTCCAGATGTCAAGAAATAAGGCAACATAAGAGGACAGCCTGGGGGGACGAATTCTCCTGCCTGCAGTCCTGAGGCCTGGGCTGGGGAGGGGCAGGGAAGCAGAGGAATGGACTAGATGACCTTGACAGGCTCTTTCTAGCCTGGTGGTCTGAGGGCTCATCTTTCGACACAGAAAGATGGAGGAAAGGAAAAAACAGCTCCTTATGAGCAAGAGCTTCCTGGCGTGCAGCCTGCCACCCTCCTGCTGCAGCTTACTGCCACCCTTCTTTCTCCTTTGTTTGAAGGCTGCCAATGTAGTCCCTTCTTACTGCCCCCCTGCCCCCAGCCTTCTCTTCTGCACCGTTGGCTATGCCAGCCCCCAGGGCAGCATGGGAGGACTGCCTCACGGGGCTCCTGCACTCCAAAGTGACAGCTCTGGGGGCCTAGCACCCAAACTGATTCTCCCCTCCCTCAGGTCTATGTCACTGTCGGGCCTTGTGGCAACTTGATGTGATAAACTTGCTGTTAGTGAAGTGGGATGTGGGTGGGATGACATGCAACCCTCTGGTGGAATGGGTTACCTTTGCTTGCCATAGGCTGAAAGCAAAGCCAGGTGCTGTCTCAACGTTTCCAGCAGCTGTCACCGCCCATGGGCGTGCTTGGCAAGAAGACACTTGGATGCGGTAGGGGAGAAGTCACCCCCGCTGCTGTATTTCCCACTGAGACCCCTCCCTACATGCTCCCCTTCTGTGGCAGAGAGGCTAGAAGAAGGAAGGGGTCATTAACATGGCACCCAGATGCCTCTTGGGCCCACAGCTCCACTGCCCTGTTCCTGGCTCCTGGCCCTCGCCCTCTCAGATGCCTGGCCCCACCCTACTTCTTGGGCTGCTGGCCCCCTCCTCTAAAACCCAATTGGGGGCAGCTGGGTGGATAAAGCTCCAGCCTTGGGGTCAGCAGAACCTGAGTTCAAATCCGGCCTCAGACACTTGACGCTTACTAGCCGTGTGACCCTGGGCAAGTCGCTTAACCCTGATTGCTTCACCAAAAAGCAAAAAAAAAATTAAAAAAAAAAACATTGGATCTGCTTTTTAAAAAAATAAGAAATTTTCTTCTGTCTCTTGTTTTTACATCAACTACATACCCAGTAAGTCTTTAATCCTACTTAGTGCTCCACACCCATAGTCTCTGCAGAGAAAAGGAAGGGGCAATATTCTCCTGTCTCTTCTTTGGGATCAAACTTGGGCATTATTATTTCACCCCGATCAGTATCATCTGTTCTGTGGCATTTGACATTGTCAAAGTCATCGTGGCTATTGTTTTCCCATTCCTGCTGACTTAGCTTTGCATCAATTCAGCAAAATCTTTGCAGCTGTCTCCGTTTCCATCGGATTCACCATTCCTTACCACAACTTGTTCCTTAGTCAGGGAGTCTCAGCGTTGTCAGAAATCCTTAGCACAAAAGTTTTGGTTTGTGCTTACCTTCTCTTGGATGCTGGGTGTCCTAGGCTACAGAGACAGATGCAACTGCTTTATCTTTTGCACATAATTTCTATTTTTGAGAGGTCTGAGAGCTCATGGGGATGGGAGGAAATGTCTAGTCTGCTGTCTTGTTGCTCATATCTAGTAGGCTCTTTAATATTTGGATCGTATATTTATTTTGAGTTTACTGTGGTATATGGTATGAGATGCTGAGCTAAGTCTAACTTCTGCCAGACTATTTTCCATTTTCCCCAGTGATTGTTTTTATTTATTTATTTTTAGGCAATTGGGGTTAAGTGACTTGCCCAGGGTCACACAGCTAGTAAGTGTCAAGTGTTTGATCTGAGGCTGGATTTGAACTCAGGTCCTCCTGACTTCAGGGCTGGTGCTCTATCCACTGTGTCCCCTAGCTGCCCTTTCTCCAGTGATTCTGATAAAATAGGGAAGGCCAGTCTCCAGATCCTACGCTAAGTAATTTATGTTTAAGGGTTTATTGAACATTCAGTTCAGTTATTTCTGATTTTGTCGGGCTGCTCTGTTCGATCGATCTACTTTTCTGTTTTGTAACCAGCAGCAACTAGTTTTGGTGACTACTGCTTTATAATAATTTTTTTAGTATGAGGGATAGAAATGATGTTTTCCTTTCATTCTTATCTTTTTCATAATTTCTTTTGATAATCTAGATCTTCTGTCTATTCAAATGAATTGTATTATTATTTTGTCTAGCTCTGAAAACTATCTTCTTGGCGTTTTTATTGGTATAGTACCAGATCTGTAAGTTAATTTCAGTAGTATTGTCATTTTCATTATATTGGCACAGCCCAGACATAGGCACTGAATATCCCACCCATTATTTAATATTTTTTGAAAAATTTATTTTGCGACTGTCATGTATCTATGCAATTATTGAGTGTGTCTTGAGAGTTGACTCCTAGAGCTTTTATGACCTTTGAAATTATTTTGAATGGGACTTTCCTCTTTTCTCCCTCTGGGTCTTCACTTTAAGATTTTCAAAGCCCTTTCCTCACAACAATCTTGTACAACAGTAGTAGTTCGATGATGCTTAGCCCCATTTTACAGATCCAGGTCCTCAGCTTCAGAGAGGTCAAACAACTTGCTGGTAAGTGTTAGAGCCTCTTCCAACCTCAATTCACTGTCTGATGCCCTCAGCTATTTCTTGAGCTGTGGGGTCATCCAGGTAAGGTCTTAGGCAGCTAGGTGTCACCACAGTGCACAGGGCAGTGGGCCTGGAGTCATGAAAGACTTGAATTCAAATCTAGCCTTAGACATTTATTAGCTGGCGACCCTGGGTGAGTCACTTAACCTCTGCATGCCTCAATTTCCTTGACCATAAAATGGGAATGCTAATACTACCTTCCTCCCAGGGTCATTGTGAAAATCAGATGAGATCATATTTGTGTAGCACTTAGCACTGTGTCTGGAACATAGCAGGTGATAAGTAGATGCTTAGGTCCTTCCCTTTCCCTCCTTTTGGGAAATTTACAGAGCTCTCTGAGCTGTCCCAGACCAAGGAAAGAAGCCCAGAGGCCAGCCCTGAGGCAACCCTTGGCCACTTTCCATGAGGGGGTGGTGATGAAGGGAAAATCGGGGGCCAAGGCTGAGGTGATTAGAGAGCCTCACTGGCACCGGGGCATGCTCACATGGAAAAGGAGCTATTCCAAGCATTGAATTATAACTGATTTGTCTAATAAAAGGATAAATAAATATCTACTTAACTTGATTACCATCAGAAGCCAGAGCCTCATCCTTTCTATCTTTGGGGTTTTATTGAAAGTGACAGTAATTTGCTCTAATTAAGCCTCTGCCAGCAGTACATGGCTAGCCAGCTAGTAGGGTACAATAGACAGAGCTTGGACTTCCCTCTGCAGCTCAACTCCCAGGGACTAAGTGACTGGGAAATGTGCCTTCTGGTGCTGCCTGCCTGGAACTTCCTGTGTGATTGGCAGTGGGCCCTTTCCCCTCAGTTTCCTCCTCTCCAACTAGGAAAGCCTCCAAAGCAGGAGGAAGAGGCTGCTAGAGAAGCTTGAGGACCCAAAACAAGGTGGGGAAATGCACCAAATGAAACAGTGCAGATCAGTCAGTCAGTCGTTCAGCTAGCATTAAGTGCCCACCATGTGCTGGGCACTGTCTTAAGTACCATTCAGATACAAAGAAAGGTGAAAGACACTTCTTGTGCTCAGGGAAATCAATACAGTTCTGAAATACAGTTAGCAAAATATCTTTAATAAAAACCAAATTCCTGTTCCCACTGAAATCCATTCGTGAGTCTCTTGGGGGTATGTAGGCCTGAAATTAAGATCTGCTCGAGAGTCTCTCTCAGCTTTGGCATTCCACCTTTCCATATCTGCTATTTCAGACTCTGTATTCCAAGAAAGATCCAGTAGGAGGGCTTGATGTATATGGGAAGCACGTGGCAGGAAGAGAGGGAGGACATAAATGGCTACAGACCTGCCATGAACTGACCCAGACTATTGAGTCAGAGAAGACCCTCTGAAAAAAAACCCTGCATGCACTGTGGGTCCTCTCATTTCTCTGGTTCGTGGCTCCCTCCCTCCCCTACCCCACGGGGTTGGAACTTTAGGACTTTTGGAAGAACTCCTTAAAGAGTGCTGCTGTAGGTAAGACCTCAGGAAGAGAGAAGGCTTGGGGCTGCTCCTCTAGGTCAGCGTTCCAGGCCTTCCTGCTCTTTGCTAACAGTTCCCTTCTTTCTGCCAGCGGTCCCCCACTCTGCCGCCACCATCTTCTCGCTGTAATTGTCCTCAGTTCTGCTGTGCTGCTCCCTAGTCTTTTGATCATTTGAACCTCTGCTGCCGCCATGGGGCTATTTCTTTAATTTCCATCCACATCTGGGTCCCACAGGCCCTACCCTCCAGCTCTTGGTCCTTCTGTCTATCCTCTGAATATCATTCTTCCTGTCTCCACCACCACTGGCACCTTGGAAAAAACCAAAGCCATCAGTGAGGAGGAGAGAGGGAAAGCCAGCTGCTGGTTCAGGTTTATGGGGCCCTTCCCATCCTTCTAGTACTTAGCCTTGCACAGCCTTCCCCGAAGCTGGAGCATCCTTTGCTCTGGACTAGCTCACTGGGTCAGACTTGGATACAGTAAGGATGTCCTGCCATGGAGATGCCCTAACGATGCCCCGGAGGAGCTTGGAAAAGGGAGGGACAAGAAGTGGTGATGACAACAGAGTTGGTGACAGTGACAGAACCACGTGGGACAACCCACAGATGCATGGTGAGAGGGGGCAGTGGGAGAGAAAGACAGAGAGAGACAGACACAGGGAAAGAAGGAACAGGACAGAAAGATGGCTGGCCCTGGGGGTGTTCACAGCCTCAGGAAGTGGTTAGGGGGCCCAGAGCCAGTGTGTTTGTGTGTGTGTGTGTGTGTGTGTGTATGTGTGTGTGTGTGTGTTCGTGTGCCTGTGTGTGTGTGCACACACGTATGTGCCTATGTGTGTGCACCTCTGTGTGCCTGTGTGTGTGTGCACCTGTATGTGTGTGCACCTGTGTGTGTGCGCCTGTGTGCGTGTGTGTGTGCGTGTGTGTTGGGGGGCTTACACAGCCTGGCCCCTGGGGCCTGCAAGCCAGGAAGAATACGGGTAAGCAGATGCTCCCCCCAGGACCTGGGCTTGCCAGAGGTGAGAGCTCCCCGTATGCTGTCCCCCATCTCCGCTCCCGTTGGAGCCATAAGATCAGGTCCTAGAAGGAATTAGGGCTTAAAGGAAGTTGGGCCAAGACCTAAGAAAGGACAGAAAGCTTGGGAATTCCTTTGCTAGGTGTGTGACCCTAGGCAACTCAACTTCTCCCTGGACCTTGGTTTCCTCCCTGGCAAAATGAGAATGTTGGAGCGGATGACCTCCAAGGTTCCGTCCCTGGCCTCAGTATCCCCTCTATCAAGTGAAGGGGCTGGACCAGATGTATGTTTAGGGAATTGAACTGCGTCGCACACACAGAGCCAGAAGGGATTGTCAGCCCCGTGGAGCCCAATGCTTTCATTTTCTAGAAGAAGAAACTGGGGCCCAGGGTGTTAAAAATGTACTGGCTCCCGTCAAGGCCGGCACAAGAGTTGGAGGAGTCACATTAATGGAGTAAATAGGATTGGGGGCTATTTGCATCTCATTTGCATAAGACAATCTATCCTCAGGTAATTTTCAAGTGAAAATGTTATCATTACTCCCTGTAGGGTCATTTCCCTGGTTTTCCTGGTTCCTTTGTTCTCCCAGAGTCCCTCCTTTTTCTCCTCCCTCCCTCCCCACCCCTGCTTGTGACTGCTTCCCAAGAAGTGGGAAGGAAGAAGCCCGCCTTTTTCCAGGACCATGCTCAGGGAAGGCCAGCACTCCAGTGTCCTGAATGGGCAGCTTTCTCCTTTTGGAGAATTTCCAGAGCATGTCAGTCTCCAGAAGACTTTCTGACTTCTGAGTCGGCTGGCTCCTGGATGCCACTAGCCGGGCTCCCTCCTGTGCGCTGTCCCAGGGGAACCTGCTCATTTCAGTGATGCTCAGCTTGACTGGGTGTTCGTGGCTCCAGGGATTCCTCCTGATGGGGACGTAATTACCTCTCTTAATTGCAATCGGGTTGTCAGCTTTTTCTCTTCAGGAATCTTGGAGGTCTCCAGGCCCAGATCTGGAGAGGGGCCAGTTCAGTCCTGGGATCTCTCCATCCCCACTCTCTCAGTGAACTGGCGCATGGGAGCAGCTCTCTATGCCTCTCTAACAGCAGGCCCTCTTTTTTTCTTAAGTAAAGTTCTGTTGACAGCTTGATTTTATATCATCCATATTTCCCAATGTATTCCTTCCTCTTGCCCTTCCCAAAGAGTCATCTTTCACAACAAAGAGGGGAAAAAAATCCCAGTTCAGCAGAACCAATGAACCAATTTGTGGGGAAAAGGCCTATAGTGTCTCACAGCCATCGACCCCCACCTCCACAAAGAAGTGGGGGAGGTGCCTTCTTTGGGGACAAGCTTGGTCCCCATCAGTTCCCTTTCCATGGTCTTGTGGCTGTCGTTCTTGCTGTTGTTGTCATCGTTGTTTCCACTGTCACCTTGGTTCTGCTTCCTTCCCTTTGCTTCAGTCCACGGAAGTCTTCTCTGTATTCATCCTCCTAATCATGTCTTATAGCCCAGTAAGATTCCATTACATTCACAGAGCACAACTGCTTAGCCATTTCCCATGTGTGGGCATCGACTTTGTTTCCAGTTCTTGGGGTGTGGGGGAACTTTCTTTTTGGCATGTGTGCTTGGCAGTACCATTGCTGGGCTGGAGGGTGTGGACATTTGAGTCACTTTTTCGCATAAATTCAAACTGCAGCAGATGTTTATTAAAGACGGTAGAAAAGACGTTGGACCACAGAACATCGTGTTGGAGCTGACGGAGACCCTAGACCATCCAGAGGTTCAGTGTTTTAGAAGGACCAGGCATGGCGTTTTGTAGTTTATTGTAAGAACCAAATGAGCTTTTCTTCTTGGGAGTTGCTCAAGGCCTTAGGGCAGTACCGTGTAGCAGTGCACTGGCCACTGTTTAATGACTGGCTCTCTGGAAGGAAAAAATATAGACACTTGACATACTTCAAGTTGAATGTGCATTATGATCACTTTCTTAAGTCTAGACAATCAGCAAAACAATGAATCAAGCCCCAATTTGTAGCATTTGCTGACAGTTTCTAAGATGGAAAACTTAACAATCAGCTGTTTCCATCAAAATGGTGGGAGCTTCCTCCCTAGCAAGCTCACTTCTTTTCTGAGTGGAGATACTATGATTCTGGGGGAACTATTTGTATCCCTGGAGGGAAGGCAACATTCCCAGCAGAGAGAAAGGTATCATTTGTTTATGGCCTCCTCCTATGAGTCGCTTGTATTTTCTGTGCATGCGATTGTGTGTGTGTCTGTGTGTGTCTGTCTGTCTGTCTGTGTGTCCTGTGGAGAGTGAGAAAGTCTATCCTATACCTGATATATACATTGTTATCTTGCCTGCTTATACAGGATCTGGGGACCTGTTTCCCACATTTGTGGAGAGTCCTAGACATGAACTATATTCTGAGATTTCCCAAACAGAACTCTGGATAAAGGCAAAAACAAGTCAAAGACATAGACTGGGGGTGGAAGGAGACAACTCAATCTGATCTGCATCAGCCATAGTTTAGGTGGCTAGATAGTATATTATACTTTCATTAGCAACTCCTGGGGTGGTTGTGGGGAAAGTATCTGATCAGCTGCATTGTTCTATAGAAATCCAAGCCATTCTCAGCATTTAGCTGCTAGGGACCAACCACCAGGACATCAGGAAGTGTTGGAATCTAGTTCTTCTTCACCTTCGGGCCTCAATCCTCTCCAGCTGTGGAGCTCTGGCCCAGACTTAGGCAATGGCCCCCCTGCACAAGGGCCAAGGACAGAAGAACAATTGTTTCTTTCCCGATGGGCCCCTGCTTGGTGTTGAGCCAGGACAGTGCCAGGCAAACAAGCACTTAATGAGCTCTTACCATGGGCAAGTTAAGATGCTGGAAAGGCCCCGGAGACAAGACAAAGGTGAAACAACTCAGTTCCTGGCTTCAAATTGGAAAATTCTGGAATCATCATTCTGCCAGGGTTCAGTTGTGAAGGAGAATCATTTGTTAACTCCATGCCATGATTATACCTTGGACACATGGAGCTGCTGGTGCAAAATGAAAGAAGGGAAACTCGAGTAGTCAGTTGTCTCCATTCTCCAGGTAACCTGCAACATGTGTGCAAGTAAGCAGACTCTAGAGACACTTGAGGAAGGTGGGGGTGGGGAGGTGGGCAAACAGGGAAGGGGACAAAAAGAGGGAAGGGGAGGATGGGGGAGGGGAGGGTGGGGGAAGGGAGCAAGGGAAAGAAAGGAGGAAGGAGAGGAAGAGAAGAAAGTGGGAAGGGGAGGAAGGGAAGGAAGGGAGAAAGGGGGAAGGAAGGGGAAGGGAAGAAAAGAAGAAGGGAAAGAATGGCAGAGGGGAGAAAAGGGGAAGGGAAGGAAGGGGGAACAATGCTTTCTAGGACTGGGAGACAGTCTCAGGTAAGGCCCAGAGAACTTATGAGTGGAGCAGAAAGTCAGCCAGTTTAGCTGGAACATGAAACAAAGGTTTTAAAGTGGTGTCATTGTAAACATTTGGAAAAATCGCTTGGAGACAGATTGTCAAGAGCCTTTAGTACTAGAGGGAAGAGTTTCTATGCCATCTTCAAGGCAACAGTGAGCTCTTGATGGCTTTACAATGGGGGCAAATTTCTTTTTTTCCTTAATAGTATTTTTTCCCGATATCATGTAAAGATAGCTTTCAACATTCACTTTTATAAGATTTTGAGTTCCAAATTTTTCCCCCTCCCTCCTTACCCTCTCCTCCCCCCCAAATAGGCAAGCAATCTGTTATAGGCTCTACATCCACAATCATATTAGTTATTTCCACATTAGTCATGTTTTGAAAGAAGAATCAGAACAAAAGAGTAAAACCACAAGAAAGGGAAAAAAAAGAGCAAATAGTCTGCTTCGATCTGCATTCAGACTCCATAGTTCTTTCTCTGGAGGGGGATAGCGTTTTCCATCATGAGACTTTTGGAGATGTCTTAGATCCTTGCGTTGCTGAGAGGGGTTAAGTCTATCAAAGTCAGTCATCATACAACATGGCTGATACTGTGTACAACGTTCTCCTGGTTCTGCTCACTTCACTCAGCATCAGAGCATACAAGTCTTCCCAGGTTTTTCTGAAGTCTGCCTGCTCATCATTTCTTACAGCACAATAGTATTCCATTACATTCATATACCACAACTTGTTCAGCCATTGACCAGTTGATGGGCATCCCCTCAATTTCCAATTCTTGGCCACCACAAAACAGCTGCTATACATATTTTTGTACATGTGGGTCCTTTTCCCCCTTTTTTATGACCTCTTTGGGAAACAGAACTAGAAGTGGTGTGAAGAGTGGGTGAAAAGGTAGGCATGATTCTTGAGCCCTTGGGCATAGTTCCAAATTGCTCTCCAGAATGGTTGGATCAGTTCACAACTCCACCAACAATGCATTAGTGTTCCAATTTTCCCACATCTTCTCCAACACTTATCATGTTCCTGTTTTGTCATGTTGGCCAATCTGATAGGTGTGATGTGGTACCTCAGAGTTGTTTTGATTTGCATTTCTCTAATCAATAGTGATTTAGAGCATTTTTTTTTCATGTGACTATAGATAGTTTTAATTTATTCATTTGAGAACTGCCTGTTCATATCCTTTGACCATTTATCAATTGGGGAATGACTTGTATTCTTGGGGCAAATTTCATTCCTTGAAAAGATGGCTTTTTGGTGGCAGTGTGGAAGATAGCATGAGTGTCCATGAAAACAAGACCTGTCCAAACTGCCCCTCAGACCTACATAGCCCCTTTGTGCCTTGGGAGCAGCAGGAGCAGAGATGACAAAAGGGACTTGAGGGTCTCTTACCATGACATTAAGCTGGGTTGATACTGAAAGACAGCCTAGCATACAGACAGTGATGAAGTGCCTGCTGGGCACCAGCAGAGATGGTAAGCTTAGAGAAGGCCTTGTAGTCTTGGAGCCTAGTGCCACATCTGACGAGGCACAAGGCTCAGACAGACTACGGTAAACTAGAACAAAAGCTCCAAGGGGGAAATGAAAGATGGGACCAAATGTAAGCCAGAGCTCTAGGACCATTTGCAGATGAGCAGATCTCTCTGCAAATGGGCAGGTTTCTACATATAGCCAGTGACCAAACAACCATGTTAAAGGGAACAGGGTGGCATGGCTAGAAGGGGGAAAGACTTGGGTCCCCAGCTCTCATTGTGGGACTTGAGACAAGCCCCTTAGCCTCTCTTTCTTCAGCTGGTCAATGCAGTTCCTATTGCATTACTTACCTTAAAGGCTCTCAATGGGGAAAACACATGGGAAACTGTGCTGGGATATGGAATGGAGCCTTATGGTTTCCAGTCTGTCAGCCATGGGCCTGCCTTTCATGGGATCAGTGCCAGGCTTTGGGTCCCTCTTCCTTTCAATATCCCATTAACAAGGTGTTCAGGCATAGCTTTCTTTCCTCTTCTAGACTAAGCCCCTGTGTTGTCGACCCAGATGGCCAGGGAGCTCCCCTCGACAAGCCCGTGACCCAAACTCTCAGCTACCACTGGCTTTCCTCTGCAGCCATCACCCTAATTAAGTGATGAGGACCTGTAGAAGTGCCAGGATCTATTCATAAAATGTACTCACTTGCTCCACCCTTGAGAAACTGGTTCCCAAGCTTAGTGGGTAGGGTCTGCCAGAGCTTCCACTAAATAAAATACAGCAGATTAGTCAGTCAGCTAACACTGATTAGGTGCCTACTATGTGCTAAGCACTGATGATATAATTAATAAGAAGACAGTCCCTGACCTCAAGGAGCTCACAGGCTAATGGAGGGGGACAACACCCCAACAGAGGTAGGAAAGTACTTCTGTCCAGCCTGCTGCTTGGCGGGGTGGGGCTGGGACAGATGGCAGGGCTCACCTCCAGAACAAGATTAAGCTTATCACTCTCATAACTCACCTGAACTGAGAGGTCTCCACCCCGAGGACCAACCCAAATGGACAATGCTGCTACTGTTGTTTCTTCTTCTTTTTCAAAGAGGACAGAGAACTTAAGATTTAGTTGGTGTTCTGCTCACGTGGATATTTATCTCTATATCTGTGTATATATATTAGTTAAACTATTTCTTTTCCATTCTAAGTTTTGTTGGCATATCTCTGTGTATTGTAGGCTCTGATAATTCTTTTTATATATTTGTTATTTTTGTGATTTCACCCTGTTCAGGCAATTTGATTTTCCTCTCTTTTTGAAATCAAGCTAAAGGTTCATCAATTCTGTTGGTCTTTCAAAAGATGCAGCTTTTATTTTGTTTATGAGCTCATTCTATATGCTCTGGTGTTTCCAGGTTCACCCGTTTCTCCTCTAATTTTCAAGGTTGCCTCTTGTATCTTACTTTGGGCTCATTTTCTAATTTTGAAAATTGCATATTATGTTCATTAACTCTCTTTTTCCATTTCTTTAATATTTCTTTGAAGACTGATTTAACTGCATCTTGGAAACTTTGCTTGTTGTCTTGTCATTTTCAGTTATTCACAGTTATAAATTGTTTCCTTCCCTTGTTCCTTGACTCATTCATTTTTCACAATGTCAGTCTTTCAGTATCTGCCTTTTGTTTGTGCTCCTTATATTGATTATTATTTTTGTTGCATTATGAATTGTAAAGGATGTGTTTAGTGTTTATACTTTTTTATTTGTTTGTGATTTTTTTCAAACATATATTTGTCATTTCTTTATGCCTTACTATCTGGTCTAATTTTGTAAAGTTGCCTCATGGTGCTTAGAAAAAAAAAAAAATATATATATATATATAATATATATATATATATATATATATATATATATATATACATACATACACACACAAACACTTCAATGTTGCTATGTGGAAGATGCCATAACTCTATTAGTTCTAAATTTTCTGACAGTTTCTTCAATTCTATATTTTCACTTTTGTTTATCTTTGTTAGGTTTGTCCAGCTCTGAGAAGGGAACATTAAAGTCTCATACTGTTGCCGTGTTATTGTCTATGTCTTTTTGCATTCAGCATTTAGATGTACATTTGTACATACACGTTTAATACTGATATTGGTTCACCGTCTGTGGTTCTGTTAAGTATAACGTAATTTTCTCATTTATCTCTATTGATATTGTGATTTTTTTTTTCATTTTTGCTTGGTCTGACAGCCTGATTACAGTGCCTGCTTTTGGGGTTTCTCCTGATGCATGATAAATTGAATTCTAGCCTTTCATTTTGATTCTATGTATCTTTGCTTTTTAGACATTTTTCTTGTAAACACAACAGAGTATGGAGCAGAATAGAATTTCTTTTCCTTTCTTCTTTTTTTGTCTCTAGCTTTTTGTTGCATCTCTTGGATCCAGGCATTTTCTCTGGCTGTCCCCATGTCTGGAGTGCTCTCCCTTCTTGTCTTTGACTCCTGGCTTCCCTGGCTTTCTCTCTTTGTATCACCAGCGCTTAGCGCAGTGCCTGGCACATACTCGGTTTGTGGTTCATCAATGTTTGTTAAATGCCTGATTCTTGGGCTGTTCAGGCCATGCACATTTCAGGTTATGAGAGTTTGGCTAGAGGTTTTTCATTCATAAACTGTTTTTCTTTAGATTTTGCTGTAAGCCAATAGTCTGTCCCTGTGAAGAGTTTTGCTTAAGCTACATTAATACAAATTTATTACCTCAGGCACTCCTCTTGCTTCCATTTGCCCACTCTTTCCATGGTTTAGTGGTTTTCCTTAAGTGATTAATTTTTCAAATTTTTTTTAGCTATCTATTTTGTCCCTCTTTTTTTATCCCTTTTTTTTTTTTAATATTTTATCTCTTCTTTTGTCCCTTCACTTTCCCCTCTCTGTTAAGTGGTCAAAATCTCCCCTCTCCTACTCCCCTCTAATTTCTTACATTTGCTAGGTTTGGTTGGCTTTTGTTTCCTTTCTGTTTTCTGCTTGTGCCTTTTGCACAGTAAAAGAAAAGAAGTTTTTCTTTGCCTCATTTGCCTTGCCTTAATTCTTTTCCCTTCCCATCTATTTGAAGTGATATTCTTGGCTTTGTGGGCTATACACTTATTTATGCCTTCCTGAATCTCTCCGTGTTTGTTATAGGATTAAAGCTTCACAAGAATCACATTTGCATTTCCTCTTCTGACTAATGTCTGTACTAATTGTTTTGAAAGGTCTTGCCACATTGTCCCTTTTATTCTGTTGTACCCCACTCTTAGAAGTATTAATATGTGAATATTGGACAGGGGTTATTCTAGGCACTGCAGATTACTCCCAAATCAACATTGTCATCTGTTCTTTTAACATTTTTTTTTACCTTTGCTTCTACCAGGTTTTCTTCCACTTCATTATATTTTTATTCCAAATTTATTAATATTTTATATTTTAAAGGAACTTTCCATCATGTGTTTATTTTCCCCAGTCTGAGTTTTAAAATTCTTCATTGAGAGCTCTGGATTCTTACAGTCACTCCTAATTTCTTTTTTATATAATTCATTTCTCTTTTGAACCATTCTGAGATTTTTTCTTGTGCTATATTCTCTTGAGAGTACACAGAATTCAGTATTTCATCTGGTATTGGTTCACTTTCCTTTGTCTTTTAGAATTTAAGAGAGTTTTGTATTATCTTTGAGGATTTGTTGCTCGTCTTTTTTTCTGAATCTAGAATCTTCTCTGTTGATGTATTTGCCTGTGTTCTGAGCTTTTATTGAGGGTTTCCCCTTTGAAATCTTGTGTGTGTTACCCTATCTCAACTCACTTTCTGGCTTTCCCCCCTTTGCTGGTGAGTGCATTCCCATCTTCCCCTTCCAGGCTGTGTAGCCAGGGATATAGGACAGCTAGTTCTAATCAGGCCTTAATTGTGTGACCCTGGGCAAGTCACTTCACCCTGTTTGCCTCAGTTTCTTCATCTGTAAAATGAGCTGGAGAAGGCAATGGCAAATCACTCCAGTATCTTTGCCAACAAAACCCCCAGTGGGATCACAAAGAGTTAGAAAAGACTGAAAAATTACTGAACATTCAATTGCTTGTTCTGGGGCATGATTCCAGTTTGGGGATGAGATTAGGGTTAGACAGCTAAAGGAAGCTAGAGAAAGTGAATGATCTGCCATCTTGCTGGTCATGTGACAGGGAATCCCACTTTTCCTAGCCTGTATTTCTATCTCTTTCATACCTCTTTTCTCACCCCTCCCCCACATCTTCCTAAATTCTTCTCTGTATTCCTACAGAGATAAACTCTGAGATATAAAGAGAGAAATTCCTAGATAAATAGGGCCTTTTTATAGAACAGGTGCTCAGATGGGTACTGAGCTGAGCAGCAGAAAAAGCTTATGGCCTCTGGAGCTGAGGGTTGGCTGGCAAGCTCTCAGGGTGTCCCCTGCTTCCCAAACCCCCAGTCAATGGGAACATTCCTAGGTGCTGAGGTTTGAGACTGGGTATCACCTTGTGGACCCCAAGGGACTTACTTCTAAGTGGCTGTCAGAAGAAAAGTCTTGGCAGTGGTGGCTGCTGAGGGAGATTACTTAGGCCAAGAGGGGAGATCTGAGCAGCTCAGGCTCCCACTAGGTCTGCCTGATGACAAGGCAGAGATGGGAAGGGGAGGGGAGAAAGGGGCAGAAGATCGGGTGACTTCAAAACTTGGGCTAATTGAAAGGGGCAAAGGGGAGGGGGAAACCAGGACTGGGCTCTGTTTTGAAGTACTGCCTCCCTGTAATGGATCTGCATGGAGAGGGATCCAGTTTGGCGCTGCTTTGAAGCAAGTTTGCACCGGCTTTCAGGGGCAAATTGAATTAGAGTTTAAGCCGGCTCCAAGCCAGCTTGGTGGAGGAGGGCAGCCTCTGGGAACACAAGTCTTTGAAAGACAAGATGGGGGTGGGAGGGGGCCACACAAGCCCAAAGAAAGAAAAGTCAAGCTCCAGTGCCTGGAGGGGAAATGGGACTTCAAAATCCAATGCACTGGCTTTGGGGCAGGAGGAGCCCTTCTCCTCCCCCCACTGAGTCCCCTGGGGACACAGGATTACTTGGTTTCAATGGTGGCATCAGAAGACAACTTCCTTCTTCAAGCTTGGAATGGAGGCAGAGAGCTGGACCAAGAGTATTGGGGTGGAGTGAGAGGAGGAGGGTTAGGGGACAGGGATGCCTGATGAGAATGCCCCTTGCCCAATCCTGAGCTAATCTGGGCAAGCGAAAAGGGCCTCAGGTGTGAGTTGGACTTGGCCTAACATTTGGTCTTCAAAGGGCCCTCCCAGCTCTGACATTCCAAAGCCCCTTTCAGACCGTTGGATGTTCTGATATGCCCTAGTCCTTCACAGGCCAGATATTGGTGTTGGCTACTGAACAGTGCGCCCTCCCACCCGACTCTGTTCTAATGATAATAACAATAGTAGTGACCAACTTGATAGCGCTTGCCATGTGCCAGGCACTGCACTAACCCTACAACTACTGTCTTATCTGATCCTCACAACAAACCCTGGGAGGTAGGTGGTATTATTATCCCTCTTTTATAGATGGGAAAATGGGGGCAGGCAGAAGTGAAATGACTTGCTCAAGGTCACATCATTTGAGGCTGTATTTGAACTTAGGTCTTTCTGACATCAGGCCCCTTTTCGTTGTTGTTCAGTCATTTTTTCAGTCTTATCCAGCTCTTGGTGACCTCATTGGGGCTTCTCTTAGCAAAGATACTGGAGTGGTTTGCCCGGCTCATTTTATAGATGAGGAAACTTAGGCAGACAGGGTGAAGTGACTTGGCCAGGGTCACAAAGTTAGTAAGTGAGGTCAGATTCGAACTCAGGAAGAGCAATCTTCTTGATTCCAAGCCCGGCACTCTGTCCTCTGCAGCGCCACCGAGCTGCCTCTAAATTCTAGCTCTAGTTCACAGTTCCCTGGAGTCCTTAGGAAGAGGCCCTGGCCTGACTCGGCTGGCTTCCTTGAGGACCCCACTCAAAGCCCAACACTACTCAATGCTAGCTCCATGTATGCACAACCCCCAGTTAATCCTCTGTAGCTTGTTCGTACAGAATGATTTGCATGGTGTTTCCTCCACTGAGCTTTTCACTCCTTGAAGGCAGGGGTCATTTTATTTGGGTTTGTTGACTTTCTTTGTATCCCCAGCACTTCTTACTGTGCTCGGCACACAGTAGGTGCTCAACAAATGCTCCTGGACTTGACCTGACTGCCTGTGACACTAACCTGCAAGACCACGGTCAAGTAGTCAAGGCTGCCTCCCATCTTGCCCTGCCTTGGTTCCTTTGCTCTCTTAACTGTCCTAGATCCTGGGAGCCCAATTAGCTGACACTTTGTCCCTGGGCAGAGACAGTGCAGAGCGGAGGGCTGGGCAGGCCCCCTCCCTTTCACCCCCACACCATCTTTTCATCAGCTGTCTCTCGACAGCCCAGATAATGCTGAGATTTCATGCTCAATATTCTTGATGACAGTAGAACATCAAAACCACAGCAGGGTGGATTGGAGAAGACTGAGTGAGGATATCAGAAGGAGTCATTTCCGCAGCAGCGTCTGAGATCAACAAAGCTCTCCTCCAAGGCGAGCTGGGGGTTTTTCTTTCTGATTATTGTTATTTTCTTCCCTTGCATCTAAGGCAGAATAATAAGCCCTGTCTCGCCTTTTTGTTTAATAGCCTTTCTTTTCCTGATAACAATCTTTTCTTCTCCTTATAATAAATATTGATTGACACTCTCACCTCTTGATGGTAGCAGCTTTAATCTTCTCCTTATCTGTTCCCTGGCGCTGGGAGGTGGCTGGTAGAGGGGAAGATAGGATTATCTGTTCCTGCACCTGCTTTGTCTGTGCCCTCTCCTGCAGTAAGACTCAGCTCCGAGTGTCCCGGGAATCGGCTGGCCTTTTCTCTCGTCCCCTGTTTCTGGTCCCTGAGCTGGTGCCACCCAGATCCGAGACCGCAGGTAGAAAAGTCACTTCCCTAACCTGGAGAGTGGGGGAGGGAAGGGTGGAAATCAGCGATCATGCCAGCAATTATACAAGGATGTTAACGAGGATTGAAGCACCTTCTCTAATCTACCTAGAACTTTCTCAATGTGGATATTCCTGTTCACCATCCATTCAGACCTGCCCATCCCAGGTGACTATTGTCCATGGCTTCCCAGAAGATTTGATAGAGTGGGGTCCAGCCAGTGGGCCTAGGGGCCTTCCTCACATTTTTCTGACGTTGGGCAGAGTCTGGGAGCATGTGGGCTGGCCATTGGCTATGTAACCCACCCACTTTTTTTGGATATGCATCCCTTCTATGGCTTCTGCTGCCTATAGCCCCTGGAGTGAGCCTCAGTCCCGATTCTTGGGAGGCTGGGAGCCATGCAGCCAAACCAGAGGAATGATGGTATTCCCAGGAGCCTGTTTTCACTGAGAACTCTGGGGCCATTAGACGCACTTGGCAGTTTCTGAAGGATGATGCCCAGGCATTTCCCTCCTCCTGCTCCGTTCTGGTGTCAGTTCACTGTCCGTTGGCACAATATAGGTACCAACTGATGAGCTCACAGCCCAGACAAGAGACCTTTCCCATCTACTCATTTTCCCCTGTTTGGAGAGTTGAGCCCAACCAGCTTAAGTGATTATGGAACTTTAAAATGCTAGACAAAAATACTACCTTGCATTTCTATAGTGCTGGAACGAATGGGGCTGAATGTATTGGCTCTTCCTCTGTGCCTAGACCTGAGAATGCAAAGGTCAAAGCAAAACCTCAGGAAGTTGACACTTGATGCACATAGGGGGAAGGGATGATGGTCTCGTGGACATGGCCGAGATGGTGAGTGAAGCCATGGGAGAGGAAAAGAAGGGGGTGGTGGGACAAAGGATATTTGGTGAGGAGAAGTGGATCCTGTCTGGAGCCTGAGTCTTCATGTAATGGGGGCTGAGGGCAGGGGAGGATATTCCACCATGACAGGCTTAAGGGCTGGTCATACATAAGGGCAGATAGTGGAAGGAAGATGACAGCTGGAACCAGGAAGACTTGGATTCTTATCCCATCTTGGGAGAATTTGATTTATAATGGGCTTTCTTCCTAGTCTGGAGGCAGGAGAAGCTGTCACATTTATGAGTTCAGTTATATAAGTATTATTCCCATTTGGCAGATCGGGAAACTGAGATTTCCCATGGTTAAGCTCAAGATCACATACATATCTGAAAAAGTCTGGGAGCTGGGACCCAGCTTAGGTCCTCGGGAATCCCTAAGCCACTTACTCAGTATCAGCCTTGTCTCTCACTGTTCCTTCCCGAGGCTGCCATGAGGAACAGAGGACTAGGGCCTTTGTCACAGAGGGGAGTTGGGGCGGGGGGAATGGGTGGAGTTGGAAACACCGATGCAACAGTAAAGAAATGTGTTTTGGGGTCCCTCAACTCTTTATTGTGTTTTGTGCCTGGGAGGGAGTGTGGAAGAAGATTGGCGTCTGGAGCAGGAGAAGCCAACCCCTCTCTATGCTGCAGTGAATGCTAAGGAGCCAGCCCTTTGAGAGGTTCTCCTTTGGGGGTCAGTATTTACTAGCCATTGAAACCTGGGACTCACACACTTATCCCCTGATCCTTCCTTGCCCTGCTCAGCCTTAGGAGATGGCCTTGGGAAGCGATTGTGGTCCAAGGAAAACCAAGCCATCTTCTGCCCCCCCCCCCCAGTGTGGAGCCAGGCCAGTCCTGGAACTCCAGGCCATAATGGTGGAGAGCTTCAGTTGAAGTCCTCCAATCTGGGCTGTTAGGGTCTGCCAGAGCTTTCACCCATATTTATAGAGACTTTGCTAGTACAAGGTGAGTCATTTCTGTTACCAGCCTGGGGTGTCATCAGGGGAGGGAAAGAAGGGCCATAGCCCAATTATAGTGGCCATAGGATGGTGGCCAGGTGTTCCCAGAGATGACAGCACACTTGGACCACCCTCTGTATGCCTGTGATCCCCATGGTTCCTGAGCTGCCAAGGGGTAAAATGGCAAAAATATAATGCTACCCAATGGGAAGGGGACCATATCCCCCTGGCAAGGCTGGTCCTGGCTCTGACCTCAGGCATCCACTTCCATATAGTCCAGGTGTCATTGATATTGCCTTTCGGTGGGTCCCATCCCTCTGAATGGAAGGGGCCTTAGAGATCACCTAGACCAGCTCCCTCATTTTATGAAGGGGGAAACTGAAGGCTGAAGAAGGGAAGAGCTCTGTCCAAGATTTTCCAGCTTTAACTTTCCCAGGCCTTCTGCCTCCCCATGCTGGGACTGAGGGGATGGTGGTGGGGATGAGAAGATCAGCAGGTGGGGGTGAGAGGGAGCTTTTGTCTTGATTTCAATTGAGGCTGATCTATGCAGGAGGGGAGAGAGCATAAGGATGTCCTTGCTAGGTGTTCCCACTGCACCCCTCCTGGTCATTCCCCTGACAGGCTCCCTCCCTCTCTGGCTCGGTAGAGGGGCCCAGCTAGCTAAGTTGGCCCCAGAGTGCAGGTGGGTTCCCTAATCTGTGTACAGTCATCCTGGTTCTTGGGCATTGTGTCTGAGCTGGCTCATGGTCATTGAATCCCCTACTGGGTTTTCCATCTCATATGGCCTGAAGCCCGAAGCTTCCCTTGAATATGCCCTGGCCCAGTCGCAGCTCTCCATGCCACAGCCCTAATTTTCTCTCTCTCTGGATCTGTGTGTCCCATCTTTTCTCTGCCCCTCCATAGTCTGACTCTTGGCTAGTTAACACCATTCCTGAACAGAAAAGGGCCCACCCAAGGCTCCAGAGACTTCACTACCCCACCCCCCACCATAGAAGACTCCCGTCCCCAGCCCTCGTTCCTAGATGATTCCGTTCAACCAAATTGCATTCCCCTTTCCTCTTGGGTAGGGCACACTGGACACACTTAAGTTGGCACTGCCATCTGAGCTGTTGAGTGGAAAGCCGCCTGATGGTTTTTGTTGGCACCCTGCCATGACAGCAAAGATGTATTTCCCCAATGACAGGAGTTCTGACCTCCAGCAGCTGCCACTCTACTCCGATGGGGGGGGGCAGGAAGGGAGGTGGAGACAGTAGCTCCCTTTTGTATGGAACTTACAAACTGCTCTCTCTGCAGGAGCTGCCCCTGGAAGGGCCCTCAAAGGTCATCCAATCTTTGACAATAAGTGGTGGCTAGTCTACCACTCTCTTTGGGTGACCTTGGCAGGCAGGGGTAGATTAGCCTTTGGAGCCCTCCCTTCAGGAGGTTCAGGGTCAAGGGGACTATGTTGGACAGGCAAATGATGACCCCAATCCCATCATCACTAGAAGGCTGGCCAAGGACAAAGGTTCCTGGGAAAGCACAGTCAGCTGGATCTCTGACAAGCCTGTACCCCAATAAAATGAGGGAGTTGGGATCGATGATCTAAGGTCATGTCCAGCTCTAAAGAGTGGGAGGGGAGAGCAAAGAATCTGAAAACTAGTCCTAGAACAGGGACTCTTAAAAGGAAGAGTGGGCAGGAGAAATGTGGGCTCAGTAGGCAGCTCCTCCCTCCTCTCCTACTCTAAGCCTGCCTGCCTGCCTCTATTGTTCAGTGAAACAAAGGCTTGCCAACGAATGCCAGACAGTGACTGCCTGGGCTCCCCAAACCCTCGGGCCCTTTGGGGGGAGGGCAGGAACAATACTCCATCTACTCCTATTGCTTAAACACAAGGAAGAAAAATCCACCTTTTCTGTGGATTCAGCAAATTGGGGGGGGGCACTTGGGGCTAGCCTCTGGGTTCCTGGGAATTCCAAGTCTAGAGGGAGGCCCTGCCAGGGGGAATTTGGTGCTGCTCATACTCAAGAGATTCCTGGATCTCCCCGCCCCTGCCCCCCCCACCCCCCAACCCCGCCAGTGTGAGCTGCTGTAATAATAAATGCCCAGCAGCTCCCCTCCTGGCTCCTGGGAAAGGAGTCCAGGAGGGGCCCTGTCGGCACTTGGGGAGAAGGGTGGCCCGAGAAGGAAGCTGGGGAAAGTAGGGGCTGGGGAGTGGGGGGTTGGGGAAGCTGGGGGCTAGGCAAGGCGAGGAGTGGGAGCTGAAGGTTTGAGGCCTGGGGGAGGGGAGTGGGGGCTGAAGGCTCAGGGGCCTGGAGGAGGGATGGGGGCTGAGAGGGGGGGCTGGCAGCCAAATTCCCTGATGAACAAAAGGAGACCGCTTGCTCTGCTTTTGATCCCCAGTCCAAGCTCCTTCAAAGGGGGAGGAAGGAACTGCTTTTCATTTTTCAAATTGCAATAAATTAACATTTTCTCAAGCAAGGAAACCACAGGGAGAGCCCTAATTGCCAAATTTGGGGATCCACTCCAGCCCCCTGGGCCAGACAGTTCCCCAATCAAGGTGGGGGGCAGGGAAATGCAAAGGGAGCAGCCTCTTCCAGTTCCCTCACACCTTGCCGTGGGCCTCTCTCTAGGTCCCAGCCAACAGCCAGGCTCACCTCTACATTCCCCACTGGCTGGAATGTAGGGCAGCTCAGTGCATTCCCATTTGGCAGACCAAGAGACTGAGGTGTGCCGAGGTCAGAAGACTCTGGTAGGGGCAGCTCACTGGGGACGCAGAGGAGCGCAAACAGGAATCCGTTTTGCCCCAGCAGGCCACCCTCCCCAGATCTTTGCAAAGCATTGGCCCGTCCATCTAGGGAAACCTCAGCAGGGAAAGCAGAAAGCTCTGCATTGGGGCCTCTTCCTAGTAGGGTGACCTTAGACAAGGCAAGTCCCTTCTCTGGGCTTCCATTTGCCCCTTTGTAAAAGGAAGACACTGAGTTCTTTGGACAGATTCTCTTGGGCAGAACTCTAATGCCAATCCTGCTTAATTTCGGATCCCAAGTCCCTTGGCCTCTCAGAGTCCAGATGGGGTCAGCCTAAGTGTATGCCAAGCACTTGGGGATCCACAGAAATAATCCAAGGGTGTCCCTGACCACTAGGAGCTTCCCTGCTGAAGTCAGAGGGAGGGATGAAGGCCAAGGAGGATGCTTTGCTCCACAAAGTTGCCCGATGGGGGAGGTGGGAACAGACACAGCCCATCCCCGAACAACTGAGCTGATTTGATCCTGGCTCCAGACCTGGAGGGAGGGCAAAGAGAGAATAAAAGTGGAGGCCTGGTGGTGGAGGAGGGCCAGGAGGAAAGTGGAGTAAAGCAAAGAAGGGGCTTTCCTGACACAGTGTTGGGGAGAGGCTGTCACTAATCCTCAGAGCTGGGCCCCAGGGTAGATGTTCTGCCAGAGCCTGGTCTCTGGTGTGGCTGACCAGGCAGCGATCCATGGAGGAGAGAGTCCATGGAGACTGTGCTCAGAGAGGAAGGAGCCATCTAGGTGCCCCCCTCCAGTCCCCCAGGGCCGAAGTCTGCCCCTTCTCTCCCCAGGCCCCTGTGGCCCCCCTGCTTCCCAGACCCACTTCCCAGCCACCACTGCCCCATAGTTTACACGCTGGAATTCCCAGGAGCTGAGACTTCCAAACAAAACCCCCCAAGCTTGGATTTATCAGCTATGCTATTAAAACAGTAATTTTTCAGCTGCCTAATGTTTCCAACTTGTGCTCTAATCCAGCGGGTAAATATTTACAGAGCCTGACACGGCCCCTAGACCACTTACTCTCCTGCCAAACTTCCATTTCCCTCGAAGTTCTGTTGGGAGAAGAAGAGGCTTCAGGACTGGGGCTGGGGGCAGTGCTGGGGTGGGGGCAAACAGGAGAGTCCCAGATTGGAGCAGGCTCCTCCAGGCTCACTCTTAGGTGAACATGGGCCCCAGACAAATCAATGGTATGTCTCTTTCTCCATTTCTCCAGGTAAAACCAGGTCATGGCTAGTATCAAGGACAAGCAAGGAAGAAAAACTTAAGTTAGTGTGTGTGTGTGTGTGTGTGTGTGTGTGTGTAGCAATCATTACTGCCTGACTTACCTATGGTGTGACAGAATGAGGCTGCATGTCAGTTGGAAGGGACCTCCGAGGCTTTGGACTCCCCCAGTCCTCCCAACAATGTGTCCCCCCCCAGCATCCAGTCAGTGGGAGGGTATCCAGCCCCTTTTGGGCCAGCTCTTGTACCACCCAAGTAAGATATGAAGGCACTCTTACTGCTGGTGAGCCTATCTTTCTGCAGCTTGTACCTGCTGCCCCTAACTCTAGCCCCCCTCCCAGAACGAACCTAATCCCTCTTCCACAAATGATTCTGAAAGGTAGTTCTTATGTGCCCCCCAGCTTTCTCTTCTCTGGGCTGGGCATCCCCAGATCCTTTAACTGCTCCTTGGACTGTGTATGATCTCTGGGCTTCCACCATCGTCATTGCCCTCCAGCTGATCAATGCCCTTCCTAAAATGCGCTGCCCCAACTGAATCCATTACGCCCAACATGGCCTGAAGGGAGTAGACAATGGCAGGCCTGGGCACTTGGCTCATATTGCCAACAGTCACACCTTTGAATGGGATTCTGAGTGGAATGTACACAGAACCTACCATCAGGTGCCTGGGGGGGCTCAGAGCCTGGCTTGGCTGCTTCAGACATTTATAAAAAGCACTTAGCACAGTGCCTGGCACATCGGAGGCTCTCTAGGGATGCTTATTCTCTTTCTTTTCCTTCCCTCCCTTCAGGAATCATCATAAGCAATCTTAAAGTGTTATTGAAAATGGAAATGCCTGAAAAGATGGTAGAGGAACCTTAGGGTTTGGATAGCAGCAGCTGAGGGTGCTCCTTCCTTCTTCCCCTTCAGCTCTAGGGACAGCTGTGACCCTCCTCCAATGTCTCAGCTCATTCACAGGTAACTGCTGCCCAGCCTCCCTGCTCACAGGGAGAGAAGGCAGCCCCCAGGGTGGGGCGTGGGATGGCCAACTCAGCATGGATTTCAGTTTGCAACAATTGCGCAAGCCCTGTTTCCTGATGGAAGTGATGAGACTGGAGGAGGGGGCAGGAATCCCAAGGACTCTCTATTATTAGTAACAGGGCACTCTTCAGGATTGTGCTGATGAAGATGAGGAAGATGACGGTGGGAATGTGTGACAGGGCACTTCACTGGCTGCCAAAGTATGTCTGGCTCATTAGCTCCCTCTTCTCCCCTGCCACTTTCCTTTTAAGAAACCCACATTAGAAAAAAAATGGAAAACTGGGGCCCCTGGGGTAGCACTTGGGGGTTATGTGCCCCCAGTCCCTTGGGTTCACAGCTGGTCCCTGTTAAAGCTAGGATCAAAAATCTTCATCTCTTCTGTTGGGGGGGGGGGCCCGAGAGGCTGAAGACCATGTTTCCAGCTGAAGCCCACCCCCACCCCCAACCATCTTGACTGAGGCCAAGGAGGGTTGGTGAAAGGGGGGGGTTGTCTAAAATCCTCACCTCAGGGGTTCAGCCAGACCGGCTTTCTTCCCCTTGGCGACAGGCCCAGCCTGGAGCTCCACAGTCGGGCTGGGAGTGGGCAGTACTACTCCTCCAGAATTCCAAAGCGATGTTGACTGGTAGGCACACCAGGGAGCTGGGGAGGGGAAGGGACCCCCTCCCTTTAAGAGTGCCATGATGTGTCTTTTATGTTATTGAATTGTGTCGATTCCAGCCCTGTCCTTGCAGAGACCCCGCCTCTCTGCTGCATCTTCACCGTCCTCACCTCTGTAGGATCTTGGGAATGGTTTGGATGTGGACACATGCATGTTCATGGGGGGGGGGTGCAGATGAGTGCTCTGGGGCCAAGCAGCAGGATTGCACTTTTGCTCATCTGTCGGCTCAACAGTCGAGGTCTGTCTGGAGGTGTGTGAGAAGCTGCTGGTCTCACTCCCTGGGCTCTCGTCAGCCCACGTGCCATTCTCTGAGTTGGAGGTGATAGATGGAGCCCTGACTCCCCCAACAAGAATAAAGAATAGTCCACCTGAGGCTCAAATCAAAACCAGGTGAGCTGGCTCAAAGTCAGTCAGGCCTGGGCTTCTCCGGGCTCTGGAAGGAGGTTGGGCTTTGAGGGAGGGGGCGGATGTGATAAATCACATTGTCAGATGGAGATGCCACCCTTGAGCTGGGGTGTGGGTGTGGGGGGGGGGGAGACTGCAGGCTGGAGGCTACAGGAGCCTTTCCCTCCTGGGGAGGAGGGTGTGCTCAAAGTCAGTCCTGAGAAAGGGAGCATGGGGCTGAGCCTGTGCTCCTCCCCCCCCCATACCTCAGGACACTGATAAACCCACTGCCATACTCAGGCTGCCCCTGCCTCCACACTACCTCCATATCTATCCAACATTCCCCATAATTGTGCCCCAGAAGCCCCACAAAGCCCCCCTCAACCACAGCCTCATGCTGGGCCTCCTCCCCAGATCCTACAGAGAGCAGCTAGGGAGACAAGGCTCTTCCAGGCTAGAGCTTGGGTTTAGGCTAAGACAAACAGGTACAAGAGGGTTCCTGAGTCCCCCATAAACATACCTATGGATAAGACTTAGGAATGGAATTCACAATGATGTGTTAGCAAAGGAGGGAGGAGGCCCTTAGCAGGGCAGCCTGGGGTCCAGCCTGGGCCTGTAGCTCTAGAGGAGAGGGCAAGGCCAGTCAGGCAAGGCTGGGCTGGAGCAGCCCTTCAGGCCTCCTTGCTGCTCCCTAGCCCTCTCAGAAGGCATCACTCCCCATGGCTGGTGACTAGAGGCCCAGTGGATGGGCTGGAGAAGAGAAGCGGCTACAAGGCCAGGAGATTGGCAATGGGAGGAGATAGGGAACAGAGCCAGGCAGGAGGCAGGAACCTTTCTTTTGGGCTTTGGATCTCCAATCCTCTTCACAGTGCCTGAGCATTGTAGGCCCTTGACAAATGCCTGGGGCTTTGATAGAAGGAAACCAAAAGGGGTGGGGAGTGGGCAGGGGGGGGGAAAGGAGAGACCAGGGAGAGGGGGGATGGGGGCGGAAGAGAAGGACCAGGGAGGGGGGGGAGGGGGAAAAGGAGAAGGGGGAGAAGGGGGGAAGGGGGGAAGAGAAGGACCAGGGAGAGGGGGAGGGGGAAAGGAGAGATCAGGAAGAGGGGGGAGGGGGGAAAGGAGAAGGAGGGGGAGGAAAGGAGAAGGAGGAGAAGACCAGGGGGAGGGGGGGAGGGAGAAAAAGAAAGAATTGGGGAAGGGTTGCTGGGAGAGGGGGAAGGGGGAAGAGCAGAAACTGGGGAGGGCTGGCAGGGGAGAGAGTGGAGGCCAGGAAGAGAGGGAGAGGACAATCAGCCTCGGAGCTGGAGCTTCCACTTATTTCAAAGATTATGAAATTCCAGTGCACTTTTCCAGAGAAGAAAGCTTTGAGTTTAGAGATGGGAAGCCACATACCCAGGGTAACACAGACCAGTAGGTCCGGGGGGGGGGGGCGGGAGGGAAGAGGAGAAGGATGAAGAATGGGAGGGGGAGGCAAAGGGTGGAGGCGCAGGGATGGAAGGGAAAGGAGGCTCCCAAGCCAAACTGCGCCCCTCTTCTCTCCCCCCCGCCCCAGCCTGGCCAGCGCCAGGAGGGGAAGCTCCAAATGAAACACCTCGTCCCTGAGAGCGGAGATGTGACCCCGTCAGAAGAGGATTAAGGGGTCTCCCAAAAGGAAACGGGTGGGTGGCGGGAGAGAGGGAACTGCGGGAGGCTAACTCGAGTTTGGGGCAGAGGGCGGCTGAGACGCTGCACCCCCACCCCGCCCCGCTGCCTTCCCGCTGGCGTCGAAGCTGCGGGGCGCCCCCATTGGCCACGCAGCAGCAGCGCCCCCTTGTGGCCGCAGCCCGCAGCGTTCGGACGGGGCTGAGCCGAGGACGGGCCCGGGGCAGTGCTCGGGCCGGTGCTGTCCCCGGTGCTGGTGCCAGGGCTTGGGGCGGGGCCGGTGCTGTCCCGGCTGCTGGTTCTGGGTCCCAGGCTGGGGCTGGTGCTGTCCCCCGGGCTAGTGCCGCGACTGAGGCTTGGGCGGAGCCCGGCTGAGACCTGGGCCCCCTAGCCCTTCCTTAGACCCCTGAGTCAGTCTCCAGGCCATGAGACTGTTACTACCTGAGGATGTAGTCAAAGGTCCCGGGATGGCTTTAGCCAGGAAGAGAGACTTGGGGAGGGCCGTTTTGTGTCGTGTAAGAAACGGGATTAGCCTAGTTCTGTTGTTTGGTCTCAAAGGGCAGAGTCAGTAGCAGGGGCAGGGGCGGGGCGGCCCTCCTGACAAGGGGGGCTGCCGTAAAATAGACTTCCTTAGGAGGGGAGGGGGCGGGGCCAGTAGGACGAGCTAGCCTCTGGTCTTTGTCGGGGTTGGCCCTGATGACAGCTCAGAAGCCCACCATCCTCCCAGGCCCCCAGGGGCAGGATCCCGGTAGCATCTTCTCCTCTTCCCTTTCACTCGCCTCGCATAGCCAAACTGTCACTAAATTTTGTCGTTTCTACTTGCCAGCATCTCTCCTCTTACTGGCTCCTCACCCTAGGTAAGGCCCTCATCACCTTTCACCTGGACTAGAGCACTAGCCTCCTGACTGGCCTCCCTGCCTCCAGTCTCTGCCCACTCCAGTCCATTCCCCCACTCAGTTGTCAGTGATTTTCCTAAACCGACCATCTCCTCCTCCCAATCAACGGCAGTAGCCCCCCCAGTACCTTCAGGGCCAGATCTAGAACCATGTTCGGCCTTCAAAGCTCTTTAGGCTCTTCAGAACCTGGCTTCCCAACCTTTCCAGTCTCTTTATGCTCCATTTCCTTCCGCACATTCCATACTGGCTTTCGAATCGCTCCTCACACTTGGATGTAGCCCCTGCCTGGAATGCCCTGCCCTCTCAACCTTTGTCTCCTGGCCTTCCCCCTCCCCAACTGCTAGTGTTTTCTCCTCTGAGATTATCTCCCAAATGCTCTGCCTATATCTTGCACATATAGAGTTGTGTGCATGTTTTTCTCATCAAAATGTGAACTCCCTGAAGACAAGGATCTTGATGTTTTTGCCTTTCTTTGTATTCCCAGGGCTTAGCACAGAGCCTGGGACCCAGTAGGCACTTAATAAATGTCAATAGACTGCCCTCCTGCCTGCTCACCACTTAATACCTAATGCATAGAGCCTGGCTGCAAAGAGGATGAAATAAATCATAGATTCTTTCTCTGTCTCTCTCTGTCTCTACCTGTCTGTCTGTCTGTGTAGTGCTCTCTCTCTCTCTCTCTCTCTCTCTCTCTCCCCAACTGTCTCTGTCTGTCTCCACCTCCCTCTCTCTTTCTCCCCCTCTGTGTGTGTGTGTGTGTGTCTGTCTGTCTGTCCTTCTTTCTGCCTGTCTCTCTGATTTACAAAGCACTTTCCTCAGAACAGTCTAATACCAGGGTGGGGAGCCTGCAGCCTCAAGGCCACATATGGCCCTCCAGGTCCTCAAGTGTGGCCCTTTGACTGAATCAAAACTTCACAGAACAAATTCCCTTAATAAAAGGATTGGTTCTGTAATACTTGGACTCAGTCAAAGGGCTACATGTGGCCTTGAGGCTAAAGGTTCCCCACCTCTAGTCTGGTAATATAGAAGGTACACAAACCATCATCCTTATTTTCTTCATGAGGAACTGGAAGTCCAGAGAAGTAAAGTGACTTCCCCAAAGTGCACAGCTGGCCCTTGAAGTGAGGCAGGAAGAGTGCTGGGTTTGGAGTAAGAGGGTCTTCTGGCTCTAAGCCTCACAGGGCAGCAGAGACAGAATTCCAACCCAGTTCTCCTGGTACCAGGACCAGCCACCTTTCTATTCCACCACAGTGCTTCTCATAAACTCATGGATGCAAAAGGTTATGTGCGTGCGCACACACAGGCACACACATATTCATGCATGCATATGTGTACATCTGTCCTAGTGGGAGGGGGCAGTCATGGAAGCATCTATAGTAGGTGCACCTTCTTGTCTGGGGGCCCTTACAAAGAAGGCCAGGCTGGGGGTGGCTATAGGACCACCTGGAGGCTGGGGCTGAAACCAGAGACACATGAGATACATATCGTGTGATGTGTTTCTCTGTTCCCTCCTTGAGATGGCCTTCACTTGCCTGTGCTCTCACCCTCCCAGGGAGCTGAGTAGGGCTCTGGTTTCCAGAGACTGCATCAGGCCTGATAGTTGAGGAAATGGGATCTTGGTGACCTTGAACTTCCTACCAACCCTGGGACTCCAAGTCTGGCTGCCCAGGGTCTGAAAGCAGTGCTTTTACTGACAGCATTAGCTGGAGACAAACAGAAGAAAGAGAGGAGGGGGACTTGGAACCCAATAGGCCTGGGTTCAAGCCCTAGCTCTCTCTCATCTACACCTATGTATTCCATGATCATCTGTATGCAAATGGTTCCCAGAGCTAACCAGCCCACCTTAACCTCTCTCCTGAACTCTAATCCCACATCAGTACCAGCCTAATGGACATCTCAAGCTGGTTATTCAGAGGACAACTTGAAATCACCATGTCCAGAACAGAGCTCCTCTTCTTCCCTTCCCCCAATGCACCCCTCCTTAGAGCTTAATAGAACCGTCAAGGACACCACCATCCTTCCAGTTGCCCAGGGTTAAAACCTTAGCATTGCCCTCAACTTCTCATTCTCACTCTATATATCCAATTAGTTGCTGAATCTTGTCATTTATATTCCCACAATATCTTTCTCCCTCCCCCTCCTCCTCCTCATCCTCCTCCTCCTTCTCTCTCTCTCTCTCTCTCTCTCTCTCTCCTCTCTCTCTCACACACACACACACACACACACACACACACACACACACACAAACCCTGTTCCCTTTCCATTGTTCATTCCCTCATCACTTCTGGCCCACATTATTCGTAATAACCTCTTATGTCACAAATCCCACCTTCTACAAGAGGTCTCCAACCACCACTAACTGTTCCTACCTTCCTCTGAGTTTACCTCTCACTACATTGTGCATATCTTGGATGCACATAGTCATTTGCTTGCCTATCTTCCCCATTAGAATGTGAGCTCCTTGAGGGGAAGAGTCATGTTTCTGCCTTTCTTCATGTAGCCAGCATTTAGCACATGCTTAAGAAATGCTTGTCCACTGACTATTTGCTCTCCTTTTCTCAAGCTTCTCACAACTCCAGACCATCTTCCACAGCCACAAAGTGATTTTCCTAAAATTCAAATCTAACCAGGTCACTCCTCCACTTCATACCTGCCAGTGGCTCCCTATTATTTCTAAGATCAAATACATGCTCACCCGTTTGATATTAAAGCCCTTCACCCTCTCCTATCTTTCCAGTCTTTAGGTTCCTAGTTTGTTTGGTTTTTTAATACAGAATAAAACAATCATCAATAAACGTGGGTGTTTCTCTACATAGAAAATAAGAGAAAAAGAGGGTTGTGTAGAAAACCCTGACTCTCTCCCAGGCACAGCTTGATTTTTTTTCTGTCTGTGTTAAGTCTAACACAGTAGTATCAACACTCCCTTGTTTGTGTCCCTTTCTAACCTTCCTTTTTCTCTTTTCTGTATATTTTAAATATTCCATTGACATTCTTTTTTCTTTTCTTTTCTTTTTCTTTTTTTGCATCTCTCTCACAGCTCATCTCTCGAAATAAGGCCCTGCTTTGTAACCACAATAACAGCAGCAACAGCAATAATAGGCATAGTCAAGCAAAATGAAAGTACTTGTCAGTGTCTCTCAATGTCAGTGTCTCTCGTTGTCAATGTCTCTCATTGTCGATGTCTCTCGGCTGTGTCTCTTGTTGTCAGTGTCTCTCAATGTCAGTGTCTCTCGTTGTCAATGTCTCTCATTGTCAATGTCTCTCGTTGGCTGTGTCTCTTGTTGTCAGTGTCTCTCATTGTCAATGTCTCTCATGGTCAATGTCTCTCATTGTCGATGTCTCTCATGGTCAATGTCTCTCATTGTCGATGTCTCTCGGCTGTGTCTCTTGTTGTCAGTGTCTCTTGTTGTCAATGTCTCTCATGGTCAATGTCTCTCATTGTCGATGTCTCTCGGCTGTGTCTCTTGTTGTCAGTGTCTCTCATTGTCAATGTCTCTCATGGTCAATGTCTCTCATTGTCGATGTCTCTCGGCTGTGTCTCTTGTTGTCAGTGTCTCTCATTGTCAATGTCTCTCATGGTCAATGTCTCTCATTGTCGATGTCTCTCGGCTGTGTCTCTTGTTGTCAGTGTCTCTCATTGTCAGTGTCTCTCATGGTCAATGTCTCTCATTGTCGATGTCTCTCGGCTGTGTCTCTTGTTGTCAGTGTCTCTCATTGTCAATGTCTCTCATGGTCAATGTCTCTTGTTGGCCGTGTCTCTCATGGTCAACATCTCTCATTGGCCGTGTCTTGGGAGTGCATCTCATTCTCCTCCTCCATTTGGAGCTTAGGGTGGTGCATGGTGTGAGATGCTGATCTGATCTTCCTTTTTGTCTGATGTTTTCTGGTTTTCTCGGCAGTTTTGGTCAAGTAGTGAGTCCTTAGCTCCAATAGTTGCTGTCCTTGGATGTATTGAACACTCTGTTATAATGCTTGACTGCTTTTGGGTTTTGTGTATAAATGCACTGATTACCCATTTTTTAAAGCAATACCAGGTAGTTTATTTTAATGATGCCTGAACCAGATTTATTATTGTGAACTTTTAAAAAATAATATTTTAGTTTTTCACCTATTACATGTAAAAGCAATTTTACCCATTTATTTTTAAATTTTGCATTCCAAATTATCTTCCTCTTTCCTCCTCCTTGAGATAGTAAGTAATCTGATATAGGTTATACATGTGCAGTCATGTAAAACCTATCTTCATGTTAGTCATTTTGTGGAAGAAAATTCAAACTAAAAAAATAAAGAAAGTGAAAAATAGTATGATATGGTCTCCATTCAGACTCCATCAGTTCTTTCTCTGGAGGTAGGTAACATTTTTCATCATGAGTCATTTGGGATTGTCTTGTATCATTGTATAGCTGAAAATAGCTAAGTCTTTCACAGTTGGTCATCATAATACCAAATAGTTTTTATGATTGCTACATTCTACTACAGTTTGGGATCTGGTATTGCTAGTCCCCTTCCTTTCTACTTTTTTTTTTATTATTTCCCATGAGATTCTGAATTTTTTGTTTCTCCAGTTGAATTTTATTATTATCTTGTCTAGCCCTTTGGTAGTATAGTGTGGCACCGATTGTAAGTTAATTTAGGAAGTATTGCCATTTGCATGATGTCGGCACCACCCAATCATGACTGAGTAATATTTCTCCAGTTCTTCCATCTTCATTTTTTGTAGTTGTGGCTTGGGGGGTGGCCTTGCAGTCATTCGCTACATTCTAGAGCTGTTCTGAATGCAATTTCCACCTCTGTCTCTTCCTGCTCATCTTTGTTGGCATTATATAGAAAGGCTAATGACTGTTACTGGTGTATTTTATGTCTTGCTACTTTACTAAATTAATTGTTTTACTTAATTTTTAATGGCATCTCTAACATTCTCTAAGTCAGCCATCATATCACCTGCAAAAAGTGATGACTTTATTTTCTCATGGCCTCTACTTACTAATGTAATACTGACCACCCTGGCCCCCACTGCTTGAAGGAGAGTTAGGTTAGATTTCATTCCTCCACTATTCTCCAGTCCCCTTAAGGGAACTGGGGATACCTGGACTCTTTGCCACTGGCTCCAGCGCCCATGATGGCACTCCTCCAATTGTAAGGGGTGTATTCCTGTACCCCAGTTTCAAATATCCACTTAACAGTCAGATTAGCTTTTACAAAGGCATATTTACTTCAAAAGGTATAATAATAAATGTATAAGCTTACTCCCCAAACATGTGGGAGGCAAAATTCTACTCGTCCCCCAACTCACCTCATTCTCTGGGGAGGGGATTAGGTTTGTAAGTTAGCTCAGTTCTTTTTTTTTATCTTTCAAAGTATTCTTTTATTAATTAATTTATTTTTAGTTTTCAACATTCACTTCCATAATCTTTTGAGTTTTAAATTTTCTCCCCCTCCCTCCTCACCTCTCTCCTCAAGACAGCACACAATCTGATATGGGTTCTCCATATACATTCCTATTAAACATATTTTCACATTAGCCATATTCTAAAGAAGAATTAGAACCAATAGGAGGAACCACCAGGAAGAGGAAATAAAACAAAACAGAAGGGAAAAAAAAGATCAAATAGTCTGCTTCAGTCTGCATTCCAGCTCCGTAGTTCTTTCTCTGGATGTGGATAGCATTTTCCATCATGAGACTTTTGGAGATGTCTTAGATTCTTGCATTGCTGAGAAGAGCTAAGTCTGATAAAGTTAGTCATCGAGCAAGGTGGCTGTTACCATGTACAATGTTCTCCTGGTTCTGCCCACTTCACTCAGCATCAGACCATACAAGTCCTTCCAGGTTTTTCTGAAGTCCACTTGCTCATCATTTCCTATAGCACAATAGTATTCCGTTACATTCATATACCACAACTTGTTCAGCCATTCCCCAATGGATGGGCATCCTCTCAATTTCCAATTCTTTGCCACCACATAAAGAACTGCTATCAATATTTTTGTACATGTGGGTCCTTTTCCCATTTTTATGATCTCTTTGGGATACAACCCTAGAAGTGCTATTGCTGGATCAAAGGGTATGCATATTTTTATAGCCCTTTGGGGCATAATTCCAAATTGTTCTCCAAAATGGTTGGATCATTTCACAACTCCACCAACAATGCATTAGCGTTCCAATTTTCCCACATCCTCTCCAACATTTATCATTTTCCTGTTTTGTCACGTTGGCCAATCTGATAGGTGTGATGTGGTACCTCAGAGCTGTTTTGATTTGCATTTCTCTAATCAATAGCGATTTAGAGCATGTTTTTCATATGATTATAGATGGCTTTAATTTCTTCACCTGAGAACTGCCTGTTCATATTCTTTGACCATTTATCAATTGGGGAATGACTTGTAGTCTTATAAATTTGACTCAGTTCTCTATATATTTGAGAAATGCAGCCCTTCCTTATCAGAGACACTGGTTGTAAAAATTCTTTCCCACTGTTCTGCTTCCCTCCTAATCTTGGTTGCATTTGCTTTGTTTGTGTAGAAACTTTTCAATTTAATGTAATCAAAATTGTCCATTTTGCTTTTTGTAATGTTCTCTGTCTCCTGTTTAGTCATGAATTCTTCTGTTCTCCATAGATCTGACGGGTGAACTATTCCTCACTCTCCCAGTTTAGTTAGCTCAGTTCTTATAGATCACAGTCCTAGTTCCAAGTCCCTAAGCTCCCTTGCCCCAGTTCCAGGCACCCTGGCTCCTCCAGATTGCAGGATTGGCTGGCTATACCATCCCATTGGCAATCCCGGCTTCAAGATTGCCATGGTTCCAGCTCCCAAGATTCATCCTGAGGTCTGAAATGGAGAAAAACAAACAGACCAGAACAGAAATAAAAACCTCAGGTTCATTTCTCAAAGCAGGAGTAAAAGAGAGAGAGCAGGGAAAGGAAGTCTTTCCCCTCTCAGTAGTTCAGATTGTGGCACCCACACTGTGGATGGCTTGGGATCTTCACCCTCTAGACATATCAGGAAGGAGAGCCGAAAAAGAGTGGCCCTCAGTCTGGCCAGTTTTAAAGATGTAACCTCTTCTGATGGTGCAACCAATCAAAGGAGACTACTGTGGCAAGGGATGTAAAGTGCTTCCATGTTGAGTGGTCTGGGCATGCCCAAGCAGGCCTCTTTACATTTATTTCCTCAGGTATTTTGGTAATGTTATATTCAATTTTACAAGATCATGAGCTATTCTTGATCACATACGTTTTTCTTTTGCCTCTTGGAATATCTTAGTTTAGAATTTTCTCTCCCATGTGGTGATTAGAGCATAGTCTCCTGTGATCCTGACTGTGGCCCCTGGGTACCTGGACTCTTTCCAGCTGCTTGCAGTACTCTGTTTTGTTTTGGGTTGGGTTTTTTTGGTTTTTTGTTTTGGAAGCTCTGGATTTTTTTTCTGTGATGTTCCCGTTTGGTTTTCTTTTTTCAATTTGGAATTTCTTTCAGAAGGTGATTAGTGGATGCTTTTAATCTTCTGGAAATAATAGATCTGGATAATTGTCTGCTAGGATTTCTTGGATTGTTGCATCCAGGTGTTTTGTTTGCTTGTGGCTTTTCTTAAGTGACCTCTTCTGGGCCTAGTTTGGAGGTCAGTGGTTTTGGATTGTAGAGGCCTTGCACATTCTTCTAAATTGCCAGTCCTTGGACTCTGTTCTAATACTTTGCATTGTCTCATGAAAGCCTTGAGTTCAGGGCACTCCATTGCATTTTTCCAGGAACTGGCTACTTGGGTGCACCCCAGTCTTCTGTTCTGCACAGTTTCTTCTCCGTAAGAGTTCTAATTTGGATGCTCATTGTGTTTTTCGTGACTGGATTCATTTCTGTAAGCCACTCTTTGAGTCCTTGTGGCCAAGCCCTTCTTTTCTCTGAGGCTGCCTGTGGGGGTGGGGGGTGGATTACATCTTCTTCTGGCTTTACCCCTTGAAGATGCTAAGACCCAGATCTGCCTCCTCCCATCCTCTTCTCCCCTTTGTCCTTTGGGTGCCTCTGCACTTTTGAATGGTTCAGTTCTTGGCCTCAATCTCTGGCTTTGGGGTCAATCTCCTGGTGTCCCATGTGAGTGCTAGCCTCAGTCTGTCTGCCTCCTTCTCCTTCTAGAATGCCCAGTTGCCATTGCTTGCACCCCTTGCTGTGCCCCTCCCAGACATCCAGTGAATGTTGGAAATCATTCTGTTCTAAGGCCCTCTGCAAGGGCCTGGCTATTGAACTAGTCCTGTTTTTAAAGCACTTAGCCCAGTGCCTGGCACATAATAGGCACTCTAGGAATGCTTTTCCCCATTCCACTTCTCTCCTATCACCTGCTGTGCTTTGGAGTGCTCTGAGGTGGATGTGACCTATGGGAAATAGTGCTGACTTCTCCTGCTGCTGCTCCAACAAACCCTGGTCAAGATCCTGTAGGTTTCAGGCTCCAGTTCCCTGAGGCTGCCCTGATGCCACCCCACTTCAAGAGTCCACAGGCCTCTGACCATCTTCTTGAGTGGTCCTGACTTGGCTGAACAAGCTGACTTTGCTCTTCTTGAGCCTGGTATGACTGGGGGCCCCTTTAGATCTTTGCTGGAGAGTCTGTGGGAGAGCTGGGCTTTAGGACTTTTTGCATCTTCATCTCAACCAGAAGTTCCCATTTCCTGGCCTCTCCCACTTCACTCTTCATCCATGCATACAGGTCTCCATGTTGCTCCACACACATGCTGTTCTATCTCTTGTCTTCAGGCCTTTGCTCAGGTTGTCCCCATGCCTGGAATGTCCTCTCTCCTCACCACCTCTCCAAGTCTCTGCTCTCCTTCCAGACTCAGATCAAGCACCGTGTCTTGCGCAAGATCTCCCCTGATTCCCCTGCCCCCTCCCACCCATCACAGCACGTGCATGTTGTACTTGTTGCCTCTCCTGGTAGAATGTAACTTCCTTGAGGGCAGTTACTGTTTGGTCTTTGGATCTCTGGCACATAGTAGGCACTCAGGACCTGCTGCTTTCTTGCTTGCTGCTAGCTGTGTGACCTTGAGCAATATCCTTGCCTTCTCTGGGCTTCTATCTTACCCTCTGGAAAATAAGGGACTTGGACTAAGTGATTTCTGAGATCCTTCCTTCTGAAAGGCAAGCTATTAAGCACTGAGGACTCTTCTGTCGTGCAGATGTCATATACAAGGCCAGGGAGACACACAGCTCCCCTCAGGGCCCCAGCTGAGAGGACAGGTAGGATTTAAAGCCTTCTGCCTTCGGCCTTCCTGCGACAGGCTAGTGGGGGCTGACGTAAGTCGGTTCTCTTACTGTGGATGTGAAATGGTGTTGGGGAAAGAGCTTGAACCCAGTTCCCCTGACATCAGGTCCAATGGTCTTTCCACTGCCACGCCAGTCACAGGATTCCATTGTCAATAACCTTTGAAATGGAACAGCAGTTCTGGACATTTCACTCTCACAAGAGAGGAAAGGGAGGAATCACTGGCTCCATTCTACAGATGAATATACTGAGGCCCAGGGAAGCAAACTAATTTTCCCAGTTTAACACAGCCAAGCTGGTGACAGAGCAAGTGCTCCAAACTGTGCCTGGGACAGGTAGCACCCAGGGGGCCCTCCATGGAATGGTCTCCCCCTGGCCTGGCTGAAGAAGCATGAAGCTGCCATTTTTCTTGCCCTCCCCAGTCTCCCTTTTCTAGCTCCATCCCCAGCTTCACTTGGGCCAGAACATCCCCATATGTCCCAATACTCCTCCCCCACCCCCACCCCATCCCAATATTTAACCTGTATAACCTACATCCTCCTAGCCTTCCCTTGCTGCCCTAGGCTTCTCCCTGTCTATTTAAGAGGCCAACTTAGAGGGGTGATTGCCACAGAGTGAGGCAGCCAGGAAAGCAGAGCCATCAATCCTGGCCAGAGTAGTGGAGTGCCCCCCAATATCTCCCTAGTCTCCAGCCTTCTGGTGCTGCCTAGTGGTACCCAGGTTCCCATGGGAGTTCCCCAGGACAGGCAGGCCTGCTTGCTCTGGATCCAGGATCCTAGGTTTCTCCCCCAGGGGTTGAAGAGGCCTGCCTTCCCAGTCTCCTACCTACCTCCAGCTGGCGGGGGTGGGGGGCTACCTTGGCTCCAAGCCTGTTTCCTCCCCTAGCCTGGCCTGGCCTGGAGCTGGCCTATTCTCCAGTGTCTCCAGCTGGCCCCTTTCCCCATGATTCACTGGACCTCAGGGAGCCAGCTTAGGGCCTCCTAACAGACCTGACATTAAGAAGTTTTTTCCTGCTGCTCAGTGTTAGTGCTTAATATGCAGTTACCCTCAGAAAATGGACCAGAAAATGACCCCATGGGGTCCCCATTTATTCTCCAGCCACAATTCCTGGCCAACTTGATTCAGTTTTCAAGTTGAAAAATGGCCTTTTGGAACCTCAAGCTCCAGTAGGGTCCTAAATCTCTGGCCTGGCTGTTGGCCTCCCCTGCCTCATCCCCCTTGGCTTCCCTTGCCCAGCCAGCCAAGTTGGGGAGGGGGGAGCTAGAGGGAAGGGGGAGGAGGAGACCCCACCATGGGGCTGCTGAAACTGTAAGCAAGTGAGAGCCAGCTCCTGGCACTCTTGTGGGGGGCAGCAGTCTGGTGGGTCTAAGGGAAGGAAAGAAGGAAGGGAGGGAGGGAAGGAGGAAAGAAGGAAAGGAGGTAGTGAAGGAGGAAGGAAGAAAGAAAGGAGGGAAGAAAGGAAAGAAGGAAGGAAGGGTGGGAGGGAAGAAGGAAGGAAGGAAGAAGAGAGGGAGGAAGGAAGGGAAGGGAGGGAGGAAAGAAGGAAAGGAAGGAGGGAAGGATGGAAGGAAGGAGGAAGGAAGAAAGAAAGGAAGGAAGGAAAGAAAGAAGGGAGGGAGGGAGGAAGAAGAAAAGAAGGGAGGGACGGAGGAAATAGTTCCCCACTGTGTACTGGTCACTAAGTGCTTTATAAATATGATCTCATTTGATCCTCACAACAATCATAGGAGGTAGTTGCAATAGCATCTGCATTTTACAGACAAGGAAACTGAGGTAGACAGAAATTAAATGACTTCCCCAGGCTCACACAGCTAGTAAGTGTCTAGGGCTGGATTTGAACCGAGGCCTTCCTGACTCCACTGTCTATGGGGCCCAGTTAAAGGCAGGATTCGCAAGACCGGCAGTGTTTTAGTCCTATCTGTGTTGGGCAGGCCGCCATTGCTTGTCTTGTGTCAGGCACTTCATTCTGCCTGTCCAGCCAGATGACCTTCTGGCTCCCTGAACTGAGAAGGCAACAGGGGGCCAGAGAAGGAAAGAACCTTTGAGGTCACCAAGCCAGGTCCCCTGTGTGACTGCTCTTAGCTTCTCTGGAGGTCAAGCTTACAAAGGAAATATGGAGAAACCTCAGAGATCTCTTTTCAGACAAGCGCCCACTTAGACCAGTGTTGGCCAGTTTTCACCAGGGCTAGCTACCTTTGGGAATCTGCCCAGTCCTTCCCAAGGCCTATGGATGGGGCCCAGATTAAGAGGCCCCTGACAGTTGGAAGCAGGGGGACAGGGAAAGGGAGGGGACTCCCTGCTCTCCCAGGAGCACCCAAATAAGGCCTTGTTGCCAAATGGGCGGGCTCCAAGGGAGATATCCTGATTCTCACCAGACAGTGGGGTATGAAAGCTGAGGGTTCCTGAGGGCCTGCCAATCGTAAATGGTGCCCGTGTCCTACTCAGGTATGACGTCAGAGCTAAGCTCCACCAGTAGCATCATGACAACTGTTCAATTCTTTGTTCTCGGCTCCTGGCCTTTTTGCCTTTTGTGTGGCTAGGACAAGAGCTGAGAACTCATCTCCTCCATGGAAGCTTTTTGACACCAAGTCTGTGTTGGGGATCAGGCCCCAGCTGTCAGTCATGCATTGCTGCTAGGCAAGGAGCCAGGAGAGGAGCAAGGCTGTCCAGGGAGGTCTTCTGGGTGAGGCTTCTCAGCCTGGATCCTCTGTGTTGATGGGGACTTCAGAAGTTGGGTCAAGTCCGATCCTGGCCTGTGCAGGAAGCCATTCTCTAATGCAGCCAACCAGGGGCCATTTAGCCTCTGCCTGGAGGGGACTGGGAGGAAGGTGCCCACTACCTGACCACCAATCTCCCAAGGCAACCCAGTGCCTTTGCACAACTTGAATCATTACAGTCTCACCCTGGGCCTAAATTTGCAGCTGCCACCCTGTGGGGTTGAGCCAAAGAAGGCCAATCCCTTTTCTGCCCAGTCATTTTTCAGACAGTTAAAGAAAGTTACGATCCCCCAAATCTTCCAGAGGCTAAACATCCCTCTGCTTCAGTCAATCCAGATGTGGCATGAACATGAGACTTCACCATCCACCCCGCTTGCCTTCCGCCGGGAGGCTGTTGGTTTCCTAACCCATGGCCCCCCAGGACAGAACACAGGTCCCCAAATGCAGTCTGACTATGGCAGATCTTTTTTTAGATGAACTACTGTCTAGTTACATCCTGCATAGAAAAGTTAATGCTTTGAACTGCGTTGTCATCCCTAGTAACCTTTGTCTAGGTTGATCCAAAATTCTAACCTGTCGAGCTCTGTCCCCCAGCTTCACTTTGTCAGGTCCTTTCTTTGGGGAAGGGGCATCCCTCTATGAGTGTAGAAAGCCTCTCCTCTTCTGGGGAGCAGTGCAGTGGGAGCCACTGCCCCCAATATGCCCAGCCCTTCTGGATGTTCTCCTGGCCCAGGGAGAGGCAAAGCCTTTTAGTCCCTTCAATACAAACCAGCTTGGCAACACTTTTTGTGGGAAAAGAGTAGCAGCCCATCAGCAGGGAAATAACGAAACAGGTGTTGGTCCCTAACCATAATGGGTTATTCCTGAGGCCTGAGAAGTGATGGACATGACAAGGAAGCAGAAGTGTGGAAAGCAGAGGTAATGAGATATCCATCCATACCCCTGGACCTAGGGATGTCCAGGTGTGTGTATGTGCATAGATATATAGACCACTGGAATAAGGAATGATGGGAACAGGAAGCGTGACCACCACGAGCCAATCACTTAGAAGGCTATTGCCAAGGTCCAGACCTGAGAAGATGAGGCCCTGTGCCAGGTTGGGGCAGAAGAGCGAAGGGAGCATGTAGGAGGGATGTGGTGAAGGTAGAAATGATGTGACTAGGACATACACAACATGTGGGGAGTGCAGGGCGACAGACACTGTTTCAGAGCCCTTGGACTGCCCCTCAACAGTAATAGGGAAATTAAGGAGTAGGGAGTGTTTGGGGTTGGGAGGAGATCAGGAGTTCTGCCTTGGCTGCATTGAGTTTGAGATGCCCATTGGCCATCCAGCTGAAACTGTCAAGGGGGCCATGGGGGATGGATGCTTAGAGACTGAGGGAAAAGGTGGAGATGATTTCCTGGTGCAGGAGGGAAGTAGGAGCCGACCAGGAAGAGAGGTCAGCCAAAGGTGGCAGGAGGAAGGGGTTAGGGCTTGTGGAACAGAGGGGGTGGGGGGGACGTGGTGCGGCACTCAGACCTTAGGCTGGGCAGCTCCCTATCTGGGACCTCCCTGGCTGCCTCCCTCCTTCTCATGGGATAGAGCTGAGGACACCCAGGCTATCTGCAGGAGATGGGCCTGGATCACATGCTTGGAGCTGCCCTCCCGAGGGTTCCTCTTTAAGAGGCAATTGCTGCCTTTCCTGGCATTAGAGGATGAATCAGTCAAGGGCACAGGGTAAAGGCACCAAGCGGAGCAACTTTGGGAAGGATTTCCCCTTGCCCTCTGGTTCCAGGGATGATGAGAATCAGGCAGGGGGAAGGGATGGACAAGGGAAGGGGCCAAGAACACAAATGGCCAATGGGCTCTGTACTCCTCTGGCCCATCCACGTCTGAGTCATCTGGTAGCCATGTCTGTCGTCCATCCTGTCTGCTCAGCAGGCTTCCAGGGGCCAGCCCTTGGGCCACCAGATGGAGGAGCCAGAGTGTCACTAATGCCAGGAAGTGGTCACCCAAAGGGTGGAGGGATAAGGTGACAGCTCCCTGCTTTGTTGGGGCAGTCTGGGGGTTTAAGGTAGCTGAGGAGAAAGAAAGGGGCCCTGGTTAAGAGGGAAAACAGAGTACGGGTGAGGGAGGGCAAGGTAGAGGGGTGATGATGGCCCTGGGATTAGGATGGGCAAGCTCCCATTGGTACCACTGAGGGTGGGGAAACACTCTTGGACTGGCCCGTAGGAAGAGCTTCCAGCTCCCCAGGGCATCATAAACTACATTGCCTCAGCTGTGTTTGAAGACTGGACAGGTTCGAAGGAGCCGAGGAGGGTGTGGCCAAAGGCTTTAGGGTAGGAGAGGGAGGGCACTGCTCCAAGGGCTTCATGCCCATCCAGGGGCAGTGGAGAAGGCCAGTGGCTTCCCTAGGCAGGGAGAGAAAAGGAAGCTGAGGGCTGCTGGAGGCCTGTGGGCAGCTGCCCATCATCTCTGACAGCTCCCACACCCCTCCTGCCATGGTTCCAAAGCCCACCATGCTTCTGTTGATTTTCATCTAGTGATCAAGCCTTGGTCAGCTCCCTTCCACCTCCTTTCCTCAGTTTCTTTGTCTATAAAATGGGGCATGGGAAGGGTTAGATGGGCCCTGTGTTCCCCTACAACCTTCCCCAGCATCCTTAGGTTCTCTTCTACTCAATTTACGGACAGAAGAACCACACCTGGGGCAGCTAGGTTGGACAGCGGGTAAAGCACCAGCCCTAGAGTGAGTCAGGAGGACCTGAGTTCAAATCCAGCCTCAGACACTTGACACTTACTGTGTGACTCTGGGCAAGTCACTTAACCCCGATTGTCTCACCAAAAAAACAAAACCAGAAGAACTACACCCAAGCAGCTCACTTTAGGCCATGCTAGCACTGGCTGTCTCAGAGGCCTGACAGGCTAGTCCCAGACAGCTCTCCCTGGCAGCACCCTGGGAGCCTCTCTCTTGCATCCTGGAAGCGAATCAGCCGACAGCCCTACCCCTGTGCCTGTGGGCCTCTGAGGCCTTTCTACATTTATTACTGCCCCAAACTCATTACTGAAACACTGTGCCCAGGAGAACCAGGGAGGGCTGGCTGTGCAAATTAATGAAAAACTAAATTAAACACGTTTCATATCTTGTCAAGCTACCCTGGTCGATGGGCTGAAGGCTGAGCATTCACAAGTGGAGAACCTGCATCCCATGGGCTGAGGGCCCTGAGCACTGTCTGTGCCCCAAATTGTGGCTTTAGAGGGTGGGCCGCCAGACCAATCCAGCAACCTGCCGACCCTCAACCAAGCAAGGCAGACCATGGCCAAGTGCCAGGCTCTGATAGCGACCACAGGCCTCGACGCCTGGCCTGGGAAGAAGCTGTCATGCTTCATGTCAGGGAGGCTGTGCCGCTGGGGAGTCAGCTTCTCCAGTGCCCTCCAGATGCTTTTCCCTCCCAAGGAGATTAGAGGGCTTCCTAATATTCAATTCCGTTCAGCTGAACACACACACACACACACACACACACACACACACACACACACACACACACACACACACACACACACTCACTCACACCCCTGTAGTTTCTGCCTGTGTGCCCTTGGAGGCCCTGGGGAATAATGACTAGAGAATGTAACAGAGTCCAGACCACCTCAGAGAGGGACATTTGTCAGGGAATCAGCAGAATTGGTGCAAGCTGGCCCTGAGCAGGAATCTCCTCTGACTCTACTCGCATACCTTAAGCGCTGGAAAACTTACTCCTTTCAAGGCAACCCATCCCACTTCAGGATGGCTCACATGGTTAGGAAGTTGGTCCTTAGTCTGAGAAGAAATCCACCTCTTTGCTCGTGCAGATATAACTCCACGTTGTGAGACAGAGAGCTCTAATACACAATGACAGGAGGCGGGTCTACAATGTCCAGCTGAGGCATCAAAAAAACCTGGTTCAAACCTTGGCCCTTCTGGTCACCTGTGTGACCTTGAGCAAATTACTGGACCTGGGCCTCAGTTTCCTTCTCTGCAAAGTGGCAAGGGGGCCCAAATGAGAGCTGGGGCGCCAGCCAGCTCACAGTCCTGTGGCCAATGTGATGGGATTGCAGAACAAAGGAGGCTTTGAGATCCAAGGGGGAACAGGCAGGGGGGTGACTGAAGGCACAGCATCTATTGGGCTTGAAAGGCTCCAACAGGTGCCGAGAGAAGAGAGGACGAAAGGCACAGAGATGAGGCCTTGTGGGTGTGGAGACTGTGAATGGGGCTGGATTGGGAGGGACAGCGGCCCCTGACTGTGGAGGGCCACGAATGCTAAGCCAAGGAGTGTGGATTTGAATGTGCTGGCATTAAGAAGCTACTGGAGGCCTTTGTTTTCCAGGAGGAGTGACATGGCCAGATGTGCACATAAGGAGGCTTCATCTGGCATCAGTGAAAGAGAGAGTGAAGGGCAGGGAAACCTGCACACTAGCTTTTGTCTGCTGTGCCCACTGGAGGCTCCTGCTGAGCTGGCAATCCACCAAGGCACCCAGACCTTTTGTCCTCATGACTGCTCTCCTGGCTGTCCTTACCTGGCACCAGCTTCCCACCCTCCTCCTCTCTCCTGATTTCCTCTTGAGCACGGAAGCTTCACCTTGTTTGTATCATGCCTCCCCTCCTCCCCCATCACATACATGCACAGACACACACACTCTGGCTAGCAGGCTAATGAAAAAGGCCCTGGTGTCCTTAGAATCATGCTTCGAAATGCATAAACTCAAATACAGAGGATTGTGGAAACCAATTATAATGAAATAGTTATCAAAAAAGCAAAACCAAAAGCCACATTAGCAGAGCCCAAGAGAAGAGGGCCTTTGCCTAGAGGAGGCCACGCTGGTCTTCTCATTGCCCCCCAGATGATACCACCCTTCTTCCCACTATTATTGTCCTCCACCTCCCCTCTCTAGATCCTGCCTGACCTTCCAGGCTCATCCCCAGGGAGCCCAGCCTGGGCTCTCCCTCCTATGAGCTGCTTTCCAAAGCTCTCAGTGCCATGAGTCCACATTGCCTCGCCCCCACCACCTGTCAGGGCAGTGCTATGGAATATCCAAGCAAAGAGGCCCTTGGACTTCACCTCTTCCCCTCCTCCCCCATCCCCAAGTCTCCCTGCCTTGGCTCCCTCTCACTGCTCACCAGAGGCCCCTGGGAAGCTATGGGTAGGGTGCCCTTCCTAAGTGATTGTGGATCCCTGACTGTCTGGAAGTTTTCCTGAAGAGTAACTAGGGGAGGAGATAAGGGTAAGTCCAGCCTGGCCCAAATTCCTTCCCCCGCCGCCCCCCTCCCCAGACCACACACTGCCCCGCACGGGTGCCCCACTCCCTGCTGCAGGCCCTGCTGGGCCCATAGACTCAACCATGACCCAGGAAAGGCAGCACATTTGTAGATGAAGTAATTTCTGAAGGAGCACCTCCCCTCCCTCCATTGTGGGAGGAGGCTGGAGGACTGAGCCAAGGGAGTTCTGGAGTTGCCACTGGGGCTGGGCCAGCCAGGTGGCTTCCATTAGGTGCTGAAAGACAGCGCTAGGACAGCAGAGCCGCTAATCCCCAGGTTTGTGGGCACCCCACCCCAACCCCCTCTCCAAGGGGAAGGGACTTAGAGACTGAAAATGGAATTTCCAAACCCCGAGCACACTTTTTCCATGGCTTTTGGATTATTTTCCCTCCCTCTCCCCCTCCCCACCCTCTTTTCTCTGTGGGTTTTGGTCTCTTTTTTTGTATGTCTTACTGATGGGGCTGCTGTGTGTCTCCCTCCAAATCCCTAAGTCAGTTTGTCCCTTTCGTACTGTCTCTTCTGTGACTAGGTGCCTCGATCGCTTGGGCCCTTCCCGCTGTAAATACTATGATAATCTGCTTTAATCTTTCCTTGCTCTTCATGTATTTGCCCTGACTCCATCTGGGTCCCTGTCTCTGTTTCTCTTTGCTCTCTCTACCTTTCTCTGGGCAGTTTTCTGTCTGGGCATCACCTCTGTCTTACTTTGTCTCTTGTCTCCCTCCCCTCAGCCTTTCTTCTCTCTTTCTGCTCTTTCTGTCTCTGTCTCTCTGTTCTCTCTGTCTCTGTTTCTGGCTCTGGCTCCTCTCTCTTCTCTCTTTCTCCTCTCTGTCTCTGTCTCTCTGTCTCTGGCTCTGGCTCTGTGTCTCTCTGTCTCTCAGCCTCATCTCTCTGTCTCACTGTCTGTCTCTCTCCACCTCTGTCTGTCCCTCTGTCTCTCTCTCCACTCAAGTTCTCTCCAACTGTTGAAAGACTTTTGGGATCTATGTCTCCTTGTGCTCTTTGAACCTCTGTCTCTCTTCTCCCCTGGGTGTCTCTGGGTCCCCCCACCCAAGAATGGGCTTCTGATTGTCCTGCTGGTGTCCGCAGCAGCTTCTTCACCCCCAGAGGCCCAGCCATGGCTAAGTGCAACTTCTTCTACTTCCAACGGTGAAGCTTCAGCAGGGAGTCTGATTGACAATAGGCAAGAAAAGAAAATGAAAAAGAAAAAAGTAGCAATCTGACACAGCCTGAGGCCCAGCCAAGCCAACCGCAGGTGCTGAGGAGACAAAGATCCCACTCCTGTTGCTGGCACCCAGTGAGCAGGCCAGGGTCGGGGGAGACCCACAGAAGGCAGGACCAGCCTTTGTCCCCCTCCCCCAAAGAGCGGCCCAGACCTCCGCCCAGCCCACACTGCGCAAGGGGCTCCCTGGTAGAAAGCCCTGACCTCAACAGAGGAGGGCTGCTGCCCTTCCAGATCATCATGTTCACCGCTTTGGTCAGTGTTATACTCTGTTCTCGGCCTCCTTTCCTCCAAATATAATAATCCCAATTTCTGTAGCCTCTCCTGATAGCTCTCAAACTTCAAGCTTTTCTTCTAACTCCTCTCCCACTCTGACCCTTCCTCTCCATTCTCCCAAGTGAGGAATCTATTCTTGGTACCCTCAAAGAGCTTACTAAACTGCCTGTTTTCAGACCATCATAGGAATAAAAAAACATCCCTCCCTTGCTCCCTTCCTCCCTTCCTCCCTTCCTCCCTTCCTTCCTCCCTCCCTCCCTTCCTCCCTCGCTCCCTTCCTCCCTCCCTCCCTCCCTTCCTCCCTCGCTCCCTTCCTCCCTCCCTTCCTCCCTCCCTCCCTTCCTCCCTTCCTCCCTCCCTCTTTCCTTCCTTCCTTCTCCTCCTCTTCTCGAGCTTATTACTGTGGTGGTTCCCAAAGCAATTGGAAGAAGCCTGAGTGGCTACAGAAGTTGCTCACTTTTGCTAGCTGTGTCTCTGATGTTGACCACGTATGCATCTCTTGGAATCTGCAGGCCAGTCTTCTGCCTGCCTACCTGTCTATCTGTCCCTGTCTCTATGTCTCTGTCTTGTCTCTGTCTGTCTTGTTGTCTCTGTCGCTCTCTGTCTTTCTGCCTTGCTGTCTCTGTCTCTGTCTGTCTCTGTCTCTCTCTGTCTCTTTGTCTCTGTCTTGTCTCTGTCTCTCTGTCTGTCTTGTTGTCTCTGTCTCTCTCTGTCTGTCTGCCTTGCTGTCTCTGTCTCTTGCTGTCTCTGTCTCTCTCTGTCCCTGTCTCTATGTCTCTGTCTTGTCTCTGTCTCTCTCTGTCTTTCTGCCTTGCTGTCTCTGTCTCTCTGTCTCTCTCTGTCTCTGTCTCTTTGTCTCTGTGTTGTTTCTGTCTCTCTCTGTCTGTCTGCCTTGCTGTCTCTGTCTCTCTCTGTCTCTGTCTCTCGCTGTCTCTGTCTCATTGTCTCCGTATATTTCTGGGGCTGGGGAGCAGGGCAGACAGAGGCTCGTGATTAGCTTCCAGGTATTCTTCCCAACCATCATCTCTTGAGGGACCCAGAAAGGTGCCAGGCAGTACAACTGCAGCCCCTTTGTAGCATTTACTAGCTGCGTGTGTGTCCCCATATCTTGTTGCCTGTACCACTCATGGGGACCAAGGCACAGAGTGGGCACTGAATAAATGTTTGTCCTCCATGCCATGCAGCTTCCTTTCCAGTCACAGTTACAGTAAGACGTCTCTTAGTTTGGCCAGGGGTTATCACCCCCTCTCACCCCCCCCCAGTGCCCCAGCCTGTACCCCTGACTGCAGCATAGTTAGATGCTTGCACACACACACACACTCACTCACTCACACACACACACAGTAGCAGCAGTAGATCTGTTCAGATGTGAACATTCCATTACAAACAAAATCAATGTCTTTTTTTTAAAAATCTGAGCCATATCTATCTATCTATCTATCTGTCTTATATGGCTCGTGGGCATATGGCAGCTACTCCAGGCACTTTGCCCCAAGATGCCATCCAACATGTGTCACTGTGGTCTTACTGTGACTGTCCCCTAAGGCATTTCAGCAGTCAGAACCCAGAATGGTCTGGCTGATACGACAGCTGACCCTGAAACCTCTGAACCTCTTTCTGATGTTCTGTGGTGTTTCCCCTTTGTGTGTTCAGCTAGGAGTTCCTGTGGACTGCTAATGGGTAGCCCCTGTCTTCCTTAGGAAAACTCTTACCTTTTCCCTCCCACTCCTGGCCCTGCCAGTTCTCAAGGCTCTTTCACAAACACACACACACACACACACACACACACACACACACACACACACATATATATATAGTTTTAAATTTTAAAATAATAGAAATGAATAAAAGCCTGTAACCCTCAATGCCCCCAGCAGGGCTCCCCAGCCTGCGTAATCCTCTGACAGCCCCCCCCGCTCCCATTCATCCTGGGCCAGAAGTGCAGGGTCCAGTCTGCTGATGAGGTGTGATAGAGGAGGTCCAAATGCTATACCGACCCTCTTGAAAAACATCATGAGTGGCTGCAAAAGCAGAGCACGCCCAGCCATCCTGTACCCACCTGTACCCAGAAGCCCAGGCCTCTGCTCCCAGCTCTCTCAAGGGCACATCTGTGGCATGTGCCAGGGCTAGTGGACCCAGAGAGGGAAAATCCACCTTCTCAATCCTACCCCTTTCCCACATCCCAATTCTTCCTTTTTCACTAACATTCCAAGGTCATGCCGCCCTGCCTTTGGTGGTACAAACTGTCTCAGGGTGCGAACAGCCAGAGTGAATGAAACTAAAGCAAAACACGAAAGCACCGCTGGGTGAACATGCCCATCTGTCACAGATGGCTAAAGACACTGGAACGCTAACAAGGGGAGAAAAGAAAAGCTAAGAACAGGAAAGTGAGGTTTAGTCTAGTCCTGAAATGACCCACTCGAGCTGCAGCACGACCCGCCCCCAACCCCAACACAACACAATTGCCACCATGTAAACTCTCGGCTGTATCAGATTCACTTGGTGGTGAGTTTGACTTGTTTCCAGCACTGAACTTGGGAATCCCCGCAGGCTTCGGAAGAGGCCCTCGGGCAGCTAGGCAGGAATGCGAGTTCTTTCTCCCTCTCCCCCGCCCTTCCTCCTCTCCGGCCGCGTGCGCTTCCATTGCCGCTCCGCCTCCGGCTCCTCACTCACTCGTGCCCTTTCTCTTTCATTTTCTTCCCCTCCTCTAACCCTAACCCTTTTGTAACTCAAAACCAGTCGAATGGATTTAAATCAAACTTTCCACAAATATTCCTCTTTAGGGGGAGAGGATGGAAAGTTTCAGCCTGAAGAGGGAATTTCTCCATGATTACAGTGAGCCACTGAAAGAAAAAAAAGGGGGGGGGGAGATGTGGAGAGAGCAGAGGCAGCCAGGCAAGACAGCTTGGTCAGGATTCCCCTGGTCTACGTATAGAGCCTTTGGCTAGCCAGGGCACCGAGTGGGACATGGGCACTGCGCACCACTGGGGGCACAATGAGAGCAGGTCTGACCATGAGGAGAGAATCCATAGCAAGGGCTGAGTGGGCATGAAGGAAGGTGGGAGGACTCAGTGGAGGGGAGGCAGGGTGTGGTCAGACTTCTTAGCCAACTCAGACTATTTCTGAGGAAAGAGCAGCCATACCTCCACCTCCACTGCAACGAGATCGGAAGAGCCTGAAAGAGCCCCCTCCCCCCACACTGCCTCCTCAGGATCCGGGGGATTTCTGCCAGTCGAGAAACCCAGGGAATTGGAGCAGATGAGCATTTTTCAGGCCCTTCCTGCTCTAATATTCCATAATTCCATGACTTGACTTCCCAAGGGAATAAGACAAAACAATGGGAAAAACTTCCCAACAGATGGCATGAGGCCTTGGAAAGGGTGCCCAAGGGAGAATGAGCTACCTTCTCTGGGAATGCTGAATAATAAGCTTCAGGACCATGTTAGGCAAAGACCAGCAAGGGGGGCGGGGGGTGCGGGGCTGGAGAGCAGGACCAAGGATAGTGGTCAAGATGACTGCCGATGGTTGGTGTTGATCAGTGCCCACCTTTGTAAAGCAGGCCTGCCTTCCCCCTCCTGCCCCCCATACCTCTGAACTCCTTAGGACTCAGTGCTAGGAGCCCAGGCCATGGGACCAAAAATTACGTGTTTCCACCCAGAGCTACTCCCCCTCAAACTTTCCTGTAGTTTACAGTGGCCTCTGGGGCAGGCCCAAATTGAACTCCTTCCATGGCAGCCTTTGAAGACAGATGAGCAGGAAATGGCCTTCAAAGCTCCAGTTTGGGGAGTCTGGGAGGCCACTCGCCTCATTACCAATGGCCAGCCAAGACTCATGGGACCAGCTGTGTTGCTGCACAGGTCTTCCTTCTTTTTAGCAATCCCAGTGCTTTGCCTTCCAATTGGATGTTAAGGTCTACCGTGTGATCCTTTTCACAGAGCCCGTGAAGTGTGTGCTGCAGGAGGCATTACTGTCATCACACCCAGCCATTGCAATGGATGTGCAAGCAGAAGGCGGCATGTCCTTCCTCTAAGGACTTGGGAGACTTTTAGGGAGACTTCTCTGCATCCTTGGAAACAATTGTCCATGGGCAGATAAAACAGATTCTGATTTTGCACCTGTTTATTTCCCCAGCATGGCCATTTCTATGGTGGGAGTAGAGGCCATATGGGGAGGATGGTGCCCAGGTCTGGGAGGGAGTCCAGGGAGTATGACTAGGATGGGAAGGGACAGTAGAAAGAACTTAACCTGGAGAAGGAAGGCTCAAGGAAGACTTTGGGGAGACTTAGGATAGGGGAGCTGGGGTACAGGCTCTGGGGAACTTTCTAACCCTAACTCCAAATCTTGGGGCCGTTTTGTGCAGACTAGAAGATTCTTCTATTCCTTCCCCTCCTCCTATTCCACGTCCTTGATAAACTCATGTGAAAAGTCAGCCAGCTATGGTTTCATGGGACTGAGAAATGGGAAGTAGACATGGGGTTTGAATGCCCAAAGAAAAGAGAAATTCTGGTAGTAGCAAGGTTGAGAAAGAGAGAGAGAGACAGAGAGACAGAGACAGAGACAGAGAGAGCAGAGACACCCACAAACTATATTTATTGCCCACAGCTGTTCCTTGGTGCTCACTCCAATACTCTCAGGTGGAAAGTCTAGCCATTTGGAGGAGGTGGAAAGCAAGTAGTATTTGGATAGAATCACTTCACTTTGTAATCCACTGTATTTTATTTTATGCATTTCAATGTGGGAGTCTGAGCAGGGGTCCAGAGGCTGCTTCATCAGGTGGTGTGTTCCAGAGGTCCACGACCTCCAAAATGGGAGGAGCTGGGCCCTGGTTAAACCTTAGGATATCCAAGCACCCAGATAGATTGGAGGATGTGGAACTGAAAGGAAACCCAGAACTGAGCATTTTAGAACTGGGAAAAACCTTTATGTTCTAGTTCTAAACACTTGGGAGCTGGAGTTGGCCATCTCTCCCATCCATCTGTGTCCAGGTCTGACTCCCTGGGCATAACTAGGTCATCAGCAGAGTTGGAAGTGGCACTCGGAGGACCCTGGCCCTGGCATGGCTGTCCCTGGGCTCACTGTTTCAGCCTTGGCTGCCCCCACCGCCAGACCAGCTGGGGCTCCCACCCACGTCTTTTCCCCTGAGCTTCACTGGCGGCTAGCATGCCCATTCCTTCCCCTGCAGTTGCTCTTCTCAGGCTCCCCTCCGGCCGGCTCTCAGCCAAGATCCAGCCATGGAGCCAGTCCTGGTCACCGTGCCTCCAACAAGCAGCCGTTCCCTCCTTCCCTCCAGCCTGGTAATCACTCTTGTCGATCTCCTCTGAACTCTCTCCAGCTGGCTGCTGCATCTCTCAAATAATGAGGTGTCCACAACTGAACACAGTGGGCTGCGGAGGTGGGGCTGAGAAGACAGAGATGAGAGGGCAGAGTTCAAATCCAGCTTCTGCTAGGTGGTTCAGCTGGTGATGCCCGTCAGTCCCAAAGCCGCCAAGTCTCTCCCCTTCCCCTGAGCCTCAGTGTCCTCATCTTGAAAATGGAGTTAATAACAGCTGCTGTACCTCCCTCACAGGGAGGGCAGGGCTGAATTGTAATATTGCTGTTGTCACATGGCAAACTTGCAAAGCACTAGACCCACACTAGCCTCTTTGAGTCTCTCAACATGTATTATCATTCCTATTTTACAGACGAGGAAGCTGAGGTTCAAAGAGGTCCAAGTGCTTTATTTGCCAAGGGTCCCACGACTAGGAAATGTTAGACATGGGGTTTGAGGCTGCCAAAAGATCCCCTCCACCATGCTTGTGCTCTCTTTAAGGACTGAATTCCTCACAACAATCCTAGGAGGCAGAGATTGTTAGCCCATTTTAGAGATGAGAAAGAAGAGCCTCAAAGAGGGGAAAGGTGCTTGCCCAAGGTGCCAGGCTTAGAAGGGTCAGAACCCTGAGGTCTTGGCTGAGGCTTCAGAACTTCCCAAGAGCAGGGAAGTCAAGGCCTAACCTTGGGTCTCCTGGCAAAGCAGCAAATGCCCTGTCAGAATTGGGATCTAGGCTGGGTCAGTGTATCACCTCCCATCAGAAGCCAAGGGCACTAGTAATAAAGAAGTGTCTCAAGGTGGCATGGAAGATAGCAAGTTCCTCATCACTTGTTGGGGAAGCACTTTCTTGTATGGGTTAGACCAGATGACCTCAGAGCATGTGACCTTGGGAGGCCATTTCACAGATGAGCAAAATGAGGCTCAGAGACAGCCACATAGCTGGGAAGTTTCTGTGCCGATCTCATTTGTCCCATTCTGCATCTGGTCCATTTCCCTGCTTTCTGGGGCTCAGCCCTAATCAGTAGGGAGCCCATCTCAGGTCTTCAGGGCAGACAATGGGACCTAGAGAGAGGGCAGCTGCAGCCCTATCTCTCAACTCCTGCTTCCTGCCCCAGGGCCGACCTGCCCCCCCTCACACATGCACACACACAAACGCACACACACATGCACACGCACACACACATGCACACATGCATACAAAGATACACACACACACACACACATGCACACTCACATCCTTGGGGATCTTCGTGACAGCTCCATCCTTCGGAAGAATGGGGATCTTCATGACAGCTCTCTGATATGCCCAGCTGCACGTCCACCATGCATCCTAATGAGCCAACCATTTGCTTTGGCTCCTGAGCTGTCTCTGGGTTTCTTTCTTCCACGTATACCTTATGTGCTGGGGTATGCAGGCAGGGCAGAGGTACTGGGGCTGTGTGACTGTGTGCAGGCAGGGCTGAGTGGGCCACACCCATGGCTGTCTAGCTGCAAAGTAGACGGAGCCTCATCACCACAAACCAGCACTTTATAGATGAGGAAGCTCAGGCTCAGGGAAGGAAGAGTGATTTGAAGAATTTGAACATAGGTCTCTTACCTCTGGGGCAGCTAGGAGGCGCCATAGTGCACAGAGCACCAGGCCAGGAGTCAGGAAGACTCAGCCTTCTGAGTTCAAATCTGGCCCCAGATACTTCCTAGCTGTGTGACCCTGGGCAAGTCACTTCACCCTATTTGCCTCAGTTTCCTCCTCTGTAAAATGAGCTGGAACAAGAAATGTCCAACCACTCCAGTACCTTTGCCAAGAAAATCTTAAATGGGGTCACAGAGAGTTGAACATGACTGAAACTACTGAACAAATACAGTGCTCTTACCTCTAACTCTAGAACTCTCTCTACTACCCCATGTTGTCTCCAAAGTTGTCCTGTGTGGTCAGGAAGGATTCTGGAAAGGTAAATCTCCTAGTATGCCCCTAGGTGCACACCAAGGCAATCCCTTACCCTTACTGGGTTGCAGAATCTCAGCCTTGGAATGGCCTCTCCCTGGGAGAGCCGTGTAGAACACACACATTCTCCAGAGGCAGGAAACCCAATTCACAACTGGCCAGCTCTCATTGCTGGGAAAATTTTCCTGCCTCAAGCCTGACTCGACCTCAGAATTATGAGTGCCCACCAGCTACCTTCCAAATGGGCAGGAATCCATTCATTCATACTCTTTCAGACTGCTCATTTCTCCACTTCTCAATCTCTCTTGGTATACACCTGTCCAGGTAAACTCTTTCTACTGAATCTCTCAGCCTGGTAACCTTGTCCACAATGGCCACAGGGTCAGTCTGACATGGTAAAATAAAGTCATCGCCCAGCCCAGCCCTTAAATGCCGCAGACTTCCCAATAAACTTCCACCCAGAAGGAGAAAGCCTTAAAGGAAGGTGCTGTAACGTCCTGATTTGGACGTTTGGGCTTCCTTCTAATCATGCTGGGCTGGTGGTACATCGATATATCACTGCATGAGCAGAGAGGGACAGGCTACGAGCAGAGTAGAGACGCCAAGCGTGAAAGGACAGAGTGAGCTGTTGCATCTGCTCTGTGTAGCCAGGGCTGGATAGCTTCGGAGATGACCATAAATGATAAGCAGAGCGCATTCATATTCAGAATTAGCATCATTTTGGACACAGTCAAACCAAGTTTGTAGCTCTCACTTTGCCAATTCTACCTGGCACCATGGTGACTGCCCCAGGGGCCATGCGTCAGAGGACGTGGGTGGCTCAAAGGTGCCCAGCCACCCAAGTGCCCTGGCTGCCCATGTCCTCCGTACATGCTCCCTGGCCACGTGGTTCCTGGTGTGTGCACCCCTTGTGCACATACCCTGGCCACATGTGTTCCAGATGCAAGTACCTTTTGTGGACATTCCCTGGTCATATATGTTCTTCACCACCCATGGATGTCAACTTAGGGAAAGTTACCCATTGAGGTAGGAAAGATCTTGTCATTCCATTATCTATGCTGTGTTGTGATATATCTTTGGCTTTCAACATGTTGCCTGGTCAAAGTAAATATGTCAGTGGGAGCCTGGGTGTAAAGGACCCCTGGGCACCCTCCAGCAAGATGGTGATAAAATATCTGCATGAGCTCCCTTCCAGGACCTCTGTGAGGAAGGCTTTGTGAGCCTTCAAAGAGGGGGGAGGGGCTTTTGTTAGGGAGTGCGCAACAAGGTTTTATTGTTATTATTATTACTATTATTGTTATTATCATTAATAATGATAATTAATATTAGCATTTCAATGGCACTTGAAGGCTTGCCAACTCTGATCTCATCTCACCCTCACGGGAGTAAGGGGGGAAGCCCCTACCTTACTTTGTCTAACTAAATTCCTTGTGGCTACAATTTGAAACTTTCATGCTGAACTTTGAATCCAGATGGGGAGCAGCTCCTCACCAAGCCCTCCCTCTCCATCTCCATGCAGGCTGTTCCCCAACACCTGAGGTCCCCCTCCTTTCTCTTAGAGCCAGGGTCCTGATGCCTCCCAAGATGATTCCTCTCCCTCCACACACACACACACACACACACACACACTATTACCCAGCACTCTGGCTCAGGAATGCCAGTTCAGTCTGTCTGTTCTGGCCTCAGTCGCCTCATTCGAAACAGGAAAGGATCACAGGGGATGGGAACCCTCAGGTGTCTTCCTCTACCTCTCTCTGTCTTTGCCTGCCTCTCTCTCTGTCTGTCTCTATGTCTCTCTTTCTCTCTCTCTCTGTGTCTCTGTCTCTGTCTCTGTCTCTCTCTCTGTCTCTCTGTCTCTCTCTCTCTCTCTCTCTCTCTCTCTCTCTCTCTCTCTCTCTCTCTCTCTCTCTCTCTCCTTCATTCTCCTTGGCCTTCCTTCCATTACCCGTAGGCAATGTGGCCCTGCCCACCATGAGTCCATTAATGGCCACTTTGCAGCTAAGCCAGTACCTTTAACTTTCACTCAAGAAAGTGCCCTTTTGGCTCCATATCTCCAAGCTTGTCTGCCTGGGAACAATGGAGTTCTGTCCAATCAGCCACCAGGGAGGGAGGGAGGACCAGAGAGGCCCAGCTGAGCTGGCCTCTGTTGTTGTTGGCCTCCCAGCTCTGGCTCTCCTTGGGCGGCTGGTGGGAGCCTGGGGCCTCAGAGCTGAGGCTTCCTGTGGAGAGACCCTTCAAGGGCAGCCCTTGTACCAGCTCTAATTAAACAAACAATTTTGTTCAGCTTCTCCAAATAAACAGAGTGTGGTCTGTGGGACATGGCATGCTGGGAAGCCCAAAAGCAGAAGACTGCACTAATGGGCTCCTTAGCTGCAGGGCTGAACACATTGCTTGAAAGGCCTGGGCCGTTCCTACCTCTCTCCTCCTGCTTTTGGGGGCCCCCTCCCTCCTGCCCTGGGTCCCCTTCTGTCCTTCCCCTCCCCCATTTCCACAGAACAGAAAGATTAGCAAGGGCTACAGCAGAGTCACATTTCTGAACCTTGCACAGATTGGATTTCAAGGGAGGTAGGGGGTGGGGGTGGAGTGCACACACATGCACACGTGTATGTGTGGAGGCAGCAGTGTCCTGAAAGCAGCAAAGGACTTGGGTGGGAGTCTTGGCTCTTCTTCCTCCCTCCCTCCCTCTCTCCCTCTGACTCTCTCTGTCTCTGTCTCTCTGTCTCTCTGTCTCTTTCTGTCTGTCTCTGTCTCTCTCCCTCTTTCCCCCTCTCTTTTCTCTCCTCTCCTCTCTTCTCTTTTCTCCTCTAATGTTCTGTGCTTTAAAGTCCCTTTCACCTGGAACATTCCATGTTCTAGGATCGCTTCCAACTCTAACCTTTTCTTCCCTGCTTCAAAGGCCCTTCTAATTCTGACAGCCAGAATAAGAAACAATGACCAGGGATTTCATTGCTGGCAGGCATGCATGATCAAGGAAGGGCTGAGGAGCAAGAGTGGAGGACAATGGCCCTGGCAACTTTACTGAATCTTTTTCTTTTTGTCCACCACATAGGGTACTGCATAGAGTCCTGAGTGTGAAGTCATAAAGAACTCCCTTTGCATCATGCCCCTGATTCTTGAGAGCTGTGCAACCCTCTGAATTTCAGGTTTTTCATTTATAAAATAGGAAGTGTGTTGCCGTGAGGCTCAACTAAGATTATGTATATAATGCAAACCTTGAAGCAAGATATAAAGTATAATATATTTCTATATTACCAGTTCCTTCTCCAGCTCATTTTACAGATGAGAAAACTGAGGCAAACAAGGTGAAGTGATTTGCCCAGGGCCACACAGCTAGTAAATGTCTAAGGCTGGATTTGAACTCAGGAAGATGAGTCTTCCTGACTCCACACCTGGCACTCTATCCACTGCAGCGCCACCTAGCTGCTCATAAAAGGGATTCTCTAGTCCTGAATCAGATAGTTGCCTAGAGCTAAGGACATTAAGTTGGTCTAAGGAGAAAAGTAGTGAAAAGAATAAACTTATCCTTAGCCTGGAATTTTCTGTTGGCTTTTTTTCTGGGTACATGCCTGGGTATAGTGGCTTATGGTAGTCAGCTATGCATTAGAAAAGCTTTAGATTTCCCTTGCCAGGGAGAGGCTTCCTAGCTGCTTAACTCCAGCAGATAATAACACAGGGCAACAGATGACTCCGAAAAGGCTAAAGGCCAACGGTACCAGAGAGCAGTTCAGCAACCATGGGAAGCAGAGACATCATGCCCAGCAGTTATAATGTGATATAGAGATGCTTCGGTGCTGTGGTTAAGCATGGAGACACATTAGACTCTCTATTATAATGCTCTTTTCCACACAGGACTGAATTCTCCGTACTTCTTTTCCTTCTTACCAGCTGTCTTGCTAGTCTTAAAGCCTCAAAAATTTGGAGTCCTATTTAACTCATTCTTCTTCTTTGACACCCCACACACACACACACACATATCTGAAGGCTCAGTCAACAAGTCCTATTGATCCTACTTCCACAAAAACTCTTTTCTCTCACCTCTCCACCCACTTCCCACTCCAGAGTACATATTTCACACTCAGTAATGACTTAATGAATGCGTGTTGAATTGAATTGCATTTGTGGAATGAATGAATGAATGAATGAATCTAGCTTCATGTGCTTCAGTCAGCTACTGTCCCATAAATGGGATGTATAATAAATGCCTGTGCGGGTGTACACACACACATGCACACAGGCTCCTATAAAAGCCCCAATAGCAGCCCCCAATAGTAGAAATCATATGCAAAACTCCCTGGGGTCCCAGCTCTGCACAGCTCTTGGAAATCAACTCTCTGTACTCTCCTGGAGCTTCCGCAGCCTAGGACAGAGCAACAGATACACACACAGGTTAGCAATGAGCAAAAGAACTTACTCATCAGGCATGTTAGCACAAATAGCAATTTAAAAAAAAGATTTCTAAAACTGGGCTATTTTTAAAAAATAGATATATAATATCAAGATAAATAATGTAGTAATGAAGAAGGTAAAGCACTTACTGGTCTCAAACTATATTATAAAGCAGAAATCATCAAAACTATTTGGTACTAGTGAGAGAAAGAGAGTAAGAGTGAGAGAGAGAGAGAGAGAGAGAGAGAGAGAGAGAGAGAGAAGAGAGAGAGAAACAGAGAGAGAGAGAGAGAGAGAGAGAGAAACAGAGAAAGAGTGACAGAGAGGAGACAAACAGAGAGAGAGGCAAACAGACAGACACAGAGAGATAGAGAGAGGATTGAGGGAGCAGAGAAGACAAAGAAGAATCAGAAAATTTGAATCTGACCTAGTATTCAATAAACCTAAAACATAACTACCTTGGAAAGAACTTCCTATTTTATAAGAATTGCTGGGGAAAGTAGTCTGGCAAAAATTAGGCCTCACATAACATTTTGCCACCATACTCAACAATAAATTCAAAATGACCACTTGACACCAAAATAGAAGAGAAGCAGTTCAGATGCTATGCGTTCAAGATGAATTCTTAACCAAAATTTAAAAAAAAGGGAAATAAGCAATTACAAAGATAAAAATATCGATTTGATCCTGTAAAATCAAAAAGCTTTTATTTGTTAAAGATGAATGCATCTAGGACAAAAAGGGAAGTGGTTAAGTGGGCCAATTTGTTATCAAATATCTCTGATGAGGGCCAGCAACCAAGATGCAATAACAGAAATACAAGAGACCAAAAGCCATTCCTCAATAGAGGTCAAAGGCTAAGAACAAGCAGCTCTCAAAAGAAGACCTACAAACTGGTAACACACATAGGAAAGAACGTTCCACAATAACTAATGAGAAGAGAAATCAAAATCCGAACAACCCTGAGGTTTTAGCACACACCCTGAAAAATGACCAAGAAGGCAAAAGATGGCAGTAGTCAGTGTTGAAGGAGTTTGGAGAATGAAAAGTACACTAATGCATTGCTTGTGGAGCTTAAAATTGGTCCATTTGTTCTCAAAACCAATTTGGGAATATGTAAATAAAGTGACTAAAATGTCATATCCCTTGATTCCACTGCTGTGCAAATATCACAAGAGAGCCTTGATAAAAATGAGTCTCTGTACACAACCATTTGCAGCAGCACTTTTTGTGGTAACCAAGACTTGAGAACAAAGTAGATGACCATGAATACAGAGAAACATGGAAAAACTCATATGATCTGATGGAGAGGGAAGCATGCATTAGGTGCTATGTCATCCGTGCAAGGCTCCATGCTCCAAACTGGACCCTCCAAATGGATTCAGGAACCTACCCAGAATCTTTGAAGAGATTGCCATCCATCTTGGGGAGGAGCCCCAAGGTTCTATCACCAGGGATTTGACTGGGAAAAAGCCAAATGCTGGGAGATGCTAGAGGAGGGTCTGGTAACTGGGCCCCGACTGGCTCAGGGCATGTGCTAACCCAGCTTCTCCAGGCCAGCAGCTGTCAGATTGCGAGGAGGGTGTGTGTGTGTGTGTGTGTGTGTGTGTGTGTGTGCGTGTGCATGTGTGTGTGTGTGCGTGTGCATGTGTGTGTGCGTGCGTGTGTGTACGTGTGTGTGTGTGTGCACGTGCACGCGTGTGCTTGTATTGAGGGGGGCTCCAGTGATGGGAAGCTACTGTTTCCCTTTTAGGCCACAGGCCCCTAACCCTGTCTCATAAGTACAGAAGAGCAATTAGCTGAGAACAAAATGCTTGAGGCCTCCAGACTCCCATCCGTCACCCACCACTACCCTGGGCCACATCCTCCCCCAATGGAGACTAATGGCCATTTGAGCTGCCTCCTGGGGACAGGGGGCTGGGGGCTGGCACTGATCACCTGGCTCCAAAAGCTTCACTCCCCTGAGGGAGACAATGAGAGATGCTTGTTTTCTGGGGAATAATTCATGGTCCACTGCAAATAGTCATATGATACAAAAGGCAAAAAAGCCCTCCCTGGAGGCCCATCCTGCAGGCCTGGGAAGTGACATTTACCAGGTTCAAAGGAGACAGACTCTCTCCCAGACAGGACAAGTCTTCCAAGGGATACTGGTGAGTGAAAGGGAAGAGCCTCATCTTGTGGACTGACTTCCCAGAGCCAGAACAGCCTTCGGAGGGAAGAACATAGGCAGAGGGCTTTCCCACCTTGGTTTCCAAACATGTGCCTTCCAACCTAGACAGAATACTTTGTGTTATGCACACACACAATGCTGAAAGCTCCAAGGCTGCTAGTGATCAAGCAGGATAGAGCAATTAGCAAGTCACTGCTGTGAACCCCCCTCACTCCACTCCAGTCTTTCTCTTGCCCCCCTCCCCCGGTTTGGCTCCCAGAGGTCTGCTGCTGACTTCTCCCCTCAGGGTTTAGGGATAATCCTGAAAGACAGTAGTTTTGAAAACCAGAGATCACAAGCCATTATCCAATGTGATTCCCCTAATATTGATTAAACAATTAATCAGTTAGCTTTTACAAAAGGATCTTCAGTCTCACATCTAGACATCTCAAGTCTGATATACTAGAGATATCTTCAGCTCAGCATGTCCCCCAAATCCTCTCTCATCACTGTCAAAGTCACCACTAACCTCTCAGTCTTCCAGGCTCATGACCAAAGTTTTCCCTTCTGAGTGAACCAGTCACTCCCTTGCTAAAATGGGCTAGCTCCTTGGAGGGCACAGGGACTCAGCGGACAGATCAATCTTCTCCTGGGCTTGGTCAATAGTAATAATAATAATAGCTACTGAAGATGGCAAAAGAAAGGCAGGGACTCACCTGAGCTCTCCCAAATTCCCTTCTAAACATCTTTAGAATAAGGCCTCAAAATGGAGCAGCAGAACCAACAAAAATAATTGTCCAGCCCAAGACAACTTAGAAGACTGGCAAGGAAGATCAGTCACACTGGGGTGAGAGTGGAGCATAATCCAGCACAGGCCATGCCCCAGCAAGCAGCTTCTGGAGTCTCAGCCCACAGATGGCAAGGGGGTTATACAACTGGTCAGAAAGAGATTACAGGGGATCCTTTGCTGACACTGGGACTCTGTTGCATTGCCCATACTTGGTTCCAGGCTTTAGTCCCAGGGCGAAGAGGAGCACTAGCAGAAGCACGGACCCTAGTCATAGCTCCAGGGCAAAAAAGACTACTGGTGTTTGCACAGGCCAGGACAGCAGTGACCACACCTCTCCTTAGATCATTCCAGATCCCCAGTACTAGCTCTGAAAACAGTAGCACAAAAATCCCGAAACTTGGGACAGTGTCCCCTCTACTCCAGGAGCGGAACACAATTTTAACATAAACTTAAAAAATCAAGAAATAAGCTGGAAAAATAAACAAGCAGAAAGGAAAAAAAGGACATGACCATAGAAAGTTACTATAGTGACAGGGAAGATCAAAACACAAATTCAGAAGAAGACAATAAAGTTAAAACAGCCACATCCAAAGCCTCAAAGAAAAATGTGAATTGGTCTTGCCCTGCCCCCCAAAAAAAGGATTACTGGAAAAGCTCAAAAATGATTTTAAAAATCAAATAAGAAAGGTAGAGGAAAAATTGGGAAAAAAAATGAGAGCGATACAAGAAAATCATGAAAAGGAGTCAACAGCTTTGCAAAGGAGACACAAAATATACTGAAGAAAATAACACCTCAAAAACAGAATAGGCCAAATGGTAAAAGAGGTACAAAAATCCACTGAAGAGAAGAAGTCCTTAAAAAGTAGAATTAGCTAAATGGAAAAAGATGTACAAAAATTCACTGAAGAAAATCATTTCTTAAAAATTAGAATTGGTAGGGACAGCTGGGTGGTACAGTGGATACAGCATCGGCCCTGGAGTCAGGAGGACCTGAGTTCAAATCCGGCTCAGACACATAACACCTACTAGTTGTGTGACTCTAGGCAAGTCACTTAACCCCATTGCCTAGCCAAAAAGAAAATTAGAATTGGACAAATGGAAGCTAATGACTCCTTGATATATCAAGAAACAATAAAACAAAAATCAAAAGAATGAAAAAAATAGAAGAAAATGTGAACTATCTCATCAGAAAAACAACTCATCTGAAAAACAGAATGAGAGATAATTTAAGAATTATTGGACTACCTGAAAGCCATGATCAAAAAAAACAACGACAACTATTCATCATATTTCAAGAAATTATCAAGGAAATCTGCCCTGATATCCTATATCCAGAGTGTAAAATAGAAATTGAATGAATCTACTGATTACCCCTAAGAAAGATCCCAAAATGAATACTCCTAGTAATATTATAGCCAATGCAAGAGCTCCCAGGTCAAGGAGAAAATATTGCAAGCATCCAGAAAGAAACAATTCAAATATCACGGAGTCACCATCACAAAATTTAGCAGCTTCTACATCAAAGGATCAGAGAGTTTAGAATGTGGTATTCAGAAGGGCAAGGGAGCTAAGATTACAAACAAGAATAATCTAGCCAGCAAAACTGAGTATAATCCTTCAGAGGGAAAATGAAGATTTAATGAAATAGAGGACTTTCAAGAATTCCTGATGAAAAGACCAGAGCTGAATAGAAAATTCGACTTTCAAATACAAGACTCAAGAGAAACATAAAAAACCAAGTGTCTCTGATAAAGGCCTCATTTCTAAAATATATGGAGAACTGGGTAAAATTTATAAGAATACAGGTCACTCCCCAGTTGATAAATGGTCAAAGAATATGAACAGGCAGCTTTCAGAAGAAGTGAAAGCTAAATGAAAGTCATAGGAAAAAATGCTCTAAATCACTATTGATTAGAGAAATGCAAATTAAAACAACTCTGAAGTACCACCTCACACCTATCAGATTGGCCAAAATGACAGAAAAGGCAAATGACAAATGTTGGAAGTGGAAAAATATGGACACTAATACACTGTTGGTGGAAGTGTGAACTGATCCAACCATTCTAGAAGACAACTTGGAACTATGCCCAGAGGGCTATAAAATTATACATGCCCTTTGACCCGGCCACGCCACTACTAGGTCTGTATTTCAAAGAGATAAAGAAAAAAAAAAAAGGAAAAGGACCCACACGTACAAAAATAATCATAGCAGCTCTTTCTGTGGCAACCAAGAATTGGAAATTGAGGGGATGCCCATCCATTGGGGAATGACTGAACAAGTTATGGCATATCATTGTAATGGAATACTATTGTGTTATAAGAAATGACAAGCAGGATGCTTTCAGAAAAACCTGAAAAGACTTATATGAACTGATGCAAAGTGAAGTGAGCAGAACCAGGAGAATGTTGTACATAGTAACAGCCACGTTGTGCAATGACCAACTGTGAATGTCTTAACTATTCTAAGCAATACAGTGATCCAAGACAATTCCAAAGGACTCATGCTGAAAATTCTATCCACCTCCGAGGAAGAGCTGATGGAGTCTGAATGCAGATCGAAGCGTATTTATTTTTACTTGCTTTATTTTCATTATTTTTTGCAGAGGGTCTGTGTTTTCCTTTGCAACTTGGCTAATGTGGAAATGTGTTTGCATGACTGCACATATATAATCAAAATCAAATTGCCTGCCTTGTCAAGGGCACAGGGACGGAGGGAGAGAATTTAGAACTCAGAATTTTAAAAAATGAATGTTAAAGTTGTTTCTATATATAATTGGGAAAAATAAAATATCAATAATAATAGCAGGCACTATGTTCCAGGAGTTTTACAAACGTGATCTCATCTGATCATCACAACGACCCCGAGAAGTAAGTGCTGTTATCATCCCCATTGTACAGATGAGGAAACCGAGGCAAACAGAGGTGAAGTGACTTGCCCAGGGTCACACAGCTAGCAAGTGTCTGAGACTGGATTTGAACCTAGATCTTCCTGACTCCAGGCCCGGTGCCCTAGCCACTGAGCCACCAGAACTCCTCAGGACTGTCTTTGTACTACTACTACAGGGAGCTACTGCTGCTCCCTATTCTCTAAGGGGGGTCTCTGATGGCTCTCCTGATCTTCTGAAGCTCACAAGGTCATAACCTAGTCTATTCTGTCTCTGGATGCTCATTTACTTATGATCAGGAATGAAGAAACCCACCAGAAAGAGAGGGCCCTGTGATGAGTAGAAGCTAGGCCAGCCTCCCCCTATTCCCTCTAGCTCACTAGAAAGCCAGCAAAGAAGAGAGACAGAGAGGTGGGGGAAGGGGGAGAGGAGAGAGCCACCCAGCAGGAACCTCTGCTCTAGATCGGCCATTCAGGCCTCAGTGGTCTTTGGAGGCCTTTGGCCTCAGGAAATTGTTTTCACTCACTCTCTGTGGGCCAGGAAGAGCTCTGTCCAACCCAACAAGAAGGGACCATTGCCCAAGCTGCAAGGAGTGGGACCCAGTGGCCAGTGTCCCCACCATGCCTCTTCATAATTCCAGCCTAGACTTTGATGTCATTTTAAGTTTTGGAGAGAAAAGCCTTAAGAAAGCCTAAAGCCCGGTTTCAGCGGGAATTCCTTACTGCCACTACCTGTAGTATTATTACAGCTTCCTGGTGAGTGTTTACTCGATGGAATTTTGGATGGGGATCAAGAGATCCTCAACGTTGTTCAGAAATCCAATCCCCTTTCCTTTACGCAGAATTGTCGAGTAGCCACAAAACCAGATAGGCTGAGAGTGGGAAAAGAGGCGTTCAAGTGCCATCGTTGGCCAGCGTGGGCAGGTCACTTACAGCTCTCAGTTTCCTAGGCAACTCATCGATAGAAAGAATTTCCTCTCCAGGAGTCCCCTAGACAAATGAAATCGCAGGTCCAGGCTCCTCCTCCTCCCCCGTAGCCCATAACAAGGAATCTATGCGTGGGGAGCTAACGAAACAATAATTCCCCTGCTCCATTCGCCATCCCTTTGTTCTTCCCCGTTATTGTTATATTAGCTAACCATTGGCGCCTCGCCTGCTGTTCACTCACATACTGACTAAAAAAGCTCAGCAGAAGGAAATGCCCAGTGACGGCAGGAGCAAAGGCCAGGAAGGGACTCTGCTGCTAACTTGCTGTTCAACCTTGGACAAATCACTTGTCCTCTCTGGTTCCCTCCCCTATAAGATAAAAAGATCAAGTGACATGATGTCTAAAGTCTCTTCCAGCTCTGACATTTGGTGTGCAATCGATAGGTGCTTATTAAGTGTGTGCTAAGTACTGGGAGCTCTACTATCCACTAGGGACGGAAACACCAGAGGAGGAGCTTGCATTCTCGGGGTGGGAGTGGGGGTGGGGAACACATCATGCAAACAGCCAAGGAATCGATGAGGAGGGAGGTGGGGGACACTGACCATCACCAGAATTGGGCTGTGAAAGGAGATGGTCCTTGGCAGCCTACATTGGAGAGAGGAGAGACTAACTGGGAGGCCATTGGGATAGTACAGGCAAGAGGTGATGGAGTCCAGGTAGTGGTGAAGGGCAATCTCCTAGGACCAAGGGAGTTCAAGGGTCAATACAGAGAAGGGGACAGATAAGACTTGGAACTGATTACTATGGGGAAGGGAATGAATGAAAAAGCATTTACTAAGTGCTTAACATGTGCCAGGAACTATGCTAAAAACTGGGGCTACAATACAAAAGGGAAAACACACAATGACCCGTAGTGGAGGGGCCTGTTCCCCAATATAGAGCACGACTTTATCCTGTTGGCTTACTGAGTGACAGAAATCCTTTTGCCTGCTAGGCTGAAACTGACAGCTCGTAGAGAGAAGGTCCAAAGAGGCAGAGTTCTCTTTCTTCTAGTGGCTTTTGAGTGAGGAGGAAGAAGAGCTGTAGCTGCCTTATTTCCCTTCCCCAGTCATCATGTGGTACCATTTCTTTTATCTTTCTCTTATTCTTCTTTGCTGATCTTAGGTGACCAAACAGAGCAGGTCCCAACCTTGGGAGCTTCCACAAGTCAGAAGAGGCACAAGAGGTTCAACAGCTGGAGTCAGGCTGAGCCCAGAGAGACACCAGGTCCTACAAGCCCTCGCTTGTGACACCTTCATTGTTCGCAGCACACTCCCGAAGTGAACTTGCTTGCAGCAATATTTGGAGTCTGAACCCAGAGCCAGAGATGGTAGAAGAGAGTGTCCACCCAATTGCAGACATTTTTGTAGGAAGGGTTTTATATCTTCTCAGTAAATATCTCTTTGTAAAAGCTAATTAATGTTAACTGGTTATCAGAGAGATAAATGGTCAGTTGATATTAGAGCCCTAATCCCTGGAGAAGTATTAACTGGCATTTGATATGGGGAGGGGCTTGTGAGGGATGAAAAGACATCCGAAAAGACATCTGAGGGGGGTGACTGGCTTTGTTCTGGGAGTCCAGTGTGGACTGGGAGAGCAGCCCCATAGCAGCTGTGTTATAGGGGAAGGTGGTGAGATGTCCAAAAGGCAGGGCAGGACATTTGCATAGAAATGAGGCAGGTGAATCCAGGATATCTGATGAGGTCCCTAAGAGAGTGTTCAGAACCTCGTGAGCCCATGACCTTGAATGGGAAAAAAGACATCATTATTTTCACTGAACTCTAACTGCAATTTCATATTTCTTTCAATTTAAAAAAAAAATCCTTTCTGAGAAAGGGCCCATCAACTTCTTTGACAGACTGCCAAAGGGAGGCCATAACACAAAAAAGGTGAAGACCTGTGATGTATTGAGAGAAAAGGAGAGGACCCATCCCAGAACCCACAGCAGGAAGGACATGGTCGGCGAGCCTGGCTGCAGAGGAAACCCAAGCTCACACTAGAGAGGGAGGAGCATCTGGGAGAAAGGGCTGAGCAACAGCGCCAAAGGTTATGCAGAAGCTGGGGATGAGGACTGAGAAAAGGCCATTGGAAAGAGCCAGACTCCCAAAGGTTGGGAAGGGAGTGGAAGGTAAGAAAGCGGAGGCAGCCACTGGACACCGCTTATCCAGAACTCGGTCTAAGAAAGAGGAAGGAAGATACCAGCAGGCAGGTCGAGGGCTATCTGTCCAAACTGGGCTGCAGCTGAGAGCAGGCAGTGAAATCCTGCAGAATCAGAGACTCTCCGAACTCCAAAATGTCTGAGCTGGGAGAGCTCTCAAGCTTCCCGAACTCAGAACACAGAAGGGGAGAGTCGGGAGGAAGCTCGAAGTCCATCCAGTCTAGGTCCTCAAGTGTGGCCTTTTGACTGAACCCAAACTTCACAGGGCAAAGCCCCTTAGTCTGATGACCAAGACATTGAGGCCCAGGGAAGGGAAAGGTCACTCCGGATGTTAGGGGCAGAGCCTGTTCTGACCGCAATCTGTTCTCCCGATCCTCTTTCTGCTGAAATCCCAGGACACCTGGTCTCCCAGCAACAGCAGGTAGGCTAAGAACTTCATCAGGCTTATTTGCTGGGGTTTCCTCAGCATCACAAGGCTCAGGGTGGTGAAAATGGTGATGGTGATGAGGAGGGAGAGGGGGAGGGGAGGGGAGCGCACCATTCTGCAGGCTCAGTTTCCCAGATTCTGTTCTCCAGCAAATGCTCGGCTGCAGAGGCCATAGGCCTAGCAGGAGGCCTGCTTCCTCTCCCAGCTCTCACTCCCTCCCTGCCACCTGTTTCCTCCTCCCTGCTGGGCCCCTTCCCCTCCTAGCCTCCAGTTTCCCCTCCTGTCACTTCAGATGAGTCCTGCCCTCCAACAGCCCCTCCTTGAGGAGTTGGGTTACCAAAGGGCTTAGGCATCTGAGGGCAAGCCCAAGTCAGCACAACTCGGGCCAGGGGCACAAGGAAGGAAAGCCTGGCCTTGGCCCTGGCCCCATCCCCTGTCCCCAAGTGGCCAGAGACCTTATTCCTCCTCCAGATGAATGCCACCTAGCCACCATCTCTACCACGCACCCACCAGACCCTTTTAAGCCTGGGCCCCAACCCTTCTCAAAAGACCATCCTAGAGTCCCCTAAGCAAGGAAAAGTGTCAAGGAACTGGACAGTTTGAAAGAGAAGAGAAGGGGGAAATTGGGAAGGCAGGTGCTTGGCTCTGGCCCCAAATTCTTGTTGCCCTGAGAGCCTAAGGGTGCCCCAGAACAGGAACTGCCCTCAGCTGCCTGTTCAATTGTCCAAACTCGGCTGCTGTTCTCAGACTTATTGCACCTGTGATCCCAGGAACATAGGTCTAGGGTTGGAAGGAGCCTTAGATGCCCCTCATTTTACAGGTGAAGAAACTGAGGCACAGAGAGGTTACCTGACTTAGCCAGGGCCACACAGCTAGTAAAAGGACAAAAGGCTGTGGGGGGAAATAGGAGTCAGAAGCCAGGTCTCATCCTAGCAGAAGGGGCCGGGGTGGGGGGGCCGGGAAGGAGGGGATGTTGTATAATTTGTGTCTCCTTACATGTGCCTGTGGCACAGACCTGACCCTCCTTTCCCCCCTCCAAGGTCATCAGGGGTTGGGAGGGAATAAGAGCCCAGTGACTGGAACATGAGGAAGCCACTGGGCAAGGTAGAAAGACTCTAGGAGGGGGAGCCATCCTGCCTCGTCTTTCCCCTCTCTATGCCTCAGTTTCCTAATTTGTAAAAGATGTCTAAGGTTTCATTTGCCACTTCCCTGAAAATCTGGCTTTGGGCCTTCATCCTTACATGAATTCTTACCCGTCCTTGCCTTACCCATCTAGCAACATGTCCAACCTGCCCTTTCTCAGTAGCCTTGGGTCCTCATTGCAATTCTCTGGTTTCTGCTGTTTCCTTCTAGCCTCAGATTCAGAGGCCATCAGAGCTGGGGGGCCCTTAGAACAGAGGCTGTCAGAGCTTGGGGGCCCTTAGAACAGAGGCTGTCAGAGCTGTGGGGCCCTTAGAACAGAGGCCGTCAGACCTGGGGACATGGGGGACACCTAAGGATCATTCAGTTCAAACTCCTTATCTTAAGAGATGAAGAAACTGAGACCCAGTGAATAAGAGGGGCTTACCTAAGGTAGCCCAATGCCTCCCCTCACCTCTCTGGCTCTGTTCTCAGCTGTTTCCTGTCAATCTCTCTCATCCAGCCCAACCCAGATGTACAGTGTCAAATATTACACTTTCCCAGAGTCCACATGTATACTGAAGACACGTAAGCTCTGCTGCATTAATTCTAACAAATATGTAATGGGGAGGGAGGAGCAGAGAGTAGAGGTTGAAGGTTCACACTTGCCCCTCCTTGAACAAGGGAACTTCTGAAGAGTAGAAAAGGCCCTGCATGAAATGGATCTGAGGGAATGCTATCCTTGGTATTGGGTGATCAGTCTCCAGAGATGCAGCTTTGAGCATCTTTAGGTCTGGGTTGGCCTCCATTTGGAGGTCTCCTCTTCCAAGCGGACAAATACAGGCAGCTTAGCTAGACAGCAGCTGCCACTCCCCCCCTTCTTTCCCAGTCTCCTGCTTTGGAGGAGGGGAGAAGAGGTGGTGTGAGGAGTAATCTGAGCCCCTTCTCCCCAGAAACAGGACCCCTCCTGGGCTGACCCATCAATGATTCATGTCAGCAAACACTCAGAGAAGGCGGCCTCTCAGCTCAGTGGGAGTCCAGTGTGAGACCACTGCTAAATGACTTGTGAGCCCTTGGCATGGGCCACTGGCCTGAACCAAAGGACACAGTTGGCAGATGGGGTTCAGTTCAGGGGCCACATTTTAGAAAGCATGCCCAGAGAAGGGTGACCAGGAGATGAGGGGAAGAGGACAGATTTATACTGCTTGGCCACTCCCAGTTACCTCAGGAGGACATGAGCCGTCCATCTCTGAAGGCCTTCAGTCACCTGTAGGGGATGTAGAAGAAACTCCAGGTCAGGACCCAGATGACCTTAAGTCCTTTCTAACTGAGATTTTATGGAATTTAGGAGCGGGACACGACACAACCTGGGTAGCATTTCTACTTCTGCCTAGCCCTGACCTCTGGTGCCTCTTGTCTTTCTCCCTCTTCTTCCCCCTCTTAGTATCTCCTTCTCTAGAATTTAGGGTACAGTATGTGACTAGGGAACAGAGAGAAACTGCCTCAGGTGTAGAGAGCTAACTCATGAACTGGTCCTTCCAGGAGCTACCCTAACCATTGAGTGAGCCATTCACCCAATGCTTGCTCCATAGGAAGACCTACCTCCATCTGCTGGGAAGAGCCTGGGTTTACCTCCAGGGTTGGTCCTTAAAGGCAGTCAGCCTGCCCTCCCACCTGGGATACCTAAGGCCAGAGATGAAAGCTGTATCTCCTGTCCCTAAGCACACTTGACCCAGGAGTTTTTCACCTTTCTTGTGTCGTAACCACTTGGCCAGTCTAGGGAAGAATTCCATGAACCTTTTCTCAAAGTCATGTTAAATGCATGAAACAAAATGCATAGAATTACAATGGAATCCAATTCTATTGAAATATTATTTTAAAAAAATAAGGTTAAGAACTCAATCTAGTCTATTCCCCCCCTAAAGGAACCTCAAAAGAAAAATGTTTCAGGAATGTGATAGTCAAGCTCCAGAGCCCTTACAGCAAAGAAAAAAATACTACAAGCATTCAGAAAGAAGTAATTCAAATACCAAGGAAGCAGTCAGGATCCCAGAAGACCCAGCAGCTTCTACTAAAAACCAGAAAAGATCTTGGAATGCAATATGCCAAAAGGCAAGAGAAAGAGGTTTACAATTAAAAATAACTTACCCTACAAAATTGAATGCAATACTTCAGGGGGGAAACGGACCTTAAAGGGAATAGAAGGTTTATTAAGTACTTCTGATGAAAAGACCAGAACTGCTTTGAAATATAAGCACAAGAGTACAGAGAAACCTAGAATGGTCAATTCATTTGCACATTTGAAAGGGGTTGTATGAGGATATAGGTCTAACATTCTAATAGGAGGAGAGGAAATAAGTGTTCCCTCAGACCCTTATTATCTTCAATGAGTCCTGAGGGAGTTCAATAAAGAAAACAAAGGTCTTAGGGCTGGACTGATTCTATTCCTCTTCCCTCCCTTCCTGTTCCTAGCCATCTACTCTCTCCTTTTCTCATTCCTCTCACTTCTACCTTTCCAGCCCCACCTCCCCACGCTACTGCCCATGCCCCTTTCCTTCCTTCCTCCTCACCAATCCACAGACGCTTCTGGCACTTGTCTTCTCTTTCCCCACCTGGAGCCTCTTTCCCCTGAATAATGAGATTTCTTCTGGAGGGAGGGAGCTCAGCTAGGCAGTGAAGCAGGGACCATCCTGTAGGATGATCCAGTCTGGCAGGCTCCATGGGGAATGTCCTTTGAACATTGTCCCACCCCACCCCCTGCCATCATTCTCAAAGAAATTGATGGCTTCTCCATCCCTCCAGAGATCAGAGGGCTGATGGCACAGGTTGGGGAAGGTCTCCCCTTCTCCCTAGCTTTCCCACCTTGTTCCTTAGCAGCACACCATCAGCTGGTATAGGCACCGACCCCTGGGCACCACAGAAGTCTCTCATTGGCCCTGAGGCCTAGCCAGGTTGGAAGGAGGACAGTGACCTTGAGTGACCAGAGGCACCTTTCTGCCAGCTCTTTCTAGGGGGACAGAAAAAGTGAGGGAGCCCACCCCGGGAGTTCACGTGGCTTTCTAAGCATTTCAAGTTGACCTTGTGCAGTTTCCTGTCCTCAAAGGGCTCTGGGTGTCACTTTCTAGTATTACCCAAACCCAGCCCCCTGGTTCATAAGGGAAAGGACACTGGTGTGAGTGGCAGAGGACCATGGTTAGAGACCCCTCAGAAGAGGAAAGAGAGGCCCAGAGAGGGCAAGGGGCTTGCTTCAGGCCACCCAGCTAGTGAGTAGTGGTGGAGGGGAATAGGGGGGACTCAAGCCCTTTGCACATTCACCAGATGGCCATGGCACTTCTGGTTTCCATGCAGCCTGCAGACAATGGAGTGGGATTCAGAGGGACCTGGCCTCAAATCCTGCCTTAGCCACTTCCCTGGGGCTGTGACCTTGGGCAAGACCCTTCACTTTTCTGGGCCTGTTTTCTCCTCAGTAAAATGGAGGTCAACACTTACTCAGCCATTCATTAGTTTGTGGAAGGGCTTGAAGGAGACAGGGAGCATGAGAGGTCTCTGGGCCAGAACTCACTCTAAAAATGTGAGTGCTTCTTCTTCCTGGGGGCTCCCCAGAATCCTTCTGGTGGTGCCTTCCAGTGGCTCTTCCCCCCCAACACTGAGATGGGCTCTCTGCCAGGGCACCGAGGCCAGCCAGCTGCAGCAGCAGCAGCTTCCTTCCCATTTCTGAACACGGCTCCTCTTTTCTGGGCTCAAAAACCCACTGTTCACATTGTTCACCAGCCCAGTCATGAAACCTTATCTGTTCTGGTAGCAATGTGCATGTGGGTCTGCTGAGCACCACCTTTCAGCAGGAAGTAGGATGTGGCTGCCAGCTCTGGAGGGGTGGGGAGAGGGTAGGAGCCTGCCAGCTGAGGAGAGAGGGAAAGAAGGAGGAGGAGAGGAAGAGAAGAAAGGGGGAATGGAGAGGAAGGCAAGGGAAAAGGGGGAGAAGGAAGAGCAGGGGAAGAAGATAATAGGTGAGACAGGGGTGAGGGAAAGGAGACAAGTCTGGAACACTCTTTCAAACATCCTCCTGATGAGCTGCCCCATGCTGAGACAGCGCCAGGCATGGCAGGGGTGCCAGGGGCCCCTCATCCTGCTGAACATTCTGTGTGGCTCTTCACAATGTTCTCAATCTGCTCCATGGTTCAGGAGGAAGCCCTGGGGCCAGTGACGAGGAGGGATGACTCAAAGAAAAGGAGTCCATGAAGAGGCCCCATTTGGGCCAGGAAGTAGAGTTGGAGAGCATCATCCAGAGAAGAGGGGACTGGCAGGGCAGGAAACAGGTTCTGGCCTAGCTCAGCACCCAGGCCACTCCCCAAAGGACACCCCAAGCCCCCAGTGGCCTGACAGGCAAGTCCTGGATTCCTCAGCAGCAGCTTTGGGCCTCCTTTCTCTCAAGGGACTAAGAATGGCCCTGGCTCTACCGGGAAGTTCTTTAAGAAGCCCTTTGTGACTTGGTTTGCAGGCATTCTCCAAGACACACTAGGCCAGTGTGTGGCAGCATCTGCCCCGACTGCACTCAGTGTCAGGAAAGTCATTCCTGGAGGTGCAAAGCCAAGAAGGAAGAGAGAAAGGGACAGGGGAGGGGGAGTCAAAGGAAGTGGGGGGATCCCTAAGGCTTAGATAATAGCTCTGGAGGTCCAACTACCTGGGAGCTCGTTTTTTTTGCCAACAAAAACATTGAGGGTATGCAGTTACTCATGGCAAAAACAATGCAATGCTTTGAAGGCAATGCCAGTTTGGCAGGCATTGGGCCAGGGCCAGGGGCCTGGGCCGCCTGAGATCTCCTATGGGGCGGGGGGGGTCAGCAACTCAATGCCTCTGTAACAGCAGAAGCCCCTTTGAAAGAAAGGAGCTGGAATCTCTGCCCCCACCCCACCCTCTCGAAAGGCCCAATGGCCCACAAAGAGCCCTGCGTTGGAGTCAGGCCATTGTCACGAGCTAGCCCTGTGATGGGCTGGGGGGGGGGCAGAAGACAATTCATTGAGGTGGTCTCCCAGATCCCCTCCAATTCTGGCATTCTCTGCTCTCTTCCATGGTCCCTTTCAGCTCTGACATTCCGTGTTCTCAGGTCCCTACCAGCTTTGAAAATGCTAGTTTTATCAACAGCTCAGGCTAGAAGAGATCACAGCAAGTCTTTCCAGTCTGGGCTATATTCCATAGTCCATAGTCCATAGTCCATATTCTACATTCCATAACATCAGAGATGGAAGGGACTCTAGACCCCTCAGAGGAAGGAGATATTCTTAGCTCCACTTTACAAATGTAACAAGGGTGACTGTAGAGGCAGCTTCCATCTTTGTGGCTTCAGGAGCCTAGCACACAGCATTTAACCAATCGTCCCTGGGGATATCTGAAGATGGCTGGCTAGATCTCTCCCACATCACCACTTCAAGAAATGATCAAGAAACCAAATGAGAAACAATAGTAAGTGACTTCTTCCAACCCAGAAATGCACAAAAAGTCAGCCAGAAGCCCACAGGAAACAGGAAAGAAGCATCCACAAAGCACCAAAGCATAGCATCTCCAGAGGGTGCCTTAGATTGCTCCTTAGACAATTAGGAAATGGTTCACTCAGCACCCTTCCCCCACTGTCCACCAAATGTGGAATCCAAGAACCAAAAGAGAAAATAACTGATGGGAAATGCAGAAATGAAAGACAATCCAAGGGAAGAGAAGCAAAAAGCAATGACTTTAAAAGAAAACATGATCTTCACATGAATAACACTTAGTGATAGCAAAGACAGTCTGTGTTGAGACAACTTAAGGATTAAAGAACATGAAACATCGAAAAACCTAGACACCATGATGCAAAAACTCCCCAGAACTTCTGACCACAGAAAACAAAGTGCCAATAAAAATAATCCACAGGTTACCTTCAGAAGAAAACCAAAATGCAAGACATACAGTGGTTCAATTGAACAATTGCCATGCAAGTGACCAGGAAAAGAAACTCAAATAACAAGACTATTCTGCACCCACCAGAAATGGCAAGAAGGAATGGAATAATGTGCTTAGTGCTCTGAAGAATAAAGGAGCTCAAAATGTGACCAAAGGTGACCTACCCTGCAAATCAGAGCTTAACTCTCTTGAAATATTTTATATGTTATTTGTTTCCAATTACATGTAAAAACAATTTTTAACATTGTTTTTAAATTTTGAGTTGCAAATTCCCTCCTTCCCTCTCTTCCCCTCCACCCTCCTTGAGAAGGCAAGAAATTTAATATTGATTATACATGTGAAGTCATACAAAGCATATTTCCACCTTAGTCATGTTGCAAAAGAAAACACCGACAAAAAAAGATGAGAAAAATAAAGAAAGCCAAGAAAGTATGCTTCGATCTGTACTCAGAATTCATCTGTTCTTTTTCTGGAGGTGGATAGCACTTTTCATCATGAGTCCTTTGGAATTGTCTTGGATCATTGAATTGCTGAAAATAGCTAAGTCATTCACAGTTGATCATTGTACAATATTACTCTGTACAATGTTCTCCTGGTTCTTCTTGCTTCACTTTGCATCAGTTCATGTAAGTCTTTCCAGGTTTCTCTGAAGTCCACCTGCTCATCATTTTGGAGACTATTAATGAATAGTCTGGGCCCAGGGAGGAGATATTATGGTAAATTGGGAGGGGGAAGAATCATCAAGGAGAGGGCAAAAGTCAACAAGGAATTGCACAATCAGGGATATTGGAAAATTCCTATGGGGCAATAACCTCTGTATCACTTCTAGGAACGGATATTTCTAAGAGTAAGGCAGAATAGAAAAGGGAGTCAGGGCAAGGAGCAAGATCTACAAGGCAATAGCACAGAAACTGTTTTTAAAAGGAAACCCAAAAGATGCCTTAGAAGCTTTAATTCCGTGAAGAATACAGAGACTAAAGAAGAATTAAATAAGTTTAAGGGCCAAGAATCAAAGAACAAAAGACTAGGATAGATAGAAAGGGAAGAGAAATAATGAAGAGAGAGGAAAAATCCTTTTCAGAAGAAGGTACAGAAAATGGAATTATTAAAACAAAGCAACTTGAAGGGGAGGAGAGGATGAAGGATTTCACTTGACTATACTTAACTGACAGAAAAAGAAAGAGGGGAAGAATTAAATAACTAGATAAATGGAAAAAAGAAAAAGGAACTAAACTCCCAAACTAGGGAAAGGGAAAATTAAGGAGAGTGAGGAAACAGGAAAGTGGGCTTAAGAGGGAAGGGAACAGCCAGTGGGAATAGGATTGCCTTAAAGGGGCAGCTAGATGGTGCTGCAGTGGATAAAGGGCCAGGCCTGGAGTCAAGAAGACTCATCTTCATAAGGTCAAATCTGGCCTCAGACACTTTCTAATTGTGAGACCCTGGGCAAGTCACTTAATCCTGTTTGCCTCAGTTTCCTTATCTGTAAAAATGGCCTGGAGAAGGAAATGGCAAACCACTCAAGTATCTTTGCCAAGGAAAACCCCCAAATGTGGTCACAAAGAGTCAGACATGACTGAAATGACTGAACAAAAGTGTATTAAGCTAAAATAACCGAAGAGACAAAGTACTGTGTTTACAGAGAAAAGGGGAGGGGCAATCCTAATTTGGAAAAAAAAAATAACAAATATTAGAGACAAAAAGAGGAAAATATAAACCTAATTTTCATAACTTTAAATGCAAATGGATTAAACAATCCAATAAAATGAAAAAGAATGATATCTCGGATAAGAAAACAAAACCTTACAATGTGCTGCTTACAAGAAATTTTTAAAAATTAAGATATACACAGAACAAAAATGAGGACATGGGAAAAAATTGACTATGTGAATCCAAAAAAGTCAGAGTTGAAAACATACTATCAACAAGGCAAAAACAAACATTCATAACATAAAAAGGCATAAACAAAGGAAACTGCATTATGCTGAAAGGAGCCATAGGCAATAAATGAATATCAATATTACACTTCTGTGCTCCACATGCCTTAATATTTAAATTCATAAAGGAAATATAAACTGAACTGTAAGAAGATAAAGACAGTAACACAATAATGGCAGGAGATTGAAATATCCCTCTCTCCATTTTGCATAAGTCTAACAGAAAGAAAAACAAAAGAGAAAATACGGACCTGAACAAATTGCTGGAAAAACTCGAGCTGTAAGACTTATAGCATCTTCTAAATGAGGTTGCTAAAGAATATGCACATTTCTAAGAGCCATATGGAACTTTTAGAAAAATTGACCATATATTAGGGCATAGAGATATTGCAAACAAACGTAAAAAGGCAGAAATAGTAAACACATCATTTACAGACCATAACTCAATAAAAATGGTAATCTGTTCAGGGAACATAAACAAAAGACACAGACCCAAACAGTCACTTAACAATGAGATCCTAAATAATGAGCAGTTCAAAGAACAACTGATAGAAACAATTAATAATTATTTGAAAGAAAATAACGATGTGACAACATACCAAAATTTCTGGGAGGCAGCCAAAGCAAAACTCAGGGGGAAAAGCATATTCTGACACACATATAGTAACAAAAAAGAAAAGATTAATGAACTGAAAATACATCTTAAAATTATAAAGACAACAAATAAACAAATGTAAAATAATCTCAGAAGAGGAGATATTTAAACATTATAAGAGATATAGATAAACTGGAAACAAATATATATATATATATATATATATGTAAGTTAAATAAAACTAAAATTTGGTGCTTTGAAAAGATTAATAAAATTGTTATACTTTTAAGCCAATCTGATAAAAAAAAAAAAAAAAGAGGTCAGAAAATCAAATGAACAAAATAGCAAATGAACGAGGTGAAATTATAACAAAACCAAAAGAAATAAAATGAATTATCAGAACCTATTACATAGTTATATGCTAATAAAACTAAGAACACAAAAGATATATAGGAATGCTTTCAAAAATGCAGTGATGATAATGATAATAGAATTTGTCTAATGTTTTTTAAGGTTTGCAAAGCACTTTACAAATATATCTCATAATAATCCTAACAAAAACCCTGGGAGGTAGGTGCTGTTATTATCCCTATTTTACAGATGAGAAAACTGAGGCAGGCAGCAGTGAAGTGACTTTCCCAGCACCATACAGCTAGTAAATGTTTGAAGCATGATTCAAACTCAGGTCTCCCTGTCATATCCAGTGCTCTATCCACTGTGCCACCTATTGCCTCAAATAGTAAACACCTAAACTGAGACCAAATAGAAATATTAAATAATCCAATCTCAGGGGAAAAAATGAAGCTAGCTGTAAAGGAACTATGACAAGGAATCAATATCTGGTCCTGATGGATTCATAGGAGAATTCTACCAAACTTTAAAAAACATATGATATGCATACTGCACAAATTATTCTCAAAAATTGAGAGGGACCCCTACTAGATCCCTTTGCTGAGACAAATTTAGTCCTAATAGCTAAACCTGGGAAAGATAAAACAGAGGAGAACTATAGACCAATATCATTAATGAATCTTGATTGAAAACTTTTCAATAAAATCCTGTCAAACATATGCCACAAAGTCCTTCAATACACTCAAGTTGCATTTGTAAAAGGGATGTGAGGACAGCTCAACATCAGGAACACAATAGACATATTTAATCATACGAAAAACAAAACATTCAAAACCACATGATTGCCTTAAGTATAACATTCATTTACTATGTAGAACATCTACATAGCGTAGGCACAGAAAGACCTTCTTTGATATCATAAAAGTACATTTTTATGATATCAAAAAAGTATTTTATAAGCTAAATAAGTATCATGCGCAATGAGAAAGAGAAGGTGTCGGGGGGGAGGGGAATGAGCATTTATGAAGTGCTTTCATGTGCTGAGTGCTTTACAAATATGATCTCATTAGATCCTCACAACTTTGTAAGGTAGGTGTTATTGTTATCCCCATTTTAGAGTTAAAGAAAATGAGGCAGACCAAGGTTAAGTGACTTGCTCAGGGTCACAAAGCTAGTAAGTGTCTGAGGCAGAATTCGACCTCAAGTCTTCTTGATTCCAGGTCCAGCACTCTGTCTGGTGAAATAGCTACCTATAATGGGGATACACTGGAAACTTCAGGAACATCTGGATTCAGATTCTGCCAGAGATACTTACTATGTGTGTGAGCTGGGCAAGTCACTTAACCTCTTTAGAAACTTTCCCAATAAATATAGGAGAAAAGCGAAGATACCCACTGTCTTCACTATATTTGATAGAGTTCTAGAAACTCTAGCAAAGCAATAATAAGACAAGAGGAAGAAATTAAAGACATGAAGACAAGCAAAAACAACATTATCTCTGTTTGCTGATGATAGAAAATCCTAGGGAAGCAGCAGAGATCCTAATGAAACAATTAATAGTTTCAGCAGTGTCATACCACAAAGGAAACCCTCAAAAATCAAAAGCATTTCTATGAAATAACAAACTCCAAGAAGCAGCCATAGAAATGACAATCTCGTTCCAAATAACTAACTACAAAATGCATAAACTATCTGGAGCCCAAAAGACTTGGCGAGATTCAATGACAAATAAGAACATTTTCAATAACTGAAGGACTATTGAGTGCCCATGCCTTTTCAGTAGTGTCCTTCATGACCCCATTTGGGGCTTTCTTGACAAAGATACTGGAGTAGTTGGCCATTTCCTTCTCCAGCTCATTTTTCTGAGCTTTGACCACTTACCAAGCGGGGTATGATTTGTAATCTTCTACATTGGTCTCAGTTCTCTCTATTTTGAGAAATGAGGTTTTTATCAGAGAAGAAGGATCACAATAATTTCAAGGAAAATGACACTGAAAGGTCTATGAGCAATGCTTAAATGCTATCTAGTCTAACCTCTGCCATTTTACTGTTGAGGAAACTGAGGCTCAGAGAGTTTGAATGACTAGACCATGGTCACACTAGTAAGAATCAGAAGTGGGATACAAGCCCAGGTCTTCATAGTATGATAGATTTGGATTTGGAAGAGAACTTGGAGGTCATCGAGCCCGGCCCCGTCCTTTTACATATGAGGAAACTGAGGCCCAGAGAGGTTACATGACTTGCCCAGGATCATGCAACTAGTAAAGTATCTGGGATAGGATTTGAAGCAAAGCTCTCTTCTCTAAGCAGAAAAGTAATAGCTGAGCTATAGGTATCAGGCAACATGTTGGCTTATTTTGCTCAATTATCTCTTAATTGCCTCAAGGGATGGTGAGGCTGAAGTCATTAGAAAGGGATAGTCATATTTTTAAAAGCATCCACCAAATTTTTTTAAGGCTGCAGCTTCTCAGTATTATAAGGCAATGTTAGCCTTAACCATCTGGACCTCTTGGAACCAGCCTTTAGTTCTGGAAATACCACAGAAGACATAGCTGAGAAATTAGGTGGACAATAATTAGTGCATAGGTGTGTGTGTGTGTGTGTGTGTGTGTGTGTGTGTGTGTGTGTGATCATCCATGGCCTGGATTGTCTTAACCTCTCTTTCCAAAATACACACGCACATGTTATGTTGGGGGTGGGGGGAGGGAAGGTCTAAACGAATGGATGAATGCCTGCATCCACATGAAGTCAGTCCTATCTTGCTAAGGATATAATTGAGGGTTTCACAGGGATGTAATTAAGAGGGAGGAGCATGTGATCACTCGCTCCACCATTTAGCAGCAAATGCTTTCTAAATTTTGTGATTGGGGAGGGGGGAGGGAAGGTGGTCATGACAGATAAATGGAAGAATGTTCGCATACAAAACATACGTATCCTAGCAACCTTTAGTGAAGGCCATGGCCCAACCCTGTCTTGGATGAAGGACTAAAATCTGAAGACGAAGTTCTTTTCATTTTTCTCCCAGGCACTTCGAGAACAGAGAACATGTCTTTGGTTGGGTCTCTATGATAGTACTTATGCCATGCTACTCTGTGCCATGCAATGGTCAGTGTTCCCAAAGCAGGTCCTAAGAAATGGCAGCCCCCAAATGACTTTCTGGCTTTCCCCCACATATCTCTGATGTGTGGTGGCCATGCTTCATCTGTTTCCTTTCTTCCCCAGGATTCTAGGGCAATGATTGGTGAGGACACATGGTATAATCTGTTCCCAAATCTCCATTTGGGCATCTTTGAATAATCCAATTGACTGAGAGAGGGCTTCTGTTTGCCAGTTCCTTCTCCAGATCATTTTATAGATGAAAAAATTGAGGCAAACAGGGTGAAGTGACTTGCCCAGGGTCACATAGCTAGGAAGTTTCTGGGCTGGATTTGAACTTGGGAAGAGGAGTATTCCTGACTTCAAGCTCATCACTCTATCCATTGTACTACCTACACTCAATGCAGCATGCCACCTAGCTACCCTAGACCTTATTTAGAGCACACTAAAATCACTCTCCAGAGAGGTGGGGGGGGGTGAGGTGGACTACACAAGATATCTCTTCTAAAACTGGCCTCATTCAGGAAGAAGGGATGAGGTGTCTGGTTCTCCCTTCTTATTCTGATTACAAACTATTTGCATTTCAAAACAAACCTTCAGTTGACTAATTAGGACCACAGGGTGTTCTGGCTAGTGGGGCTGGACTGGCTGGGGTGGAGAGTTGAGTGGAATGGTGCCAAGTAGGAGTCCCCAACCAAGTGAAAGAGTTCAGTGAGCTCACTTACCCCCCCAACTTCCATTACTCTGTGGATGGCTCCCAAATCAAAGTCTGCTGGTAGGACTTATGTCTAACAAGCCTTGGGAGGCTTGAGCTATGATTTCTAAGCATCGTCCAAAAGATGTATGATCTCAGCAGTGTGTATAGATTAGAGCCCATCTATGTCTGCCTTTCCTGTGTAACTCTCATTCACTCCCTCTCCTAAATTAGATGGGGTGGGGGTGGGGGCGCAGGGCGGCAGGGCTGGAGGCTTGCCTTTGCTTTCGAATGACATCTCTAAGGCCCAGCAGTGACATGGGTAATGTCCATCAGCTCCTCTCTCACTCTCACCAGGTGACTGGCCCATTTCCATATTCACTCATCCCTTTCTGGATGACACCCTTTATTCTAGTTCTACAAAATGTCTCATTTGTGAAGTGTCACTGTCTACTTGCCAAGAAACAAAAGGCAACTCAAGGCCATTTCCATGCATAGGATTCCTTAGAGATTGCCAAGGGAGGGAGGAGAGAGAGAGGAAAGCCAAAGAAGGAATGGTGGAGAGTTCCAATATTAGGAGGGAGGGAAGAGGTGAGGATGGAGCAGAGGAATCTGAGAAATAGTCACTAGAAAGATCAGGAAAAAAAAACTGGGAAAGTAGGAAGAGCCCGCCGGGATATTCTGCCCTCTCATCTCTGCCTCCTGGCTTCCTTCAAGACTCAGTCCAATGCCCCAACCTTCCTCTGCGGGGGACCTGGTCTGCAGCTTGTTTGTTCACTGTGAGCTCCATGAGGGCATGGACTGGTTTTGTCAGTAAGAACTTCATGAACACTTGCTGGGCCCAGTGTGTGTTGGGGCGGGGGGTCGACTCGAAGCTTAGCCTTCAGAGAGAGGGGTGGGCCAGAGTTGGAGTAACAAAGCATGCCCTGGACACTCTGAGGTTTCTAGGCTGCTGGGGGAGGGGGATAGGGGACAGGTTAGGCCCCAGAGGGGAAGTGGGATGGTAAAAGAGGAGGTTTATCCCAGACCAGTGCAGACTATGGGCAGGACCATGGAAGGGGGCAGAGCTCACACGGGGCCCTCTCCAAACATGCTTTTTAAACTGCATTTTATTGATGTCTTTTGTGATAACAGTTATAATCGGGGGCAGCTAGGTGGCGCAGTGGATAGAGCTCCAGCCTTGGAGTCAGGAGGACCTGAGTTCAAATCCAACCTCAAATACTTGACACTTACTAGCTGTGTGACCCTGGGCAAATCACTTAACCCTGATTGCCTCACAAAAAGATAAAAAGCAAAAATTAAAAACAAAACCAAAACCCAGTTACAATCAATTAAGGAAAAGAACGCCTCTTCCCCAGTAATAAGCCCCACACCCCCAACAGCGTGGCTAAGCCCGGACTAGAGGCCCCCAATGCTTAGGGCGTTCCCATTCTCCAGGACAAGCCCTCAGAGTTCAGCTGAACTTTCACAGTTGGGTTTCAGTTTTTCGTTTCCCTTTACTGTAACCATTCTTTTGGTTTTGCATAGTTCACTACGCATTAATTCAAACAAATCTGCCTGAGTTTCTCTGAATGCTTCCTCTTTGTCATTTCATACTGCAGAGTAATATCCCGTCATGTCTTGTCATTATGTCTTGGAGAAACCCCTGGTTCTTGAAGGCTATAGCTCAGCACCAAACTCCCATCTGTGGTAAAGCCCAGCCTAGTTAATGACGGAGATGCTCAGTGCCAGCAGGTTTGCACCAGGTCCTGACGACTTTGGCCAGGGCAGCCCATGACAAAAAGACAAACAGAAAATGCCCGTCAGCCCTGAGGATCCCCCTTCCATGTCTGCAGCACCAATGGAAGACTTCCAAAAGGGGGAAGAGGTTGCTTAGAACCACATGATTTTTTTTTCTGCCTGTTGCTTAAATTTAACTTGGCTGTTCGTGCTTGAAATGCCAGCGCGTCACCCTATGACAAATGAGTGGGCATCCTCTTGGAGATACTGAAAGAATCACTGCTGTCAAAGAAAGCAGAAGTCAGAAGGCCTTGGAAGCATGACGAGATGGTGGCCCACAGGTTCACCTTAGAGAGAGAAGCAAAGAAAGGAGTCAGCAGGGCTGGCTCTCAGGCAACACCGTTGCATGGGACATTTGGCCTTTGAGCACTGCAGCCCTCACAATAAGCGTTGGCAAAAAGACTACCATGAAAAGAATTGCAACTTAGGCATCAACAGCTACCACGAAGGATGAAGAAGGAGAAAAAGCACACAAAGAATTTGATGAGTCCTTCCCCATGAAATCAGTGTCGCTTGACGCTTGGTAGCTTTAAAGCAAAGGCAGAATGCAGAAGGATTACAAGAAACCCACCGGCAAAAGCTCTAAGAGCAAAGACAGCCCTGCTTTGGGAATATTAGGGGAAGCCCAGAACAGGGAACCACCAGGAAGGAAGTAGACCCAGCAGGGAGGGAGAACATCTGGACAGTGGAGGGAAGAGCTGCAAGCACTCTACTATTGGAGCTAGAAATCATTATCAGCAAGATGGTAGACCAGACCTCCCAAACATCATAACCTCTCTTCCAGAAGATGCATAACCAGTCAAAGAATTGGGCCTAAGCATCCACAATGGAGAATGCCTGTTGTCCAGCCTGTGACATGCTGCTAGAGAGACAACCAATGAGGCTCACACACAGCCATGTATGTACGCGTGCGTGCATGCATGTATATATGTATGCATGTACGTATGCACATTTGTACATGTTCATGTTTACATTATTATGTATGAAAGCCTTTTCTGGTCTCTACCACCCAACTGCTGGTTCCCTCCCTCTCAAACTACCATGGATTTAACGACTTTATTCACCAGCACATAGCAGATGCTTAATAAACCTTAATGGACTAATTGATTATATTTATGCGGTATCTATTTGCTTGGGTCCTTCTTGCTCCTCCATTCAAAAGTCAGATCCTTGTGAGCAGGGATGATTTTCTCCACAGCCTGAGCACCCAGAGGCGAGAGCCCAGCTAATGTCCAATATTCAATGTCACTTAAAGCATAATCCAATTACCGACCCTTTCAGGTCTCACAAGATTATTTTTACTGAATCAATGATGAAAACCGCAATTATAACATTGAACTGCATGCTCACTTCTATTGGGCATTTTGGTTTCCACTGCTGGATGTTCCATTAGCTGCACAATATCAGGAAGGCTTTGCCTTCTCCTGACCTAAATCCTTCTGTCAGTAATTACAGGCTACGTTTTTCACATCAATATCTTACTGAGGGCATTGTATGGCTGTGAATTGCTCAGAGACTATAGTTTCTGCAGAATGAAAACTGAGTACCACTTGGAGGGACAGTCAAGAGTGAGGCACAGACTGCAACATACAGCAAACAAGAAACCAGGAAAATGAACATGCCAGGGGACAGGAGCTCAGCAGAGACTCATATGATCAAAAGACATGAGTGTAGCTACATCACAACTGGAAGCCACGCAACGTCCAGAGGAAGTAAGGAAGGTCCCCAGCACCTTGGGTGGACCCCTATGGGGATCTTACAGGGGATCATGGACATGAGGGGTTGCAGCTTGCAGTAGTGGAGGGAATAGCGGCATCTTGGATCATGGAGTGGTTTGATCACATACATAGTAAGGTCCCATAATACTCATGCCCCCTCACCCCGTTCTTTCAGCCACTTCCAGGTGATGGAGACCCCTTTTGTTGCCAACATCCTCTAGATTCTGGTGCCCTGAAGTGATGCCCTTTCTTCTCCTCTCCTCTCACCCCAACCAAACCCCACCTCTGTTAAAGACCCTCTTGTCCCTTCAGTATCTCTTCTGCCTTTCATTACCTTCATAGATACCCTTTCCACCTCAGGACTTAGCTGGAGGCTCAAATCACAAGTAACAGAGTGACTGAGAAGCTTTATGCCACCATCCTCTCCCCCAGATAGCCCAGAACACCAGGCTGGGCACATTCCATGCTCTCTGTGTAGCTTTCCTCCCACAGATCCTGTGAGAGGATGGGAAAGTACTCTGAGAAAGTTACATCTTCTATATAGAGGCTTAATTATGGTAATTATTATTCTTGTTAGGGATTTCACATTACTGCGTGTTTGCACAGGGTGCTACTGGCCTTCTGCCACTAGTTCACCTGCCCCAGGGACTATGTTGGTACCAAGGGGCATGCTGGGAACCACCCACACATATCCTATAACCATCCAGATCTCTGTCCCACCCATGACCTGATCTCAGGAGCTAGCATTGCCCACAGGCATTCTGCCTAAGGCCCACCCGTCATGAGATCAATATTGGTGCCAAGTTTATAATGGGAATTATGCCTGCATGCCCCATTACCCCCCTTCCCAAGGCTTGAATGAGATCATGTAGGGAAAGCATTTTATAAACTTGAAAGTACTATAGAAATGTGCATTCCGGTAAGGGCCGAGTGGCCATTCATCGGGCATGTGACAGAAGACAAAGCATTGGACTAGATGGCTGCTGTGAGCCCTTTGGACACTCAAGTTTGGCTGGACCTGGCTTCAGAAAGACTTGAGCTTAAAGCCCCTCTGTGATACTAACTAGCTGTGTGACCAAGGGCATGTACTTAATGGAGCCTTAGTTTCCTCATCTGTAAAACAGACATTATGTCTATACTATCTGCCTTGTAAACATTGAAGCACTTGGAATCAGCACTTTTCACTGACTCTCTGATGTGATGAAGGAAATGTTGGTGCCAAGGGGTATTCCTGATTCCGCCCTCAAGTGCCCCGTCCCCACACAGTACCTGGGGCTGCCCAGAACTTCCTGTGGGCTCAGGGCCATGGCTGGACTACTATTGCCTCTGGGATCATACAGAGAGTCAGGCTCCGGCCTCCCTCCCACCAGCCTCCTTCAGCCTGCCAGGCCAGCCTCCTATCCCCTGGACTCATGGAGCTTTCTTGTAAAACCAACAACCCTGAGCCCCTATAAATTCTCCATTGATTCTGCAGACATTTCCTGCTTTGGGGCTTTCGGGCGGCATCTGCTGGTTTGAAGTTGCGTCTTTATTTGTCCTGAGGGCATCATTACTCTCCACTTTAGCACTTTCCCTGCTCTGTAGTCTTCTCCCAGGCTCCTGCAGAGGAAGAGAAAATTGGTGAAAGAATCATGATTCTGATTGTTATAAATAGATAGATTTCATCTGCATTCTCTTTTTTCCCCTACAGGCTCTGATGAGAAGTGCAGGCAGGGAACGGCTTCAGAACTCCCCCGAGACGAAAGAGCCTTGGCACCTCAGCTTCCTGGTCCCAGGGCCGCCCCAGACAAAGCATCAGCCAAAATCCAGGGCCCCAGGGGTAGTTTCTGCCTCTCTATCTCTCCAGGTAAGAAGGCCCGGACTACCTTAGCCCTAGCCCTAATCTTCCATTGTAAAATGTAGGATAAAAAAGTCTCTACCTCGGCCGAGTTGGGATGCTCAAATGAGATCATCTTGGTAAAAAGTACTTAGCACAGTGCCTGGCACGTAGTAGGCTTATTAAAGCTTCTTCCCTCCCTCGCTCCAATAATACCTCCTCCATGAAGTCTTCCTAGGCTATGTTGGCTCACACTGGCAGTGCCATCTTCCCAGGCGCCATGTTTGGAAATTTGGAGTCATCTTTGATTCGTCGGATCATAGATTGAGAGCTGGAAGACAGATAGATAGATGGATGACGCTTATTAGGGAAAGGGAATAAGCATTTATATGGAGTCTGCAATGTGCCAGGCACTGTGCTAAGAACTTTACAATTATCTAATTTCGTCCTCACAACAACTCTGTTATTATTCCCTTTTTACAGATGGGGAAACTGAGGCAGGCAGAAGTGAAATGAGGAGCTGGTAAATGCCTGAGGTCAGACTCGACCCCAGGTCTTCCTGAATTAGTCTTTTTTGATTCGTATTATTAAATACTTACTATGTGCCAGGCACTGTGCTGAGTACGGGACAAAAGTTTCTCCAAGGGGTTAAGGTTGTAAGTGAGGAGGAGTCAAAGAAGTCTGAAGTCTAAGCCTGAACAAGGCATGGCTCAGGACCTAAGAGGTGATTGAGTCCACTCCAGCCCATATGTCAGATGAAGGTACTGACCAGGGTCACACAGCTAGTAAGTATCTGAGGTAGGATTGGAACCCAGGTCTTACTGACTCCAAGCCCAGGGCTCTTACCCATTGCACCACCAAGCTTCCACATCCAATCAGCTATCAAATCCTGTCCTTTCATCCCCCTTAATACCTGAATACTCTGTCCCTTCCTTTCCAGTCACACCACTAGTATTCCAAACCAGGATCTCTTTTGGCCTTGAATACTGTCATGGAACAGTGCAGAGAGAACCGAAGGAACTAGGTTCAAATCCTGACTCTGCCATCTGCCTACTCCCTATATGACCGTGGACTAGTCAATTCCCCCTTTCCTGGCCCCATTCCCCTCCCCGAAAAGGAGGTCGGTTAGTCTACCCCCCCACACACTTGTCCCCCAAACCGTATCAGTCCTGCCTTCTGCAGCTGGGCTTTCAGCTCTGGAGCCACCTTCTCTGAAGCTCCCCCAGGGTGAATGCTCTCTCCCAGCCAAGCCTCCAGCAATTTGCTTGTCTGTGTGCTGCTTGCACACCACCCCACTGCTAAGAATGGAAGTACCTTAAGGACAGGAATTGTTTCTTTTGGGGCTCCTGCCCCTGGAGTGGGACCTGGCCCCAGTAAGTGTTTAGTGGATGTTCATCAAAATGCAATGAATTGAGGTTCCATCCACACCAAACCCAAGGCTGGATACAGTAGCTGAGTGATTAAAGACATCACACGTAAGAAAACCTTTAGCAATGAAGAAATCTCTGTCAGCCAGTAAGTCATGGAGCATTGATTAAACACCTACTGTATTCCAGGCACTGTGCCAAGCACTGAGGATACAGAAAGAGGCAAAGGCCAGCCCCTGTCCTCAGGGAGCTCCCAGTCTAATGGGGGAGACCACAGGCAAACATACATACAAGCAAGCTCTAGGCAGGACGAATAGGAAATAAGTAATGGAGGGAAGGCCTGGAATGAGGAGGCCTGGGGTAGGCTCCCTGGAGAAGAGGGATAGGGGACAGTGTGAAGTGGGACTCGGCCGAGGCCAGGGAGGTCAGTCGTCGGAGCAGAGGAGGGAGAGCGTTCCAGGCCCAGAGCCCAGAGATGGAGGGGATGGAACAGCCGGGAGGCCAGAGTCACTGGATGGAAGGGGACCAGGGTGGGGGAATGAGGCCCGGCAAGACTGGAAAGGGGGGAGGGGGCAGGGCATAAAGGGCATTGAACGCCAAGGAGACCATCTTGTATTTGCTCCTGGAGGCCCTAGGGAGCCAGTGGAGTCTATTGAGTAGGGGGTGATGATTACTAAGTCCTCAGGGTCTGGCTGCTGACGTGGAGCTTCATAGACAGTGAGACCTGCTCTGAAGAGGGCCATGGGAAGGGATGGGGAAGAACTTCCTCCCTTCACTGCCCACCCTTAGGCACATACACACACACACACACACACACACACACACACACTCCTACACACATACACTCACTCACATACACACATGCACACACATACTCACATACACACTCACACACATACACACACACACACACACACACACACACACACACACACACACTCCTACACACATCCAAGTGGACTAAGATCTGCCTGAGGGTCCTTGGGGCCCTCCCTGGAAGAGTCAGTCCCTCTCCCCAAGCGACCTTGTATTTCCTTCTCTGTGTGGGTAGGTCGTCTGCCCTAGTAGAGGATAAACTCCCTGAGGACAGGGACCATACCAGGGCCTGGGACATAAGAGCCCAGCTCTAGAGTGAGAAGGTAGCTCAGAGGCCATCTGGTCCAACCCCATCCTTTTGCACATGAGGTAACTGAAGTGTGGAGAAGGAAAGGGACTCAGCCAAGGTCACATAGGTAAGCAAGCCTAGTAGGCATTGCAGCTAGGGTCTCCTCCCAGCCAAGGTGTCAGAGGCAGGCCCAGAGCTGGGGAAGGGAACAAGGATCCCTTAGCCTGTGGAAAACAGTAGCCATGTAGTGTCTAAAGGGGCATGAGGTGAATCATGGCAGCTAGGTAGAGACGTGAGTAATGGGGACGAGAGCAGCTTCGTGCAGAGCCCACCTAGGCCAGGGCATGAGCTGAGAGCATTTGTAGCAGCAGGGAGGATTGAGGTTATTTATGAGATGGTAGCGTGTGAGCCCTTCCACTGTGGTACCAAGGCAAGCCAGGGTCCCTTTGCAGGGAGACAGGAGATCAAGGCACCCAGGTGTTCTGGGACGAGCTAAGCGTAGTCTGGCAAGGATGGCAGGGCACATTTCTTCCCTTTTGGTGCCATCTGGTGCTTTCCTCCAAATGCCTGCCATGGTGGGTCTTTCGTTGGGAGTTGTGTGAAGGAGAAAGAACTCACTGCTGGGCACATGGAATAGGTGCTGGAGAGGATGTGGCCAGAGGGCTGCCAAGCAAAGGCCCCAAGAGCGAAGCCCCAGACCCTCTGCTCAGGGGCTTTTGCCAAGGTGCTCCCTCGAAGGGAGACCATGAACCGCCAAAAGATTTTCTCCCGCTGGTGATATGGCAGTTTGTCAATGGGCATGTATGTGCACATGTAGGAATGTGCATGTGCTGCTGCAGGAGGGAAATGTGCATGTGTATGAGCACGTGAAATGTGGAGGGGGGGAGGTGTGTCTGTATGTACCTATGTGTAAATGTGTGTGAAAGCAAGCATTTGTGGAAGAGAGAGACAAGGAGAGGGTGTCCAGCAGCTCAGCCACTGGTAATGTTGTAACAGGAAGGAGTTTGGTTGGCACAAGAGGATTAGCTGGCTAATGTCTTCTGTTTAATGTAAATCAAAGCGCCCATTGAGGTGAGAATGCCATTTGATTTCTTTTTTTTTTTTCCAAATGAAAATCGCTTTTGTTTTGTATCTTTTTGCAACAGAAACCCCCTGTCCAGAGTCTGACTGCGGCTTAACTGTTCAGACTGAGGAATAGAGAAGGCCGTGGGTGCCCCCAGTCCCTCTCAGGCAAGAGCCTCCCTCTCCTGGGGACTGGGGCCTTGCCAGCTTGTGCCGTGGCCAGACACTGCCGCTTAGCCATACAGGTCATCATCATTGTCTTCTGTGTCCGTTTGATTTCATGATTGTGGTTTTGATTTGTGATGGGGAGTGACCTGCCACCGAGGGCTAGGTTCAGCTGGGCCTTCGGGTGAAAGTGGGGCTGCATTGGAAGGAAGCTCTTTGTTAGGCTGAGTGTCATCTATGGGAATTAAAACAAGGGCAGTAATTTGGCTCGGAAGTTCTGTGTTCCAAGCTTTAAGATTTCTCCGTTTCTAACATTCTGTAGCTAAGCCTTTGTCTGCTCTCCAAGGGAAGATGCCTTGTGCTGAAAGAAGCCCGTGATGAGGAGCCCCTTTATCTGGAGGAGGACCACACAACTTGGCTCACGCATGTATGTGGCACTCTTTAGCAACTTCTCCTCTCCCATAGGCCACCCCAGCTCTCAGCTCTCCGCATGGCCTGGGGAACGTTGCTGGTGCTTTTCTTGTTGGAAACGGAGGGACGGCTGCCATCCTGGTGCACAGATATGGGAGGCCGAGATGGTCCTGCTTCCCTTCAGCAATAGCTCTGAAAAGCTACATGGTGCCTGGGACAATTGTGGGCTCTTCGAGGCAGTTGGCTGGTAGGTAAGGCAGTCTGTTGGGGGGCTTTCTTAGGCTCCGCCCCTGAAGCAGCAAGGAGGCAGAGCCCAGAACTGGTTCCCCGATCTTGTCCTTTCCTGGCTGGCTCCGTCTGTGTTTCTGTCTTTGCTCTCTGCCTCTCTCTGCTCAAACCCACACCTGTGGTCCACTGGTCTTTCCTTATCTCCTTCTCCCTCTCCAGGCCTCTGGGGCTTTCTGCCTCAATCTCTCTCCTCCCTAACTGGGCCTTGGTTCTCCCCCAGCCCATTGCTCTGAACCCTCCCCCACCAGCTCAGGCTACAAGTGTCTTGGGCCTCCACCACAATCTCCAGAGCCTGTAACAGGCCCACGAGGAGGAGGCCAATCAGTCTGGGGGGCGTCTCCACCACAGTACTCTGCTGCCATCTGCTGCTCTCTGAGCATTTCCCCACCCACATCTCCTGCCGCTCTCCCCCCACCTGACGGCCCTGCTCCCCACCCGCTGCTTAGCCACTCCCGCAGCAGGAACCAGTTACGTGGAGTGGCAGGCTGAGCCTGCAATCTGCGTGGGCCCCACTCAGGGTGGGCCTGGCTCCCACCTTGCAGCCTGCCTGGTCTCCACAACCTGAACTAGGGTGTGGTAGTGGGGGCAGTAGCCAGGGCCCAGCACTGTGAGTGTGGGGGGTAACTTCTGAGCCTTGGAGCTCAGCAGTGGGGAGACGTGAGGTGCTAGGCAAGGCCTAGTAAAGCCCTCTGTCTCTGCCTCTGTTTCCTTCCCAGATCCTCAGGGAAATGAGGCAGCTGTAATAAGGATGGATGGGGGGGAGTAAGTGTAAGGGAGCTCCCTAGCTGCTTGTGGAGTATTTGCCCTGGGGGGCAGGAAAATGGGGAGATCTCATATCCCCACTGACCTTGTCCTGAGCCCACAGCTCCCCCCTGCCCCCTCCCTTTGCAGAGAAGTATCATTCATTCATTCTTCGTTCAGTGAGTGAGCAATTGCTCCCTTCCTTGATCCCATCCCCCCACCCAAACACACCTGTGCGCGCACTCGTGTGCGCGCGCACACACACACACACACACAGTCAGGACACAGGGGAGCAGAAGGCACCAGAGAGGAATTCACCCTGCCCCCTGACTTTGGATGCCACTAACAGAAAATGTGTCCCCCACCTCAAACCCCATCAGGAAACCTGCCAATGAGCTGGCCCTCGGTAATCACCCCAGCCCTCTCCACCACACTCCTTGCTAGTGCCAGCTGGGACATACGATTTTATCTAGGTGGTCAGGAATCCATCAGGCAGGTGCCCCCTCCTGGCCAGGCAGCCACGCACCCGGCACAAAAAAAGCTTGCTACAGCTGCTCCAGGCTGAGACTCCTCCCAACATTAAGTCTGGAAATGGAAGGTGCCACCGTAGCATTGCCTGTGCATGCCAAGGTCCAAGGCCCCTGTCTCCCTGCTCAGCTCAGGGCAGAGGGCAGCCTGGCATGCCTGCAGCCCAAACTTTCCTCCCCTCCCTCAGTGCTCATGCAGCCTCTTCCCAGCACTAGGGCCCAGGCCCGGGAAGTAGGCCAGGTAGGAGCCCCTTGGGAGGAGGGCCTGCCAGTGTCTGGAAGACGCTGCCCACCCGCCCATGGGCCAGGTCCTGCTCACATCTGCTCCCTCCCTCGCTCCCTCCCCAAACTCTTTCCTCACGCGGCATCTGGGATGGATTAGGAGGCTGGCCCCAGCTCCGGTTCATCCCAGATGTGGATTCCCAAGAATGCACCTCCTCTCTAATTGTCCAGCCCTAACCCCATCCTCTCCCCTCACCCTGCCCCTGCTGAACTCCAGCGAGTCAAGGTCACTCCTTTGCACAGCCCTAGAGGCCAACGATGTGCTGCCATGATCCCAGCTTGTCGTGCTCTGGGGAGGGAGGGCAAAGAGGTTTTAGCCCAGGGGCCCCCATTCCCTGCACACACCCTGTCCCCTGCTGGGGCCCAGCTTAGTCAGTGGGGCCAGGCATTGGGGGGCAATGGGGGGAAGCTCTGGAAAACTCACTAGAGGTGATGGAATCTGGCTCCCCTAATCCCTGGCCCTTCCTGGGAATGCCATTAACCTTCCCAGCCCCACTGATGGGAAGACCAGTTCTCCTGGGGGGGAGGGGGTGCTAGGCCCAGCCCCCCCCCCCCCCCCGCTCTCAGAATTCACAGTCCAGAGCTTTGCTGACAGCGGCGGCTCTTCTGGGGCCCCCAGGCACGGCTGGTAAGCTGTGGTACAGATCCCCTGGCTCTAGGAATTATGAAGGAGGCAGGATGGGGAAGGGCAGGCAACGCTGAACTAAGTACTGGTCTCTGCTGCTTCCAAGCTGTGTGACCTTAAGCAAGTCATTTCACTCCTGTAGGCTGCCTCAGTTTCCACATCTACATAATAAGAGAGTTTGACTAGATGGCTTCTCCAAGGTCCTTCCAGCCTGGATGTTTCCTATTGTGCCCCTCAAGGTCTCTCTCAGCTCACTCACTCTCCGTGCTGAGGTCCTTCCCACTTCTCCAATGTTAGGATCTCGGCTCTGAGGTCCTGGCTTGGTGCATTCAGTGTTCTCTCTGCCCAGGTCCCCAGAGGCTGCACTGCCACTTCCAGGTCTGTTGGGTGTGGCTAGGGGCAGGGTGGGGGAGGTCAGGCTTAGGTTGTCCTAGCTGCCAGGGTCCCACCAACCTGGGATTCCTTTTCTAAAATTCTGAATGGAGAGAAGGGAGAAGAGGAGGCTGGGGAAAGAGGGGAGCACCTTCCTACTCCTCTGCCATGCCTCTTCCGAGAGCTTCCCGAAGCTGAAGGGAAGGGAGGTAAAAACTGGCAAAGAGCTCACCCATTCTACAGATCCTAATGCTTCACTGGAGGGGCAGCTAGGTGGCTCAGTGGATAGAGCACCGGCCCTGAAGTCAGGAGGACCTGAGTTCAAATCCGCCCTCAGACCAAACACTTGACACTTACTAGCTGTGTGACCCTGGGCAAGTCACTTAACCCTAATTGCCTCACCCAAAAAAAACCCCCAAAAACTAATGCTTCACTGGACTGGCCATCTGCCCCCCACCCACATGCCTAAAAAGTAAGGCTGAGACAGGCTGCAGACAAATCTCAGGACAAATGTCACAGGATGTAGACTTGGGTACAAAGAAGGTGAGAAAGAACCACAGCCAGGAGGGACCTTAAGACAAAGAGCTTTGGAATGGCCCAGCCCAGCCTTGCCCAGTATCCACTGGGCACACAGTCACACAGTCACTGGCAGAAGGTGGAAATCCAGCAGCAAATGGCAAAAATGTCTATCCTCCCTCACCCTAAAGATGCTTCTTTTATCCCCAGTGATAATTTTTCCATATGACAAACGTGTCGTCCGTCCTGCGGCCCAATCTCTACTTCCGTCCCAGCACTGGCAGACTTGGTGTCAGAGGTGAGGAGCAAAGACAGCGGCGTGGAAGAGGGCAGCCCGTTCAGCCTGCATTTGTACCTTGTACAGGGCCAGCTCCTTTTCCTGCAAGTAGATCCTTGCACAACGGGAGACATCATGAACCTATCAGGGCATAGACCTTTTCCACACCCACTCACTTTTGTCAACCAACAGCAGACTTAGGGTTTGGGAACCCTGAACCTCAAAGCTGTTTGGTGATCGTGGGGTGAATGGCCATTGCCAGGTTATGGCCTAGCTGCAGAGATGGAGAATGGGCAGAGGAGGGGAGGGGGCTAGAGATGGACTGGTAGTCACCATGAGATGGTGAGGTCTCTCACCAAGGAGACAGAGCCTTGCCCCAGGAAGAACTGGCAAAAGGAAAGGCTCAGCAGAAAGTCATTGTGCTGGCAGGCCTGCCCTGGCTGAAGGGGGCAGGTTTCGGAACCCAGGCTAGGGAAGGCTCTTACCCATGCTAGGGTAAAGGTCCCTGCTCTTTCTGAAAGAACACAGCAGTATCCCAACTGAGCATTGCAGTAGAGGTGGTAGACACTCAAACTGCCCAGAGGAGAGGCTTGGCCAGCACTGATGCCACAGACCCATAGGGGGCACTGAGAGATGGGAGGTGAGTGGCCTTGGCCACGTGTGCCCCCTCTATGTGTCTCACCACCATATACTCCATGTGTGTGCCCATCCTTCCCACAGAGGCCATGTATAGTGGTGGGAGAGGTTTAGGAGAAGGATAGCGTGGTACCTACAACTATGTCATCTCAGCTATGCCTTAGCTTTAGGCTCATCGAATCTACAGCGTCCGACTGGCAACAGTCAGCGGGCTGATAGGGGCTTTTAAGTGTATAAATCTACAATGCCTTAAACATTGACTAACTGTGTGACCTTGGGCAAGTTACTTAACCTCTGTGGCAATTTCTTCAACTATAAAACAGGGATAATACCCCAGGATACCTCCCAGGGTTGCTGTGAGATTCAAAGGAGAAAAAATTTATAAAGCCCTTAGCACAGTGCCTGGCACGTAGCACATACTCATTCCGTTCTCCCTCCTTTGAATCCCCCAGAAAACCTAAAAGTGCTGAGTTCTCAAGGTCACCTTGAGAGGGTGCTGCCAACATGGCCTCAAGCTTGGTCCAAGATTGAAGTCGACCTCCCTGGCCTGATACATTCCGCTACTTTCCCTCCAGCGCTGGTTATCACCAGCCTGTCTACCCCCACGTAAGCTTTGGCCTTTCTCCACCAAAGTCAAAAGCAAAGCAAAACAGAAGCAAAAACCAATGTTTGTGGCTGCAAACCTTCCTTCCCTGGCCAGCCTCAGCTCCCCTGTATCCATCTGATTGCCTTCCTCAGCTTCCATCTTTTCCTCGTGGCTTTTAACCACGTGTTGTTTAACTCCAAGAGTTCCCCGGGTAGCCATATCAAACACTTTAGCTCACTTCATCTTTCCCTCCTAGTTGGGGCCTTCAGAATTGGGGTTGTTCAGAGTTTGCCATCCTTCCTTGGGTGACTGCCCTGGCAGCAGTCTGGTTCACGGCATCCTTCCAAAATCCAGGATGCGCACCAGGCTATGGGTCAACTCACCAGGCTACGGGTCAATGCGGGCAGAAATCACATCCAGAACAGAATGATTCTTGTTAGTTTCAACACCCACTGAAAGATGAAATTATCATTAAAACACACAGAAAGACAGACAGGGTCAGAGAAAGAAGACATACAAAGAGAAAGAGACAGGGAGATAGAAAGAGAGACACACAAAGAGAGAAAGAGAGACAGAGACAGACAGAGATAGAGGTAGAAAGACATGCAGAGAGAAAGAGAGAGACACACAGAGGCAAAGACAGACAGAAAAAGAGAAACAGAGACAGAGACAGAGAGACATAGAAAGAGAAAAAGACATGCAGAGATAGGGACAGAAACAAAGAGAGCTCCTGTAGGTACCCGGATAACTGAGGTCCATGATCTTTACCCAAATGCTTCTCTCCATATTTCCCCGTTGGCTATCTAAATTTCCTTACAGAAGTCTGGCTAAGCTTGTCAGGTCCACGTTGCTGACTGGCTGACCAACTCTGACCAACTGCCTGACCTAGCACTGGCCAGCCTGCATGTCTCAGTCAGGCTGGAGCCCTGGACCCTTTCCTCAAAGGCCTTGCCACTAGGCTCTTACAAGCTAGAGACTGAGGAAGACCCTGGAAGACCCTGGAGGGGCCTTAAAGAATGAGTAGGAATGTGAATGGGGGAAGATTCTCCAGGATGTCAGTTTGGACCTGGAATGGGACCATCTAGATGGGCTGAGAGGGCCCAGAGCCTCCCAACGATTGGAGGAGAATCTGCAGAAGAGGTAGGGAACAACTCCAGAAGGCCCCCCGATCTCTGTGCTCTGACATTCTCTGCCCTATGTTCTTGATTCTGTTCCAACTCTGACATTCTATATTCTGTGTCCCAAGGTCCCTTCCAACTAAAGTACTCCTTGTTCTATGTTCTAAGATCCTTTCCAGCTCTGCCATTTCTGTGGGTACATGACTCAATGCTCCTCATGTTTTTCTAAGATTAGTCCTCTCATATACTCCATTTCCCCTTCTGTGAGTCCTGAAATCCCGAGTCTTGGAAAAATCCAGTACTCCAGGGGATGTGTAGAGGTATTCTCTCTTGACTCTTTGGCCCACAGGGCAGAAAGCAGGCACCTTCAGGGCATAGAGGGAAGGTGGCAGGGAGATAGGTTCCCCCCACCCACCCACAAGAACACGCACAAGTAGCCTAGGACTCTGGGCTGGGCTCTGGGGCTGGAGCAAGAGGGAAGGAAGAAGGGGGAGAAGGAGGGAGGGAGGAAATCCCATTTCCAGACTGCTGGATCCCTGGCTGGTCACACATAATTGCAGTCATAACAAACACATTGGAAACACACAGGCCTGGGCAGAGCAGTGTGATTAATAAAGGAAGACGCAATGCAAATTAACACGCCAGCCAAGCGGATGGATTGTTTTCAGGAAGCAGGAGCAAAGCCCTGTGCTGGCTGCCTTGGCAGCAGTGGCCCCAAACCTCCTCCCACCCAGCCCCCAGGAGCGCCCCCTGGCGTTGCTGCAGCTGCCGCTGTCCAAGGTCAGCCAACTAGGAAAAGGCAAAGGCTGGTGGGCTGAGGCTGGAGCCAGTCTCCTGATGCCACCCTCTCCTGGCCCCTGTCTGGCATTCTGGTTGAGAGTTGGCCCCGTCAGCAACCGAGCTCCCCTCAGGAGGATGCCAGGGGGCGTGGTCTCCCTGCTCCAAGTCCCTGAAGTTAGAGCAGCCACTTCAGTCAGTCATTAAAAACGCAACATTTATTGAGAGCCTACTGGGACATATACTCTGATCCTCAACTAGCTCATCTATAAAATGGTTCATATAGAGCTGAAATGGAGGCCCAAGATCAGCTAGTCCAGCCCTCTCGTGTTCCAGATGAGGCTAAAGGAAGTGACAAAGGTAGGATTTGCACCCAGATCTAGGTCTTTGGGCTCTCAATCTGGACTCTGCATGGAGCTTGCATTACCTGAGTGTGGCTCAGCTCAAAACATATGGGTAAAGAATTTGATATAAATGTGAAGGGTTGTCACTCCTGCTGGTCCAGCAGTGTGTCAAGGACTGTGTTTCAATGAGCCTTGCTTTCTTGGAGCTCCAAGAGACAGACACAGACACAGACAGACACAGAGACAGAGAGAGAAGGAGAAAGAAAGAAAGAGGGAGAGAAGGGGGGACAGGGAGGGAGAAAGGGAGGGAGAGAGAGACAGAAAGACACAAATATATATATAGAGAGAAGGAGAGACAGAAAGACAGAGACAGAGAAAGAGTGAGGAATAGACAGAGAGAGAGATAGGGAGGTAGGAAAAGAGAGAGAAGTCTAACAAGGAATCCATGATAATTGCATTAAAGAGGCCAAAATAGCGAGACCTTCCATAGAGAGAGCTTGAGGCCTGCTGGAAGGCCCATAGCACTTGGTGCAGCAGCAGCAAACCCACAGAAGGTGCAGCTCCATGAAAGGAGGGCTCACAAGATCTACTTTGGAGAGGCAAAGAACGGAACTGGCAGATAGAATTTTGCCCTGTGCCCAGAGGCCACACAAAATACTTCATGGAATACTGCAGCATCACCTACTTCCCCACTAATGATACCTATTTGCAAAAAGACCTTCATGGAAATAATTGCCGCTTATGTACTAAAATCAATGGCTGAGGATGCAGTGGTTGAGAAATTCTCTGAAGAATCCAATAAGAGTCTCCAGACTAAATCAATATACACTCTGATATGTGGTAGCTTCAATGCAAAGGTGAGAAAAGATGGGAGTGGAGAGAAGTAGATGGGAAAGCAGGAGCCAGGAAGAAGGCAGAGGAGAGGCCAAAGACTGCTGCCTTGCCATTGTGACTGCTGGCCCAGATCTAGCTCAGAGACCAAGGCAAGAAGGGGTCCTCTTGTTTGGGGATGGCACTGCATTGTTTGTGTGGAGCTCCAGGACATAGGCAATTGGTATCAGGAGTTCTATCTATCCACACCAGGAAGACCAAGTGGTTGGAGAATGGCCATGGTCCAGTGTCTCCATGCATTTGTCCATCAGAGTAGGTCTCTAGGAAGTCAGATGGATGCCAAGTTGGGCCCAGTGTTAAGCAGGAAGGGGGAGGAGGACAGCAGACTAAATTGCTTTTGGAAAGTGACCTCAAGCTTCCCACGATGGCAGAGGCCCAGCAAAGCATGGACTTCAGCAATCTCCAAAGAATTAAAAATGGCTTTCTCCTACAGAGGGCAAGAGTATGGGATAGCATGAGGGAGTCAGGTGAAAGGATGAGAAGCTGGGTGAGTGGGTGGCCAGGAGGCATGTCCTGAGAAGATGTGTTGGGTAGAGCTCCTGTGGGGAGTGGCCAGGAGGGCCTTGACAAGAGGCCCACAGGACAGCTGGCCTCCTGTATCATTGGAAGGACTGATCACAGATCAGTTGAAACATTTGGGTAGCAGCTGCACTGTTTGCAAATTCTCCTGTTTAGTCCCCCCCACCCCCACCCCCTCGAGTGCTTCAGGGTTAAGGGCACGACTGGTCCAAATTTAGCCTTAGGGAAAAGAAACAGAAGATAGTCCTGAAATAGGAGAATTGCAGCAACTTGACTTGGCTCGGAGCCTCCACCCCATATTTAAGGAAGCTCTGACTTAACCAGCCTCAGGCCTAGACAATTGACTTTTTTGATGACCATATAGAAAACAGTAAGGAAAATGGTAACGAGGGTGCTCCAGGGGCTGCTTTGCCCAGTCACCACAATGCCGTGGACCTGCCTCCACTCAAGGTCTCCTGCAAATGCCTGAGACCTTTCCTACCCTGAAGTCCACATCTATCGGGATCCTCTGTTAGAGGCAGCAGCTAGGGAGGGCAGGGAGAGAGAATAGGAGAGAGGGAGGGGAGACAGGAGGGGGGTGGGGAGCAGATGATGGCAGATCCCAAGGGAGTATGGCAAAGGTTTGTGGAGAACCTCAGTTGAGCAAGGTAGTGGTAGGCTAGTGCCGATGGTCCTGATTTAGAAAGCTCTCTGATTTCCTGGGAGGAGAATCTTCTCCTCTTTCCTCCCCAACCCTCACACACACACCCCTACACGTACTGAATCCACTCATCTCTTTTTCTCCGCAAGGTGTGTCTGAAGGAAACAGCCACATGAGGGCGCCCTCTTCCCAGCCACCAGGCCTGAAGACTTCACCTGTAGGCTGGAAATGTCTGAGTTTTGATCAGCTCTGGGTCCCAGGCGGAGCCAAGGGCTCCAGTGGTTCCTTGTCAGGAACCCCGCCAAGGGGGGGGGGGGAGGAAGATGGCATAGGAGAGACAGAGGATCTTAATGAGGAGGAAGGGAAAGGGTCCTGGTTGAGGAAACCATGACTGAATTATCATGTCGAGTCAATAGCAAGTCTTTTGATTATTCTCAAACCTGGGAATCCACTTCTTAAAAGGCAAAGTTGTTGGGGACCTCACTGGAATGGTTACGCAGCTCTGCTGAGTGGAATGAAGAAGTCCTTAGCCCTCATGTAATGTAAGTGAGGAAATTAAACAACAGGCTATGGGTCTGTCATGGAGAGACGCCATGGACCTTTAGACTCTGGAATGAGTTCAAGGCTTGGCTCTCCATCTTCACAGCTGGGTCGTGTCCCTTCTCTGGCCTTCAGTTTTCTCCTAGGTAAAACAAGGAGATTGGACTACATGATCTCTGAACTCTGAAATGGACATGGCTACAAGGCCAGGAGACTGAGACCTCCATCTCTCTACCTCTATTTATGTCTGCCTCTTTAGCCTGTCATTGATGGTGGGGAGGGGAATAGGATGAGAAGTGGATGCCAGAAGACAAAGATGAGAAGGGTGAGGGGACAGGGAAGAGTTCTCCTGGCTCCCTTCCTCTCTCTCTCCTGCTCCTTCTCTGTCTCCTTTGCTGGCTCCTTCTCCAGATCTCGCCCTCTAACCCTAGGGGTCCCCTGGGCTCTGTCCCGGACCCTCTGCTCTTGCCCCTCTATCCTACTTCCCACGGGGACCTCCTCAGCTCCCGTGGATTGAATGGCCAACTATCTCTATGCTAAGGATTCTCAGATCTCCCTTTCCTGCCCCAGCCTCTCTGCTGACCTCCAACCTCTGCCTCTCAGACACCTCGAACCCGACGTCCAGTGGGCACCTCAAACTCCACATGTCTAAAACAGAACTCATCTTCTTTCCTATCCCTGTGCCCCACCTTCCCTTGGAGGCTTGGTTTTAGGGAGCTAGCTGTTTGACATTCCCCAACACACCTGTGTGACACTGCCACCTCTTTCTTCTCTCCACTTCTCTCTTACTCCCTATTACCAAGTGCAGCTCAGTGGTTAGCTCGCAGGACTTAGAGTCCGAAACACCTGACTTCTAATCCTATTTCAGACACTTATTAGCTGTGTGGCCCTGGACAAGTCACTTAAGCTCTCTATGCCTCAGTCTCTTCATCTGTAAAATGGAGATGATAGCACTTGCCTCACAGAATTATCATGGGAATCAAATGGGTAAACAAATGCAAAGCAGTTTTGAAATCATAAAGCGATGTCTAAAGCCTTGTTATTTTTACTATCATTATTCTACTTTAACATCGTCTCTCATACGGCATACTCCTTCCTCCTCTGACACTGCACCCCCTGGTGCAGGCCCTCATCCCCTCCTGCCTAGACTATGACTGTAGCTGCAAAGTGATCTTCCTGAAGTGCAAGCTTGAGTACCCCTCCTTCAATAAACTTCTGTGGCCCTCTATCACCTCCAGGATCAAATACATTCGGTTTGGCACTCAAAGAACTCACCATCTTTCACTGAGACATCCATCCCCTGTCCCCTTCTCCCTTTCCAGTCTTCTTACACCTTCCTCCCTGGACAAGCACTCTTTGACCCAGTGGCTCTGGCCTCCTGGTTGGGCTGTCTTTCAATCAAGCATTGGCACTGACTGGTCTCACTCCATGCCCAGCCCCTCTCCCTCCTTTTTGCCTTCCTTCGAGTCCCAGCTAAAAGCCTGCCTTCTATAAGAAGCCCTGGCCAGCCTCCCTTAATTCCAGCATCTGTTCTCTTTAGCTTCTTTGTCCAGAGCTGTCTCCCCTGTTAGACTGGAAGCTTCTTGGGGGCAGGAATTGTTTTCACTTTTCTTTGTAGCCAGCATTGAGCACAGTGCTTGGCACACGGTAGTTACTTCATAAATGCTTGTTGATCGACTAACAGATTTGTTCCTTGTATACTATGTTTAATTGATCTGCTTTTCTGCATTTTAACCAACATCCAATAGGCTTTCTATATAGTCTGAGGTCTGGATGATGGCACTTCCCGGTAGTATGATGGTATGCTCACTTCTTGCAGAAGTCTAAGTGGAAGACTGTAAAAGACAAAAACAGAGACACAGAAATGTACAAGGGACATCACCAGATGCCCAAGAAACATTCCACACCTAAAACAGGTCCAAAGGCTTAGACTGCCCAGTTGTAGATGAAGAGGCCAGTGACCTAATGAACTGGCCTCCATAGCAAAGATTTCATTCATACCATTTTCCCTAGGCTCCAAAAGGAGTCTGGGGAATATTACTAGCTAAATTAGGATGGATCATCATAAGCTGAGAAAGACCTGCCTCAGGAAACTGATCCTGGATCAGAAATAATTGTCAACCAAGGAGAGGCTAAATCTCTTCCCCTTCTGGCCTGAGCTGAGGAGGAATGAGAGAGAAGAGGCTTGTGCCAATCCCAGGCTAATGTCCCAGGTGAAGAGAGCTCAGCCCCACCCCCAGATGAGGCAGCAGCTGAAGGTGAGCCCAAACTTCAGCCACTCCATCCATTGCAGATGCCATGCCTGAAAGAAGCCATCTCTGACACCACAGCCTGCAGCAAACTGTGTAAACACCCTCTGGAAAAAGGTAGAGAAGCAAGGCCTTGTGGTTCTGAAGCTGGGATATGTCTCCGACGCATGTGTTCCCTACATGAAGCGCCTCACTTCAACTTTGTGGGCACTCTTTCTCCCACAAACTCTGTATGGATTTGTGGGAAAGTGTGCTCACTGAGTTTGGGGATAACAAATTTGGAACTACAGTTCTTCTACATCATTCAAAGAAATGCCTTTGCTAAAGAACTATTCAAAACTACTGACATTATTAAGGTGAAGCATGCCAATGGGGGCTCATGAGCTAGTGTTGGGGCCCTAGGAATAGGAGCAGCTATCCCTCCAGAAATGTACCTGTCACTACCAGTGAGTATTAGAGGAATGAGCCCAGAGGAGATTCTTTATAAGGAAACATTAATAACAACAGTAACAGCATTTCTATAACAGCACTTTAAGGTTTGCAAAGTGATTATAGGTAACTCATTTTTTCCTCACCACTACTCTGGGAGGCAGGTGCTTAAGTTAAATTTTTAATTAAATGTTACAGATGTGGAAACTGAGGCATACAGAGGTTAAGCGATTTGCCCAGGTCATGCAGCTAGTAAGTATCTGAGGCCAAATTTGAACTCAGGCTTTCTGAACTCCAGATCCAACATTCTATCCATAGTGCTACCTGGCTGCCTCAGAATCAAGATTAATAAACTGGAGAGTATACAGGGTACAATGACCAAGATGTTAAAGAGACTCATACCACATTAGAATTAGTTGAAGAAAGCTATCATGTCTCCTCTGACTCTTCTCTTGTCCAGACTAAACAGCCCTACTTCCTCAAAGTATTTCAGTGTTTGGTCTATGTGAGACGGATTAGATTTGCTCGGCTTTGTCCCAGTGGGCAGCTAGGTGGCACCGCAGTGGATAGAGTGCGAGGCCTGGAGTCAGGAAGATCTGAGTTCAAATTTGATCTCACTTACTAGCTCTGTGACCCTGAGCAAGTCACTTCACCCTGTTTGCCTCAGTTTCCTCCTCTGTAAAATGAGCTACAGAAAGGAATGGCAAACCACTCCAGTATCTCTGCCCAAAAAAAAAAAACCCAAATGGGGTCACAAAGTCAGACATGACTGAAAACAACTGAACAGATTTGTCCCAAAGTAATTCAGTCAATAAGCATTTCTTAAGTGCCTGTTCTGTGCCAGCATTGTGCTGAGTGCTGGGTATACAAAAGAAAGGCCAAAAAAAAAGCTAGTCCCTGACCTCAGGGAGCTCCTAGTCAACACATAGGTTGGAAGCCTCTGCTGGTGCCCCAGACAGTAAGTGAGGAGGGTGAGAGGGGACGATAAATTCAGCTTGGGACATGTTGTGTTTAAGGAATCCAAATGTGAGATAGGTCATTGAAGCTGCAAGGCTGGAGAGTTCAGTCAGTAGAGCTGAGGACCGTCAGATGATAATGGAATCCACGCTGTGAAATAAGAGAGAAGGTCGAAAGTCAGCCAGGGCTGGAGCTTTCAAAAAGGCAGAGTTCGGCTTGATGTCCAGAAAATCTCTAATGATTAGAAGTGCCCAGCGGTGAAATGGTGCCTAGAGAGGTAGACAGAGAAGCCCCTCCCAAGACGCACAGAGCAAGCACTTTGTAAATACATGTTGATCAGGTTGATTGGCTTCAAAACAGAATTAGGGTCAGTGTCAATGGTGACTCGTTAGGTACATTGCATCGGGAAAATTTTCCTTAAGGTATGGAAAAACTGAACGATCACCCCATTTCTCTGGTGCTGAGGCAAGCTCCCAGCTCAGCCAGTAAAACAAAAGCATGTCTCTTCCCAGGGTAGTTTTTCCTGATTCATGGCCAGAGCCAGACTCAGGCCCTGCCCCAGCTCAGTCACATCCTGGCTGATTTATCCCTGCTACCAGAACATCTGGTTGGAAAGTGAAAACTCCAGCAGTCCAGATGTTAGGTCTTCTTGCTCCTGCACAGCTGCTCCAATCGAAAGCTTGGCCCCAAAGAGACGGAATGTTTAGGCTTTGTGTAAGCTGTGTCCTTGGAACAGATTCAGTGTGACCTGTTCAGGACACCCGTTATCATACTGGATGAATACAGTAGCCCCCACAAAGGCCCTCTGGTGGTGCTCACTAAGTACAGGATCTTTAGAAAGGAAAAAAAGGACCTCAAAGGTCATCAAGCACAACCCCCTCATTTGACAGAAGCCCATGGGAGGGGAAGGGACTTGTCCAAGGTCACACAGAGAGTATGTGTCCCAGGTGGTGTTTGAACTCAGGCCTTCTGACTCTAGAAATACTGCCTTCCTTCAGGGTCTTGTGGCCTGGTCTTCCGGCAGTTGAGGAGATCATCATTATGCTCTTTGTGGGGCTGTAGTAGAAATTGCAACAGTTTTGAAATCTCAGGATGTGGGTTCCAACCTTGGCTCTACCTGTGTGACCAAGGAAAAGTCATGGAACCATGGATCAGGTCACAGATTTGGAGCTGGAGGGGATCAATCAGCAATCATCTGGTCCAATTCTCTCCTTTTACAGATAAGGAAACTGAGGCCCAGAGAGTGTGAAGGGACTTGCCCAAGGTCACACAGGAATTAAGTAGCAAAGCTGTCTCACCTCTCATTTCCTACCCTTCTGCCTCAGTTTCCTCATCTGTGAAATGATGATAGTAACCCTTGCACCACAGGGGTGTAGATAAAATGCCAACAAGATGATGAATGCCCTCAACCCAAGTGAGGCAGGCTCCTGAGCGGGGCACTCTTAAGGACAGCTGGATAGTAGCGCCACAGCCGCTAGAGCCCCTTTTCTGGAGTCCACCACAGGACCTGAATGCAAATGCTGCCTCAGACACTTGCTAGTTATATGACCCTGGACAAGTCACTCACCTCTGTCTGCCTCAGTTTTTTCAACTGTGAAATAAGGATCATAATAGCACCTGCCTCCCAGGTTCCAATGGGATCATATCCGTAAACCACTGCAGAAGGGCTAGTGGTTAACACTTCTCTTGTCATTTCACACCCTCAAGGCTCTGGGATCTTACCTGTTTAGATCCTCCCTGGACCCATACCGATGTCCCCTCACCTCCCCACACTGTAAGTGGCCAATTTCATGAGTTCCAGGAGCCAAAACCACTGGTGATAACCACTGGTGATCACCCTAATTCCAGGATGAGAAAAGAAGAGCCTTATTTTTCTAGAAGATTGAGTTTTACAAAGCACTTTGCTCACAGCGTTTCTGGGAGGGAGGGAGTCCAAGCATTGTCAGCCCCTCCCCTCTTTCTAGATGAGGAAACCGAGGCCCAGGCAGGGGAGGAGCCTTTGGTGCCCCAGAATGTCGCAGCACAACAGCCCGTCAGCACCAGGCCCCTGCTTTGCAGATGAGCCCAAAGAGCTCCCTCATTTCGCATTCCAGGATCCCAGGCTCTTTCCACCCTCACGATAATCGCCTTGTCTCTAAGGAAACAACAAGCTTCCATTTATCTTCGGTAAATTCCTCCTGCCACTGGCCCCCTCTGCCAGAGCCTCCCCAAGCACTCTTCGAGTCTCTTTGCCCCTGTGGAACATGGGAGGATGAGAGGGGGTGCAGCTAAGTATCTCTGTCTATCTCTCAGTCTCTGTCTCCGCCTTTCTGTGTCTGTTTCTATGTCTGTCCATGTCTGTCTGTCCGTCTCTCTACCTTTCCTTCCCCATTTCTTCACTGAAGACTACAAGTGGCATCTCTCCTTCTCATCCCCTCCTCAAGTGCTACCATGCCCTCAGGCATAGCTACAGTCCTTCTCTGCCAGCCTAGCCCATTCAAGACTCAAGTGACCATACATGAGGTAGAATCCCCTGAGGTCCACCATAGGGACAGATGGGACCAAATGACCTGAAGAGCTAGGCCACGATTATTAGCAAGAAAGCAGGTTATGTCCACACCCCCCCCCAGCACTATAGCTCAAAATGTCTGTGATGGGCTGGTGGGCATAGATTGGAGTGTATTCCTCTCCTCCCATCCAGCAGGCTCCCCGTTCATCCCCAAAGCATACACCTCATTGCTGGAGTGATGAGGGAAGTGTAGCCTTGGAAATGAAGTAAAAAATGTTCTTTAATAAAACTCAGAGAGTACCTTGGGGATACTCATGCTAGGACCAAGTAGTACTTGCCAGTGACTTACGATAACTATAGACCAAAACAGTAACTGATTATTCAGTATCTTTTCTTATGTTACCTGTAACATATTCTTTCCTCTCAGCAACTGACCCTGAGACATAGGGAGTACGAGAGTTATTATCGCCTTCCTAGAAAGGTGCCTTCGTTCTGCACAAGCACACATAGATGTGCCATGGACTCTGGCTGGCTTTGTCAAAACTCTCTGGGTCCTTCTCCCGACTCCACCTCACGCTGGTGAACTGCCGAGTGCCGTTCGAAGTGCGAGCTCAGCCGCATACCCGTCCCTGCCACGGCCCCGAGCGGTAGAGGGGCAGCATTTCTCGAGCCTCTGTTTGGCTGGGTTGTCTCTCCTAGCAATCACTACTCACTGTTAGTACCTCCCTTAGATCAGCAGTCCGCTCCAGGATCACGGATAACCAATCGCCATCAGTTAGGTTTAACAAAGGGCTGTTTACTGCCAAGCCGGAGCAAGCCGATCACCCCCAGCTTAAGTCAACACCAGCTCCTGGCCTTCAAATAGGTGCTCCCTGCTCCTGATGCCGATCCTAACTGGCCCAGAGAAGCAGCCCATAACACCCTCCTGGCCACGCCACCCATGCTGGGTGCTTATTAGCCTGCCCCTTGTGTTTCCTGGGTGCTCCCAGGCACCAAGGCCTGAGTCACCCCTGACTGTGTGAGTGACCCCTGACCCCCCAATAAAGCTTTATTTCCCCATTTTGGCCAGCAGCCATCCCAGTTCTCTCCTTAAAAGTGGGAGCCATGGCCCAAGTCAACAGCACTGCAGTGAGTGGGAGCCCTGCCCCAACCTGAACCTCAGGCACCCTGGACTTTTCCCCTTGGCAATATGAGTGACACATTAAAGAAACTGCTGCCTTTTCCTGGACGAGGCTTGAGTTGCCTTGGATAAGCCCATTGTCACAGGTCGTGAGTCAGCTCAGGTCGGGAACTTTTGGAGGCTTGCATTCCTCCCTTGAACTGCACAGAAGAAGAGGGGCCTAGCGTCCACTGAACACCTTTGGTATTTTCAGTTCTTGACCAGCAGCCAATGTAAGACCAAGTGGAAACAATACCTCTTTCCTCCTATTCGGGCTTCAAAGGCCTGAAGTACATGCTCAGAAGGGCTGGCTTTGGCCAGCTCCTGTCTCACACACACACACACACACACACACACACACACACACACACACACATGCACGTACATATGCACACACATATGCATACACACATATACACATGCACACATGCACACACATACACATACACATGCCCACACACATACACTCATGCATACACATGTGCACACGTGCACATGCACACACATGCACATGTGCACACACACATACATGTGCCCATACACACACACACACACACATATGCATACACATCCCCCCACCTTAGATCACAAACCCCTCACAGGCAAGGGGTTTCTCTTTGAACCTTCCTTGCTCAGCATGGCGCCTGGTACGTGGTCAAGGCTTAATCGATGCTTCATGATGGACACGTCGATTGATGGGAGTAACTTGTGCAGGGCCATGCAGCTTCTAGGATGCTTCTAATGGGGAAGGCCTCTTGCCAGCTGCTGGAGTAGGACTCCCCTGTCCAGCAGTTCTGCCCAGGTATCGCCTAGAGGAGCAAAGTCAGCATCAGAAGACCTGGGCTTCATGCTGCCCAGCTCTGACACTTGTCTTGCTCAGAGCCCTTGGAAACAGCAAAGTGCTGCAGTTACTAGTGATTCTTCCTCCCGGGGATCAAGGGAAAGGTCCTGGCGTTGCTGCATAGATTAGGAGAAAAGCGATTTCCAACGACCACCTACCTGCCTCAAGGAAGATGAGTGGAAGGAGCTGATGATGGGAATTCCCCATGTGCTGCTTACTGTGTGGCCTTAGGAAAGTCACATAACCACTCTGGGACTCAATGTCTTTCTTTGCCAAACCAGGAGGTTGGATTTTTTTTTTACTGCCGGCCCTTACTTACATCCCCAGAGGATCCTTAGTTCAAACACCACTCTCTGAAATCAGTGAATCAGACAGGTTCCCACCTTTTCTGTAAACATTTAGGCCCCACATCTAGAGAAAGAGAGGAGCCAGACGTCTTCTGCTCCAACCCCCACCACCCCATCCCCATTCCAATAATTAGGGCTCCTTATCTCCCAGCCCTGAGATTATTCCAGAGATGACACCCTTCTTTAAACAGCAGCTACTGGTGGCCAAATGGAAAGCACTAAAGTTTAATCACCCCCAGGGATCAGAGAGCATTCGTCTGCTCTCCAAGCAAAGCCTTCCTGGCTAGGGTGGAAGCCCCATAGGTTGCCCCTCTGGAAAAAAAGAAAAACATGGCCAAGGAAAGCAACTGATGGGGGCATGAAGCCCAGAGAGAAAATGAATCTTGGGACGAGGGGTGAGGGAATGGAAGGAACAAACACGGAGGAGGAAGGAGGCCACCACCAGGAGAGCTGGGAGTCTCTCAGTCACCTGGGGAAGAGAGGCGAGCAGAGCACCATCTGGTAGTTTCCGGTTCTAACTAATGTTTCTCATCATTGCTGAGTCAGCCAGCACCAAGGCCAAGCTGTTTAATGCAAGCACTCCGGTGAGAGATGTCTTTGGGGACCAGAGGAAGGGGCGATGGTTAGGGAGGTGAAAACAGCCATATCTAGCAGTTGATTGGATATGGGAGATGAGGAAGAGTTGGGTAACTTTGAGGTTGGGGCTGTTTGGAAAGATTCCCTGCTGAAAGGGCTGAGACTCGAGCATCATTGTCCTTTTCTATTTCTCAGCCTGTTTCCTCCTCTGCCAAAAGAGTGGGTTGGACTTGAGCTCTGAGGTCTCTTCCCCTTTCTGGGCTGCCTCTATTTCCTTCTGTGCAAAATGAAGGGGTCCCTCCGCTTCTAAGGCTGTGGTCCTGTATAATGGGCTCTCCACCTCTTCCCCACCAAGAAGGGCCTCTCTCTCTCCAGAGGTCCAAGGGGAAGCTAGGGGAGGGGAAAAGGGCTTTATGCCAAAGGTACCAAAGAGAAAAGTCCAGGACTCGACTTCTTGTCACTCCAGAAATGGAAGAAAAGTGCTGGCTGGTGGTGGCAGGGGCACCTCTCTTGGAACTGCTTGCCTTGGCACTAGAAATTCAGGTGCCCAGCCTATTCAGCCTGCTGGGCATAGTCATACCCCATCCCTGAAACTTCAGCCCTTTGGCTGGACAAACACCAGGAGCTTTAGGCTTCGCTCTTTTACTAAGGTAAAGCATTTGACTCAAATTTATTTGAAATTTTGGTTTTGTCTCCCCTGATCCAGGCAATGAGATGCCCAGGTGGGCAGACCTCTTTGACAAGATGGGAGGAAAGGCTTCTGAGGATTGAACCCGTCTCCAAACCAAAACCAAATTACACTTCCCTTCCTTCATCTGAACAGCTAGGTGCCTCCCCACCCCAGGAAGGGCCAGAAGTACTTGTTCTAAGTCAGCTAAGTCATCCCAGATGTGGGGCTGCTCTTCCCCATAGGCCCACTGACCTAACCTTGACCTTTAAGCCTAACCCTGAATGTGCACCCAGCTGAAAGGCAATTTGAGGACTTTTAAAAAATAGGAAGTCCCATAAGGGAGAAGAGGCAGACTTGTCCTTTTTCACCATCACCCCCTCATTGTGGCAGGCATGACCCATCACAAAGCAGGGTATTGTCTGGTCTCACCATCAATTGTTTGGTGGAGAACCAGCAGCCATATTCAATCACCCTGACTTGAGTAAGCCTAGAGTGAGCATCATCTCCTGGGTTCCTTTAGGGTCTCTTGCTGCAATTATCTTCTTCCATAGGATAAGAGAGACAGATTTCCTCTTTGAATTTCTAGTCAATGCCAGTTCTGTCCAAGTTGGCCAGTGGGTTACCATGAAGCCACCTCCCCTCATGGGGAGGATGTTCCCAAGTGTCCCAAGCAACACCCTTAGGAGATTCAGGAGGGCCTCCCCTTGGGGAGCTTTCTCTCCAGGGTCCCTTTGGACTCAGCAAAAGGAAAGTGAAGTTGTATCACTCCATCAAGTCATTGAGGCAGCAGCACACGGACAAGAAGCCATTTGCTGGCCACTGACCAAGTCACCTTTTCCAGGTGGGGGTTTGGGGATTAGGGAGCATGCCGCCCCTCGGCCAGGACAACACAGACCTTGCCTAGATCTGAACCTAGAGAGTGACAGCCCACCTAAGGTCAAAATAGGGGAAAGAGAAGAAAAAGGATGTGATGTGAGGCGAAGACCGACACAGCAGACAGACGAGGGAAACCACCCAGGGCTGTGGCAAGTTGCCGTGGGTCCCATTCTGTCTGTTTTTAGGCTCCCCAAAGTGAACTGATTTTTAGGAAAGCCTATTAAAAGGGGAAGACAATTAAAACTACTGCCAGGATAAGAATAAAACCAAACCACAAAACTGGAGAAACAGGTGTACCCAATGTTGCCTACGCTCGCAAATTCCCAACCTGGAGACCTACAAGTGCGCGGCAAAAAATTACCCAAATGAAGCCTTATCTTTTGACCCAATAATTCCATTGTTCAGAATATATACAGCAAGCAATTACTCTGGTTCAAAGATTTTCACAGAAGCTTTTTATGCAAATGAAAAACCCAGAAGCACCCAAATGTCTAGCAGCAAGGGAGCAAGTCAAGTGTGGCATGTGAACATCACCAGTAAAGAGTCAGCGGGAGCTGGGAGTGACCTCAACATGCCCTGGACAACTCTCCAAGACAAGAAATGACTGCTCTCTTGGCCTCAGTTTCCCTATTCTGTCAAATGGATATAATACCTGAGAGCCCTCTGTGAGCAAGAGCTATGGTGATTTCTAGGCCAGGTATTCCCTATACCCATGAACCCACAGGCTGGACTCCAGAAAGTATGAAAGGAACAGAATATTACAATGCGATGAAGACAGATAAGGCGGATGGATATAAAGAAACCTAGAGATGGCCTTCTGAACTAATGCCCACAGAGGAGGAAAAGCAAAGGAGAACAAAGAATCCTGTTGTGGACTTGGAGGGAGGGACTAAAAAGTTCACATATTTCATGTGTTGAAGTTCGAAAGAGTGGAGGACTAAGGGAGAAGGAATTCTGAAAACTGGAAGCGTCTCCAAACATACAGGAACCACAATCAAAGGTCAGCCAGCTCCTGGGAGCTGTCCCCACCCTTCTCTGGCACAGCTGCAAGAGCCCCTGAGAGCAGATCACCTAGTGGCCACTGGGCAGTGGATAGAGCAAGCTTCACAGCCAGGAAGCTCCTAAGTGATTATTACAAGGAACAGGAGCTCAGGAAAGATAGCACAACAGAAAGATAGTTGTCTTTCTGGTCACTCACATACATCTACTACACTATTTCCTCTTAAATTTGGGACCACAGGAGATGGGGTGAATCCGGTGATGGCAGTACCAGTGGCAGGCCTTGGAGGTGGCAGCAGTAGTGGCATCTTCGGGATCTCTTAGGCCAGAGACAGTAGGGGAGTGGTTTAGACAACTAATCAGAAAGAACTTACAGGGAGCCCTTCACTGGGTACAGGGTGCAGCTGATGCTGATTGACAACTCTATTGCCCATAAGTAATTCTGGGGCACAGTTCCAGGGCCAAGAGGAGCACTAGCACTTGTGGCTATAGGGGAGCAGAGACCCTTCCTGAGTAAAGACAAGAGCACAGGCCAGGAGAGCCATGACCACGCCTCTCCTAGGATCATACCACCTTGGAAGCACCAAAAACTTGCAGACCCTCAGAACTAGCTCTGAAAATAGCAGCATGAAAAAGCTTGAAGCTTGGGACAGTGTCTTCTTATACCCAGATGAGCAGAACCCAACTTTAACATAAAGTTAAAAGTAAAAAAAAAAAAAAGACTGGGAAAATGAGCAAAACAGAAAAAAAAAAATGAACTTGAAGAACTTGACTATAAAAAGCTACTATGGTGGCAGTGAAGACCAAAACACAAACTCAGAAATAAAAGACAACATCATGAAAACAAGAACAACCAAAGCCTCAAAAAAAATGCTAATTGGACAAAAGACCAAAAAGAATTCCTGAAAGAGAGTTTTGGTTGTTTGGCTGTTTTTTTTTAAGAGATAGATAAGAAGGGTAAAAGAAAAATTAGGAAAAGAAATGAATTTTGAGAAGCAGGTAAGAGAAGTAGAGAAAAAACTGGGAAGAGAAATGAAAGTGATGCAAGAAAGTCATGAAAAACAAGTCAACAGCTTGCTAAAGGAGACCAAAAAAAATACTGAAGAAAATAACACCTTAAAAAATAGCCTAACCCAAATGGCAAAAGAGGTCCAAAAAGCCAATGAAGAGAAGAATGCCCAAAAAAGCAAAATTGGCCAAATGGAAAAGGAAGTCCAAAAGATTACTGAAGAAAATACTTCCTTAAAAATTAGAATGGAACGACTGGAAGCTAGTGACTTTATGAGAAATCAAGCAATTATAAAACAAAACCAAAAGAATGAAAAAATAGAAAACAATATGAACTATCTCATTGGAAAAACAACTGACCTGGAAAAGAGATCCAGGAGAGAGAATTTAAAAATTATTGACTATCTGAAAGCCATGATCAAAAAAAAAGAGCCTAGACATTGTCATCTTTTTTTTTTTGTGAGGAATTAGGGTTAAGTGACTTGCCCAGGGTCACACAGCTAATAAGTGTCATGTGTCTGAGGCTGGATTTGAACTCAGGTCCTCCTGACTCCAAGGCCCAAGCTTTATCCACTACACCACCTAGCTGCCCCTAAACTTCATCTTTCAAGAAATTATAAAAAAAAACTGCCCTGATATTTTAGAACCAGAGGGCAAAATAGAAATTGAAAGAATCCACCGATCTCCTCCTGAAAGAGATCCCCAAAGGAAAACTCCTAGGAATATTGTAGCCAAATTCCAGAGTTCCCAGGTCAAGGAGAAAATATTACAAGCTGCCAGAAGGAAACAATTCAAGTACTGTGGAAACACAATCAGGATAACACAAGATTTAGCAGCTTCTACATTAAAGGACCACAGAGCATGCAATATAATATTCCGGAGGGCAAAGGAGATAGGATTACAACCAAGAATCACCTACCCAGCAAAATTGAGTATAATCCTTCAGGGGAAAAAATGGTCATTCAGTGAAATAGAGGACTTTCAAGCATTCTTGATGAAAAGACCAGAGCTGAATAGAAAATTTGACTTTCAAATACAAGACTCAAGTGGAACATGAAGAGGTAAACAGGAAAGAGAAATCATAAGAGACTTATTAAGGTTGAACTGTTTACATTCCTGCATGGAAAGATGATATTTATAACTCATGAGAACTTTGTCAGTATTAGGGTAGTTGGAGGAAAAAATTATATGTATGCATAGATAGATAGATAGATAGATAGATAGATAGATAGATAGATAGATAGATAGATAGATAGAGGGCACAGGGTGAGTTGAATATTAAGGGGTGATATCTGGAGAATAAAATTAAGGGATAAGGGAGGATGATACTCGGAGAAGAAGAAAGGGAGAGGTAGAATGGGGTAAATTATCTCACAAAAAAAAAAAGAAAAGAAAAGTCTCTTACAGTGGAGGGGAAGCAGGGGAAGGTGAGAGGGAATGAGTGAATCTTATTCTCATAGGATTTGGCTTAAGGAGGGAATAACATACACATTCAATTGGGTATGGAAATCTGTCTTACCCTACAGGAAAATAGGGGGAGAAGGGGACAAGAGAGCAGGGGAATGATAGAGAGGAGGGCAGATTGGGAAAGGAGGTAATCAGAAGGAAATAGTTCTGAGGAGGGACAGGGTCAAAAGAAAGAATAGAATAAATGGGAGGGCAGGGCAAGATTAAGGGAAATAGAGTTAGTTTTTCACAACATGTCTACTATGGACGTGTTTTGCATAACTGCACGTGTACAACCTATATTGAGTTGCTTGCCTTTTCAATGAGGGTGGGTGGGGAGGGAGGAAGAGAGAAAATTTGAAACCTAAAGTTTTAAAAACATATGTTTAAAAAAAAGTTTTCACATGCTACTGGGAAATAAGAAATACAGGAGATGGGTATAGAAGTCTATCCTGCCCTACAGGAAAATAGAAGGGGAAGGGGATAAGAGAAGGGGGGAGAGATAGAAGAGAGAACAGACTAGGGGAAGGGATATTCAGAATGCATGTCATCTTGAGGTGGGGGGGGGGAGATGGGGCAAAAATTTGGAACTCAAAAACTTGTGGAAGTGAATGTTGAAAACCAAAAATAAATAAATTTATATTTTTTAAAATTTTAAATTTAAATTAAAAAAAATTAAAAAAAACATAGCAAAAATCAAAAGTGTTTTTCTGAGAAAATGTGAACTTTCCTGAAATTCCAGATGAAAAGCAAGTTGGGGGTTATTTTTAAAAATCCCTTAGTTTAGGGTAAGTGTTAGAAAAACTTTCTGTAACATTTTAAGTTAGTATCAGCCCAAGGGATTATGGCTTGTGGTAAACACAGTATTTATCACCATTTGAGAGTAATAAAGCTGCAGCTTTTGTTTTGAAAAAAAATTAATAATTCATATTTTTCTTGGAGGCTTTGGATATAGGAGCTTTGACTTTGTTGTCTTCTTCTGGTTGTATGTTTCGATCTTCTTTGTTACCAAAAAAAGATTCTGTGGTCTGACACTTCTTGCAAGGTTTGCTCATGATCCCAGCCAATTATTTGAGTTATAAACTCTTTGTCAAGGTAGAGGTCTGCTTCCAGTGTGGAGAATGTACTGTCCCAAGCTACAGGGGTTTTTGTGCAGCTGTTTTCAGAGATACTTCTAGGGACCTGTAGATTTTCAGTTCTTCCAAGGTGCTATGATCAAGGGCTAGGTGTTTACTCCTTTCCTGGCCTGTGCCCTGGTCTATGAGTGACCGCAAGCACTCTTTTCTGCCTTGGAACTGTGAGGAGGATTTTCTCTTCACAGCCACTACAAGTTCCACCACGCCAGCACTCCTCCTCACCCCAGGACCGCCACCCAGAACTGTGACCCAGATCCAAGCATGGGCAAAGCAAGAGAAACCTGCCTCAGCACTGGCAAAGAGATCCCTGCAATCCCCCTCTGATCAGCCATTCGATTCTCCCTCAGTCTGTGGGCTGAGGTCTGGAAGCAGCCACCACCCCGGGGCTGTGCTGGGACTGGGGCCAGACCAAGCTCCTCTCTCACCGAAGTCCAACAGACCTTTTCCAACAACCTTCTAAGTTGTCTTTGGCATTTGTGGGTTGAGAAGTCTGGAAGGCACCACAGCTGCCCGTGATTCAGTCCTCTGAGGCCTGCTCCAGGTTTGCTGAGGCCTGGTGTGCCTGGGTGCCCATGCTGAACTGCGATCCTCTCCCAGCCTGGCGTGATAGACCTTTCTAATCAACCATCCAGGTTGTCTTGGGCTGGGAATTTGTTTCACTCTGTCTTTTTGTGGATTTTGCTGCTCTTGAATTTGTTTAGAACCATTTTTTAACAGGTATTTCGAGAGGTTTGGGGGAGAGCTCAAACAAGTCACTGCTTTTACTCTGCCATCTTAGCTTCACCTCTTTCTTTTATTTTTTTTACTTTCTTTCATTCTTTTTCTTTTATTCAAGTCTTCTTGTACAAAATGGCTAATAGGGAAATGTTTGACATGATTGCACATGTATAACCTATATCTGATTGTTTACCGTCGGAGCAGGGGGGAGGGGAAGGAGGGATAGGATTTGGAACTCAAAATTTTAAAAAACATGTTTAAAAAAGTGTTTTAACATGTAATTGGGGGGGGGGATAATGTGCATATACATAAAGAAAAAAATTAGAATTGCGCAAGTGGAAGCTAATAACTCCATGAGTCATCAACAAACAATAAAATAAGATCAAAAGAATGAAAAAATAGAAGATGTGAAATATCTTATTGGAAAAACAACTGATCTGGAAGCAGAGATCAAGGAGAGATAATTTATGAATTATTGGACTACCTGAAAGCCATAATCAAAAGACATCCTCTTTCAAGAAATTATCAGAAAAAAAAAACTGCCCTGATATCCTGGAACCATGGAGTAAAATAGAAATTGGAAGAATTCACTCATCATGTCCTGCAAGAGATCCCAAAAGGAAAACTCCCAGGAATATTTTAGCCAAATTCCAGAGCTCCCAGGTCAAGGAGAAGATATTGCAAGCAGCCAGAAAGAAACAACTCAAATATCATGGAGCCACAATCAAGATAATACAAGATTTAGCAATGTCTATAAAGGATTGGCAGACTTGGAATATGGACTTGGAAGCAATAGAACTAGGATTACAACCAAGAATCACCTACCCAGCAAAACTGAGTATAATCCCTTCAGGGAGAAAAATGTACATTCAGTGAGACAGAGGACTTTCAAGCATTCCTGATGAAAAGACCAGATCTTAATAGAAAATTTGACTTTCAAATAGAAGACTCAAGAGAAGCATAAAAAGGTAAATAGGAAGGAGAAATCATAAGGGATTAACCTCAATAAGGTTAAATTTTTTACATCCTTACATGGGAAGATGATACTTGTAACTCTTAAGAACTTTATCATTATTGGTGGTACTGGCTAAGATATAGAGTGGTGGATCAGTGGAACAGGTTAGGTATGCAAGACACAGTAGTCAATGACTATGGTCATCTACTGTTTGATAAACCCAAAGACCCCAGCTTCTGGGATAAGAACCCACTATTTAACAAAAACTGCTGGGAAAACTGGAAACGAGTACGGCAGAAACCAGGCATAGACCAACATCTCACACCATACACCAAGATAAAGTCAAAATGGGCTCGTAATTTAGATATAAAGGCAAACTAAGCTTTACATATCTATAATATATGTAAGCAAACTGGGAGAGCAAGGAATAATCTACCTGTCAGATTTGTGGAGAACAGAAGAATTTATGACCAAACAAGAGATCAAGAACAGGAGAGCAGTTAGATGGCACAGTGAAGAGAGCGCTAGAGTCAGGAGGACCTGAGTTCAAACCTGGACTCAGACCGGACACTTGATACTTATTAGCTGTGTGACCCTGGGCAAGTCACTTAACCTCCATTGCCTTGCCAAAAAAAAAAAGACAGAGAGAGAGAACAGTATGAAACACAAAATGGATAATTTTGACTACATTAAATTGAAAAGTTTTTTGCACAAAGTCATTGCAAGCAAGATTAGGAGGGAAGCAAAAAAAAAAAACAGAAAGAATTTTTACAGCCAGTGTCTCAGATAAGGGCCTCCTTTCTAAAATATATAGAGAACTGAGTCAAATTTATAAGGATACAAGTCATTCCCCAATTGATAAATGGTCAAAGGGTATGAACAGGCAGTTCTTAGATGAAGAAATTAAAACCATCTATAGTCATGAAAAAATGCTCTAAATCACTTGGTTAGAGAAATGCAAATCAAAACAACTCTGAGGTACCACATCACACCTATCAGATTGGCCAACATAACAAAACAGGAAAATGATAAATGTTGGAGAGGATGTGGGAAAATTGGAACACTAATGCATTGTTGGTGGAGTTGTGAAATGATCCAACCATTTTGGAGAGCAATTTGGAACTATGCCCAAAGGGCTATAAAAATGTGCATACCCTTTGACCCAGCAATAGCACTTCTAGGGCTGTATCCCAAAGAGATCATACAAATGGGAAAAAGGACCCACATGTACAAAAATATGTATAGCAGCTCTTTTTGTGGAGGCCAAGATTGGAAATTGAAGGGATGCCCATCAATTGGGGAATGGCTGAACAAATTGTGGTATATAAATGTAATGGAATACTATTGTGCTATAAGAAATGATGAGCAGGCGACTTCAGAAAAACCTGGAAGGACTTGTATGGTCTGATGCTTAGCGAAGTGAGCAGAACCGGGAGAATGTTGTACATAGTAACAGCCACACTGTGCAATGACTGACTTTGATAGACTTAGCCCTTCTCAACAATGCAAGGATCTAAGACATTTCCAAAAGTCTCATGATGGAAAATGCTGCCCACATCCAAAGAAAGAGCTATGGAGTTTCAATGCAGATTGAAGCAGACTATTCGCTTTTTTCTTCTGTTTTGTTTTGCTTCCTCTTTCTTGTGGTTCCTTCTATTGGTTCTAATTCTTACTTACAACTTCACTAATGTGAAAATATGTTTAATAGGAATGTATATGTCAAGCCTATATCAGATTGTGTGCCATCTTGGGGAGGGAGGGGGGGAGAGAAGGGGAGGAAAAATTGAACCTCAAAACCTTATGGAAATGATTATTGATAAATCAAAATAAATTAATAAAAAAAACTACTGGGAAAACTGGAAAAGAGAATGGCAGAAACTAAGCATAGACCAACATCTTACACCCTACACCAAGATAAAGTCAAAATAGGTACATGATTTAGATATAAAGACTGATACTGTAAGCAAACTAGGAGAGCAAGGAAGAGTTTACCTGTCAATCTATGGAGAAGGGAAGAATCTATGACCAAACAAGAGATAGAGAACATTGTGAAAAGCAAAATGGATCATTTTGATTACGTTAAATTGAAAAGTTTTTTCATGGACAAAGCCAACACAACCAAGATTAGAAGGAAGGTAGAAAATTGGGAAAGAATTTTTACAACCAGTGTTTCTGATAAAGGCCTCATTTCTCAGGTATATAGAGAACTGAGTCAAATTTATAAGAATACACATCATTCCTCAAGTGACAAATGGTCATAGGATATGAACAGGCAGTTTCCAGATGAAGAAATTAAAGCTATCCATAAGCATATTAAAAATGCTCTAAATCACTATTGATTAAAGAAATGCAAATCAAAACAACTCTGAGGTACTGCCTCACACCTATCAGATTGGCCAACACGACAAAACAGGAAAATGATCAATGTTGGAGAGGATATGGGAAAATCGGGACACTGATGCATTGTTGGTGGAGTTGTGAACTGATCCAACCATTTTGGAGGGCAATTTGGAACTATGCCCAAAAGACAATCAAACTGTGCATACCCTTTGATCCAGCAATATCTCCACTAGGTCTGTATCGCAAAGAGATTAAAGAAAAGAGGAAAGGAGCTATATGTACAAAAAATATATGTACAAAAAGAACAGCTCTTTTCTGTGGTGGCAAAGAATTGGAAACTGAGGAGATGCCCATTCATTGGGGAATGGCTGAACAAGTTGTGGTATATGAATGTAATGGAATACTATTGTGCTATAAGAAATGATGAACAGGCAGACTTCAGAAAAACCTGGAAAGACTCACATGAACTGATGCTGAGTGAAGTGAGCAGAACCAGGAGAACGTTGCACATGGGAACACCGTTATTGTATGACAATCAACTGTGAAAGACTTAACTATTCTCAGTACTACAATGATCCAAGACAATTCCAAAGGCCCCCTGATGAAAAAAACGTTGTCCACCTTCAGACAATGAACTGATGAAGTATGAACGCAAATCAAAGCATGCTTATTTTAAATTTATTTTTCTTAGGGTTTTTTTGGCCTGTTTTCTTTCACAACATGACTAATACGGAAATATGTTCTGCATTACTGTGCGTATACAACCTATATCAAATTCTTGCCTTCTGGGGCAGCTAGGTGGTACAGTGGATAGAGCACTGGCTCTGGAGTCAGAAGAACCTGAGTTCAAATCCAGCCTCAGACACATAACACCCACTAGCTGTGTGATCCTGGGCGAGTTACTTAACCCCAATTGCCTCACAAAAAAAAAAAAAAGTTTGCCTTCTCGGGGGGGGGTAGGGAAAAAAGAGAATTTGGAACTCAGAAATTTAAAAAATGAATGTTTAAATTCATTTTTACATGTTATTGGGTAAAAAATAAATTAAAAAATGTTAACCCATCAGAAAGAATCAGGCTTTTCTCTTTTTGAAAAACACCACCCTCTATTTAATGCCTGGACCTCCTGGATCCTACATTTACTCTGGCCACCCATCAGTTTGGCTGAAAAAAAAGATCTGGGGGTTTGAGTGGACTGCAAGCTCTCCATGAGATAATGGTACGAGGTGGCAGACAAAATCCCTATTGTGAGTGCCTGTGGTGAGAGATGTGGCTTCCAGGAATAGCTAGGCTATGGACTTCTGTCCTCTGTCCTCCCCATAGCACATCTGTAGTGATCTTCTGATGAAATCACAGGCGAACCTATTGGTGTAAGGCCCTGGGCATGCAAGGATTAAATGAGCATGGTCTCTACCTTTGAGTCTAAAGTCTGCTATGACCAGGTCACCTGCAACAATGCAGAACTCCTGCTGGTCCCAAGGAGGCCCACACTCAGTGGTTTGCTTCCTTGCATGCTTAGATATAAACAGCACATAAGAAGGGTCACCACCAAGGCACTGAGAGTTCTGAGGAGAGTGTATTTAGGGTTAGGGAAGCGGCAGGCACCTGAACAGGACTTACCTGGAGATAGGAGGCAGAGAACCTTACAGATGGCAAGGGCAGACTCGTGGTATGAGATGGGAAAAGGCACTAGATTAGAAGACGGAAGGTCTTGAAGATGGGGCTATGGAGTGTGAGCACTGATGGGCCACCTCACACTTCAGAGTGGAAGAATCACGTGGTTGGGGCTTGGGCTACATGGCCAGGAATGGGCAGGAACCAAGGAGCCAGGGAAGGCTATGTCATTAGTCTAGGAAAAGGGGAATAAGGGTGTTGGGTGAGCATGTGCTCCCATGGAAAGACTAAGCAGGGAACAGAGGGGAAGGATCATGAGGCTAGACAGCCCATATCCAATGAGCAAAGATGCCCAGAGAAAGCCCAGCCATGAAATAAGTACCATCCCATCACTGCTTCTTCTCCACTTTGGGCTGGGATGGATCATGTGGGCGCCAGGGTCAGAGTATATCTGCCGGCTGGGAGCCTGGGCAAAGGAGAAAAGGGTAGAGGGGGGCGAGGGGGGGTGCTCTGGAATGGGGATGGGCCCATAACAGCCACTGTATATCCTTAGGAATCTGGGGAGCATTTGTCCCCTGGATTTCCAAATGGAGGAAGAGAGCACTCTGCCTTCCCAGGCCGGGGTCCCGCTTCTGCAAGGCAGGATGTACTGGGCCTCTGTAAATTGTTTGGAAACTCCTTTATGGTTTGTGAATATTTATATGCACGAGGAGCTTAGGAGATATCACTGGGTGGTCTCCTTTCAAGGAGCACTTGGTAACAGGGCTGTACCCCTGGGGATGATGTCTCAGAGCCCTGGGGGCTTCTTGGGGCAAGAATATCCAAACAGGGTTCATAAGATATCCCCAAGACATAGAAGGGCACTAGCCCAGCCCTGCTACTAACAAGCCTTCTATATGGGAACAAGTATTTATAGCACCTACTATATGTCAGACACTGGGCTAAGTGCTTTGCAAAGATTCTCATTTGCTCCTTACAACCACCCAGAAAGGCGGATGATGTCATTATACCATTTTACAGTTGAGGAAACTGAGGCAGAGAGAAGGGGGGGTCAGTGACTTGACTAGGGTCTCACAAAAGTGTCTGAGGCTGGGTTTGAATTTGGGTCTTCCAGTCCCAGGACTCCATCCACTACACCACTTAGGTGTTCCAGGCTCCTCATCCCAAAAGGCAAACATTGGATGTACCCTAAGAAGGTCTGGGCCTTAGCTTGGGAAAACCTTAGGGCCTCAGGCCTTTCTATCCACCAGACAGCTAAATCTTTCTATACATGTGGTCTACCAAAGTGAGCTTCTTTAAGAGCAGGTCTGACTAAATCCCTCCCCTAAACAATAAAGCCCTGTGGCTCCCTATTGCCCCCAGGACCAAATGGAAACTTCTTCCTTTGGCTTTTAAAGCCCTTCCCAGCTCGGTCCCTCCCTCCTTTCCAGTCTTCTTACAGCTCCCTCACTCCCTCCTCGCTGCTCCACTCATCTTCCAAGTATCTGTCCCCCATGCCTAGAATTCTCTCCTTCCTCATCTCCAGCTCCTGACTTCTTGGGTTTCCTTCAAGTCCCAGTTAAAACTCCTCCTCTACAAGCCTTCTATGAGATTATCTCCAATTTGCATCCCCACCGTGTATGTACACACAAACACTTGATTTGACTTCCCCGGAGTCTGAATCCCGGACAGCACAGGCTCTATTTGGAGCCTCAGAATTTAGCAGGATCCTGGTACATAGTAAATACTTAAAAGCTTCATTCATTCATTCATTCATTCATTTTCATCCATTTACTTATAAATTTAACTGAGCCTTATGAACCTATGCACTTGTAGGGTGGCTGATGATTGAGTGGAGGGGGAGGGGAAGGAGGAAAGAAAGAGGAAGGGGAGGGGAGAAGGGGGGAGGGGGGAACTCTTTCCCATCTTGGGTATTGGCTAGGAGCACTTTGCAGATAATAAAAGCTCTAAGCAATGGGGCTGTTCAAAAGAACAGGGGTCAGAAAACTGAGGTCCTAATCTTGGGCGGGGGGGGTGCTCAGTTTTCTTCTCCATCAAATAAAGGGGTATACTTGATGACCTCTGAGGCTCTTTGGGTCCTTGGCCCAGGCTTTGTCTACTTGGCTCCCAGATGCCATTGGGGTTCTTGTGTGTGTGTGTGTGTGTGTGTGTGTGTGTGTGTGTGTGTGTGTGAGAGAGAGAGAGAGAGAGAGAGAGAGAGAGAGAGAGAGAGAGAGAGAGAGAGAGATTGGACTGTCCCTATGTGTATGCATGAACAAACAACTTATGTATGTGCATGTATATGCCATAGTATGTACATGTGAGTGATGGTGGGTGTGACCAATGTTAGTGTAAGAGAGAATGTTTGACTGCCTTGGTGTGGGTGTGGGTGAGAGAGAGAGAGAGAGAGAGAGAGAGAGAGAGAGAGAGAGAGCCATCTCATTATCTACCTGTGTGTGACTGACTGTCTCATCCACTTGAGTATGGGAGGGAGGGTGTGAGCCTGCTCCAATGTATGTGAGTCGTGTACTTACGAGAGTGTCTGGGACCGAGTGTGAGGCTGCTTCGGGGTGTGTGTGTGTGTATGTGTGTGTGTGTGTGTGTGTATGTGTGTGTGTGTGTGTGTGTGTGCGCGCGCGCACATGTGTGACTCACACCTACGAGAATGTATGGGAAAGTGTGTGTGTGTGTGTGTGTGTGTGTGTGTGTGTGTGTGTACACGCGTGTGCGCGCCTGTGCCTGTGCCTGAGAGAGCTCGGGAGGAGGGAAGGTGGGAGCGCCCAGCCCAGCCTTTGTCCCCTCCCTCCATCTCCTTCGTCCCTCCCTCCCTCCTCCCTCCCGGTCTCTTCTCTCCCGCCGGCCGCAGCAGCAGCAGCAGCAACAGCAGCCTCCGCTATCTCTCCTGCTTCGGTGCCCCAACCGCTCCCCGCGCTCCCCACGCTCTGCGGTGCCTGGAAGCCGGCTCCCGGCCCCGGCAGCATGAGAAGCCTCTCCCTTTTGCTCCCGTCTCGCTTCCAAGCCTTTACCAGTGAGTGCCCGGGAGACCAGGGGACTGGGGCGTTGGGGAGGGGGCGCCGCTGCGCTGGGGCTCCAACCCCGGTAGCTGTGCCCGGGGAGGGGGCATCCACAGGAGCAGCAAAGCCGGGGGGGGGGGCGTGCTGGTCCTCGTGTCTCCTTGGAGATGCGGGGGGCTTGGAAAGTGGGCTGCGGGAGAAGGTGGGGTGGGCTCTGACCCCACATCTCTCCTCTGTGAGAGAGAAGGGGCCCGGCTGCCCAGGGAATTCACTCAAAGCACAGCCACAGGCCGGGAGTTAAAGAAGGGTCTTCTGTCAATCCGAGAGCGAGGAGGGTTGGAAGGGGCAGGGCGCCCCAGCCCAGCCCTTCCTTTCTATGGGGCTGAAAAAGGGGGGAGGGAGCTGCTGAGCAGTCTGGGCTGGCAGGTAGCAAAGACAAGAGAAACAGGCTCTGACTGGCTAGCCGTTGCCCACTACTCACCCCCAGCCCTGCTGCCATCCGCATTCCCTTTCTTTGAAAAAAAGCTATTTGCTGTTCAAATCAGAATATGGCAGGGCTCAGGTCAGGAAGGGATTGGGAGGTACAGCCCCACCCCTTATTTGACAAATGAAGAAACTGAGGACACAAAGTCAAATTCTATTCCGAAATTCTCACAGGTGGAGGGGGCAGCAGGGGCAGAGATTGGAACCCAGGGCCTAGGGTTCTCTGCCCCCAAATGTGGGGAGCTAGTGAGGACATGGTCACTCTCAGTGAGTAACATGAGATCTGACCTAAAGACAGACCCAGAGAGACAGAGAAAAAGACAGACAGACACGGAAGGACAGAGGCAGAAAGACACAGAGAGATGGAAGCAGACGGAGAAATAGACACAGTGAAACACAGACATAGAGAGGGAGGGAAAGAAAAGGTGAGATAGAAAAGAGGGAGAGACAGAGCGACAGAGAGACTGGGAGGGGAGGGGCAGAGAGAGAGAGAGAGAGAGAGAGAGAGAGAGAGAGAGAGATGGACAGAACAGCTAGCCAGATACACCTAGCTAATTACAGTCACTTTCCTTACTCCAGCCAGTGGAGCAGGGAGCCCAAGTGGCATCTCCTTTTGGCAGATGTACAAAGAAATTTTGAAAGGTAAAGCAAGCTGCCCACACGGTCACAGGCAGGAAGTCACTGCCCAGGCTCACCCAGCTGATATGTATCAGAGGCCCGCCATGCCCAGAGCTTCCTGAGCCCCCGCTATGCATCTCCTCCACTGATTATTGCCTGATGCAGAGTTCTCACAACACCTCTGTAAGACAGACAATGCAAGCGCAATGATTTCTGTTTTATACAAAAAGAAAGCAAGGTCCAGAAAGGCCCAGATCGCAAAGCTGGGAACAACTCCAAGCTGCTTCTTTCTTATAAAGAATGACAGGCAGCATCAGAACTGGAAGGGACCTCAGGGCTCTTATTGTGCAGGCCTAGAAAGGGGGGGCAACAGCTGGTTGGTTTTTCTTTTGTGGGTGGGGGTTTTGGATGCAATCAGGGTTGAGACTTGCCCAGGGACACACAAGTAGTGTCTGAAGCCAGATTTGAACTCAAATCCTCCTGACTTCAGGGCTAGGGCTCTAGCCACTGCACCCCCACAGGTGGTATTTAAGATTATCAAAGCATTTTACACAGCTGTTTCATTCATAACAAACTTGTGGGTTAGGCCAGGGGTGGGGAACCCACTCAAGGCCACATGTGGCCCTCTAGGTCCTCAAGTGCAGCCCTTTGATTGAATCCAAACTTGGCAGAACAAATCCCTGTAATAAGAGGATTTGTTCTGTCAAACTTGCACTCAGCCAAAAAGCCACACCCGAGGACCTAGAGGGCCGCATGTTCCCCACCCCCAGGTTAGACATTATTATCATCATCCTCACATGGATGTGGAAGTGAGGCTCAGTGAATGTAAAGTGGTTTTTCTTAGGGCCCCAGTGATAGCAGGTGTCTGAAGTGGATTCAAATCCAGGACCTCCTGAATTGCCCAAGGCCACAGAGATTGTAAGTGTCTAAATCCTCTGAGGCTCTGCTCTTACCCTTCCAGGTTGGCTCTGCATTGCTGCCCCATTCTTCCCCCTCCTTCCTTTGGGTCCATCTCACTATTCTGTTTGACCTGAGGCCACTCCTGGAAATCCCTTTGTCCAAACTGTGTATTCACTTCTCTGTGTCCACGTGGTTTCCTCCCGATGAAATGGAACTTCCTTGCGGGAAGGAACTGTTTCACTTTGGTCTTTGGGGCATCCTCAGCACCCAGCCCAGTGCCAGGCACCCAGGGGCCACTTAATAAATACCTGATGACTATGATGATACAGCTGCAATGAAAGGTGGGGTACTGTGTTTGAAGGTGCCTCCAAAGCTGGGGAAGAGCTGCCTATTCGTGGAACTCATTACACTCCTGACATAGATCCTAATAGAGGGGGAAACAAGAGAACGGGACTCTGAGGACGTGAGTTCTAATCCCGGCTCTACCACTTACTCCCTAAGCGGCCTTGGTGAGCCCCTTCCCTGATGTCCCAGTGAGGAGAGCAATGGATGAGATGCTCTAGAAGGCCCTTTCCAGCACTGTTACCTCCAAGTCACTCTCATTATTTCTTGGTTCAGTTGGCTTTTAGTTTGGGCTCCGTCTTCACTCTCCTCTGAAAGGACCATCTTGTGGAGGAAGCAATAGGGGGAAGTTTCTGGGAAGCGTGTACCCAGCCCAGGTGATTAGAGAGAGCTTCCCAGAATGGGAATGGGCTGGCCCAGGAGGGAGGGCGTTTTCTGCAAGAGGGGTCTCCAGATGTCCTGAGGCCTCTTCCAATTCTGAACTTAAGTGATGCTTTCTGAGCCAGGTGTCTGCTGGGCCTCCTTTTCTTTGATTCTTTAGCCTGGCTTTGGGCAGGACAAGATAGGCCAGGACTAGTGTGCATCCCTAATTTCCTGAGAGTGAGTCCTGCGGCTGGGGCTGGCCATCATTCCCCATAGACTGGGCCTGGCCCTATGCTGGCTGCACAGGTTGGAATCCTTGGCTACTAGGGGCCTTAGCTGTAACCCCTAGGAATGATGACCTGGAAGTGGCTGATAGAGTGGCAGTGACCTTGGACAAGTCATTTCCAGCTCTGGGCTTTGGTTTAGTCCTCTGTAACAGGTGCTAAAATGCAGGGAGTGCTGCCAGGGCTTACATTCTTTCAACAGGTAGAAATGCCGAAGCTCAGTAGCCAGGTCATGAGGCTCTGGGGATGCAAACACAAAATCAGGCCCCACCCTTAAAGAGTTTACTTTCTATGGGGAAAACTTTCCCAAGGCCCTGGAGGGAGGGAGGGAGGGAGGAAGTAGCTGGGTCCGGACCTTAGCCGACATCTTCTCCCAGTGAGGAGCACCCCTGGCGGACAGGGACAGGGGAGCACAGTCCAAATGGGCTGGGGAGGTAGAGTGAGCGGCAAACTCCAGACCAGACGGCTGAACAAACGGAGACGAGACAGGGTGCCTGGGCAGGGGGCTTTCTGAGGTGGAGCTGGGCTGGAGAAAGGGCAGAGGATAAGGAGCTCCAGAGGTGTCGGGGGTACCCCCAAAAGCGTCCTTAGCACCAAGGTGAACTTCGATCTGGACAAATAGCTCCTAGCTGGGGAGAGGGGCTCAGTGCAGCTGCCGCTGAAGCGGGGAAAATGGCCGAGCAGCCGGCCCTTTCTGGGCAATGTCATGGCCAGGGCCAGGCTGCCCATGGAGATTGATGGAGCCCTCCCTGGAAAGGGCTTGGTTCCCCAGCCCAGAAAGTTGGCCCGCTAGGCCTGGAAGAGAATCAGTGCTTGGGGAAGACAGTAAATCTGCCTGAGGGCTAAGCACGTTTCCAAGGCCCACAGGATGGGGGGAGTTAGGTCAGAGAGAAGACACATGGCTGGGGGGGGGGGGTAGGTGTGCACAGCTTGTGGTTGGGAAACTCAGCTCAGTCTGGTTTAGGCTCCTCTAACTAAGCAGGGTCACAGGGGCTGCTGAAACCCCTCACCCATTCCCCGCACACTTACACTTCTGTTCCCTCCCTATGTTCCTCTTTCCCCTCCTCTTTCTGTCCCTGCGTATCTGGGTTTCTAGAAAAGGAGAAAACTCTGGCTTGGCCTGGCCTGGCTCTGGGGAAGTCCTTTAGGCTCCAAGACTTTACAGAACACTAGACGCTCTTGCATCTCTAGATCTACAGGACCTTGTACCTCTGATAGACTGGGTAGGACTCGATGATTCTGTAGGTACATACACTGATGCCCCATAGCTGCTTCATTTTGCCCATGCTATCTCCTTGATCCTACACCTATTGCATGGGCGTGGGCATTATGCCCCCCTAGCCCACAGAATCAGGCCCCCAACACTACCCCCTCATCCTAGGGCCACCTTCTGCAGAGAACAGAAGCAGGAGCAAGAAAATGGGAAATACTGTGTAAATGCTCCCAAGCCCCTGAGGGACCTCTCCTTCTCTTCCTTCTTTTCTTCTTCCTCCTCTTCCTCCCCCTTCCCCCTCCCTACTCCTCCACTTTCTCCTCCTCCCCTCCCATCTCCTCTTCTTCTTCCTCCTTCCCTCCCCCTCCTCCTCTTCCTCCCCCTCCCCTCTTCCTCTGCCTCCTCCCCCTCCCTCCTCCTCCTCTTTCTCCTCCTCCCCTCCCCCTCTTCCTCTTCCTCCTTTTCTCCCCTCCCACCTCCTTCTCTTCCTCCTCTTTCCTCTCAGTCTTTTGCCCTCTCTTCCTCACTTTCCTCCTCCTTGTCCTTTTCCTATTCTTTCATCGTTGGCATTTTAAAATAATATTGAATAGGGGCAGCTAGGTGGCGAAGTGGATAGAGCACCGGTCCTGAAGTCAGGAGGACCTGAGTTCAAATGCAGCCTCAGACCAAACACTTCACACTTACTAGCTGTGTGACCCTGGGCAAGTCACTTAACCCCAATTGCCTAAAAATAAAATAAAATAATATTGAATAATTTTAGAAAATGAACGCCTCCAGCCAGGAGTCTGGCCCCTTGGGTTTGCTAACGCTCCCAGTCTTCCATTCTCAGTAAATACTGCCCTGAAACACACACACACACACACACACATAAACAAACATACTGATACATGGCTATCATACACTCACACACAGACAAATCTGATTACCACATATACATATGTACAGAAACCGGCCTTGGTCTGAGCCCTGGGGATGAGACCAGGGAGCAGAGGGAAGAAAGGGAAGGGACAGAGGAGGCAGGCTCAAGTCTCCCCCTTGTGCCCCTGCCCCCAAGCCCATGGGTTGCCCTCTGTATAAAAGGCCTGCACAAGGAGTAGGTGGCCAACAAGACATCCCAAGCCTGGGCTGGCAGGGCTAAGGTCAACACAAGGAGACAGAGCTCAGCTGGTCATTTTTCAGACTAACTCCCTTCCTCTTGCCAAAGCAGGTTACCACCATGACAATGCCAAGTGGGGGGGGGGGAGGCACTACAGAGAAACCCTGGGAGGGGTCAAAGAGTGAGGGCAAAGGATGGAAGAGAACGAAGGGGGAGGGGGAGAAATTGGTGTCTTTTCAAAGAACAGTAACTATGGCTCACATGTAAATAGTATTTTATCGTTACAATCCATTTTCTCACTTGATAATCAAGTGATTAGACCTTTGACCCAAGAAAAGCGAAGCATTCTTCACATATTAGACATTTAAAAAAAAAAAAAGAAAGACAGAAAGAAGGGAGGGAGGGGAGGGGGGAGAAGGAGGAAAAGAGGAAGGAAGGAAACAAGCAAGCAAGGAAGGAAGGAAGGAAAGAATGGTGGGAGGAAGGAAGGAAGGAAGAGGAGAAGGGAGGAAGGGAGGAAGAGGAGGAGGGAGGAAGGAAGAGGAGGAGGGAGGAAGGAAGGAAGGAAGAGGAGAAGGGAGGAAGGGAGGAAGAGGAGGAGGGAGGAAGGAAGAGGAGGAGGGAGGAAGGGAGGAAGAGGAGGAGGGAGGAAAGAAGGAGATCATTTTATAAAAGGATGAACAAAGCTCGTTTGAGGCAGACACTCATGATCGTAGGCTGGCAGGTCCACTATTATCTAGGTTATCCTTAAGCAGTTACCTCCTTCCTTCCCACCCTTCCTTCCTCCCTTCCTCCTTCCCTTCCTTCTTTCCTCCCTCCCTCCCTTCCTTCCTTCTTCCCTTCCTCCCTCCCTTCCTCCCTCCCTCTCTCCCTCCCTCCCTCCCTTCCTCCCTCCTTCTCTTTCTCTCTCCTTCCTTCTCTCCCTCCCTCCCTCCCTCCCTCCCTTCTTTCCTCCCTCCCTTTCTCCCTTTCCCCGCTTCCTTCCTTCCCATGGAGCCTGGTAGTTGGTCATGCCAATGCCTGTAGACGGGAAAGCTCTGAGCGAGCACAATCTAACGGCAGGTCTAATAACGAGTCATCAATTGGCGACAAAGTCTCTAGTCCTGCTCATAGGCCTGTGGTTTGTTGACTGCATTCTTCATTCAGTTAGAAGTTAGTGAAAATGGTGTTTTTTCCCCATTGAAGTTCATGGATCCCCTGCCATCTCTGGCTTCCAACACCACCACCACCCTAGTCCCTGCTGAAGACTGCAGAGTGAAGCTAATGGGGGTGGTGGGGGAGAGAGGAGGCAGTCATGGGCGAACAGCCCAGGACCCAAAATGAACCAGACAGGCTGGAATTCTGGCCCCAATGCAGCCTGATAAAATGTACCAGTAAAGGGTTGGCCCGGGTATGCAAGATCAAATGAGCTGCCCAGTCACAGGTAGGTTGAGATATGACAAAAGAGAGAGAGGCTAGAGAAAGTGCTTACTACAAGGTGCTGCCCCTTTAAATACTGAGGACACCAATACTAGTCATCAAGACAGCCCTTGCCCTCAGGGTGCTGACACTCTAATTCGAGAAGTCAATCCAGAAAGGAAACTAGAAAGGGGATGGAAGGTGGCCTGCCTCGGAAATGGTGGCTGCAAAGATGTAGAGGCCTGGTGCCTGGCAAAACAAGGTCTGCTGTGGCTTCCAGTAATCCTAATACGCCAAGATGCAGTTTCAATGGTCCCTTTTGCTTGTACATTATCCTCATTTCTAGATACATTCCTCCTCACTCCAAAACCTGTCCTCTGGACAAAGAAAAACTGTTAAGCAAAGCCAACCAGCCCATCTATGATGGGCTGTGCCCATAATCCACCCTCACCCCTTGTCATCATTGAGGCCAAGATCTGGTCATTATAATTACATTGTCATTATCAATTTCTTTATTTGCCTGTAGCTGTTTTCCTGGTTCTGCCTTCTTCCCTCATCTTTTCCTACAAATCTTTGCATATTTCTCTGAATTCCTGATGTTTGTGGTGTCTTAGTGACGTTTGATCCTACAAATATATCACAATGTGTTCAGTGTTCTTCTGACGGGCAGCTGCATTTCTCTACTTCTTTGCTACCACATTTGGGGGAAGGATCAGGGAGCAGAATGACGACTGTGCCACCGAAGGAGCAGGAAAATGAGGTGGGCTTGTTCATCCTGGAAAAGAAAAGCCTTAGGGAGAGAAGGGCTCACTTACTTCCAGTACAAGGTCATGGCAAGGAAAGGGCTTTGTGAGAACTGTGAAGCACTAAAGGACCGTGATATCATGATATCAGAAGGGTGTCTAGGCTAGGCAAATGTAATTGATTGTTCTCCGTGGCCCATGGCAGCAGATCTTGGCTGACTCTCTAGTACAAGGAAGGTGGGCTAAGAAAAAGAGCACAGTGGGGGCTCTCCCCCTGCTGACTTCTTGTCTAGTAAGAGCTTCAGAGGGCGGACAACCGTCCAGTCACTACAAGCCGCTTTTATCCACTCCACTCTTCCCTTGCATATGCTGAACTCACCCGTGACTCAAGGTTGAGAAGAGAGAAAGAAGGGCAGATGCTCTGGCAGCTAAGACCTGGGACAGAGCTGGGGAACATCAGCCAGGTTCCCCAGGATTGAGTACTGGCCTTAGAGTCAGGAAGACCTGATTCCAAAACCCCATCTCCCACACTTCCTAGAAGTATGACTTATGAGCAAGTCACTTACTCACTGTATGCCTCCATTTGCCCATTTGTAGAATGGGTCTATAACACCTGCGGTGCTCACTTCATAGGCTCATTGTGAGGTTCAAATGAGAGAAAATACATTAAGTGCTTTGCAAACCATAGAACAGTTGGATAAGGTCCCACGTTCCTTCACAGTTTGTCATGGTAAAAATACTGATTTTTTTTTTCTTTTCCCCAGAGAGCAAGGTGGGAGGGAGGGCTACCTGGAGGGCAGTTTTGCTTAGATAGATGAGCTGAGTGGGAGTAAAGAATTGACGATGATGCCTAGGTTTCAAGCCTGAGCAACTGGGAATATGGTGGAGAATGAGAAGGAACCAAGGAAAAGGGGAGGGATGGAGGAGGTGAGAGATAGAGTGATTTCTGTTGAGTTTAACATAGCTACAGGACAGGCAGTTTTAGATGTCCATTTGGCAGCTGGTATTGTGAGACTGGAGTTCAGGAGAGAGGTTAGATCTGGATAAATAAATTGGAGAATAATTTGCATGGAGATGATCATTAAGCCCATGAGAGCTGGTGAGCTTACCAATAGAGTAAGAGAAAAGAGTAAGGACAGCCTCCTTGGGAAACTCCATGGGTAGTGAACATGATCTGGAAGAGGATCCAACAATGAGACTAAGAAGGAGCGGTCAGAGAAGTAGGAGGAGAACTAGGAGAGAAGAAGGAATCCAGGAGGACAGGGTGATCAGTGAAGATTGGAAAAATGTCATTAGATTTAGCAAGAAAGAAAAAAATTAAATTAACAATTTTTAAAAGATGTAGCAAGAAATCACTGGTAACTTTGGAAGAGCAGTGTCAGTTGAAGAAATAGATTGGAGAAGAGAGAGCTCATGGTAAATAGCCTCCATTTTCTCCATCCATTGGTGAAGTCCTCAGGTGAGAGGGTAGCAAGAGGCACAGTCAGGGTAATGGAGCCAAAAGAAGGGAAGAAGAAAAGGGCCAAGGCTTAGAGCAGCCACTTTGGGAAATGGTATTTCAAGGAAGATGTTTTCCTGGGTAGCCTTGAGAACCCAGTTGAGATTTGATGACAGGAATTTGTAATGGGTCCAAAAGTCATTCCATTTTATAGGAACTTAAATTAATAAACACATTTCAATATAAAAAGAACAAAAAGAACAAGAAGAGTTGTGCATGAAACCGTGAACTTCTGATACCTGGTTTGATTTTTAAAAGTGTATGTCACTTTGAGGAGGGAAGAAAGCCATAACAACATTTCCCCATTTTTGTCTCCTCTTCAACTGCTTTCTTTTCTTCTGGTTTTAAAAAAACCAATTACATTGAAGCTTGCTCTTTCTTTCTTTCTCTCTCTCTCTCTCTCTCTCTGTCTCTTTATTACTACCCACTAACTCATCCCCCATAGAAATATTCTCTTGTAATAGGTATAATAAAGGAAAATAAATCAACACTTGGACTACGTCTGAAATTGCATACCCCATTCTGCACCTGTAGCTTCATCAGCAGTCATGATTGGTCACTGGATTGATCAGAGCTCTATAAACTTTAAATTTGGTTTCCTTTGCATTATTGCGGTTATTGTGAAAATTGTTCTTCCAATTCTTCTCATTTCCCTCCTATCCATTCATACAAGTGTTCTAAAGTTTCTCTGAATCAAATTTTTTTTTTGAGACTAAGTCTCCATATTTCACCCAGGCTGAAAGTGCAGTGACCACTCATAAGCCCAGTCCCATTAGTGGTCAGAACAGAGATTCAACCTGCACTGTTTTTCCTGACGTGGATTGGTTCACCACTCCTTAGACATTTGGTGGTACCTCTCTCCAAATTAGGGCTGGACTTGGATACCTGATTGGCTTAATATATCATTTCTTATGGTGCAATAATATTAAATTACATTCATATAATACAACCTTTCAGCCATCCTCCAATTGATGAGCACTCCCTTAATTTCTAGTTCTTTGCCAGTACAAATAGATATTTATAAGTAAATATATATAATATATACATATTTCTATACATCTGTGTCTTTTTCCTCTTTCTTTGATTTCTTTGGGATGTATACCAAGTAGTAGTATCAGTGTTTCAAAGGGTAGGCAAACTGACTTTTGGGGCCTACTTCCAAATTGCTTTCCAGAACAGTTGGACCAATTCACAGTTCCACCAACACTACGTTACTGTGCCTGCTTTCCCACAGTCCCGTCAGCATTCGCCATTTCACTCTTGTGCCATCTTTGTCAATCCAGTGGGTGTGAGGTAGAACCTTAGGATTGTTTGAATTTGCATTTCTCTAATTATTAGTGATTTGGAACATATACTCATAAGGTTGTTGACACCTTGCTTTTCTTCTTTTGAAAACTGCCTGTTTATATCCTTTGTGGGATATAAACGTCTTCCTTCATCATTCAGCAGCTCAAAAATATGAGTGGAAGTGCTAGGCCCTCACCACCACTGGAAGAACACATGAAGCAAAATGACCCCTGGTAAGGGACGCCCTCTGAGGTTCCTGCCTATTCTTAGCTTCTACAGGAATACAATATAAACAAAAGGCACCTGAATGACTCTAAGTTGGGCACTTTGGGTAATGGGGTGAAAGGGGGTCCCAAACATACTCTGACCCCACCTTCCTCAACTCTTTTTTCCCCAGAGTGTCTTCTGATCCTTGGCCTCATTGGGAGCAGCAGCAGCCACCAGGCCTGTCCCCTGGGTCAGTTCCCTTGTGGTAATACTACCATCTGCCTTCCTCAGCTCCTTCACTGCAATGGCCGTCAAGACTGTGCCAATGGGGCTGATGAAGAAAACTGTGGTGAGCCTTGCCCTTTCCCATGCTCAGGCCTCCTCCTCCTCAGCGTGGCAGGGGGTCCAAAAGTGGCTGGCCCCTCTCGGGCTTTCTGGTAGCTTCTAAACCCAAGCTCCTGCCTGGAAGTCTTATTAGCTCAGGCTATCTTCTGCTTTGTCCTCTGGGAGTTGAGAAGAGGAAGGAACAAGAGAGGAACATTCTTCACTGCCACTTGCCTTGCCCTCCTGCTTCCCTCAGAGGGCCTCAGTTTCCTTATCATCCCCATGCAGTCTTTGGGGTGCATTTGGCTGATTTGAGTGATGGTCCTGCTTACATGTCTTCTTCCTTCCCTTTGGTCCTTCCAGTGGACAGAAGTGGGTGGCCACACCTCTTGGACCTGCTTCAGAGAACAAAGGGAGGTCGAATGAGGACTGAAGAGAGACTACAGGAGTGCAGTAAGTATCTGCCAGGCAAGGAATCGGGGCTTGGTGCTCCCCTCTCTGAAGCTGAGTCTACCCTCCCCCTCCCTTCACTGCATTACCCACACAGCCCCAAGGCATCGAGTGCCAGGCTTGGAGTTAGGGAGACCTGGCTGCAAGCCCCACCTGCCACATATCAGTTGTGTGACCCTGGGCAAGTCTCTAAGACTGGCAGGAACCTGCACTTCCCCCATCCCAATGAAATCACAGGCTGGAGCAAATTAATATAATGATAATACTACTACCAAATAACTCCCTATCAAGACTAGCCTGGCCAGGCTACGTGTAGAATATCGAGTTCCATTCTAAAAACCACAATGACAAACTGGGATGTTAAGGGATTGGAAACTTCCTTCTATGAGGAGTTCTATCAGGAGTTCAAGGGACTCCTGAATCTGGAGTCTAGACCCTGTGTGGCCATAGGCAAGACATCAAAGCTCTCTGGGCCACAGCGTCCTCCTTTGTAAACTGAGGGCAGTGGACCCTTCCAACTCTAAAGTCTATGATCCTGTAAATCGGGGATAGTTAATCTAAGAAAGAGAAGCCTTATGGGGGATATGGAAAGCGTCCTCAAGTATCTGAAAAGCTAGCACATGGTAAGGACATTATACTTTCATGTGGCTTCAGAATGGAGTCAAACCAAGAGGAAAGGTCCAGTAGCTGGCACAGTGCCTGGCACATAGTAGTGCCTGGGTCTGATTGTTTGATTACAGGAGTGCAGATAAATATTGGCATAACACAATGAAAGATGGAACTGTCCCAAAGTAGGATGTATTAGAAGGTAGTGAGATCCCCATGACTGAAGGCCTCTAAGTAGAAATTGGATCTCATAGAAAGGACTCATGATGTCTCAGGCAGGAGCTGAGAGGCTGCCTCTCAGGCCCTCCCAACTCTGAGATCTTAGGTTGGGGGATGGGCACCATTATCTGCCTGTGATCCTCTGTGTCAGAAGCAATGCCTCAGTGCCTCTTCTCCATGGGAGGCCCCAGAAAGGGTTCCCAGGTGGCCTTTGTACAGCCCTTTTTATCAGATCTTCATTATCTCCTAATTGCCTGGTCTTTTTCTACATTTCTTTTGTTAAAGGGGCATTATTTGTTTAATGAATGCAGGCTGTGTGTCTCAGGGGATCTTAAGGCTGCGCTGACATCCCTCCTGTGCTTTTGCTCTATGTCTGTGCTTTCTGACCCTCCTCCCTCCCTCATCACCCCCAGCCCTGCCCTGAGTTGGCCCTGATTCCTGTGCCACCTCATTGTGAAGGCTAGGGCTCCTCTCCGTGCCCAAGGTTCTCTGGTATTCCCTCCACTTACTTTCTGCCATCCCGGGTCATTGCTGAAGCTTCCCTCCCCTTTGTCTCCTGTTTCCAGGATAGAGATAATGTGATAAGATGAAATAAGAAGTGTAACAGGTCCTACATAAATGTTATTATGATTATGATTATTGGTGATATAACAACTTGCATTTCTGTAGCACTCGAAAGTGGACAGAGGACTTTCTCCACAAAAGCCCTATGATGTAGAGAATGGCAGGATTATTCTCATTCTTCAGATGAGGAAACTGAGTCTAAAAGAGGTTAAGTAGTTTGCCCAAGATCACATCGTTGTGACTGTTTCTAGTCCCCAAGCCTCTCTGATATAATGCAGAGCTTTTCTCTCTTATTCCGGCTCACTTCAGGGTCGTCAGCTATTCTACCATCTACTACGGAGGCTGCTGTTAGGAAGCCTCTCCCTTGCAGGTTTCACTTAGTTCTTTCTCCTCGTAGCGTGAAGGTGACGCTGGGCTCTTGAAGCTCATGGGAGCAAAGAACAAATGTTGTCAGGTCCTACACAATGGGAGAGGCTCTGAGTGCGAGCCCAACAACATGCTATGGAGCTTGTGTCCAAAGACCAGGAAAGGAGTCGTTCCTACAAGGGAATGAATGTTTGTGTGTAGACATGGGAATCTGCGTCAGAGTCCAAAGAGACTTCAGAGGCTTCACCCTCAAAAACACAGCCAGCCACTGGCTACCCAGGACAGACATTTCACAAGTTATGTGCAAGGTGTTGTCCTTGGGGATATACAAATATGAAAACAATAGCCTGCCTTCAAAAAGCTTACAATCTAATTAAATGTAAGATAAGCCATACAAAATACTGAGTATAGAGTGAGAAGACTGAGGTTCAGATTCAAACTCTGCTGCTTAGCACCTCTGTTTCCTTCTCGGTAGCATGAAAGGATTACAACAGGTGGGCATGAGAGCACAGATGTACTTCAAGATCGCAGATTTGCACTTTTCCCCATGTATTCTTTCACTCCTACATGCCATAGGAGACCATTCTCATGGACCACACACACATACACACACACACACACACACACACACACACTCACTCACGTACTCCATGAATGGGTCCTTCCTCCTTGGCCCCTGTGCCATGGCCTCTCCATGCTACCAGAAGATCTGAGTGGAGCTTCTATTAAAAACAGTCAAAGAGAGGAGAGAGGCCGGGGAGGGGGGGGTGTCACATGCAAAAGGCCAGGGATTCAGTAGGCAAAGACTTATGGGGTGGTTCTCTTCAGAGCTGAGCTCCCATGAACTCCACCCTACAGATGGTTCTCATCTGTGTATTGCTTTAATATATACCAAGTACTTAACAGCAAACAGAAGTGGGAGGTGAATTTATGCCCATTTTACAGAGGCCAAAACTGGAATTCAGAGAGAGATGCAACTTTCTCACAGTCACACAGTGAGTCTGTGTCAGAGATGTTTTAAACTCAACTTCCATGGCTATAGATGCCAAATTCTTGCCCCAGCCCCACACAGACCCACGGGCATTCTTTCAGGAAGTAAGGGAGATGGGTAAAACATACAAAATCCCTCCCCAGCTGTCTGCCTTCTGAAGCTTCTCTCCTTGAGCCCCTGGGCCCTCTGCTCTCTCATTCCCAGGACTGGAGTTCTACCCCAAGGGATGCAAGTGCTGGGGGCACACAGTTGACTGCATGGCTCAAGGGTTGAGCGGAGTACCCATGGATTCTGACAAGAACAACGTGTCCCTTCTGTGAGTTCCAAGCCTGGCATTGGGAGGGTAGAGATCTAGATGACCCAAGCTGGATGGGCAGGTCTGGACCCTTTTGTCTCCTCCTCTCCAGGAACCTCCAACACAATCGAATCCACCAGCTTCAGGACAAGCAGTTCATTGGCTTCCAGAGCCTGGAGGGGCTGTGAGTACAGCCTGGAAGCTTTGCCTTTCCCCTTGGCTGCCCCCTCAGCCCTTGCTGAGCCATCTTTCTCAGCCTTCTATTACTATTAGGGCCAGCAGAGGGTACTTCTCTTCCCACCCCTGTGCTGGGTTCTTCCCTGTGTGGAATTCTGGGGGTGGGGGGTGGGGGTGGCTGTGCCTTTGCGTGCACCTGGGTGGTTGGCCATGTCTGACACTGCGCCCAGGCTTCTGGCCTGCACACCTGCTCCCCCTCACCCTAGCGCCGATAGGACCTCTACCTTGGTGGGGGTGAAGCTGGAGCTAGGGGTCAGAGAGTACAGGGGTGTAGGGGAGGGCAGGCTCTCTGGCCCTTCACCATTTTGCTGCCCGTGGCCATGGCTCCCTCCGTCCCCCTGGTCAACCCAAGGGGCCTGTCTCCCTAAACCCCCTCCCTCTTGGAGCTTGAAGAAACTACCCCAAAAGAGAGCTCTCCCCTTGTGGACCTGGAGCTTTGGCAGGGATGATGGCAGCTGTTCTTTCAGGATACTCAGCCAGTCTTCAGTGGGCATTTTGACTAAGTCAAGTGAATGAGCATTCGCCAAGGTCAGAGCCTGTACTAAGCTCTGCGAATGCAAATGAAAGCCTGAAAAGGAGGCAGTCTGAGCCCTGAAGGAGCTTACCATCTAATAGAGGAAGACAACACATCAAAGGGGCTTGGTGGGGAGGCAGAGGCAGGAGCAAGGGCAGAGCCCAGAGAGCAATGAAGAAATGAGTGTGGCTGCCCTGGGCTCCTTCCTCCAAATGGAGGTCTGAGAGGAACTGACTCGTCAGAGGCAGCGGCCGAAGGCATCTTCAAGGATGAGGAAGCTGTTAAATCATGGCGAAGATAAAGTTCAGAGTCAAGAGTGGAGCCTAGAGATAATGAAGGACCAAGAATAGATTGGGTACTGGGGGGGGGCATGGCAAGTAGAAAGGGGGGTTCTGATTGGAAGGCCACTGGGAACAGGTGATCTTTATCTGAGAGAAAAGAAGCTTGGTGGTGGTGGCAGCGGCAGGGTGGGTGTGGGGGGCGGGGAGGAACACATGCGTGCTGTCTCCATACATGCAGAGCATCACCATGTGGAGGGGGGCATTGGCTTGTCTTCTTGGGCCCAGAAGGCAAAGCATGGGTGGATGGTACAGAGAGGCTGATATTGGCTTAGCTGGAAAAAAACTTGCATTGGAAGAAGAGTTCTCCAAAGCGGGCTGCCTTGGGAGCTAATGAGATCCTCATTATTCTGGGTCTGAGGAGACTGGGTGCTCCCTTGCCAGGGATAGTGCAGAAGCAATTCCTGTTCAAGTGGGTGTAGACGCCTCTAGTGGCCCATCTACCTCAAAGAGTTGGTGAACCTTCCCCATGCCTAGAACTCGAGCAGAGGCCAGATGACTGCATAGTGGCTCTGGTGTAAAGGAGCTTCTTCTGGTGTCGGGTAGACTGGGTAAAGTCCCTGGGGATTCTGGGCTGAGAGGTTTGAAATTGAGACGACTATGTACCTCACAGCCTCAATGGATCTCTTCAGTGTGGCCATGCCTTCCACCAGTGCAGGTCACGCCTCCCCCTTGGCTTCCTGTCTGTGATTTACGTCCATGCATTCTCACAAAGCCTCCCAAAAAGCTCTTCCTAACTTGACCGAGGCCTTTGAAGCTCTTTTGGATATCACCGTTGGTTGGGCTGCCCATCTCATATTCTTTGCTCTTCTCATCTGACCTAACCCCTTCCTTTCCTAATGATTCATTTCCTGGATGACATCTTCCATGCCATTCATGGCACACAAGTCATCTTTGGGAAGATGTGAGGAGCCTCATTACATGCCCCCAGCCCCACTGCCATGGTCTCTCACTACCTACAGTCTGGATTCTTGACAGTGGTGATATTTACAGCCACATGACCTCCCTAGGAGAAGTTTGGGCTCACTGCAGTTCTGTACAGTTTCTCAACCCCAACTTCTGGTCCCACTCTGGGCATCCATAGTGATACTGGGGAACCCTTGACTCATAACACGGCTGCCTCCCTATTGCATGTTGTCCAATCATTGTTGAGCAAAGTCAACTCTGAGACCACAACTATCAAGAAATCTTGTGTCAACTAACCATCTACATCGGAGACCCCTGTGGAGGAGGCTGCTTCCTGCTCTACCCAAACCAAATGTGGCTTTGAGGTCAGGAAACGGAAAACTCACTAGGATCTTGGAGCCTCAATCAATAGTATGACTATCAAGATGTGGTTGGCTAGAGACATTTTTCTTTTTTACAAAAGCCTGGCTGTTGCCTTCGTATAATTGCCTTGAAGATAACCTAGTAGGAAGATCAGGTGGAGACCACTTTCCAAACAATTTTCTAGAAACAAAAAAGTGGCACAGAGTTCAGTGGCCAGTACCTTCTCAGGCATCCTTTTGTCATTAGTCTATCAGTGATTGTTTCCATTCCTTTAACATCTCTCCCTCTTTGACAGATCCTGAAAACTGATTCTGGAGCGCCTTCCAAATTGTGCTGCATGAAGTGTGATTTCTTCTGTGGTTTCTTGGTCACTCTCCCCCATTCTAGGTGACTTCATCTTTTTAAGTGCTATTTCCCCTTCCTCGTGAGCATCAATCAGTGAGGTCTGAGAGTCCAAATGTGGCGTCTTCACTGCCATTGATGAGGAGAATCCATTTCTGTAAAATATTTCACTGGGTTTTCATCTTTTCAGATTCATCGACAAATGCTTCATTACGTGACTTAGTTGGGTTTCCTAACAAGCTTTCTATAGGCTCCTTTTCCCTCCACTGCTTTTTGCCATTCTGTGAATCTTCCACTTTCCTTGGCTTCCACATCTCTTAATGAGTAGACAAAATCTTTGCTGATGTAATTTCTATTCACTTATTTGGTGTAAAGAGGGGCCATAATCAGGGTCAACATCTTTACTTTTATCAGTTTTCCCTTTTTCAGAGTGGAAACCATTGCAATTGCCTCATCTTTTTCATTTGGGAGCGATTTGCCCTTTGCCCCAACTAATCCATAAGTCTGTCGATAGAAAGGTGCTTCTGATACAACTCCCCATCCACAATCAGCCATTCTCTGTTATAGCCGGTATGCTATTCAGGGCTCAGCCCATCTGGCAACTTCAAGCTCTTCTTGAAGAGAGCGTCTGCTTGTGCGGCTCTAAGTCTTCTGAGTTGTCTACGAGCTTTGGCATCTTTCATTTCCAAATCCTAAGCCGTGTTTCCCAATCTTCTTTTCTCTTTTCCCACGTGACTGTCTTTGTGTGAAGATCCCCAGGCACCAAGGGGGTATATGTTGATTCAGTTTGGAGGACTTAGTCAAATCCTTCCTAGATTTCCTCCACTTTTCCATGCACAGTTATCTTCATTGTGCTCATCTTCCTCAGCCTCCTCATGAGTACTACAGGATGAGATCTATAACTAAGGGTCCTCTGGCCATTGGGTCCCTAATGAAATCAACTCCTTTGTTTCTCTTCTTTGGAGCATCCTTCCATTTGGCAGCATCTGCTTATCTGTTTTTCTGGCTCCTGGTTCATATCTAGTGAGAAATGTCAATACGGCCGCGCTTCAGTTCCTCTGCTAGTATTTCAACGTGATGGCCGTTGAAGAGAGATCTCCCAGTCCGAAGACCAGATGTTGATGCTTTGCGCATAATGCTAAGAATGACACCATTTTTAGAGTCTCTTCCTCTTTTTCCACCCCCGGATTTGTGGTCATTTTATATTTTTCTTTATCTTTTTGCTTTCACGACATCTCTTATATGCATCCCATATTGTCGCCTCTCCCCTAGACTATTTCAGCAACCTCCTGGTTGGTCTCCCAGCCCCATTCTACATCCTCCTAAAACCCAGGTGTCACCGTGTCGCTCTCCTTCTCAATAAACTCCAATGGTTCCCTAGTGGTTCCAGAATCAAATAGAATATCCTCTGTTTGGCTTTCAAAGCCCTTCCCAACCTACATTTTCTGTCTTATTCCACCCTCCTCCTCTCTGTGTACTCTACAGTTCAGTGACACTAGCCCCCGGCTGTTCTTTGCATACCACCCTCCATCTCCCAACTCTGAGCATTATCCCAGGCTGTCCCCCAGGCCTCCAGTGCTCTCCCTCCTCAGCTCTGCTTCCTGGTCCCCTTTAATGCTGATTGCGCTCCACTTTATCTATATCTACAGCTAGTTGCTTGCATATTGCTCTCCCTTTAGAACATGAGCTTTGTCAGGGCAGGGACTGGTTTTGCCTTCCTTGTCATAGGGCTTGGTACATAGTACGTACTTACTCAATGCTTATTGACTTCACTACCTGGGAAGGCCACACTCATCTGGGTCCCTGAAGTAGGGAGCACTGGACCTGCCCTATGTGGGCACCAACCTTAGAAGCCATTGAGTCCAAACCCCCTTATTATACAGATGAGATAGCTAAGGCACAAAAATGGTAAGTGACTCTCCTAAAGTCACACAGTCAGAGAGGCAGGATTTGAACTCAGGTTCTCCGATTCTAAAGCCAGTCCTCACTCTGTTGTACTGCCTCTGAGCCTGGGCTGCCCTGGGGTGGAGCAAAGGATCCGCAGACAGCTCTCAGCCCCTTTCTTTTGTCCCCCAGCTTCCTGCAGAACAACGAGCTCCATTCCATAGCCCCCGGGGCATTTACTGGCTTAGCTGAGCTAAGAAAGCTGTGAGTAGTCCCTCCTTGGATGGGGGAAATGGGTGGTGGACGAGAGAGAGCCATGTACCTAGGCATATGCATAGGGCACAAGAGAAGAGAGTGTGCTGGGGGGAGGGGGCAGAGAGACAGAGAAGGGGCCAAGGACTGGACCATACCAGACTGAGAAAGCTGTGAGTGTCCCTTCTCTGGTTGGGAAATGAGGTTTGGACCCCCGGCACAATGGGAGCCCAGTTTGGCTTTCTCCCTATGGCTATCATCACTGGCCCCAGCCTGGGCACTGAAGGCCAGGAGGAGGGAAGGGGGGGGGTCCTGGCTGGGGCCTTGCCCTTAACTAAGACCCTGTCTCTCCCTGGCCTCAGCTTCCTGAGTCACAATCGGATCCACTCCCTGGCTCCAAGACTCTTCCAGGACCTCTGCCACCTGGAATGGCTGTGAGTTACCAGAGGGAAGGGCAGGAGAACCTGGGGGTCAGGAGGCAATCAACTGGGGGAAGCAGAGACAACCAAGTTGGGCTTAGCTCTTGCTGAGCGCAGCTGACCATGGTAGAGGGGAGGATGGGATAGTACTTGGGTTCCCATCTCCATTTTGAATTTGCTGTCAATTCCAGAAGGGGTCTTCTCTGAAACTTGGGTGTACCCAATGCACAGATGCCAGCCAGCCACAGGTCCTTGTGTGAAGGTGGGAAAAAAGCCCCACTGGTTAGGGAATATGGTACCTGTCTCCTCTTGCCTACTGGGCTGGGTCCCTGGTACCTCCCTTTGCCTTCTGTCTCTCTCTAGGATGCTGGACAACAACCAGATCACCGAGTTGCCACCTGACACCTTCCTGGGACTGAAGTCTCTGTACTTTCTGTGAGTCCTAGTCATGACCCCCTTGAGGTGCTAGAGCACCCTGGGGAGCACAGACACTGTTTGTGTATATGGGGGGGGGTGCATGTGGGGGGAGGGGAAGGGGCCACACTGGAGAAGGGAGGGCTCAGCGCACAACTGGTCATTCAAGAAGACTGCTCCGCTTTGCTCCATGCACAGAACGCACAGACATCGCTTCCCCCCGGTCCTTTGTGCTTGTCAAGACTGGCTGGTTCCTGAAGGCAGACACAATGGCTTGTGCTGTGGATCCCCCAGGGCAGTTTCCGCACCAATCATTTCTTCATTCCTTCCTTCATTCCACAAAGCTCTTGTCACTTCTTCCAAGGCTCAGTGCTCAGTGCTAAGAGGGAGACAGGAATGAATAGGGCCTAGTCCCTGACCACAAGGAGCTCAAGTCTCTAAGGGGGTAAGACAAAGAACTGGGCTGCAAACATGGTGATTAGCGCCCAAGACAACAACCTGTGGGAAATCTCAAAGGAGGGAGGCATCACTTCCTGCACTATGAGACCAGAGATGGTGTTTGAGCAGAGCCTTGAAGAATATCACAGCCGGGGAACCAAGGATTGAGGTGGTTTGGGGGACATAGGGTTAGTCTAGGGGCCCGGTGGGAGCTAAAAAGCAGACTCCTATGCCAGCCAAAGGTACTGCGTGAGTGCCGGATCCAGGGCATGTAGCTGGTGAATACGTGAGCGATGCCACCCATTCCTCACCTCCTCACGATGTCGAGCTGTCACTGCCTCTTACTGCACATCCACCGGCCTGGCTCTCACTCTACACCTGCCATTGTCTGCCATTGTGTGATCAATTGGCTTTCCCTGTATGAAATTTGCTACTGTCTGTAGTTGTCTGCCTGTCACTGTATGCTGCGCCGTACCTAGGAATTTTGGCGTTTGGGGCAAGTTCCATTTTATTGGGGGGGGGGAGGTAGAGCGTCTAGAGTGTCACTTCTGTTCAGCCCATGGCTCAAGTTGACCAGAGCCATAGGTCCAGTGAGTTCAGGAGGCCGAGCTGTCGGGATACCAGCGTATCTAGGTGACAGCAACAAGGATGTAGACAGGACAGAGTGCGCCTGTTGTATTGTTGGGTAGTGGTGGAAGAGGGAGGGTCCCAAAGGAGCAGTGGGTTGTGAGAAGGAAGCCAGAGCCTCCTCCTGGTCCTGGATGTCAGGGGACCAGAGAGAAGAAAGACAAGCCTTGAAGGAGGTACCAAGAGGTTCCATATCTTCAAGAGAAAGGTAAGTTTTCAGTGAATGCACGTCAGAGGACAAGGCATTCCGGAAGATGCAATGGAAAGGGAGGGCAGAGAAGAGGAGGGACTGGAGATGACTAGGGGGGAGCTGGGCAGGGGCCACAGTTGGGAAGAACTAGCAGGGGAAATGGGTTCTGAACCCCAGGGCCTCTCCTCCTCAACTCTGAAACAGTCCCACAGAGGCTTCATTTTGTTCTTAGTTACAAAGCAAGGCAGAGAGCAGCATTGGTTGGCAAGTGGCCTTCTGGGGATGAGTCATTTCCCACAGGTACCAAGAGTACATGGAATGCACGTGCTAATGCTGGGTCACCATCCTTAGAGATGGCTTGTTGTGTCACTGGCCTCAGGGGTTCACACAGAGGGGGCTCTCTTAGGGTTTTGGTTGTTCTTGTTCAAGAAGGCAAAATACATGCTGGGGTCACTTACACTGAAATGGAGTCACTCATGGCAAGCCCCCTCTGCCACCACAATATTGACCATTGCAATAATTGATGGCAATTTGTGGAATGCTTGGTCTGTGCAGGGCAGTGTGTTCGAGGCTATGGAGACTGAGGGAGACACTCTGTACCCTCAGGGGTGGTGAGCACCCTATTGCCCTGGGGATCAAACCAAGCTTCACCAGTAATCCCCAGCGATTCCATGTGTCCCACATGCCACAGGCCTCCAGGCCAGTTGGAAGGCTTCAATACTCTGGAGCTTAGCAACAAGAAGCTAGCTGAGAGGCCAGCACCAGGAGAGAAAATGTGCCTCCCAAATGATGGCACCTGGGACATCCCCAGTCACCTCATGCTAGTTCGTTTTACCTGTATGCCATTTTACTCCCACAGTCCATCTGTTGCCTTTCACCAAATAGCGCGGGATCATAGGATCAGTGTCGTAAGGGACCTTAACCTAATCCCTTAATCTTATCGAGGAAGAAACCTTCAAGAAGTGAAGGACTTGCCCAGAGACCCGCGGGTATTAACTTGGCAGAGTCAGGATTCAAACCCAGGTCCCTTGTACTCCAAATTCAGCTCCCTTTCCACTGCTTTCCAGTGCACAAATACTCTTGATTGTCTGGCTAGCATTGTCTCTCATCATACATCTGTCATGGCTCCCATTTGCCAGTTTCTAGCTCAGTGTGGTCTTGCTGAAGGATACCCTCTGCCTTTGCATATTGACTGACTATTTCCTGTCATCTGTTGGTTTTTTAGCTGTCTGTATGTTGTAATGACTTGACCCAGAATCACAGACTCTCAGAAACTGTGTGCTGGAAGGGGACTCCAGCCCCATCTAGTCCAGTGAATGAGGCTTCCCCTCTACAACATTGGCCACTGTCTCAGCTGCGTCTTGGCCATTGTCTTCGCAAGTCTGACTGTGCGCTGTCATTGTTTTCCTGTGTCTGATCACTCACGGTGGCTCCAGTCATTATTTGTCTGTTCTCATCTGCCTAATACAACCCCACGAGGTCCCACAGCTCAGAAGCAGCCATGGGGACTTAATACTCTGCTGTTGCTGCTGTTATTATTAACAACAGTAATCATAGCTGGCATTTCTAGAGCGCTTGAAGTCTTACCAAATGTAGGACAAATACTATCTCATTTGATCTTCACAACAACCCTGGGAGGTGGGTGTCATTATAATCCCCATTTTACAGTTGAGGAAACTGAGGTGGACCGAGGTGAAATGACTTGCTCAGGGTCTCACAGCTGATTAAGTGCGTGAGGCTGGATTTGAACTCAGCTCTTCCTGACTCCAGGCCCAGGGCTCTCTCTCCACTGCACTGGGTCCCAGGTTCTTCATCCACAATAAGCTGTTTGTCTGCCCATCTCCGTCTGATGTCCTCTCTCTGCTTTTGTCCTTGTCTCTGTTTCAAGTCTTCCTTCCTCCCTTCCGGTCACTGAGCTCAGCATTGTGGAATTTACAGTGGATCCCTGCCCTCAAGGAACTTCCATGTGCCCCAGTGAGCTCTCTAAAGCAATCATTTTAGACTCTGCCCCTTCCCTGCTCAATAAACTCTGGTGGCTCCCTATTGCCCTGGGGATCAAACATAAAAGTCCTTCGTGACCCTTGTAGCCTTATGTCCTCTCCTGCCTGGGCCAACCCCTCTGACCTTGCTCTACATCACATACGATGTTCCATTTCCCACCTCCATGATTTTGCATTTCCTCCTCACTGCCTCCTCTTATGTCTCCATGTGTGCCTGTTCGCTCCCCCAGTAGCATCAGCCATCAGGCCTTTATTAACAGTTTCCTATGGGCTGAGGGCTGGGTGTACAAAGAAGGTAAAAACTTGATCCCAGCCCTCAAAGAACTTCCATCCTAAGGGGAGAAACAAGTAACTGCCTCAGGGTGTGTATCCCAGCTAGAGGACTGAGGCAGCCACTCCTCCCTTTGGCTTTTTTGGCTTTTGTGTCAATATCCTTGGGATGTCCGATGTCCACAGTCCCCACACAGGGCCAGGCACCCAGGACACAATGGAAGAGCCTTTCCATGCGGAGTGATGAGAGCTAGATTTTCCATAGGCAGAAATGAGATGAGCTCAGTGAGGGAGTTGGGGGGGGGGGGGGGACAAGCACCAAATCTAAGCTATGACCCTTGACAGAGGAAAACAAGTAACTGGCCCTTTGCCATCCAATTTGGTCGTGATCTAAGGAATAAGGAATATTAAAGGGAAGCTTAGATAGATCAAATTGGGCCTTGAAATGCTAAACAGGTGTTTAAGCTTGCTTTATCCTATAGACAATGGGGAGCCATTGAGGGCTTCTGAGCAAGGGAGTGACTTGATCAGAACTGGAAATGGATTCCATTCCCTTCAACAAGTACTAATTTAGAACTCAGTATGTCTAGGGCTGGAGGTATGAAGGTCAAAGGAAAAGTAGCTCCTGGCCTTCAGGAATTGGTCTTCCACTGGAGAGTGCAGTGTTTACACAATGGAGGCGGGCTACAGGGATGAGCCTTGAAGGAAACTCAGGATTCCAAGAAGCAGCTTCCAATGGGTCAGCACAGGTGGGGCTGCCCCTGTAGGCCAGGTGAAAGGTACTCAGGCTTCCACCTAGCAGTGGAAGTAGCTGTAGAAATCAGGAGATAGCTATGGAGATCTTGTGGCCCTGGGGATAGCAGGACTGAGCAGCTGGTCCAAGCCAACAATTCACAGGGCCTCCTCGTTGACTAAAAGGCTAGAGCTCCGAACTCCAGGGATTGGTGAAAGGCCAAAGTTGGGGCAGGCATTGAGGTGCAGTCTATCCTGAGCACAGCTTTGGCTGACCGTCTGTCTACTGTCCCCAGCTGGTGTCAGTCAGAGAGAGGTCAGGGCTAGGCATGGAGATCTGGGAAGCTGCAGTCACACAAAGGAGATCACCGAGCCTGTGGGGGGGCCCATGAGCTCATAGAGGGAGAGAGAGGAGAGAAGGGCAGGGGGGTGGGGGAACCAGCCTTTGATAAAGGGATAGTGAAAGGGCCAGTGAAGACCAAAGACAATAAGAGAATCCTCAGAAGGAGTGTGTGGGGTGGCTCTCTCAAGCTGACAGCACACACACCCTCAAAGTGGATGGACCCAGAGAAGAGGTTAGCACAGGCTCAGCTCAAGGAAGATCAGGGACTGCCTGAAGGAGTATTGGAGGGGGACTGGGGAGACAGGGGAGTGATATGTCTGTAAAAAAGAAAAGTGAATAAACCATCATTACAAAGGAAAACAATTAAAGGCAAGCACCTTGTAACCCTTAAAGTGTTCTGTAAGTGGGAATAAGTACAAGGAAGGAAAAGTGGGCAGTCAACAGCATGGTGCTTCGGGATAAGGCGGGAGGTGGAGACAGCTAAAGGCCTAGACGAAAGAAGAGTTGGGGTGAGGAGCAAGTAGGGAGGGGAGAGAGGCAAGGAGGGAGGGGAGAGAGACAGGGGAGGGGGAGAGCAAGGAGGGAAGGGAGAGAGACAGAGAGGGAGGGGGAGAGAGAAAGACAGGAAGGGAGGGGAGAGAGAGAGACGGGGAGGGAGGGGGCAGAACAAATAAGTCAATGGTAAGGCAGAAACAATGGTAGTGGAAAGCCTTAGCAGGGTCCAAAGAAGGGGCATGATCATATTGGTGTTTAGATAAATAGAGGGAAAGGAGTCAGGAGCAAAGGGAAGATACAATAATCATCGTCATTAGCATTTCCATGGCTCTTTAAAGTCTGCTAACCCTTTATAAGTATCTCATTTCATCCTCACAACAATCCCTGGAGGGAAGTGCTATTATTATCATCCTCATTTTACAGAGGAGGAAACTGAGGCAGACAGTGAAGTGACTTGCCCAGGGCCACACACCTAGTAAGTGCCTTAGGCGGGATTTGAGCTCAGGTCTTCCTGACTCCAGGCTCAGCACTCTATGCACTGTGGCGCCCCCTAGTTGAGAGGAGCAATGACTGGTGGACCAAGGTCCCAGAGGACTGAGGTGGAAGGTTTGGCTCCAGCTGGAAGAGTGAAAGCAGCAGAGGAAAAGAGGGAGGGTGAAAAGGGAGCCAAACCGTGGAAATGAGGAGTTGAGGGATCTCACGCTGGATGGCCCAGATCCATAACAATAAGAGCCCCTGTTTATATAGAACTTCAAAGTTCACAAAACACTTCACACACCCTGACCCTGCCAGACCTGGGTGCTAGGCATCTCCAGATCTTATTAGCCCCCTTTTTACAGATGAGGAAAAAGATTCAGAGAAGGGAGAGGACTTGGCCAGGGGCACATAGCTGATTACCATCGATGTCAGAGGTGGGAGTCAAAGGCATGTCCCTCCTGACTTCCCAAGGCCAGCATTCATGTATCCCAGAAAGGCAGCTGCCTTCAAGCCCTGTCACTGCTCCCTCCTCTGGGCCCCCACTGTTGGAGTTGCCTGGGATTCTTGTTTCCCTCTGGCCAGAGCCTGGCTCTTATGCCTCCCTTGTCCCCAGCATAGGGTCTCCAGGTAAGCATCAGTGCAAATGTTGAATGATGGAATACATTTGGTGGGATAGATTTTTCTCTCCCTCATTTACTAGACTGTACGTTCCCTGAGGACAGGGACTAGGTCCTTCCTTTTCTTGGACTCCCTGTAGTAACCTGCCACACAGCAGGGGCTCGGTTCAGACTGGTTGATTGATTGCCTTCTGCCAGGTATCTGCTCAACAACTCACTCAGCAAGATGCCCACCCCATCGATCTGTGCCGAGATGCCCGAGCTGACCTGGCTGTGAGTGTCTGCCCCATGGGCCTGGGGGTGAGGGCAGTGGCAGCCAAAGGTGTTCTGGGCTTAGAAGGAAGGACCTGCCTTCCCTCCTCTTTCCTACTTTGCTGAGGGATGTGGAGCATCAATGCCTATTGGACTCAGTGTACCTGAGTGGGCTGTATAGACCTGGGAGCCATAGACTGGAGGCTCACCTGCTCCCTGACCTTAACCTCCATCCCAGACCTTCTGACTCTCAGTCACCCTGGATCATCAGACTTAGAACTAGGAGGACCCTTTGAGAACATCAGTGTTACAGAAGGTACTGCAGCCCAGGGGAATGAATTGACTTACCCAAGGTCACACATGTTAGTAAGTGGCAGAGTTGGAATTTCACATCCAGGTCTTCTACCCCCCCCCTCCAATATTCTTGCATGGCTATTCTTACTTTGGGCCCATCAACTGACTGGGGGAAAGAGGCCTCTTTTCTCTGTCCCCACCATCCCCATCACCCATACTCCTCTTTCCTTTCCCTCTCCCTGCTCCTTGCACTCCATTTCTATCATGCCTTTTGCCCCCCTCTCCCTTCCTACTATTCTCCCTCTCCCTACCCCCTTTGCCCCCCTCTGCCTTCCCCCTTTTTCCCCCTTTCCCTCTTTTGCCCCCCTCCCTGCCCCCTTGCCCCCTCTCCCTTCCCCCTTTGTCCTGTCTCCCTTCCCCCTTTGCCCCCCTCTCCTTTCTTTTTAGATGCAGCAGCCCCATGGCCCCACTCCAGAAGCCAGCATTGGGGCTGCATTGTTGCTGGAACACCATGAGCCCACCTCTGCCTCCTCTGGAGCCTGAGGGATTCTTTGGTCTAGATGCAGTGGAAACAACACTCAATTGTTCAAATCCTACCTCAGCTACCTAAGAGCCAAGTGACCTTGAACCTGGACCTATTTGCCATCTGTAAAGGGGTTGTTAGTAATTTGGAGACGAGAGGGAGACAGACAGTGACAGAGAAAAAGATCCTTTCCAGCCCCAGTGCTCTATGGTCTCTTGGGGCCCAGAGGCCCATGAGGTCTTTCTGTCCCTTCCCCACCTTCCCACAGGGACTTGGAGAGAAATAAGCTGCAGAGCCTGGAGGGCTCTGTGTTCCGGGACTGTGGGGCCTTCACCGTGCTGTAAGTACGCCCCTTCATGCTCTCAGACCCCTGCCCAGCATCTGGAGGAGGGGGTCAGTCACCTTCCCCATCCTCTCAATTCTTCCTTTCCCCAGGCATCTCCCCCAATTTGGCATTTTGCTCAGGCCTCAGTCCCAGGGCCAGCAGAGCCTCCTGTTGGAATGCCTCATGAGTATACACGGCCCACAGCACTCCCATCCCACTGGCAGGAACCATGGCCACACAAGACAAGGACATTTTCCTTTTCCAAACCAAATCCTGAGCTGCTCTAAGATGTGCCCTAAGCCTTGATGTTGCCCTGAACCCCTTCCTTCCCTATCCAGCCCCAGCCTAGTGAGGGGATCCGTGCATCCATCCATCCATCCACCCATCTACCCACCCTTCCATCCATGTGCCCTCCCACCCATCCATCCATCTGCTGTGGTGGCAGCAGCTCTTGGCTAGTCCTAGGTACCGTACATGTGTTCTGGGGGCAGGCAGGGTCCAGTGTGGCTGACCCTAAAGCTGAGTTATGGGGCCTGCTGAGAGCACACAGTAAAGTAAGCAGCTTAACATAAACACTAACATACACAGAGAATAAATCTCAGGCAGGATTTGGAGCCCAGCACTGGCCTGGGAGGAAACAGATGGAGGGAGGAATCTCCTACTCTGGGCTCCTGCCAGCTCTTCTCTCCCTCCCCTCCAAAGCCCCTCTAACTGTCAAGGAGAGTCCACAGAGGTAGGAACAAGAGGCCTTGGAGGCCAAGGCCACACAGGTAGGTAGGAAGTGAGAAAGCCAGGATGATCAGAGTCACCATTTGGATTGATGCCTCCCAGGCTGCCCTGCTCCAAATCCTGGCCCTGCTGCTACCTCCGGTAGGTCCCTTCATTTTTCGTGGTCTGTTCTGTAAAGTGAAGGCATGGGATTTGATGCTGAGTTCTATTCTGGTTCCAAATTGAAGGTGCTGTCGATGAGCACCTTAACAAGCTTCCTTTCCTTGAAATTGGAGCTCATCTCGGGGTTTTCTGCTGCTTACCATCCTCTACCCCTGGATCTCTAACCTTTTTTTCCCAGCTCAGGCCACCTGCTTTTTCTCCACAGGTGTTCAGGGCCCCTGGCAGCCAAGCCTCCATCTAGCATCTGGCTTGCCAGAGATCCCAGAGGGCTGGCTCCCACTCCCCATCTCTTCCCAGTCCCCCATGGTGAGGAGAATGAGACCTGCCACTATCCGGGGGGCACCTGGACACGAACACTCCCTGTACCTACACAGGAAGTCCTTTCCATGACCTGGCTAGTGCAGCCCCTAGGGGACCTTGGAGCTCCAGACTTGGCCAAGTGCTTGGGCCTGAAACCTGCCCCTTCCCTGCGTGTCCCTTTGGACCTTTCCTGTAGCCAGCAGAGGCACTGGGCTATACTTAGGACCTAGCCTTTCACTGCACCCCCTACAGTGGTACAGCTCAGAAGAGCATGAATTACCATGCCCACTTCATGGATAAGGCATTTGACTCTGAAAGAGGCAGAGACTCACTCACTTAAGGCAGCACCAGACTTGTCATCCAGTACTCCTCCCTCCCCACCTCCGCATCCTCCCAGCTGTGAGGTGGGATCCTGTTCAGGCACCTGGATACCCAAAAGGACTTCACCAAAGCGGATATCTAGATCACATCTCCTCTGTTCCTTCTCACCCCAGGCTCTTCCCAGAAGTCCTGCCTAGGGGCTCTGCCTCCCTCTTGGCCTCGTGCCATGTGGCTGCCTCCCCTAGGCTCTCTGCAGCTTCTTCCCCCCAGCGTTTTCCTGCTGTATTCGTGTCATGTCTGTGTCTCCTTGGAACATGAGCTTCGTGTTTGTTCCCTTTTCTGTATCCCCAGCCCTTACTTAATGCAGCTCCTGGCATACAGTGAGTGCTTAGGAAATACTTTATGACCAACTGACTGACTAGTCTGGGGTGGGCACCATGGAAGATGGAAAGGGAAGAAAGGGACTTGGGGACTGAGAGAGAGGGAGAAATCTGGGCCAGGAACTGGACGGAGGTGAGTCAGCATGGGCTCTAATGGCACACAGTGAGAGGCCTTCTGGCCCCAAGGCTGCTAACTCACCAAGCCTGGACTGGGGCCCCCACTGAGCTCTGTCTTCTTGCCTCCTTCCAGAATTCTTCGGGGGAACTTGATCAAAACAATTGAGGAAGGGACCTTTGCCGAGCTTCCTCGCCTGGTGGAGCTGTGAGTGTCAATCATCCCTGAGACGGGGCTATGTTGTCAGGGGTTGGGGATGGGGGGGTGGGCTGAGGAGGCAGAGACTCCTCAGGAGCTGACTGGAGATGTCTCCTTATGTCCCATTGTAGGACAAAGAATCAAAGAATGTCAGAGTTGGAAGAAATCTTCTTAGGATAGAGAATGTCAGGGCTGGGAGTGCCTTTAGAACAGAGAATGGAGGAGTCCCGGGGTCCTCAGAACAGGCAATGTCAGAGCTGGAGGGCACTGTCCCTCTATCGACCACCCCCAGCCCCACATTTTGAATCTGGAACTGCTTTATCTCCCTGCAGAGACCTGTCCAACAACCTCCTGACAGAGATGCCTCCGTCGCTGTACCAGGGCCTCCAAGACCTGCAGATGCTGTGAGTTTGGCCTGCTTTGGTTATCTAAGGGCATCCACAGCGTTGTTATGACCGGAACCCAGAGCTTGACCCTCCTTCTTATCTGAGTGCATTGGAATTGGTCCAAGGTCACAGCCCTTGTGGTTTGAGGGGTGAAGGATGAGAGGCTTGGGGGAGGGGGAAGACAGCCCTGGGGCATCCAGACTCTGGACTATTCCCTCAACAAAACAGAAGGCAGTGGTTTCCCTTCAGCCCCACTGAGTGCTTCCTTACCCTGACACCATAAAGCCTCTGGTAATAGAAGTGACATTGCTGGTGATGAGACCAAGCAGGGTGTTATGATGAGGAAACTGAGGCTTAGAAGCCAAAAGAGCTGCTCATCACCCCGGGGTGATGCCCGGGTTGGGCCATGCCACCCCAGCCCCTCCAGGCCTCTCTGCTTTCTACTCACAGGAACATCTCTGCCAATCCTCTGAAGCAGATCCCTGTGGACCACTTTGACAGCCTCCCCCAGCTGCACTCACTGTAAGTGGAGGAGCTTCTTGGCCTAGGTTATGGGCAAGAAGGAAATACTAAAGGCCTGGGATTTGGAGACGCAGTCCAACCCTGGGGTTTTATAGATGAAGAAACTGAGGCCCAAGGCTGCTAAGTGACTTGCCTAGGTCACATAGAGTCAGTTTCCCACGACTCCAGTTCCCAGATTCTTTCCTCTCAAGGGGCAGCACTGGAGCAGAGTGGGTAGGACTCAGTGGCAATGTTCTCCACCTCTTCCTTTCCCTCTTCTCACTTCAGGAGCATGGAGGGCATGGAGATCCCCAACATTCAGAACCGAATGTTCCAGAAACTGGCCAACCTGTCCCACATGTGAGAGCCTGGGGGGGCGGGGGGACTGGCTGAGGACTATGGGATGACCCCTTTACTGAACCTCATTCTCTGTGGTCAGGAGGGTGGGGGGAGTGCTGAGGTGAGAGAGTGGGGACAGAGCTTTCTGTGGAGTGTGAATCTCCCTCCACTGGAAGAGGGGCTCCTGGGTCTTCCCAGTTAGGGAGGTCAGTTTTGGGGTGCACATGAGGGCAACACTTGGTCATCTGAGAAGGACAGAGGGCTTGTGCTTGGCACTGAGTAGGCCCTACGGTTTAGGAAAAGGACACAGACAAGTTGGTCAGACCATCCGGAGAAGGGGGAAGGGGCCCCAGTCCTTGCTTCATAATAACAAATCATAACGGCTAGCATTTCTATGGTGTGGACTGCACACCAGACACCGTGCTAGGCACCTTACAGATATCCTCCCATTTCATCTTCGCAACAAGCCTGAGAGGTAGGTTACATTCTGGTCCCCATTTTACAGTTCAGGAAACTGAGGCAGCCAGAAGTTCACTAACTTACCTAGGGTCACACAGCCCAGAAGTGTCTGAGGCTACATTTGAACTCAGGTCTCCTTGACTTCAGGCCAGGGCTCTGTGCGCTGTGACACCCCCTAGCTGTGTCTGAGAATTGACTGAAGGAACTGAGGTATGCTTAGCCTAGCTTAGAGACGCAGAATGGATGTTTTGGGATATTTGACGGGTTGTCTTGTGGAAGAGCTACTAGAAGCCGAGGTTGCAGAGAAGGAAGGGCCAGGAAGGCAGATCTAGGCTCTTTTAGAAGCTAGTGGGTTCGCTCTCATTGTGAGTCCACAGTCAGTCCACAAGCATTTACTAGGCACTGTGTGTGCTAAGTGCTGAAGATATGACAAAAGCCAGAAACAGTCCCTGCCCTCAAGGAGCTTACAGTCCAATGGGGAGCCAACACGCAGACAAATATGTATAAACAAGCTTTATACTGGGTAAATTGTGGTACAGTCAAATACAGTAGAAGAAAGGCACCAGCATTAAGGGAGATCCAGTCAGGGACTAGGCTTCCTGGAGAAGGTGGGATCTTAGCTGAGGCTTGTCAGGAGACAGGAGGGAGAGCATTCCAGGCATGGGGACAGCTGGAGAGAATGCCCAGAGCCAAGAAGAGAAGGACAGCGGGGAGGCCGGGGTCATTGGATAGAAGGGGACGTGGTGAGAAGATTAGAAAGGGTGGAGGGGGTGGGGCATGAAGGGCATTGAATGTCAAGGAGAGCATCTTGTATTTGTTCCTGGAGGCCCTAGGGAGCCCCTGGAGTCTACTGAGTAAGGGAGTGACCTGGTCATATTAATACTTTGACAGCTGAGTGGGGAATGGAGTTGAGTAAGGAGCCACTTGAGGCAGGAGCTACTGTGATAATCTAGGTCTGAGGTGATGAGGAGAGATGTTACAAAGGTGATATGGATGGGATTTGGCACCAGCTTGGACACGAGAGGGTTAGAGAGAGTGAGGTATCAAGGATGACATCTAGACTAGGAGCCTGGGGGACCAGGGAGCATGGTGGGAAGAGGGGAGAGTCTGGCCAAGAAAGACGACCTCTCGTGTTGCTAATGTTTCTTGTTTCTCATAAATATATTGAGTTTAAGATGCCTACCAGACATCCAATTTGATATATCTCATAGGCAGTTGGAGATGTGAAACTGGAGGTCGGGAGTGAGGTTAGGGCTCCCTCAATAGTTCTGAGAATCATCAGCATAGAGCTAAAAATGAAATCAATGGGAACTGATGAGATCATCAAGTGAGATAGTATGGAGGGAAAGGAGAAGAGGGCCCAGGACAGAGCCCTGGGGGTCCCCCACAGTTGGCCAGTGCAACCTCAGTGAAGATCCAGCAATGGAAGATGAGACCCAGGAGAGGGAAGAGAGCATCCAGCAGAAAGGGGTTATCGGCCGTGTCTGAGGCCACAGAAGGGTTGAGGAGGATGAGAACTGAGGAAAGGCCACTGGATTTGTACTATCACCTTTGGAGAGAGCAGTGACAGGTGAATGATGAAGTTGGAAGCAAGACTGCAGAGCGTAAGGAAAAGAGGGGGGGCAGCTAGGTGGCACAGTGGATAGAGCACTGGCCCTGGAGTCAGGAGGACCTGAGTTCAAATCCGGCTCCAGACACATGACACTCACTAGCTGTGTGACTCTGGTCAAGTCACTTAACCCCGATTGCCACACATTAAAAAAAGAGAGAGAGAGACGTGCGGTGGGGAGAGAGAGAAGAAGTGGAGGAGCCTTCTCCACTTTGGCCATCCAGGGAAAGACAGCCACCTATCAATAGCTACAGGAGAGCTGGAACAACTGAGAGAGGGTGAGGGAGCCATGAGCATGTTTGTGGGCGGCAGACAGGAAGAAATTGAAGATTAGAGAGAGAAAGGGCACCATAGTTTCCTGGAGGAGAACTGGATGGAGAGAGAGGCGGTGGTGGTCCTGGTCCCACCCCTAGTCCTTCATTTTCAGAGGATAGAGGAGAGTATGCATGCTGAGGTTGGCTAGCCACCTGGTGGATTGAGTGCCGAGCTCAGATTGCTGAGGAGTGAGAAGAGAGGAAGCAGAGGCAGCTATTGGAGGCATTTGGATGAGAAGGGGGGGGGCGGGGATAGAATCCAAAAGCTTGAGGGGACAGCGAGCTCTGGGAACCGTCCTTCTGTCCTCACGTGTTCAAAGGCTCCAGGAGGTTGAAACTTGGAGGGGAAGCTATGGGGGAGGAGGGTTAGGGAAGCCTTGGCCAGCCTGCCTTGGCTTTTTGTAACCCCCTTCTTTCCCTCTGGCCCCGCCCCCGCAGTTACTTCGACCACTTTCAGTACTGCAGCTACGCCCCCCACGTGCGCAGCTGTCAGCCCAACACTGACGGCATCTCCTCCTTGGAGAACCTGCTGGCCAACCTGCTGCTGCGTGTCTTCGTCTGGGTCATCGCCTGCACCACCTGCCTGGGCAACCTCTTCGTGGTGTGCATGCGCTCCCTCATCGTGCCCGAGAACTTCCAGCACGCCATGGCCATCAAGTGTCTGTGCTGTGAGCCATCCCAAAGGGGCTGGGCCAGGGAGGAGGTGGCACTTCTGTGGCACTGCCAGGGGAGCTGGGCACCTCTCGCTGGGTTTAGGGTTAGCGCTGTTTTACCTTTCCTCCCAATAACCCCCCGAAAGGATGCTGATACAGGGGAGGAACGGAACAGGCATTTATTAAGGACCCACTGTGTGCCTACAAACAGGATCCCATCTGATCCTCACGGCAACCCTGGGAGGAAGGTGATGTTATTACCCTTATTTTACAGTTGAGGAAACAGACAGACAGATGTGAAGGGAGTCGTCCAAGGTCGCACATCTCTTAAGTATGTGACTGCAAGACTTCCTGACTGCAGACCCTGTGCTCTAGGCACCTAGCAACAAGGATTATGAGGAGGGAGTGAAGGGCAAAGAGAGCCTCTTGCACACTGAGCCCTTTACTGGATGCCCTCAGGGAACTTAGGTTCTAGGTGGGCAAGATGGCCCAGACACAGACAGCAGCTCCAATTTAAGGACCTTGGAGAGGCACGGAGGGAGAAGGCAATCGCTAGCTCTGGAAATGGAGGAGACACACAGGGAGGCCAGGAAGGAGTCCCATGGCTTGGCCTCAGTTCTCTCCTCTGGCTGTGAAATGGAGGGGAACGCAGGACACGTTCAGCTAGATGCTTGGGCTCTGAAATTCCAGGAATTGCCCCTCTGCCCCGCCGGCGTCTAGATACCCAAGCTCTCTCACACACGTGTATACACGCGTGTATGCCCATAGCCAGCCCAGATGCATGCACGCGTGCGCATGGGCAGATTCACGCCGGCTCGCACAGACTCAGGGCCACACACGCGTGCCATCTCCATTGGGCTGGGTCTCACATCTATCTTTGCTCCACTCTAGGTGCCGACTTCCTCATGGGCATTTACCTGTTCTTTATCGGCGCCTCTGACCTGCGCTACGCTGGCGAATACAACAAACACGCCCAGGCTTGGATGGCCAGCTCCCAGTGCCAGGCCGTGGGCTGCCTGGCCATGCTGTCATCCGAGGTCTCTGTGCTGTTACTCACCTACATGACGCTAGAGAAATACATAGGCATCGTCTTTCCTTTTAGCCGCTACCGAGCCGGCCGCAGGCAGACCCTCGCCACTCTGGTGGCCATTTGGTTAGTGGGCTTCACCATCGCTGTGGTGCCCTTCTGGAGCCGAGGCCCCTTCGGCAATTACTACGGCAGCAATGGCGTCTGCTTCCCTCTCCATTTTGACACTACTGAGAGCGCCATGGCCCAGCACTACTCCACTGCCATCTTTCTAGGTGAGGGGGCCTGCACAGGGAGTTCTTGTTGGGGGGGGGGAGTAGCAGCCATTGAGACCACGGGCTGGACCTTGTTGGTTACCTGGAGGGATGAATAGATGAATAGAAGATCTCAGACATCTGGAATTCTGCTAAGGCACTAGGTGCCCCCTCAAAGCTCCTCAGAGTTTAGGTCCCTCCTTGGCAGTGTCTCCAACCCTTACGATCCCAGACCCAGAGCTGGAAGGGTCCTCACAAGGGCCTCCCAGGGGATCAAGGCCACCCCCCACATTGACATCTTCTAGACTAGGAGCTCTTCACTGGTTTGGTAGCATGGTGCCCTTTGGCTGTCTGGTGGGAAAGAAGCTGATGGATGCCTTCTCAGAATCCAAGTTGGTGCCTACTTTGAAGGCAATGCTAGAATTCAATTGGAAAGTCATGAAATAAAGATGTCATTTTTTTTCTCTCATCTAAATTCACAGACCCCCTGAAATCCACCCACAGACTCCTTGGGGGTCTATGGAGCCTAGGTCAAAAGCCCCTTCTCTAGAAGGAGAGCCAGTCAATCAATCAATACGTTTATTAAGGGCCTGCTACATGCCCTAAGCATGGAGCCAGGCTCCAGCTCTCCAAAGATGAGCACTGTGTAAATATCAGCGATTACCCATCAGTCTTCCAGCAAGCGTCTATTGGGTGCTAGGGAGACAAAGATGAAGAATGGGAGAACCTTTACTCTCAAGAATCTTCTGTTCTGACATGGGAGGCAACAGGCATAACATACACATGTACACACATAGGTATGTATATGCACACATGCATACATGTGTACTGTGCACGCACGCGCCAGCATACGTGTGCTGTACACATGGACACAAGCTGGACCTAGGCGTGTATCTGCATGCATGCATGCATAAATACACACATATGTACTGTGTACAATATACCTACCCAGACATGTGTGCATATATGCATACACACCTGTACCGTGTGTTACACATATGCACACACACACGCATACACAGAATAAATACAGAGTAGTTGAGTGCTGCCCCTCCTGGATCACTGCCTTGTTGTGGCAGAAGGGGCTTGTATAGCTCAATGAAACTAGGAGCTATGCCATGCAGGGCTACCCAGGATGAACAGGTCATAGTAGAGAGCTCTAATAAAAGGTGACCCACTGGAAAAGGAAACGGCAAACCATTATGGGATCTTTGCCAAGAAAACTCCACAGATAGCATGGTCCACGGGGTCACAAAGAGTCAGACACCACTGAACACGCTCTGTCTGGAAGGAAGGTAGAAGGAAGGAGGGGCGAGCGCATCCCATCCATGGACACTGTTCTGTCCCACTGCAGGGGTCAACCTGATTGCCTTCATCACCATGGTCGCAGCCTACAGTAGCATGTTCCACTCGGTCCGTGTCTGCCGTGCCCGCTCAGCAGAGCCCGGCACCTTTTCTCGGGAGGTCTCTATTGCCAAGCGCTTCTTCTTCATTGTCTTTACCGATGCCCTCTGCTGGCTTCCCATCTTCCTCCTAAAGCTGCTGTCGCTGCTGCAGCTGGAAATCCCAGGTATGCAGAGCAAGGGGGATCCTCCCTGAAGTATCCTTTCCCCTCACCCTTGCTCTGTCTCTCTGTCTCTGTCTCCTGCAGCCTGATCTCTTGCCAGGGTCAGAGGTTGGGGAGAGTGAGTGTTACTAGGGGATGGGGAGGAAATCTGGGGTCTCCGGCAAGGGCTGACAATATGAAGCATGGGCATAAGGGGGAGGGGGGAGGGAGAGAGAGAAAGGGACAGGTCGAAAACTTGGACTTAGAAGGCATGACGGTGGTCACCCAGCCTTCTGAGGCCAAGCTGGGCTTTGAACCTAGGCCCTCAGCCTCCAAATGTAAGCCTGTATTCGGGGAGTGGAGGGGCCTGGCTGGTCAGGCTGGGGGCCAGGCCCTGCTTTTCCAATAGATCCCAAGCTCCTTGGCTAACATCTGCTTCCCTCCTCAGGCACAATTACCTCCTGGGTGGTCATCTTCATTCTGCCCATCAACAGCGCCCTTAACCCCGTCCTCTATACCATCACCACGTCACCCTTCCAGGAGAGACTGAAGCAGTGTCTTCGGCGAGAGAATCATTCTCTCCCCTCCTCCCAATCCACAGGCCCAAGCTTCACCCTGGTGCCGCTCCAAGCCACTAGAGACCTGTTGGGCCCAGTGGCCCAGCACACAGGGAGGACTGCGTTTGGGCCTCAGGACTGAAAGAGGGTGACATATGGGGGGAGGGGGGAGAGAGTGTCTGTGTGTGTGCTATGTGTGTGCGTGTGCATGTATGTGTGTGCATGTAAGCACACATGTGCCTGTGTGTGTGTGTGTGTATGTAGAGGGGAGAGGGAATCAGGGACCCAGATCAGAGATGGCATTGGCCCTGAGCATGGCCCCCAAACTGGGACCCGAGTGCTCTGGGACTGAATGGAAGAACCATGATGGGGAAAGTGCCCCCTCTCCTTGCCATGGCGGGTCCTCATCTCAGCAGAATGGCCTCGTGTCCACTGGACAGCCCAAGGACGAGGGGCACAAGGGAGGGAGAAGGAGAGGTCAGGCATTGGCACCCCTGGGTTCTGTCTCATCTCAAAGTCACACATACTCACTTGGAAGATGGGAACGAAGACCCAGACCTGCCCCAACCCAAACACACACCCAAACACACACACACACACACACACACACACACACACACACACACACACATGCACACATGCACACACAGCTGTCTGGAACCACTAAGGTCGTGTTTGTTTGGGGTGTTTTGGGACCCTCAGATTAGAGGTCAGAGAAGAGCCCAGAAATCTTTTTAGCCCCTGGTCCCACTGTCATCAGACCCTACTCCAAAGACTCTGTTAGGGGATGGGAGAACAAGGAAGCGCTCCAGGCCTTCCCCCCTGACCTCAGACCAGGCTGGTACACTCCTACTCCCACATCCCAGGACTTTCTCCCAATAGATCCTCCCCACAAACCACCCCCTGACAATAGGCCACCCATCTCCCTGTTTATCTTCCCCTCACCAGCCTCATTCCCCCAATCTTACCCACTGTCCCACCCCATGCCATCCTGGCCTCAGTCCTCCCTTGTTCTCTTACCAAAAATGGGGCAGCCACATGGTAATGTTGGGTGTCTAGCTATATCTATAGCTATATAGATATGATTTTTCAGTGGTGGGGTCACAGATGCCCTTTTCACCCTTCCCCCCCCCATCTGCCCAGTTTCCCACAATCCCATCCTCAGCTCCCTGGGCTGAGGCCCCTTGCAGATATCATAGAGAGGAACAGTTACAGGGAGGCTCTACTCCTGACTAGATATGTGACCTTGTCATTTCCTTCTCTGAGCCTCAATTTCCCAAGCCACAGCCTGAGGGGGTTGGGCTTGCCTGAGGATGCTTCATTTCCTTCTGGCTCTGGTATTCAGAGAGGTTTGGTTGAAAAAGAATGAAACTCTGGCCACATATGGTTATGATCAGGTGGCCACTGGGGGTGCAGTCAAGGCCCCTCTGGATCAATAGAAGAGACTGGAGGGAGGGTTTTAATCAAGCTAAAAACCTTGCCCTGGCCCCATCATCCAAGGAGATCCTTAGGCCAAGATGGCCTGCCTGTGGCAGCAAGTGGGCTTGAGGACACACACCTGAGCCTCTAGGTGTGAGCAGGGACAGTTCTCCCTTGCCTGGGGCACACTGAGCATTATTAGCACCCCCTGTCCCTGCATATCACTCAGGATGGTGGAATGGAGCCTCTGACTGTGGGGGTTAGGGCCCTGGGGACTCCTTTTGAGCACATGCTGAACACATCTGTCCTCAGATTTCCTGGTAGCCTTGGAGGCAGGCTTTCTGCCTAGGTTTAAATGTTGATTACCACCTGTGTGACTTCAAGCAAGTCCCACCCCTGCCTTGGGCTCAGTGAAAAAGGCGGTGGTCCTGTGGGACCAACCCTTTCTTGCCATGTTGCAGGGAGGGAAAAGAGGGGGCAGAGAGAGTCCCTGCTCTTTCCCAGATGGGTTCTTCCCTTGGCTGCCCTGATATCTAGCTACCAGGGGATATTCTGAGCTCTCCTTTGAGGGGAGGATGGATGGATTCCTGCCAGCCAGGACCCCTCCCTCCATTTATAACATCATGGAGCATAAGGGAGATGAAGATGAAGAGGAAAGAGAGGCCAGAACAAGGAGAAAGAATCCACCAGGCCCAGCCCCAGCCTGGGCATGGGCGTCCTACCTCTGATCTAGTGCAGCAAGGATGGGAAAGGCAGAGGCAGGAGGCAGGACCATGCTAGTGGCCAGCCGGAAGGCTACCCTTATCTTCCTGGAATGAACTGGGATTTCCACCCATTATAAGTTTTCCTGCCCTCAGCTTCTGAAATGGGGCCAGGGCAGGACCAGGACCTGGCTGGTTCAGGGTCCTTTGCCACACCTTCAGCAGGTGGTGTAGAGGATGGACCCACTGTAGGCCAGACACTGTGTTAAATGCTCTCCAGGATCTCCCAGTTTAGTGCCCTAGAAGTGGGGTACTCAGTGTGGGCCTTCTGAACAGTGTGGTGCAGGGGGAGGGCCTGGCTTCCCATCCCCCCTCACACATGACTGCGTGACTCCGAGGAGGCTATGCCATCTCCCTGGGTAAAATCAGGGGGTTGGCCTTGACAGCCCCTGGAGGCCCTTTCAGCTTCAGCTTGGTGTATGAGCCTGGGGCCCTATCCACCTGGATGTTCCGGTTCATGTCTTCTTGGCCATCAATGACTTCCTGCCATCAGGGGTCCAGATGTGCCTCTCTTGATTCACCCACACCCTGCAAGTGGCCCCTGAGAAAAAGCCAACAGAGACCAGTGCAGAATGGAAAGAAGTCATTCCCCAGTGCCCAGAGGGGCACCCAGGAACAGGGAGAGGCCCCTGGCATCTTGGCACATTTGGGACAGCTGCAGCTGGTCTCCAATATGGGAGGGGTTCTCCAAGGTCTGCCTAGCAGCCAAGGCTCAGGGGCCCCCAGTCAGAAGGCCTCATCCAGTATGGGAGCTCCCAAAAAGGTGGGAGTGGATGGGGGTCCCCTTCCTCCCAACAGGGGGACCCAACTGGGACTTTCCTTTGCTACATGCTACATTACCATCTCCCTGGCCCCAGCACTGTCCATCATTCCAAATCTACTGCCTGCCGACTTGGTACTTAAAACTATTCTGAGGCCCTTTTGGGCAAAATTGATGCAGCCTCACCCTAACCAGTCTCTTCTCCCATGATTTCTTATTGTCTGGGACACTTATCATGTGCCCTCCAGACCCCAGGCAAGTTCCCTCTTCCCCAGGAAACATGCCTCGGCCACCCAGGACCCTGGTGACCACTAGCTCTCCCTCTACATTCAGTTCATCTTCCCTGACCAGCTGGCCAAGAACTGCAGAGTCCAGGGAGAAAAGCCCAGCCCTCCCCTCGCTGCTCTCAGGACACTCTGAAAGGACTGCTCATCCCTGAGCATTTCTTCTCCTTCTCCTACCCCCATCCTGGCTCTGTTGGCCCAAGGCCTTCGGTCAAAGCCCCCGGGGAGGAGAGACGTGCTTTTAGCCCAGAGCATGCTGTCCCCTCCAGACTGAAATCTAGGCTGGGTCTTGGCAGCCAATACTGAGGAGGCAAAACGCAAGGCAGGATTTTGGAGAGGCGGGGTAGGAGGAGAATAGAGGAGAAAGGTGGGGCACTCAGGGTCTCCAGGTAAGCGTGTCCTCAAGGGTGGGAGCAGGAGGCTTCGAGGCCAGGGGGCCAAAGAGGGGCCAGCCCAGCTGGCATTCTGCTCAGACCCTACTGGGAGGTGGCTTGGGATTTTGTACTGTGGGGGTGAGGGACCAGAACTCTGTATTCGGATGGCACTGTGTATTGTGAGTTTGGGCTTCCAAAAAAGGCAGGTCCCTGCTGCAAAATCTGTTCACCAATGGGGAGAGGACAGATGCCTGAATCCAGGGAGAGAGAGCCCCACCTTCTGGTGAAAATCAGAGAACATCAGTGCTAGACATGGGATATGGGAATTCAGTCAGTCAGTCACCAAGGCCAGATGCAGCGCCCCCTCTGTGCCAGGCACCGTGCTAAGGGCTAAGGATACAAAGAAAGGCAAAAGCAAGGAGCTCCTGGGGGAGAGGGGAGACGGAAGGGATGAGCTGCCAATCCATAGCTCTATACAAGCCACACACAGAGCGTATGGAGGAGCATTCTCAGAGGGGAAGGCGCCAAGAACTGGACCAGGAGCAGAGAGCCTCCAAAGAAGCCAGTGACTGGCTCTGATCGGAGCAAGTGAGGAAGCAGGGCATTCCTGGCATGGGGCAAAGGCATGGAGGTGGGAGATAAGAGCATGGGGGGGGAGGGCAGAGAATGAGCAAGTAGACCAGGCTGGCTGAATCACACACGCCTTTTAGTTTGCTTTTGTCTTCACATCCCCTCCCTTCATTTCCCCTCTCTCATCCCTTAGAACAAAGAATAATAAAGAAAGAGGGAGAAAAGCACAGTTCAGTGCCACTAACCACTACCCAGAATCCAACAGTACAGGCAGTGCTCCATACCCATAGTCCTCCATAGGTGCTTTCTCATGTTTCTTCTTTGGTGCCCAGCTTGCTCATTGTGACCACGTGGTGTTTTTGGTCATTCCACTGACATTGTTGTCATGTGCTCTAGCTTCTGTGCCACTCACTTTGCCTCATGTTACAGAAGTTTCCTCCTCATATTCCGTGTAGCCATTCCCCAAGTGACGGGCATGTTCTTTGTTTCTAGGCTTTTGTGCTGAATCTTTTGGTGTATAAGGGACCTTTCTTTTTCATCATGGACCTTCTTGGGGTATACGTCTAGTCACTAATAGTCACTTTCATAAAGTAATTCCAGATTGCTTTGCAGAGTGGCTGGACAAGTCCAGTTCCACCAACTACGAAGCAACATCCCTCTCTTTCTACAGCCCTTCCAACATTGACTATTCCCATCTGTTCTCATCTTTGCTCATTTGTTGGGGGGGGGGCGGGGGTACAACTTCTGAGTTGTTTTGATTTGTATTTCTCTTTGTTAATATTTCAAAACAATCTTTCATGTGGCAATTAGCAGTTTACAATTGTTTCGAGAGCTATTTGTTCATGCCCATCAGGGAATGGCTTTTGATCTTATGTATTTGTGTTATTTGTTCCACGTGTAAATTAGATTTCAGATCCTTAGTGGAGATTTTCGATGTTTTTTTTTTCTAATTGACCACTTTCCTTCTTATCCTAGTTGCATGGATTTTGTTTGTGCATAAGCATTTCTGTAATTCTGTAATCAAAATTCTGTTTTATCTTTTGTGATCAGCTCTATTGCTTATTTGAATAAACATTTTCCCCACTTGTTGTAACTGTGAAAAGTACCTAACATGTGTTTCTTGTGATTTTGTTATGAAGTGTCTTGTTTTCTTTTTTAATATTCAGGCCACACATCAATTTTGACCCTAATTCCCCAGTGATGTATGGTGTGAGATTTAGTTCAAAGGCAGACTTCTGCCAGATCTCTTTCTAGTTTTCCTAGAAGGTCTTGTCAAATAGGGAAGTCTTTTCAAAGTAGTTATGCTCTTGAGTTTCTTAAACACTAAACTGATGAGTTCACCCATTTCTAATCTAGCCTTATCTAGTCTGTTCTGCTTGTCAACTTATCTAGGTTTTGAAGCAGTGTGGAATGCTTTGGATGATTTCTATTCCATTTTACTATTTGAGGTCTGGAAGTGCTATTACCATTTCACTCCTACTTTTTTTACCCCATCATTTCCCTTGAAATTGAAAACTTTTTGTTCCTCCAAAGGAGTCTTATTATTTGTCTAGTCATGTAAAGTATCCCTTTGTTAGAATATAGCATTAGATCTATAAATTAATGTAGGTAGTAGCACACATTTTTATTATTTTGATACAGCCCAGCCAGGAGTACAAGGTATTTAAGTCATTTGTTCTATCTTTTAATAATGTTTTTGTAACATCTATACAGGTCTTCAACATGGCTTCGAAGATTTCTCCCCAAATACGTGATGTACTTTGTAATGATTTTCGACGGGACTTCTCTTTCCATTATTTCATCTTGGGTTTGGTTATACAGAAATGCTTTACTGTTTTGGATGATTATCTGGGGTTTTCTGCGTAAACCATCACATTGTCAGCAAACAGGAATAGTTGCGTCTCCTCTTTGCATATCTTTATGCCTTTCTTTTTCTTCCTTTATCGTTCTCAATAACATTTCTAGAACTATGTCATAAAACATCGGAGAAAGGGGGTATCCTTGCTTTACTCTTATATTTATTGGAACAGTTTCCATTGTTTCCACATTATGCATAATGCTCACCTTTAGTTTGGGATACATGTTTTAATCACGTTGGGTTTTTTGAAGGGTTCTTCTATATCTCTGTTTTGCGTTATCGTTTTTTAAAGCATAAATGCAAATAGGTTGTCAAAGATTTTTCTTTATCTGATGATAAGACCATGTGGCTTGAGGTGTAATTTTTTTTAAATATCATTAATTCTATTCATTGTTTTCTTAATGTTGGTCCATCACTGCATCTCTGGTATAAATCCAACCGGATCACAGAGACTAATTTTGAGGGAGCCATTCCTTTAGGATTTCTGCCTAGATTTTATTTTGAGTTTTTGGATTAATATTCAATAATAGCATTGGTCTATAGCTCCTTTTCTTTGCTTTGTCCTTCCCTGGTTTAGGTATTAGGACTGTGTTTGTCTCTTTTTATAAAAGGAGTTTGACAAAGTGCTTTCTTTCTCAGTTTTTGAGAATATGGGTAGTACAAATGTTAATCGCGCTTTACACGTCTGATGACTTTTTCTGAAGCTGGATTGTTTAAGATCCCTATTTCATTTCTGTTTATGTGGGTACTTTTGGTTTTGCAGACATTCTTCTATTTCTTCTCATTTCCAGTTTTTCTGGCATATATTTGTTCGTAGCAGAATCTGATTATTAATTTTGTTTTTTCTGTCTATTGCGATTTCAACTTATTCATTTTGTTTTCTAATTTTGCAGATTTGATTTTCCTTCCTCTTTTTAACCTGTTTATCTAAGAGCTTACTGATATGTTTGTTTGTTTTTCCCAAAGAATCAGCTTAGAGTTTTGTTCTATAGCAGGGGTGGGGAACCTGCAGGCTTGGGGCCACATGTGGCCCTCTAGGTCCTCAAGTGGGGCCCTTTGACTGAATCCAAACTTCACAGAAGAAATCTCTTAATAAAAGGATTTGTTCTGTAAAGTTTACATTCAGTCAAAGACTAAGTCCTTTTGTTTTCTAATTTATCACTTCCTCTTACCATTTTCAAAATTTCCTCTTTTGTGCTTATTTTGTATTTGTCGATTTCCTCATTTTTACATTGAGTATTTAATTCATGAATCCACTTTTTCTATTTCGTTAATGAATGTTTTCAGAGATGATTTTTCCATTGAGGACTCCTTTAGCTGAATCTCAGAAATTTTTTTTTTTATTTTTGTTTATCTTTCTCTTAGCTTTGTCTAGCTCGGACAGAAACAATTCAAATACTCTTATGTTACTGTCTCCCTTTTTGTAATTCAGAATTCTTCTATTATAAATGTAGATGCTATGCCTGTTGGTACATTATCAGCTCAATATTGATATTGGTTCATTGTCTTTGATTTTTTTAAACATAATATCCTTTCTCTGTTCAATTTCTTTATATTTTTATTTTTCCTTGCTTTGTTTAAGAGCATGATTCTAACTCCTACTTTTGTGGATTCATCTGAGTCATAGTAAATGTTGTTTTCAGTCCCTCATTCCTATACTCCCTATGTCTCTACTTTCTAGATATGTCTGTTGACTGTTTTCTTCTCCATTCTGTCATTCTCTTTCATTTTGGGGGGGTTGCTCAGCCCATTCACATTTAAAGTCGTGCTGGTAAAATGGATAATTTTGATTACATTAAATTGAAAAGTTTTTGCACAAAGGCAATGCAACCAAGATTAGGAGGGAAGCAGAAAAACAAGAAAGAATTTTTACAGCCAGTGTCTCTGATAAAGGCCTCATTTCTAAAATATATAGAGAAATAAGTCAAATTTATAAGAATACAAGTCATTCCCCAATTGACAAATGGTCAAAGGATATGAACAGTCAGTTTTCAGTTGAAGAAATTAAAGCCATCTCTAGTCATATGAAAAAAATGCTCTAAATCACTATCGACTAGAGAAATGCAAATCAAAATGGCTCTGAGATATCACATCACACCTATCAGATTGGTGACGTTACAAAATAGGACAATGATAAATGTTGGAGACGTGGGAAAATTGGAATGCTAATGCATTGTTGGTGGAGTTGTGAACTGATCCAACCATTTTGGAGAGCAATCTGGAACTATGCCCAAAGGGCTATAAAACTGTGCATGCCCTTTGACCAGCAATACCACTACTAGGTCTGTATTCCAAAGAGATCATAAAAGTGGGAAAAGGACCCACATGTACAAAAAATATTCATAGCAGCTCTTTTTGTGGTGGCAAAGAATTGGAAATTGAGAGGATGCCCATCCATTGGGGAATGGCTGAACAAGCTGTGGTACATGAATGTAATGGAATACTATTGTGCTATAAGAAATGATGAACAGGCTGACTTCAGAAAAACCTGGAAAGACTTGTATAAGATGACTAACATTGATAGACTTAGCCCTTCTCAGCAATGCAAGGATCTAAGACATCTCCAAGGGGCTCATGATGGAAAATGCTATCCACATCCAGAGAAAGAACTATGGAGTCTGAACGCAGATCGAAGCAGACTCTTTGCTCTCCTTTTCCTTTGTTTTTTGTTTTATTGCTTCATTCTCGTGGTTCCTCTCCTTAGTTCTAGTTGTTCTTTACATCATGACTAATGTGAAAATATGCTTAATATGAATATGTAAGTAGAGCCTATATCAGATCGCATGCTGTCTTGGGGAGGGCAGAGGAGAGGGAAGGGGAGAAAATTTGGAGCTCGAAATCTTATGGAAATGAATGTTGAAAACTAAAAATAAATAAATTATTTTTAAAAATAAATAATGTGCTGGTTAGGTTTAGGTCTTCCTATTTATTTCTTTTGTATGACTTTTCCTCTTTTAAGTCAGTGCATTGTGTCTATGATTGGTTTTGCTCATACGGCTTTTATGCTGGAGGGTCTCTCCTTTTCTGTGCCTATTTGCCCTAATCCAAGTTCTTGGAATTTACTCAAATCATTGTTTTTTTTCTTTTATTTAGTCAGTTAATATATTTCTCTCTCTTTTGTCCCTACCTAGTCAAGTAAGAAATTCAAAATTTCTAATCATCTGCTTTCCTTTTTCACACTAGCTACGTTCATTTTGTTAGTGCAAAATCTTTTCAGTTTCATGTGTTTGAAATTCTCCAGTATATCTGTTGCCATCTCCTCTATTCATTGCTTTATAATGAAACTTCCTCCTAAATTCTAGCATTCTTAGGAGAAGTGCTTTGCCAACTTCTTGACCCAATTTATTTGGGCCTTCTGAGACAAGGGCATTTAGAATGCCTCTCCCAAAGCCAGGCCTGCTTGACCTATCTCCTCAGGGTTCCAGAGGGTTTTTCCTTCTCTACTACTATCAGCATGAGCCCTCACCAGCTTTATTTCCCTGCCATTGTTAAGGGCCGGTGCCTAGTACCCTAATTCCCTTTAACATTAATTAATTAACTAATTAATTTAACCACTTAACATCAAGTGACCTTTCCAAAGGGACCATTACCAAAGGGCAAACATTTCCCCCAACACTTTAGGGATATACTCTCCCCTGCATGGCCTCTGTTTCTGGGGAAGTGGGCTCCCAACCTAACTCAGTTTCTACATGCCATGCTGATGTCCCAATGCAGCCTGACTGCTGGGTGGAATCCTTCCCCTCATCTGGGGTCTCAAAGGTTACTCCTGAAGATCATTTCTTGCTCCTTGGGCATTGTTCTACCTCTGGCCTGGATTCTGACTCCCAAATTCCTGTGTTCACCTGGAACAGAAAAGAATGAATGACAACACCTCATGGTTAGCCAACAGTCTTCTCCCAGTTCTCTCAGGGAGAAAGAATCCTCCCCACGGAGACATTGCAGTAGCCGAGCACAGACTTCGGGTCATGTGGCAGACTCCATCACGCTGATTTTTCTTCCTCTCTACCCCTTACCCCATGCACCCCCCCCCAGCCCTTTCATGGCCCTAAGCCTTCATCTGTGTGTACATAAGGTGCCCTAACGCACACCCGCTGCGGTTAATCTGTCTGTCCCTGTTCCATCATACACATTCTCTCCACCCTCGGTTCCTGATCTGGCCAATAGAACCAGAGGACTCGAACCCTTGCTCGCTGTGTGCCTGGACTAACATGGTGCCTCTGATGGTGGATTTGTGGCCTTGGACAAGTCGTTGAATCTGCCCGGGCCCATTTCATGGTTTCTTTGTTTTTCACTTCTACTTCACTCCACCTTATTCCCAGAACACATAGACTTTGCCAAGAGTGTGCTTGTGGTAGCCTCGAAGGCAAATCTGAAGGAAGAAAGTGCTCTGGCCCCAGATTCTAATGTGCTGCCCCCGAGCCGTGGGACCTCGAGAAGTCGCTTCCTGCAGCATGTGTGAAGCCCCTCCGTGTCCAGTGTGACCCTCTGGACCTGCCGCCCAGCCTGGATGACCTTGGGGGCTGCATTTCTCCCTCAAATAATGGACTAAGTGCCTAGATGTGGTGTTGGGAGAGACCTTGAAAAGCAGCTGAGCCAGCCCTCTTATTTCACTGCATACTTAGAGTTTGAAAAATCAGGGCAGCTTGGTGGCACAGTGGATAGAGTATCAGCTCTGAAGTCAGGAGGCCCCGAGTTCAAATCCAGCCTCAGACCAAACACTTGACACAGCTGTGTGACCCTGGCCAAGTCACTTAACCCCAACTGCCTAAAAAAAAAGGAAAAAAAAAAGAAAAATCTACTTTGTCTCCCTCCCACCTCCTCCCTCACTCTCCCCACCCTCACCATTGAAAAACAAAAACAAAAACAGGAGCTTGGCAACAAATACACAAACAGCAGAGATTCCTGCATTGGCCGTGTCCACAAATGTGTGCCTCATTCTGTACCCTGAGTCCCCCACTCCTCTGGCAGGAATTGTGATTAGTCATTGCATCGGCCCAAGTTTCCAAGTCTTTCACAGCTAGCTGTTTATCTTGATAATACTGCTGTTCTTATACACACCATTCTCCTGGTTCTATTCACTTCACTCTGAATCAGTTCATATAAGCCTTCTCAGCGCTCACTCCAAGAGAATCCATCCCTACTTCGTGGACTCCAGACGCGCTGGGGGGGGGGGGGGGGGCGGACCACGGGCCAGGGACAGCCAAAGGCTGAGGAATCGGCCCCAGAATTCTGGAAAGTGGGGGCAGGGTGGGAGGAAGGACCTGGGAAATGTTATTTTGAGCATGTGATCTCAGAGATGCCTCAAAGCAAGGAAGAAAGGGGGAAAACATTTGGGTTCCTTTGTCCTTGGAGTTGACTGAGAAAAGCTAGCTCACCACAAGAGGGCCACAAGAACACGGAACAGCATCACCGGTGCACCACACGGGAGGCCGTTACCAGGGCAACGGGATGGAAGCTAGGGGGCCTCCCTCCCACAGCAGCAGCTGCTTCCAAAGAGTAGGTGTGGAAGAAGTTAGGGACCTTAAGGGCCTTGGAGTCCCTCTGGGCCTCCTGCAGGGGCCTTCCTGGTGTCGACTCTCACTCCCTACTGTGTGGCAGGGTCTTCATCTCTGGGCCTTTCCCTGGGTTTGGGAGGCACAGCTACCCTAAGACAAGCAAATGAGTGACAGGGAGGGGGCTGAGCCCTGGGCCTGCTCCTAGATCTTTCTGCAGACCCCCTGGGATCTCTGGGGCCTGCTTTGGTGTGGTGGAGGTGGGGGGTTTCCCTGGTTTCTCTAAGCTCCTGTATGACTGTTGAAGCAGAAGCATCCCAGCTGACTCCTCCAGCCCTCAACATGTTACCTCAGCCTCAGCTGGGATGGCTGCCCCCCCTCGCCCCCTGTCCCCATGTCTCAAATGGCCTTGGATTTCTGTTCTTGTGCAATCAGGTTCAGAGGGTTGGCCCAACCCCTTCATTTTACAGATGAGGAAACTGAGGCCCCCAGGGGAAAAGGGCCTCCAAACCCTGTGCTCAGGACTCGGCTCCTTAAGGGTCTGAACACAGAAAGCACACATGCACACCCAGGGCCCCTGAGCCTTGACCTCCCCTTCCTCAAGTGCCTGACAGCTGGAATGTAGAGGTGGACCTCCCAACCCAAAAGATGCCTCAGCTGAGGCTCCCTCAGTTTGCAGAGCCTTGTCCTTCTGTCCATAGGAACCTTTCACTGGGGAGGCTGGGCCCTGACAAATGGGACCTACCCAGCAAAGACTGGGCCATTTGCTTGGCTAGTGGGCAGATGCCCAGCAGCCAGGCAAAAAACCAGGCTTCCCACGAGAAGGAAGCACTTCCTACCACCTGATTTTGTGGCCTGAACACTGGCCCACTGGGCCCGGAGCAGGTCACTCAGTAGAGCCAGGACTGGCAGCCAGGGTGCTGAGGGCCTTGAATGCCACACCAAGGAAAGGCTCCTGGCTTATTCACCATGTCACTCATCCAGCATGGTGCAACTTCCTCCAGGCCCCTCCCTTCCTGAAGGGCCCAGCCACGTCTTGGCCTCTCCCTCCCCAGGCATTAGTTCAGGCCCGAGAGCTTTGGCAGACCTGGATCTGCCTAAGCTAGCAAGTGATAGCTGCCCCCCACCCCCACCCCAGCCCTGGGCAGGCACTGAACAGATGGAAACAACTGCCAGACCACAGTTCCACCCCCCTCCCATGGGATCCCAGAGCTGGCCAGGGCACAGGGCCGGCCGAGGCAGAGCTCACCTGCTCTTGCTATTGGCTCCTGGGGGCTCAGGGCCTTTGCCCTCTGCAAGCCGGTAGTCATCCTCACTGTTGCCAAAGGCCACCAAAATGGGTAGGGGGCTGCCTGGTAAGCCCACCTGTCCAGGATGAGATTCCCCGTCCCTAGAGTCTGTGCTGGATCTAGAAGCAGGAAGTCCTGAGTTCAGATCTAGCCTCAGACACTTAATGGCTGTGGGACTCTTGGCAAGCCCCTTCACCTCTGTCTGCCTGTTTCCTTATCTATAAAACGGGGGGGGGGGGGATAAGAGCACCAACCTTCCAGGGTTGGCGTGAGGATCAAATTTTTGTAATGCCCTTAGCACAGTGCCTGGGATGTAGTAGGCAAGTAATAAATGTTTATTTCTCCCCCCACCTCTCTGGGCCCCAGTCTCCCCTTCTGTAAAATGAGGGGATCGGCCAAGATCAGTGGTTCTGAAAGTGTGGCCCACAGATCCACACTACTTTCCTTACCAGACGTTACTGGCTTTTTCCAATGCTTCCTTTCCACCCACTCTCTTCACAAGGCCAGATTTTCTTGCGACACCCCACTCCAGACAGCATCCCAACAGGCTGATGCAGAAGCAGACAGGAGACTCTAACTAACAGCCGTCTGCAATGCCAGATGTGAAAGCTGACACCCATAGAACACAGTGGCTTTCTTCTCCCAAAATTTTGTTTTGGAAAAGTTACTTTTTACAAAATATGATTGATATGAACATGTACTGGGCTTTGAAGTTTTAATGAACATTTCAAAACGATTGATTTTCATCTTTTCTTGGACACCTGCTATGTGCAAGGCCCCATGCTGGGTGCTGGCCACATCAAGGCAAAGCAGGAAACCTCAGTGGTTCCTAAGGGCCCTTCCAGTCAGAGCCCTTGGAGGGAGAGAGCCAGCATGGCAGAGGGAGACTCAAGCCGAAAGGTCACTACGGGCAATAAAGGCACCATAACCGTTCCTGAGCACTGGGCAGCACTTTCATCAGGGGGAGCACAGGAAGCGGCTGAAGAGGGGACCAAGGGGGCCAGTGGCAGCACCACCACTAGGGCATTTAAGGAGGAGTGGCCTTAACAGGCCTCCTGGAGGGGAACCACTGGGCTGTTTTGTTTTGGTTTTTTTTGGCCAGGCAATGGGGTTAAGTGACTTGCCCAGGGTCACACAGCTAGTAAGTGTTACGTGTCTGAAACCAGATTTGAACTCAGGTCCTCCTCAATCTAGGGCCGGTGCTCCATCCACTGCACCCCCTAGCTGCTCCTACACTTGCCTGTTTCTCTTGCTGGTGGCATCAGCAGGAACTCATTCTCCCACTTTCCAGTAGTGCCCCTGGCCATCACGAGCACCACTGAGCAGCCCAGCCCAAAGGACCTCACCCGGAAGGAATGGAGCCCCTCCTACAGTCGTGGCTGAGTCTAGGATATCCACCTCTTACTGCCAGGGGCTGGGGAGGAAGAGGACAGCCAGTCTGCTGCTGATTGGTTGCGCAGTGGGTGGGGGCCCTGGGGCCTACCGGTATGCACAGAATAGTCAAATACACAGCTGTTTTCTGAAGCAAAAAACAATTTATTTTTGAGACTTGTGGAACAGTTTGGCAAGAGCTTCCTGGAGAACGTGTCAATAGCAAATCTAACACTTTCCTTCCATCACCTAAAGGCCACTGGGATCAAGAGGGAAAACACCAGAACTGGGACACAGAGAGCAGGGGCACATGACCAGGGAACCTTAAGGGCCGCATAAAAAACCAGGGGCAGGGGGTGGGGGTAGTAAGTATGCTGGGAAATATTCGGCATTGGGGGGATCAGGGTCTTAAGTCACTAAATGTTAATACAAAGTTAATACAGGCCTTCCAGATCTAGTCAGTAAGCATTAAGAAAGCTAGCAGGCGCCTCGAGGTCTTTGAACAATAAAGGTAACAGTTCCGGCACACAGAGTAAGACAAGGTCACAGGGAGGCATTTTAAGGCCCTTTTGGTCCCTAAGCATTAAGACCAGTAAGAAAAGCGTGGATGTTACAGAATGAAAACCATGTTGGGCAACTGCAATGCCTGCTCTGAGCTCACAAGGCAAAGCCTACATCTATTACCTATTACCGCGGGAAGCCTTGGCCATCAGAGGTCAAGGTCTACAGTCACTGAAGCAGGTCCCAGTCGCTGCAGGTGCACGGAAGGAGATGTCGGGTCGCTGAGCACCGAGGAAGACAAGTCCAGCTTCTCAGAGTCTCTGGTCGCCAGGCAGAAACGTTGGTTACAGGCGCATGCATGGAGGTCTTGGCTCATTTCCGTCCCCTCGGCCACTGAACACGAAGACGACATCCCAGGGATTTTAGGGTCTTTGGGCACAAAGCATTAACCATCACAGTACACAGAGCACTAAGACAAGGTCACAGGGACGGGCGACAAGAGCGGCCAGGGACGCACAGGACGCAAACCCTCGAAAGTTACAAGGCAATGTGTACTCTAGTCAATTCTATACAATGTCTAGCCTGTAAAGCTTATTACTGCACACACCCCCACAAGCTCAGCAAGAAAAGAACCACCCTCCTCTCCAGACAGAACACAACATTTAACAAAGTATCAAATGGTCTGCAAACAAAGCAAGCCCCACATGATTCGGGCTTGCAACTGGATATAGGGTGCAAGCCTGAGCAAACCCGGCCTGCTCCCACCTCAGCCCCGGGCCACTCACTCAGCTCTCTGCTGGTACTCAGCCGATGCTACCTGGTAGTCAGCAGCGGTGAACAGCCCAGAGGGGTTGGCGGCCAGATATTTCAGGAAATCTTGCAAGTGGCCCAGGAGCAGATTGAGGCTGCTATCATCCAGGGGGGTGTAGGCCAGCACGGAGCCGAGCTGCACAAATAAGCGCAGCAGGTGGGCTCCGCCATAGATCTGGGACATGCGCATGTTGGGGTGACTGGCCAGGATCTCTGCGTACTGGGGCCTCTCGAACGTGTAAAGCAGTTGAGTGCCCAACATCACATTGAAATACTCTTTGATTCCCGCCACTAGCTCATAAGCCGCATAGTATTTGGCGAGGACCCCACTATTCTGCTGGAAAATGCTGTACTCAGCTAGGATGGCATCGACCGATTTCTCGGCCGGCAGGTTAAACAGCTTTTTGCCGTGGGTCACCAGCTCCCAATCTTTAACGAGCAGGAGCTTTAGAGCATCGGGCAGGGTCACCTTGACTTCCTGCCTTTTCAGGTACAATTTCTGACGGGCACCAGGGCCCCCGGGCTTGAGCAATGGCAGCGCCCCCGCCCCACCTCTGGGCCCATCTCCCTCTCCCTCAGCCCCTCCCTGGCCCCCTCCCTCGCCCTCCCCATTGCTGCTCCCCTCCCCCACATCCGAGGCCTCTCCACAGGCCCCAGAGGACGATGTTGAGGAATCATCCTCCTGCTCTCCACCATCATCATCATCATCATCGCTATCCTTCTCAATGGAGCTGCCACAGCGAAGCACACGGCTCTCGGGGACCCACTCATAGTCCCAACAGGCCGTGGCACCAAGCGGCTCACTGATACTAGAAGCGGCCACAGGCCCTGCGCCGCTGGGGCCGCCCACAGCATAGCTGGTACTAGGGACTGCACTGCTCGAGCTGGCGCCACTGTGGCAAGGGCTGCCGCTAGCCCCTCCTAAGCCACTCTCAGAGCCCGTGCTGGTGGCGCTGCTGCTGCTGGACTTCGGTGGGGCATAGGAATAGGCCCCGGCCCCTTGTGAAGCCCCACTCACACCTACTCCCGTGCCCATCCCCTTCACGGCCTGGGACTTGTACCGCACCAGGTACTTGACTTCACTGCCTTCTACCACCACGCGGACACACTCAGCCTCCTGCACTACGGGCCCAAGGAAGGTGAGCACCTTCTCCCCCTCCCGGGCGATGGGCAGGACCTGCCCTTTCTTACTCTGGTGCTTAGATAAAGCCATTGGTCAGCTCTAGGGCAGCCTGGCTGGATCTGGAACTGGCCCGAGCTGGGTCCAGAACCCGCCGGAGCTGGATGTGGAACCTGCTGGATCAGGAACAGGTTGGAGCTGGATCAGGAACTGGAACCCACTGGAGCTGGAACCCACTGGAGCTGGAACCCACTGGAGCTGGAACCCACTGGATCAGGAACAGGCTGGATCTGGAACAGAACAGAGCTGGATGTGGACCTGGCCCAAGAGGACGGCCTGGAGGAGCAGTGGAGGAGCCCAAGGGTTGGGCGCTGGGCTCGGTTCTGCGGGGCGCACTCTCACCGGCTCAGAGCTCTACCAGGAGATGCTGCCTCACCGCTCTCCCCAACGGTCTGGGGCTCCACGCGGGGCTGGCGCAGACGCAGAAGTGCCGGTGCCGCCCCCTGAGCCCCTTTCTGGAACAATGTAACAAAAGAGGACGCCAGAAGGCTGATTCCAGAAAGTGCTGGAAGGGGTAGCGCTGGGGGCCCAAGGGAGCCAGAGGTGAAGGGTTGCGGCGGAGGCAAAGGGTTGTGGCCGTGGGAAAAGGGTGCGGCTGTGGAGCCGGGCGCTATTTACATTCAAATCTCAGGCTCGGCCCATCCAGGTTGTGTTATCATGGGCAAGCCCCTTCTTCCTGTGCCTCAGTTTCCCCATCTTGAAAATATCCCGCTCACCCCATAAATAGCAGATCCCCCCTAATCACTCTTTCCAATCTAACTTTCTGACAATTTGGACCAAGACCTGTAGGTTCTATAGCTCGGCGTGGTAGGACGGCGGCTGCCATATTTGGAGCCAGAGAGCTGGGGTTCGAATCTACGCCCTCCTACTCCCTGGCTGTAATACCTCAGAGTAGCTTTCCTTCTCTAGGCTTCAGGTTCATCCTCTATAAAAGGGGAGGGGGCATGGAATATATTAGATGGTTTCTAAAGCTCCATCCAGCTTCCATATTCTATGATTCTGAGACCCTCCATTTGTGGGTCCCTAAGAAGTAGTCTGTCTAGAGCGGGGCTACTTAACCAAGGTGTCCAGGAATTTTTAAAAACGTGTATCTTGAGGGGCAGCTAGGTGGCACAGTGGATAGAGCAGCGGCCCTGGAGTCAGGAGGGACCCGAGTTCAAATCCCACCCCAGGCACAAAAAAAACGCTCACTAGCTGTGTGACCCTGGGCAAGTAACTTAACCCCGATTGCCAAAACACAAACAAAAAAATATGTATTTTGATAACTATTTCAATAGAACTTTTTTCCTACAATCTTGTGTATTTTATTTTATGCATTGAAAAGCATACAGTTCTGAGGCATCTACAAGCTTCTTTGCTGGACTCCTGCCCAAGGGGCGTATTGTACCAAAAAAAACCGCCCATGTTTACTAGCAAAGGCCTGAACCACACATCTGTGACTTTGGGTGTGTCCCCTGCCCTCTGTGGGCCTCAGTTTCCTTCTCTGTAAAGTGATGGAGGGGGGGAGGTTCGACTAGATAGTCTCTAAGTCCAGCCCTGATCCCATGACGATGTCACACAAGGCACAGAATTTCAATCTGAGCAATGCAGAATTCTCTAATTTATAATAATAATAACTAGCTCACTTTAAGGTTTGCAAAGTGCTTTACAAATATGACCTCATCTGATCCTCATAACAACCCTAGGAGGAAGGAGCTTTCATGATCCCCATTTTTTAGATGAGGAAACTGAGGCTGAGAGACTGTAAAATGACTTGCCCAGGATCACACAGCTAGCAAGTGTCTGAGGCTGGGCAGGAGGCTTCTTGACTCTAGCCTCAGAACTCTAACTATGGCTCCACCTCCAGCTGCCCCTATTTATCATGGAAGTGCTCTGCTTGGAGGGATCCAGACTGGCACTGCAGAGCGATGCATGGTGCAGAATCATTCCCAGAACAGGGGAAGCTCCAGGTGCCTCAGGTGTGTGGCAAGACCCCAGTCCAAGCAGCGAGATCCAGGAGTCAGGTGGCAAGAAGCATTACTGGGAGCCCATGGCGGCAACCTGGACAGGGCCTCTAGTGGTCCGAAGGCTAGCTGGGAAAACCAAAGCCATTCATTGTCTTGACTTAGCCAATAAACTGCACACCATGCTAAAAATGCATGTGTGGAACGGCTCCTTTTGGGGTAATTCTTTGTTTTACAGAATTTAGCGTTGAGGTCGGGAAATTGTGAACCGGATTCTTGAATTCTCCATCATGAAGCTGCGTTTCACAGTAGACACTAAGAATGGTTTTGCTGACTAGGCCTCATCAGGCTGTGGTTTTTTCCAAGTCTAGCCTTGATTATAACTCAGAGAGGTTTTTCTCATTTTATTTTATTTTTCAATTAATAAGTATTTTTTCTCTCCTTCCCATTTCCCACTTCAATTTAAAAGAAAAAAAGAAAACCCTCTTAACCCATAGATTTTCTATTTTTCTTTCCTTTCTCTCTCTCTTTCTGTCTCTCTCTTTCTCTGTCTTTGTCTCTCTCTCTCTCTCTCTCTCTCTCTCTCTCTCTCTCTCTCTCTCTCTTTTCCTCTCTCTCTCTTCTTCTCTTCCTCTCTCTTTTCCTCTATCTCTCCCTCTCCTTCTCTTTTCCTTTCTCTTTTGCTCTGTCTCTCTCTTTTCCTCTCTCTCTCTGTGCTGTATTCTCTATCTCTGTCTGTCTCTCTCCTGTCTCTCTTTTCCTCTGTCTCTTGCTCTCTCTCTCTTTTCCTCTCTCTCTCTTTCCCTCCTTCCCTCCCTCTTCCCCCATCTCTCTCTCTCTTTTCCTTTCTGTCCTTCTCTGTCTCTGTCTGTGTGTGTGTCTCTATCTGTCTCTCTTTCTCTCTTTTCTTCTCTCTTTCCTTCTCTCTCTTTCCCTCCCTCCCTCCCTCTTCCCCCACCTCTCTCTCTTTTCCCTTCTGTCCTTCTCTCTCTCTCTCTCTCCCTATCTCCCCCCTCCCTCTCCCTCTTCTCCTCTCTCTCTTTCTCTCTTCTCTATCCTTCTCTTCTATCTCTCTCTCCTCTCTCTTTCTCCTTTCTTTATCTTTCTTACTCCTTCCTTCTTTTTTTCCCTCTTTCTTGTGGTTGTGAATACTTTGCAGTTCTTTTTAAAACTGTTCATATCCTTTGGGGAATGACTATTAGTGTTATATATTTATTAATTGCTTGTGCGTCTTGGCTACCAAACCTTTATCAGAGAAATTTGATACACAGACTTTTTTCCCATTCAAACACATTCCTTCTTGTCCTTGGTGCACTAAGGTTGCCTTTCCAGAGTCTTTGCAGCTTCAAGTCCTCAAACTTCCTGATTTATGTTTGTAATTGCCTCTGTCTCTTGTTCAGGGGAGGACACGTCTACCCAGAGCTGGGAGAGGTCTCGGGGGCTGCTTGGCTGCTCTTTTTCAAGTAGTGTGAACATGAATGTTAAGGTCTTACATCCATTTAAAAGATTTGGAGGAAGATGGGGTGAGGCAGTGGTGTCAAATTCAAATAGGAACAGACTCCACTGAACTGTCCCCAAGGCTCCCTGCACACCGCAGATGGAATTACTGAGAGTGTTGACGTTTTATGGTATATTGATGTGTTTTGCTCACTGTTCCTCCTTAGATTCGAATCTGGGACTGACTGCAGTGGGAGTGTCACAGGTGGCGAGTCCCCACGTGTTTGGCCCCCTGCTGTAAGCTGCTGGGCTAAGCCTCATTTCCAGCAGACTGCTGCCGAGTTTTCCCAGCAGTTTTTGTCTTTTCTAGAGAATTTCTATTCTCCCCTTTACCAAACACTGGGTTTCAAAGTTCCATGGTTTCCGAGTTTCCCTTCTCTAGTCTATTCCATTGATCCACCTCTCTACTTTTTAACAAATGCCAGATGGGTCTGCCTGTAACAGGTGGGAGGTCTGGGTGTGCTACGGCCCCTTCATCCTTCCGCTCTAAGTCTAGAGCTTTTGTTTTTCCAAATGAATTGTGTTATTATTTCATCAAGTTCTATTACGCATTCCTCTGGTGATTGGATTAAATCGTCATTTTAATTATGTCGGCACAGCCCGGCCAGAAACATTGACTCTTCCTGGACTTTATTTCCGGATGTGCCGTTGCTGTTCACTCTTTGTGACCCCAAGATGCCAAAGGCGGTGCCCCTCATGTTACGTTACGTACATTTGGTATTCTACCTCTTTGTCACCACACCTATATAAGTCTGTGTGGGATAGATTGACGCTGTGTGCATTTTGTAGCTATTTGGAATGGGCTTTCCCTTTCTATTATGGCTTATTGGGCTTTGTTATTATTCTATAGAAATGTGGTTGCTATTGTAGCCTGGAACTTTGCTAAAGCTATTGATTGTCTCAATTAGCATCTGTGCTGATTCCCTAAGATTTTCCAAGTAAACAATTACATTGTCATCAAATAGGGGGAGTTTTCTCTCCTCTTTGTAAGGACAGCTAGATAGGCACAGTGGGTAAGAGTGCCCGGCCTGGAGTCAGGAGGACCTGAGTTCAAATTTGACCTCAGACACTTCCTAGCTGTGTGACCTTGGGCAAGTCACTTAACTGTGTTTGCCTCCGTTTCCTCATCTGTACAATGAGAAAATGGCAAACCACTCCAGTATCTTTGCCAAGAAAACCCCAATGGGGTCACAAAGAGTCAGACGTGACTGAAAAACGACTGAAATAACACCACCATCTCCTCTCTGCCTATCTTTATTTACTTTCTTTTGTCTTACTGCTGTTGACAGTGTCATTCTATTCTCTCCACTCTTCAGTCAATTGCTTCCTAATGCCCTCTCCTAGCAGCCAGGGAGACACCGGGAGCAAGCCTGTGCTGGGCCAGTAGAACTACTACTGCTTCAAGCCCCTTAGACTTTGCAGGAGCCTGCCCTGGACCCTGAACCTCCAGCCGGGCCCTCACAGCTGTCATCTGGGGACACAGCTCCTGTGGAGAGAAGGCCAGTCAGGGCAGGTGAGCTAGCCTAGTTGAAGAAGCCAGGCATCCCAAGAGAAACAGCCCAGGCCTGTGAGCCCAGGAGCACAGGCCCCTCAGCCATCCTCCTGGAAAGCAAACCCTGGGGCGATGCAGCCTGTGCACAGACTGCTCCCACCGGGAGCCTCTGGCTACAATTTCCAATTCCCGAGGCCCCAGAAAGGAAAGTCCTGACTACTAAAGTCCTTGGCCCCACCCAGGCATGTGGGAATGCTAATTGCTAGTGAAAATGCTAGGTCGTGTGGGAGGAACAGCCAGGAGGCCAGGGTCATTGGACTGCACAGTACATGGGGGGGGGGGGCGGGTAAGGGATAAGAAGACTAGAAAGGGGGGGAGGAGGCCGGGAGGGGGGCCGGGTAACGAAAGGCTTTGAACACCAAACAGAGCATTTTACATTTGATCCTGGAGGTGATAGGAAGCTGCCGGAGTTGGGGGACAGGAGCAGAGTGAACACAGTCAGACCTGCACTTTAGGAAAATCACTTTGGTGGCTGAATGGGGGATGGACTGGACTGGGGAGACACATGAGGCGGGCAGAGCCCTCCACTCCTCCTCCCAGCAGCTACTGCAATAATTGAGGCTTGAGGGGATGAGGACCTGCACGGGGGGGGGGGGGGAGGCACGTTGGCAGAGGAGAGCAGGGGGTGTAGAGGAGATGAAATTAGCGTGGCAGCGGCTTGGATACAGGGGCTGGAGGGAGTGAGGGGTCAAGGATGACACCTAGGCTGTGACAGAAGAATGGTGGCGCCCAAGACAGTAATTTCCTGTTAGCAAAGTTTGGAAGACAGGAGGGCTTGGGGGCAAAGAGAATGTGTTCATTTGAGGAGTTTATTTAAAGAGGTCGGGAGACCTTGGCCAGGTCCCGGAATCTTTCTGAGCTGGCTGATGGGGTCCAATCTGTGACCCTGTGTCTCCCAGCCCTCCCAGCTGAGGGCCTCGCCTCTGATTTCCCGAGAAAATAGAGGCGCTTGAATGGGAGCTCTTCAGACATCTCCCTTGTCCGGGCCCTAGCTCTCCCCTCCACTCAATCACTGATTGCCCCTGGACATTCCACAAAGCAAGTCTCAGGTCCAGCCCAAACACGACTAATCTCGCCTCCCCCCAGTACCTCTGAAAGCCTTCCCCCCATTTATGGCAGAGGCTCAGAGGCTCAGCATTAGCCCGGACTCCACACCCAAGCTCTTTATTTTTAAGTACATTGATTTCTTTATTTCTCATTTTCAGCATTCACTTTGATAAGATTTTAAGTTCTAAATTTTCCCCCTCCCCAAGGTGGCATGCAATCTGATGGAGACTCTATACGTCTGATCATATTGAACAGATTTCCACATTAGTCATGTTGTGAAAGCAGAATCAAAACAAAAGGGAAAGACCATGAGAGAGAAAAAAAAAGAGAGAGGGAGTGAGAGAGAAAACAGTATGCTTCAATCTGTGGCCAGACTCCACAGCCACGCTCTGGGCAGGTCTTGCCATTTCTACCTTCTCTGCTTCTGCCAGTGTCTCTTTTTTTTTCTTCTCATGGTCTTTCCCTTAGTTGGTCAACTCTTATGGCTCCTTATTACCTCTAGAACTGATTGGTGTTGAAAGACATTCAGAGCCCGGCCCCATCTCGCCAGACCCGCCAAGCCAAACTGGACTTCTCTTGGTTCCCCACATAGAACACTCCATTTCCCATCTCCACACCTTTGCACTGGTCATTCCTCATGACTGCAATGGGCTTCCTGCTTCCCTTCACTTCTTTTCAGAGGCCGCTCAGGTACTGTCCTCTTCCTGGCCCTCCCTCCCTCCCCAACAATCTCATATCCAGCTCCTTTGTAAATACTCACATTTTATCTTCTTTTATAAGTTCCTCTATGTCGTCATCTTGACCCCCATAAGTATGTCTGCTTCCTGGGAACAGGAACTGTCTTATTCTCTGTTCTTACATACCCATTGCCACAGTCTAAGACTCTCTTGTTAATTTTAGATCAATAGGCCTAGAAGATGTTTAGCTTGGGGAAGAGAAGGAGAGGGGCCTCAGGTCCTTGAAGGCCTGTCCGGAGGAGGACAGATTACTTGTTCTGCTGGGGCTCGAGGACAGAGCCGTGTGGGGGAAGGGACAGAGCCCACAGATTGAGGCCAGAGGGCTGGGTGAGCTAGCTAACTGGAGAGCTGTCCCAGAGTAGAATGCGGGCCTCAGGATAAGGCATTGCCACCCCGCTTGGAGGGCCCTGAGCAGGGCTCTAAGCTGGAGGCCCACTTGTCAGATGGGGAATAGTGCGGATTCCTTTGGGGTATGGCTTGGCCTGGGAAGGCCCTGCCTGCTCTCCAAGGCTGTAATTCTAAGTTAAGGAGATGGGGAGCAATCTGCCTCAGTGGGGGGTCCTTGCTGTACTTGGGATACTGGACATCTGCTGGAAATGAGTCAGAGAATTCTGGGTCTCATAACTGACTCCACTGATGTGTGAGCTCAATGATCTCCACCCTCACATTTCCTCGTTGGGAGTCCTAGTTAGAGCCCAGGAGAACATGTACTGAGTCCATGGGCAGAGTAGAGGCCTCCGCTAAGGTTTGCTCTGGGCTGTGCTGACCTTGGAGTCTGCCCAGCTCTTGGGAAGTACAGAAATGTGTGCCATTTGTAACAATCGTTATCATATGATTTGTAATATATCATAACACAACAATCGTTTTTGTGAGACGTGCTCGGTGCTCGGCCCTGGAGCAGGCCCTGGGCCGGGCACTTTACAATTACTTTCTCATTTGATCCTCATGGCAAACCTGAGGGGAAGGTGCTATTATGATCCCTATTTTCCAGATATGGAAACTAAGGCAGACAGAGGTAAAGTGACTGGCCAAGGGTCACACACTTAGTATGTGTCCAAGGCTGGATTTGAACTCAGGTCTTCCTAACCCCAGGCCCACCTAGGTGACCCTAATCTATAGCATAGAGCACTGTTGTGTCAGAATTGGGAAGGGTTCAAAGAAGTTGAAAAGACGGGACTGCAGCTGGGCCTCGAAGGTTGGGTTGAGTTTGGGGAGCTGTGGGGGAAGATGGTGGGGAGGACATATGGGGTAAAGACAACAAGCCTGTTGAATACAGGTAGCCCTGACTGGAGAAAAGGGTGCAAAGCGAATGAAGTAGGTTGAGGCCAGGTTGTTGAGACCTTTTCCAAGTCACCAGATGAGCCTGCGCTTCGTCTGCATGCCAGTGGTTTGAATGCCACTGTGCTCGAAGGGTGGGGGTTCATTGCCCCAGCCCAACCCTCCCTGGGCCACCTTCCTGCCTCTGACTCCCACCCTATGGTTCAGCCTTTGCCCTATCCGGGATCCTCCAACCCCCCGCCCCCAACCAGTGTTACTTCCACCACCTGCTTTGGGAACAGCACTGCACTGAGCACCCCAGCCTTCCTTCAAAGAATGTTTGTGGATTGAGCCCTCCACTCCTGCCCACTGTGACTCCAAAGCACAAGGGATGGCCTGGAGGGGAGGCCAGAGCTAGAGGGCCCCTGGACTGAGAGTCTCGAAGGCCAGGCCAGGGGCTCTGTCTTTACCATCTTTGCAGCTCCTGGCGGCCTGGGCATCTTGTGGTCCATCCTCCCATCTGGCCCAGGGATCTCCTTGGCCCTCACTTTGCCCTGCACCCCGGGACCATCCTCTTAACACTGCCTGGAAGGCCTTGGTGAAGGTCACAGATGGCAGAGGGCCCAGGTCCCTGGCCCCATGAAGCTCTGAGCAGGAGGGAGCCGCCACAGCCAGGGGCTCCTCGCTCCCCCAACCTACCTATTTCGGTGACCCCTCTACAAAGACCTGCTCACACACTCCCCAAATCCAGAGGCAGTGTGAAGTAGTGGGTAGACCCATCTGAGCCCCAGTTTCCTCAGACATTAAAGGAGCTGCTGAGAATTCCTCCTGCACATTAGTGTTGGGAGGCTGAGACAGATTCGAGGCCAATGCTGGCTCTCCGGCCTTGCTTCCCATGCTCTGGCTCTGGCACCCAGTTGGCCGAGCCCTCTGGGGGAGGGGTCAGGGAGGAAATGAGCATTTGTACGGTGCCTACTGTGCTTGGGGAACAGTGCTAAATGCTTTACAGACCTGGTCTCCTCGGACCCTTCAACAGCTGCGCAAAGGCACGGGAGTCAGAAGGCCTGGGACTGGGCCCTGGCTTTACCACCTACTTCCTGTGGGCCCTTAGGCAAGGCTCTTTCCTCTGAGCTTCTTCAGTTTCCCCTGGACTCGATGACCTGCAAGGTCTCTTACATTCCTAAATCCGGCGCCCCTCGGATCCTCCTACACGTATGATATACGAAAGCCTCGAAGGTCAGGCTTAGCCCCAGGCCCAGATGTAACTCCACCAATTACTTATCATGAAGGATGCAGCTCCTTGTAAGCACATCCGTGAGCACACAGACACACACATGCACACATGTGGGTACACAAAACACACACACACAGAGACACCCAGATAGCAGAACAAGCGCTCCTTGAAACCCAGCAAGCGTGTAAAGGAAATAGCCAAATCGCCTTTAATTTTCCAGTGTCTCCTCAGAGCATGAGCAGAGTGTGGCGCTTCAACTTTCTTCTGTACTTGAGGATGGGTTCTAAGGGGTTGCAGTCAGTGCAGGAGAGGCGGCTGAGTGCAGCGCTGGACCAAGGGGTCCCCCACTGCAGCTTGGTGCCTGAAGCCACCAGTTTGACATGGTCTAATTGCTGCTGCTGCACAGCGCTGCCAATGAGGAATGGAAGCCAGGGGTTCACGTGGGCCAGCGCCTTGAGCAGCTGCTCTCTGGAGCTGGCCTGGGTGGTGAAGAGGACCAGGTCTGTCAGGTGGCCGGGGGTACCCAGGAGGCTGTCGCCCTTGTAGAGGAAGGCCCGTTGGCGAGGCCAGGCTCCAGCCTCCCAGCATTGGTGCAGTTGGCTCGTGAGGGCCTTGGTGTTGGGGAGGCAGGGCTGCCTCACACGCTCTAGGGCCTTGAAGGTCACTGGCTGCCACAGGTCAGCCCCACAGCTGGTGACAGGGGTGGCTGTGGCTGAGTCAGGGGACAGCAGCTGCATCTTGCCATTACACATCAGGTATTTTTGAAGTATGGCCGCAAAGTACTTCACTTTGTCCAGGTCTTTGAAATCGGCCTCAAGGCTGCCATCGGAGAGAGTGGGGCTGTGGGTGAGTAGGCCCTCTTCCAGCCCAGGTGCTATGTTCTCAGCCTGCTCCATGTAGCGGCCTACAGAGATTTGGCAGCCACTGTGTTCCTTAAAGTCCTGGTCACTTCCTTCCCAAGTCTTCCTCTCAAGAGTTGTATCGGCCCCAGTGACAAAGAGACAGGCCCTTCAGTTAAGACAACATTGGCAATCACCGTTGCCAGCCTAACCAGAATGACAGTGACCAAACAAACAGTCTCCTGGAACCTTCGCGTGTCAGAGCTGGTAGGCATCAGGGAAGCTGGGGCCATTATGACTTAGGTCAGCAGGCCTGAGCAGACCAGGGAGTTAGTGGTCAAGGTGGCACTGGAAGCTAATGCTCCCGACTCCCAGGCTACTGATGGGCCCATTCAGGGCATCAGACTGATTCTGGAGCATCCCAGACAGGAATTCTAAGGCCACAGCTGGATCTATGAGAGAGAGGGAAAGAGGGAGAGAGAGACTGAGAAAGAAGGAGATAAAGACAGAGAGAGGGGAGAGAGAGAGACAGAGAGAAGAGAGAGACAGATAAAGAAGGAGATAAAGATAAAGACAGAGAGGGGAGAGAGAAAGAGACAGAAAGAGACAGAGAAAGAAGGAGATAAAGATAAAGAAAGAGAGGAGAGAGAGAAACAGAGAGACAGAGAGAGACAGAGGAGAGACAGAGAGAAGGGAGAGAGAGAGAGAAAGAAGGAGATAAAGAAAGATAAAGATAAAGAAAGACAGAGAGGGGAGAGAGAGAGAGACAGAGAGAAGGGAGAGAGAGAGAAAGAGAAGGGAGATAAAGATAAAGGAAGACAGAGGGGAGAGAGAGGAAAGGGAGACAGAGAGAAGGGAGAGAGAAAGACAGAGAGAAGGAGATAAAGACAGAGAGGGGAGAGAGAGACAGAGAGAGAGAGACAGAGAGAAGAGAGAGAGAGAGACAGAAAGGAGATAAAGACAGAGAGGAGAGAGAGAGAGAAAGACAGAAAGAGACAGAGGAAAGAGAGAGAGAGAAGGGAGAGACAGAGAAAGAAGGAGATAAAGATAAAGACAGAGAGAGGAGAGAGAGAGGAAAGAGAGAGAGAGAGAAGGGAGAGACAGTGAAAGAAGGTTTTCCCCTATATCACTTTGATCCCTGGGAAGGGTACATTTGTCCCACCAAGTTCACTTCCAAGTGGGGCATAGCTGCTGTAGAAGTCCTCGTCTTGGGCAAGGCCCAGCTCAATCTTTCAGGGTATTCCGTGGGGCCTTGCTGCCAGGTGAGGCCTAGGCTTGTTCCTGGGATCCCCACCACACAATCTGACATGAACTCTGGCTCCCAGACCCCTGGTACCTTGCTCGCCCAATTTGTCAGATCTCATAAAGTCATGGGCATCTCTAGTCTATTTCATCTAAAAGCGAGACAGAACAGAAACAGAGGCAAAGAGGTTCATTTTCCCAGGCAACAACAAGGCCTTGGATGGGAACACCTCTTCCTCAACCCAGGAGGTCTGTGCCCTGACTAGAGGCTCACAGAATGTCTCTCTTCAAATGCCACCAAAGAGGAAAAGAACTGGAGCAAGCCCTTCTCAGTGCACTCTAGTTCTAGCTCCAGAGCCAATCAAAAGTCTGCTCTTTACTACATGATTACAAACCTTTGAGCAGGACCCTTCTATTTCACATTATCGTGCCTTTCTGGAAGCAGACCCCCAGCCTCTTCTGTGCAAAGATTGCATCAGTCAAATACACAGTGTTCACTTGGCATCCCTCTGTTACACATAATTTAGTGGTGTTTTATTTTCAGTTTTATCTCTTCCTAGATTTTCAGAATTTTCGGAATTTCCATGTTTAGGGTTAGTTGTGGTGTTCTGATTGGCTGTTTTTCTAGTGTTTTTAATTACACACTCAGTTCATTGATCTATACCTTTTCTCTTTTGCTAGTGAAAGTGTTTGGAGTATGTTATCTCATTATTGTCATTTTCTTTGATGAAATTATATATTGTTTCCATGATTTGTTCTTTGACCCACCAATGCTTTAAGATTAAATCATTTGGACTCCATTTCATTTTAACTCTGTTTTGAATGACCTTTATTGATAACGTTTATTGCATTATTGTTGGTAAAGGATGTGTTTAATTTTTCTACATAGATTTTTGAGGTTTTTATGCCCTAAGATGTGGTCAGTTTTTCTCAAGTTGCCATGCATAGTTAGAAGTAACTATACTCTTTTCAATTCACACCTAGTAATTTCCAGACATCTATCATATGTAACTTTTTCTAAATTCTTTCCAGGTCCTTAGCTCTTTTCTTGTTTATCTTTTTGTTAGATTTGCCTAAGTCTGAAAGGGGTATGTTGAAGTTCCCAGGCATTATAGTTTTTCTATTTCTGCCTTTAATTCAAATAGCATTTCCTTTGAGTACTTAGATGCTGTGAAATGTGGTGCATTTATAGTTTTATTTCATTATCTGTGTTTCCTTCAAGCATGTTGCAGTTTCCTTTTCATTCCTTTTTACGTTGTCTGTTTTTGCTATTGCCTTATCTAAGATCATGGTAGCCATCCCTGCTATTTAAAAATTTCTGAGATGTAATGAATTCTTCTCCGACTTCACATTTTAACTCTATGTGATTCTATTCCAAATGAGTTTCTTGTAAACAACATAGCATTCAATTCTCCTTTCTAATACATCATGCTGTCTTATCGTACCTTCTGGGTGACTTCATATCCCGGTCATATTATTGGTTATGATTGTTAATTGTGTATTTCTCTCCATAATGTCACTTTATACTTTTTCTTCACTTTGCTCCACACTCACCCTATTTACAAAGAAGTTGGTGAAAGAGAAATATGGTAATCAACATGAGGAATGTATACAACTCTTTCCTTTCTTCTCTCTACCACAGACACCAATCACTCATTCTCGTACTTTCTCTGAAGCTTGTTTTGCTACTAACTATTCTCTCCCCTCCCCCCCAGGCCCCCCGCCCCAGCTTGGTTGGAGGATGAGGGGTATAGGAGGGGAGGTTCACCAGGTCCTGAGCATGGGGAGCAACAAACACCACCACAGAAAAGAAACGCTCACCATAACAGACAGGAAATAACTGTGTATGTATGTGACAACTTTGTGTATATGAGCATGGGTTTTAATTGGGCAATTATTATAAACAGAGAAATCAGAAGTGTATAAATAAAGGTTTGCTCATCTCTTAAGGGAGATACGGGGGCATTACGTGCCAAGCAGGGTCAAATCACCAGCACTGGTAGGGACAGCCACGAGTCCCAGGATTGGCGATGCCTTCCAGACCACCTGTCCTGCTTCCTAGGTAGCTGGGTGGTGCAGTGGATAGAGTGCCAGTCCTATGACTCTGGACAAGTCACTTCGCCTCTCTCTGCCTCGGTTTCCTTATCTGTAAAATGGGGATAATAATAATAGCCCCTACTTCCCAGGGTTGTTGTGAAGATCAAATGATAGATTGAAAGATCAAATTGTAAACCAGAAAGCAAGTATTAAGCATTATATAAATGGTAGCTGTTATTATTATTGCTATATTGTCATTATTGTTAATCATTCCCTATGGAAAAGGGGCTGCTATCTTTGCTGCCACCAACCTGAATTGCCACCAGTATGGCAGGTAAACCAGCCCACTTGAAACAGTAAGTACCCCTGATGAAGACACAGAAGATGGGATGTGCCAGGCAGATCAAACTTCCACAGTCATCTCTAGCACCACCTTCCTGGTGACTGACAGCCCCCTCTATGCCCTGAGCCCAAGAACCCTGCAGACCACTGACCTTCCTTCCAGCCTTGCCCCCACCACCTTCATTCACCTCTGGAGAAGGGACCCTACATCCACCACCTCAATGCCACCCCTGCCCCTGGGGGCCCCACAGACATCGTCCAAGGGAGCAACCCTGGGAGATGGCACCTGGCAACTAGCTCCACAGGGCCAGAGGAACAAAAGGTCCGCCCCCACCAAGTGTCCTTGGCACTGTCCAGTGACTCAGGCTTAATAATGGCAGGGGCACTGGAGAAGCTGCTTCCCCTTCTGTTTGCCTTGCCCCCTAAGGACCATGGACTTTTCCTTTGAGCTTGCAGCTGGATCCAGACTCTCGAGTTGTAGCCCCCAAACCTGCACCCTTGGAAAGGGAGCTCCTTGGGAGCACAAACCATCTTGCTTTTGCTTCTTCTTATCCCCAGGGCTTAGGGCAGTGCTTGGCACATTGCAGTTTCCTTCCCTCCTTCCCTCCTCTTCCTTCTCTCCTTTTCCTCCTTCCCTCCCTCCCTCCCTCCCTTCTTCCCTTCTTCCCTTCTTCCCTTCTTCCCTTCCTACCCTGCATTTGGAGTCAGTATACTGACTAGGTTTTATTCTGCCCTGTATGAATGTAGGCAAGGTGCCCTTCGCCAAACCAGGCCCATTGCCCTGGGAACCCAATGACAGTGTTGGCTTAGATGGTCTCTATGGCTATTCTAGGAGGCACGTGTTCCAATAATTACCAGCAGAGTATGTAAGGCTAAGCAATGTGTGGCACCCCCATTCCCCCGGTCTTTCAGTGGTGCTGCACTGGGCTGGGGGTGGCACATGCTGGGAAGGTGGGGTACGGTGTGCTAGGGGTGGGGTGCACTAAGAGGGTGAGGTGTGCTGGGAGGGTGGAGTCGGGGTGGGGCAGGAAAGCATCTGCATGTCGTGGCCGATTTAGCCTAGAGACCCATCGGGAAGCTTGATTATGACCAACCTTCTGCTACTTGTGTCACCAACATATATACTGGATGCCAGCTCCAGAATAGGCCTCCTTCAAGACCATCTAGGCCTTGTCACCTGGCCTGGGCCCTCTGCACTGGGCGCCATCGGCCAACATAGGTTACCTGCTCATGGTTGTTCCCATACTAAGGTTACCCACAAAGCACCTGGAGATGAGAGAGAGAGAAGAGGTCAGCCCCAAACTCACACAGGCAGTAACTGGCAGAGATGGAATTGGAACCTTGGTCCTGGGACTGCCGCCTATCGCTGAACTGTCCTGACTTCTGAGCATGACTGGGCCTCCAAGGGTACTGGGATCTCCCCTGGAATTTGAACAGGCTCCTGCAGAGGGACTACACAACCCTTATCAAATTTTTCTGATGGTGCCCTTGATGGAAATGGGGAACTTGGCAGGGAGAGACAGAGGGAGGAAGAAGGAAGGAGGGAAGAAGGGGGGGAAGGAGGAAGGAAGGAAATAAGCATGTATTTATCACCTGCTGTATGCTAAGCAACGTGCTAAGCACTTTGCAAATATCTCCTCATTTGATCCTCGTGATACGATTATCATGACACACATTTATATGGCAGTTAGAATGGGCCAGACACTGGGCTTAGTACCCTACCATATTAGCTCCTTTTATCCTCACAACTCTACAAGGTAGGTGCTATCACTGTCCCCATTTTACAGTTGAGGAAACTGAGGCAAACTGAGGTTAAGCAACTTGCCCAGGGTTATACAGCTAGGCATGTCTGAGGTAGGATTTGAACTCGGGTCTTCCTGACTCCAGGCCCATCACCTGACACCTGACACCAGCTGTCTCTAGAGGAGTCTACACTCAGCACAAAATATTCAAGAGACTGGGCCTGCTTGATAGCGAGGACCGTCTCTTGTCTTTCATTGTGTCCCCAGCACTCAGCACAGTGCCCGGTAGGGGCTTGACTGATGTTTGCTGACTACTGACAAGGAGAGAGCAGCTCTCTAGCCTGAGATGGTCTCTGTTCCAGGCACCTGAGGTGGGGGCAGGGAATGGCTGAGCCCCTGAAAGTGCTCTTTGGTCCCACGCGTCACACAGGGTAGTGGGTCCCCCACCAGCCAGACCTGTGTGCTGTCCTGCAGCCCCAGCGAGAAAGCTCCAGTTCCCCACATCTCCCCCTCGTCTCTCTGAACTCAGGAAAGCCCCCGGCTGCGTTCACCAAAGCCACTCTGAAAGGCCACCCTGATGTCTGAGCCCAAGCAGACGCTGCTCAAAATCACATGCGGTGTGCTGATGTCTTCGCCTGCCTCAGTTCAGCTCTCTGGCTTCGCTTTGTGTGGCCTTCACAAACTGTAGCTTCTCTGCGAGGAGAGAATGTAATTCAATCGAGTTGGGAAGAGCACTGAATCCCCTCCAGCGCCAATACACTGAGGGGCAGGCGGCCTGGGGCTTAGGCCAAGTGGGTGACCGTGGGCAAGTCCCTTTCCCTGAGTCTAAGAGTCGCCATCTATAATAGAGGCAAGAAAATGATCCAATGCTCCTTACCTCACCCTGAACCTTTCTGCGCCTCTGTTTCCTCACTTAGAAAATGTCAGGGCCTTCTCTGTTTTAAAGCTGTGAATCTGTGAGCTTTTTGCTCTGGTGTGGGGAGGGAGGGAAGGATGTCAGGAACCAGACGGGTGTGCTAGAGGAAGGGCCAGAGGTGTGGCCAGTGGGCCTCCTCCAGTGTGAGCGGACCTGCTGCAGGCCTGTGGAGCTTCATGTGGAACTCTCAGACACCTTTGTGTCCAGCTTCCTTAGCATTGTGAGGACTTTGCCTTCCTCTTTGTTTGGATGGGATAGTCTGGGCTAGCTGGATGCTTGCTGCCCACCCCCACTCAGTCCTCCTGGACCTTGCTAATATCCAGGTACCGTTCTGCCACCAGCATGCACGGGCTCCAGGGCTCCTCCTGTGAGCTGGGGGCAGGGGCAGGTGGGAAAGGAGCGGCTGGAGGACGGCCTTCTCACCAACTTTGGTCGGCCTCCCGATTTTGCCAAACACTAGCCCTGGCTGATTGTTCCTTCCAGAAGGTATTGGGGATGTCATGGAGCAGCTATTGAAAAGCGGAAGTGAGCCGGCAAGGCCGTGCCCAGTGTAGCTTCCTCCAGGCTCCCCTTTGAGCTTACTGATGGCTGATTCTATGCTCGCATTCTTGGGGCATGTGTGTGTGTGTGTGCGCGTGTGTGTGTTTGCTTTGGTGCTGTGGGTTGGCAAACAGCAGCAGCTGAAGTCAAGTTGGCTTGTCTGCTGCAATCCAGGGCCGTGCATTGGCTAGCTGGCCCTATCATGCACCAACATGAAACTTGGCTGCCACTGTGGGGTGGGGAAAACATCTGTGATTTCAGAGTGGCCGAGCCCAAGTGCGCCAAGTTAGGGTGATGTGTGCTGGGAACACAGTGGGAAAATCTGGGAGACTCACCTGCAGGAACTTGGGAGCTCGATCACCAAATGATGGGAGGCAAGAGCTGCTCTTAGTTCTAGCCTCCAGGGTCAGGCAGCACCGGGCCCCTCTTCCACAAGTCAGCCCGTTGCATCCTTAATGTCCTCTGGGTGAACCATCTCCAAATCCTTTGACCAATCCGGACATGACATGACCTCATCACATTTAGCTTTGGAAAGAGCACCCCAAAGACAGCCTCTCCCTGGAGAAGCAGGAGCACCATTGAACTGAGCCTCCTTGTAACACTGGAGGATCTGCCCTTGGGGCCGCACAGAATATGTTTTTGTCACTATAACTGACTTGAACATGTCAAAGACAGGCCATTTCATTGGTGGCGACTCCCCCGGGGATGCTGATCTCGGCCTCTTTCTGGCTTAGTGACTGGTCTCTGAGAGTCTCCATGACTGAAAGCTTCCCTACTCTGGCCAACCCCCTGTTGCCACCGCGGACTTAGGGAGGTTGATGCTCAGTCACCAAGCAGCCAGCCCACGGCTGGGGGCCCAAACTCAAAGTCTCTTGAGCCAGAGTGTCAGAAACTCAAGGAAAACTCCAGGTCACAAGGAGGCCTGAGAACGGGACTTGTGTCAAGCTCTTGGGAAGGAGGCCACTGAGCAGGTGTCCTATCAGTGCCGAGGGCTCCATGACTCTTAGGCCGCCTGCTTCCTCAGTGTGCCTGGCAGAGCATGTTTGAGGGGACAGCAGTTGGCTCACGTCGCTGACCCAGGCTGCTTGCTGGCCTGGCTGCGGATCGAGCCCCTCATCTTCACTTCATTAACACGTGCCGTGTAGCTCACTGGCCACAGAGGTCCAGAGGATGTAGGCCGTACCTGCTGAGATTTCCTTAGGGCAGCTTGGACCGAAGTGTGTCTTTGCATTGGGCAGGTCCTCTCTGACGGCTTTATGGAAAGCCGTGGGCGAGAAATGCCCGAGATGGGAAGCACGGTGGGGATGTTCTGCATTCTTCCTGGAAGCACTGAAGAGAGTAGCCCAGCTGGTGAGGTCCCAGGACCTCGGAGCCAGAGAATCCAAGGGCTGGAGGGGAGCTACAAGGTGAAGCCATGTTGGCCAGCCTGGCCAGGAGCTGCTTCTGGAACTTCCAGTGGGAGTTTGACTCGTACTGGAGATGACCGGGAAGGGCCACCCCCACCTCCCAAAGCACCCAATGCCCCCCCATCACTCCTACTTCCGTCCTTGGGGACCAACCAGAACGGGCCTGATCCCCCTTCCCAAAGAGAAGTCTTCCATATCTGGGGGCAAGATCATATCTTCTTCCCTGCCCCAAATCTTCTCTTCTCCACGTTGAACAACCCCTAGTTCCTTGAGCTGGCCTTTATACAGCAAACTTTCTGTCCAGTCCTCGTCATGCTGGTCACTGTTTTACGGCTCCAACCAGGCCTGTGTCTGTGTCTATGCTGTGGCACCCAGTACTGGGCATGGGGCCTCACTGTATTACTAAGACATCCAGAGCAATGTCTTCCCTTGTGGCCCTTGGCCACGTCATGTTGCTTCGACTTGATCTGAGCCTGGGTTCATGGCATGAGATAAGCTAGCATAGAAAGCCCATTCTTTAAGGGGCGTCACTGTCTCAATGTTCCAGATGTGGGACTGACTTGAAACAATTGGAGGGTGGTCGCATCTCCAGGAAGAGGGCTTGAATAAGCAGCTAAGGGCACGGTCTTGGCCAACTCTTGGACTCCCTGAAACTTCTGGGTGAATGCAGTGGAGAGAGGAGATGCCAAAGGAGAAGGCAGCCCTCCCTCTGCCAACTGGGCCCTGAGCCCTTGCTCTCGAGTGCTTGGCATCATAGCCAAGATGGTGGAGACATGTCCCTTTGTCACAAGCTGAAGTCATCCTCAATGGCTGAAGGACCTGGAGAGAGAAGGATGGGATGGGTGGGACACACCTATGTGACTCTTATCTCATTCTCCCTAGGAGCCCTACCCAACATGCTGAGGGCAGCAGATGGTCATCTGTGTGCACACGCATGTATACATAGATATGTGGGCATACACTGTGTGCATGTGCGATATAAAGTGATATCCTGTCTGTATAGACACATGTGTATAGATGGATGCAGGCACATGCATGTATAGTATGTATATGCTATATAGCTATACTCCATGTGTATATATACATATACACACATATCTTTGGATATGTGCATATGTATAGTGTATGTATGATATATGTCCATATATTACATATATATATTTCTATGTGTAGCATGTAGTACATGCATATGTGTGTATCTATGTGTAGGTTGATATGCTCTGCTATACAGAGTCGGTAAAGCAGTGCCTAAGGTCATGTGCTTTCTAGGGGGCTGTGCAGCCCTCAGGGCCGGGGTTAAGTGGGTGCCATTTCCACAGGCGCCTGGTCAGCTGGTGCTGGACAGTGGCCCCCCACTCTTGCTATCCTTGGAGGAGGCCCGAAGGCTCCCCTGCATCCAGGGCCCCCTCCCATCCCCTACCCCAGGCAGCACTCAGCATCATGAACAGCCTTGCCCGCTCTCGGGGTAACCAGGGCAATGCCACCCTAGGCCTCCTCATTCTGGCCAGGGATCCCACAGAGATCCCAGCTCCAGGCGGCAGCAACAGCAGCAGCAGCTGGCAGAACAGAGTCAGCCACCACCATTGGGAGCCTGTGCCCAGCTAGCTGGGGGTCCAGTGTTGTCTGTCCGAGGAGATGGCCGCAGATTTGGTGCCTAGGATAACCGGACATTTGGCCCCCATTGGCTTGGAGGACCTGTCAGGGCAGCTTCTTTGCCTGGTGGGCCTCCTGCTTCAAGACAGGTGAGCCAAGGGGCAGCTAGGTGGCCAAGTGGATAAAGCACTGGCCCTGAAGTCAGGATGACCTGAGTTCAAATCTGCCTCAGACCAAACACTTGACATTTACTAGCTGTGTGACCCTGGACAAGTCACTTAACCCCAATTGCCTAAAAAAAAAAAAAGAAATAAGACAGGTGATCCTGGTCCTTGGCATCCCAGGCTGCAGAAGGCAACAGTACTAGCAGCTGTGTGCATTCAGACACACACACACACACACACTCTCTCTCTCTCTCTCTCTCTCTCTCTCTCTCTCTCTCTCTCTCTCTCTTTCTCTGTCTCTGACTCACCTGTCTTTGTTTCTCTCTCTCTCTCTTTCTCTCTGACTCGCCTGTCTCTGTTTTTCTCTCTCTCTCAGTTTCTCTCTCTCTGACTCGCCTGTCTCTGTTTCTCTTTCTCTCTCTCTCAGTTTCTCTCTCTCTGATTTGCCTGTCTCTCTCTATCTATCTCTCTCTCTCTCTGACTCGCCTGTCTCTGTTTCTCTCTCTCTCTCTGTTTCTCTCTCTCTGACTCGCCTGCCTCTCTTTCTCTCTCTCTGACTTGCCTGTCTCTGTTTCTCTCTCTTTCTCTCTCTCTCTCTCTCTCTCTCTCTCTCTCTCTCTCTCTCTCTCTCTCTCTCTCTGACTCGCCTGTCTCTCTCTCTCTCTCTCTCTCTCTCTCTCTCTCTCTCTCTCTCTCTCTCTCTCTCTCTCTCTGTTTCTCTCTGACTCGCCTGTCTATCTTTCTTTCTCTCTCTCTCTTAGTTTCTGTCTCTCTGACTCGCCTGTCTCTGTTTCTTTCTCTCTCTCTGTTTCTTTCTCTTAGTTTCTCTGTTAGTTTCTCTCTCTCTCTCTCTCTCTCTCTCTCTCTCTCTCTCTCTCTCTCTCTCTCTCTCTCTCACACACACACACACACACACACACACACACACACACACACACACACACACACACACCTGGATTCCTGGGGATTAGCAGCAGGCAGCCTGAAGAGCTCAGTCAGTCCCCTCCACTGTGGCTCGGGCTCCCCAGCTCTCCCACCCTGGGCCCCCCCCTCCCCAAGCCTTCCTTTTCCTTTGTAGATTTGACCTGAAACGTTCCCAGGGAAGGAGGTGGCAGGCTAGCAAGAAGGCAGGTGGCAGCAGGGGGTGGTGAGCATTAGTGGCCCCCTACAAACTGGCCCTGCCAGTGGCCCGGGCAGCAGCAGCAGCAACAGCAGCAGTGGAGGTGGGGCACTGTTTGCCCAGCTCCAAGCAGTCACCATGGCCCGAGCACCTGGGGCAAGCCCAGCCCACTGGGAGGACAGCAAGGGGGCCGGCAGGACCTTAGGGGATCAGCGGCCCTCCCTCGCTCAGGTAAGCAGCTCCCAACTGCCCTTGGGGCACACCCAAGGCCAGGCCAGGGGAGGGGGGCAGGCAGAAGCCGGTGTCCTGGGGCAGGGGCCTCTACCACAGACAACGCAGGTCTCCTTCCACCGAAGTCAAGCTTGAAGAACAGTTTCATTGTCTGGTTTCTAAATAGAGAGGAGCCTGGGAGTGAGGACGAAGGGGGCCCAGCCTCAGAGCCCTGCTAGCCCTGGTGTCTGATTCAGGGCCCTTGGGGGCCAGGTCTGGCAGCCTGGCCAGCCTGGGGGCTTCCTCCTGGGGCTGGAAAGTCAAAAAGAAAGAAAGGCCACTGAGCCAGAGACCCAGATTCCCTTTGTCAAGGGCAAAGATGGGCATTGGCTTTGGGGTTCTTCACTCCTTGCCCCCCCACTCCTTTCTCTCTTTCTGTGTCTCTCTGTGTCTGGCTCACGTGTATGTGTTTTCTGGGAGCACTCATTTCTCCTGGCAGTGAGGAAGATTCCTTAGGAAGAGCTAACACCTGCGGCTTCAGAGAAATGATTCATGCCAGAGAACTTGGGACCTCATGGGAAAGCCCACAGTGCTCAGGGCAGAGTGCAGGCTCTTCTCAGCCCCCAGTCCACAAGGAAGTATGACACTAGTTCAGTTTACTGTGGAGGCTGTCTGCGAGGTCACAGCCTTCTGACCAGAGATGTTGGAGGAAGCTGGGGTGGGAGAGTTTGGGTGGGAGGCCAAGACCTAATGCCAGCTGCCTCCAGGTCTGGGCTGTACTGGGCAGGCATGTGGAGCCCCCAGCGGCTCCCATCAGCCTGGTAGAGCTGGTAGCTGGCTAATAATTAACCTTGTGGGCTTGTTTTCCACCCAGACAGAAACTCTCATCTGTGCTGCATGTGCGTGGTGGGTTGATGGCACAGGGGACCGGCAGGGTCACTTAAGAGACTCTCAGAACAATGAGTGTCTCCTGAGCTTTGTCAGAGGCCCTTGGGAGTTTGGTTCAGGGCCTCGGGTTAGTGGGTGACCTTCACAATCTGTACATTTGTGGTGACCCCAGGAAGGAGTCACCCCATGAGAATTAAGTCTGCCCTTGCCACCATCCACTGGAGCCTCATAAGAACCCTCTGAGGTAGGGACTGAGGTATTGTGTGTTGTGTGGAATGGAAGGTGTGTCTTGTATCATTAATGCTCAATCCACTAGGCATCACTTATGAGGAGGCCAACCGAGGCATAATACTGATAAAAGAAAGTGGGCCAGCCATTTTCCATTCCACACTTGGTCGTGGTCCTGGGACAAGGATGGCCGTCCAAGCCCACAACCTGAAAGCCGGGCAGAAAAGCTTCCGCTGCTTTCTCTGCCATTCTGAGCTTCTCATGAACCATTTGGAGGATATCTGGTCTCCTTTATGAATTGTCTGTTCGTGACCACGACCATGCGCCATCTTGTTTCTCCCTGGAAAGAAAGGCATGTGTCATAAATGGTTCTATGGTAACCTGAAAGGAGGTCTCTAGTGGAGTGCCCTAGGGATCTGTGCTCACCCCTTTTGAGTAGTGCCTCGAATGCACCAAGCTAGGGAGGCTGGATAACATGAGGACCCTGAAATACTTCACCTGCTTCAAACATCAGGCTGAATGCTATGGTTTGAAATGGAACTGAGATAGATGAGAAGTCATACACTTTGGTTACCAATATCAACTTCACAAGTACAAGACAGGAGAAAGGGAAGAAAAAAAACAGACTCCAAATTGGGGCTGGTCAAATGGGTAGTGTGGCCCCCATGAGGGAGTTAGGGCAGATCACATGGTAACAGAGTATCCAGGAATGAGGCCAGGACAGCCCCATGTCCTTAAGACTGCTTAGCCCGCAGCCGGAATCTTGGGACTGCAAGAAGGACATTGGTAGGAGCAGCTAGGTGGCACAGTGGATAGAGCACCGGCCCTGAAGTCAGGAGTACCTGAGTTCAAATCTGGCCTCAGACCAAACACTTGACACTTACTGGCTGTGTGACCCTGGGCAAGTCACTTAACCCCAATTGCCTTAAAAAAAAAAAAGGATATTAGTGGCAGGAGAGTATCTAAAGGAGGGTGAAGGCTCTGGAATCCATGTCACGGGAGGCCATAGAACTGGAAGGGTCATCGAAGGCCATCAAATCCCCATACACACACACACACACACACACATGCACACACACACATTTGACAGGGGAAGAAACTGAGGCAGCCTAGAGAGAAAGGGGCTTGACCAGATTTCTACACCCAGTGTCCACAACTGAAGACCTGAACCCAGGCCCTGCCACTCTCAATCCAACAGTATCTGCCGCATCACACTGCCTCACATGTGGAGCCAGATAAATGTTTGTTAAATGTTGAAAATTAGGAATGTTCAGAGGACCTGGGGGCCTTTAGCCTGGAGAAGAGCAGGCTCAGCTGGGGGCCCTGATGGCTAGCTCCAAGTACCCCAAAGGGCAGTCCTGTGGCTGAGGGCTTAGGCACAAGAGGGCAGAATCAGGGGGAGCCAAGGAGGCGAAGTGACCAGAGGGCAGACTTAGGTGGGATGTTGGGGCAAGCTGCTCGCAGGGACCCCCATGCCAGAGTGGAAGGGGCCAGGTCATGTGTGCTGGGGGTGTGTGGGGGTGGGGAGGGGGTGGAGGAGAGAAGGCTTGAGATCCACTGTGTCAACATGGGGATTCTCACGTGGGGCCTGGGTAGCTGGGGGAGCAGGCCTCTGAGGCCTCTGAAAGCTCTGACCTCAGGCAGCCTCTGGCTTCATTCTGGTCACTGCTGTCTGCTAAGGGGCTGTCTTCCTGGACCAAGCCAGACCCCAGAAGTATGCCCAGCAGGGCATTACTGAGGAGGGGAAACTACCCCGCCCCCACCCCACCCCGCACTGGCAGCCTAGGGACAGCATGTGAGTTCTCATCGGTAGCAGCTTCGTTCTGCTATGAAGCCCAGATAGGACTCCCTAGGGCTGCCCCAGATCTGCCGTCTGAGGCCAAGCAGAACAAATTTAAACCCTCTTCTACATGAGAATCCACCAAATATCTGAAAAATAGCTCTGAGCCCCACAGAGTTGTCTTCTCCAGGCTAAACAATCTCATTTCCTTCACCCTTTCTTCCTCAGCCCGGCCCCCTCCTCTGGAAGTATGCCATCTTGTCATCCTTCTCCTTAAACTGGGGGGCTGGGCACTGAGCAGAGCGTGCCAACTGCTGGCGCCCCCCCTCCTGGAGGCCATCGCCATGCCTTCCCCAGACTTCAGTGGCAGACGAGCCCTGGCCTTCGGTCCTTTCTGATTCCTTGTCTGAAGGCCCTGGCCCCTCCCGTGTCCTCATGTTCACCAGGAAAAGGAGGCTCCTTTTGGCTTGTAGGAGAGGGTGTGAAGCCCTTGGCTTGGCGCTGGTCACTGTCACTACCATCACCAGTCTCCTAGCTGGCAGTCCTGCTGGAGCTCATGGAACCACCCCCCCCGAAACCTAGAACTCCTTTGAGGCAGTCCCAGTTCTGCTGCTTCTTACATGTGTGACCTTAGGCAAGTCACTGAAAATGAGAGGCTTGGACTCATTGGCCTCAAAGCATCTTTTCCAGTTCTCGATCTGTGACTGGTCACAGCCTTCTGTTACAGAGGTTCCAAAGGGTCATTTAGCAGGAAGTAGAAGAGGCAGAGTCCTGACTCCGTGGCCAGTGGCTGCTGCCCATTCATGCCCTGGGCCAGTGAGACGGTGCCCTGTGGGCAGTGGGGCCTTTTCCAGCTCTTGGGCCTTAAGCTTTAGCTGGTTTGTGACACTGCTCGCCTGGCTGCCTGTCTGTCTGTCCGTCTGTCTCCCTACTAGCCTTTTCCCCTGGCTCCTCTTACTTAGGTACCCAGCTCTTTCTGCACATTTTGAATGCCATCATCAAGGGGAGATTCTTCTTTGGGACCAGCGAGCAAAGATATTTCTTGTTAGCTGTCCCTCCATCTACCATTGGGCTGCAGGGACTCTGTGGAGGGGTTGCCAGCCACAAGACCTAGGGAGTGACCCCAGGGGAGGTGTGGCAGCCCTGTGGCCTGTCGTCTGCAGTCAGGACTCGAGTTCTCTTGGCTTCGGAGCTGGCATCTCACTGGAGCCTGTGGAAGAGTCAGCTAAGGCCCAGTGATGTTGGCTTGCCCCAGATCACAGAGGCAGGCCTTCTGATTGTGAAGGAATGAATGAGACAACGAAAAGGGATTTAGGAAATGCTTACTATTTGCCAGGAACTGCTAGAAACAGAAAGTGGAGCCGTGCCCTGCTGTCTCCAAGCTCCCATGCTGACAGTGGGAGTCAGCCCAGGGGAAGGGCAGATGGAAAGGCAGGCCCCCGTGGTCCATAGGGGGCAGCATTATGTGGGGGGGGGGAGGTGCTGGTCATAGCCCTTCTTCTCACAGCTCATTTCCCCTGAGAAAACCAGAGCAGCTTCTGTTGTCCAGCCCCAAGGACTTTGGCAGAGGCCACCCATCTTTGGCAAACCTTTGGTAGCTGCTAGAGGCTGGAGCCCCTGCAGAGGCTGCCAACTCAGACAGAGGGTCAGAGGGTGGGTTTGGGGCTGCTGTCGACCTTGGAGGGCAGAGAGGCTGAGCCCTCCATTTTATAGAGGGGAAAACTGAGGCTTAGAAAGGCAGGGTGAGGGGACGGGACTTGCTCAAGGCCATACAGCTGGTCTGTAACTGAGTACAGATTTGAACCGTGGGCTGCTGACTCCCAAAGTAGCACTCTTTCCTCTACCCTCTGTAGCTTCCCCAGGGTACCCCAAGATGGAGCCTGGCCTTGCTCTCCCAGCAACCTCCAAAGGATTCTCTGGCTTTCAGGGGCATGGGGTCCCTGGGTAGGAAAAGGGCTGCAGATGCTGTGGGGCCACAGGCTGAGGAGCAGCATTTCAACTTGGCCACTGGACTGTTCTTGACGACCTGGTCTAAGCCATGATCGTATGCGCCGGCCAGCCCCTCCCCCCACCCCACCCCCAGCCTTCTTCCAAGAGAAGGTGGGTAGCTGGCCACTCCTGAGGAAAGAAAGCGAGGCCACCCTCTGGTCAAGAGCCAAGCTTCAGGCCCACTGAGGATTAGAGGCAGGGGACACACTAGCTTTGAGGTGATGGGCCCAACTGACAGAGGCCATACAGAAGCCCACCTTCCCCTTCCTCTTCGCCTCCCTCCTTCCCTATCTCCCTCCCTGCCTCCTTCCCTCCCTGTCATCCTTTCTCTTTCCCTTAAACTTTGGTACAGAAAGTTCAGAGATTGTGAAATGAGGGCCACCAGGGGAGGAGTTCAAGGAAGTCATTTGGGGGGGGGGGCTGGGAGGGACCACACAAGATAGCCTTCTGGGGCTTTCCTGGAATTCACGGAGTTGGCAGAGCTCCCCAGCCAGGCCGTGATTTGGGAGGGTGAGAAGACCTGTCATTCAGGTGAGGACAAGCCCAACCCCTACTGAGCGATTTCCTGGGACCTGAGCATTCTTATAAATGCATGGTGGGAAGGGTTTCTGCCACCCCAAGCTAAGCCTCCCCTGCGAGTCGGTCACAAAAGGAGTAGTTCTTGGAGCCAGGGCCCCCTGCCTGGTGCCTCTCCCTTAGCTCATGGGTGCCTGCTTTCTGGTTTGTCATAAAGTTATGGAAACCCCTTTCCTTCTTGGAGCCCCCCCACCCAAAGTGGGCAGCAGAAGGCTTATACTAGAGAAGGCAGATTTTTCTTGCACATTGTTAGCTTTGCCTTGTGCTTACAAAGACTTGCAGTCTCAGACTTGAGAGGCTGCCAAGGGATAGACTGCTCAGCCTCTTCTTTCTGGCCTCCCTTCTGCACTTGACTTGGAAAAAAATGCCTCAAAGAGTCACTCTTTATCCTTTTCTTTCCTCTTACTACTAATCCCCCTTCCCTCGCTCCACTGGAAAATTCCAGAAAAAGCCAAGCCCTTGTCTCAGCTGTCCAAAGGCCAGCAAGAGCAGTGCCCAGCTGGGCCTTGTCTACAAACGTGGAGTCCAACGGCTCTGTCAGGGCCCCTGGAATGGCCGGCGGTCAGCATGTTGGTCAGAGTTCTGAAGTCTTTCCAAGGAATTTGTCTTTGCAACATTGCCACTCTTGTAGAAACTGTTCTCCTGGTTCTGCTCCCATTACTCTGCTTCAGTTCATCCAAGGCTTCTCAGGTTTCTCTGAAGCTGTCGCCTTTAGTCTTCCATTGCATCTACACATCCTCATTAGGGCAATCATTCCCTGGCAGATGGAAACCCCACAAAGCCGCTACGAATAGTTCTGTCCAGGTGGGCCCTTCCTCTCTAGGGATATAGGCCCAGGCCTAGTCATTGATGGTTGAGAGGACGGCAGAGTTCAGAGACTTTAGGGCCACTTCCAAAAGGACCAATGCATTCAGAGCATCAGCAGAGCGTGTGTGTGCCTGGTTTCTCACAGTCCTTCCAACATTTGTCATTTTCCCCTTTTGTCAACTTGGCCAATCGTGAAACTTCCCAGTTGCTTTCATGGGCAGTCCTTTGATTGCATTGATTTAGAGTATTTTTCATATGGCTAGAGATACCTCTGATCTCTTCCTCAGAAAACTGCCTTTGACCTATCCTTTGAAAACTATGCTTTGATCATTTATTGGGGAATAGATACCTTTTCTTTGGATATCAGAGTTATTTCTTGGTACACTTCCTCCCTCCTCTCCCCCCCCCCACATCTCCCACCACCCAGTGATCCTTCCCTCGTAGTAAAGAAAAAGGGTTCCCTAAACCAACCACATGTGAGTCCTCACCATGGGCCCCTCTCTCCTCCATGGAGCTCCTGCCTCGGTTCCTCACTGCTCCAGTAGGTATAGGCTAAGGAGAGTCTGGGATTGTCTCTGAGCCCCAACGTGGGCTGCTTCCTGGCTTCCCCTGGCAAAGGGAAGGGAGTTGGAGTGAGCACCCTCTGAGGACACTTCCTGCTCTTGACCCAAGAGCTCCTCATACTCCCCTTTTCCAGGAAAATGCATGAAATAAGCTATCCTCACTCCCTATGAAGCTTAAACCAAGGCCTAGTTCTGACTCGGTGTCTTTGTGTCTCTGGCTGATTGGGGAGCAGAGCCAAGTGATGGGAATTCCTGGGGGGTGCCTAGGGATATACTTAACTGTTTTCCCTCCACCCCCAAACCCCCAAAACAACCGGCTCTGGGCAGTTAGTGGGTAGAGGAATGCTTCTGTGCCACACCCAGTTGCAAACAATCATGGAATCCTCATAGTTGGCACTTCACAGAGGCTGACACCAGGACGTGGAAATGAAGCCCAGTTTGGTCGACAGAAGGGCTGCAATTTGATTTTCTGCTAAATGGCGAGCCTTGGGAAAGCTGTACATTGAAGGAGACTGAATCACCTGCCAAGGGTCACATAGGAGGCAGGACTGGAAGCTAGGAGTTCCCATTGTCCACCCCCCCATTCAGATCTGGTCCCTGTGACTCTGGAGCCTTGGTGAAATCAGCAAATGGGAGATTGCGTGGAGGACTCCTCCATGGTTGTGATAGCCTGTGTCTCCCTGCTTCGTGTTCACCAAGTCTAGGGCTCTGTATTTCTTACTCCATCAGGAAACCTTGCATGGCCTTAACTTGAGCATCATAGCCACTTGATGGAGGAAAGCCTCTAAGCAGACATTTTGCTTGGCCAAGTCAAATGGTCTGTTGGTAGTTTTAAATCACCAATTGCTAATCATTCTCCTCACCTTGCGGTCAAGTGTGTGATTGTGAAGATGTTGTCTGCTGGGCAGAACCACTTTCAAAAGCCTTCCTTCTCATATCACTTGCATGTGTGGGGAATATAAGTGAGAGTGGAAGGGTGCCTGTCGGTATGTGGAGGGGTATGTGTGGGGGAGGGGGAGTGCCTGTGGTTGCAAGGTGGGGTCTATGGGGTGTGAATAGGAGTGATTGATTGTGTATGTATGGGGGGGGTTAGGTGCTTGTGGGTATGTGTGGACAACATTTTCATTTAGATTTCATAGAAATGGGAAAGTAGGTCTGCAGGCCAGTGGCTGTTGAGGGTCTTTCTCTGGCATTGACAGCACCTGGGACTTTTGTGTCCTGTTCAACCAGATCAATCCCCAGCTCTTCCCACATTGTGTGTATTATACTGGAGCTTCTTGGCACCGTCCTCCATTAGGATTTTGTCTTCTTCCCATAGCATGGCATGGTAAGGCTTAAGGCAATCAACTCCTAATGGTGCTAGGATTCTAGACTCCCTGGAAAACATGGCCCATTTTTTTGCTTCCTTGTCCTCCTTCCAGGTTCGTCTGGAAATGGGCATGGGATAACATAGTAGAGGTTGAGGCTTATGCCGAGCTTTCTTCCTGTCAGATAATTTCCTCTGCTGTTTTGTGAGGTCATAGGGCTCATAACGTCCCACCCTCTTCCTCCAACATGTTTTGCAAATAAATGCCTACTCTAAGCCAGTGTTGCCCTTTGTTGCCCCCCTCTGCACTTGGTGAGGAGATCAAGTGTTTCCTAGCATAGGTGGGCCTGGAGCTTTTCAGCCTCCTCATTGTGGCAGCTTCTCGAGCTTCTGTAAAATGACAGCAATCCATGGTGATATCTGTTCTTTTGTCCATTTTCCAATTTTCAGCATCAGTTGTGTATTTGAACAGGAACCAATCATTTCCTCCTGTGTACTGGGTATAGTCCTTTTTCTTCTCGTGTGCTGTTATTCAGGATTTGCTGCTCCCAGCCCCTCTTGAGTCTGCTCTTGAAGAAAGGGATCCAAGACACGTAGGGATGAGGAGTCTATTCTGAGCCCAATTTTCTAATCCTGAGTAGTTGTGACCTTTGGGCTCGTGCTGCCCCTGAGCCCTGTAGCACAACATGGCTGAGCCTTTCAGGAAATGTTCTTCCTTGGTACCTTTGGGCACCTGATCAAACCAGCCAGGTCAGCTCTGTCCTGTACCTTGCCACAACTTCCTTCTGGCTTCTGGCTTCATTTATGGTGAGTATGTCAATATTGATCTTGTTTGTTTCCATGAGTAATGTGGCTACTTGGTGGCTTTGGGACATAGATGTCACATTTAGAGCATCAACAGTTAAACTAATGCTAATGGGCAGAAACCTTTCCGGGCAGGCATTTTTCAGTCCTTCCTATTCTGAGCCCTGCACTGGCCTGGCCCAAGCAAGGGGCACTGTGAGTCAGCAATCCACCCAAATTCTAGAGGAGCGGGGAGTGTAGATTCAGGAGACTGTCAGGCTAGTAGCAGGAAAGAGTAGGCAAAGAACATGATTCCCCCATCTCTTAATCAAGTCACTCACTTGACTTCCCTCTGTACTTGTAAACAGAAGTGCCCTTGGCCTCTCAGCCATTGCTTTCGTATGGACCATGTGGGAAGGAGTGTCTGGCAACAGGAAGAGCATAGTCAAGTATATTTGGGATGGCTTGGTGTCACTCCTGCAGCTTGGTCCATGAGACAGCTTCATCATGTCACTGGGCTCTTTATTGCTCCCGGAGGCTTCCCAGCCATTGCCTCTGCCTGTTTCATGCTAAGCTTCTCTGACTTTTAGTGACCCCTCATTTCAAGGATATTACTGAGGAGGCTGCTTGTCAGAGTGTGATGAACCTGACCTGGGGGGTCAGTCAGTTGGTGAGGCAGCCAATAAACATTTCTTAAGCACCTTCTGCATGCCAGGCCCTGTGCTAAGTGCTAACCCTTCCTACCACTGACTAGCTGTGTGACTTTGAGCAAGTAACTTGCCCACTTTGAGGGCCTCCGTCTTCTCCTCTATAAGATGAAGATAAGGCTCCTGTTGGCTCCAGGGATTTCTTGGTTGAACTGATGGCAGCAGCATTGAAAGGGGGCTGAGAAAACAGTCAGGCCCACTCTGGCCTGCTCCCCAGGAGGAACCTTGCCCTGAGACTTGGTCAGGGTGACATAGGCAGCCAAGAGAAGAGCTAAGGTTTGGACTTGGACTCTGGGGCAAGCATCCTTTCCCCATTAAATGAGTAGGAAGAAGGAAAGAAATGAGGAAGGAAAATGAAGGGCCAAGGAAAGGTGCGTATCTAGTGCCAACTAGCTGGCATAGGGCCTGGCCTGCCCCTAAGCCCCATCAGATCTACTCCACCCCCAGAAGAAAAAGGACTAACTTCAAGGCAAGCAGGGTATGGGAGTCCATGAAAAGAACCCCCAAGCTGGAAGGGGCCTCTTAAATAGCAACCCCCACTGACCTTCCCAAAAGAACCACGAGTCAGTCCATAAGCAGTTATTAAGTGCCTACTGTGTGCCGAGTGCTGGGGATACAGAGAAAGGCCCAACCACCAAATGCTAACTGCCTGACAGATTGACTCAAGGCTCACAGATTTGACGTTGGAAGAACCTTTTGGGAGTGAGGCAGACAGGTGTCATGAGGGCTTGCTATGTGCCAGGCATTGTGCCATCTTCTATGGGACATCTGCAGAGGAGTCTGGGAAGGAGCTGTTTGACAGGTGAGAGGTGAGCCAAGAGAGAGAGTCCATGACAGTGTCCTGAAAGCCCACCAAGGAGGGAGGATCCGGGGAGAGAGTGGTGATCACTACCAAAGACTACAGAGATAGCAAAGAGGCTGGGGCCTGGGAAGCAGCCACACGACTGGGACTTCAGAAAGGGCAGCCACAGAGAGGATGAGCTCGAGGAGGGGAAGGATCCAGTGAGGGGGTTAGGGCTGGGCAATCACTCGGGCATATTTCTAGGCAGCAGGGAATGAGCCAGTAGATGAGAAGAGGCAAGAGGTGGGCTGCCAAGGGGTAGAACAAGGTCCCCAGGGCACAGGTAGAAGGTTAAGTGTTGTCAAGGACAAGGGCCAGATATTCATCTGAGACCAGAGTGAAGGAGGAGTGCACGGGGGTCTTGTCATGGGGGAGCTAGGGCTGCAGCGAAGGGCCCAGGTAAGGATGGAGAGCCTAACTTTGTGGTGGCCCCTGTTGGCTGGATTCCATTCATCCAGTTCTAGCCAAGGCTCACAGCCTTTCAGATACTCCTGCTGGCTCACCCTAAGCAATTCCTTTGATTCTTCCTTGAGCAGTGCGGTCTCCTGGCCCCTCAGCACTCCCCTCCCCCCCTCCCCCACCCCACCCCCTTCTCTGGTGCTCCAGAAGTATCTAGGTTGGAGTGCGCCTGGAGGGTCTGCCTGGGAAGTGTCTTAATGGAGCCCAAGGATACCTGTTGTGGGCATGCTAGGGTTGGGAATTCCTTCAGAAATTGGGTGGACAGTGTCACCCTTGCGATTCTAAGTCATCCTGGTCAACCCATCCTGGCATTGCAGTCTGCTAACTGTCCCACCCTCACTCTCTGCATCCACCTTTGCCACCCTGGGCTATGCTTGACCTTCTCTATATTCAGGGGACCTCCAAGTCAGCCTGTTGGCCACCAGGCTCTGCGCTGTCCCTGTGGTCAGCATCCCAGGGCATGAGGAACAGTGACCATGTGAGATGGGCAGGCAGGAGGAATGTTTACCTGAGGCTAAGTGAATTGCCCAGACAAATGTAGGGCATGTGGGTAAAACAGGAGGGACCTCCCAAGCTCTACAGCACAGTTCCCCTAGAACACTGCAAAGAGAATTTCCTTCACCTTGTGGCTGTGACATTGTGGAGAAGGCCTGGGCAGGGACAGTGGCCTTGGGGACAAGGTGTGCACAGGACTCCAGGCTCTCCCCCATGGTAGTGTCCCCCAGTAACTCCCCCATTAAGGTGGAGAAGCCTAGGGCCAGCCAAAGATGTCCAGGAGGCCAAAGACCAGGAGGATATGGGGACAGATGCCAGCTTTGCTGCCATCTCTGGCCTCAGGAAGAGGAAGAGGCTGACCTAGATATGTTGTTTGGCCCCTCAATGAATGGTGATAATGATGTGTTGTTGATGTGGCTAACAGCCTTGTGGGAAAGAGAATAATTCGGGGGGGGGCAGGGGAAGTAATGAACACTCTACAATGAATTCCATTTTGCAAAGTTTCATGGAGGTCAGAGCAGGATTGGATCTGAGGGGAGCCCTTTTCAGAAAATGAAAGGAATGCACACTCCATATGTGCCCTTCCTGATGATGATAAACAAGCCAGCTGCCGAACTCTCAGATGACAGCAATAAGCCTGTGGGCATTGACTATAGTTACTCATGACCTGACACCCCTAAAATGCCACTGTCGAGGGCTTGAAGTGTCTCTTTTAGAAAAGCTTCCAAAGCCATGAGAAACTTGGCCTGCCCAAGTCCCCCTGCATCCTGGGGTCCATGGAGGCCAACGAGCCCAGAAGGACCTGGCTGCTGGCCTGTAGAGTAGGAGTCAGCTGGCCTTGCTCATCTGGGCCCCAGAAAACAGAGCCCTGGGGAGTTCGAGGTAGGCACACATGGGCTCAGTGTCAGGAAAGGCCCCCTCACTGGCTCACTTTTTCTATTTGCTGGCCCAGCCCCTAGCTGCATGCCTTACTTGGACTGAAGGCTCTGGTTGTCGCTGTCTCCTACAGCCACCACAGGAGCCATCTTCCCAGAGTTGTGGTTGAGGTCCCCCCACCATGGTGGTTCCCCTCCATGGTGGTCCACTTACTGCTCTGTGGACATTCCCCCTCCTAGTATCAAAGAAGCTTCTTGAAGTCAGAGACTCTCTTGTAGGTCTCTGTAACCCACTTGCAGCTGCTTAGCATTGACCTGGAGAAATTGGGCAAAAAGCAGACGATGGCTTATAGCGAGGCCATTATGGAGGCTGAATGGTCAGGAGCGTCAATATTTACCAGGGTCAATATTTAACTTCAGGGACAGAGAGCCAACCTGATATATCCAATCTGCTCCCTAATGAATGTCCTGGTGAAAGGAAGCTTCTCTAGCACAGGCAGGTTGGCTTGGGTTACCTTTTGTTCTCCTTCCCTGGGGGCCAAGCAGTAGAAAGTTGGATGGTGTCTCTGTTACTGCTTCTCTTACTCCATGGACCCTGCCAGATGCATCAGTCTCCTCTCCCAAGTTCTGGGGAGGTGAATGGGGTCCCAGTGGCCCCAGCGCTTGGGGATTAATGCTCAGCGAAGTTCTAAGCAGAGAGCGGATTGAGGCCACTTGGCATTTTGGTCTGCTGCTGCTGCCACCTTTGCTTTCCTCCAGACTACCTTGGTTGGCAGTGTTGGTGCTGGGGGGGGGGGTGCTCCATTTGAATCCGTGCTCTTCCCATTTCTTTTTTCTGTGTGACCTTGGGTAAACAGCTCAGTTTCTTTGAGCTTCAGTACATAAAGGGGTCAGACACAGCACTAAGGCATATGTATAAAATTAGTTCTGAGCCCCCTCGAAGGGAGCCCTTCATTTCACCTGTGTTGGAGGTGCTCTGACCCTCCTCCCCCCTCCCCCGCCCCGTTCCTCTGCACACGCTCTGAGGTCTCCCTGTGGACAGCCTGGTGGCTGGCCGAGGCAGGAACATGCTTGTCATCAAGCCTTCAGGGCATTTCAATGTGATTTTGTTCTCATTCACTGAATGATAGTTCTGACACAGGAACTCACCCAGGAGCTCTCTTTGTGGGAATATTTGTGGGAATCACTGGTTTCTCAGCCAGCTGGTTTAATTTGGGCACACGTTGGATTGGAAGGAAGTTATTCCTTATTTTGAAATAAAATTGGCCTCCTCGTAACTGCTCCCCAGTGCCCCATTGGCTCCTGCTTTGGCCCTCTTGGACCAAGCCCTGTCACGTGACTGTGCATTAAGTGTTGTGTTCGTCAGGCTAGCCCTTCTAGAGGCTGCACTTCCCTTTGGGGTTGGTCAGTCGTTTTCAGCCATGTCCCACTCTCCAGGACCCCGTTTAGGGCTTTCTTGGCAAAGATCCTGGAGAGGTTTGCCATTCCCTTCTCCAGCTCATTTTACAAGTGAGGAAAGTGAGGCCAACAGGGTTCAGGGACTTGCCTAGAGTCATACAGCTAGGAAGTATCTGAAGCCAGATTTGAATTCGAGAAGATGAGTCTTCCTGACTCCATTCACGGCAGCATCACTCTACTTTAGAGGACCCTTGCACTGGAGGTAGGACAAGCTGTCCCTCGTTAGGGTGGGGTGATGCCTTTGGAGCATGATGGTTCAGGCTGAGGAGGGGGTGGGGGTAGGTGGATGCCTGTCTGTTTTGAGGGTTGGGTGAGAGTTCCGTTGGTAGGATGCTGGAGGTTACTGCTACCCCTTCCCCTCCTGCTAGTATGGGCAAGAATGTGCCTCTGTTAGGGCAGCTAGTGGCGCAGTGGATAGAGCTCCAGCCTTGGAGTCAGGAGGACCTGAGTTCAAATGCAACCTCAGACACTTGACACTAGTTGTGTGATCCTTGGCAAGGCACTTAACCCTCACCAAAATAAATAAATAAATAAATAAAATTAAAAACAAGAATGTGCCTCTGCCCTCTGCCAGCCATGGGGCTAAGGATGGTCATTACCACAGGCTGCCCTCTGTCTCTGACTTTGTCCTAATCTATTTACAGCCAGTGTTTCTATAACATAAAAGGGGGAAGAGGCTGAGGAACGTGGAGCTGAGGCAAGGATTTGGAGGGTGTGGTCGTGTCAATATTATAAGTCTCTGAGCTCAAAAAGATGGAAGCCTAATGGTGGGGGATCATCTTGGTATTTTGAGAGGAAAGGATGCTGATCTGAGCTGTTTCTTGGGACCTGTACTAGGACCTCAGGTCTCACTGACTCAGTCTGGCCAAATCTCAAATGTCTCAATGTCACCCACCCACTGGGTCCTCCATTTTGTGGCCACAGTGCCCCCCTGCTGGTGGCTGTTGGTGTTGCACGGGAAGTTGCTCCCTGCCTCCCCCTTGTGGATCATGTGACTACTTTTCTGTGGCTAGACTCCATTTTAAGAGCTCTCCTCCAGCTCAGTGCCAAGGTTCTGCCTCCAGACCTCTGTGGTCTCTGTGAGGTAAGGTGGCTAGCTTTGGCCCCAAATTGGGCAGGTCACAGAGACCCCAAGTAGGCTGTCATCTCCATGGGGACAGTTGGCATCTCAGTGACCATCATTTTATGGAAGAGGAATGGTGAGAGTGGGGTGGGGGCAAGGAAAAAAAAAAGCTCAGAAATCTTTTTTTTTTAACTTATTATTTAACCATCTGAAAAATGGGATAATGATAGCTGTGGTTACGCTGCCTGCCCAGGGCGGTTATGACCACCTGTAGAGGGGAGAGAGAGGGTGGGCCAGGAGAAAGAGAGAAAGAAAAAAATAAGGGGAAACAGATTTAGGGAAAGGAGAGAGAGTCTTCCTTTTTCCTCTTTCAGGAGGTGACTGGCAGATTATCTCCATTTCCACTTTATTCTCTGGTTCTGAAAGCTCTAGGTAGTTTCTTTTATGATTTCCTGAAATAGAATTTCTAAGCTCTTATTTTGCCCCTGACCTTCAGGTAGTCTGATGATTCTTAAATTATTTCTCTTCAATCTGTTTCCCAGGTTATTTGTTTTTCCTATTAGGTACTTCAAATTTTCTTCCTTTTTTTTAGTCTTTTGACTTTGCTTTATTATTTCTTGGTGTCTCATGCAGTCACTGGCTTCCGTCTGGCCAATTCTAATGTTCAGAGAGTTATTTTTTAGTGAAGTTTTTTCTTACCTCTATTCCCCATTGATTGGTCAGTTTTTACATTTGTCCCTCTTGCTCTCATTTGGTTTTTAAAATCATTTTAAAATCATCTTTCTTCAGCTCCTCTTTTAGGAATTTTTGCTGGCCTTGTGTCCCAGCCGTGTTTTTCTCTGTGGATTTTCTTGCAGATGTTTTCAAGTTGCTCATTATCTTCTGGGATTATGCTTTGAGTGTCTCTGTCCTTGTACTAGCTCTTCATGGTTGGGTTCTTTTGTTTGCTCATTCTTCCAGTCTGTGTCCTGACTTTAGACTGGATGTTAAGGCTGGGCTCTGCCAGGCTTCTGGGGAGAAGGTCTGTTGTGTCTTTCTGCTCCTTTCCAACCCCGTGTGGGGGCCTGCATGTGTTTGGTACTTCTGACATGGTATGATCTGGGGAGGGGTCTGCTCCCTATCCTCCTCCCCAGATGTCTGCGTGTTCCTGACCCAGGTCTGGGTCTGTTGGCTCACATGTGGTTCAGTTTCTCTAGATGGCTGCTGGACTCAGTCACTGTTAGCCCACTGGGAGCTTCTGCAGGTTTGGAGCAACTGAACTGTCAGCTGCGGGTTAGTGTTGGTCACTTGCCTTGGTGGGGGTGGGGGGGTGGGGGGGGTTATTCCTGCTGACACAGAGAGATGGAGAGAAGATACTTCTTGGGTACAAGGATGTCCTTAGCAGGCTTCAATCATTTGGGATAGCCCTGAAAATCATCCCAGACCATGACTCCCATGTTAATTTGGCATTTTAATCCTCAGATCAAAGATCTGATAGAGACCATCAAGTCTCCTTTTACAAATAAGGAAACTGAGGCCCATAGAGAGGTTAAGAGATTTACCCAGAAGCAGATTTGGAGATTTGGCCCAGGACACACCTCATTATACATTATCAGCTTCTCCCATGTTTTCTCCTAACAACGGCCTACATGTTTACTCATCTGGTTTCCAAATAGACATATAAACATATAAGCCATCGTTACAGCTTCATGACTAGGACCTGGGACTCAGAATTAGGAACACCTGAAGCCAAAACCCCCCTGACTGACTAATTGTGACCCTGGGCGGTTCACTTCACTTGCTCATCTAGACGAAAGCTCAAGAAGCATGAGCCCAGTTAACGTCTAAGGTCCCTTCTACCTCTGGGCACAACTCTAGGAGGTGGGCACTGCTCCAGTCATTATGTCCATCTTGCAGGGGAACAGCCTAAGGCTCCCAAGGGTAAAACCTGCGCCCACAAAGGCCTCCTGACCCCAAGTCCACTGCTGGTCCTGCTGCTCACACGATGTTGCTTCTCAGTTGAGAGAAGGGCTTCCTTGTGTACCAAACACTGTGCTGAGTGCTACCACGGGAAATCCAGAAGCCTTGACGAGCTTTGGACTTTCTCTGTGGAGGCAGTCGCCAGATGGGGTCTTCTGCCCCGAGCCCTGCCTGCCTGCCCACTGGGTTCCACTACAGCAGACTTTGAAGATTTCCTCGCTCCCCCTCTTCCTTTCCTTTCCCCACCGTAGCCATGAGCTTTTCCCTGGATCTGCTCCAAGTGACAAACTTTTGTCCAAACAGGTGTCCCTGGAGCCTGCGATTGTGGAAAAGAATTACCGTCTGCAAGGCGCTTTTGTGGAAGATGAGTTCTTGGCCATGGACAAGTCCTCCCCTACTCCATACAGCGTCAACATCAACGTGCTCCTTCCTGAAAATACTTGCTATGGCACTCCCAAGGCCTTGGCAGTCTTCCCTCAGATCAAAAGCGAGCCCAGCACCAGCTTTGCGCAGGCCTGCCCCACCATCATTCCTTCCCCACCAACCCTGCCAGATTTCACCAGCGTCTTCAGCGTTCCACAACCTATGGCTGTGAGTAACATCTTCATTAAGCAGGAGCTGCCTGGAGAGATGCCTACGGCTGCTGGACTGCAGGCAGCCCAGTTGTGCCAGATGCCGCCGGCCGGGGCCGGCATGGGCATCGATGTCTCCATGGCCATGCCATCAGTGAGCAGTGCCACTGCCTTCAGTGGCCTGAATGGCATCAGTCTAGCAGCAGGCAACTCCCTGACTGGGATCCTTCAGCAGCCGTCAAGGCTCGAGGGAGAGGAGAAGTCCTTTCCAAGTGTCCTCCCAGGGCAAGGTGCCGTCAACCTTGCTGGGCAGTTCTACCCTGTCCCAAGTGTCAGTCTGCCCCCATCCCCCCCCAGCTCCCAGCCTGGCAGCCCTGAAAATCAGCGCCCCCCATCTTTCGAGACAGCCTTCGGACTGCAGCTGCTCCCGCCCCCTCAGATTGCCACATTCCCCGGTGGCCTGACCACCCTCTCCCCGGGGCAGCTCATTCTGCAAGCGGCCCGATTCATCCCGAGCCCAGAACTGGACAAGAGGCGTGCTCATCGCTGTGACTATCCAGGTAATCCCTCCCTCCCTTCCTGCGCTCTAGGGGGCGCTCGAGCCTGACTCTAGGGAGTTCCAGAAAGGCACTCCTGGCTTGCAGCGGACGTCTGGAATAAGTCAGGAGAGAGGTAGGGAAGAACCCTCTCTGATCCAGTTTGAGCTTAGACACGAGCGAGCTGGCACGTTACTCCCTATGACCTTGGTCTGGGATGGGGAGAGCAAGACTCATCCTCACCTTTTCCAAGTGGAGTTGGCAGGACCCAGCAGGGAGGACACCCGCCCTCGAGCCACGTAGCTGGAATGAGTCGGAGTCAGCACTGGAAGCCAAGGCTCTGCCAGGTCCAGGGCCAGCGCCATCCCCTTAGACTGCTGCCATTAGTGGGGATACCTCGAGGGTACGGGGGGGCACGGTGTTGAGCACAGGCCTTTGGCGGCCTTAGGGTCTACGAGGTGAGACCCCCCCCACATGGCAAAGGAAGCCATCCAGGGCAACTGAAGGCCACAGCCACAAGCATTAAGAAGGGAAGAAAGGAGGCGTGGGAAGGCCCTGGAGAAGGTGCAACTTGAAATGGGACTTGAAGAAAGTAGAGGCAAGAAGGCTGGAGGCAAAGGTGTGGAGAGAGGGAAGGGGGTGGGGAGAAGTCCTAGGAGAAGGAAAGGGGCTGGCTGGACTGCACAGCCAGATGGTGTAGGGCCACAGAGGTAGAACAGAATGTTTGATATGATTGTACATGGAGAGCCTATGTCAGATTGCATGCCGTCTTGGGGAGGGGGGAGGGGAGGGAGGGAGAAAACAATGTGGGACTCAGAATCTTATAAAAGTGAATGTTGAAAACTGAAATGAATTAAATGAATTAAAAGAAAGAAAGTAGAACAGAGGCCTTTAGGCTGGAGCTAAAGGTAATAGGGAGCCAGTCCAGGTTCTTGAGCTGGGGAGTAGTATGCATGCACTGGTACTCAAGGACAGTGAATGTAGCAGCTGGAAATACAGGACGTACTCAAGAGAGAGCCAGGGCTGGAGGATAACTTGGGGGCCTCATGGCCTGACCTTGTGTTCCCAGGGTGTGCTCACCATAACTGCTGTGGCTCCGTCACCTCCTCCCCCCTTCCCCATCCCCTCAGCCAAACAGTGACTCTGGCTTCTCTTGCCTTCAGGTTGCATTAAGGTTTACACCAAGAGTTCTCACCTGAAGGCCCACCAGAGGACGCATACAGGTAGGCACCAAGGCGCCAGAGGGTTTGGGCTGGGCTGTGGACTCTACCTGCTGCCGTCATGAGGTCCCATGGTACTTTGCACACGCTAGAACAGAACTAGACCGCTGCCAGGCAGTTGGGCACCTACCCAGTGTCCTAAGGGGCATTTTCCGTTGTGACGTGCTCCCCAAGGGGGGCCTCTCCCACAGAAGTCAGGCTCGGTCTCTGAATCTCCAGGGGCTAGCCATCCTCTGCCACACTGCTAGAGCACACCTTCCTTCATGTCGAGAGGAGGCAGGAAGGAAGAATTGCCTTGTGTTGGTCCTCACTCGAATCCGACAGGAGGAATGGCGTGAAGAGAATCTAAAGACAGAGATGGCCTTCCTCATGGGCAGCTTTGGTGCTTCGCTGAGGGGGGTACAGAGTGCCGCCCAGCTCTGCCACTCCACAGGTACTTTGCCATCCTGGTGCTAGCTGGCTGGCGGCTGGGAGGGAGCTCTCCCCTTGCTCTGCTCATGTGATAGACCGTGTGACATAACCTGGCCCCCTTTTGTGCCAGCCTCTGCCAGCACTTACCAAACAGCTCTTTAAAAACTCGCCCAGACTTTGGTTCTTCCAAGACTCTGGGGCTCCATCGTCCACAGACGTGTAACATCTACGAAAGAGTGTTAGGATTTGAGTTGTAAGGGTCAGTCTCAGGGCATCGAAAGCATCGCCCGAACGCCAGTGGGTCCAGCTTACTGTCTTGCAGGCTCAGCTCTGGGCCCAGCTCGCTGACAGTCTGCAAAGCCTCTGCAAAACCTGGGCTTTGATAGCCCAGCTCAGTGGGCTGCCCACCCAGCAGGTGGACACCAACAGCTACACCTCACTCCTTTGTTTTTCCTTTATGGGTAAAGACATAGTGGCCAAGGACAAGATGTACTTAGAATAGAAAGTCCTTTGCAAAGCATCACAGAGGATAGTAATAGCACTGGAAGTTCACAAAGTACTTTACAGATATTATCTCATTCAATGGTGGAAGAGTGGGGGAGGCCTTAGTCCAACTGTGTGCTTCCCAAGTCGTGCCACTTCTGAAGTGGTGGGGTCATTTCGAGGGATCGTGGTCAGAGGAAGGTGAACAGGGTGGTGAAGGACTTCCATTTCCTGACCTGGGAAGCCAGGTGGAAGCACTGAGAAATGCAGCTTGGTTAAGTTGGTCACACACTAGTAAGTGTTGAGGGGGGTGTGGAGCCTGGGTCCAGCCTGACTCCTCCCTATACCACCCTACCTCTCCAGTATGAGCATCGGGTACCTCCTCCCAAAGAGCTCCCCCATTGGCCCGTCATGGGCCTGAAATTCGACCCTGGAAGATGCATTCCTTTGGCCCTTAACCTCCTATTGAGATGCACCTTCCAGAGGTCATCAGGAGGTAAAAAGGGGCAGATGGAGAGAGGAAGAAGGCCAGCAGGAGAGGCAGGGCCAAGAGAGAGGCAAGGCCGAGGGGGGAGGGGGCAGGGCTGAGCACTGCCTTCCATCTTTGATGCTTGGCCTCACTTCTGTCCCTGTTATTATCAGCTCCTCTGAATGGGTGCCAAAGCCTGCTGCCAGGAGGCCAGCCGACTCTGGCTCTGCCTCTGGTGTGCAGGCCTTTGGTCCTTGGACCATGGTGGGTGGGTTACAACGTTCAACCCAGTCACCAAGACGCACATGGTATAAGCTTGTGACCGTTGCTGGGTTTGGGGATCATTGCTGTTTCTTGTTGAATTGACAGAACCAAATGGTGGTTTTTGGTCATGTGTGGACGCCGTCTAAATCAGATGGGTCCAAGTGCAGATGGCCATGGGGGCAGGGCAGAGCCAGGTCTGGTAAGGGCTTGAGGAATGTTCTCACAATTTAGTGACTGGGCAGGTGTGTGTGTGTGTGTGTGTGTGTGTGTGTGTGTGTGTGTGTACATGTACGTGTATGTATATGCATGCACACACACGCCCTGTGGTGGTTGGGGGGCATAAGCATTGCTACCCAGATAACCTCCTACATTTACTTTTGCCTTTGCCACCTGTGCCTATTGCCACCTATCGCTGGTGAGGCCCAGTGACTCAGAGGGTCTGGGAGAGATGAGATCTGGCCCAAGAACAGAAGGTGATGTTGGGGACTTGGAATGCGCCAGGAAGGAAGACGGTAGATTTCAGTCATCTGAGCCCACTAGTCTTGCTGTCTGTCCATCCCTGGAGCCTGTAATTAAAGAGGTGCTTCCCTCGGCAAGCACACGGAAACAGCCGGCATGGGGCAGTGGCCAGCACAAGGTGCTCAGTGTGACTATAGAAGTCTCCAGTGGAGTGCCACCTGGCTCTGTCCTTTTACACTGCCCCCTGCTTTTACAAAGAATTCAGATACACTATAGCCAGGCGTCATCTGTTATGCTCTCTTAACTTTTAAGAATTCAGAAACATGAGAGGAAGGATCCCATAATCTATAATTCTACAAGAAAAGTTGGAATGAGATGCTATAAGGAAAGAAGTTTTCAAGACAAACACAAACCACGGTGATCAGAGAGAAAGGGGGAAGATGGTAGCTCCAGAGAGACTTGGGCGGCTAAGGGTGGAGCACAGGAGCTTTGGAAAGCTGCTGATGGGGGAATGAGCTCGAGCCCCAATTTGCCCAAGTGAATGGGATGATGGTCACGGGCGACACATGGGAGGCTGAGCTGCTACAGTCTGGTTTGGCTTCTGGTGTCTCTCTGTCTCTCTGTGTATGCCTCTCAGTCTCTCTCTCTCTCATCCTCTCTCTCATCTTCAATCTCTTCCTGTCTCTTGGCTGCTTCTCTACTGCTTCCAAACACAGTCATGTCTCCCCCATTCCTTACTTGATCCATCCAGCCTTGCTACCTGTCATCCCATAACTTTTCTCCTTTTTTGTGGATAATCTCCTTAAGAAGACCATCTACAATAGGGGCTGCCATTTCTTCCCATTATTAAGTATCTACAGTCTGGCTTCTGACCTTAGCATTCAATGAAAACTGCTCTCTCCAAAGTTACCAGTTATTGGGGCAGCTAGGTGGCGCAATGGATAGAGAGAGCACTGCCTCTAGAGTCAGGAGTTCATATCTGGCCTCAGACACTTGACAGTTACTAGCTGTGTGACCCTGGGCAAGTCACTTAAGCCCGTTGCCTCACCAAAAACAAAACGAAACAAAACAAAAAAAGTTGCCAGTTATTTCTACGTTGCCATATCTGAGGGATTTTCCTAAATCCTCATCTTTCCTGACCTCCCTGAACCCTTTGACACTATAGTTCATCTTCTTTCCCTTAATACTCTCAAAGTTTTGGGGACAACCCCTCCATTCTCCTCCTCCCCCTCTGAGCACTCCTTCTCTGTCTTCTTTGCTGGTTCCTCCAGATCACGTCCTCTAACCATAGGTACCTCTTGGGATTCTGTCCTGGGCCCTCTGCTCTCCTCCCTCTGTACTACTTCACTGGGTGATGTCATCAGCTCTGCTGACCTCCAGTCATGCATCTCCATCTGCCTGTCAGACATCTTGAACTGGATGTCCAGGAGACATCTTAATCTCATCTTGTCCAAAACACAACTCATTCTCTTTCCCTGCAAAACCACCTCCTTCTCACTAAGTTCCCAGTCAAAGGTACCACCATCCTCTCAGTCCCCCAGGCTCCTAATGCGCACCTCATCCTTGGTCCCCCTACTCTGACCCCCTCCTGCCCCCTGGCTAATCTTTGCCCTCTGCAGCACCTCCCCCCTCTGACGCTGCAGGCCCTCATCACCACACACTTGCAATAGCTACTGGGGGTCTGCCTGCCTCCAGTCTCCCCCCACACACACACACTCTACTCCAAAGTGATCTCCCTAAGGTGTGGGTCCAGTCAGGTGAGCCCAGAACCCCAAGGGAACCAGCTTGGGGGCCTTGGGAAATGGCAGCTGATGCCCAGCGCCCTCCTTGACTGATGAAAGAAACTTTAAATAAGTGGCTTCGTGTGTGTAAGTTTTGCTGCTGCTCTCAGGATTCTCCCTCTGTGTGCAGAACAGGTCAGAAGGCACTCGCTGCCCCTAGACACTGCAGGCCCAGAATAGAGTGGGGGGGGGGGAGAGGAAGCCTGGATTCACCAGCCACCTCCCATGGCCCAGCTGCCAACGTGAGCCCCAGATCACTGCCCCAGCCCTTGCCACCTCTCTGGGAGCCAGATGCCAGTTGTCTGAGTGAAGGCTGCTGGTCCAGGGACAATGGAAAACGTTTGTATTGGAGCTGTGAGCTCCCACCCAAGCACAGCTCACCTGACACAAACAATGCCCCAGCTGAAGGGGGCACACTGGAAAGCACCAGAATGTTCTCTGTGGATCATGGCATCCCAGAGGCCTGAGGCCTTCTCAGGCCCTCTGGTGAGCTGAAGACCTGTTTTGTCTGAGTGTGCATCCTCCTGGCCTGCCCAGCCTCCTCCAAGGGCCTCCTCCCCTACCCCACCATGAGTAGGCCTTGTGCTGTCTGATCGAAGTGGCATGTGCTCTCCTTCCTTCCTGGGGGGGCTGGGGGAGGGGGCTGCTCCCTTTTGTTTCTCATCCCTTGTTCTCTGTAACGTTGCAGCTCCACAGCTGGCCATGTTGAGGAGCTCAAGTATACCAGCTGTGCCTGGGTGGGTTCGGTGTCGTCTTGGGGGCTGAGGAGGATGTGCATGCCAGGGCCAAAAGCTGCCCAGGAGTACTGTTGTCTCAGCACTGCAGTCTGCATCCATGTGTGTGCCCAGGGACACCCAAATGTGTATGTGTGCAAGCATGGGTGTGCAAGGCCAGAACTTGCTCTGGGAACCTGCTCCTGCATGTCAGTATATAGGGCTGGCTTGAGAAACATGCATGGGGTTGGGGGGGGGGGTGTACACTACACTTGAGTGTGTGCTGGACATGCTGTCTAGCTGTTTCTCACTGGCCATAGAAATGGCAAATATTCATAGCGATATGCACCTCAAGGTCATGGATTCTGACCATTCTCTCACCTCTAGGGAGGCTGTTTGAGGCCAGGACTAATATTGGAGGGGACCACACCCTCCTCAGCAAAGCCAATCCTGGCGCCAGCCCAGGCCCAGTCCTGGCCCCAGCCCAGCCCAGGCCCAGCCCAGGCCCAGTCCTGGCCCAGTCCTGGCCCCAGCTCAGGCTCAGCCCCAGCTCAGGCCCAGTCCTGGCCCCAGCCCAGCTCAGTCTCAGCTCAGCCCAGGCCCAGGCCCCAGCCCAGCCCAGGCAAAGGGATGGAGGTAAGAATGCAGAGAAAAGGCGACCATTTAGGCTGAAACATGGAGTGTGTGAAGGGGAGTAATATGCAAGTTCCACTGGAAAGGGAGGCAAGAGCCTGCCTCACCTGGAAGGGCCCAGCTGTCCTCCATTTCTCTGCTGAGATACCGTTATCCCGGGCAGCTGGCTGGGCCGTCTTGCCCCTCCCCCCAGTGCCAGCTCCTTCTCTCCGAGGCTGCCCCCTCCACCCTTACCCTTTGGCCAGTCCCTCTGACTGTGCTTATTCACTTGTTCATGGGGGGGACCTCCCTGCCCCACCCCCAGCTTCTCCAGGGTTACAGCCTCAAGCTCTGGAGGGCCTGGCCCAGGCAGGAGGCTAGGGGGCTGGCCTTCCTGGGAGCCTTGCCACATATTCTTCCAGTGGGGCCTGCCCTGGCTCCCGGGAGGAAGGTGCACTGGGCCCTTTTGAACAGATGAGAACAGTGAGTCCAGTACTCGAAAGGTCTCAGACCAGTGGCCCACGCAGGGAGGCCTTAGACGTGCCCTTTGGCCGCAGGAGTGCCCAAGGTGTTCAGCAGGGCATAGGGAGGAGGCTGGCAGATGCCTGTGCCAGGAAGCCCTGTACCACATGGACCCCAGGGTTGGAGGAGCTCCAGGAAGGTTCCCCGAGCTTGACAGTGTGGCTGTGTGCCCAGGTGGCCTGGAACAGAGAATGTCAGCAGACAGACCTGGATTCAGATCTAGCCTCAGACACTTACCACTTGAGTGACCCTGGACAAGTCACTTTACTGCAGTCTGTCTCAGTTTCCCCAAGCATAAAAATAGGGATGATAACAGCCCCTACCTGCCAGGGTTATTGTAAGGCGCCAGTGAGATGTGGATAACGTGCTTAACACATTTCCTGGCACGTAGTAGGAGCCATCTAAATGTCTGTTCCCTTCTCCCTCCACCCACTCCCCAAGGAGCAGGTATGGCATTTGTTTGTGCCTGTCTGTCTTAGGCTTCCCTTGGCAGCTGAGATGCCATGTTCCTTGGGCCAAGATGAGGTTTTAGCCTTCGGGACCTGCAGACTGAAGGCCAAGCTTCCGTTCCCCAGCCTGGCCTGCCCCATGGCCCTCTGTTCTGACACAGCCTCCTTTGGCCAGAGCGCTCACCTGAGTGCCTGTCGCCTGCCCACCTCCGCTGCCCCTCTTCCTGTAATAATTTATTGGAGAGGAATGATGCAGGCCTCCCCTGGTCCCCATTTATTACCCCCACTCATCTCCCCAGCCGGCTCTTGGTCAGGCCCTGGTGCCCTCTCACCTGTAGTCTCCCCAAAGCCGTCAGAGATGTGACTACACACCCCTGCTGACTCTGGGTTTAGCCCTTCCCAGGCTGGCCTCATTCCACAACTCCCCTTCATGCACTCTGGGGCCTAGCCAGCTGGTGGCCTTTCCCCAACCCTCAGCCAGGGCTCTCCATTCCCAGTCTCCTCACTGCCCTTGGAGGGTCCGGTCAGTGTCCCCTCTGGAGGGGGGGGAGGGGACATCCCTAGAGCCCCAGCTGTTAGTGCCTCCCTAGTCCCCTGTACCAAGCTTGGCTTCACCCCCTAGATACCCAGACATGGACGGGCCGTCCCTTTCCTTGATGAGGTGGTAGGGACTGCCTCAGTTTTCTCTTTGTATCTAATCCGCAGGCTGAGGCTTGATAAAGGCCTCTTGACAAGCTGGGATCTAAGGGTCATGGATTAAGGCCCGGGCAGGGACTCAAAGCTCCTGTGGCCCAGTCCCCTTATTTTACTGAGAAGAAAAGTGGGGACCAGATTCAATGACTTGCCCGAAGTCACTTGTCATCCAGGGCGCAGGTGGCAGTCGTCAGAGGATTGACCGAAGTCAGCCTGGGTTCATCTTCCATTTTGATCTCTCTGTCTGTCTCTCTCCCCCTCCCTTCCCATCTCTCCCCCTCTCCAGGTGAAAAACCGTACAAGTGTTCCTGGGATGGGTGTGACTGGCACTTTGCCCGCTCAGATGAGCTTACCCGACATTACCGCAAGCACACCGGAGTCAAGCCGTTCAGATGTGCCACCTGTGACCGTTGCTTCTCCCGCTCGGACCACCTGAACCTGCACATAAAGCGGCACCAGAAGTAGGGGCGTTCTCCTGGCACACAGGAGGACTCCAGAGATCCCCCCGCCTGACCGTTCCTCCTGTACTAACGGCTCAGCCCCTGCTCTTCTTTCCCATTTCCCATTTGAAGGCAGCTCACACCACTCAGCTCGGCTTTGCTGGTTTGGGGAAGTGCACACGGAAAAGCTCGGGTTTGAGGGTATCATCATCCTCTTTGGGGTCTACCTCACCACATCCCATTTTTGTCCCCCAAAAGATATGCTAAAAATGTCTAATAGCAAAGCCCCAGGAGGAGGCCTCTGCATGGGCTTTTCAGCTCCAGAATGACTCCATCTAGGCCCCAAGCTGCTGCTGTCTCTAGAGTTCCAGGAAAGAGAGGGGGCATCTAGAGACCCAGAGGCAACTTGGGGGCTTCTTGGCCTGCCCCTATCTCCAGCTTTGACCTTGGCCAAGACCCTATGACCATTGCATGTGATAAAGATGGGGCTTTTGTGGTGCCTGACATTTGGGTGGCGACCCAACATCCACGTGATTTCATCGGCACGTGTTTATCACTACATTGCCAGGTTTGAGGAGTCAACGATCTGGAGATGGGCAGAGCTTTTAAGGTCAGCTTCCCAAACCCCCTTCTTTGGCTAAGGCCTAGATAAGGGAAGGGACTCTGCCAAGGTGACGCGGGGAGTGGCAAGAGGCAGAGCTGACTCCAAACCCCCTGGGCCAGGTGCTCTGAGCCACTTGTGCTGCTTTGAGGTTGCCAGTTCTGAGAGAGTATTGGCATGAGGGGAAGAGCTGTGGGCCTAAGAGTGCATTCTAGAAGGAAATCCCTGGAGCAGAGCTAGGCCTGGCCCAAGTCACTTGCAGGCAGTCACCCCAGGGGCCACCTATCTTAATACCCTTCCTTGGGATTGGTGCTGGAGGTGGGGAGTCAAGTAGGTCTAGAGGGAATAGGAAACAGGGGAGGGGCTTAACTTAGTTGTTAGAGCAGCACAAAAATAGGCAGGAGATGCTGTTGGTGTGGATCTCTGGCTTGACTGGGACTCGTGTGATGGCGCCTCCCCCACCTCTGTGTGCTTTTAGAGGCATTGCTGTGGCCTAACACTGAGCCCAGAAGCTTACAAATCACAGACGCCTTTTTCTTCCAGATGGGAAGTCCCAAGTCTCTATCATAACTGACCCAAGCTAACCTGGGCACCTTTGCCATTTCATGGCACTTGCCATTGGCCTTGCTACTTGAACAAGTAGGTGTTGCAAAAATCCAACCAGACAATGTCAGGAACACGGTGGTCCTCATGACCCTGCCTCACCAGTTCAGGGCACACTGGGCCCAATGGTGGTTTTCCTGGTGAACTGGGCTAGAGGGTATGCCCAACGTCCTTTCACAGAACCTTCCACATCTGTGCACTGGACACTGGATGGCCTGCCCACCTACGCACTCACAGGGTTCTGCTAAAGGAGCCCAGAGGCCTAGAACCCCTCACAATGCCTTGCCAGGTTTTCTTGTCGAGGGAGGTCCGGCACCAGGTTTCCTATTCCATACATCCTGTCAGGGTGCACAGAGTATGCAGCCCAAGGGCCAGCTCTAGTCGGGTATCTGGTAGAACAGACCCATGCAGGCCACTGCATGCCTCCTTTCACCTCTTTTGACAAGGACCATTCAGATTCCGGGACAAGCTCCAGAATCGGTACAAAGCACACAGGTTGGGGGGGGGAGGCGGAGAAAAGGTCCCAGTCTGTCTCCCTTCAGCAGGCACTTCTCAGGCAGGTGGGTGGCCGGCCTTGGGAGTCCTGGCAACGGGAGCTGAAGGCTAGGGCAGTGTGTGCCAGCTGTGCCAATGAAGCACATTGGGGAGCAAATTCAGGGCTGGTAGTGGCAGTGGTGCAGGTCCTGTGGAAGTACAAATGATCGACACCGCTCATCCCGAATTGATATCCCCCTTAAAGCAAGGCCTAGAGTGGAGAGCATTGGACCAATATGCATGTGTGTATATACACATGTATGTATGTATGTATGTATGTATACACATACTTATGTGTGCATATTTGAGACTCGGTGACCAGTGGCTCAGGAAACATTGATCACGTTCCTGCCAGATGCTTCCTACAGAATCAAAGACAAATGGAAGACTCCCAGGCCTTGAGCTCCCTTCCATCCCACCAGGCCGCGAATGGCTTGTCTGAAGTCCAGGCCTTGCCCTTTTTCCCATCAGCCCCAGTGAGGATCCCTGGCCTGGCTCAGCCCTTGTCACACTTCATCTGTCCTGACTGTGCTGGCGGGCTGGGTGGGCTGAGACCAAAAGGAGCCAGCAGAAGGAGCTCCGATGGCTTCCTTCCAGCGCCACTGCTCCTTTCCTTGCTGGTTTTTCGTTTTCTTGCCATGTTTGGAGAGTAATGCCCCATGTAGGAAAAAAAATCCATCTGCTAGGCTCTCTGGGACACTGGGAGCGTAGCAGGCGGACACTTGACTTTTCCCTGAGATCAGGGATCATTCCCCACAGACACAGGGACGTGGGGCACGGGCCATAAGGGGAAAACAGATTGTTTTTTAAAAAAACTGAGCCCAGGCATTAAGAGCAGCTGAAGACATGCCCTGCCCCCAGCCCTTGCTTCCATTTCTAATGCCCAAACGGGATGAGCTGTTTGGCTCCCAGCAGGCCTGTTGACAATAGCTGCCTGCCAGTTGGCCTCTGCCCCACAGCCCCTGCATCGGAACCCCAGCATGTGTGTCACACTGCAGTGCCTTTGGCTGGGCAGAGTCACCTGTGTGACTCTCACCCAGCTCCCTGCTTCCCCAAGCCTGCCACCATCTCTTACCAAGTGAGCGTGTGCCTTCCCTTTTCCTCGTAGGACACCCCTATTGAGCAAAGCTGACCCCTCCCCATGCATTCACTTGTTTGAGCCTCTCAGGTCACTGGGGGCCAAAGGCCCCAGAAGTTAGGATAAACATTGGTTTTTTTCAGGCAAAAAAAAATTAAAAAGGAGAAAAACGCCAAAAAAGCAAAACAAAATGAGCGTGATTGAAGGTGTGTGCAAGATGATAACTAACATTAGCGCTAATGACTGAGGTTCAGTTGTTTCCTAGCGTGTTTCTGAAAGTTCTTCTGCTTATGCTACGTGGGAGCCTCCTGTACTGGTAAAAGAATAAAGCTTGAAGCACTTTGCTTTGGTGAGAGTGTCTTCTGTAGCCTGGGGTCGGGCTTTCAGTGGGAAGAAGGGAGGGGGCTGCCTGGAGGAGGCACCAAGCTGCAGAGGGGGTCCTGCCATTGCCTCCAGTGTGGCCCATTGTGTCTCCAGTTTCATTCGCCTACTACACACCGACATGGGCTGTGCTGAGGGCCAGAGGAAGAGGCCAAGAAGGCTAAGACCCACTAGCTGCCCTCCAGAAGCATCTCGAGGAGGGCGGAGAAGGAGCGTTTGGGGCAGGTTTGCCACACCAACCCCTGAATGTCTCCCTGTCCTCAGCTGGGCTCATTGGTCCTTTCTTAGTGGGAGGCCTGAAAGAGCCCTGACTTCCCTGACTTGGCAGTTCCTAGACCAGCGGATCAGGCAAATGCCAGAGACCCAATGTGCCTAGAACAACGTTTCCACGAGTCATTCGACATGTCGTTTGTGCTCTTGTCATGGCGGCCCAAATCGAGCTGTGTAGCCCAAGAGAGCATTAGGAGCCTCTAAATGGGGTCGTGCCCCGCATCTCCAGGGTGCCCAAGCTGGTGGACAGTGCTCATTGTCCCATGAGGCATTCCTCAAGCTCTGGATCTTCAGGGATCATCCAATAATGAAGGTATCCCCAAGCAATGACCCCCTCTAATCCATGTGCTCAAAATCTTCCCAAAGTCCAGGCCAGCCAATGGCACTGCCCTGCTGCTCTCGAGGCCTCCCACTCCCCTGAATATACCTATTTCTGTTGCTAGAGGTTCCCAACCTGGGAATCGCCCTTGATCCTTTCCTCACCTGCTGGCCCCACCCCCACCCCCACCCCCTGCCCACGGTAGCCAATCAATTGCAAAGTCTCCTGGATCCACGTGCACAATCTCACTAATCCCCAGTCAAGTGTTCAGGACCAGCTCTCATCGGGTCAGTTCAAGCCAGTGGGCATTTCTGGAATGCATGCATGCTAGGCACTAAGGAGGCAGCTCCCTAATCTCGGCTCTGATGAAATGGCAGCAGTGACCTTCTCGGCCCCTGCTCCCCGTTTCCATCCTCTCCTCTCCAAGCATCTCCCCAAGTTAGTCTGCCCAGGACAGTCCTCTGGGGTCTGCTCTCAGCTCCAGGATAAAAGGCAGACTTCTCTGGCTGCTGCCCCCAATCTAGCTCCCAATGACCCTACAGGCTTCTCCCACCTCATTCCTGTCCATGAGCTTTCTACTCCTGCCCCTCCCCACCCCACTCCCAATTTAATTTTTCCAAGAGGGCAAAAGGGTGTCTCTCACCTGAGGTTTTCATGGGAATTTTCCTCCTTAAGAGAGGAAAATGGAACATGCATTCGGATTGAAACTGGCTGGGATGAGGGTAGCCTGGAAGAGCCCGTTTCCATGAACACCTACTAATGATCAGAGCTCACATTTAGACAGAACTCTACAAAGCACTTTATATGAGTTATTCCACCCTGTCACTCTCATCATTGCCCAGGTAAAACAGAACCTGGTAGAGCTTATGTCACCTGCTCTGCTTCTATTCCTGGCAAAACCCCTGGTTCCTGAACATTTAGAGAAGGCAGCAGCGATTAACCAAAGGTACCCCTTGGGAGTTCATCTCACATTCTTCTTGTGGAAAAGACAGAGACACAGACAGAGATAGAGACAGAGAGAGGGAAGGGAGAGAGAAAAGGACCAATGAAGGAAGAGGGAGACTGCAGGAGCGGTTGTTAGGCTGTAGAAGTTCTCTTTGGGGCATGGGTTAGATTAGAGGCCCCTGGTTCAGCACCTTAGTGCTCCAAGCCAATCAGTCACCCAGTCTTGTAGAGTCTAGCTTAGAGATCCTCCAGCCTAGGACAGGCCCTCATCTGCCTCAAGCTGATCCCTTCTCAAACTATCCTCCTAAGACACAGAACTGACTGTTCGAAACAGTCAATGGCTCCCCAGGTCCTTAACCTGGCATGTAAAGCCTTCCACAGGTTAACTCCCATCTCCCTTTCTATGTTGATTTCAGTTTACCCTCTTCATGTATGTAATTCCTTCTCTGATCCTCACATCTCATTATTGGTGCGCTCCCATCACTGCTTCCTGCAGTACATATTGGCTGTACTTCCTTCAGCATCTTTAATCTCAAACCCTGAGCTCCCCCAAAGAACTCCTCCAAAGAGACTTAGAAAATACGGACCTAGTCGTGAGGGGGCAATCCAAGCAAAAGTCACAGTGAGTCATTATTCCAGCTCAGGTCAGCCTAGAGGGACAGCCTGAGAAGTTTACAGATAGTGGAGAGAGGGTTGGGCCAGGAGTAGCCAGGCATACAGAGAGAAGCCATGCCAGGGCACCACAGCAGCCACTTTGTCATCAACTATACAGACCCAGGACAGATTTGTGCATAGGGGTGACATTCCAGGGGGAGGAAGGGGAAGGCATGATCAGCTTTTGCCCTGGATCAGACCCCTCTGGGGACACTGAAAGCTTGCAGGTGCCCAGCCTGAGCTGTCCCTGAGATCCTGGAACAACCCAACGCTCAATACACGGAGAAAGCAGCAGCGAGAAGAGCCCAGACATTCCCTCCACAAGTGTGACATAGCCCAGCCCTGCCATCAAGTCTGCAGTCAGGAAGCAGGCTGGAAGGATGGGCAAACACACAAAGAAGCCCACCATGAGATATTGTGGTGGGGATGCTGAAGACATAGGCGTAGAGGAAGAGAATGACCCCAAAACATCTACAGGTAAAACCTCAGAAAGAAAACACAGCTCAGGCACACATTGAACCAGAATTGCTGGAAAAGAGAAAGCAAAAGTTTTTAAACAGTTAAAAAATCTTTTTATCCATGAAATGAGAGTGCTAGAGGAAAAATTGGAAAAGCTATGAAAGCTATGGAAGAAATAATTGGAAAGGTGATTAACAGCTTGATGCAAGAGGTATGAAGCCTGCCCAAGTAACAAACACCCTGAAAATTTGGCCAATGACTCCATGAGGCAATGAGAAATATTAAAACCATGTCGAGCGACTGAAAAAAAAATAGAAGAAAATGTAAGGTATCTCGGAGCAAAACCAAGTGACCTAGAAAACAGATTGAGAAGAAAAAAATCAAGAATCACTGGCGTACCGGACTTCCATGAATTTATTCCATTCATTATACTTTAAGAAATCTTAAAAGAAAACTGCCCAAATAATCTCTTAGAACCAGGGAGCAAAGTGGAAATAGAATCTGATGACCACCTCATGAAAAAAGGAAAACTCCCAGGGACATCATAGCCAAACCTCAAAGTTTCCAGATCAAAGAAAAAATGTTGCAAGTAGCCAGAAAGAAAAAAACTAAGTACTGAGGAGACATGTCAGAGTCAGGATCATACAGGATTTAGCAGCCACCACTCTAAAGGGGCAGAGAACTTGGAATATGATATTCCAGAAGGCAAAGGATATGGACTTTATGGCCAAGAATAACTTACCTAGTAAAACTGAGTATAATGCTGCAGGTGGGGGTGGGGAGGGAGGAAATGGACCTTCAGTGAAATAGAGGATTTCCAAGCACTCCTGATGAAAAAGGCCAGGAGTGAAGAGAAACAAAAAAGGTAAACGCAAATGAACATGAATAGAGGGCAAGGATAACTGCTTACCTTCAAATGTGGGGAAAGGGGATATGTCCCATCTAAACTATCATCAGGGATGATAGAGGGAGTCCGACTAGCCAAGCCCTAGAATGGTTCTCTTATGTCTTGATGAACTTAATGGAAAGAGCAGAGTCATACCCTGGAGGATGGGAAGGCAGGGGAAGGGAAAATCATCTCACATAATGAGGGTGCGTGAGTAGACATCTCTGTAAACAAGGGAATGGGGGGAAGCAGCTGGCCAGAGGAGATAATACATCACTCAACAGAGAAATAGGGAGAGAAGGGGAGAAGCGGGAGGAAGAATTAGAGGGGAGGGCAGATTAAGGGAGACATTAGTTCTAGGCACAACAAATTATAATGGTATGCAGAAATATTTCTAGCTCTTTTATAGCAAAGAATGGGGATCTGAGGAGGTGGCCACCGATGGGGGAATGGTTGAATAAATTGTGTTCTATAAATATGATGGAATGCCATTTTGCTGTTAGAGATGAGGAAGGAGATGGTTTCAGGAAAAACTGGAAAGACTTGTATGAACTGATGCAGAGGGAAATGAGCAGAACCAGGAGGACAATTTCTACAGTGACAGCAACATTTGTAAAAGCAAACAATTTTGAAAGAGTAACAACTCTGACCAGTGTAATGACCAGAGGACTAATGGTGAAGCATATTCCCCACCTCCTGAGAGTGCAAAATGAGACCTATTGTTTAGGACATGGCCAATGTGGATATTTGTTTTGATTGACTATACATGTTCATAATGGTTTTTCTTTCACTCTCAGTTGGGGAGTGGAGGTGTTAGGGGTAGAAGAGAGAGAAAGCAGATTTTTGCTGGTTTAATAAAATACTATATAGGTCCATATGTTAATATATTGAATGTGTGTGTGTGTGTGTGTGTGTGTGTGTGTGTATGTGCGTGCACGCACATGTGGATGAATGGCCTTCCAGGCAGCAAGACCTGGCTTTGAGTCCAGCCTCTGACATGTACTAACTGTGCCACACTGGGCTAACTAACCCTCTCTGAACCTTCATTTCCTCTTAAGAGGTAACAACGGCCTCTTCCTCCCACAGGGAGTCTTTCCCATCCCCCTCATTGCTAGGGTTCACTTCGTCCTGTACCTCCTCCTTCTCTTATCTTGCATCTTCTCCAGGGTGACTCCAAGCCGCCTTCTCATCCCACACACATTCACGGGTCATTGGAGTTTGCTTTGCCTTGTGGTTTGTCTGTGCTTGTACAAACGGGAACTGTCTTTGCCTCTCTTATCTCATGTCCCCAGCACCTAGCACAGCACTTGGTGTGTAGTAGGCACTTCATGAATGTTTGTTGACTTAATTTGCATGTGAATAATTTAGGTGAATTCAACCCCATTTGGGGATCTGGTTTAGAGCAGAGACAGTGGAGTGTAATTATTGTCTGAGCCAGGACGTGTCTGTTGCAGAGTAGATAGAGATCTGGCCTCAGAATCAGGAAGGCACTTGCTGATTATGTGATGCTAAGCAAGTCACTTAATGGAGGAATAATCCAATGGAAAGAGTACTGGATTTGGAGTCCAAGGGTCTGGGTGCAAATCCTAGCCCTGCCCTAACTACCAGGTGTGATCTTGGGCAATTCTCTTCCCCTCCCCAGGCCTCAGTTTTCTCATCTGTAAAATGAGGGGGTTGAACCAGATGGCCTCGAATGTCGTTTCCAACTCTAAATCTAGAACACTGTTGTGGCCATTGACTAGGATCTTCATTTGCACAGAGGTGGTCGTTTGTAGTGGTGAAGGGATATAAAATCACAGCTCCCCCTGCTGCCCTAACTGCATGATGACAGCCTCAAAGAGACTCCTAGAAAACGGTGTGTGATGTTTGGGAGCCTGGTGCTGGCTCCATTCAACCAAGAGCCTTGTAGCAGATGGATGGCAAAGGGTCAAGACCCCTCTGAGCTGCCGTCTACTCCTTCTTGGTTGAAGACAGTCCCAGCCCAAGGTCACCATTAGACTACTTTCTTGGGCGGTCAGTTTACTCTGTGTTCTTATTCTAAAAGGTCTGTTCTTCCTGGGTGATAATCTTAGCCGAGCATTGGGGCGGGTGGAGAGAAGATGCACGGAGACAGCCAGGAAATCAGAGGTTCGCAGGTGGCCTTGGATCCCCAAGTTGGAAGGAACCTTCGAGTTCATCTCACTCAACACTGGAACCATCCTGTCATCCTCCCCCGATTTCTTGGTCCTATGGCCAGGCCCTGGGCATGTTGCTCTGTGCCAGGTGTGTGCATGTGTTGGGGGGAGCCTCCCCAGGCAGTTGTGAGCATGCCGTCCATGGTGGAGAGGTTGGACTTGGGCATGGACTGAGGAAAGCAGAGCCCAGGGCTGCCAACAAGGAGAAAGCTCGGCCTCCCTCTGGACCCAGCCTCAGAGGCATTAGCCACATAGCAGTGGATGTCCTCCGAATTCAAAGGCAGCCAGATGCTGGAAAGGTACTTCTTGCCCCTTCCTTGCCATCCCTCCCCACACCTCACCAAGAGAGCCACGTGGCATGGAGAATGGCACAGGTCACCATGGGAAATGCAGAGGAGCTGAGGACCCCTCAGTCTCCTCTCTCTTCTCTCTTCCCCTGTTTCCCCTCAGTAGTAGCCCTGCTCTCTCCAACTATCCCCACCCTTCCCACCAGGGTAGTCCCTCAGCGATCCCAGAACATGGCCCACAGAGGCACCTTCCACCTTTGGGATACAGACGTACTAGTGCTATTACTGGATCAAAGGGTATGCACGGTTTTATAGCCTTTTGGGCATGGTTCCAAATTGTTCTCCAAGATGGTTGGATCAGTTCACAGCTCCACCAACAACGCATTAGTGTTCCAATTTTCCCACATCTTCTCCAACATTTATCATTTTCCTGTTTTGTCATGTTGGCCAGTCTAATAGGTGTGATGTGGTACCTCAGAGTTGTCTTGATTTGCATTTCTCTAATCAATGATGATTTAGAGCATTTTTTCATATGATTATAGATGGCTTTAATTTCTTCATCTGAGAACTGCCTGTTCATATGCTTTGACCATTTATCAATTGGGGAATGCTCACACTCTCTCTCTCTCTCTCTCTCTCTCTCTCTCTCTCTCTCTCTCTCTCTCTCTGTCTTTCTCTCTCCACCTCTCTCTATATATGTTTCTCTTCTTTTTCTCTGTGTCTCTCTGTCTCTCTCTTTCTTTCCATCTCTCTGTCTCTGTCTCTATCTCTCTTCTCCATCTCTCTGTCTCTGTTTCTCTTTCTCCCTCTGTATCTCTCTCTGTCTTTATCTCTGTCTCTGTCTCTCTCTCCATCTCTCTCTCTACCTCTGTATCTCTCTGTATCTCTCTTTCTCTCCATCTCTTTTTCTCTCTGTTTCTCTTTCTTTCTCTCTGTCTCTGTCTTATTCTCTGTCTCTCTGTCTCTCTTTCTCACTCATCTCCTATTATCACCTCTCCCTCTGCCTCACTTTTCTAACCCTAGTCTTTATCCTCACTCCTGCCTGTGTGACCTTGGGCAAGTCACTTCACCTCCTTGGGCCTTGGTTTTCTCATCCGCTTGGCCTCCAGCTTGATACCCAGGCTCCTAAGGTTCTAGCTTGGCCCCTCTCCTCCTTTTTCTCCATTATGTTGGCCTCATCAGCTCCCATGGGTTTAATTTTCATCTCCACACAGATGACTCCCAATCCTCCTCTCACTCTTGAACTCCGGGCCCACATCTCGAATTTGGCCTGTCTTAAACATCTTCCCCCTTAATGCCGCCACTCCTCTGGACTTCTCTGTTTCCTTCCTGGTCCTTCCCTGGTGCAGGCCCCCATCGCTTCTCTTCAATAACCTTTCCAGTAGTTCTACTCTCTCGTCCTCAATCCACCCTCTCCAGATCTTTCATGTTGTTCTCCTACTTAGGATTTTTTTCCCCCAGTAGCTCCCCATTGCCTCTATAATAAAATATGAATTCCTTAGTTTGACATCAAAATTTCTCCCCAGTCTGGTTCTAGCTTCTCTTCCATGCTTGCTTCACGTTTCTCCCCTTCCATACTCTCCATTCCACCATCGCCCATTGCATTTGGCCAGACTGTGCCTCATCACCTTTCTCCTCACCTCAACCTCAAGGAATCCTCATCTTCCTTTAAAGTGCCCCTAAGCAGGGACTCTTTAGTGGTCATCTCTGCATCCTCTTGGCCTCACATAAGGTGTGATACATACTTTAAAAGTTTGTGGAATCGAATTAGCCACAGCTCCACCCCACCCACTGACTAGACAGTGTGTCGCTTTGTTCATTGGTCTCCACCAGATGGCACTGCCCCCCCTTCCACCAGCTCACAGGCAACAGGACCCAAGCCTGGCGGTCCACCCAACAAAGGACTGGGTTACACAGCTTTGCCAAGCTCTCACCTCCCCATGCTGGAACAACCACTACTTTGTCCTTCTCCCCAGCCCTTTCACACTTTGGGGCTTCCCCTTCTCTCATCCCAAGACCAGAGAGGCGGGAGAAGGCAGGGGCAGGAGCAGGGAGGGGCTAAGAAAACAAGGAACCCTTTCACCAGGTTAGATTTAATTTGCATTTCTCTAATTGTTTGGAATTTAATGCTTTTTTTTTCACGTAATTAGTGATAACTTGGATACCTTCCTTTGAAAACTGTCTGTTCATATCCTTTGAAGCATTTATCTATTGGGCAATGGCTCTGAGCCTTACAAATTTGAATCAGTTTCTTGGCTATCTAGGAAATGAGACTTTTGTCAGAGAAACTTGTTGAAAAACTTTTCCCAGTTATCTGTTTCCTTACTACTTTTTACTATGTTAGATTTGTTTGTGCAAAAGTGTAAATATTTCTAGATATCGAAATTGTCCATTTTATCTCGTATGACTCTCTGTATCAAACTCTTCCCCATCCATAGATATAAAAGGTAATTTTGTCTTTACTTCTCAAATTTGTTTATGGTAAATGGTCATGGAGCCATTTGGAGCTTATCTTGGTATATGTTCTGAGGGCTTGCCCTAAACCTCATTTCTGCCAGACTGTCTGCTGCAAAAACTTGACTGGGGTTTTCTTGGCAAAGATACTGGCGTGGTTTACCAGTTCCTGCTCCGGTGGCCTAACGCAGACAGAGGTAAAGTCATGTCTCCTAGACATCTTAAGCTCAGCGTATCCAAAACTGAGCTTATCATCTTTCCCCCAACCACTCTCCTCTTCTTAACCCTTCCCTTTTACATTCTCAGCATTTCTGTATGTTACCAACAGAATCCAGTAGGAAGAGAGAGAAAGGGAAATTCCATTTCAAATAACTACAGACAGTATAAAATACTTGAGAGTCGACCTGCCAAGTCATGGCTAATGCAGAAATGTGTTGCCTTCTCAATGAATAGGGGAGGGGCAGGGGGAGAAAGGGAGAGAATTTGGGACTGAAAATAAAATAAAATTGAATTAGAATTTTTTAAAAAGACCATTGTGGTGGCAGGCTGGAGGTCCAGGGCTAGGAGTCTGTGGATCAGAATAAGCCATTCTACATGAATCCATCATAATGGCAGCTCCTGGCTGATAAGCCCCATCTAGCCCCGTATGACTTAAGGGAAAACCTGTTGGAGCCTGACATGCACTGTAATTCCATTTACAGAAACCCCAGAAGACGTCACAAGTAGGCAGCCCATCTGGTCCAAACTCCTTCATTGGACAGATGAGAAACTGAGGCTCTGGAGTCTGGCAAAGTTCTTGCTACTCTGATGTACTTGTGCAGGACATAAAGCCCTCACAACCAAACGCAGAAAAGCAGAAAATAGTAAATACTCCCTTTTCGGATCATAATGTAATAAAAATTATATTCAATAAAGGGCCATGGAAACATAGATTTAAAATTAAGTGGTTTTTTAAATGATATTTCATTTTCCCTTAATTACATGTAAAAACAATTTTTAACATCTTTTGTTGCTTTTGTTAAGTTTTGAGTTCCAAATTCTATCCCTCCCTCCTTCTCTTCCTTACCCCCTCCCTGAGACAGTACGCAATCTGATATAGGTTATACATGTGCATAGATTAAAAATTAATTGGAAACTAAATAAACTAATCCCAAAGAATAAGTGGGTCAAACAACAAATCATAGAAACAATCAGTAATTTCATTAACAAGAATGACAATGAGACAACATACAGAAATTTATGAGATTCAGCCAAAGCAGTACTCAAGGTAAAATTTATATCTCTGAATGCTTGTATCAATAAAATAAAGAGCACTGTGTGACCCTGGGCAAGTCACTTAACCCCAATTGCCTTGCCAAAAAAAATAATAAAATAAAATAAAGAACAGATCAATAAATTGGGCATGCAACCAAAAAAAAAAAACTAGAAAAAGAACAAATTTTAAATCACCAATTAAACACCAAATTGGAAATCCTGAAAATCAAAGATGAGATTAATAAAATTGAAAATAAGAAAACCATTGAACTAATAAATGCAACTAGGATCTGGCTTTATGGAGGGGAAAACAAACCACTGGTTAATTTGATTTAAAAAAAAAAAAGAAAGAAAGAAGAAAACCAAATTGCCAGTATCGAAAATGAAAAAGGTAAATTTCACCACCAATGAAGAAGAAATTAAAGCATTTATTAGGAGTTATTTTGCCCAAATATATGCCAATAAATCAAACAACCTAAGTGAAATGGATGAATATTTACAAAAATATAAATTGCTCAGATTAACAGCATACTTAAATAATCCTATCTTAGAAAAAAAAAATTGAATAAGCCACCAATGATCTCCCCAGGAAAAGTCACCAGGACCACAAGTGAATTCTACTAAACATTTACAGAACAGTTAATTCTAATACTATATAAACTATTTGGGAAAACAGGTGAAGAAAGAGTCTTACCAAATTCCTTTTATGACACAAATATGGTGCTGATACCTAAACTAGGAAGAGCCAAAACAGAGAAAGAAAACTCTAGACCAATTTCCCTACTAAATGTTGATGCAAAAATTTTAAATAGCAAGAAGATTACAGCAATATCACAAAGATCATAGCCTTTGAGTAGGTGGGATTTATGCCAGGAATGCAGGGCTGGTTCAATATTAGGAAAGCTATTGACCATGTCAATAACAAAAACAACAAAAATCATCTGACGTCTCAATAGAAGCAGGAAAAGCTTTGGGCAAAATACAGCATCCATTACTGTGATTAGTATCTAAAACCATCAGCAAGCATTGTCTGCAACAGGGATAAGCTAGAAACCTTCCCAATAAGATCAAGGGTGAAGCAAGGATGCCCATTGTCACCACTATTATTCAATATTGCACTAGCAATAAGAAAAAGAAAAAGAAATTGAAGGAATTAGACTAGGCAATAAGGAAACAAAACTCTCACTCTTTGCAGATGATATGATGGTATGCTTAGAGAATCCCAGAGAATTAGTGGAAAAACTAATTGAAATAATTAAAAACTTTAGCAAAGATGTAACCCTCATAAATCATCAGTGTTTCTATGTATTACCAACAAAGTTCAGCAGCAAGAGACAGAAAGAGAAATTCCATTTAAATAATTGTAGACAATAGAAAATACCTGGGAGTCTAAATGCAATGCAATGCAAACCCAAGAACTATATAAGCACAATTACAAAACAGTTCACACAAATAAAATCATATCTAAACAATTGGGAAAATATTAATCACTCATGGGTAGGCCAAGCCTATATAAGAAAAATGACAATTCTACCTAAGTTAATTTATTCAGTGCCATACCAAACTACCAAAAACTATTTTGTAGAGCTAGAAAAAAAAATAACAAAATTCATCTAGAAGAACAAAAGGTCAAGAACATCAAGGGAATCAATGGAAAAGATGTGAAGGGGAAAATGACAAATGCTGGAGGTGATGTGGAAAAACTGGGACACTAATACTGTGTTGGTGGAACTGTGAACTGATCCAACCACTCTCGAGAACAATCTGCAATTATATCCAAAGAGTTATAAAACTGTGTACACCCTTAGCAATACCACTTATTAGGCCTGTTTCCCAAGGTGTTCTAAAATATTTATAGCAGCTCTCTTTGTGGTGATAAAGAATTGAAAATTGAGGAGATGCCCATTAACTGGAAAATGGCTGAATAAGTTCTGATATATGATGGTAATGGAATACTATTGTTCTGTAAGAAATGATGAGAAGGTTCGTTTTAGAAAAAACATGGAAAGCCTTGCATGAAATAATGCAAAGTGAAATGAGCAGAACCAAGAGAACACTGTATACACTAACAACAATATTGTTCAAAGAGTAACTGCAAATGACTTCACTAAGCTCTTCTGAGTAATATGATCACTCATATAAACTATGAAGGACTTATGAAGGAAGATGCTATCCACCTCCAGAGGAAGATCTGATATATGGAAGTATGTATTGTATGGCATCAATGTCAAATGTTGTCATTCTCTAATGCGGGGTTGGGAGGAGGGGGAAGGAGACAACTCAGAAGTCAAAATATAACCAAAAAAAATTTTTTAAAGAATTCCTTAAAAAGCAGAATTGGCCAAGTGGGAAAAGAAGTACAAAAGCTCACTAAAGAAAATGCTTCTTTAAAAATTAGAATTGGGCAAGTGGAAGCTAATGACTCCATGAGAAGTCAGGAAGCAACCAAAAAATGAAAAGGTAGAAGAAAATGTGAAATCTCTCATTGGAAAAACAACTGACCTAGAAAACAGATCAAGGAGAGAGAATTTAAGAATTATCAGACTACCTGAAAGCCAAAAAAGAACCTAGACATCATCTTTCAAGAAATTATAAAGGAAAACTACCCCACTATCTTAAATCCAAAGTGTAAAACAGAAATTCAAAGAATCTACTGATCGTGTCCTGAAAGAGATCTCAAAATGAAAACTCTTCAGAATAGTATAGCCAAATTCCAAAGCTGCCAGGTCAAGGAGAAAATACTGCGAAGCAGCCCGAAAGAAATCATTCAAATATCATGGAGCCACAGTCAGATAACACAAGATCTAGCAGCTTCCATGTTGGAGAGGAGCAGAAGGCAAAAGAGCTAGGATCACAACCAAGAATAACCTACCCAACAAAATTACTAAAAGGTGTCATAAACGATGAAGTAACATCAAACATGTTTACAAGTTTCTCTGATAAAGGCCTCATTTCTCAGATATATTTGGAACTGAGTCAAATTTATGGAAAAAAAAAAGAGTCATTCTCCAATTGGTAAATGGTCAAAAGATATCAGCAAGCAGTTTTTAGAAGAAGAAATCAAAGCTATCTATAGTCATCTTTAAAAAATGCTTTAAAACACTATTGATTAAAGAAATGCAAATTACAGCAACCCTGAGGCACCACCTATCAGACATGATAAACGCTGGAGGAGATGAGGGAAAATAGGTACATTACTGTTGGTGGAGTAGTGAACTGGTCCAACCGTTCTGGAGAACAATTTGGAACCATGCCCAAAGGCCTATAAAATGGTGCCTATCCTTTATCCCAGCAATACCACTTTTAGGTCTGTATTTCAAAGAGATCAAAATAATGGGAAAGGACCCGCATGTACAAAAATATTCCTAGCAGCTCTTTTTGTGGTGGCAAAGAAGTGGAAATTGAGGGATTGCTCATCCATCGGGGAATGGCTGAACAAGTTGTGGTATGTGAATGTAATGGAATACTATCGTGTGTGATAAGGAATAAAGAGGGAAGTTGTTTCAGAAAAAAACAAAACAAAACATGGTAAGGCCTATATGAACTGATGCAAAGTGAAGTGAGAAGAACCAGGAGATTACTGTGCACGGTAACAGCAATGCTGCAATGGTGACCACCTGTGAAAGACTTGGCTACTCTGATCAACACAATGATCCAAAATAGTTCCAAAGGAATATGATGAGAAAGTGCTTTCCACCTCCAGAGAGAGAACTGATGGACTCTGAGTGCAGACTGAAGTAGAATTTTTCTTGCTTTTTTTGCTTTTTTGTGATAGGGCTAATACGGAAATGTTTTGCATGATTTCACATGTATAACTGATATTATACTGTCTGCCTTCTTCTTGGTGGGTGGGGGAGACATAAGGGGGGGGAATCCGGAACTCAAAATTTAAAAAGAAAAGAATGTTAAAAAATGAATTCGAAAAACTAAAAAACAAGCCTAGCAGTTCGGCAAAAGCAAGCAATGCCCCGATTACGTTTGTGATCTGCTCCCTCAATTGTCCCCCACTGGATATATTTGGTGCCTTACATACAGTAGGTATTTAATAAATGGTTGGTAAATTTGATTAAGAAGATTCTTTCTTTGACCATCTTTGGGACTTGGCATCATTTAATGTATGTTTGTCGGTTGTTGATTCATTCATGATGTGAAGAAATGAAGTAAAGCTTGCATTTGGGTGTGGGACACAGAGAGGGGAGGAGGTTCCCAACCTAAAACACCAACTGATTTTGAAAGGTCTCTCTCTCTTTCTATAAATTCTCCTCTGCGGTGTTTTCTTGCCTGTCATAATGTCAGCCTCTCTGCTGGGAAGGGGAAGGCAGAAAGAGAAGGCTGGCATCCAGGCTGGCCTCCCAGTAGGAAGCTCTTCAGGCTTGGGTTTGACTGTGGGTGAGCATGTTAACTGGGAAAATGAAGCTCTGTAAGGGCCCAGTTTAGCTACTGATTATGGGGTAAGTGCAGCTCAGAGAGGGCTTGTGACCAACACAATCTGGTGTGGTTACTGGCAAATGTCTCCGATACTCCCCAAGATTCGGGAGCACTCCTCACTGGGGGACTTAGTCCTCCTGTCGTCTTTCCATTTCTGAAAGCATTTGTGCGACAAGTAAATTCTTGCAGACCCCAAATGACACAGGCTATGTTTTCTGGTGACTGGCGTCTACCTCCCATCATCCTCCATCTCCTGAAAATGCAGGGATCTTGCTTGGGTTATCCAAAGAAGCTTTCTCTGCCCTTTCACCCCTGGCTTGTGCCCAGCCTGAACCCACCCCTGGGTCTTCATTGCAGTGAGGACTTCACTCTCCCTGGCTCTCCTGCTAAGGCTACTGCTGCTCATAGAGGAAAAAAAAAAAGGCACACAAATATTTTCCCAGGGTAATTCTCTGAACACACTGGTTTTCTAATCCAATCAACCAAGCAATTGAACACCTAGTCAAATATCTATTAAACACCTACTATGTGCCAGGCACTGTACTAGGCACTGAGAGATACAAGGGCCACAGTCCCTACCCTTCTTATGGAGAGGAGGGACTATGTGTGCATATGAGTAAGTACAGAACACATATGTAGGTGTGGTAGACAGCTTGGACCTATGTGTGCCATTGGTCAACATTTGATCTGGGGTCTGGTCTCCTCCTCTCCAGAGGCCGCAGTTTCCCCTTTTGTGAAAAGCAGGAGGATGGCCATGGCTGAGTGTTCCATCCTTCCCGTTGCCTGTCTCCAAGAGAAGAGAGACTCTGATTGGTCTAGAGTTCTGGAGAGAGCCAATTTTCTGGATTCCCAGAACAGAACCCAAATGTGGCACAGGTCTCCTTGTATCCTTTGTTCCCACAGGGATTTTATGCTATTAATAAGCCCCACAGTTAGATTAGAGATGAGTCTGGTGGTATTTCTGTCCCTGGGAATCCGGAATCAGCCCAGCCCACCACTGCTTGGGATGCTAAAGACAAATGTCTTCTCTCTCTATGCCTTGGACTGTATCCCTGGAACTCCTTGATTCTGGGACGAGTACTGCCCTGTGTATTCGTGGGCTCTGTTGATGGTAGCTGGACTGGGACACTTCCATCCTTCAGCTCCTTTTAAAAGAAAGGAATTTATAACACAATTTCAATATTAATCATCAAGACAAGTAACTAGAAATGTTTGCAAGTCTATGTAAATCCATGTTAGTGCACAGGGTGTCACGGCAGTTTTGCAGTCACCCCCTGGAAGTTTCCATCTGGCTTCCTCGTCCATTTCTTCTCTTCTCAGTCCAGTCCTGCTTTTTCCACTCTGGGCCTTCCTTCACATGAATGTACCAGTTTATTCAAGCCATTTATTTCATCATTGCTGTTTCCAGGGTTGGGGTTGCTGTTTATTGTTTTTCTTCATTTCAATACCGTGTATGGCTTGGTCTGCCCATCAAGTGCACACAGTCTGTTCCTTGAGCTACACTATGGCAAGGCATGGCATGACAGAGCAAGGAAAGGGTGGGGGATGGGATGGGAAATATCCCATTACTACAGGAGGATGAGGAGGGAGAGGACCTCATCCCAGACTCCCCCCTCTGCCTTGGACTTCAAGGAGCCCCATTTCCTTCCTCAGACAGAGGGCACTGGAGTCAGCAAGACTTGAGTTCAGCCATCTTACTAGCTGTGTGGCCCTGGGCAAGTCACTTAACCCACATTTGCCTCATCTTCTTCAGCTGTAACATGGAGATCATAACAGCACTAACCTCCCAGGGTGGTTGTGAGGATCAAACGAGATCATAGTTGTGAAGTGCTTAGCACACTGCTTGGCACGCAGTGGGCACCCTACAAATATTGTTATCGTCAGCCCTCACAGGGCTCTGCTAACGTTTCTCCGAATCTCTCACCTGCCCAACAATTTTCTAATACATTCCTATACCTCAATCTGTTTAGCGGGTCCCTAATTAGTGGGTGGCGGCCACTTTGCTTTCAGTTCTTTGCAGCTACATCTCTGTCTTTGACATTAGTGGGATCATTGGGTCAAAGAGTGTGGACAATTTAGTCGCATGATATCAGGAACAGGTGGCCCACTTGCAGGCTGCCCAGCATTGTCTGCCCTCAGCCCCTCCAACATGGGCCAGGCCTGGGATGGGCTGAAATCTGAGTAGTTTTAATTTGCTTTCTCTCGCTATGAGGGATTCAAAGGATATTTGCATATGGCCATTCTTACTGCCAAAATGTACGCATTTCTACCTTCTGACCATTCATCTGTTAAGGATGCTCTTGGTATTATAGACTCGGGTCATTTGCTTATATATCCTGGAAAGCAGATTCATATCACTGATATTTGAGACCATTTCTTCCCACTCAACAGTTTCTCTGCTTTTTGCTTTTTTCATGGTTTGGTGTTTTTTTTTTTTCAGGTAAAAGCTTTATTTCAGTACTCAACATTGTCCATCTTGTGTTTTACCATTTTCTCTAGCTCATGTTTGGTTAAGAATTTTCCCCCTAGTTTGCCTTCTCAATGAGAGTGGGGAGGGAGGAAGGGAGAAAATTTGGAACCCAAAGTTTTAAAAACAAATGTTAAAAAAATTGTTTTCACGTGCAACTGGGAAATAAAATACATAGGCAATGGGGTATAGAAATCTATCCTGCCCTATAGGAAAATGGAAGGGGGAGGGGATAAGAGAAGGCGGGGGTGATAGAAGGGAGGGCAGATTAGGGGAAGGGGTTGAAGTTGGGAGAGGGACAAGATAGGGAGAAAAATTGGAACTCAAAATCTTGTGGAAGTGAATGTTGAAAATAAAAAATAATTTAATTTAAAAAAAGAAAAAGAATTTTCTCCCTAGCCAAGAAGGTTGTGAAACCTCATGATCTGACCTCATTCTTTTCCAATATTTTTAAATAATGTAACCATTTTATTGTCAGATCATGTACCCATTTTGAGTTTATTGTGGTATATCGTCTAATTTCATCTAAACTGCCTTCCAGTTTTCTCAATTGTTCCTGTTGAGTTCCTGAAAGGCAGTGAGACATAATGGTTAGAGAGCCTGCCTCAGAGCCAGGAATACCTAGGGTTCCAGCACTATCTCTTCCTGCCACACACTGGAGCTAATAGAGAAGGTGTTAAGCTGCATTGAAAGAGGGAGTGGCCTCACCTGGGGGTTCACTGGACCAAAGAAACCATAGAACCAGTACCTATTGCTTCCAGTCAAGGGTGTGTTGGAGCCAGCTCTAACTGGCAAAAGTGAAATGTTCACATCAGAAATAGGCGACCTAAGGCTTAATAATGCAGATTAGCTTAGAAGTATGTGTGCGTGTGTATTTTTTTTCCAGTAAGGCTGGTTGTTAAACATTTACTAGCAAACACTTGTATTACTTGCTTAATAGAGATGTGGAGATAGGCAGAGGTTGAATACATATAGAAAGATAGAAGTGAGATATAGACAGTATATAGAGAGTAAACAGGCACATAGACAGATAGAGATAGATGAGAGAGGGGGGGGGAAGGAGAGAGGGAGAGAGAGAGACTCGTCTATTTCCATTCTGGGATGAAAGGGTGACTCACTGGAATAGGAGGAGGATGGGTGGGCCTCAAAGCATAATTCTTTTCCAGCAGTATAACAAACCACAGGGTGGCATTATGAATTCATGGGTGACTTTAGGATCTTTTGGGAAAGAGAGCCTCATTGCAACATTGGGTCTTAGCCCACTGATGACAGCGAGTTCATTTTCCTTCTGAATGGAGTCCAAACACAATTGTATGGACTGCTCACAACTTGGAGTCCTTTATGTGTTTCTGGGTTCCTTCGTATTCCTTCTGAGGCCAAATAAAGTCTGCTTATATGCAACAGCTGCATTGTTGCAATGGGTGCTTTGAAGTGGACCTGGGGGACTCTGTTGCCCATACTTGTGGCTACCTGGCCATGAGCTGCATTTGGAGATTTCCCAGAATAAACTCAAGCCAAACACGTTTGAGGCCATCCCCAAGACTGGCCCTGGGCCATGTGAGCCCAGAACCAGGGGATCCAGGGCCTTGGGGCACATGTAAAATCAGGGGGTTGAATCAGATGATATTCAAGATCCATAATCCTTCTTCAGGCCTCTGTTTCCTCCTACATAAAAAGAGCAAGTTGGACTAAATTGTGTCTAAAATCCCTTCAGTCTCCAGCCTTCTAGAATTCACATCATCATATAAAGGAAATAAGTGATGACACCATATTTGGGGGGGGGAGTTTATTTCAACATGACCACAATGTTTCAGAGGTCAGAAACTGTCTATGGGTAATGTAGAAATCAGCTTGTACATTCAGAAAAGATCTTGACCCCACTCCCACCCCCCCCAGCCCACTCCCACCATGAAGACGCTGAAAGGAGAGGCAGATGATTCCAAGGGACTTTGGCACGGCAGAAGATTGGATTGGCGCAGGATTGGTGGTAGCAGATTTCGCTCTGTCCTCAGACATGGTATTTTTGGAGAAGCTCACTCTGCCATCGTCTTTTTTTGTTAGGGAAAGTGCAAGGGATCTTGATTTTGCGAAAGTCCTCAATGCATTTGCCCATTTCCATCTCCATGAGTCTCCGCTCCTCACTGGCCTGCTCTCTGTCAAATTCATTATCTATCCCTGTTCCTGGAATACAGGACTCTTCATTGTTCCATCTGGGACCTAATTGCTTTGCCTTCCCCAAATGCTTGAAGGGTTGGTAGTGACTACGGGATTCTGGCCTTGAGGGGCATGGGACCTCATCAGGCCAGACAAAAGGGAAGGACAACTCTGGCTCAGTTCCCCTAGAATCTTGAGAACTTTGGTCCTTGACTGCCTCGACATGAGCCACACCAGCCGCTTCCCAATACTGCTCTAGGCACAAGGCTGGAAATCTGGGGGCCCCAGACACAACTTCCAAGCCCAGGTTGTCTTCTTGGTGCAGCTTCAGCTCCCAGATGTTATGGAATCTGGCCACCCCCTGACTATTCTGTCCTATAGAGCAGGGAAAGAAATCAAATCATTAGAAGCTGGGAGGAAGGCACATGTGAGGAGTTACTTTGGACAAGTCATTTGACTTTTCCTGGCCTCAGTTTCTTCATCTGTACAATGAAGGGGTTGGACTAGATGGTTAAGATTCCTTTTAGCCCTACAGATCTCTGATGTTAGATCCATATGGCCACAGAACTGAGAGAGACCTCAGTTGGCATCCATTCCAACACATAACATCTGGATGGGAATCCTCATCTTTGCTGACGAGAGCTCATACTGCCTCTGCTTTCAGATGTCTGGTGATTGGGAACCCAGCACGTTTTTAGGCAGCCCAGTTCACTTAGGGACAGATCAAGTTGTTCAGACTTTTTTTTTCTTTTTGTCATCTGCCTCTCCATAATTTCCACCCTAAATGCTTCTCATTGGGTTCCCTGGGGCCAAACCCCACTCTATCCACAATAAATCAAGCCCCCCTTCCACATAACGGTCTTGAAATCCTTACATAAAAAGATCATCTCCCTCAATCTCTCCTTTACAATAAATATTATCAGTTCCTTCAGTCAACCCTCATAAGTCATGATCTCGAAGGCCTCCACCATCCTGGTCACCCTCTTTCAACGTCTGTCCTAAAATGGCCTACTGCTGTCTAACCTTACCTCCCTCATCTAATCCTTATGAAGCTGATGTTCGGAATCTAAACAGAAGACTTTCTTTATACGTATCCCAAATGAATTTCATCCCATTCGATTTAGCCTGTCAAGATCTCTTTGGAAGCTGAGCCTGCACAGTGCCCTAGCTCTCCTTCCCAGCTTGGGGTATTTTTGCCAAGCCCACTCTCTCTGCCTTCATCCATTAGACAGCACAGGGTCAAGCACCCCAAGGGTACCCCACCAGAGATGTCATTCCAGACTGTCAGCAAATTACTAATGCCTACTCCTTGAAGCTAGCCATTTCCAATGGATCCAATACTCCCCCCCACACACATACACATAGACACCTATATTATTAGCTAACCCCATTTATCTCTCTGGCTCAGTCCTCAGGCTCCTACAAGGCAAACCATGGGCAGGAGTGAGATGGCACAAACCAGAAGCCTTAGGCCCAACTGGTGTCTCTGGCTCTTCAGCTTGCTCTTGACGGCATGGAGCCTGGCCCCATGGGCGTGTACATGTGTGACTAATGGAAAAAATACAGAGGTTGGTCAGAGGCACAGAGCAGTCATCCTGATGGGCCCTGCCCAAGCATTACCCACCAGTCCGCAGGGAATAGGCTTACTTGCGATTTTCTTCTGCTTGCCGTCAGGTGAAGAGCGTGGGGAGGAGCTGACACCTTGCTTTCCATCCACTGAAGGGTTCCCTAAGAGCAGAGAACAAAGCACACAGCTGTCCAAAGGCTTTTGCTTCCTTGTTCCTAAATTTTCAATCCTAAAAGGGCAAATTCCCTATAGTGAATGATAGGAGACAGACTCCTGGGCTTTTGGAGTGAATGAGGGGGCACCTGGGATTCAAGTGGGATTCATCAGCCTTCCGAGGTGATTCCAGTCGGCGGAGTGGTGAGGTCTCTGGATCCAAGTGAATGGAATTAGAAGTTGTGAGTTGTAAGCGTGTGAGAGAAAGTGCACAGTAGCCGCTGCATGGGATGGGGAGGACTGGAGCTGAGCCAGGAGGCAGAAGAGAAAGAGACAGAGAGACAGATGGAGAAAGAGAGAGAAACGGAGAGAGAGAGACAGAGAGACAGATGGAAAGAGACAGAGAGACACATAGAGATAGAGACAGACAGAGACAGATGGAAAGAGACAGAGAGACAGAAACAGAGGGACTCAGAAATAGAAAGAGACAGAGATAGAGACAGAGAAAGAGAGAGAAAAATTTCATCTAGAAGCCAGGGCAAGCCAGCCTGTCCAGCTTCCTTCAGTTCTTCAAAAGCTTCATGGTCTTGTCAGTGTGAGCAACCCATCCACCAAGGTAGATCACAGCCCCTCCGTGCCTCTGGAGATGGTTCTTTGGGATATGGGCTACCTCCATGCCATCACTGAAGATGTTGCAGATTCCTTCTATTACCTTAGATTCTATTATCATGTTGCAACAGTTTAAAAAAAAAAACCCAACGACTGACCTAGTTGAAATGCAGGATAAAATCAGGAAAATCTGCTTAGAGAAAACTCTTGAAATATCCCTGAAAGCCCCCTTCTCATGCTGCAGTTTGGGAGATCAGTCCCTATCCCCTCCTATGACCCCTTTGCTCTATGTCTGCCAAAGTAATTTTCCTCAATAAGTTCCAATTACTCCTTAGGTTCAAGTAGAAATTCCTCTGTTTCGCATTCAAAGTCCTTTACAACCTGGCCCCAACTTCCCATTCTAACTTAATTCTGCCTCACTCCAGACACTCTACAATCCAGTCCAACTGGCCTTCCTGCTGATCCTCATACACTCCATCTTCCACCTCCAGACCTTTGAACTGGCTGTTCTCCATGCCAGGAATGCTATCCCTCCTCACTCCCCCCCTCCCACTTTGTGTAGCGCTGTTTCCCAACTAGCGCTTCAAACATTTGGGAAAAAAAACAGAATGAAGACATGGTGTGGAAGGGGCTGAGTGAAGACAGCTCCATGATTACACCATTTTCTGGATCTCTTTTCTTTTTCCATTACTTTCATTTCCCAGAGAGCCATCCCTTGGAACAGATTAGGAAGGTAAGAAGGAAGGAAGGAAGGAAGGAAGGAAGGAAGGAAGGAAGGAAGGAAGGAAGGAAGGAAGGAAGGAAGGAAAGAAGGAAGGAAGGAAGGAAGGAAGGAAGGAAGGAAGGAAGGAAGGAAGGAAGGAAGGAAGGAAGGAAGGAAGGAAGGAAGGGAGGGAGGGAGGGAGGGAGGAAGGGAGGGAGGGAGGAAGGGAGGGAGGGAGGAAGGGAGGGAGGGAGGGAGGGAGGAAGGAGTTCAGCAAAACTAGCCAAGGCATTAACAGTGTATGCAGTGCTCCATGCCCACTGATTTTCAGTGCTGTAAAGAACTGAGGTACATTTTCTTCTCTTTTCTGAGAGGAGAGCCAGTCGATTATAATTACATGCTAGCATTCAGTCGGTTTTCTTTGTTGTTCTTTCCATGGGTATTGTTCTAGTCATGGTATCAGTTGTTTTCCTGGCTGGTTCTGCTCCCTCTCTCTGCATCAGTCAATAGAAGCCTCCTCGAGCTTTGCTGAATCCTTCTTATGTAACCATTCCCCAATCAGCAGGTTTCTGCAATATTTCTGTCGTACTTTGCTACCACCAAGCCAAGAGTTACAACTATTTCCTTGTAAATGGGATTATATGCCCAATGGTGGGATGTCTAAATCAAAGGGTATGGACACTAATACACTCTTGGTAGAACTGTGAATTGATTTGACTATTCTGGAAAATCAATGAACTCTTTCTACTCTCACTGTCATACATCTAATGGGGGAGACCTTGGGCTGCCTCAATTTTCTTGGGTCTTCTTATTAAAGCAATTTTCTTGCTTTTCCTCTAAGCCTTCAGAAAGCCAAAGGAAGACATCTGGATTCTCTCCAAAACATTGAAACTCTGCCCGGCTGGGGCACGGCTGTGTCAGGACCCTTATTTAGGAAGAAGTTCCTGTTTTCAGAGGGGCAATGCTGAGCTTTTGCTTTAAATCTTCTATTTGAGGACCATTGTGCAGCAATCCAAACCCAAATACAGGATGGGATGGCCTCCCTGAAACCAGCAGCTAGAGGGGCTGTTTCCCAGAGTGGGAAGTCATTAGGCAGAATTCCAGGAGCAGAAAAGAAAGTCACAATTATCCAGGAATCTACTGGACTATTCTGTCTCCCTGACCGTTGCTCTGTCTCTGTGTGTTGGTCTGTCTGTTTCTCTCTTTTTCTGTGTGTATGTGTGTGTCTGTGTGTCCATTTATCTCTCTATCTTTGTGTGTCTCTCTGTCTCTGTTTCTATTTCTCTGTATTCTCTGTTTTGGTGTCTCTGTCTGTCTCTGTGTCTGTGTCTCTCTGTCTCTCTCCCTCTCCTCTCTCTCCCTCTCTCTATCTCTGTCTCTATCTCTCTGTCTCTGTCTGTCTCTCTCTCTGTCTCTCTGATCTACAAAGCGCAGAGTGGCTGGAGGTGCTCTGGGGTGAGAAGGGCAGCACTTTAGAGGTGGGAGCTCCTGTTGCCTGGCAGCCGTTCTGTGCGTCACTGATGACTGACATGGAGACTGAGAACGTAAACAGGAAACTCTTGTCTAAGCCTCACACATGCACGTCTTATCTACCCTGCATGTGTCACGGGGCAACCAGCTGTCCCTCGATTTTCTGACCTTTGGTCAAATGTTTTCTTATTAAAAAAACAACGAAGCAGTCTGCACCTGCTGTGGACAGGCATCGAGTGCCCTCAAGACCCGCCTCCTTGCCAAACTCCACAGAAACCTTCTTAGCCCACAGTAGAGGGAAGTGTGTCATTGACTCTAATCACCAGGTAGAACAGTGTCGCCCTGCCTGGAGTATGTATTGCTGTCTCCCTTCGCTGCTGTCCAGTGAAATTGGGAAGTGGGGTGGTAGGAGTAGATCCAAGTTGTTGCTTGGGGGCTCCCAAGAATGATGGGCCATGGAGGATGCTGCCACTTCAGCCCAAGGACACTCCTACTAATGGAAGAGTATGGGGTAGTCAAGGGGCACCTCCCTTTCTCCTTCCCCTTCTTCATGGCCACTGTTTGGCCAGACCCCAAGACCCTGGAGAGCTGCTGGGGCAAAGTGTGACTCAGGAAACACAGTTATGTCTGTTCTTTTCTGGGGTTTCTTGAAGGGTAGCACAGGAAGAACAGGAGTCCCCAGATTCCCAGGTACTGAGAATACATCTAACACAATACTATGGAGACTGACAGAGACCCTGAAAACCCCTGAAATACTTTGCTATCTTGTGCTCCCTGACAGGCTAAACATTCCAAGCTCCTTCAGCTCTTTTGGGTTTGGTGGGTTGGGAAGGGGGTCTTTGTACCCCAGTGTTGAGCACAGAACTTGGCCCATTGCTCACTGCTTATGAGATGCTTGAGTGCCTGCCCTTCATAGAACGTAGACTTGATGGTCTTTCCCTCTCCTGGACAGTCCTCGAGCTCATCAATGTCTTTCCTGAACTGTGGTGCCCGTGACGCACACAGGGTCTGCCCTGGGCAGAGGACGCCACACTGTCACTCTCTCAGTGCTGGAAGCTCTGTCTACCCCACTGATACCCAATTAGTTTTGGGGCTGCCACAGCCTTCTCTTCTGCCTTTGGAAAATCAGGACAATATGTGCTCTCTCCAGTCCTGTGCCCTCTCACCTGCGCTTCCCAGGATCTTTGCAATGTGCCTGACATATGTGCAGTCCCATCCACCCATCCCTTCTTTCTTCACCTGCAAAAGCATGGTCATCGTTCCTCTGAGCCAGGTGAGACGAATTCAGCAAGGGCAGCTGGGTGCTCTCATTATTTATCTTGGGGATGAGCTGCCTGTCAGCCACTTCTGTTCCATTTCCAGTACCAAAATCATTCTTCTTGGCAAAGAAAACAAACACAAAATACCAATGGAGCAACTCAACCTTCTCCCTGGCATCCAGGACTTTCATCCTATCCACCAGACGCAGATTTCCTAGCAGAGACAGACACACAGACATAGAGAATGACAGGCAGAGACAAAGAGACAGATACACAGAAAGAGGTAGAAATAGTCACAGAGATAGAAACAGTTATATGTGGAAAGACAGAAAAAGAGAGAGACAGAAACACGAAGATACAAAGAAACAGAGAGACAGAGAACACACTAGTGCATTCATGGATAACTGAAGCTATCCTTCCTCTCCTCCCCTGTCACACCTCTGCTTCCTAAACTCTCTGTCTCCCTGCATTTAGGTGGTCTATACCACAGTGTACCCCATGGGTTTATCCTCACTTTGGTCTTTGCCAGAGTGCCCTGCATCATGTTGATGCAGCTACTGGGATCCTGGGGTTCCTCACTTTGTAATACACAATAGCTGCCCGCCCCTCCCCCTTTACCAGTTCCTTCATTGCTTTTCTCCCCAAAGGAAATCATCTTTTTATTCCCAGTAGCATACATCTGTCCACATCTGTCTGACAGCGTTTGGATTTGCCTCCCCTGACCCAGAGCATGTTTCCCTGGATAGTTTTAGATAGAATTGGGGGGGGGGGCAGTGGAAGTGGGAAAGGGGAGGTAGAGTCCCCCAGCTCCCCCCCCTCGGTAGCTGCTCGCAGCCTGTTAGACACTTCCATTTGTCTCCTTTGGGTTTTTTTTAACCCTATTTCATCCACCAAGTCATAACACCCTAACTTCTAGGGACAGTATGAGCAGAGTATGACTTCTCTCCACTGGGGGCTCCGTTCAGACCCAGGCTTGCATGGAGCTCACACAGGACAATGGATGACATTAGCAGAGTGACTTCAAAGAGACTGGGTCCTTCTCTTTGAGGCTATGTAGGGGCTGGAGTGTTGCACACAGAGAAGGAGCCAAGGAAGACCTAATCTGGGCACTCCACATGACAGTGGTGAGGGTTCTAGCCTTGACAACTCTTGATCGAAATACAGGGGCCAGGGGGTAAAAAACTTCAAATGCTGAAGAAGCTTCTCTTGTATTGAATCCTGGGGGCAACAGGAAGCCCCGGAGTATATTGAGTGGGGGTGGGGGAGGGTGACATAGTCAATCTGTGTTTTAGGAAAATTACTTTGGTGGCTGAATAGAGGATGGACTGGAGTGGGGAGATCTGAGGCAGGCAGACCCTTCCCCCACCCCCAGGCAGCTACTACACCAGGGAGGTGACCATGTCAAAAGAGAGATGTTGGAAAGGTACAAATCAACAGGCCTTGGCAATAGTGTGGATATGGAGGGTGAGAGGGAAGTTGAGTCCGGGCCATCTCCTACGTTGTGAGCCTGAGGCACTGGGGGGATAGGGGTGACCCTGTAATAGAGAAGTAATAGAGAAAGGGGCAGGGAGGAGGGTTTGGGGGAGAGAATGAGTTCCATCTTAGACACTGAGTTGAGTGGACCTGCAGTTAGAGATGCCTGAGAAGCAGATGGAGGTGCAAGATTGGAGGTCAGCAGAGAGCCTGGAGGAGGAAAGGGAGATCTGAGAACCCTCAGCCTAGATCAGTGATAAGGCAAGGAGGCAAGGGACCCAAGAGGATGGTGTAGAATGATTCTGGTTCACCAAGGGCTCAAGTTAGGGAAGGGAAGAGAGCGTAGCCAGTAAAGGGGTGATAGGCTGGGAAAGAGCGTAGCGGTTGGAGATTGGAGGTCACAGAGAAGATGAAGAGGAGGCTTAATAGGATAGAGGGGGAGCTAGAAAACGCTGTGATTGGATGAAGGACCTTCAAAGATTGTGAACATGAAAGGGCAGCACTTGTGGGGGATGACAAGGGTCCAACCACCTTTGTGTATGGCTAAGGTGGGGGGGGGGAGTAAGTCATGGGAAACAAGTTAAGGAACTGGGAGGGTCCAAAGGAATGTTAACATCCTCTGTGTGAAGGCAGGCCCTAAGGAGGAGACAGAGACTGGAAGCCAGGCCCTGACCTCCTGGAGGAAGGAAGGGGGGAGGGGTGTCCTGGGGGGTCAGTAGACAACAGCCACCAGAATCTGCACTCTCCCTGGGGATGGCACTAGGGCAGCTCAGCTCTCCTTCCCGAAGTCAGGCTTCCAATGGCAGGAAAGGCCCTCACAAAGGGTCTGTCACAATGGACCAGCTCTGCCCGGAGAGCTGGGCCTGGCTGGCTCACAGCCTTCTTTTTCCACAGACCAACCCTGTTTTCTTCCTGAGAACCCTGAAGGACTTCCCTGCACTCTGCTCTTCTCCCAAAGTGCCTGAATTTCCACCCCAGACAGAGGCCGAAGGTGGAGATGGAGACAGGAAATTGTTTCTAAACATGTGCTAGACCTTAATTGCTTTCAAATTTGGAATCCAAATAAATGCCCAGGGTGTCCCTAATCCAAAGAGAGGATGGTCTCTAGTGATGCAGGCATTACTGTCATTTTCTTAATGGATATTTGAGCAAAGATGATCACGGCCAGTTGTCAAGGAGAGGTGCTTGAGCCTTCATCTGGCCCAGGTTTAGGGGAGAGGGGGGTGGGGTGGAGAAATCCTAGACTTCAGAGGCCACTGAGGCCAACACCTTCATTTCACAGATGAGGAAACTGAGACCCCCAGAGGGGAAAGCAAGTGCTTTATCTGCAGGTCCTATAACTGCTAAGTTGGGGACAGAGCCCCCAGGGAGCCGGGAGCCCAGGCCTTGGGGCAGGGGCATGTGTGGGGGGCTGGCTTGAGAGGCCACAGCCCAGGCTGTTCTCCCACCCCCACTGTCCTTTCGCACTCTGAGATTTACAGCAGTTAAATGACACGGTGAGCCACAGGTATTGCTGTAATGACTTTAAAGAGCAGGAGACTGAGGCTTGACCCAGGAATTATGACCGTGGTCCCATGGTCGTGCCACAAGGAGAGCAGCCTGAAGTGGGGCAGGCCTTTCCTCTATCTGGACACAGCTGTCTCAAGAAATGCTATCCCCTTATATTTACCAACCTTCCCATGCTGGGTCAAATGGACAGAGATGACAGTCCTCACTGAGCAGCTGGGCTGATCTCAAGCCAGTTACCTGGGCATTCATGGGACACTCCCTAGCTAGCCAGTACATCCTCCAGCTGCCTCTGGTCCCCCCCCACACCCCCACCTCCCCGACATAGCTCCTGGCAGCCTCTCCCCGTGAGACCACGAAGAGGCCTGGGATGGCTAGAGTGGATGGTGCAGGAGACCCAGGATGGCTAGAGTGGATGGAAACAGACCACTTGGATGCTGTCCACAAAGCAGGAGAAGAAGCCACTGGACAGACCCCAGGCAGAGGGTGGTCCAAGGTTACCATACACTCCTTCACCCAGATGGCCAATATGCACTGTGCCTCCCTCCCCAGGCTTGAAACACAGATTCTTGGGATGTCTGAGCTGGAAGAGGCTCATCATTATTTCATATAGAGAGCTGGATTCGGGGTCCAAGGACCCAGGCTCAGATCCTGGTTCCATCACTTACTACTGTATGACCTGGGGCCACTCACTTCCTCCCCTAGGCCTCAGTTTCCTCAACTATAAGTTGAACTAAGTGCCCTAATGTTCCTTTAAACAGAAAAGGACCAGAGAAGGGGAAGGGACTAGAGGACTGATGGCCTGGCTGACCCACTCAGGCTTCAGATGGGGGTGTCGAGTATGGTCAGAAATGTCTGAAGGGAAGGCCCAAGCCCAGCATACTGATCACCAGCCCAAGAGCCTTTCAGGGCGCTCCTAAAGTGGACACAGCAAGAATAAATAAGGTCACCAGCCAGTGCCATGCCTGTATGCCATCTCTGTAGCACCTTAGGGTCCAGTTAGATCCTCTGGCGATCATCGCTGAGGCTCCAGGCTGTGCAGCTGCTTCCTCACAGGTTCTGCTGAGCAAGGCCACTTGCAGAGGAGGTGAAGAAAGAGGCAGAGAAGGAAAGGAGGGCTCTTTATTGGTCTTCCTTTATTGCACGTGCTCAGTAAGCCGGGGCCCTGGCAGCCTTGGGCCAGCCAACATCAAGACACTGGAGACAGACTTTGCCCTCTCCCCATTCAGGTCCATCTGGGCCTTCATTTGCCCTTGTTTACCCTGAGCCCTTAACTCACTTTGCACTCTGTAGCCTCTGAGGACCACTGAGGCGTAAACCCTCTGCACTGCCCATCCCCCTCCCTTCCTCTCCTCTCCCCTACAGCTGTTTCGCTGACCTTTGCCAGAAATCCCCCTTCCCCAGCCTCCCCCCACCACCACCAAATGCCCAGCTGCTTAGGGCCCTCAGGGGCTTCTAGCTCACCTTGTGGGACCATGAAGATATTTCTGGAGAGGGAATGTGGAAGCTGTTGGACCCCTTTGACCACCCCACCCAGGGCCCAAGGCATCAGGTTATATAAATCGCAAAGTGTATAAGCAAACCCACAAGAAGGTGCTGAGGAGGAGGTGGGGGTTGGCAGCCTTGGGATTCTGCCTTTCCTCTATGGCATTCATCTCCCAACCTCCTCCCCCGCTCCCTGGGCTGGTTCCCTGACCCGCCATAGCAATATGTATATATATACAGCTGTATACGTCAGAGCCTGACAGAGCCTGACGACAGAGCCTCCACGATTCAAAGTTGCCACCCAAGGCCATGATCCAAGGAGAACTTGGGAGCTCCTAGTGATCAGGGTCAGAAGGAAGGATGGTGACTTTAGGGACAGTGAGCCAGGCAGGCCCGAGCCAGGGGAGAGGGGGCTGGGCCTTTTGTCGGGTGATCACTCACGGTAGAAAATATACTCGGTGTAAGAGGTCCAGATCTTGTCATCAGCCTGGTCCTGAGCACAGGCACAGGTGCCTGTAGAACTCGATGTCACCATGTGGAAGCCAGCGTTGGCCAGCTTGTCAAAGGCTTGTTCTAAGTAGTTGAATTTGAGGTAATAGCGGGAAGTATACCGCTCAGGAGGGCGGTCAGGGTCCCGACTCTCATTCAGGGTTTCCCCAAATACTTCTTTGGCCAGTGAGATCTTGCCACACACCATGATGCGGGCCACACGACGAAATTTGGCATCCGTTTGGCTATCCCGGCCTAGGGTATAGGAACCCCGGTAGCCAAGGGTGATGTAACCACCCTTGCGGGTGGCCACAGCCCCGGCCCCAGTTGTCCCTGGGGAGCCGCCTGGGCCGCTAGCTGAGGCAGATGAACTCGAGCCATGGTTGGGGTATTGCTCTTCCGAGTCATTTACCCGGGAGTCATCTGCCGTGGAGCTATTGTTCCCAGTCTCAGGGGCCAGGATCTTGACAAGATCTGGCAGTTTGAAGTACTCGGCCTCCCTCTTGAGCCGGCTCCTCTCTGGAAAGTGGTCCGGCAACACCAGCTGGTGGTCTCTCATGTAGTCTAACACATAACGAAAGAGGAAGCCGTCTCGATCCACGAAGAACCGCCCTTTGTTGTCATGGGACAAGGACAGGGGATTCTTCCGACTGAACATTTCCCAGAGCAGCGAACCTTGGACGCTGACCAGGGTGGGGTAACGAGTGATATACACCTGGCCCCCCACATTGAGTTCGATGATCTCAGGGAAAGTAGCGAACTCCTCTCTGACTTGGGTATTGTGCACTACGGCCATAATGACCTCTTCAACTGCAAAGGCAAAAGAGACTTGAAATTATGGGGGAAATGATCCTACTGGCAGTGGGGACATGCTGGCACCACCCACAGGCCATTCTCAGGCAGCCCAGCAGAGCAGCATGGGATCCGTTTGGTCATGGGCGTGCCTGGTGTTCTCAGAATTCACTTCAGGCCAAGTAACGCTACCACAACAGGAAGTCCACATTCTCTGCCTCCTTGCTGGTCCAGCTCCCTCCCTGCTTAACCCTTGAAGGTCAAGCTGGAATTCCAGGTTTCTTAAGAGCAGACACTCCTTCCCCAAGATCTTGTCCACCACCACCTCTAATAGGGATTGCTCCCAAATCTCCCAGTCACCCATATCTCTAGCTTCTGGATGAACAACTCCATTGGATTTATCCACCATCCATCCATTGGATGTCCCACCACTCAGCCAGGCTTGATTCTGAAAGGGGATTATTTCTGCCTCCCTCCACACCTCCCCATTTCTCTGAACCCTACCCTACCTATCCTTCCAGGTCCAGATCCCCAGTGTACACTTGTTGAGCAGGAGGACTGAGGGCCTGGTTCCTCGCTGCCTCTCTCCCTCCTATATGAAGCCCAGAGAGTCAGAGCTGAAGGGGACAAACCCCTCCGTTTTACAGAGGAGGAAATTGAAGCAGCACAGAGAGGTGTCACACATAAGAAATGACAATAGTCTAGATTTGAACCCAGGTCCCCAGGGTGCTTTAGTGGAAAAGATGGCAGAATTTGGAGTCAGAGGACCTGGATTCAAATTCAGACTTTACTCCTGTGACTATCTATGATTTTGGGTGAGTCATTTAACCTCTCTGGATTCTAGTTTCCCCCTCTGCAAAATGGTCCAGATGAGATGCAATGAAGGCCTGAGCTAAGGGATTGTGTGAGTGATGGTGATTTCAATGATGATAGCTAGCATTTACATAGCCCCAGTTATGTGCCAGGCACAGTGGTAAGCGCTTTACAATTGTGATATCATCATATCCTCCTAATAACCCTGAGAGGTAGGCGGTCATTATTATCTCCATTTTATGTTTTGGTGAGGCAATCTCAGTTAAGTTATTAAATGATTTGCCCAGGGTCACACAGCTAGTAAGTGTCAAGTGTCTGAGGCCAGATTTGAACTCAGGTCTTCCTGACTCCAAGGCTGGAGCTCTATCTACTGTGCCACCTTGCTGCCCCTATCTCCATTTTATAGTTGAGGAAACTGAGGCATACAGTGGGGAAGTGACTTGTCCAGGGTCACACAGTTAAGAAGTAGTGTACATGAGGCTGGATTTGAATTCAGGACTTCAAGACTCCTAGCCCAGCCCAGCTACCTTTCAATAGAGATAAGGAGACAATAAACTTGGAGAGATAGTATCTGGACAGGATTGACAGAATTTGGGGAAGTGATTAGATATAGGGGGAGGGGGTGGAGGGAGAGAGATGTCAAGGGTTGGGAGTCTGGAGGACTGGGAGGGTGCTGACATCCCTTGACAATAACAGGAAAGCTGTGAAGGGGGTAGGGGTTGGGTGGGGAGGTCAGAAGTCCTTTGATTTTGAAATTCTCTAAAAACTGAGGTTCAGCATTTTCCATGACCTCCCTAGAATTAGGGAGACACAGAAGGAAAGAGCAAGCTTGTTTTGCCGCCTTGTCTCCATGTCATCCATCAATCAATCCATAAACATTGATATAAACAAGCCCAGTTCCATAGAAATACACAGTGAGCTCTGTTCCCCTGGCCTGTTCACCACTGCCATTGAGAACATCAAAGTTGCCCCAGCGAGGGCAGCCTCTTACCTGGTTAAGTGCCTTCTAGTCAAGGTTAGCTTCGTGATATGTCGGAGGGTTTGATGAACAGGCTGGAAGCTGGAACCCCCTTAATTCATGATTTTCCTTGGTGAGTGTCTCTTCTTAAACAGCTGGCCCGGCTGCTGGATCCTGCTGGTCTGAGCAGCTCCTGTTCAACTGAGGGATGGAGGAGGGAAGGGGAGGAGGGGAGGGAGAGAGGGAGGGGCTTGGTTTTTCTGTGATTCTGATGTTGGCAAGAGCATTGTTGGCAAAATTCTAGTGACGATGGCATCATTGCTAGGCAACAGGTGAGCCATTGAGAGCCCAGCCTGGCCCCACTGCAGGAGCAGCTGTGGTCCAGCCTCTAAGCCATAACCAGCCAGGAAAGCCAACTAGCTCCTTGGAAAGTGATCATGAAACTTCCTCGGGTCCCTCCAGGCCCCACTGGTGGCTGCAAAGCTCAGAGGAGAGCCAGAGGGTCCTTGTCTCAGCAAAGATGGCCCTTTCTCATCAGCCCCAAAGAGGACAAAACTGGATGCTCAGTTTCCAGTATGGTCCCATTTACAGGAACTCCCTTCACTGAGGTAGGGGAAAAGTCCCTCTCTGCCTTCTTGGCTAAGGCTTAAGGCTCAGAAAGGGAAAGAGACTTGTTCAAGGTCACACTGCCCAGAAGTGTGGTAGGTGACGTTTTAACCCAGGCCAGCTAGTTCCTCTTTCTGGTGGTCTGCTTTTTACTATCATCCCTGTCCAAACTGCAGATAATGGGCAGCAATGAGTGCGTTGGAGCTGTCGGGAGAGATCGTGGGCTTTCAAGTTAAAAGACCAGCGTTCTCTCCTTTTCTAGCTGGGGGAACTTGGGAAAGTCCCTTGTGTTCTGCACCTCCAGGTCCTGGTGCTTAGACTACCCCCAGAGCCCTGCCCCCCACTCCCCACTCCATTTCCTTTGGTGCTCCCCACCTCAGCAAAGGGCTGGCTGGGGAGCCGGCTGCCCCTTCGCTGGGCTGGGCCACTCCGCACTGCCCCTCCACCCCTCCTCCTCCAGCCCCATCGGGTTCCGACTAGGGCTGGCTACCGCAGCTGGACTGCGGGCCCCTCTCAATGGCGGCGGCGGTGGCGGCGGAGTTGAGGGGAGGCCAGGCCAAGCCAGGGCAGCGGCTGCGGCCCGAGCGGACCTCTGCAGACCTGCCTGCAGCCCCCACCCCCACCCCCAGCACACGCAGGGCAGCACGTGGACTCCTTCCTGCTGCAATCGCTTCTGCAGCCCCGGCGTTAGCCCCCTCCCCGGCTTGGAAATTGGGAGCCCCGGGGCAACCCCCCCCCGCCCCCGACTCCGTTTCCGTCCTTCAGGCTGGCCGTGGCTGGGTCCCTCTGCCCCCCACCAGCCGCCAGCCCCAGCCTCGTACCCAGCTTAGAGAAGGCAAGCTGGGGATCTGCAAACCTGCTGGGGGCGCCCCCCTTCTCAGGCAGTGAGCAGCTCTGTTCCTCACTGATCCAAGACAGGCGGACTGGAGCCCAAAGGGTCGAACTGCAAGTGAAGGCAGGAACAGTCGTGGGTGGTGAGTAGAGCCTCCCCTCCCCCGGCCCCCCTCTCCGCTCCCCCCCACCCCAAGCTACAAAGAAAGGAGCAATACTTCCATAAGTTGGTAAAGGGCATGAAGTAGGGGGGCCTGGGGGATCTGGGGGAGTCTGCCACAGCGCGCCATCCGGCCAAAGACCGCCACACACACACTCACGCACACACCATGGCCCCCTTCCCTCCTCAGCTTCGGTTCTACTGCAGGGATTGGGGCAGGTCCCACAGCAGACGAGCAGCTGCCGGGCTTACCTGAGCCTCTCTCAGCAATGCTGCGGCTGCTCACAGGGTTTCTTCAGCTCCCAGCTGCTCCATGGCCCCCAACCCTGACTCAGCTGCCACTTGGCCTTACTCCTTCTCCCACCAGCCTCCCTCCCAAGTGGAAATTGCGAGCAGTGCGAGCACCAGTGCGAGAGTGTGAGAGTGTGAGTGTGGTGTGTGTGTGTGTGTGTGTGTGTGTGTGTGTGTGTGTGTGTCCGTGTCCGGTATTTGAGGAGGGGAAAGGAGGGGAGGCCAGGGGAGGGGCACTTGGGCACGCCCCCGCACAGCCACAGCAGAAAACCTTAGCGTTACAGCTAGAATGGGAAACTGAGACAAGGAAAGGGAAAGGACTCAGCCCAGATTCCCAAAGCAGATACCCTGATTCTTCCTGCAGTACGCTTCCCTGTCCTCTTCCTTTCCCTAGGGCAGATAAACACCCAGAGACTTTGCATCTTTGCCTTTCAAAGCTGGGACGCTAGGCTGGACAGCTCTGACCAATCTGCCCCCTTCTTCTCCCTCCACCCATTTCAAAGCATTTCCAGCTAGAAACGACCTTAAATGTCCCCTGCTTATTATCGACTCCAACGCCTTCGTTTTCAAAAGAGGTAAAGTGAGGCCCAGAGAGGCCAGGGAGTGGCTCAAAGTCCCAGAGCTAGTAAGTTAGCCGACCCAGGATTGTTCACAGCCCAGAGCCAGTGCCTGCTCCAGATTCTCTCTGAACGGCCACTCCCCTCACCACCTTGCCTCCTACTCCCCAAACCAAACTTCAATAATTGCTGAAACCCACTGGAAATTCCACTCATTTTTGTCCAAGCATGGTCATTCTTCCTTCCTGCCCAGCCCCAGCCCAGCGCCCAAAGCTTGGAGTAAATGGGACTCCTGCTCCATGTCAAATCGCTGCCTTTCCCCAAGTCTTCTGGTGAGCCCAGGGGTTGCCCATACCAAAAGGCAGTAAACACTTTAAACAGGTCCATTGAGCCTCACCAGTGGGAGTGTGTGCAGTCATTCATTCCTTCATTCTGTCATTCAACAACCATTGACTGAGCAGCTACTGCTCCCTAAAAGACACTGAGCACAAAGGCTAGAGTCTGCTGGACCAGCAGGTAGCACTCTAGGTCTTGTCGAGGGTGTGTGGCCCTGAGCCTGTGCTCCAGACGAAAGACTCTGCTTCTGTGGCCCCTGCTACAGGTTCCTTTGGCTTCCCATCATGTCCATGAGCCCCCAGAGCCTGGGTTTTCTTCTTTCCAGTTGTTGAACCACTTCACTTCATGTCACACAAAAAGAACAAATTTCCCTCCAACGAGATGTGGCATCTCCCCACCTTGGTTTCTCACCCACCCTGTACTTTACCGGACCAGCCATCCCATCCAGTCAGTCCACTTCTCCATCATTTGGCTTTGCTCACTGCAGACATGGGAGCGCCCCCTGATGGCAGGTGAGAAGCTCACAACAGTGCTATTGGGGTTCTGGGCCCCAAAGAATGCCTCAGATGCTCACAGGAAGCTTGGCTCATTCCAGGATTGGCTACCTGTCCACACCCTTTCCAACAAGTCCAGATTCACCAGGAATGGGCAAGAATCAGAAATGACGACCAGCCTCTGCACCTACCCCACCCCCCAGAGGACAAGGTGCTCACTTAGATTCCTCCTCAGTATCATCTTCTATTCTGCCTCCAGGACCCTAGACCTGTGGTTTGTGACTCCTATGCATCACCCCTTTGGTGACCCCAACTGGTGTGGGCAAGCCACCTCTCCTCACCCTACTGTTGGCTCTCTCTTGAGGCCAGGGGCTTGGGCAGCTCACCCTCCCTCCTAGGTACCCAAACAGCTCCAAAGCTGGTGAATATTGAGTTCTTACAAATGGTGCATGACAGCCTCCCATTTTGGAATCTGTTGGGCCTGACCTCTCTTCCTCTGCAGATTCCATGGGCAGCAAGAGTTCTCAGGCACAGCACATTCTCAGACAGCTTTTCTTCTAGAAAGAAGTTGCCTTTGCTACTACTCCAAGCTCCCTCTTTCATTCACTGCCTTGAACACAAATGCACATTGGGTGAGTTTAATGCATTCCACAAGCATTCACAACCTAATCTCAGCAAGGTTAGGCATTGGGTGAAATCCAGAGCTAAATGAATGACTGTCTCTGCCCTCCAGAAGCCAGCTTATGATTCAGTAAGAGAGGAGGGGGAGGAGGGAGGGAGGGAAGCCAAGAGGAAGAAGGAGAAAAGGAGAGACAGAGAGAATGGAAAGAGGGAGAAAAAGAGAGACAGACAGAAAGAGAGAGAGACAGAGAGAGAAACAGAGAGCAGATACAGGAAAAGACAGAAGGGAGGGAGGGAGAAAAAGAGAGACAGACAGACAGAGACAGAGCACTGCACAGAGACATCTAAAACAAGAAAAAGAGCCTTTAACAGTCTAACTTGGGGACACTTTAATAGTTCAGGACTAGAACTGGACCTTGGCAGATGACTTGGGACAAGGTGGGCTGAGGGGAGAAACAGGAAATAATTGGACAAGTTACCGGGCCATCGAAGCTGTGGCAATGGCGAAGGGCAAACTTCACAAGCACAAAATGGGCATGGGGCCCAGCAGGGAGGCCTGGCTAGGCAGCAGTTTTTGTCTGAAAACCACGTGGGGGTTTGAGAGGGCATCAAGCGTCACAAAGCAGAACAGTGGGGCGTGGCAGCCAAACCCCAGACTGGATGTCAGCCCGCTGGAAGAGGCAGTCAAAGACCAAAGCGAGAGGAGACCCCCGAGGGCGCCGAATCCAAGCCCTCATTACAGGAAACTGAAGCAAGGACGGCCTAAGTGACTGGTCCAGAGCCAGCATCTGAGGTGGGATTCAAACCCAGGATCCCCTGCCTCCACTTAGGTCACACTGCCTTGGCCATTAAGAGACTAGGGAATTTCCTGTGGAGGCTAACAGGGCTGGGAAGGATCTGGGGAGGAGACTGTCACGGGGAGGAGGGAGAAAGGAGGGCTGGGCGTGCTCAGTGCCCAAAACTGGAATAACGTGACGTTAGGCCGAGTACACCAGCCAGTTTTCACCAGGCCTCCCCTGATGTGATCAGTCCTAGAGTGAAGGGCTTTATATACAGGCTGGATGCTCATTTCTCCCATTTGCTGCCATTAAGGGGCTACCTGTCCATCCTGGGCATGGATGCTCATTTCTCCCATTTGCTGCCATTAAGGGGCTACCTGTCCATCCTGGGCAATCCTCAGTGACCACAGATGTCACCCTGCAAGGCAATGGATGGATGCCATGTGAGTCTGGGATTCCGGTGATGGGGCAAGTGAAGAAGGGCCAGGGACAAGAGTACCCATGGGAAGGGACCCTGGACTTTCTTCATGTGGCACCCAGGCCCCAGGTAAGGAGAAGGTGGGTTATGGATTTTGTTAGTTAATCACGAAAAAGATGTGCATCACAGGGCCATGATGTGACTGACCATGGGCAGTTCTCAGCGATGGTTCTTGTTCTCTGCAAAGGGCTCATTCCTTCCTTTGGGACCAGTTCTGCTCTGGAACTCCTAACCGGCGAGCCTTGTAGAGGACTGGCCTAGGTGCTCTCTAAGGTGCCCAAAGGAAGGGGAAGAAGCACTTATCCAGGGTCTGCTAGGTGCCGGGCACTTGCCTTAGTGCTTTTAGTAAACATTAAATCATTTGATAAGATTCCTTCATTCCCCACCAGATGCTTGGCTTGGTTGGACTCCAGGAACATCCTGCCTCCCCCAGGATAAGCTCATCACTTGAAATTTCATCATGGCTCAGGCAGATTGACTCAGCTTTCATGCTTGCTACCTCCTCCGCGCCCTCAGGTGCCTCTCCTCTCCCATTGGAGGGCTGGGGGGGGGAGAGGCGGGGAGCAATGAACACCTCCCGCAGTCGCCCCTCAGAGAGGGCTCAGGATTGGCCAGCTTGCTTCATCCCCTCGGCTGCTCCCCTCGCTGGGGTTCTCAGCTTTTCTGTAGGTCTTCTCTCATTAGATTGAGAGCTACTTGACAGCGTGGCACACTGGAGGCACTTAATAACGTTTATTGACTATTTGATCCTCACAACAGCCCTGGGCGGTAGGTGCTATTGTCGTCCCCATTTTATAGGTGTGGAAACTGAGGTTGCCGGAGGTTAAATGACTTGTCCAGGGCTACACTAGTCAGTGCCGGGAAGCAGTACGTCCTCTTGACTCCAGGTCTAGCACTCGGCGCACTGCTGACACTCAGGGTCAGGTCTTCTCTTCCCGATTACATCCTAAAGAAAAACAATTCCCACCTCGACACATACAAACCCATGCTTCCAGACTGGCCCCTGCAGCCACCATCTCCCCATCGTGATGGAGGAGAGCCACACACTCACCACCACCACCTGGCAACACCCGGCACAAATCCCTGTTGGCCACCTCCCGCCGAGAAGCTCAGCCCCCGCAGCCAGCCTCAGGGAAGTAAAGCCTGGGCACCCACTGTGCCAGCCACACAAGCAGCATAGCAGCAACGCTCTGCAGACCAGTGGGTTGTTTCCAGCCAAGTGCTTACATTAAAAGGAAAAACTCCTTGGATGATGGGTTGGACATCCCCACCAACCGCCAACCAGCAACACCAATGGGCCAATAAGCCCAAGAGGAGCAGGAATGGCGCTGTCCCCCTCTCCCCCGGACACCCCGGCCTGCATCCCCACCAACTGCTGACTGGCTGCCACCAACTGACAGACAAGCACAAGTGTCTTCCACAAGACCAGCATCAACGGAGCAGCGCTTTGGGGGGAGGAGGACACTATCCTTACCATCGCCAACACCAACTGCCAATATGGTCATTGTTCCCAGATCAACTTTCTTGCTCTCAGGACCGGCAGCCCCGCCCATTGGTGAATGGCCATACCATCCCCCCAGCCATCAGCAGCCATGGGCAGGGAAGCTCTAGTGGCCCAGGACTGGCAGTGCCTCCATCCAGCCATCACTGAGGAGAAAAGCTTCTGGCAGCAGAGAGCCCCAGGAGTGACAGTGTCTTCTACACCACCAATGTGGCTTCCTGCCTGGTCCCCAAGCCATGACTGAGTGGAGCAATGCTTTGTAGAAGGGGCTAGGCATCTCTCTCCCACAACAACTGACTAATTAAGCTCAAGAGCCCCACCGTAACACACAGGTCAGCCCTTACATCATTAGAGAAGGCGTCTGCACCCCTGCCACCAGATGCCATTGATGGACAGCTAAACCCAAGATCCCCAGGACTGACATTGCCCCGCCCCAGCCCTGCCCCTCTGACCATCCTTGCCACCAACACCAACCACAAATAAGCACCAGCTGCCAATCATCTGGTACTGCTAGGTGGGTAAGCCCAAGCCAAAGCAGGAGGCATGGGTGGGGGGGTGACAGTGGAGAAAGCACTGGATCTGGACTCAGGAAAACGAGTTCAAATCCAGCTTCAGACACTGACTAGCTGTGTGACACTGTGCACATCATTGCACCTGTTTGCCTCAGTTTCCTTATGTGTAAAATGGAGATCATAACAATCCCCACCTCTCAGAGCTATTGTGAGGAACCTACGAGATCCTATTTATGAAGCACTTTGCAAACTTGAAAGCACTCTAGAAATGCCAGCAATTCTTCTAAATACAAGGACCTCTCCCAGAAGATCCATCCTGCTTCCAGTCCAGCCCCCACAGACATTGTGGACGGGAAACCCCTTGGAAAACAGATTCTGCATCTCAAATACCCTCAACACCAGCCCTCGTTTTCCCTTTGCTCCAATCTCCAGAGAAGTGGGGACCTCCTTTCTTAATTCCCCCAAGTGCTTCTCTCTCCTCAAATCCTGCTCACGGAGCTCCCCCTTCCTTCCTTCTCTACATTCTCCTACCCCTTAACACCATGCCCCACTCTCTTCTCCTTTCTTCTAATCTTCCTCCCCTCTTGAGGTGTCCTGGATCCTGCCTCCTCCCCTATCTTCAGAACCCCTCTATCGTTCTATCTCTGTCTCTGTCTCTGTGTGTCTCTCTCTCTGTCTTCTCTCTCTCTCCCCCTTTTCTCTGTGTCTCTGCCTGTCTCTGTCTCTGTCTCTGTCTCTGTCCCCCTCCCTCCTCTCTCTCTCCACACCTCCTGGTTACTTCCTTGCTGCCCACACTCACAAGCACAACCTGGCCCTTAAACAACCTTTACTAGGCCCTACTATTCCCTCAAGCCATCATCCTCTATCTCCCCTCCCTTTCACAGCCAAACTCCAAGAAAATGCTGCCCCTTCTCTCTTCCCTCACTCTCTCCTTGACTCTCTGCAGCCTGGCTCCCAACCTCAGCATGTAACCTTCCCAAGGCCTCAGTGATCTGATTGCCAAATTCAAAGGCCTTTTCTGAGCCTCATCCTTCCTGACCTCTCTGTGGCCTCCCTCTTGGGCAGACTCTGTCTCCTGCTTCTCCTCCTCCTTCTCAGCCTCAGTCGCCGTTCCTGGCCTTCTCCTCTCTTTCTGGCCCCTCTCACTCAGTGATCTTGATGCTGATATCTCCCAGATTGCCAGATCTCACCCGTCTCTCTCCTGAGCTGCCATTGTGCACTCTCTCGTCTCCAATACATTCTCCTCAGAGTTGCCCGCCCTACCCCCAGCATTAAATGTGAATGACTCCCTATCGTCTGTAGGATCAAACACAGACTCCTCTAGCATTTCAAGTCCTCCAAAACTCTATCCCCATCCACCTTTCTGGCCTTGCCCACATGCTATGGTGTAGCCTTCTTACTGTTTTTCACATCTAACACCCAATCTCTCACCTCTGGGCCTTTGTCCCCCCATGCCAGAAATGCCCTCTCTCCTCACACTTTAGAATCCTTTACTTCATTTAAGACTCAGGCCAAGCACCACTTTCCCAGTCCCAACTACCCCAAACTGCCTTGTGCATTGCCCTGGAACTTCACCCTTTGGACATATTTATTCGATGTCTACCATGTTGCCTCCACACCAATAGAATTTAAGCTTTTTGGGGACAGGGATGATTCTCAGATCTCCCTTTGCTGCCTCCAACTCTCTGCTGACCTCCAGTCTCCCATCTCCAGCTGCCTTTCAGACACTCCAAACTGGATATCTAGACTCAGCATGTCCCAAATGGAACCCTCCCCTCCTCCTACCTTCTCTCTACTGCTGAGAGCACCCCCATCCTCTCAGTCCAGCAGGATCCCAACCCAGGAGTCATCCTAGACTCCTCACTTTCTCGCACTCTCCCCACATCCAGTCTGTTGCCAAGGCCTATGGGTATTGCCTCTACAGCATCTCCAAATCCACCGCCTTCTGTCCTCTGACCCTTTCCCCAACCCTGGGGCAGGCCCTCATCATCTCACACATGGAGCACTGTAGTAGCTGCTGGGAGCGGGGTCCATTCAGCTGGCAAAGTGATTTTCCTAAAATGAAGGTCCAATTGTATCCCCATCCTCCCACTCAAGAAACTCTAGTGACTCCCTATTGTCTCCAGGAGTGAATACAAGATGCTCTGTTTGGCCTTCAAAGGCCTTCCTAACCTGGCCCATCCTACCTTCCCGGTGTTCTTACGCACTCCTCAGTCCAGTGGCCCGGACCTCCAACAGGACGCTTCGTCTCTGCACCTTCTCTCTGACTCTCCACCAGACCTGGACTGCTCTGACTACGGATTTCCCTTCCTCACTCCAGGGCCTTCCCTCTGGTCATTATTTCCTATGGATTCTGTTTGTGCTTGTTCACACTGTCTCTCCTACTAGATTGGAAGTTCTTTGAGTGCAGGGGCTGTCTTTTGCCTCTTTCTGTATCCCCAGTGCTTAGCATAGTGCCTGGCATACAGTAGGCACTCAGTAAATGTTGATTGACTGACTGACTGACTGATATCCCTCCCCCTCACAAACTCTCTCCATTGGGCCTCCTCTATCTGTGCCCCGAGTCTGGAAGGTTCTCCTCCTAATTCTGACTCTTGGAACCCTTAGCTACCTCCCAGAGGAAGGAACCCTTTCCTGATTCTCCCTCCCACCAAGTTGCTCATAACACACACACCCCCTTTCATTTATTCCCCAGCATATCTCCTGGGAAGCTGTCCAACCCCAATTTCATAGGGAGAAGGGAAAACGTACACTCACACTGAGTGAAGGTCAATGCTTCCATATACACAGACCCTCCCAGGAACGGACTTAGGGACACAAACATTTAGGAAGATGAGGAAACGTGCTTAAACACATAGGAAGATGTGAGGGTGTGATGTGTGTGAACATGTGTGTGGTGTGTGAGCATGTGTGTGTGGTGTGTGTGGCATTACACAAACATAGGAAGATGTGAGGGTGTGATGTGTGTGAACATGTGTGTGGTGTGTGAGCATGTGTGTGTGGTGTGTGTGGCATTACACAAACATAGGAAGGTGTGAGGGTGTGATGTGTGTGAACATGTGTGTGGTGTGTGAGCATGTGTGTGGTGTGTGAACACGTGCGTGAGCATATGCTCACATACCATGCACATATATTCACACATGGTCACGCACATGCTCATAGCATCATACTACACACATATGCTCACATAGCACACATATATTCACATATCACACACGTTTGTAATGTGGTGTGTGAGCATGTGTGTGGGGTATGTGGGAGCACATATGGGTGGTGTGAGAGGGGTGTCCATCTCCACACAAGAGTCTTGATAAGTGTGTTTCCTCATCTCCCTAGGAGGGGATATTTGTGTTTAAATGGGTCTCCACATCTCCCTGTGAGTAAGAGTTTTCCATCTCTTGGTAAAGCTTTGTATGGGTGTTCAGGTATAGAGGGGTGCACTTACCTTTCAGAAGATGGGGACACTCACCCATATATCCAATCAACTTCCCAAAGCGCAGGATGGGGGAAGCCTGGCTAGACAAAGATTTCTGAAAAAAGATCTGCGGGTCTGAGTGGCCTGCAAGGTCAGTAAGAATCAGTGGTGGGAGGCAACAGACAAAAGAGCCCCTCAGGAGGGTCCAAGCTTCCAAGCCCAGGGAGGTGAGAGGTAGGAGAACCCCAGCAGATGGCACCTGGAATGTTGTGTTCAGAAGAAACATGCCTCCTCATCACCCAGGATAAAGGGGCTGTACCTCAAAGCATTGAGGAGCTGCTGGATGCTAGCTACTGTAAAGGAAAGGGCCCTAATTAGGACTCTGTTCCCACAGGGATCAGCATAACCAGGGGAGAAATGGACTAATTTATAGGAAGCCACATGAGGCTGGAGCCAGTGAAGGCTCAGCTCTCTCCCTCGTCTCCGTCTCTCTCTCTCTCTCTCTCTCTCTCTCTCTCTCTCTCTCTCTCTCTCTCTCTCTCACACACACACACACACACACACACACACAGACACACACACGCACATGCACATGGTCTCTCTCCTCCCTCTTCATTCCCTCGCTATTCTTCCTTCCCCTCCCCCTCCCCCTCCCTTCTCCCCCCTCTTCTCCCCCTCCTGCTCTCCCTCCTTCCCTCCTTCCAGGATTATCGGATTTCATCACCATGTAAATATCATATCGTTCATCCTAAGACTCCTCAATTATTGCCACAAATAGCCACTGAGGTAAGTTTTACAAACAGGTTAATGGAGCCCCAGAGAACCTGGCTATCAGAAAGGTGAACCAAGAATCGTAAGCAGTGTGAGATGTGCCCAAGGGGACCCAGACTAGGCAAGGGAAATTTCGGGGATCAGAAGACCACTGAATTTAAAGCTGGAACAGACCTTATTGGAAAAGCATCTATTAGGAAATATCTAGCCTAGACTCTTTTCACAGAAAAGGAAACTGAGGCCTAGAAAGAGAGTGACTTGTCTGAAGGCGCACAGCTTATAAATGCTAGGACTACAATTCAAAGGTGGCCCCAGCTAGTGGAGTCTTCTGCTCTAGCTTCACTGAGCCCGCTGCCATATTTCATGATAGTGCCCCCGTACTGGTCCCTGCCTGCTTGTCTGCTTCCCTCCAGCAGCTCTATGTCCACGGCTCTGTCCACTAGGTGGCATCAGAGCAACCTCCTGGTGACCTCTTGTCAGTGCTCCGTGCTAGCACCTCTGGTCCTTCTCAGCAGCCTCAGCCTCACACTGTTTCGCCACAGTGTACACGAGCTGTCTGGAAAATGAGAAGTTCCGTCATGTCGAGGGCATGTCACTTAGCTGGGGTCCTGTCTGATATGAAATGATTGTGACTCATTGGTATGGGACCAATCCAACTGAGAGGTTGTTGTCTTCCCTGAGTTTTATCCTCCAGTGATCTGAAGGGACCTCAGTCTCTTCCATCTTCTCTCTTGAAGCTCCTGAAGCAACTCAATGCTTGAAGAGCAAGTTGGGAGGAGTCCTTGAAGACTTGCTGCTCTGTCCTGCCACCAATCAGGAGAGTATCCTACACCAAAGGGCTTTGGGACACGTGTTACATAGTATTAAATACAACCTGACAGTTCCAAAATATGAGCCAGTGATTTGGGAAGGGTCTGAAAAATTAGGGACAGGAGGAAGGCAATGAAAATGGATCTAGAGTGTCTCCTAAATTTGGACAAATAACATTTGCCCTTGCCTACTTGGAGAGAGATAGAGACAAAGCAGGGGACAGCAGGATGCCAAGGCATCTGGGAAAAGATGCTCCCAGCCAAGATGGACCCAGGTCCTCGTGACCTGCCTGCTTCCTCACTGGCTTCCAAGGTTGCCCTCCCCCACCACCAACAACGTAGAGAAGTACAAGGGCTGGTGGGCACAGTTTCCTGGGTCGGCTCTATGCTTCTAAAGAGATCGGCAACTGTAAAGAGAAAGCCTCTGAGATGCTCATCAGCTGAACTGGAGAAAGAGAGAGAGACAGAGAGAGAGAGGACAGACAGAGAGAGAGAGACAGAGAGACAGAGAGGGAGAATGGGAGGTTGGTGAGAGAGGGAGATGGGGGGGGCGCCAGTGGAGGGGGAGGAGAGAGACAATGAATTCAACATTGCCAAAAATCGGCTCAGGTCCTCCCTAAAAACTGCCTGGGAACACACAAGATGTGCATGAATAAATCACCCCACTTCGCCAGCCCCTTACCTGGCCCTTCTCCGAGCAGCACCAGGAGGCCTTAGATCTAGAGCCTGGAACATTGATGGGGCAAATAGCCTTGAAGCAGAGAGGATGCTGGGGAAGCCTGCTCCTCTCCCTTTCCCCCACCCCTGCCTGGCACAGAAATGACCACACACACTAGATTTAATCAACTATTTAATCAACTATAAACAATAGACCTGTACACTATACAGTATAAAGTTTTCTAAAAGTCTATACAAATCAAACAGTAATCACAGGGAAAAAAAATGTACTTAGTTTTATTTCTTTCATTGAAGAGATCCCTGGGAAAAGGGTTGTGCCTGAGACCAGGAGGTGGAGAGACCTGGGGAAGAAGGGCTGTGCAGAGTGGGGAAGTTAGCCTTGTAGCCCCAAGAAAACACATGGAGATAAAAGGGACTGCCTCTGGAGGTAGTGAGCTCACTGCCACTTCCAGTGTTTGAGAAGAGGCTGGACTAACCACCTTTCAGGGAAGTGAAAGAGGGGCTGTCCCCCTGGGATTCCCTCCAAGAGGCTGCACCTGCTTCTCAGAGGCAGGGAAATTCTTCTGAGTGACCCAGAAGAAGAGCTGTACAGGGAGGGCCCTGGGAAGAAGAGCCTGCCTGGTACCGAGCACAGGGGCAGGGCCCGAGCGAGCGCCAATCATCGGGAGCCAGTCAGCGCCCCTCTCAGCTGCACCCCGCATCTCCCCAAGGCCAGGCTTGGCCAAACAAACCCTAATTCCAGAGGCTAGTGCCCGAGAGCAGCCAAACAGCCCATCTTCATGTACCCATCTGCACTAACCAAGGCTCTGTAGAAATAAGTCCAAGCTGAACACTCCAAAGAAGAGTAGAACTTCAAAACCCACCACACAATGAGCGACAAATGCTTTGTCTAGCCCATGGCAACAACATCTCATGAGGCCTGAGTGCAGATCATCCCCCACAATATCCCTCCCACCCCCACCCAGCTCAGTATCCGCCCAGGACCCTTCTCCCGACCACCTGCCAAAATGTGCTTAGGAAATGTAAACGTGCTTTAACATCAGAACCAGAAAGGGAACATCTCGTTCGTTCCAAGTCCCAAACAAACCCTTGGCCCTTGGCCACTCTCTCAGGCCTCTCTATGAGTCACAAACTGTAGGGTACTATTGAGGGAGCCTAGTGGCACCCTCCCCTAAAAGGTGTCCCATTTGGGAACAGACAGCATTAACTTTGGGCTCCCAAGTTCCTGGGTCTGGAACTTGCCAGTGCTTCAGGTAAGAAGCAGGGGGAGGAATCATGCCAGGAAGTTCTCCTCTCAATCTGCTGCTCAGCTCCTGGCTACGCCTGCCTAGAAGTCAGGCTAACGAGCAGGCCCCCTGACGCCCCTCAATGGGGGCATTTCCTTGGAGGTTGGTACGGAATACCAAAAGCAATTGCTGCAAATACAGTCCTTGTCCCCAGTCATGTGATTAGCAACCCATCTGGGGGAAGTGGAAGACAAGGTGGGAAAATGTCAGGCCTGGATCTTTCAGGTCCACTGACATAGGGTGCCCTCAGTGCAAAAGGCACTATGAGAGCCCGGGGCCCAGATGAGCCCAGCTCAGCCCCCAAGATTCCCATACCAACAAACAGCAAGGCCAGAAGGCCCCTGGTAGGCAGGGGCAAAGCACCCAACTAGAAAAAAGCAGGCAAAAGGTGGAGAGAAAAGCTAAGTGGCCAGTGGGACCTTCCAGTAAGGATGGCTCCAGCTCAGGGGCCCTTGAAAAGGGAAAGTGGGAGAAAACACGGCCTGCCGCCCTCCAGCTTGGGAGGGCAAGTGAGGCAGCAATGGCAGCGGCAGCAGCAGCAGCCAGTGGTCTGTGCATAAGAGGAGGCAGAGAAGCCCCAGGAACTGCTGCTGCCTATCTCCTCTCCCCTCCTCAGGAGTAGGACAAGGCCAGGGCCTGGGGGCTGCTGGTGTATTGGGAAACACTGTTTCTAAATGAGCCCTGCTGGCCTGACATTAGGAAGGCAGCAGGGGCTTACTCAGCATCCGAGTCCATTGGCAGGTAAGTGGGCAGCAGGAGGTACCCTGAAGTAGCTGCCAACTGGTCGTCTGCGTTCCACTGTTGGGGCTCAGTCTTGGAGAAAGATCCCAGGGAACTTGCCAGTTTCCTGGGAAGAAAAGTGCCTGATCACCCAGCAGCCCCCAGCCCTGCTCCAAGCTGCCATCTATCCCAGAACCAAGGCCCTACCTCCTGCTTGTGGCTTCTCCTGGCCAAGGGTCTCTAGCACTGGGGCATGGCAGCCTCAACTAAGTCACCATGGACAGCAGCTTCCCAGGTTTAGCTTGAACCCAGCAGCCTGTTATGTCTGGGCAGTGGGCTTGGGACCTGGGGGAAGGGGTGGCATGGGGTGGGATGGGGTTGGGGGGTAGGGAGGAAGCTCAGTCGGGGGGGCGGGGAGGGAAGAAATCTGGGCAATGACCAATTACTTTGCATTCACGTCCCTCAAGGGCCTACATGGGAGAAGGGGGGATCAGAAAGTTACCAGCCGACTCACTGCAAACACTGATCCGAAGCAGGGCAAGAGCTGGGTAGGAGGTGGAACAACAGAAAGGAAAAAGAAACGACAGGAAAGAAGAGAGAGAACAGGGTTAGCTCAGCCCAGACGTGAGCTCCCAGACTCTGTTCACTTGTGGCTGTGGCCAAAGGTGTGGACGGAGCCACGGAAGCAGTGTGGCCAGGCCTGGGCTCTAAGGAAGTCAATGGGAAGCCGCTGTGCTTCACCCTCCTCACTCTCCCTCCTCCTGGCAGCACTGCCAGAGCCGAGGGCCTCATGGCTGTGATGGTGGTGACTATGGTGTGGAATGGGAAGGGAGAAGAGAGAAAAAGGGGGAAGGAGGGGAGGGCAAGTGGGGAGGACAAGGAGGAGGAGGAGAGCAGGGAGAGGAGGTGGCGGCAACCAGGCTCACATCATGATGTGCCGCCGCCGGTGGAGGGCCAGGTGGTCTGAACGGGAGAAGCTTCGGTCACAGTCTGAGCAGTGGAAGGGTTTGATGCCCGTGTGCTTGCGGAAATGCCGGGTCAGCTCGTCCGAGCGAGCAAATTTCCAGGTGCAGCCTTCCCAGGTGCATTTGTATGGCTTCTCTCCTGGAAGGGGGACATAAGCAAGGAAGCAGGTCGGAGCAGGGACACACACATTCAACATGGAGAAGGGCTGCTACCACATGGCATGAACCTCCCCCAGAAGCCTGTGCCTGAGGGAGGGGGCCGAGCTGCCAATAAAACAGATGGGCACACCTGGGCACAGGTGATCAGTGCATTGGGTATCTTTGCTGTTATTCCCCCCCCTCAGCTGACATATTCACATTCCTCAAAAAAACCCAACAATTCAATCATCTCCTGTCTGAACCCATTTAAATATGGTAACATAGAGGCTACTCTACGAGTCATTTGCCAATTTGCTTCAGGAAAAGGAGTTCCTACAGTGAGAGTACTCAACAGGGACAAACTTGCCACAGTCCCTGCTGGAGTCAGCCTGGTAGAGTGGAAAGCGGGCTGACACATGCAGGCCCCCACACGGGGTTGGAAAGGAGCAGAAAGACACAACAGACCTTCTCCCCAGAAGCCTGGCAGAGCCCAGCCTTAACATCCAGTCTAAAGTCAGGACACAGGCTGGAAGAATGAGCAAACAAAAAAAAACCAAACATTAAGAGCTAGTACAAGGACAGAGAAACTCAAAAGGAAGAGAAGGGGGAAATCATTTAAATACTATGTGTCAAGTACTGTGCTAAATGCCTTTTTTTTTTTTTACAAATATGATGGGGCAGCTAGGTGGCGTAGTACATAGAGCTCCAGCCTTGGAGTCAGGTGGGCCTGAGTTCAAATGTGACCTCAGACACTTGACACTTAACTAGCTGTGTGATCCTGGGCAAATCACTTAACCCGATTGCCTCACCAAAAAAGGCAAAAAAAAAAAATACAAATATGATCTCATTTGATCCTCACAACAACCCTAGCAGGTAGTGCTGTTATTATCTTCATTTTATAGCTGAAGAAACTAAGCTAAACGGAGGTGAAATGACCTGCCCAGGGTCACATAGCTAGTAAAATGTCTAAGGCTAGATTTGAACTCAGGATTTTCTGACTCCAGGACCAGTGCCCTCTCGACTGCAGTGCCCCCTAGTTACCTCAAGCTCAACACACAAACCCAGAAGAAGAGAATGATTTGAAAATAGCTACAAGCAAAGCCTCAGAGAAAAACACAGCTGGGACACAAGACCAACAAGAATTCCTAGAAGAAAGTGAGAGTTTAAGAAAGAGCAAAAAAGAAAATTGTTTTCAACCAAATGAATAGGGAATACAATAAAGGGAAGAATGGGAAAAGAAGTGAGACCTGAGAAAGCTATGAGAAGACAATTAACAGCTTGGAAAAAGAAATATAAAAACCTCAGTGAAGAAAATAACTCCTTGAATTCTAGAGAGTCAACATTGTGAGTGACACTGACATGGCACTAGATAGTTGAGTGACAGCAGAGCTGATGAGGAGTGTGATAGGCAGCTGTGATGCAGTAGATAGAGCACTGGGCCTGGAGGCAAGAAGACCTGAGTTCAAATCTGGCCCTCAAACATTTACTAGCTGTATGACCCTGGGCAAGTCATTTAACCTCTTTTTGCTTTGGCTTCCTCATCTGTAAAATGCAGATAATAACAGCACCTACCTCCCAGGGTCGTTGTGAGGATCAAATGAGATTGTGTTTATATAAAGCACTTAGCACAGTGCTGGGCACATAGCATGTCTTAATAAATGCTTGGTTCTTCCTTCCTTTCTTCTTTCCTTCCTTCCTTCTTTCCTTGGAGGCAGAAGTTCCAATCCTGCCCTTGCCATACTGTGTAACTATGGGCAAGGCTTCTTACTCTTAGAGTCTCAGTCTCCCCATATGTCAGATAAGTCTGTCAAATACAGATCATAATACCTGTAGTCCCCTCCCTTGAAGGGCTGCTGCTGTAAGGCTCCCTGGAGATATTCTATGTAAAGCCTCATGGAAATATCCCAACTATTGTCTCCTTCACAGTATTGCTAGGGAGAAATCTCATGCTTTTATAAACAAAAGCACTTGACAAATCAGATCCCCAATAGTTACTGCAACTCCTGCTCCCATACATGCTGCCTGGGCCCTCACTGGGACACAGCAATCCTTTCACTCTTCCCTGATCCATTCTTCCATCCAACTCCCACTCGCCACAGAAGCTATTCTGAACCTTCTTTTCTCAAGCTTTCTACCTTACCCCTGATCCCTTCTTTCCCTCTCAGCAGAAGAGACCACCTCCTACTTCACTGGGAAATACTGAGGCTATCTCACCCTCTCCTCCCCAATCACACCTTTCAAACTATACAAGTATTATTCCCAGCCTCCTTTCCTCCTTTTCCCAAAGGTTCTGAGGATCCAGTGACCCTTTTCCTCCCCAAAGGCAACCTCTCCACTTGGACCTTTGCTCTTTGTCCCCTTCAGTCTCCTATGGCAGCTGGTCCCATCAACCCCCCCCACCTCTCTCTGTCTCTCTCTGTCTCTCTCTGTCTCTCTCTGTCTCTGTCTCTGTCTCTCTGTCTCTGTCTCTCTGTCTCTGTCTCTCTCTCTCTCTCTCTCTCTCTCTCTCTCTCTCTCTCTCTCTCTCTCCCTCCTTCTCCAATTTTCAGTTTTACTTTATTGCTAGCTGTTGTCACACACATCCAGATCTCACAATAGATAGAAATGAAAGAAATGAAACTGTTAGAATCAAGTTTGGCTTTGCCTAATGATATGCTGACCAAAATGAGGACTCAATGAAGTAGACGAACATTTACAAAAACATAAGGTGTCCAGATGAACAGAACAAGAAAATGAGAGGTTAAATAATTTGATCTCAGAAAACAAAAACCCACCGACCAAGCCATGAAGGAGGAGGAAGTTTCCACCCCAACAGGGTCATGAGAGAACTGTTTGCCTTTTCTGAGTCAAATATGGTCCTGATATATCGAAGAAGCCACAGCAACTCAAGGAAAAGAATCTTCATGGGGGTCAGGCTGGATTATAATCCACAAAGGCAAGCTAGGTTTAACGTTACGGAAATGACAAATGTAATAGCTCATATTAATGACAAAATAAAAAGAACCACAATTGTAATCAACAGATCTAGAAAAAGACTCTAGTAAAATGCAACAGCCATTTCTGTAAAAACACTAAAAAGGCCAAACATGGTGGTGCACGCCTGCGATCACCGCTACTGGGCTGGCAGATCTCCTAAGCTGGGCAGTTCTGAGCTGTTCTGATTGAGGCAGTATTATGGTGAAACCCCAGAAGCAGAGGGTCCCCACACTTCCTAAGGAAGGGCAAACCAGTCTGTGCCAATTAGTAGTGGGATCAGGGCCTGTGAGTAGCCCCTGTACTTATAGCCTGTGCAAGATAGGGAGACCCAGTCAACAATAGAGAGCTGGATAGATAGATAGATAGATAGATAGATAGATAGATAGATAGATAGATAGATAGACAGACAGACAGACAGATAGATGGATAGATGGATATACAGACAGACAGACAGACAGAGAGATGATAGAGACAGATAGATGAATGGATGGATGGATGGATAGATAGATAGATAGATGGATAGAGAGACAGATAGAATGAAATATCACTAAAAAGCCTAAGAATAAATGGAGCATTCCTTAATATGGCAAACAGTATCTGTTCCAAACTCTAGACCTACCATTATCCTTGCTAAAGAAATGCTGGAGACCTTTTTCAATATGAGCAAGGATAATAGAGACCATGGTCTTACTTGATATAGCCCTGACAATGCACACTAGTGGAATAAGACAAGATAAACAATTGAGAGAATAAGCCTGGGCAAAGAGGAACCACGTCATCATGTGCAGATGATAAGATGTTTTTACTTAGAGAACCCTAGAGATTCATAATTAATCACCTCATGAAGTAGCAGGGGCAAGGGGAGAGGAGGACACCAGAGAGAAAGAAGACAATAAAAGCCAACGTTTCCTTCTCCTCAAAAGCCCAAGGGCTAGGTCCTGTCACCTTTGTTAAAGTCCCAGGCCAGTTCAACCTCTTTGCTCATACATTTCTGCCCATATGGTGAGAGGCAGCCTCAGCCCTTCACTCATACCAACTCAAAGGCAGCCAACCTCCTCATCATGTTCCTATTCTTCTCAAAGACTACCTACCACTCAACATGGATTGTGTGCTCCTTTGTGCCCACATAGAAGAAGGTTTCTTTCTCAGTTGGACTCACTCACCTGAACAGGGATGATGGGGGAGGGGGCAGGGAAAGAAGGGGAGATAGGATGAGATGACTGATATTCAAGTTAGAGTCAAATAAAATGCCCAATGAGCTCATCTTAGGTACCTGCTAACAGGTGGCTCAGTGGATAAAGCACTTGGGTTTGCAATCAGGAAGACTCTTTTTCCTGATTTCAAATCTGGCCTCAGACACTTGCTAGCTGTATGACCCTGAGCAAGTCACTTCACCCTGTTTGCCTCAGTTTCCTCATCTGTAAAATGAGCTGGAGAAGACATGGCAAAGCCCTCCAGTATCTTTGCCAAGGAAACCCCCAATGGGGTCACGAGAGTTGGACGCGACTGAAAAATGACTGAAGAACAAAACATACTCCCCCTCTTCTTTTCCAGTGGTCTCTCTTCTGGTTTTATCCCTGTCCTCTTTCACATAGCCACCTTTTTAGAAACACAGTCTCACAATTTGCCTAGGAACTGAAGTCCAGCCCCCTGGCCTCTCGCTTGTATGGTCCAGTTCTTTCCTTTCTGGAAGGTGGTGATCCCATGTGGCCCTCTCTGGTCCTCCTTTCCCCAGTCTCTGAGATGTCTCAGAGAGTGGCTGAGGAATCCCATTTGTTAGTTTCTGCAGGGTGGGAAGATGTCACTCATCTGGGCCTCATGATCACTCTTTATCCTAGGCAACTCCCTGCTGACTTACTAGCTCCTTCCTCATTTACCTGGCTAAGTGTTTGATGAGTGACTGAATGAAATCATGCCCTGCTCTAAAGGGAACCCCAGAGAGAGGCTGGATTGGAACTAGGGTATTCTTGACTCCAGGTCCTGGGCTCTATCTGACGCAGCCTAATCTGCCTCTATTCAAGTCTGGTACTAGCCGGTATTAGCAAGGGAGAGGGCAGAGGTGAGCAAAGGCACCAAGACAACTTTTTTCGAAGTTATGATGGCTGCTTCAGCCATTCGGCACCAAGAAGACAGCAAATAAGGGGGTGAAAAGGTTTCTATGGAGAGGCCTTCTCTGGGTCAACAGCCCGGGGCCTTCTTTGAACCAACCAGTTGGCCCAGGGGCATTACTCCCCACCTTGAAAATGGCGAGATAGCATGATGCCATCGAAAGAGCCTGGATTAGAAAGAAGCCAGAGGCCCTCAGTTTGAGTCCCACTGTGTGACCCAAGTCAGTTTGCCCCTTCCCCAGGCCTCAGTTTCTTTGTCAGTAAAATGATGCATTGACCTAGATGACCTCTAAGGTCCTAGCCATCTTTCAATCGAGGATCCCCAGGAAGTGGCTGGCAAGGTTCTGAAGACTTTCTAAACTGGTGAAGCTCTGGGTCTTGGGCCAGAATGGGGACTGGGAGGTCAAAAATGCAGTAACTACCAATGAACTTTCCCTCCAGCCTTTCGCCTTGGGGGCCAAGCAGGGCCAATGATCTGAGTGAGCAGGCCTGGTACCAGCAACCTGTGCAATAAGCTGCTTTGGATCTCAAGCCTAAAAAGAGAGAGGCAGGACAAGCCCAGGGAAAGCTTGGTGGGAGAAACAGCCCTCAGATGCACATGAGCAGGCAGTGGCAGGCCAAGAGCAGGACTGCCCTCCCTCAACATGGAGAGCCAGCCACCAGGCCTCCCAATGTATTGGAGTCAACTTTGGACAGAGGAGGAGACTGAGGCTCTTGGAGACAAAGTGAATTGTCCAAAGTCACACAGCCAGTAAGTGTCTGGAGCGGGATTTGAACCCAAGTCTCTTGACACCATGGCCATGCTCTCTCCCAAGAACAGATGAAGAAACTGAGGCCACGAAGGTTGCCCCGTACCATGTCTACTGCCCTTAGCACTATGTCATAGTGGTTCTCTTTCAACTACGTCCCACACCACCATTCCTTCACAAGGGCAACTGGCTTGTGAGACACAGTCACTGTGGGGAGCACTGGCTCGCACCAGCCACATCCAGCCTAAAGGACAGATCAAGACCACAGCACCCGTGAAAAAAGGCCTGTCCCAGCAGAGCTGGCTGGGGAGCCATTTGGGGGCACCTGCCAGTTTACAAAGCACTTTACATGTATTATCTCATCAGATCCTGGGAGACAGGAGTGAGAAAAGAGAGGAAAGAACGGGAAGGAGAAGGAAGAGGGAGAGGGAAGGGGAGGGGGAGAGAAGAGAGGAGAGGGAGGAGAGGTGAGAGAGGGGGAGGGAAAGGGACAGGGAAAGAGAGAGAGAAAGACAGAGAGAGACCGAGAGGGGGGAGGGAGGGGGAGAGAGGAAGAGGGGGGAGAGGGAGAGAGAGAGAGAGTGAGAGCAGGAACACAGTGAGAGAGAGAACACAGCAAGAGAGAGAGTGAGAGAGAGCGAGAGAGAGAGAGAGAGAGAGAGAGAGAGAGAGAGAGAGAGAGACGAAGAGGAGGGAGGGAAAGAGGAGGAGGGAGGGGGAGAGGGACAGAGAAAGAGAGTGAGAGAGCGAGAGAGGAGGGAGAGAGGGAAGGAGGAGAGTGAGAGGGAAAGGGACAGGGAAAGAGAGAGGGAGGGCTGCGACACTCATGGGCTGGTATGAGAGCATTCCAACTGCCCCCTAACACCAGGTAGGGGTGAGCTCCAGCAGCAAGAGAAAGCTGATGGGGGCAGGGGAGGGGGAAAGGAGGAAGGAGCCCAGTGTGGAATGACAGACCGCGCCATCCTTGCTCCTAGGCTCAGACCAAATGGCATGGGACCAAATGGAGCAGATCTTGATCTGGCCTGAGGAAGAGTGAGGGGGACTGTGGGAGGGGCTGCCAGCTATACCAGTGTGGATTCTCCGATGGGCCTTCAGGTGGGAGCTCTTGGTGTAGACCTTGTTACATCCCGCAAAGTCACACTGGTGAATGCGCCTCTTCTTCAGGTCAGGAGACTCCGTGTGATGTAATGGGGCCCCCACAGACCTAGGGGGTGGGAGGAAGAAAAAAACAAGCTGGAAAAGGAGTGACAGGCTTGGGAGACACATATGTGTACACACACCTACATTTGTGTGCAAGAACACATGTGTGCACACAACAGCTTTCCCAGAAAGGCTTTAAATGGTACCAGCTCAGAGGTTCACGTTCTTTCTGTAGTCAAGGGGCAGATAGATACTCACTCTCTCTGTAGCTCCTGAAAAGCTGCAGACACAGACACAGTCTCCCCCATGCTGTCCTCACTGTCACTCTGCACTTCTACTGGAGACATGGAGCTGGGGTCTAATTTCACTGAAGGGAAAAAAGAGAAAGAGGGTGAGAACTAGTGAGAAGCCTCTGTCCACGTCCCTAGCTCAGCCCTTCTCAAAGGGCTGGAAAGGGGATGAGGGGTTTGAACCCATTAGCCCCTGGATGCGTCTGTCAACAAGAAGCTGAGGGAGATGCATGGAGAGAGGCTCGGAGGCCATCTGGATGTCCTCGGCCTGCTCTATTACAGACACTCCTCCGAGAGACAGCTCAAGGTTAGCACTGGGAGGCCTGATTCCTGAGCCCAGGGAGTACCTAGCAGGGCTTTACTGGGGCTGAGTCTAAATTGGCCCCCGCAGCCTCTGCCCATTGGCCCTAGGCCTCCCACTCGGAGTGAGAAGTCTGGTAAGAGAACTAAGACCCAAGGCTGGGGCTTTTGGCCCCTCTCCCATTCTGCCTGGCACGTGGCTTCCCCAGGATCCCCATGCACATAGCCCAAGCAGAATGCTGAGCTAGTAGCAGAGAGCCCTGGCCAGAGTGGGCTCTCTCCCAGGCCTCCCCAGGGGAACTTCCCAGAGAAGCTGGGGCTTGGGGAAGGGAAATAGCTAGTCACCGCCCAGTGCCAGGTGGGATGTAAGCAGCCAGTGGCTGCTGCAAGCTCTGTGCCAAGCTGGCACTGAGGAGCCTGGGAAAGGCAATGGGCTGCAGTGGGTATCTCAGTGAGGCATGTGAAAGGAGAGAAAGGATAAGACTTCAAAGGATAAACGGCAGGAAAAGGAGTGGCCCACCCCACATGCTGGGGAGAAAAGGCCTCCACTGGAGGATGGATTCCGAGGCTAGCTCCCAAATACCCTAACGCTGGGCATTCCAAAGTAGGGTCCCAAGCCCTTCCTCCCTAGCCAAGAAGGCAGAGGGTAGCTCTGGGACACAGCTCAGAGAAGCAGGACCTAGGGGCCAGGGAGGGGCTCCAGAACGGCTCTGCAGCAGCGACCTGCCTCTTCGGCATGAGGACTTGCAGCGAGGAGCTCTGCCCTCTTCTGTACCATTGGGGGGTCACTGCCAAAATCGGCCCAGATCCTTCTCACCACAATTTCACAAACAAGCTCCTGGCAAGTTGATCAGACATTTGCTGACTTGGGGACCTTCTGGGATCTCAGCTGTGGTAATGTCAACCCTCTGCTGGATGTTAGGGTTAGAAGCAGCGCTGATGATGTTTGGGGCCCCATCCCTCATCCCTCATTCTTCATTCTCAGGTATTTGTTTCAGTATTTCAGGAGGAAGCTGTTGTGATCGCATCATCTGGCCCATTTTTCTGGAGCTGATTCTTTCTTCTAGATTTTTAGGAAAGTGGATATTTGTCCTGACAAGTTAGTGAGTTGTCTGGTTGTACATAGCTAGCACTAACTCTGGGATCATAATGCCTCCTTCATCCATAAGACCAAGCCGTCTCCCTAGGGGCTAGAGGGTCCTCCATGCCCTTTGGAAGATGGCCAGCCCAGAGCAAGCCCTTCCTAGATGCAAAGGACTGAAATGTCTGGGGAGCTGCTCAGCCTCTGGCCCCTTGCAGTCATTCCAGACATTTCTGCTGCTCTGGAGGCAGAAGTCCATTTGGTTGATTCACAAAATAATGCCCAAGACTGACATGATTCAGATCTTCCAGCCATATGTGAATGGACGAGGGTCCCTCTCCCCTTCAGAGAACCAAGAGCCAAGTCTGCCCCATGGCCATTCCAGCAGAGGATGGAGGCAGGGCCATTGGACAGCTCAAGAATCCCCCCCAAGGGGCAGCCAGGTGAGGTGCTACTTTAGACACAATTGGCTCACAGTAGGGTTCCATCAGCAGAACCTTCAAGAGTCCAGAGCCAGCTGCCTCCACACGGCTACCCAGTGAGGCACCAAAGAGAGCGCGTGCCAAGAACTGTGCTGTGTCCTGCAGACACAAGGGCGAAGGTGACGTGGCTGGTGACTTCAAGTAGCACACATTCCACAGCTCTGCAAAAGAACTTTTAGGGGTGGGGAGAGCACTACATACGTCGACTGATAGTTTGAGACAGAAACAGGTGATAGATGAAGGCAGATCTACACAGACAGACAAATGGATGGATGATAGAGATAGAGACAGATAGATGGACAAATGGGTAGACAGACATAGACAGACAGACAGATGGATAGAGACAGACCAAGGGAAGGATGAATGGATAGAGAGATGATAGAGCGATATAAACAGACAGCTGGATAGAGATGGATAGACAGACAGATATATGGATAGATGATAGATTGATGGGTAGATAGATATAGACAGACAAATGGATGGATGGATAGATGATACAGATAGAGAGGGAGACAGACAGATAGATACAGACAGAGAGAGAGAGAGAGAGAGCAAGCTAACAAGCATGTGTACTGCGTGGGCTAAATGCCTGGGCTACAAGTCCAAGTAAACAAGCCAAGCCTGCCCTCAAGGAGTTTATACTGTAATTGGGAAAGGTGGGGGGGGCAGGAGGGACGAGGTGGCACCTTGTCTAAATGTTCATGACTCTTTGCCCTCAGCCCCCAGTAGTCTGCCTTCCTTCCTTTCACATGCTCCCAGAGTGAGTGGGGAAGGTGCAGAACAGAGAACAAAGGAGCCGGGGGGGGGGGGGGGGGGGGGGTCTCAGCGGCGCTTACCGGAACCTGCATTTTTGCCATCTCCTCCAATCAGCGGGACCGTGATGGCTGCCGTCACGCTGTCGGCTGCCATGGTGGTGTAGACCACGGGCAGAGACTGGACCACCACGGGGGATGGTCTGCAGACTGCCCATCTTGCTGGGCAGGTTAACTGAGGGGATGGTGTGAATCAGGTGCAAGATCTGCTGGCCGCTGCTGCCCTGGGTCGAGGCCAGGATGGAGCCGGGAGACAACACAGCTGGGATGGCAGAGGTGGAGGGCGAGGCCAGGCCCGAGGGAGACACCGACACCACAGGCGGCTGGACCGCCGGGGCCACCAGCATGGCTGAGGGCAAGAGTGGGGTTGTAGGTGGCGGTGAGGCTTTGGGCTTGTGCAGGGAGAGGTCCACAGGCTCCGCCTGGGGCCCGCTGCATTCAGGGGCCAGAAGCTCCTCGGGAGGCTCTGTCTTGATCTCACTCAGCAGTGTGGGCGTCTCTATGGAGCTGAGCTCCAGAAGTGACGAAGACGTCATCTTCCCCCTCTCTGTCAATCTAGAGAAGCCTTTCCCGTAGTCTGCAGCTGGGGCCTGAAAGACATGGGGGTGGGGGTGGGGAGCATTCATTAGATGGGCACAAGTGGAGGCTGAGGGAGGCAGGGACTGAGACCCTGACGTAAGCCCAAAGGGCTACACATCTGCATCTTCGTGGCCCACACCCAGAAGGTCCATGGGAACCCCAAGTTGCTTAGAGGAAGGTAAGGGCTGTAACACCTGACTCATAGGAGGAAAGGAATTGCCATACTGGGAGGGCAGGGGCTGTGCACAGGTGACTGGGTCAGAGAACAGGCCTGCTCCTTCTCCCTTCTGGAGCTGACCGCCAGAGAGAGCCAAGGAAAATAGAATCGTTCCTGCCCAAGAAACACATGGAGGAGTTATCCACCTGCCCCCATGGCACCCGGAACGTGGAGGCTTCCTGGCCTGAGACCTTTGGGTAAACCTTGGGGGGTAAGGCAGGGGACGGTCACCTCACAAAGCTTGGTGAACAGAGGGCTGGCATGAGAATTCTCTGTCTCTGTCCCTCTCTTCTGTTTTCTCTCTCTTTTTTTTCTCTTTCACTCTCTCCCTCCTCTCTTTCTGTGTCTCTCTGTCTCTCCCTCCTCTCCCTCTCTTTTTTCTCTCTTCTCTGCCTCTCTCTCTCTCTCTCTCTCTCTCTCTCTCTCTCTCTCTCTCTCTCCTCACACACACACACACACACACACACACAAAGTATCTGTATCTCTCTCTTCCCTCTCCTTCTCTCTCCCTCCCTCTATTTCTCTCTACCTCTGCCTCTCTTTTTCCTCCCTCCCTCTCTGTTTCTCTGTCTCGACTTCTGTCTCTTTCTCTCTCCCTCCCTTCTTCCTTCTCTTTTTCTCTTCCTCCCTACACACACACATACACACACCCACATCATTGTGCATAATATATTACATATAATACCCAATACTATGTAATAATTATATATTGTGTACAATAATAATTATATATATGATATCTAATTCCCCAATTCCCCCCCAGCTTTAAGGTTTGAAAAGCACTTGATTCCCCCCACCCCGCCGCCTTGGAGAAGGGAGAGAAGACGCCTTTGACTCATGGAGCAAGAACTGGGAAGTTGGCGCACCAAGCTTGGCACTGCCAGATCTGGATTCCAATTTCGCCTCTATGTTCTCTGGCAGCTCCTTCAGCACATCAAGGTTGGCAAAGTGCTTGACATGTTATCTCATTGAAAACCTTCCAACAACTGTGGGGGAGGGCTATCATTATTCCCATTTTACAGATGAGGAAACTGAGACACAGGGAAATTAAGTGACTTGCTGAGAGCCATCCAACTAAGAAGTGGCTGAGGTCAGATCTGAACTTGGGTCTACCTAACTCTAGGTCCAGGGCTCTATCCAGTGTGCCACTTAGCTGTCTACGACCCTTTCCCTCTCAGTGCCTCAGTTTCCATCTCTGTCAAATAAGGAGACTAGGCAAGACACTCTCCAAGTTCCCTTGTAGCTCCAGATTAATAAATGAATGAAAAGGCATTTCTAAGGGACTTACTAGGCACAGAGCCCTGTGCTGAGGACTGGGGGCAGAAGCAGCACGTCGCCCCTTTGGGAGGGTCGTTCCCACTGACGACACTAGACCCCCAGTGCCTCCCACAGAGCCAAGCACATCATGAGTGCGTAACACACACCTGCTGACGAAATGAATGAGCAGCAATTTCTTCTGGAAAACATTTTGCTTGAAATGAATTTTGCTCTGGTATGAAATTCGTTTCCAAGTATGCCCTGCCCCCACCACGTGAGCCTTCTCTTGTAACAAAGCATCTTTAAAAGGCCACCGTTTGACACAAGTAGCCAACACATGGGTTGTATCTGCCAGCAAATGTACTATTTCCCCCCTGTAGTCCCCCACCTCTTTGAGGGCAGGGAGTTCCATTTTGTCCTCTGTTCTCTGGGGCCCAGCTTGGCCCAGATCACGACCCAGGCCTCCACTTCCTCTCTGCACCACTGTTGCTTCTCCTTCCCTCACTCTGCATCTGGCCATGCCCCACTCCCCCAGGGTCTCCAAATCTGTGATGCTCAGGCATTGTGAGGCACCATCCCATAGCACTACATCCATGGCCACCAGAGTATCCGTTTTCCTTTCAGCTCTTTGCTAGTCTGAAAAAAGCTCCTATGGTGATCTGGGTGAGTTCTGTGGCACCTTTCCCTGTGGTCTCCCACCTCAGAGCAAGCTGTAGAATAAAGGTGAGGGACATGCACACCTTGGTCACTCTTTCCTGTCTGGCTAAACCAATCCACAGCCAAGATGTCTTTCTGATGCATCTGTGCTTCTGCTAGCGTGCCTACGGTGATGGCGAAGCCACTCTGTTATGACAGGACAAGTTTGAATCCTGCCTTAGACTCTCTATCTATGTGACCTTGGGAAAGTCACTGTGTTGCTCTTAGCCTCAGTTTTCCCAGCTGTAAAATGGGGATAATGACAGCCCCTCCCTCCAAAGGTTGCTGTGAGGATTAACTGAGTTCATGTCTGGCTGCACTTGGCATGTCATAACTTAGATAAAATTGCTTGTGATTGTCCTAATCCATCCCAGTTTGGGGCAACTGTCCAAAAGTTTTTTTCTTAATGGGCACTGATAGAAAGAGAAGGAGGTGAGACTGAACAAACAATATGCCCTACAATGACATTAAATGAACCTGGATGCCCTGAAGTGGTCCTGGCACAGGGGGTGGAACCAAGATGGCAGAGCAGCGAGAGGTGGGGCAGCTGAGCTCCGGTCCACAGCTCCTCCAAACAGATATAGAAGAGTCACCAGATGGAGTCCTGGGGAAAATAAATCAGAAAGAGTCATGGTGAGTTCTTTGTGTGGCTCAGGTCGGTGACTGGGAGGGAGGTCTGCAGATGTTGTGGGGAGGGGGCCCTTATAGGGCCCAGGGAGAGGCTGGGCAGCGACACTAAAGGAAGTCCAGAGCTATGCCAGGCTGCTGTAATGGGGACAGTTCTGGGTCACAGATCCAACGTGCACTGAGAAGGGGCCCTGGGATAGGATCATGGGGGCTGGGGCCCTGTGCAAGGATGGGGGGGGGGGAACCTGTGCTGGGAAGGGGGGCAGCGTCCTGTGTTGCATGGCTCTGGCTTGTGCAACAAGAAAGGTTTCACAAGCCAGCAGTGGCGATGGTAGGGTTCAGATCCCAAGTTCAGAGTAGGGTCTCACTTCTAGCATGTAGCCCAGCACAGAGCAAGGGGAGTGTACATTTCTGTAGTCCTGAACCACCAGCTTTCCAGTTAGCTGCCAGGAGGTGAGGCAGGCAACATCTCCTGTTGCTCAGACCCAAGCCCAGGCCAGGAATATGCAAAGCTTGGACCTGGGGGAGGCATGACTGGCTTTAGCCCTGGATCACACTCCTGTGGGAGCACTGAGAGCTTGTTTGTCCCCAGTCTGAGCTGTCCCTGAGATCCCAGAACTACGTGACACCAATACCCCCAAGAAAGCAGCGACAGGCCCAGCCCAGACCTTCCCTCTGCAAGTGCCCAGAGCCTAACTGAGAAAAGAGGCTGAAAGGAAGAGAATAAGGAATCCCATCACACAAAGCTTGTGTGAAGAGTAGGATGCTTGGGACACACACCCTGAAGAAGTGAATGCAAACCATATCAATGAGCAAAGCCTCGAAGAACAACACAGCTTGGGCACAAGTTATAATGGAATTCCTGGAAGAGATGAAGCGATGATTCAAAAACTACTTTTAAACATTTCTTAAAACGAATTCAGAGCACTAGAGGAAAATAATGAATAAGAAATGAGGGCTATGGCAGAAAGAATTGGGTAGAGAATCAATGACCAAAGAGGTACCAAATGCCTTGAAAACTAGAATGGACCAAATGGAAACCAATGACTCCATAAGACAGCAAGAAATATTAAAACAAGGTCAAAAGGCTGAAAAAAAGAAGAAAATACCAGATATCTTGTAGGAAAAACAAGTGACCTGGAAAACAACTTGAGTAGAAAGGGAAAAAGACCCCACCGGTTAGTGCTTAAAACAACCCTCTGGATGAAAACTGCCAGGGACTTCATGACCCTAACCCTTCTGGAGCTTTCTGGTCAAGCAGCTAGAAAAAAATGGAAGCTGTGAGGAGACAGGATCCCATAAGACTTAGCAGCCATGGCCCTTTTCCTCATCAGAGAAGGCCTTAAGAGGGGAAGAGAAATAGACTGGGCTGAAAGGGAAGGGAGGCTAGGGAAAATTATCTCACAGACCAAGTCTTAATTCTCAGCGATGTATTGCTGGCTGGGCCCAAAGTGAATATAGCACACCCTAGAGGGCGCCTCTTCCTGCACAGCTTTCTGGGATCTTTCTGTTTCCCCTTTCTCTGACCTTTCCTTTTCCTCTGGATCTCATCCAAGAATTCAGTGGCTCCCCCTGTGAAGCATTTGTAATCAAGACTACCTGGGTCCCAATCCCACCTCAGACATTTACCTTAATTTCTTCATTTGTCAAAAATGTTAGGAAGGGGGCAGCTAGGTGGTGCAGTGGATAGAGCACCGGCCCTGGAGTCAGGAGGACCTCAGTTCAAATCTGGCCTCAGACATATAACTTTCACTAGCTGTGTGACTCTGGGCAAGTCACTTAACCCCAATTGCCTCACAACAACAACAACAAAAGTTAGGAAGGTATCATATGGGCAGCTGCCTCTACAAAGGCCATAGAAAAGTTGAGCTTGGTTGAGAGTTTTGTTTCCTCTTTCTGATGGTTCCTCCTGTTGGTTTTAATTTTTACTTACAACTTCACTAATGTGAAAATATGTTTAATGGGTATGTAAATGTAAAGCCTATGTCAGATTGTGCGCCGTCTTGGGGGGGGGAGAAAAAGGGAGAAAAATTTTAAACTCAAAAGCATATGGAAAAAAAATTTAAAAAAAAAAAGAAGGTTGAGCTTGAGCACACCCCCCCACCACAGCCAGCTTCCTACCAGTCACATCCCCTCTTCTCAGGACCCTGAAGGGTACACCCATCTTTCTTTTCATACCCTCCACGTGGCCACTCTGCAGAGACATGTCCAAGGCCAAAGTGTCATCTCTGTACAAGCTTGTTGTGCCTGGCAGTAATGCTGGCTCCCAGGCCCTCCCTGCCCCTCAGTTTCTCCCTTAGCATCATGGGAGTCTACAACATCCATGATGGCACCACCATACAACCATGGGCATATTTTAGCTCAAGTTAAGAATAGCAGCCACCCTGATGGCCCTGGAGCTGTGCCCCAATTCAGGCCATGAAGTACTCCCTTCAGTGACATACACCATTGCCAGCCATGCTGTGCACTGTAGGCTACTTCTGTGTGAGGCTGCCTGCCACCTGCACAGGTCACCTGTGTTCTGGATTCACCAATGCCATCACCTGAGGGCCAGGGGTTCCAAATGTCCTGGCCCCTGCTCACAGCTGAGAACAAACAAGGGCACCTTAAGGAGGAATCTTAGAATTTATTTGCTCCTTCCAACTCACGGGAACCCCAACCTAGGATAGGTGCTACTGACCACTTGTACAGAACCATTTGCTTCCTGAATGTCCATATCCTTCCTGTGGTCTTTAAGTGCCCAGCAACAGCCACAAGCCGTCCCTTGAAGTACTTGCCATGGAGCTGGGAAGATTCTCACTTCTTGGTGCCATCTGACACAAAGTCCTGGTGGCATTTTGGGGTCCTCAGTGGTTCCCTGGGCAGCCTGGGAGTTCTCTGCTCCAGCACCCCAAGTGCTGGGGACCCCACTGCCAGCTGCTTTGTTAGGTTGAACTCACATATCCTTTGCCCAGGCACTTCCTGTCTGGTCCTTGCAGCCTCTGGAACTAACTTACTATTCCAGAACAGGGGGATCCCTTCCTTTGTTCTCCTCCAGGAAGCACTGGTTTTGTCCTTGGCTTCTTTTTTGGGTCATTTCGATGTATCCTGCTGCCCCTCCCCTATGAGCACAGACACCAAAGGCCCCAGATGGGTGGTCAGCAAGCCCCTGAATAAATCCCCTGCACCTCGCCCTGGGTGGGGGAGGAGCATGCCAACAATGCCATCACAACATGACTGGACACCAGGACTCAAGCTCTTTTGCTATTGGCCCCGATGTTGGAAAACACTTGACAGGAAAAGTGGAAAACAAGACTTGTTGGTTTCTTTGTCGGTGCCAACATCATGGGGGGGGGCGGGATCTTAAAGGCATTTGGCTTAAGGACCTGCCCCTCCCATTGCACCAGGCAAGTTCTTCCTAAGACAGCAAGACTGGGCCTGACAGATACCTGTAGGACAGTGTGGCTACAAAGAAGGTCCATATAGCACCAAGAACACTTCCAACACTGGAGATGCCCAATTCTATGATAATGTGTCAGAGCCATGGGGAGGGGGCACTGAGCCCAACCCACCCAGTTTCATTTTCAATGTCCCGGGGCCAACAGACTCTGCCCAGCTCCCTTCTCTTTCCCCTCCCTTAGCCCCCCCCCCTTTCTGGGCCTTAGTTCCCACCTCTGGGATCTGGGGATAGAAGGGTCAGAGATGTAGCCCCTCTTGTTACAGGGATTCTGAGGCCAGCCCTCACCAAGCCTCCCTTACAGGAACAAGGGAAGGTCATTCCTGCAGATGGCACCCTAAGAAAGACCATTTCTGAGACTTTCTTCAGTCCAGGCCTTTGGGCCCTGGCTTTTGTTACAAACCTTTCTGGAGACTTCTGGGGCTCCTCACTAAGAGGAGAAGAGCAAATCAGATCTTTGGCTAACTCCACCCTGTAAGGCCTAGCTTTAGAGGGAGTCTCACAGAAAGCCCCCGGAACAAGACGAAGGCCCCACTCCCTCCTCAGCCACAAATGAATCTGCTTCAGGGTTTGAAAATGGGCTGGAGGAACAGAGTGAGAGAAAAAAGCAAGAACAAAAAAAGGAAACAAAGCCTCCCCCACAGCCCAGTGGGTGGAAAGGGCCCAGGGGTTGCCATGGCAATGAGATAAAGCCTAGGCATCTCCCAGAGTGAGAGAAGAGAGTAACCTTTGCACACGATCCCTACTCCAGCACTGCAAAGGATGAAGGGATACGTTCCCTGCCTACTCACACACACAATTCATTTCCTTTTCATGGCCCATATCCAATGGATTCCTCCCAAACCCTTCCCCTTCCCTGTGACTGGGGAGGGCGCCCCCATCCTCCCAGTCCTCCAGGCTCAGTCTCACCCTGGACTCCTCACTCTCGTTCTCCCCTCCCTGTATCCAAGCTGTTGCCAAGGTCTGTTGCTTCTATCTATACAATATCTCTCCAATCCCTTCTCTCCTTTGACCCTGCTCCCATCCTGGTGCAGGCCCTGATCCACTCACGCCTGGACTATTGCAGTAACTACTGGGACTCTGCCTGCCTCAAGTCTCCCCCCACTCCAGGCCATCCTCCACTCTGACACCATTAAATTCTAGGGGCTTCCTGTTGCCTCCAGGATTCAATCCAAAATCCTCTAGACTTTAAAGCTTGTCCCCTCTAAGATCAAATACAAAATGATCTGTTTGTCATTCAAGGCCAAAGGACAAAAACAGGACTTGAACCTGGGTCCTCCAACACCAAAGCCAGGACTCTTCTAGCAAGGTATGTGACAAGCAACATTCTAGGCTTGTGGACCAGATGGGAAAAGATGGCCTGCACACCGGTCCTGTCACAGAGCAGCACAGCGTGCTGACCCAGACTACATGAAACCACCCACAAAATTGCCAGATTGAAAGCAACTGACGCAAGCCACCAATCCTGTCTGCGCCTTCACTTCTTTGGAAAAAGGCCGTGCCCTGGCACTGCGGACACCTCCAACCTGCAGGCACCCCAAAGGCCTAACAGCGGTACAGAAGAGTACGCACTGGAACCCACATCCTGAGCCTCCATCTGGGCCATACTGAGTCCCTGGAGATAGAAAACCAGCCCATTTCATGCCTACAAACCCAGTTAAAGCAACAGGGAAATAAACTGGGGCGGGGGTGGGGAAGCGGGGTCGGTCCGTGGTTCCAGCCCAACAACAGTACCTCATCGTGACCTTCCTGTCCACAAAGGTCAGAGGGACATAGAGGCAGCACCCTGGTATCACACTGGGCAGGCCTGACACGGAACAACCCTGGCACAGATAAGGTAATCAAGGCTGAAAGATGCCAGGGTCCGACAGCTAAGAAGCACCCAAGGTAGAAAGGAATCACAGGTCTTCCACATTTGAAAGGTCACCTCTGCCCACAACCTCTTAATGTGTTTTCAAAGCTCACAGAATAACAGTAACTGGTAAGAGCTGATAACAGTAACTGATAACCCTACTACATACATGGCGAGCACTTCACACTAACTCAAGTCGATCCTCACAAGGGCCCTGGGAGGTAGGTGCTATTATTATTCCCATTTCACAATTGAGGAAACTGAGGCCAACAGGGTAAAGTGACTTGCTCAGGATCACACAGCAGTAAGGATCTGAGGTGGAATTGTGAGCCAGACTGCCTTGCCTCCAAGTCCTGTGTTCTAACCACCACGGCTGTCTGTTTTTCAGTCATTGCTTACTCCTGTCTAACTTCTCATGACCCCACTTTCTTGGCAAAGATACTGAAGTGGTTTGCCATTTTCTTCTCCAGCTCATTTGACAGATGAGGAAACCGAGGCCAACAGGGCGAAGTGACTTTCTCAGGGTCACACAGCCAGAAGTGTCTGAGGCCAGACTGGAACTCTTCCTGACTCCAGGCCTGGCACTCTACTACAGCACCCCCAGCTGCCCACCACCATGGCATAATGCCTTTATTTCCATCCCTCTCAAGCTCCTCCCCAGAGCAGCCAATCAGATCTTCCCCTTGAGCCAAGCTAATCAGTTCTGATGAGCAGCATGGCTTCATGGATTTGGGCCAAACTGGAGCTCTGCTCCTTACTACCTATGTGATTTTAGGCAAGACATCTGAGCTCTCTGAGCTTCCGTTTCCCTCATCTGCAGGATGAGGGGCTGGACTAGATGAGCCAAACAAAGGTCCCTCCCCGATTCAACATTCCACAATCCCATCTGAAAACTCTAGTTGCAAGTGGAGTGTTTGGAACTCAGAACATCCATAAACAGTCACCGGCTTCTCAGCTGACCCAGCAAAGTTCACTAAGCCCTAATGCTGTTAGGAGAAAACCAAACCCCTGTCCTCTTCCCAAACGAAAAAGGGAGCAGCAGTAAAGCCGAGCCACCTTCCTTCACTTCCATTTCTCCTGATGCTGCTGCTTCAAGGAAAAGGTCAAGGCAGACAAGGGAGACTTACTAGAGACTAGACTAAGGCCATGGCTTTAGTCACCTTAGTGGAATCTCATGTCACCCCAAAGCTCCTGGCATGGCCTGGCCTCATTATGAGTTCCAGGGAGGAAACCAACCTGAGTCGTGATGGGGAATCGAGTCAAGAGGGGCCAATCACTCTGACATTACCCACGTGGCCGCCTCAGACCCAAACACCCTCACACACAGGCCTGCTACTAGCTCAGACCTGCTCCCTCCCAGGAATTTGTAATGAAGCCAAATGCTGCCCAGCCTGCCCCCAGCCAACACCCAGAAGATCTCTGCCCACCTTTTCACCTGCCTTTGGAGCAATCACGGATGCTCATTAGAGGTGTTTGGGTGGGGTTTGCCCTTATCCAAAAGATCTGCCAAAAACAAGAGGCAGAGCATCCCATTTCATTCAGAGATACAACGAAAATGTTCATCCCCATAAATCTGGAGCAAACAGCTGGAGAAGCAACTAAGTAGAAGAGGATGCCATAAGCCTTCTCTTGCTCTGCTCACAGAAGGAAAGAGTCCATAAAATTGAAACAAACTGCTAAAAGTAACTAAGTAAAATAAGATAAAGCTCGTCTTATCTTCTTTTGCCACAGAAGTTAGTAAGTAGGACAAAGGTTACGTGCATGCTTAATAGACTTACAAATATTAGCTTCTCCACCTCCAGGATGCCATTTTCTGAACATGGGATGTATAAAGAAGGAGGGATGACATGTCAAGGAGTAGATGTGTAAAAGGTGTACCAGAAAGTTGTACACTCCGGAGTACTCTGCCAATGAGGAAACAGAGGAGGGACTTTGCAGGCTGGGATTAGAGCTAAAAAGTGGACTCCTGCTTTGATACAACGTGGCCTAGTGCATAGGACAACCTTGGTTGCAACTGCGTAATAAACAGGGCTTTTAACTTCATCCCTCCTGAGTCTGAATGAGTTATTTCTCACATATATATATACTGTATCTGCTATGTGAAAGATCCCAGCCTTGGAGCTGGGGCATAGATCCCATATGGGCCCTGCTCTCAGAAGGCTTCTGATCTAAGGGGCTCTGGGGGCAAGTACACAAAAAAACTATGATTCAAGAGAGAAAGGGATTGGTTCAAAGGACCTTGAAGGCCAGCCAAAGTGCCAGGAGACACAAACCAAAGAAAAGAGGTTCCAGGCTTGGCACAGACCTTGAGTCATTCCCACACCCACCCCCAGCTCACCGAGTCAGAGCATCTAGCCCAGGAGTCAGCAAACTACAGCCGCCTGTTGTTCTGAGGCCAGTAAGCTAAGAATGGTTTTTGACATTTGTAAATTCGCATTACATTGACACACAGCCATACTCAGGCATTGTCATATTGTCTCTGGCGATGATAGAGACCATGTGGGGCATTTTCATCCCTTTACAAATCACAGTGATGCAATTCAACAGTGCCACACATAGGGGCAGCTAGGTGATGCAGCGGATAGAGCACTGGCCCTGAACTCAGGAGGACCTGAATTCAAATCCAGCCTCAGACCAAACCCTTGACACTTACTAGCTGTGTGACCCTGGGCAAGACACTTAACCCCAACTGCCTAAAAGAAAAAAACAAACAAACAAACAATGCCACACATAGCGCTGTACTGGGACATTTTCTTTTCTTTATTACCAGTGCATCCCCATCATGTCAAGACAAGAAAAGGTTTTATTATGATTTTGTGAGCTTAGGACTGAGACGGACATTCTTCTGAATCAGCTGCCATTATCAAACTGATCGGCTTTGGAAATGAGCTTTTGCTGAAAACTTGATCATGTTTCTTAATGAATTCAACCTCAACTTCTATGTAAAACATCATATAGCAGAGCCAGTCGGAATCACAAGTAACTGTCAAGCTGCTTCCTGTGCTGTTAGAAGTTCAAACAAGAGGGGAGATTCACCGTTCCCACACAAATTCACAGCAGATATATTTTCCAAGCTCAAACTACAGTTCCAGCAGCATTTTTCAGACCTGATAGAAGTGCAAAAGAAATTTCTGTCTTTCAAAATTCTTTTCACTGTTCAGTTGAGGAGCTTCCACCTAACCTTTGATTGGGAATCATTAATTTGCAATGGAACGGTGTGCTAAAAGGCAAAGAGCAAAAGAAGAATCTCAGAAAATTCAATGCTTTGGAGGATCTGGCTCTACTGTTGCTGACAACTACCCGGATAGTCCCAAGCATGGGAATACTGCCCATGCCCTTCTTTGTGCCTTTCCTTAGCTTTCAATAACCTGGTTAGAGACGTGGAGCTTCCCTTCCAGGGCAGTGAGGACTGAATGTACCTCTGACTACAGGTCAGGTTAGATTCTTACCCCCAGAGGGCACCTGAGAGCCTCTCTACAATGTCCACCCCATTTTACTTACTTTTCCATCTCTTCAAAGTTTTGTGCCCATGATCTAAAGCATATGTGGCAAAGGCCGGAGAAGGGAAGAGGCAGCCAGGCACCAAAGATCTATCATGCTATAGCAGTGCATGTGTTTAATGTTCGTTTGTTGCTTTGAGGCAAGGCCCAATGACTGCTGTGCCCTCTGCACACAATCAAGCAAAAGAAATCAACGCCTGGTCCAGTCCCAAAATGTCCACCCCTAGTGTCCCACCTCTCCCTCCTGAGAGGCAGGAAGTGCGCTTCCCCAGGCCTCTGAAAAGCACATCTTTGCAGTCCCCCAGCCAAACTGAAGGCACAGAGAATGTAAGCCTCCACCATGTCTGCCCTCTGTTGACTATAAGAAAGCATCTGACACTCTGAAACAATCATCATCGAGATGCTTTGAGGCTGGTTAAAAAATTTGAAAAGTCAATCATTGCCCAAGAATCGCCAGGAAAAAAGAAAAAATCATTTGAGGGGGGCAAAGCTAGAGCAGCATCCTCTACCACATAGTACAACAAGCTCCAAAGGACGTTCAAAAATCACATCATTTTCCAAAAGAAGAGGAAATGGATGGAAGAATTCTTTACAGCCAAACATAGAAATATATTCCTTAGCCAAACAAGAGCTACAGGAAATTCCAGAAGGTAAAGCAGATCATTTCAACTGCATGAAGTGGGAAAGTTTTTTAGCAGCTCAGATAAGGGGAATTTAATTGGGGGAAGACATCTTTGATGCAAAGATCCCTCTGATAAGGTTGTGACATCTAAGATATATAGGGAATTAACATGACACAGAGACACAGAGCCCTTCTCCAAAAGATGGGAAGAGAAAAAATGCAAACTAGCCCCACAACATGCAGACAAATGACTAAGGAAAAATTCAAGACCAAGTCACCTGAAGTCTCATCTTACACCCTACAAACTGGACAACATGACAAAGGGGGAAACGGTCCCTGCTGGAGGAGCTGCAGGAAGATAACACATACACTGGTGCTACTGATCGGATTCAACCACTTTGGAGTTAGGAGGCACCTTCCAAGTATGTGATTAGGCTCGGATTCTTCAAATCTAGCCAGTAGTGCAGACTCACTAGGAATCTCGCTCAACCCAGTTGGTGTTTCAATCAACCCTGTCTCTAAAAAAACAACAGCAACACCACCAACAAAGTATGTAATTCCACACAGCAAATGCTACCTGAAAGGTTCTCCTCCAACAAGGTGTCAGCATCGTCCAAAATGTAGCAATGGGCTAGGCCTACAGCCAGGGGAGATCTCTTCTCATCACAGAGAGGACAAAAAGGTCTGAGTCCAAATGAAAGATGGGGAGCTCCTCCAAATACTCCTCTTCGGGATGACAACACGAAGCCTCCAAACACAACAATGCTTCCTAAATGACATTATAATCACTCCAAATTTGACCTAACTCTCCATGCAGAATAAGAAGCCTCCAGTCAAGAAAGGTTAAGTGAATTGTCTTTGGTCAGTTAGCAGTGGGTAGAGTCCCGGGCCTGGAGTAGGGAAAACTCATCTTCCCGAACTCAAATCTGGCTTCAGACAATGACTAGCTGTGTGACCCCAGGCAAGTCATTTAACCCTATTTGCCTCAGTTTCTTCATCTGTCAAATGAGATGGAGAAGGAAATGGCAAACTTCTCCAGGATCTTTGCCAAGAAAACCCCAAAGGGGGTCCCAGAAAATTGGACATGACTGAAAAAGAACTAAACAAGTGAGAAGCAGGATTTAAATCTAGGGCCTCTCTGACACCACAAGTTCAGGTCACAGTAGCTAAAGATCTAAAAAGACCTTGCAGCCTAAAATGTTAACCTAAAATCATCACAAGAAAATGTTTCAGGAAGAACTGTCAAATCTTACTCTTGGGTTCAAAAAAACAACTTTATAAGTATAAGAAAAATAGCCATGAAGTAGGGAAAAGATTCAAAGTCCAAGGATTTGGATTCAAATTCAGGCTCTGACATTTACTAGCTTTAAGAGTTTGGCTAAGTCATCTTCCCTCTCTAGGCTTCATGAATTATAAACTGAGGGAGGGTTTAGACCAAATGACCTCTTAGGTCCCTTCTGCCTCCACATTTCTGCTCTTCTGATCACGAAGCGGGGGAGGCACAGCTAGACACTTTTTTGTCTGGGGGCTTCAGTGACCAGCAACGAGGGTGGGCTCCCCATCACTAGATGCCTTTAAGTAGACAACAAGTGGATGACCACTTGTTGGCGATGTTATAATCAACATGGCTTGGCCTACGTGGCTACCAAGGTTCCAAGATCTCCAGAAGCCAAGCCTGGGTAGCAGCAGAGACATACAGAAAGGGTGGCAGACCTCTGAGCCGCACCCCCCACCTTCCTTGGGTGTGGGCCCAGAAAAGTTAAGTCAGGCTAGTAGGAAAGGAAGAAAACCTCCAAGAAGGCTGGGGAAGGGCACTGGCCTGGGGTCTCTTTTGTCCACAATCTTTAACAGTATTTCTTTTTAAATGTATATTTTATTGCTATCTTTTTTTTTTCTCCCAGTCTCCCTCCCCGTCCCGGAGAACCATCCATAACAAATGTTTTTAAGAAAAAGAAGAAAAATTCCACAAATCCAATCAACATATTGAAAAATGTCTGATACTATATGCAGTGTTGCACACTTGGGGACCTTAGCCTCTACAAAAGAGTGGGGGGGGAGGAGCCAGGGAATGGGGGGGGGGGTCAATATGGCAGAGACACTCCCAACAAGCTTTGGCCAAGGTGTCTCTTCCATGCCTTTAAAAAGCCCTTTCCTTTCCTTCATCTCTGATCCCACCAATAATCCGGTAAAATAGACCAACAGGGGCAGGATTCCTGGTGACCATTTTACAGCTGAAGAAACTTAGGGAGGTCACAAGGTTAGCAAGTGGCAAGGCCAGGAGCAGAACCTTAGAGCCACAAGAAAAACTAAGTCCAGTGTTCATTCAAGGACAACAGTCTAACAGCTTACACTGACCTAGAACCCAGAATGGCCATCCCAAGAGGGGTTAAACAGATGTGCAGACTGTCAGTCAAAAATCATTTCTTAAGTGCCTACTGTGTGCCAGGCACTCTGTTAAGTGCTGCGAACACACTCACAAGCAAAAACCTTGCAGGTGAGGACTGAGTCCCAGATCAGATAGGGCCCCAGCTCACTGCCAAGCAGCAGACTGGGAGCTCCCTGAGGAGAGGGCCCAAGTTTTAGCCTCATTACCCACCCAGAACCATGCCCTGCACACAGGAAACACTCCAAGCAATTCAACAATACATCGTTAAAAAAGGTTTTTCAAGTACCCACACAGCAATGCGTAGAGGGCTGGGCCACACCTGCCCAGTTCAGGACGCAGCTTTCTTAAAGGGTTTTCTCCCAGAATCTCTGTGAAGAGCTTCAGATTGCTAAGGTCCAAATAAGTCCTCTGTGAGGAAAGAAAAGCATTGCAAAGGTAAAGTGAGTGGGGCACCACACACCTGGAACTGAGTGGGGAGGAGAGGAACATGAGGGGGCCTGCTGCTAACTGCCAACTGACTAGCGGCAGGAATGCAGATAAAGTTCCTGGACTGGAGGCTGCAACCTAGAAACCAGAAATATTGGGGCTCCAGGGATCCAGAGAGCAAACACAACCCAAGGCTTGCCCACCAATAACTTCCACTCTGCTGGACCAGCTCTGAGGTCATGGCAGACAGACAATGCAAAGGAGGGTCTCCCTAGGGATGGCCCTGAAGGAAGAGTTGGGGGACTGGAGTTAGAGTAGCCACTCCTGATCCTGAGCCAGGAAGGGAGCCTAGACGTTCATGGACTCCAATGTGCTCATTCTGCGTGTACACATGGGAGATAATCTCACACTGTTGAGCTGTACAACTCTCTGTGGTCTACTTGGACAGCAGCGGCAGTGAGTAGGAAAGGGCAGCTAGGGGGCGCTGCAGTGGATAGAGCAGTGGGCCTGCGGTCAGGATGACCTGAGTTCAAATCCAGCCTCAGATACTAGCTGTGTGACCCTGGGCAAGTCACTTTACCCCATTTGCCTCAGTTTCCTTATCTGTCAAATGAGCAGGAGGAGGAAATGGCAAACCACTCCTTATCAGTTGCTTATCAGCAGAGTCTGGACTGGACCCCAAGTCTTTCCAGCTCCCAGGCAAAAGTGAGAGTAGAGGGGCAGCTAGGTGGCGCAGTGGATAGAGCACTGGCCCTGGAGTCAGGAGGACCTGAGTTCAAATCCGGCCTCAGATACTTGATACTTGCTAGCTGTGTGACCCTGGGCAAGTCACTTAACCCCCACTGCCTCACCAAAAAGCAAAAAAAAAAAAAAAAAAAAAAAGAAGTGAGAGTAGACCTAAGTACCACTTAAGGGTGAGGCTGAAATGGATGAGATTAGGCCTCTCTGTGCCCATTCCTGGGGATATAGGGTCAGAATTTGGGCCCTTTTCTTTCCTTTTGTCACGTGAAAGAGGTCAGAGAAAACACACTCTTGGGCTGTGGAGACAGGGACAGAGACAAAGACAAGAATGGGGGCTGGGAGGGGCCAGGCCAAGACATTGGAACTCCACAATCAGGGAAATGCCCACTGAGGAGAAAGTTGCAAAGCAAATAGCCCCCTTACCCTTGCCCCACAAAGAGCTTCCATGCGTGACCCTCAGCAAGGCCCAGGCCATGGGCTTCCCAGCCTCCTTTGCAACTAAGCTCCAGAGACCCCATCCCCCATCCTCTAACAAGCAGAGGACCAAAACTGTTAGAAATGATTGCAAGAAGATGGCATTGCACCAGAAAGGCCAGCAACCAAAAGAAGCCATGCAGGCTGAGAGACAAAGCCTGGGAAGCTGCCACCCAGCAGCCCCTGCCAATAGTCCAGGCTCTGGAAGGGACAAATGTACCAGCATCAAAAATGATCCTGAGAAAGGTGGAAGGAACAGGGCCGCCTTCAAGCTGCAAAGGCCATCTACCAAGATGGAACTCGATTTTGACACCGAAACTAGAAGTTGCCAAAGGACTTACAAGCAGAACAGATGGAAAATGTGAACGCAAACCAGAGAACAGGCTCCCGAGGCAAGCTGAGAACTCTGTCTGAAGAAGAAGACACATCAAAGGACCTGGGTTCCAATCCTGGCTCTGTCACTATTCAAACGACCTTGAAACAGTCTCATCTTTACCATAGAGGGGAACCAGATGGCCTCTGGGGGTCTCTGGGAGTCCTTCCAACAGTGAATCTACAGGATTTATAAGGTGCCTACTAGTTCTAAATCTACTCACAAAGAGCAGTAGCTACTATTGAAGAAGAGCCAGACCGCCCAAAGAAAGGTAAGGAGAATCCCTTTATCCATTGGTACAACTATTAAAACGTGACCCAACCAGGACTGACAAATAGTATTAACAATGACAGCCCAGAGAAGTGATCAAAAGCTAGAACCAGACAATTCACAAAAGTAAGAGAAATGCAAATCAAAATGACCCAGAGGTTTGACCTCCCTTCTCATCCAGCAAATGAGCCGGGAAGAGTTCATGTTGGAGGTGCTGCTGGAAGACAGACTGACGTCCGTGAATCCATACGACCATTTTAAAATCAGGGCTAGCAGCCTTTTACACCATCGGTCATTCTCTCCTCTTTGATATGCTCTTCTCTCTAGGTTTTCAGGATGCCTCCTTCCCCTGGTTCTCTTCCTTCACCTCAGACAGACTCCAGCCCTAACCCTAAATGCGCTCCTGGGCTGGCTTTGGGGGGTGCAGGACCTGGGCCTGGCACAACCAAGGTATCCCTATGGGGCTCTGGGGAAGGGAGGAGAGCTGTATTAGGAGAAGCCCCTTCCCCAACATCTCGTGCAGATTTCTCCAGCTGGGGGCCAGCAGGAGGGCGGGGAGGAGGCTGAGCCGAAGAACACTGCCAGACGGGGGTGCGGGGCCAATGATGAGAAGACTGAAGTCCTGATACTGGATGGCGGAGGGGAGTGGCTGCTGCTGCTAGTCCCTACGAAAGCCTGGTTAGGCTCAGGAAGAGGGGCAGGTTTGCAGGTGAAGAGCAATTCAGCCAGGACATCAAGACCTAGAAGCCATCTGAGAAGGCATATCCAGTTGGCCCAGAGCAGAGGAGAGAGAGAGGGAGACATGGATGTGTGTACAGACTGGCTCAGCATTTCTCAAGAGGAGCCCAGCTGAACCAAAGGAGTAGATGAAATCCCTAGGGAAAAATGGAGAGAGGATACTGGGACCAAGCAGGTCAAGCCATCCTTGAGGGCCTGGAGGAAGAAGATGAAGTGGCAAAGACAACTGAGAAGAAGCAGTCAGAGAGCTGAGAGGAAATTCAAGAGAAAGCACAGCCCTGAAAACCTAGGAGAAAAGATGCAGAAGGATGGACGGGCATCCCTGTCAGATCTGCAGGGGTCAGGAGTAGGCGAGAAAAGACTGTTGGATTTGGCAGCTACAAGGGAGCAGGTTCCAGTGACTGGTTTTATGGAAGCCAAACTTGGGAAGGAAGGAAGGATGAGGAAGCAGGGGCAGCCCCAGCAAATCGCTGCTGCCCTTTGGAGACATTTAGCAACAAAGAGCCCACGAGAAAGCACAAGAGCTTAAGGAGATGGCAGGGCTGAGGAGGACGTAGAATGGGACAGGAAATTAGAACTGAGCAATGAACATCTTCCTTGGTCAGTGGGCAGGAACCAGGAAAGTGAGAGACTGGAGGTCAGAGAAAGAAGGATGGGATCATTAGGGGAGATTCGGGAGGGGCTGGGCAAGAGGGCTAAGCAGGGAGACAGGGAAGAAGAGTGCTCTGGAGGGAAGGAAGAAGAGAGCTAAGATCCTGGGAAGGGCAGGGTGAGAAACTGATACCAAATATATTCAGAAGTGAACTCTTCCAAACTACCAGAGCACACATCCCTTTATGACACAGACTGTTCCTAAAAATGGAAAATGATCATACGGGGCCCCATGTTTTTAAAAAACAAATATAGCTTTGATTCCCCAAACCAACTATAGATAGAGCTGAAAAAGAAAAGTGCAGGCTAATATCCTTAATGAAGATAAATACCCTTAATATCCTTAGGTCATGATAGCATTCATTCATGACCCAATGGCCCATTCAGCAATAATGAGCGAACCTAGGGACATGATTGACTGTGCTTCTAGAAAATCTGGGAGACAACAATGAATGAATTAAAGACGTTGAATGAGTTTAGGAAGACAGCAGCAGACTCAAAGATAAACTGTAGAGAATTTTTGCACATCTTATATTCCACTATTCTCTCCTGCCTGTGTCTGTTCAAGTTCATATTCCTTTTGATTTTCAACAGCTGAGATGTGGCCCAGTGGATAGAGTACTGGGTTTAGATCAGAAAGATTCACCTTCCTGAGGTGAAATCCAGACTCAGATACTTCCCAGCTGTGTGACCTTGGGGAAGTCACTCCACCCTGTTTGCCTCAGTTTCCTTATCTGTCAAATGAGCTGGAGAAGAAAATGGCAAACCACTCCAGTGTCTCTGCCAAGGAAACCCCAAATGGGGGCAAGAAGAGTCAGACACGACTGAAATGACTGAACATATAGCTTTATGGAGAAGTGGAGAAGGGTGATTTCCATACTTCACTAATTTGGTTTTTTTGAGATTCATGCTACAATCAAATTATCTGAAAAAACTCTTCATTTCAATATCCAAACCAAAGCTATAAATAGGTTACAAAAAAACATGAGATAAACGCATAGATTCCAGCTCCACAGAAGTGGACTGCCAAGCAAACTCAGTATGTAACAGGGGCCATTGCTGACCATTGGCACTTGGTGTCTGAGATGGCACAAATGGGCTTTGTTAGACAGAAGGGGGTAGGCCATAGCCTGGCCTAGCATTTCAAGAGGGGATGCACTCACCAGCAGAAAAAGTCCTGAGGGAAGTAACCTCTACAGGCTGAACGCATCAGCTGCAAACTGCTTTCCACTCTAAATACATAGACCAAAAAGCAGAGACATCACCTTGCTGACAAAGGTCTGTAGAGTCAAAGCTGTGGCCTTCCCAGCGGCAATGTAGGCTGGGAGAGCTGGACTCTAAGGAAAGCCGAGTGTCACAGAATCGACGCTTTTAAATTGTGGAATTGTGGGGCTGGAGACTTCTGAGAGTCCCTGGGACAGCAAGGAAGTCAAATCAGTCAGTGCTTCAAGAAATCAGTCCAGGCTAAGGGCAAATACTAAAGCTGAAGCTTAACTCTTTTGGCCACATAATGAGAAGATGGGACTCATTGGGAAAGACCTGATGGTGGGCAAGACTGAAGGCAAAAGGAGAAGGGGACGGCGGAGATGGACAGAGAGTGTCACGGAAGCAATGAGCACGAGCATGGACAGACCTCAGGAGCCAGTGGAGGACCAAAGGCCCTGGCATCGTGGGGTCCAGGGGGTCACCAACAGTCAGACGTAACTGAACAACAGCATATAAAGCGGACCAAGTCCACAGTCCCACCCTTGCCCCATGGCCCAGCCTCTGGGCATCCCTGGTCTCTCACACAGCGTTCCTGTATACTAGCCTAGCTTGTATACGCTCCCCTGCAATTAGTAATGCCCAGGTCTAACTGGACTCCTACTCTACTCAACAACTTTCATAGCTCCCCAGTGCCCAAAGGATCAAATCCAGAAATGCCTCAGCTTGGTGTTCAAAGTCCTTCACAGTAGACTTCCAATTTCTTTCCAGACTGACTGCATGTGACTTCCTTTCACAAACTGTATGTTCCACCTAAACTGGCCTGCTCCCTGTTTCCCACATACAACGCACTCCCCCAAAGTCTGTCTGGCCCTTCTGTCCTCAGTGACACCTCTCCAGTCCTAAAAGGCCTTTGTGGGCACTGATCTGAGAGCACAGGGAGTGGATGCTCCTGGAGGCCGGAGATGCTTTTTCTTTGGTTGACCTTTGTCCTCTGAGCTACCAGCCAATCATAGGAGTTTAAGAAATGCTTGTTGAACTGAACTGAACATATCTGATCGGGCCTGGCACCTGAACCAGCGGGATAGGCCCACTTGCTTTCCCCGCAGGACAAAAGGTGGCCCCTTTTCACTCTGTACAGAGCATGGGCCCCAGCCCCCATTTACCAGTCAGTGACTTAGAGCAAAGTGCCAGATGGACCAAAGCTGGCAGGGCTCTCGAAGCTGCTGAATGCTCCAATCTGGGATCCAAGCTAGACTGCATCTACTGGAACACTGCAGTCGGCTGCTGTCCTAAAACCCAATGCAAGAGAGGCCACGTCTGGGGGGAGGGGAAGTGCTGGCCCCGGGGTCAAGAAAGCCTGCCTAGGCCACTTTGGTGAGGATTCCAGAACAGGCATTCAAGCTCTCAGATGTGAGCAGGACCTGCAGGGGTACCTGGGAGACCCCCAGAGCTCCCCTGAGGACTGCTGGCTCCAGGCACCTTAATGGGAGGAGGGAGGGCACAGCCTCTCTGCCCTCAGGCCTCACGCCCCCTCGGACCTGCTCACACCCCGCAGGCAGAGGGGCGTTCAGTCCTAGGTACCTGTTCAGGGTGGGGTGACAGGGGCCTTGTGTGCACGCCACGTGGGGTCTTAGTCTTGAGAAGACTAAGGGGCCATGTGACAAGTCATTCATCTTCCAATACAGGCCCATGAAGCGCTTGGTTTTCCAAATCCCCAGGCTTCCCTAGCCCAAGCGCTTGCAAGCTAACACATCTGCCTGAACGCCAACAGACCCTCCTGCCCCTGGACAGATGGGGGCACAAGCCTGTTTCTAAAGTGGCTCTACTTCGGAGGGGGGAGATGATGAGATGTCAGGGGCTTAGAAAGATTCATAATCCCCAGGAAAGCCCTGGATGGAAAAAAGCCCCAAGCTAGGCTTCTACCTGCTAGAGACCGAAAACGTCTGGAGATCCCCAACAGAAATCCCTTCACCACTCAGAGCCCGGGATCCTGCTGCGTTTCTGTTGTTGGTCCCCCACCCCCCACCCCCCACTTGCCCGTTCCTTCCAGCCTAAGCCAGTAAGATGAGACAGTCCCAGCATGCTTCCCTCTGAAAACAGCTTCTGCGGGGGGGGGGGGGGGGGGACGACATCACAAGCTGGCCTTAGCCTAGCTCACTGAACAGAGCCCCAGCCTCTCATCAGAACTGGACCCGAGGAGTGGTCCAGTGTGGAGGAGGCCCAGAGGAGGCCACTGCAGATACCCAAACTGGCACCTTCCAGTATAGAGCAGGTCCAGTGCCCTGACAGGATCAGTGGCCATTTTGGAGGGCGAGCTCTAAACTGAGCTCCCAGCTCCCCAGACTCCCAAGACGAGGAGCAGGGAATAAGCATTTCCCAATATTACCCACCATGCAGCAAGCGCTTCTTACAAATATGATCTTCACAATAAGTCTGGGAGACCGGTGGTGTTATTATCTCCATTTTACAGTTATGGAAACTGAGGCAGACAGAGGTGACTCTAGAGGAAGTGTCTGAAGATAGATGTGAACTAAGGTGACCCAGTTCTCTGTGCACCACAGCACCTGTGCTCTCTCCAACTCGAGCTATAGTCTAACCCTGGAAGGTCCTGGACTCTGTAATTTGATGGCGAAGAAGCTCCAAGCACACTTTGGGCAAAGACTGGCAATAAGGCCCAGTCAGCCAGCAGCTCCTGCCAGCCATGCCAGGCCAGTGAAGTGGTGCCAACCGTATTCATGTCCAAAATGCCAGGTAGCCCCTTGGCAAGACAGAGCTGGTCCACTGCTGAGCCTGGGGAAGGGAGGGGGCACCAAACCTGAGCACCAGCCCGACTCCATCACTGGGCCACCTGGGCCTAGCACTGCCTCAGTTGGCCTTCTCAGAAGGAACTCACCAGCGCGTACACCAGCCGGCCAAACTACTCACCGCTCCCCCAACCAGGGAAGGATGCTGCGAACTGGCGAGAGGGGGTGGGGGTGGGGCAGTGTAACACGTCCCAGGATCGCCCCCCAAGGGCTCCACCCCGCCCAGCCCCCTCAGCTCTCAAGCCCAGCCTCTCCGCATCAGAAGCAGCCGGGGCACCTCGCTGGCCCGGCTGCAGGAGGAGGGGCCTCTCCCCCAGCCACCACCCCCTCCCGCGCGCCGTTTTTAAAGAGCCAGAGGCCCACTCCTCACCTCGCTGGGGAGGAGCCCGTGCCTCCTGGCTGAGCAGCAGCCCAGACCCGGGAGTACCCGCCTCGCCCCACCCCGCAGCTGGCCTTTGTGGGGCGGGGCCACCAACCAGCTTCCCAACCCCCTCTCCTCCCCCCCCCCCGCTGTCCCCTCCTGGACCACTCCCCCCGCCCCCAGCCCCCGGGAGGAGAGAGAGAAGACAGAGAAGAGGGAAAGCGGAAGAGAAGGGGAAAGAGAAGAGGAGGAAGATGGAGGGAGGGGAAAGAAAAGGGTTAGAAGAGGAAAGAAAGAAGGGGAAGAGGATAGAGGAAGGGGAAGAAGGGAGAGAGCGGAAGGGAAAGAGGAAAGAGAAAAGAAAGGGAGAAGAAAAAGGGAAGAGAAAGGAGAAGAGAAGGTGAATGAGGAGGAAGGAAGGAAGGAGAAAGAGGAAGGGGAAGAGGAGAAAGAGGAAAAAGGAGAGGACAGAGGAAGGAGAAATGGAAGAAAGAGAAGATAGAAGGGGAAAATAACAGGAGGGAGGAGGAAGAGGGAAGGAGGGGAAGAGGACAAGAGCAAGGCAGAGAGGGGAGGGGGGAGTGAGAGGAGGGAAGGAGGAAGAGAGGGAGAGAGAAAGAGAAAGAAGGAAACACTGGAGGGGAGAGGGGGGAGGGAGAGGAGAGAGAGAGAGAGAGAGAGAGAGAGAGAGAGAGAGAGAGAGAGAGAGAGAGAGAGAGAGAGAAGGAAAGACAGGGGGAGAGAGACAGAGAAAGAGAGAAGGGAAGGGGAAAGGGAAGATGGGGGAGGGGCGGCCCCGCCCCGCCCCGCCCGAGTGACCACTCACTCTCTTGCTCCCCGGCCCGGCCGCTGGGGCCGCTGCGGCTGCCGCTGTCCGCCGCTCGGGACTCCCGCTGCGGGGCCGCGCCGCTCTGCTCATGCCGTCCGCGGGGAGGATCATGCTCGGGGGGCAGGCCCCAAACTGCGGCCCCGACGCCCCTCCAGCAGTGGCGGCAGGAACGGGGTGCGAGGCCCGCGGCAGCGCGCGGCACCCCTAGCGCCCAGGACCCCGGAGGCGTGCACGAGGCATCCGGCCGAGGGGCGGGGGGGGGAAGAGGAGGGGGACCCCGTGCCTAGCGGCCCCCTCCCCTAGCGGCGGCTCCCCAGCGGGCCTCCAAGGGCGCCCGGGGTTCCCAGGAGGAGGCGGAGGCGAGCCCCCCTCGGCCTCTGCCCATCCGCCCTCCGGCTGCTTGGCCCCGGGCCCCCAGCCCCAGAAGGCGCCCTCGGGGCTCGCTCGCCCAGACGGAGCCGGGACCAGGGGCTTCAGCAGCCGTAGCAGCGACCACTGCTCCCGGGGCTGGATGGCGTGGAGGCGGCGGCGGCCGCGATCTGCCCTGCCCGGCCCGGTCCTGCCCTGCTGGGCTCCGCCGGCCCGCCGGCCCCGGCCTAGGCAGACCAGGGGAGGTACGGGGCTCGGCGGGGCGGGGCGCAGAGGGGCTCGGAGGGGAGGGGACCGGCAGGCGGCCCTCGAGGACCCTCCCCCCTCTCTCTGGCCCCGCGTCGGGCTCGGTGTCTTTCTCGGATCTCTGGTCTCTCCTCTCCCTGGGTCTCGGACTCGTCTCTCTCCAACTGAGCGATGAGGTGTGAACGGGCTGACAGCCCCACCCTGGGCTGCCCCTGGGTGGAGCTCCTTAAAAGGGACCCGCAGCGGCAGCAGCCGCGGCGGCCGAGAGAGGGGGAGGGGGACCGAGAGAGGGTGGGGCGAGCGCGCGGAGCCTCGGAGGGGTGGGGCGGGGCCGGAGAGGTGGTGAAGAGGGTGGGGCCCGGCAGGAGGGGATAGGAAGGCCCGCCTGGGAGGGAGAGGGTGGGGCGGGAAAGGAGGCGGGACCGGCCCGAACCTAGGGCACTCGGGCCCCTCCAGTAGGGGCGGGGGAGGGCGAACACCAAGGCAGGGCAGTCCCTCCCATCCCCAGCCAGGTACGGCCCTCCCGGCTTCCCGGCCGTGGAGAAGGAGGAGGAGGAGGAGGAGGAGGAGAAGGAGGAGGTGGTGGTGCAGGGGAGGAGGTGTCATCGTCTGCCACCGCCCCAATTGGGCGGAGGCCAGAGCCGGGGATGCCTGGGTGGGGGCGGGGCGGGGCTCGGTGGGAGGGGGGCGTCGAGCGAGCGACCTGACAGCTGGGTGCGAGGGTTCGGCGCGCCTAGCTCGCCATGGCAACCGCGAGCGAGCCCAGCCAGGACGGGGAGAGAAGGAGGGAGAGAGAGGGAAGGGAACGAGACAGAGAAGAAGGGAGCGAGAGAGACAGAGAGGATGGGGGGAGAGAGAGGAGGAGAGGGAGCGAGATCACGACTTGTTCCCCGAGTGGAGACCACGACAGAGACGGAGGAGAGAAGGAGCCGACAAAGCCTTGGGAAAGCCACCCTGGCCTCGGGGGGTGGGTGCAGCTCGGAGCGCCCCCCACCCAAGCCATTTTCCCGAAATGGCTATCCACACGGATAGCCCACCGGCGGCGGTGGCGGGGCTCAAGCCACAAGGGTCCGACCCGGTGGGGGCGGCCGCGCAACCCTGAGGGTCCCTCCTCCTCCTCCTCGTCCTCCTCCTTGTCCTAGTCCTCCTCCTACTCCTCCTTCCCCTCCTTCTCCTGGTCTAGGGCTCCGAGGAGGCGGGAAGTCGCGGGTCCCATGGAGGGAGCCCGGGCGCAGGCCTGAGCTAGGCTGCGGAGGAAAGGGGGCATCGCTCGGACCCAAGGCAGCCCGTGAGCCTAGATCGGGCCTGCTGGGCCGACTGCTACACCTGGAAACTGCCGCTCCTACCTTGGACACTTCCTAGCTTGGCGATTCCTGCCGAGGCGGCCCCTCCCTAAACCTCAGTTCCCTCCTCCGCCCAGTCCGGAGGACGCTACCTGTACCGCCCCCGCCCCTCTCGGGCGTGTTATGAGGAAATGGGAGCTAGCCTCCCAGGGAGGCTGCCCGGTGCTGGAGGAGGCCGGCGGGCTGGACTGGGCTCATTCAGCCCCTGCCTTTGCTACTGCACACCTAGGAGACGGAGCCCTGGGCGGGAGGGACTTCACCTGGCTGAGCTTCACTCCTCTTACCTGGAAAAGGAAGGGATTTCACTAGTGGCTCTAGGTCTGAGTCTCTGAATCAGGGTTCGTTCTGCTAGGTGTGGGGAGAGGGGGGAGGGCTCAGGCTGCAACGTCACTCTGCTCCGATCCCCGGGAATGTCGCCTATTACTAGAGCACAGAGCATCATGGGCCCTCCTATTCATTAACTCCGGGGGCTTTGGGGACAAGCCAGCGAGGCTGCTCACACAATCATTATTTGCCCCACTTTACAGAAGAGGAAACTGAGACCTGAGAGAGGGAGAGGCTTACCCAGGGCCACCCAGCTAGTGTCAAAGTCTAGATTTGAACTCAAGCCTTATCTGTCTTCAAATCCAAGATGATTCTGACTCCCATCTCACCCTCCCTCCCTGCCTGAAGAGCACTGCCAGTCGGATAAACTGGCCATGCGTGCCCTGGGGTGCCGCTCCCCAACAGCGGTCCTCTCAGTCAAGCTTACACCGGAAGGCCACAGCTGAATCCTCAAAGTCTGTGTCCTGAGTGAGGTGGGAGGACCAAGATTGGCCCCATCATTAGAAGGGAAATCCCAGGCCTCCGCCCACCCCTTCCATGCCAGGCTTACACATACGTGAGCTCCAGAGGGGAGCGATGCTTGGAAAGGTGGAAGGATCTCGGGCTTGGGCCTGAGACAACCCCATCTGCCCAGGATGAAGGGAGATCCCAGGAAAGAGATTTGGGAAGGTCTTGTTCTCCCCCCGAAGCCCCGGGGGATGGTCTGCTTTTCCTCCTTCCTGGTGAAACAAAATTTGGGACACTGCCGAGGCCAGTAGCATTACACTCACTCTCTCTCTCTCTCTCCCTCTCCCTCTCCTGTAACCTGGGAAATCTGGACCCTGGGACCTAGCAGAGACTAGAAGCAGGGCCTCCTGCCTCGTGGCGGAGAGGTGGGGGACTATCGGAGCTGAATGTGACGTGTGTTGTCAGATGCGGCCAATGGCTGGCTTTGGTGGGATGAAGTGGACTTTTTTACAATGGAGGAGCAGGCGGGGGTAGTTACTGGAAAGTGGCAGCGATGTAATGAGCCAAAAAAAAAAAAAAACACCCTATCAAGCGAGCAGGAAAGGCCGCAGGGCTCTCACTGTCCTAGCCATGGCGGGATCTGCTCCCCTGCTCTTATCCAGGCGCCTCTGGGCCGTCCCACCCCCTGGGATGCTCGACTCCGCGCCCTCCCTGGCCCCTTTCCTTCCGCTCTCACCCGTGTGGAGGGAGAATCTGGCCAGCAAGTCCCCCCAAAAGCACCCTGGGCAAGCTTCGGCCCTCCTTCCGACTGTCCATCCTTCCGCCGTCGGTCTGCCCTGCCCTGGGCTGGGCCGGGCTGCGAACAGGGAGGGTCTTGGCCCAATAAGGGGCTGGGCTCTCTATCCTACCACAGGAGCCAAAGGGGGCCAGCACGAGGGTTAAATTAAGCCGGCTCTAATGAACAACAGCTGAGAGGTATGCAGGCACCCCATGTGTCAGGACCGCTCCCCCTCCCCTCGCCGCTCCCCTCCCCCCTTCTCCGGTAGCCCAGCTGACGAGCTGCCCGGGTGGGGCCCTGGCTAAGGGCTGCAGGGAGGGGAGAAGGCGAAGCCTCCTCTGGAGGACTCCACCCTCCCTCCTTCCAAGCTGAACAAACAAAATCTGTGAAACTCCAGCCCAGAGGAGGAAGGCTCTGGGGGCTGGTGGGATGATGGGCTGGGGCAGGGTACTGAGGTGGGGAGGGGCTGGTGGGATGATGGGCTGAGGCAGGGTCCTGGGGGTGGGGACGGGGATGGGGGGTTGTGAGCATGGCCAGAAGCAAGCTCGCACCCTGAAGTCACTGCTATTTGTGGGAGCACCAAAAATATGACTGGAAGCGGCCCCCAGGCCTCCGACCTGCACAGATTTCCCTTGGGGGCCGGCCCAGGTAGGGCATAGCCCCCGAGAGGCACCTTTTGCCCCTGAGCCTGAAGCTGGCCGGGTGTTAGGGCACCATGCCAGCCAGTGGGCAGTGTTCAGCTTCCCACTGCACGAGAAAGAAGGGCCCCTAGGCAGGGAGGCGCAAGATGGAAGCCGGGGCCTTAGAGGAGGGACGAGGGCTCTTATTAGCCGCAGACTTGAAGAGTTTGTTGCGTGGCCCTTTCTCCGTGCCCCGAGAGCTGAGACCTGGCTGCCAGGTGGGGAGGAGGGCGGGTCAGGGGCCCTGTTCCTTCTGGCCAGGAGCCATCCCAAGCAAGCTCCAGCCTGCCAGCCTGGCCCACTCCCACCAGGGGGGATGAGCTGCTTCAGGCTAGGCTGAGACAGGCTTGGAGGAAGGGGTGGGAAAGGAGCCGAAGCCCCGGCTCCCAGAGGCACTGGCAGCTGAGCCCGCAAAAGCCTTGCTTTGGGGGTTGGTAAAGATAACTTTGCAGGGCATTTCCAAACGAGACAGGAACTCCCTGACTGGCAGCTCGAAGGAGGGCAGCAGGAGGGAGGGGCAGGGTGTGGCGGGGGGGGGGGGGGGGGGGACTGGGCTTATCACGCGGCAGAACCCAGACCCAGCCTGCCTCCTTTCCCCGAGGGAGGGGCGTTGCCAGCTCCTCGGGCAGCAGAATGTGCCCTTCACTCTTCCCCCCTCTCCTGCCCTGGGGCGGGGGTGGGGGGCCTTCCTCTAGCATGACCACTCACACCCCCAGCTTCCCAGGAGAGGCCAGAGCCAAGATGCCCCTTTACTGAATTCCTAAAGCCACAGGATGAATGAGTCGCTGGCAGGCCACTCAGAGGTCCCCTCCAACATTTAACGGAGGAGAAAACTCAGGCTCTGGGAAGAGGGGGGAGGGACTGCCACAGGGAAGGCAGGAGAATGGGCATGTCTGGAGCACCTGCCAGGGGCCCTGTGCTGGGCCAAGCACTTTTTACCAACAGGATTTCACTGGCTCCTCACAATGCCCTGGGAGGTAGATCCTGTGATCTCTCCTGGACGGGTTGGATTGGAACTCAGGTCTTCCGGCCCACCTCCAGACCCAGCCCTCTGCCCACTGGGCCAGTGAGTTGCCTAGCCAGCAGATCCAAGGCTCTGGTCACTGGGATGGGAGAAGGAGGAAGGAGCCAGGCGCTGCTCTGGTGGTCAGCAAGCTTCCATCAGAGGGGCCTATTCCAGGGGGACAGTTCTTGACTTCCAGCTTGGCCCTGTGTTCAAATTCTGCCTCAGACACTTGCTAGTTATGTGCCTCAGTTTCCTCCCCGGTAAAATTGAAATTAATCAAGGAAGATCAAATCATTGTAAAGTGCTCCTACCTCACCCAACACATACATACACACACACATATCCAAACCATACTGCACTCAGAAACACCACACACACACACACACACACACCATTCACAGATACACAACCCATACAGCCATATATATACCACCCACACACAATCCTAGTCACAAATATCACACACATTTACATAGTATCATCCCACACATACCACACACGTATTTGTACATCATACCACTCACAGACCACATGCATATACTCACTTCAAATTCCACACACATACATCCACACCCACCATATTACACTCACAAATACCACACACATACACCCTGACAACCACAAACACGCCACACATACATATATGCCAGCATGCACACACCACACCACTCACAGAAATATAACCCACATACCACCAACACAACAAAATACATACACATACATACCACGCGCACACACACACATACATCCCACCACAAATATACCACATATACATACAAAGCATACCACACAAACATATACTTCACATATAAATACATATGCCATGCTATATACATATATACTTCCTATGTGTATGCACCGCGCATGAATAATCCACACATATGCATTGCTCGCACCTACATGTACATACCACAATCCTCCACATACCACACGCCATACATATACCTCACACATACACACACATACAATTCCACAACCACCCCACACACATACATACATACCATATACACATCTGCACTATGAACACATCCACACCATGCATATATCACACATACTGCATACTACATGTATATTCTCAACACGTACATACCACATACATATACATCCCACATATCTACCCACCACATGTATATACACATCTCAGAAATAACACACACAACATACTTAAATACCAAGCACACAGACCACCCCCACATGCTTACCACACACAACTCATATACACACTTAGCTCCTTCCTCTCCTCCACACCCACTGACCCTTCCTTCCTTCCTTCCTTCCTTCCTTCCTTCCCTCCCAGCCTCTCTCCCTCTTTTCTGTCCCTCCCTCCATCTCTTCCTTCCCTCCTTTTCTCCCTCCTAGCTGCCCACCCTCCTTCCATCTCTTCCTTCCTTCCCTCCTTCCCTCTGTCTTTTCCTCCCTCCTCACATGCTGTTGCTGCTTCAGTCATGGTCCCCAAGTGGTCACCCAGCCTTGCACCTAGAAGAACTCCCAGGGTGTCGTTCACCCCCATTGCTCCTGCCCTCCAACATGCTTGCTACCTGAGTCCCAGCCTCCCTCCCCTAAAAGAGTCTCAGAGCCAGAAGGGACCTGAGAGCCAAGCCCCTCGAGGGAGAGATGAAGAAGCTAAGGCAGGCCAGAGTTGGTAAAGGGACCCACAGGGCTGGAGACCTAAATGGGGTGTGCACTTGCCATTCTGGTGCAAATCACCTCGCTGGAAACAATGCTCCTCCCTCAGGGTGACCCCATGTCCAGGCCTTTTGTGCTGTCACTGACAGTCAGAAAGCCCATGCCGGACTAGGCTGGCCACCCAGTGTGGGTGGGAATGGGGAGCCTGTCACATTTCTGATGGAATGCCTGGGGCTCACTTCTCCCCCATCCTAAGAAGGCCCAGCTTCCACCAGGAGGATCACAAGGACACTGAGCTATAGGCACTGAGCATTCTACTCTAGGCAATGGCTCAGCTTCTTGGTGGGGTCTGGAAGAATGTTCAATCAGGCGTTCAGTAGCAGCTGGAATGTAGATGATACACATGAACCCTGGGAGGGAGGGACTATAGGTATTATCATCCTCATCTTAAAAATGGGTAAACTGAGGCTCAGAGAGGGGAATTGACTTGCCCAAGGTCACACAGCTGGAAAGGGATAGAGGAGGAATCCCAGCCACATCTTCCTGTTTCCAGAGCTAGCACTGCCTCATCTCTCCCACCACGTTCCTGAGTGTGTCACAATTGCTCCAACTAGACCAGACTGTCCAGGGAAGCAAGAAAAGATCATCAATGAGCGACTCCCAACCTATAGGAATGGTGGCATGTGCTTCAGGGGACCAATAGTTGTCTGGTCCAACATGCCCATTTTACAGAAGAGGAGACGGAGGCCCAGAGAGGCTAATACTCATGAACAGAGAAGGGAAGGGATTCTGAGAGGTCATTTAGCCAAGGGCCCAGCACTGAGTGTGGAGCTGACACATAGTCGGGACTGAATGAACTTTGGTGGGACTGACTAGTGGTGAAGGGCAAGGGAGGCTCAGATAACACAAGTGACTTGCCTATGGTCATACAGTGGTGAAGGGAGGGAGTCACTCTCATCTCTCCTAAAACCCCTCACGCGCCTGAGGCTTCCTCCCTTCTGCCCAACTCTACTGCCATAAAACACAGGTCTGGCCCCTCAGTTTCCTCATCTGTCAAATGAGCTGGGGAAGGAAATGGCCAACCACTCCAGTATCTCTTCCAAGAAAGCCCCAAATGGGGTCACGACTGAAACAATGACCAAACAACAGCAAAACTAGTCTTCCAAAGGCCTATCTGTGGAGGGAGGAGAGCACTGCTTGGGGAAGGGACTGAAGTAGGTAAGAGCTAGCAAACGGAGGAGCAGTGCAATGTTGGACTTACTGGAAGCAGTGAGGTCCCCACCTAGCTTTTGGATGGAAGCGGCCTGACTTTCCATGGGCCCTTGGCCTACTTCCGCAGAAGCCTGAGGGAAAGGAACCTAGCACTGCCTCCATCCAGGCCTCGGGCTCCCTTTCCCTCCCTTTAGGAAGGAGCTGAAGCACTGGTTCCCATACCATCGTCTAGACTGGCCCACTGAGGCCTTGAGACAAACTTCCCCAGACTAACAACCAAAAAAAAACATGTAAGGCACAGGGACAAAGTCTAGCCTTCTGCCCCAGCCTCCCATGGGTGAATTACCATCTCTGACTCTGCCTTCAAGGACACAGCTAGAGGCCTGAAACTGGAGTCAGATACACTTCACAGCTGTGAGCTTCGAACCCCTCCCCACCCCATTGCCCAGTGGGAAAAGGGAGAAGACCAGGCCCATCACACCCAGAGGGGCCAGACAGAAACGGAGGAGGAGGAGGAGGAGGAGGAGGAGGAGGAGGAGGAGGAGGAGGCGGCGGCGGCAAGCTATCGGGTCCTATCGTGACAATGTCGTCACTGCTAGAGAAAGCATTCCATGGTCATTTCCTGTACAATGGCTTCTTTATAACACAGCATATGCTCTCAAGGCGTGGGAGGCACAAAAGACAGCCCTGCTTTGAGACCAGAATGATCTTAGGTATTTAGGTGAGCAGGAGAAGGACATCACACAGACATTGTATTGGCAGGGGCCCGGCGCCCCCAGCCAGGCTGGGATGGGCTTGGAGGGGAGGGGCCAGGCTGGGCATTGAGGGGCCCCTCAATGGGGATGGTTTGTCAGGACCCAGAGCCAGCCTCCCCCCTAGCACCCCCTGGAAGCAGTGGGGGAGTGAAGGAGAGGGGCTGTCTGCAGGGACCCCATAGGTGGCACGTCCCTCCCATCCCCTACACACACACACACCCTGTGGAGGTGTGCCTTAGGGCACTGGAGCATCTCTGCTTGAATGAGAGGGCCCTGGTGTGGAGTGCTAACATTCAATTAGCCCCCTCCCCTTTACCCCTTTGGCACAGGGAAGGAGGGACTGGTTGGTGGGAGCCCCTTGTCGGGGCTGAGGCCTTTCGGATATGGAGGCGAGAGCTGGGCGGCCCCTTCTCCAGGACAGGGAGCGCTAACCACCTTCCCTGCTATCTCTCAGACGCCTGTGATTGGAACTCTGGGAGCCAGCCATTGGAACTCCTCTTGCCTTGTTTGGGATGGAAACTTCTCGATGTCTGAGACAGGCTAAGGGGTGGGGAGAATGGACAGAGCACCTGTGGTCCGAGCCCCTGGCCCTTCCCACAGAGTCGCTTTTCCTCTCGAGGCCTTGGGTCCTCATCTCTAAAGTGATGATTCCTGTCTGGATACTCCCCCACCCCCCCCACTGGGAGGGACAAGGATGCCAGAGATGATTATTCTCATGTCTGGACAACTAGTCAGTGTAGCGCAGCAGGCAGGCGGGTGGGCAGGGCTCCTTCTGTCTCCCTGCCTAGATCCCAATTATAACATGTGACATTTTCTGAGCCCTTTCCAGACATGAGCCTGTAAGGAAGAGCTTATTTTGAGAGGTTAAGGGACTTGCCCAGGCTAACCCAGCTTGTATGGAGGCCAGATTTGAGCCTCAGCCTTCTGGACTCCAGTCCACAAACCCCAAGACATTTGCACCTTTGGATCAAATAATCAGCGTGCATTTATTAAGCATCTACTACTGGGCCTGGAGGGGCAGCGAGGTGATGCTGCACGGGATAGAGCACTGGGTCTGGAGTCAGGAAGACCTGAGTTCAAATTTGTCCTCAGATGCTGCCTCGCTGTGTGACCCTGGGCAAGTCACTTCACCGTGTCTGTCACAGTTTCCTCATCTGTAATATAAGCTGGAGGAGGAAATGGCCAACTACTCTAGTATCTGGGGTCATGGAGAGTCAAACACAGCTGAACAACAAACACGTCCTCTGGGCCAAGCATTGTGATCAAGCCCCAGGAATCCAAAGGCACAGGTTCAGTACCCAGGGAGCTTCCATTCCATCCAGAGAGAACAGGCCTGCATCTAAGGCTGGGAGACCTCCTCAATGAGGCCATCCACGGGCAGCTCCCACATGTTAGTGAATGGTCCTGTAGAGCAAAGAGAGTGAAATGACTTGCCCAGGGTCCCACAGCCAGTGTGTTTCAGAGGCAAGACTCAAACCCAGGGCTTTCTGGCTCTACAGTCAGCTGGCTTCCCACCATTCCACACTGCCTCTGTACGTACAGATTAAATACAAAATAAACATAAGGCAGTTGGGAAGGACAATGCTAGTAGTGGAGGGGCTCAGGAAAGGTTTCACGCAAAAGCTGGTAATACCTGAGGAAATAATGTGCATTCCAAGGGTGAGGGGGAGCCCGAGTGCAAAGGTGTGGAGGTGGGACATGGGGCACAGCAGGCGGGCGGCGGAGGGAGAAGGGAATGAGGCTGTGAAGGGAGGCCAGAGAACACACAACAGGAGAGTTTACAGTGAATTGATTTGCTAGTCATCCAGAGGACGGGTTGGAGAAGGGAATAGGGAAAGACTGGAGGCAAGGAAACCAATGAGGAGGCCACTGCTGGAGCTTAGGCAAGAGGGGGGCGAGGCAATAGGGCTGGGAGTACAGAGGAGGGGACAGATGGGACAGGTGTTAGGAAAGTAAAAAAACCAAGAATAACAGCAAGCAGAGAAGTTGGCAGGGAGGGACATGGGGAAGAATGAGGTGTGATTCACACAATGAGTTTAAGATGTTTTTGGCACATCCAGTTTCCTTTTTTTTTTCTGGCTAGGCAATGGGGTTAAGTGACTTGCCCAGGGTCACACAGATAGTGAGTGTTATGTGTCTGAGGCCGGATTTGAACTCAGGGCCTCCTGAATCCAAGACCTGTGCTCTATCCACCGCGCCACCTAGCTGCCCCAGGACATCTCGTTTAGAATGTCCAATGGTCACTTGGTAATGTGGGGCCAGAGGTCAGGAGAAACATGAGGCCTGAAGAGATATATCTGGATATATGTGGACATCATCTGCATAGGAGTGATAGTTAAACCCATGGGAACTGATGAGGTCATCAAGCTAGAGTAGAGAAAGAAAAGAGGGCCCAAGACAGAGACTAGGAGATAGGAATGATGGGTCATTAATGAAGACTTGAGAAGGAGTGATCAGATAGGTAGGGGGACAAAGAAGAGAAAGTGTCCAGGAAGAAGAGTGGTCAGTAATGTCAAATACTACAGAGAGACCATGAAGGATGAAATAGGTAGGATAGATGGAGAGATAGATAGATAGATAGATAGACAGATAGATATGGATGGATAGATGGTTAGAGATAGATAGATGGTAGGTAGACTGATATAGACATATAGAGGGATAGATAGATAAATGGATGATAGGGATGAATGGATAAATGGATATAGACAGACAGTTAGATGGATGATAGAGACAGACAGATGGATAGATATAGATGGAGAGACAGATGGATGGATAGATAAAGACAGAGACAGACAGAGAGATGGATATAGACAGATAGATGGATAGATAGGCTGATAGATGAATAGAAAGGTGAGAGACAGAAACAGATCTATTAATACACATCTCTCTCTCTCTCTCTCTCTCTCTCTCTCTCTCTCTCTCTCTCTCTCTCTCTCTCTCTCTCTCTCTTTCCATTTAGCTTTTCCAAGGGGCCAGTTGCAGGGGGGATGCCATTATACAAAGGGAGGACTAGGGCCAATGGGCAGAAGATCCATTAGAAAAACTGCCTAACCATTGGAGCTGTCTCAGGAAATAGCGCGTTCCCTCCCACTCACTGGAGGCCTGGAGGCAGGCAGACACCATCATTTCTGGTTGTCTGTCATGGCTGGACTCACTGAGAAGGTCATGGGGTTAGATCTGGAAGGGACCTTTGAAGTCACTGAGGTCAACTACATAATTTTCCAGATGAGGAAACTGAGGCCCAGGGGAATTCTATGACTTACCCAAAGTCATGCAGGTAGTAAGTGGCAGAGTCTAGATTTGAACTCAGACCTTCTGACTCCAGTTTCAGGCTCTTTCTGTCACACAAATCTAAACCACAACCTCTGCCTTGGGTGACTAAGTGCCATCCATCCTGGCAGCCCTCCCAAGGGTCAGCCCCTTCAAAAGTGAGTGAAAGAAAAAACCAAGTTAGCAGAGAGGGGAGAACAAAGGCTTGGGCTTAAATCTGGGCTAACACTTACTAGCCATGTGATTCTGGGCACGTGCGCCTCAGTTTCTTCATCTGGAAAATGAGTATAATACTGTTTGTACCATGTGCCAAGCAGCGGGGGTATGAGTGAAGTGAGGGCTATGTGAGGCAAGAAAGATGCTCTGTAACTGTCCCGAGTGCGGGCCTGACTCTCCTGGCAGAGCTCAAAGGCCAGCAGGGTATTCCAGGAAGTTGATTTTAGAGTTGCCCAAAGTATCTTTCACTGGACAAGGAGGTGGGTCAGTGATGCTGCAGGGAAGGCAGCCACGGTCTGCCACAAAGACAGTCTGCCACAGGGAAACCAGGAAGCCCCTCGGCAGGGCTGATGGTGGGTCATGGCAGAGGCATTTATGGAAGGCTACAGGCAGGCCTCTCCTGGGCTCTGAAGGCCCCGAAGGGAGGGTCCATAGATCTAGAATGTTCCCAGGCACTCAAAGGCTGATGGGAACAAGGTCCTCTTTTCCTCTTGGCCTTTGAGGCTGCTGCAGTCCACGGAGGGCTGGGCCTGGAATCAGAAACACCTGAATTAAAATCCAGTCTCACTTAGAGGAGCTGGGTGACCCTGAACAAGTCACTTAACCTCTGTTTTCCTCAGTTTCTTCATCTGGAAAATAGAGGTAATAATAACAGCACCTATCTTCCAGGGTTGCTTCAAGAATCAACTAAGATCATATTTGTAAAGCACTTAGCCTGGTGCCTGGCACAGAACAGGTACTTAATAAATGCCTGCCCCATTCCCGCCCTGCTCCCCAGGGTGTTCGTGAGGCCCAAGGGAGACCCAGAAGCATAAAGAGATAGGTCTGCCTCACCTCCCAGCGCTGGAGGAAGGTGAGCTCTACTTAATGCCCATTGTTACCAGCCCCTCCAAGAAGCCTCTCCCAAGATTCCTCTCACTCCTCATTGTACGTAAAGGGAACATGTGCATCCACCTATGTCAGTGTTGCAAGCCAAGTCCTCTTCCCCGCAGTAAAGCCCCTTGAAGATGGCAGGCTGGTTTTCATTGATTCTGTGTACCCCTAGTGCTGAGCACAGTGGCTTGGCACATGGCATATTCATTCACATGTTTATGAATGAATGAATGAATGAATGAATGAATGAGACCTCCTTTGCTCATCTAGGTTATAGATCTGTCAGGAGAGTCAGATCAGATGCTCTCCCCTCTTCAAAACTGATCCCAGAGCCTTCAGTCACTGAATCTTCCCTTGACCCATCTGCTCTCCTGAGAGAGGGCATCCTTGGCCCTAACCACCTGCTTTCCTAAGCTATTGCCCATGGTGAAGGGTTGGACCAAATCCTGAAACAAAAAATCATCTGCAGAATTCAGAGAACTGTGGGAAGATTTGTGGGAACTGATGCAGGGTCTTATATGAAGGTCCAGGAGCTCAAGAAACACAATGGCTGCAGCAGCTGAAACCTTCCCTATGTGTGTGTTATCACCCTCATTAGAATAGGAGCAAGGATGGGCTGGCTTAACCCTGGTGATTGGCACAGCAAATGCTTCATTCATTCATTCATTCATTCACTCCCCAGCGGTCCCAATTCCCAGCAATACCCAGTTTTTCTTTTGAGTGACTTACGGAGACTTTGTGCAAAGTGATTTTAGTGTGCATAACATTTCCTCTTACAATGACAGAAAACTCTCGCCCCAAGCTGGCCAGGTTCCAAATACAATTTAAAAAGGAGAGGAAAGCATTTTGTCCCAGAGACTGTGTGAGGACAGGCATTTATTAAGTACCTACTCTGAAAAAAGAATCCCAGGAGAAGCTAGAGGCTTATGGGAGGGAGCATCCAGGCTGTGCTCCTGGCATACTCGCTTTGGAGTCACATCTGCCACTTACAAACTGGGTGGCCTTGGGCAAATCACTCAACCAACCTCTCTGGACCTCTTCCTCAGTTTCCCCCTCTGTAAAATAAGGACCTGGATAACCCCGAGGGTCCTTTGTAGCTCTCAACCAGCTCCTGTTACAGAAGAGGCCCCAAGAGGGCTAGCAACAGGGCTTGAGGGCATCTAACCCAGCAGGAGTACATTTCTTGTCTTCAGGTAGTGCCTGAGGTCTGTCTGCCTCTTCCACCATCACCAACTGGCTGAGCTGCCCTAATCTTTACTAACACCTCTCCTGGTCTGTCGATCTTCTGCTCACTTCTGCTTCCACTAAGAACAGATTGCTCACTGCCGTCCCACACAGGACTGGGCAGCTCAAGCACAGAGGGCCCAAGCAGAGTCTTCAAGATCGGCAGCAGATGAGTCCCAGACTGCTCTTCCCCAGCTGCACTACCGTGGCTCACTCCAGATCCCGTCCTTCCACCCCCGTCCACCCTGCAAGGCTAGCCTCTGCGACATTTTGGCTTTGTCTCCCTTCGCTGCTGTCTTCTGTAGGGGAAGTTGGGGGATGTCCACCAGGCCCTGCTTTCATCTGGGGCAGATCGTGGAGCAGTGGGAGGGACTAGAGAGGGCGCTCTCAGAGGGGCTGCAGGGAGAAGTTTCCATCTCTGAGCTCCCAAAGCCCCCAGCTGTCTGGGCAGGGAACAACCTCAACCAGAGGCTGACAACTAGACAGAGAGAGACAGAGAGACAGAAAGACAGACAACTGGAACCCACACCCGGATTTCTCGTCAAATCTCTCCCTTTCCTCTCCCTCCCTTTCCACAGCTGCCTACTCCAAAGTCTCTTTCAGCCCCCAAACTCTAGGAGCCTATGGCTGTATGATTTCTCTTAGAGACCCCTCCCCACCGGAAGAGCTTCTCCCCTCCCCCCAAATAGTGAGGTAATGACATCAGAAGTAGCTAAAATCCTCCAAGGCAGGACCTTCCTTTCCTGGGAAGAGGAATCTTGAGACAAAGAAGGAAAGAGGGAGGGAGAGAGAGAAGTTCTGGTGCAGCTGGACTTCTAGAGGAAGTCCACACACTCACCCACTACCCTCATTTTCCACTGACAACATTTACCAGCTCTCACTTAACCTTCCATTTCTCAAAGATGCTTTTGATTTTCTTTGGTCTAAGCAGGCTCCCTGGTTAAAAAAAAAAAAGTCAGATGAGGATGCCCCATCAGCCACTCAGCTAGATGCCCCGAGAACAGGAGCTGTCCCAGCTCCAACGACCTTCCTACCCATTCACTATACAGACATTACCCAGAAGCACCCCCACACCAGGGACTTCCCTCCACAAACGCCTCTCTGACAGAAGAGCGAGACTGAGGGGAAAAACAGTGATGGAGGCATATGAATGTCTCTAGAGGAAAGCAAACTTCTGTCTCTGAAAAACTACATGAATGGAACAGAGAGAATTGATGGACAGCATTTATAATTTGTTTTTAAAACTAGAAAAATGGACCAATATACCAATGTCAAATAAGCACCAGAAAGCACTTGAAAATTAGAGCAACCAAGAAAATGGGGGGCAACAGACAAATGATAGAAACAAACGAACATGATCAAGAGCGAGGCGAATCAGGTTACCCAAATGCAAAGTCAACAAGGCAAAATCCCAGGAGAGAGAGAGAGAGACAGAGACAGGGAGAGAGACAGAGAGACAGAAAGACAGAAACAGAGGGGGGAGGGAGGAGGGAGGAGGGAGAGACAGAGAAGAGACAGAGAGAGACAGAGAGAGACAGAGAGACGGAAAGACAGAGAGATGGGGGGAGGGAGGAGGGAGGAGGGAGAGACAGAGACAGCGAGACAGAGAAGAAACAGAGAGAAACAGAGAGAGACAGAGAGAGAGAGAGACAGAAAGAGACAGAGGGAGAGAGAGACAGAGAGACAGAAAGACAGAAACAGAGGGGGGAGAGAGGAGGGAGAGACAGAGACAGAGACAGAGACAGAGAGAGAGACAGAGAGAGACAGAAAGAGACAGAGACAGGGAGAGAGACAGAGAGACGGAAAGACAGAAACAGAGGGGAAGGGAGGAGGGAGGAGGGAGAGACAGAGACAGAGAGAAGAGACAGAGAGAGAGAGAGACAGAAAGAGACAGAGACAGGGAGAGAGACAGAGAGAGAGAGAGGTCCAAAGCAATCTCCCAACCCACAGCAGTCACTGCCCCTGGCCTTTTCCTCTTTGCTTTCCCTCCCCCCCAACTTTGGGCCTGGCTTTGGGACTCCACTCTCCCCCTTCTGCACAGCCCACTGGGCCTCTGAAGACTTCTGCCTCTGACCTGGGAACCCTGGATGCTCCTACTTTGGGGCTCCGAGGGAATCACTTGTTCTGTTCCACCTCCAAGTGGTGTAGGGAGGCTGTAAGACCCCCTCTTCTTCCTCACCCGAAAATCAAGACAATGTTGGCCCCTGGGGCACCTCTCTCATTTGCCAAGATCGACCAAGAGTGGATCTATGGTGACCTCTGGTTCTTGCAGCACCTCCTTGTCTCTGGACTTATTGACTTGAACTCTTTGAGGGCAACTTCTCCTCCCAGAACATTTTCCTCATTTTCCTTGACTGAATCCCCTCTTCACTAAGTTAATTCACTATCCAGCCAGAGAAAAGATGCAGCCTCTCTCTGTCCACTGACTTCTTCCCCTCCACTGAAGGAGGGACATACCCATGTCTGCTCTAGACAAAAGAGGGACCAAAAAGCTTCCTCTCAACTCTTACTCTCTTACTCTGTTGTTCCATTTCTCTCCTTCCTTCCTCCTTTCACCCAATTTGGAGAAGGATAGTTAACCTACTAATTAGCAAATCTCACTGCCTCTCCTCAGTCCCCATCTTTCTTGAGGATGACACTAATAACAATAATAATTGTCATCGATAGGGTGCTCTACAAATGCAAAATGCTTTCTGAATTCAGGCCACAGGACAATCAGGTAGGGAAAACAACAGATGAGGAAGCAAAGGCCTGAGCCTTTGCTCAATGAGAATGAAGTGACTTGTCGAAGGTCACACAGATAGAATCTTCTGACTCTAAGGCAACCCCTTGCAATCTATCTCCTGTCCCAAGATCACCAATGACCTCCAAACTGACCAATGTAATGTTCATCTTGGAACTTTTCCAGTTCTCCTCCTACTTCTCTGTCCTTATTCCTCATTCTTGTGTCGCTTCCAACCCCCATTACTGCCCAGCATAGTGCCTTACACAGTACAGGCACTCAAGCAACATTTGATGAATTGAATGGGTGCATGGATGGATGGACTGGATGGCCCTGGTAATGTAGTTAGATTCAGGAGCTCTTGATTTGGGTTCCAACTCTACCAAAGACTCACTCATGTGCCAGGTACAGGAGCATGGCTCATTTCCTTTTCTAGTTTTCTCCAGTACTAGTGGCAGTTGGGTGAATATGGAGGAGTGAGGATGAGGGAAGAGACCCAATGACATCTTTACCAGGACCTCAGATGCCACACATTGTTGCAACCTTGGCCAGAAGGCAATGGAGTCCTTAGGGGCATGTGAGTAGCTGTCAAAAGGTGAATGAGGCTAGACCCCTGGAAGAAGCCTCCAAGGCACATAAAAGAACTATGGCATGTTCTGGGGTTTCTTTGGCAAGGCCATCAATTCATCACCAAGTTATCCTCTCTCATCTTTCCCCAAGACCCCCGGAGCTTCCAATGATCCCAGATATGAAGGCGCATTGCAGGAATGTAGGAGGTGATTCACCACTGGGCCTAGCCCAGGCCACATCATCAGTAAGGGTAGCATGAGCAGAAGGAACTCATTCTCTTTCTCCCTAAATGCTCCCCTCTTCCAACTTTCCCAATTTCAGTCTCCCAGGTCATAACATTATCCTCCAAGCCTCCTCCTCCTTTACTCCACACACCAATCACTTTTAGACACGATGAGTTTAATATGTCTACAGGACATCGAGTTTAAGATATCCAATAGATAGTTGGAAATTCAGAACTGGTCATCATCAGCAGAGAGGTTAGGTCTGTGAGAGTAGATTTGAGAATCATCAAACTCATGGGAGCTGATGAGATCAGGGAGATTAGAAGAGAAGACCTAGGAAAGAGCCTTGGGGGATAGCCATGGTTAGCAGACATGACCAGGCTAAAGATCCAGCAAAAGAAACTAAGGAGCAGGTCAGACAAGTGGGGGAGGTTTGGGTCATGAAAACCTAGAGAGAAGAGGCCATCAGGGAAAAGAGAGTGATCAACAGTGTCAAAGCCTGCAAAAGGTCAAGAAAGATGAGGGGTGAGGAGAGGCCATTGCACTGGGCGTGACTAGGGAGAGAGCGAGTTTAGTGGAATGAGATGGGAAGCCAGACTGCCGGAAAAAAAGAAGAGGGGAGGCGGGACTCGAAGGCACCAGTTATCAAAGAACTTCCTGAGAAGTTTGGCCACAAAAAGGAGGAGACATATGGGACGATAGCTAGTGGGGATGAAAGGCTCAGGTGGAGGATGGGGGAGACATGAACGGGCACGTTTGTAGGCAGTAGAGAAAGAGCCAACAAAGAGGGAGCGACTCAAGATTAGTGAGAGTGAGGGGATGACAGAGGGGCCAGTCTGCTTGAGAGGACACAGTAGAAGGGGATCACTTGTGCATGGAGAGAGGTTGGCTCTTCGTGGGAGACAGGGCTGAAGGAGGAGACGGTGACTGAGGAGAGATGAGAAGAGGGGGCTTTTGGTGAATGGCCTCAATTTTGTCAGTAAGGTCCACAGCAAGAATCTCAGCTGAGAGGACAGGGTGAGGGGGAGGGATGAAAAGGTTTGTAAAAGATACTGTGGTGAGTGGGATCATGAACTGACTGTTGTTCAGGCACGTCTGACTCTCCGTGACCCTGGGGACACAGAGACAAAAACAAAACTCCGCCTGCTCTCAAAGATCCTGGTCTCGAAAATCCGACATGTACATAGGAGTTATTCAGAACTGTAGGATGTGAATGAAATGCCCTTTGGCAGAGGAGGAGCGCAGGAACTGGGCTTCACCAGAAGATGGGCTCCTCACTTCTCCCAAACTTCAGCTTCTCTCCACATGTTCAGTTGGTCTAGACTTCGGAGTGAGTGAAGGGAAGCTCTGAATAGATAAGGTGGGAAATGCCAACTCGGGTGCCTTCAAATACAAAAACAGAAACGCTTTGATTGGATCCAACTGGGATTAAGGGTTGACTGGATTTTACCGAGTAGGAGGTGACAAGGTCAGAATAGCCCAGGGAATGCTCCACTGGCAGAGATTTCAAGAGCTTGGCAGGGGACAACTTTGTGGAGCCTTTTCTTTTCCCCATCACAACTTTTAACCCATTCTTTGCCTGAGCTTTCCTTGAGCTGGCAGCTGGTAATGTAACCTATAGAGTGCTGGCGCAGAAGTCAGGAAGACCTGAATTCAAATCCAGCCTATTATTGGCTGTGTGACCTCTGGCAAATAATTTAACCACTATCTGCCTCAGTTTCCTCAACTGTAAAATAATAACACCTGCCTCATGATGATTGTGTAGATTAAATGAGATATTTGTAAAGCACTTGGTGCCAGATACACAGTAGGTGCTTGGTACATGCTTATTTCCTTCCTGTCTTCCTTTTGTATCTTCAGGTTGTTTGGTGCTGAATCATTTCCCTTTGTATCCTCAGAATTGTGCACGCCTTCCCTCTGCTTTTCTAACAAAAACTCTCAGAAGGAGTGCTCCCCTTCCCCCTCCCACAACGTCTCCAGGATTTCCACACTGTTGATAAGAATCAGAACCAGAATAGAACTTCCCCTGAAGGATGAGGAAATCCAAGAACTTCTAACAGGGATCCATTTCACCAATTCCTCTTCTACTTCCTCCTTCTGGCCAGCACTCCAATGACAAAATCAAACCTGTTTCTCCTTCCATGGGTATTTATTCAAATGCTCTCCACCACTTGGATTCCTAGAGTTCCTCACATGAGAATACCTGATTAATATATAATGCTACTCCATCCCATCCCCTTTATTCTATTTCTTTTGAATAAGCTATATCCATCCAGAGGCAAACTCTAGCCTAGGTTGGATCCCACCAAGTCTCAAGTGATAGATATTTAGGATGTCAACTGTCCATCTTGCTTTTTGCCCAACTTTGTTTGGGTGTTTGTGTCTGAACATTTGAGGTCATGGTTTTTATCACTGGCTCCTTTCTTTATTTGTGTCCTATAGATTTCTAGTGTTTTCACTATTCTTCTCCCTTTTTGGAAAGTTTTGTGGCTGTGCTTTGCTTTGGGATTGTGAACATTTCCAGATCACTCCCACTATGTGTGAGCTCTCTGATAACTAAGAAAACAAGTGAAACTACTAATAGCGACCTCATGTGCAAGCTCAGGCAACGTCCCACATCTGCAGAATTTCCCACCTCTCGGTTTGCTAAATGATCAGAAATCAGTTTTCTTTCCCTCCCACCCACCCCCCACCCTCTTGGGGAAAAAAAAAAAGGAAAAAGGAAAAAGAAATGTCATAAGAAATATGGAGAGTCTAGCAAACCAAATTCCCTCAGTGGCTATATAGATTCACACACACACCACACACACACAGCATACACATGTGCACATACATACATGTGATACATGACACACATGTGCATACATGACACGTGTGTGCACTGTGGCACATGCATGTGCGGGAGACATACATGAATGCACACAGTACACACATGCGCATGCAGGCATGCATGTACACATGCACATGTGTGCACACAGATGCCTCATTTGGCCCCCTATAGCTATAAGCTCTTTTTTTAGAATATTAATGTTATTGTCCCACTTGTCCTGCTCACAGCATCTGCTGGGCCTTCTCCTACACTGTATGGTGTCATCCTTTTTCAGTTTAAATCTATTTTGATTAGATTTGCAAGGTACCTGGCAAATGTGTTCTTCCCAGCTTAAGGTCCCAGCCAAAATCCCCCTTAATGCTAAAAAGATGTTTTAAACATCACAGATGAGTGAGGACATTATAAACATGAGCAGATTGGCATAAGTCTCAAAGGGCCACCATGGCCTCCATTTGTTAATCAAGTAATAAAAAAGAATGCTAATTAAAATTGTCCTTAAGGAAAATGTTTCAACCTCATAGCATTTGGTTAGGACAAAAGCAAAGAATGTCTCCTCAAAGCCAACGGGATGAACTAGCATCAGAACTGACGTTGCTCCAGGAGATACTTTCCAGGCCTGGCTACTGAGAGCTTCACAATAAACCTGGGAAGTAGCTTCCACGGGTATTATTATTATCCCCATTTTGCAGAGACTGGAAAATGGTGAGTGCCTCACTCTGGCGACACAGCTAGGAAGGGTCGGAAGTGGGATTTGAACACAGGTCTTTGTGACTTGAAACCCAGCCCTGTATCTGCTATGACACACTAAGGCGGCCGGGGTTGGGGGGGGTTCTGTGTCCTTGAATGTTGTCCTGCTTGTACAACCTTCCGGATGCTGCCGGCCCTCATCCAGATGGCTTCACAGGCCCTTCCAGTTTCTGCATCATGTCCCTGCTAACACACTGAGCCCCAGGCTGGCCACATAAGCCCTGTGAGGCCTGGCCAACTTGCACTTGTCTGAAGTCAGTCCTGCCCACAGCAAAGCCCACCGTCACATCATACACTGAACTTCTAAGACAAGGCTGATGTGAAAGGATCCTGAAGAATCACTCCATGTCCTCGAGACTGCTCATCCCCCAGCCCGAGGCTTGGGTTCACTTCTGGACCTTAAGAGGGACACTGGTGGCAGGAGAGTATCTAGAGGAGGCAGCCAGGAGGGTGAAGGCCCTGGAATCCATGTCACAGGAGGCTATAGAACTGGAAGGGACCTCGAAGGCCATCAAATCCCCATACACACACACATACACACACACACACACACACATACACACATTTGACAGGGGAAGAAACTGAGGCAGCCTAGAGAAAAAGGGGCTTGACCAGATTTCTACACCCAGTGTCCGCAACTGAAGACCTGAACCCAGGCCCTGCCACTCTCAATCCAACAGTGTCTCTGCCGCATCACACTGCCTCACATGTGGAGCCAGATAAATGTTTGTTAAATGTTGAAAATTAGGATTGTTCAGAGGACCTGGGGGCCTTTAGCCTGGAGAAGAGCAGGCTCAGCTGGGGGCCCTGATGGCTAGCTCCAAGTACCCCAAAGGGCAGTCCTGTGGTTGAGGGCTTAGGCACCAGAGGGCAGAATCAGGGGCAGCCAAGGAGGTGAAGCGACCAGAGGGCAGACTTAGGGGGTATGTTGGGGCAAGCTGCTCTCAGGGACCCCCATGCCAGAGTGGAAGGGGCCAGGTCACGTGTGCTGGGGGTGGGGGTGGGGAGGGGGTGGAGGAGAGAAGGCTTGAGATCCACTGTGTCAACATGGGGATTCTCACATGGGGCCTGGGTAGCTGGGGGAGCAGGCCTCTGAGGCCTCTGAAAGCTCTGACCTCAGGCAGCCTCTGCCTTCATTCTGGTCACTGCTATCTGCTAAGGGGCTGTCTTCCTGGACCACACCCTACGTGCCATGTGTCAGGAGTCCCCCAGATTGGCGCCAGCTCCTAAGGAAACGCTTCCTTCTTTGTGCCCCCTCATCTAAGGCCCAGAGGATCCTCAGAGTAGAGGGTCATTATAACATCATCCTCTCATAAGACTCTCTGAATGTAAGAGCTAGCCAGGACCTCAGCAGACACCAAAGGGATCCCCATCAGGACATCCCGGACAAGTGGCTGTCCGGTGTCTCCCACCTTCCTAGGCGCCCTGCCTTATGCCTGGCTGGCATATCTGTCCTAACCTCCAGACTCAATCCGCCTGTCCTGGCTCCTGGTTCTGCCCTTCCCGTACCTGAAGCCGCTCCTCACATGCATAGCAAACCTAACTGAGGAAGCCCAAGGTACAGCTCTTTCCATGTGGGCTTGGTTAGAGCCCTCTGACATTTTGCCTTCTGTTCCCCTTAGTGTTGGAGATAAAAATATCTCCCAATAGCCTCCTTATAAAGCTCTTATGAAATTGGATCCCTAACCTTTATCCTCCTTCATGTATCTAGGGAGGGGAGGGATGGGGAGGGAAGGGGAGGGGAGGGATGGGGAGGGGAGGAGAAGGGAGGAGAAGGGAGGGATGTGGGGAGTGGAGGGGAAGAGAGGAAAGAGGAGAGGAGGAGAAGGAAGGGAAGGGGAGGGGGGAGGATGAAAAAAGTGGGATCTTACAGCATTGCAGGGCTCCACCAGATGCTCACAGCTATTTGCAGGGTCACTTGCAACTGAAATATATTCTCACTGTCCAGTGTGAAGGCATCTTTGAAGGCCAATAGCATTTGCATACCAGGACTGTTCTTCCCACTGAAAAACTTCACTTAGACCCCCACTCCAGCTTCCCTGCCAGGAATAACTTGGTGGAGGCCAACTGGTCCGGCTGAGCCCTGCTTCTCCCTAATGGGTGGGGTTTCATATCAAATTCTGGCTGACAGGGTCCCGCCAGAAGTGAAGGGGCCAGAGCAGGGCTCCAAACCCTTACACAGGGGCAAAGCTGGCAAGGGAATGCCAGCTGGTCCCATGAGCCTTCGGGAAATCATATCTGACTGCCATTGTCCAGGCACAGCTGCCATAGGTATTGAGCCTTTCAATCTCAAGAGATTTCAAAAGTGTTAATCACTCACCTCCCCAATGAGCAATGAAAGTTTGAACCTCCTCATCTTACTGGTGGGAATACTGAGGCCTTTCTGAGAGGGCAGGTCCCATGTGTCACTAAGGGCCTCACAGAGAAGAGCAGAAACTGGTCAGATTTTACAAAGTCCTTTCCTCTTAACACCCTGTGACAGATGAGGAAACTGAGGCTTGCCCAGTGGTCACAGGATTACAGCTGGAGGGGCCAAGGCCACACAGATAGTAAGGAGCAGAACCAGAATTCAAATCCAAGTCCTCCGACTCCAAAGCCGGTCTTCTTTCTGCTATCCCACATTCGAGGTCTCCCCTGTGGCTAGGACAGTGTCAGGGGGCTGATGTTCAGAACAGGCTGAAATGTGTTGAGGAATTATGGACAACAAAAAAGGGTCAGTTTGCTCAGGAAGACCAAGGAAAGGCAGGGATGAAGGGAAGGGAAAGTTGATGGAGATTTCACAGCACTCTGACCAAACCACACTGTGAGCTTTGCTTGGAAAGGACAGAACAAAACCAGATTAGTGCCAAGAGAAGAGCCCCACCCAGCAGCCCCCAACGACTGCTGGGCTGCTGGCAATGACCTGTTGGGGGAGAGAGAAGGGAACAGAAAACATCATCCACATCGAAAAGATAGACCTCTCTATGGGGAAGGAACTTAGCTAATCTATAATAAATTTCCTAATAATCAACCAGAAAAACATATAAAATCTAATGGAACAGAAAAGGAATAGTCATGGGACCACAGATTCACAGCTAGAAGGGACCATAGGGACTCTCAAGTCCTCCCTCTTTTTATCAATGAGGAAACTGAGTCACAGAGAGGTTCCGTGACTTCTTCAGGTCCCAGAGCAGGATGCGGAGCCAGGTCTTCTGGGCTTTCCACTATCCCGCCTGTCATATTCTCTCTTGTCCAAAACTGCACAGTCTTCCTCCCTTTTTTCTATGCACACTGTCACATCCTCTGTTTTCTCAGTCAAGGAGAATGACCTTTGGACAGGAAAGAACTGAACAAAAATCACGACTAAAGAACTAATGGCCAAGGTAATTGAGGAGAAAGTTCCAAGAACCTCTCGCTGCCCTCAACGCCCAAAGGAACCACATCTTTGTCACCGGATGATAGAAGGGCCTCCAGAGGCCTGAAGGAGGACCAGCATGATTCAACTTGTCATCAAAGGAAAGAAAATCGAGTCTGTGGACTTGAGGCCAGGGAGCCTGACTTGAATTCCTAAGAATATTCTAGAATAGATGGTTCTAGAATACATTGGGAACCCTCTAGAAAAGGAAGCAGGGATCCCAAAGGGCCACTCTGGATTCCTCAATAACAAGTCAGGTCCAAAAACTGCTGGAAAAAAGTATGGCAGAAACTAGGCATAGATCAACATCTCATGCTGTATATCAAAATAAAGTCAAAATGGGTTCATGACTTAGATATAAAGGATGATATTGTAAGCAAACTGGCAGAGCAAGGAATAGTTTACCTGTCAGATCTATGGAGAACAGAAGAATTTATGACCAAACAAGAGATAGAGAGCATTACAAAATGCAAAATGAATAATTTTGATTATATTAAAAAGGTTTTGCACAAACAAAGCCAATGCAACCAAGATTAGAAGGGAAGCAGAAAGCTGGGAAACAATTTTTAAAGTCAGTGTCTCTGACAAAAGCCTCATTTCTCAAATATATAGAGAGCTGAGTCAAATTTATAAGACTACAAGTCATTTCCCAATTGATAAATGGTCAAAGGATATGAACAGGCAGTTTTCAGATGAAGAAATTAAAGCTATCTATAGTCATATGAAAAAGTGCTCTAAATCACTATTGATTAGAGAAATGCAAATTAAAACAACTCTGAGGTACCACATCACACATATCAGATTGGCTAATATGACAAAACAGGAAAATGATAAATGTTGGAGAAGATGTGGGAAAATTGGAACACTAATGCATTGTTGGTGGAGTTGCGAACTGATCCAACCATTCTGGAGAGCAATTTGGAGCTATGCCCAAAGGGCTATAAAACTGCGCATACCCTTTAATCCAGGGAATACCACTACTAGGTCTGTATCCCGACGAGATTATAAAAAAGAGAAAAGGACCCACACATACAAAAATATTTATAGCAGCTCTTTTTGTGGTGGCCAAGAATTGGAAATTGAGAGGATGCCATCCATTGGGGGAATGGCCAAACAAGTTGTGGTATATGAATGTAATGGAATACTATGGTGCTATAAGAAATGATGAGCAGGCGGACTTCAGAAAAACCTGGAAAGACTTGTATGGACTGATGCTGAGTGAAGTGAGCAGAACCAGGAGAACGTTGTACACAGTAACAGCCACATTGTGTGATGAGTGACCTTGATAGACTTATTTCTTCTTAGCAATGCAAGGATCTAAGACAACTCCAAAAGACTCGTGATGGAAAATGCTATCTACATCCAGAGAAAGAACTATGGAGTCTGAACACAGATCGAAGCACAGTATTTTCTCTTTTTTTCCCTTTTTCATGTTTCTTCCCTTTTGTTCTCATTCTTCTTTCACAACATGACTAATGTGGAAATACGTTTAATATGATTGTAAGTATTGTCAGATTATCGTACCTATCTCAGACTGCTTGCCATCTTGGGGAGAGGAAAGGGAAGGGAGGAAGAAAAAATTGAAACTCAAAATCTTATAAAAGTGAATGCTGAAAACCATTTTTACATGTAATTGGAAAAAATAAAATACTATTAAGTGGGGAAAATTTTAAAAGAATTTGTAAAAAGAACAGATCAGGTCAAGCTATCCTCACTTCCATTTTGGACAGGGTTGTGAGCCCAGCAGATGAGACGAATGCCATGGATACAGTTGACCTAGATTTCAGCAAAGCTTTTGATGCTGTGTCTCTCAGTATTCTTGTGGATGAGATGGAATGATATGAACTAGAAGGAGGCAGTAAATGGCCCAGAGGTCTCCTGTGGAGCTGGACCAGGCTCTGGGCTGTTTTGTATTTGTCTCCACGACTTGGATAAAGTCACTGATGGTCTGCTCACCAAATGTGCAAAGGGCACCCAGCCAGAAGAAATAGCTGACACACAAGAGGACAAAGCCAAGATCTAGAAACATCTCAACAGGACAGAGCACAGGTTGAACAGAATAAGACTCAATTCAATTAGTATAAATGTAAAGTCTTACACTTGGGTTCAGGAAATCACCTCCACAAACACAAGATGGAAGAAGCCAGTGAGGCAGCCTTGATGGGAATCAGCATGAGGATGTGGCAGAGCTTCCTGACCTAAGGGGGTGATGGTCCCTTGGCCCTCTGCCTCGGTCACAGCACACTGGAAGCATCACGTTCAGGCCTGGCTAGCCGACTCTTTGAGAGGACACTGCTAAGCGGGAGGTCCTCTAGAGCAAAGCAAGCAGGAGGTGGAAGAACCTTGAGACTATGGCACTAGAAGGGAGACAGAAGAACTTGAGGCCCATTAGCCGCCCTCGTGGTGGTCTCCATGTCTTTGAAGGAGCGTCACTGAGAGGAGGGGTTAGACACGTGACCTCCCTGACAACTCCAGCCTTTTATGAGCAGCCTTGGGCTGCCTGGGAGCTGATGGCTTCCCTGGCCTTGGAGATCAGATTTGCTCCCTTCCCAGTGTATAATTTACGATTTTTGTGAGGCTGAGAGAACAATGTCACAGAACAGGGAAGGGTTCGAGAGCACAGGTGGGATCTCTGAGGTGATGCTTCCACATCTCAGGTGTAATCATAGCAGGCGAGCTACAGTAGGCTGCTGGAGTAGAAAAGGTTGAAGACTTATATGGCCTGGTTTCTAAAGAGAGGTCATTCCCATGAAGAGTGAAGCCTGGAGGATGATGGCAGGGGAGGGGCTGGAGAAGAAGGATCCAAGGGTTAAAACTTTGGCATGAAGAAAATCAGTGCAACTGGGACAAAAAGGGAGCAGCTACAGGGCACTGCAGCCAGGAGTCAGGATAACCCAAGTTCAAATCCAGTCTCCCATACATATTTGCTGTATAACCCTGGGCAAGTCACATCACTCTGGTTGCCTCAGTTTCCTCATTTGTAAAATGAGCTGGAGAAGGAAATGGCAAAATGTCTCTGCCCAGAAAACCCCCAATGGGGTCATGAAGAGTCAGGACTGAAAATGACTCCAAGGATAAAAAGGAGAGCTGTCCATTGGCGGGAATCTTTGAGTGGCTAGTAGACTTAAAAAATCTATAAAATCAAGAGTAGCTACCCAACCCAGAATAAGCTCTGCTCACAAGCAGTAAGAGAAATACAAAGCAAAACAACCCTGAGCTTTGGCTACACATCCAGGAAATAGATAAAGATGACAAGCGATGGGAGTGGTCAATGTTGAGAGGGTTGCAGGATGCCCATGGTGGGGCTGCAAACTGGTCTAATCATTGGGGAAAGTACTTTGTAGTGTTGGTAAGAAGGTAATTTGAAAAAGGATAGGAAGCAATCCAGCCTCATACACTTACTAGTTGTGTGACCCTGGCCAAGTCACTTCATCCTTGATTGCCTCAAAAAAAAAAAAAGGATAGGAAGAAAAGAAGGAATTGTCAAGTCTTCACCACCTCAGGAAACACTAACAACAAGGGAAGGGCACATCATGGCGGCTCTGAGCTTTCAGCAAAGGGAACAAATGCTGGAGGGGATGGGGAAGGCTAGACACATTGGTGCATTGTTGGTGGAACGGTGATTCAGTAAACCACTTCGGAAAGCCACGTGGAATTATGCAAATGAGGTGACTAAAACGCCCGTCCCCTTTGACCCAGACTCCATCACAGGGCTGGTACATGGAGGAAGCCACTGCTTACAAGAAAGTCCTCATACACCCCCAAAATATTTATAGCAGCACTTTTTGTGATGTATGGGGGGAGATCGGCAGCGGATCGGACCTCAAAGTCAGGCAGACGGGTCCTCTGGGGAGCCGCGCGTTAAACATCGCAAACCCTGAGGACCAACGGGTCCCGCCCCCGCCCCCGCCCCCGGCGCTTCGGGCCCCGCTCCTCGTGCAGCGCGCATGCGCCCGTACCCGCGCACGCGCACAATGGTGGCTGAAGTGAAAAGCCCTCAGACCTGACTAAACGATGCCAGAGTGTCAGGCCCGGCGGCCAGCGTGAGCTCTGAGCGCCCCCCGGAGGAGAGAAAGGAAAATGAGCCGACAAGGCCCACGCCGGACGGGGCACCGCCCTTCTTCATCCTCCCCTCCCCCCACCTCCCCACCTCGTTTTTAGAAGCTTCTTTCTTTTGTTTTGTTTTGTTTTGTTTTTAGCAAAAATGAGTGTTGTTCTTTGTCAAAGACTTTTCCTGCATCTGTTGGGACAAGCATGGGATCTGAGATTTTTTTTTTTTACTTTGTAACAGGATGAATTATATTGATTTTTTTCCCCTAATATGAACCATCCTTTCATGGCTAGTATAAATAATGAATGATTTCTTGGATAAATCTCTATAGTTTGACATAATTTTGTTTAAAATTTTTGAATCAACGTTCATTAATGATATTGGTCTATAGTTCTGTGTTTTCTCATTCCTGTTTTACGTATTAAAAGACTCTGTCTCATCCAAAGCACTGTGTTGCTTTCTTTCTCAGTTTTTGAGAACAATTCATTCGGTATGGGTACAAACTGCTGTTTAAGAGTATCTCCTCTTTTGCACTCATTTTAGGTTTATTTGTTTGCTTTACAATTTGTTAATTCCATATTCAGTTTATTAATCCTTTTTTTTTCTATTTTGTTAATATATGTTTTCAGGAATATGATGTTCCCCTGAGAAATGCTTTAGAAGCATTGTTTTTTCAATGTGTTATTGTTTAAACATTTTAAATTATTTTTAACACTTTCTTTTTAAATTTTCAGTTCCAAATTCCCTCCCTCCCCTCCCACCTACTGAGAAGACAAGCAATACATCAATTATACGTGTGAAATCATGCAAAACATCTTTCCATATTAGCCATATTTTTTCTAAAAAGCAAGGAAAATAAAGTAAAAAAATTATATTGTGATTTGCACTCTTTTTTGTTCTCTCTTTTTTCATCATGAGTCCTTTGGAACTGTCTTGGATCATTGTGGTGATCAGAGTAGCCATCTTTCACAGGTGATCATGATTACAACATTGCTGTTACTGTACACATATGATCTCCCAGGTCACGGAGCATCAGTTCATAAAGGCCTCCCCATATCTTTTCTGAAACCATCCCTTCATCATTTATTATAGTACAGTAGTATTCCATTACAATGATAAACCACAGCTTGTTCAGTCATTCCCCAATAGATGAGCATCCCCTCAATTTCCAATTCCTTGCCACCACAATACATGGGATGTTCAGAGAGGACTAGCTGGGCAGACAGATAGCAGATTTCATGTTCAGATATTTGGAGAATATTGCGGGCCCTCGCTTGGACTAATTTCAGATTCAGCCTTTAAGAGAGAGGGATTTCATGGTGTCTCCAGTAGAAGGCCTTGTACAGACATTGTACTCCCTCTTGGAGTGATTAATACACGTGGATACCCACTGTCTTTCTGGAGGTTTAGGGAAGTAGCTCTCAGGTGTCGTACGTATGTATAATGTGCCCTACAGATGTAATGTGTACAATGCATGGTATGGTATATCCAGCATGTCATGTGAATATCTGATATATTGAATTATGAAATATTGGGGGGGGATGCTACAAGAAGGAGGAAGATGAAGTGAAAAAGAGACACTTTGCAAAGAATAATGCTAGATAATCACACCTTGTATCCAACATGTTCTGTTATATACCTGGAAACTTCAATCAGATTCTTGTCAGGGTCTCAGAAGTACACTGATTCGATTGGCCCCAGAGCTCCAGTTCTGGTCACTGGGCCTTCTTCAATAGGGATGCTGCAGTTCTATTACAAGGAGAGGAGGTGAGTCATTCTCATGGATCAGTTCCAAACTAGATAACATCAGAAAGAGTTGTATCTCAGGGAATACATTTAGAAGCACAGACAGTTTCTCAAAAGTCCCTCAAAGTCAATTAGTTTCACACCTTCATGTTACAGAATTTCTAAAAGGACCTCAAATACCATCCATCGGATCTAGCTCTAAGTGGAACAAGAATCTTGCCTACACTGCAATATGCCCCCAGAATGTCTCCAAATAGCCCTCCTTTCCCCTCCCAAAGAGCCATCCCATAGAACAAAGAGAAAAAGAAAAAGAAAAAACTGATCATATCATACGTAGGTCTGTACCCCACCTGAGGACCTCCCAACTCTGCACAAGGGTGGGTAAAAGTGTCATCTCAGATCTCTCCTTTCAAGCCAAGATTGTTCTTTGTAATTTTGTGTGTGCGGTTCTTCTCATCCACATTGTTGTACTTACTGTGTATGTTATTTTCTGGGCTCTGCTTCTTTCCCTCTGCATCAGTTCATGTAAGTCTCCTCATGCTTCTCTGTGTTCCTCACCCACATCATTTCTTATAGCATAGTCTTCTTCCATGACATCACCCCCATTTGTTTAGCCATTCCCCAGTTGATGGGCATCAACTTTGTTTCTAGTTCTAGACTCTCACAAAAAGTGTTGCTATCAATATTTTGGTGTAATTAGGGACTTTCTTCTTATCAATGGCCTCTTTAGGGTTATAAACTTAGGGCAGCTGGGTGGTGTCATGGTAGAGTGCTAGCCTTGGAGTAAAGAAGACCTGAGTTCAAATCATGCCTTAGACATTAGCTGTGTGGCCCTGGGCAAATCATTTAACCTCTCAGCCTCAGTTTCTTCATCTGTAAAATGGGGATAACAGCACCTACCTCCCAGGATTGTTATGAGGATCAAATGAGATGACATTTATAAAGCACTTTGCAAATTTTATATAAATGCTAGCTATAGATAGTTTTATACAAATCTATATAAATGCTAGCTAGTAGCAGTGGCAGGAGTGGAATCTCTGGATCAAAGATTGTGGACATTTTAGCCACTTTATTGCTTCACCGACAGCGTATTAGTGTCTCTTCATTCCACAATGCCTCAAATAGAGTGTTTTAGGGCTGTTTTGATTTGTATTGTTCTTTGTGTTTATACTTTGGAGCATTCTTTTATATGGTTGTTAATAGATGGCAATTCTTCTTTTAAAAAAAGATTCCTATCCTTTGATAATTTATCTACTGGCAAGTGGATTTTGATTATATACATGTGTATACCTGAGTTCAGATCCAACCTCAGACACTTACTAGTTGTGTAACCCTGGGCAAGTCACTTAACTTCTGTTACTCTCCACTAGAGAAAGAAATGCCAAACCTCTCTAGCATCTTCACCAAGAAAGCCCTATGGACAGTACTGTATATAGTCCATGAGGTCCCAACAAGTCAGACATGACTGAACGACTGAACAACAACAAAGAGGGGTGTGTGTGTGTGTGTGTGTGTGTGTGTGTGTGTGTGTGTGTGTGTATGTGTGTGTGTGTTGGATACCAAACCTTCATCAGAGAAATTTGACACAAAGATTTTTTTCCCGTTTGACTACTTTCTTTCGTGTCCTGGATGCATTAACGTTGTCTGTGCAGAAGCTTTTCAGTTTCACATAATCATTTATCTATTTTATCTTTTGTAATTACTTCTAGTTTGGCCAAGAAAACATTTCCCACCAATGGCTGTATAAGGCAAATGACCTGTTTCTCTTCTAATTTTTTTGTGGTATGATGGTTAAGACTAAGTTCATGTATCCATTTATAACTTATTGTGGACTGTGGTGTAAGATGCTGGTCTAAGCCTAATTTATGCCAGACTGATTTCCAGTTTTCCCAATAGTTTTTTTTTTCTTTTATCAAATAAGGAGTTCTTTCCTAGATAATTTATGTTTTCCGATTTATCAAACACTAGGTTATTGAGTTCCATTGTTTCTTATTCTCCATTGTCTAGTCTGTTCCATTGATCTAGTCTCTATTTTTAACCAATACCAAATGTTTTTGATGTTCTGTTTTTAACACAGTCTGATGTCTACAAGTGGTATTCCTCTTTTATTCCTACCTCTTTTCATTATTTCCTTTGATATTCGAGATCTTTTGTTCTTCACCTTATTTTTCTTTTTCATTACCAAGTGCTACAAAGTATCCCTTTGATAATTTCATTGGCATAACATTAAAACTGTAAATTAACTGATGGTGGTGTCATTTTTATTATTTTGGCACAGCCCAGCTATGAGCACTGAATATTCCACCAACTATTTAAATTATTCTTTATTTTTTCAGGGAGCATTTTATAATTAAATCTATATAAGTATTTTGTATATTTGTGTCCAAATATCTTATCCATTCTATAGTTATTTGGAATGTTATTTCCCTTTCTACCATTGCCACTTGCATTTTATTAGTATCATATAGAAATGCAGTTGATTTTTGAGGGCTGATTTGAAACTGATGACTTTGTTGCAGCTACTAATTGTTTCAATTGGTATTTTGTTCATTCCTTGGGATTTTCTAAGTAAACCATTATGTCATCAGCAAACAGGGATTTTTGTTAATTTCCTCTTTATGCCTTTAATCTATTTCTCTTGTCTTATTTCTATTAATAGCGTTTCTAGAAATGTATCCAGTAATAGTGAGGAAGGCGGGTCTCCTTGCTTGCGCCTGCATTTATTAAGAACGCTTCTAGTATGGTCTTTGCTGTTGGTTTTAGATAGCTACTTTTCATGATATCAAAGAGGTCGCTCTATGCTTACACTTTGTAGAGCTTTTCACATAATGGAATGTTATATTTTATTCAAGGCTTTTTCAGTGATGAGGAACCCATTACCTCTGGAGACAGTCCACTGCACTTTTGTATTCCAAATCAATTAGGAGGAATCATGTTGATCCTAAGTATGCTATTTCATATTCTTTCCTTTAGAATCTTCAATATGTCAGTCACTACTTACTTAGCCTGTCATTCAAGGCTCTCCTCAATAATGCATAAAGTATTTGAGTAATTTTAATGTTGTTGAATAACCAGGGCTTCTTTTGGAAATTAATCAAGCAACAAGCATTTATTAAGCATTTAGCATATGACAGGCACTATGCTAAAAGCTAAGAGTACAAAGCAAGGTAAAGTTAGCATTCAGAATTGTTCTTTAGGGGCAACTAGGTGTTGCAGTGCATAGAGCACCAGCCCTGGAGTCGGGAGGACCTGAGTTCAAATCTGGCCTCAGACACATAACACTCACTAGCTGTGTGACCCTGGGGAAGTCACTTAACCGCAATTGCCTCACCAAAAAAAAAAAGCCAGAATTGTTCTTCAGCTCTTCTGAATCTTTTCAAAGCAAGATGGAGCACAGGGATTAGATTAAAAGGTGATCTATATAGAGAGATAAGGGCCCTGGGTCCCTTCTGGGACCATTCCCAGCCTGGATTCCTCCTTTCCCTACTCCCTTCTCTGTCTTTACCCCCGTATCTGGTTGGAGTCCCTTCTTCTCTTTTATACAAACCAGTTTGTCAGAGATGAGGTAACAATGCCCTAAATCTAGGTCTTAATCCAGATGGACATTCCTCTGGCCATCTCTGCTATCTCACCTACCTTTAGATGTTCCACCACCTCTTGGAGAGGGCGGTCCGTAATCAGGAAGACATCTATGGATCCTGGCACAGGGTTGTGGGCTTTGGGTTCAAATTCCTTCCCAACCTCGTGAAGATTAAATTTCTGATTCCCAAAGCACAAGGCTTTCCGGTTTCCCTGTCTGTGTCAGAGTCAAGAATAAGGATGGAAGAAAAAGCGATAATGCAAGAGGAAAGATCCCCGGGGGCAAAACAGCAAAGGTCTCTCCAGGCCCAGGTGCTACACAGGCCTGCCACACTTTCCCTCCATGGTACCTATCACCAGCTCTCCACTCCCATCTCCCTGCCTTTTGGGACATTTTCCAGGCCCACTCCTTCTGTAGACTCTAGTTCACCAGGGTCCATCTTCTTCAGACCCAGAGGTCTCTGGGCAGTCTCAGCCAGAAGGGTATAGAGACACTGACTCCCCGTGTCCCAGGCAAGAGTGCTTAGGCTCCCTCCTCCCCTGACCCTCCACTGATCAGGGTGAAACCCTGAAAGATGCTGCCAGCCCTCCCAGAGTAGCCAGGCCCAAGCGGAGCAAGAGAATTTCCAGTAGTCCTTGCCTCACCTCAGCAGAGGGTGACAGGGTCTCTTATATCACCTCTCATTCATTCCCCAGCCAGGTGTCAAATGCTGTGAGTCCCAATCCTTCAGCTAAAGACAAAAGACAGAACTTCCTAGAGAAGGGTCAGTGTGGGCGTGATTGCCCAAGACAGTACTAAGAATGAGGGTGAAGAACAGGGCAGAGAGAGAAGTGGGTGATGGGGAGGCCAAGGGTCTGCCCATCTTTGTGAGGGGCTGAGGTGGGGCACAGAAGAATGTCGTGGCAATGATGGGAAGTTAGAGGGTCTCCAATTCACCCACCTGCAAACGCCCTCCAGCACGGCATTAAGAGAGGGACCTCAGAACTGTTCAGGCCTAAACTATCCAGGTTACAAAACTGACGGGGAAGTCCCATTGAGTCAGACCCCCAGAGCTTTTTCAGACAAACTGCCATCTAACCCTGCCCCCCCCGTCTTATACTTAGGAAGTTGACTTTTTAGCCCAAGTGTAAAATGTTACATCTATCCCTGTTGAATATCATCTATTATTTGAACATTTATTTGAGCATTTGGGATTTGATGAGTAAAGGCAGCAGCTTCACTCTCACTTGAGCTGTTGGTCATGTTTGTAAAAGTTGTAGGGGCTCAGTCCTTCAGCATTTGCCAAGTTGCACGTACACACTGCCTGATTAACAAAGTAGTTTTGCCATGCCACATTCCTCCCACCAAACCTACACAGTAGATAATGAGTATTATTGTCCCCTGTAGGAGGGACTAGATCTGCTGGCCTCCATGTGTGGGGCAAAGAGCAGCTGTCATTGAATCTGGAGTAGACTAGAATGGCTGAGACTGTTGCCCAGTGACAGAGGAGACTGAGATCCTGAAGTTGGGAAATGCATCCAGAGAGCATCTCGAGGGCTGAGACTAAGGAGGGCTAGCCTGGCACCCACTCTACGATCCTGAGAGGAGTCCTGGATACGCACGCACACACACACACACACACACACACACACACACACACACACACACACGCTTCTTTCTTGCCACAGGCCAAAGATCTGGTATGTTAAATGGGAGGAGGTTTATGAGATAACTATAGGTGGATGGCTCCGTATAGGAGCACGAGACCCATTTCCTTTCCCGTGTAACACGCGCATTTAGGGTTAGGGTTCGGGTAAGTAGTCAGAAGTGTTGTGACCTGAGAGAGGACGGTACAGACACAAAAGCCCAAGAACTCTGCATGGACCAGCCATCGTACTTTTATTTCTATTTCACCCCCTTGATTAAATTCCAAACCTGGCCAGTGCCAAAGCCACAGTGTCAGCTGTGGTAAACCGAGCGCCCTCTTGTGACCAATGGAGATGATGTAGCCTATTCAGAAAGCCTGGTAGCTCACGTGGACACTCCGTGCTTTCTCACTAATAACAGTCATAACAGCAAATATTTATGTAGCACCTACTACATGCCAGGCATAGCGCTCACATTATAGGCCGTGCCAGGTTTCGAGGCTCATCGACAAAGAGCTGGCCTCCATTCAGTAACTGATGAAGTACTAAGGCCCCCAGTGAAATACCACAGCCTCCTGCGGTACTGAACAGCCAATGAACACGTGGAATGAGGGTGATTTTGCATAAAAGGATGTAGTTTCTTCAATACTCTTCATGGTCATTACCAGGTGGTCTATTCCATGGATGAGACAGGAGGACAGCACCTTACTACAACCACTTCGAGACTGAAAAAAGAGGAAAGAGATTCCATCCATCTTTGTTGACTCTCTATCCTGCTCCCACTCTCCTTCCCCACCCCTGTTCACGTGTTCTATATATGGTCTTTCTAAACATTTTAATTCTCAGGAAGTAAACAACATAGTCACTCCTGGGCTTCTTTTCTCTTTCTTACTAGCCCGGCTTTCTCTCAGTTCTTCCATTTCTCTCCTCCTTCTTTGTTCTCTTCCCTTCTTCTCTGCCCCCCCCATCTCTTGACTCTCTCCCTCCATTTCAATCTCCTGAGCAATGAAGGTGAGGGAAAATGCCAAGATAGAAACAGGAAAGCACCAGGGTCCCTGAGGAATTCAAAGAAAGAGAACAAGGGAAGATCAAAGGGCTAAGTGCATAGATTACAAAAATGCCAGAAAGCCACAGGAGGGAAAAGGTTATTTAAATGTCAATGTTTTCCAGACCATTTCCTTCCCAAAGGCTGTCTCGTGCCCTGCCAACAGATGGTTCTGTTGTCTCTTGCTTGTGACTTTCTGGTGAAGGCAAAAGCGAAGTGGATCTGTCCCTTCTGCCCTGCTGTTGTGCTCCCTGGAGAGAGGAGTCTCAGCTTGGCCTCTTTCTGCCCCAGCTAGGCAATGACCTTTCTCCCAGCCAGGATTACTGAGGAGTAGCTCTGTCCAATGCTAGCTCTGGCTCTGGTCAAGCCAGCCCCTGCCTGCAGGGGCTAGAGTCCACAGGTAGGAGGAGGAGCCTTTTGTACTACTAGCTTTTCACCGCAATTCCATCAGGGTACAGGCTTTCAGCAGGCACAGCCCTGAGGCTCTACTCAGGCCTAGCTCAGCCAAGTCAGTTCCAGAGGTCAGAGTCCAGGTAAGGAGGAATCTCAGGCCACCAGCTCCCACCTCCTTCTTCTGATTCAAAGACTGAGAGGGCGGTAACTTAATAAGGAAAGGATGTGGAACTTGTAACACTTGAACACTGATTGTATTTGAGAGGGGAAGAAAAAGGAAGAGCCAAGAATCCCCTGAGATTGTAAACCTGAGCATGTTCCCCCAAATGCATAGAAACTCTAAAAGGTAGAGTAGCCAAAAATGCATGTAAAATCTACTTTTGTAGATATGTGACTCTGATCACACAGAAGAGAACTATTCCAGTGAGGAAAAAAAGTGGTGGCAGACTAATGTGGATGCCCAGGAAGCTCAAACTTGAAAATGCTACACATGAAAATGGAAGGAAACACACATAGTCAAGGACAAATACCAAGAAGTCATGCAGTTCTGGAAGAAGACTATAAGAAAGGCTGGGCCCAGCATGAGTTAAGGCTTCTGGAAAAAGCTTCAGGTACTAAGTCCTACAAAACTCCATCAGAGGAAGGAATAGTAAAAAAAAAATCTACATCAGCATGAAGAAGGTGGCACAATGTTAATGGATGGAAAGAAAATAATCTTTGGGTTATAAATGGTAACAACTACATAACGAGAGAACAGAAGGCAAAAGTAGTTGAGGAGACAGTAAGAGAACACCTAGTTGCTCTTAATAAATTGGACTCTAAAAGGACTTATGCATTCGATTGTTGTCAGTGATCTCTGAAAATCAAGGAAAAGAAGAGATATGAGGTATCACAGGAATGGAAATCGATAAATGTTACCATTTTGAAAAAAAAATTATTTACTAATTCAATGGTTTTTTATTTCCATTTTGTTCATGTCTTCTTTGATTTTTAGGATTTCTATTTTGGAAGGTTTTTAATCTGTTGGTTCTCCAGGCTGTTTTTAGTTGGATGTCCAATGCATTGGTTTGCTCTTTCTCTTTTATATTGATGAAAGTATTGAGAGAGAAATTTTTTCCACTAAGTATTGCTTTTGTTATGTCCCAGAACATTTTGGCATGTTGTCTCATTGTTGTCATCATCTTTCATGAAATTATTGACTGTTTCTGTGATTTGTTCTTTGACCCACTCATTTTAAAGGATTATTTGGTCATTAGTTAATTCTTAATCATTTCATCAGTGTCCCTTTATAAATGTTTATTGCACTGTGGTCCATAAAAGGTTGTTTTCTATATTTTTTATGTTTTATGCCCTAATACAGGGGCCAACAAACTATTACCTAAAGGCCAAGTCCAGCCTGCCTGCCTATTTCTGTACAGTCCACAAGCTAACAATGGTTTTTTACATTTTAAAATACAATAAAACTTTGTTCTAAAATGTAAAAAACCACTCGTAACTAATGGACTATACAAAAACAGGTGGTGGGCCATATTTGACCTGTGAGCCATAAGTTGCCAAGCCCTGCCCTAACATTTGATCAATTTTTATGAAGGTGCCATACATAAGCAATAATATACTTGTTTTTATTCCCATTCAATATTCTTCAGAGATCTATCATATCTAACTTTTCTAAAATTCTATTCTCGTCCTTCACTTCTTTTTGTGTATTTTTTGGTAATACTTGTCATGGTCTGAGAGTGGTAAGTTGAGTTTCTCTCTGTTATAGTTTTACCATCTATTTCCTCTTATAACTCACTTAACTTTTCCTTTAAGAATTTAGATTCCGTGCTATTTGGTGCATATATATTTGTTACTGATATTAGTTCATTGTATTTCAGCATTACATTTATTTGCTTTCAGGGGGGAAAATGTAGTTTTCCTATTTCTTTTCATTAAGTCTATTTTTGCTATTGCTTTGTCTGAGATCATGATTGCAACCCTGCCTTTTTCACTTCATCAAAGCATAATATATTTTGCTCCAGACCCTTATTTTAATTCTGTATATGTCTTTCTTTTTTAAGCATGTTTCAACATATTGTTGGATTCCGATCTTTCTGGTCCATTCTGCTCTGTCTTCTTCTGTTTTATGGGTGAGTTCTTCCCATTCATATTCACAGTTATGGTTGCTAATTTTTTTTTTAAATTCTCTTCCATCTTATTCTCTTATACTTTTTCTTCTCCTTGTTTCTGGTTCTCTCTTTAAGAATTTGTTTTGGGGCAGCAAGGTGGCACAGTAGATAGATCTCCAGCCTTGGAGTCAGGAGGACCTGAGTTCAAATGTGGTCTCAGACACAAAACACACAACACTTACTAGCTGTGTGACCCTAGGCAAGTCACTTAACCCCAATTGCCTAGCAAAAAAAAAAAATGTGTTTTACTTAAAACTAATCCATCCTTCAATCTGCTCTCCCTCTTATTCCCTCCCTTTCCCTTAACCTATTTTCCTCCTATTTCCCCAATGAGTGAAATGGATTTCTTTAACTATGTTATTCTGACCTTATCTTCTTTGGCAAGTTCAGATGAAAGTGAGGTTCAAGTGTCAGCCACTCCTCTCATCCCTTCCCTCTTGTTTGTATAGACTCCTACTAGTGAACCCTAGTTATGTGAGATAAGTTTGCCTATCCTTCCTCTCCCCCCAACCAATGTATTCCTCTTCCTCTTCCTTTCCATTCTTCTTCTAAAACAATCAAAACATAACAGAAACACTCCCAGGCACTCTGTCTAATTAAACTACCTCTAGGACTAAATTATAAACTAACTCTGTGATGACAGACTTCTGAGGGGACAAATGTGCCATCTCCCTGTGTTAGAATGTAAACATGTTCTCTTTGTTTAGTCCCTTATGATTGCTCACTTAAGTTTGCCTTTTCGTTTCTCTTGATTCTATGTACTTCCAAGTTTCTACTCAGCTCTGGTCTTTTATCAAGAATGTTTGGAAGTGCTCTATTTCGTTAAAGATCCATTTCCCTCCCTGTGGATCATATTCACTTTTGCTGGGTAAATTACTTATGGTTGTAAACCTATATCTTTAGCTTTCTGGAATATCATATTCCAGGCTTTCTACTCCTTTGTAGTAGTGGCTGCTAAATCATATGTGATCACTACTGTGGATACTCCATACTTAAATTCTTTCTCAATGACTGCAGCATTTTTTCTTTGACCTGGAAGTTCTGGATTTTGGCTATAATATTTCTGGGAGTTTTCATTTTGAGATTTCTTTCAGTATGTAATGGTTGCATTCCTTGGGTACAGAAATATATTTCATTTAAATGGGGAAATATTAGGGAAATGGGATAATGGAGAAGAGAGGATTAAAGGGAAAGTAGATTAATGGAGGGATTAGTCCAAAATAAAACTAACTAAGGATGTACAAAATGACATAGCTCTTTTTGCAGTGGCAAAGATTTGGAAACTGAAAGGGTGCCCATCGGTTAGGGAATGACTGAACAAATTATGGGCTACGAATATGATGGAATACAATTGTGCCCTAAGAAATGATGACATGGATGGTTTCAGAGAAGCCTGGGGAGATTTGTATGAACTGATGAAGTAAGCAAAACCAGGAGAACAATTTATACAAAAACAACAATATTTTAAAATCAAGCAACTTTGAAAGACTTGGGGCCTCTGATGAGTATAATGACCAACCAACCATAATTCCAGAGAATACAGACATTAGTTCATAAATTAATTCTGTCTTCTTATGTTGTTTGCAGTATCTCTGTGCCCTAGTAAATGGTGAAACATGCTAGAGATGGAAAGGAGTCGCAATACAGAATGAGACAAAAAAAATTTTGAACACAGTCAATGCAAAAATTTGTTCTGCTTGACTGTTTATAACAAGAATTTTATTTTTCTTTCTTTTTCAATGGCAGGGACAGTGATGAAAGGGGGAAAGGGAGGGAGATAAGATTTTTGCTGATTTTTTAAAAATGCAATTTATTTTAAAAAAAAAAAAGAAATGCAGTATTTAGGATCTTTTTTTTTTTCATCCTGGCTTTCAGGTAGTCCAGTGATTCTTAAATTATCTGCCCTCAATCTGTTTTCCAGGTCAGTTGCTTTTGCTACAAGACACCTTACATTTTCTTCTATTTTTTTCAATCTTTTGACTTTGTTTTAATATTTCTTGCTGTCTATAGAGTAATTAGCTTCTATTTAATCAATTCTAATTTTAGGGGAGTTTTTTGCTCTTGGGTAAGGTTTCATACCTCTTGTTCCAAGCTGTTCATTCTCTTCCCAATTTTTTCTTCTATAGATCTCATTTGTTTTCCATTTTTTCCTCTACTACTTTCATTTGGTTTTTAAAAATAGTTTTAATTGATATTTTCAGGGGGGTTTTTACATCACCATATATCCCATGTATTCTTTCCATCTCCCAGAGAGCCATCCCATATGACAAATAGTATATTTTTTAGGGAGGAAAAAAAGTCAACAGAACTGATCAATACAACCATTTATATTTTTGGAGGTATTTCTCTATTTCTTTTATGTTCTCAGTTTTGTTAGCATATAACTGCACATAATATGTTCTTATTGTTCTTTTTATTTCCTCTGGTTTTACTATAATTTCAACTTGCTTGTTTCCTATTTTGTTGATTTGACTTTTTTGCCCTCTTTCATCAGATTAGCTAAGGGTTTATCAATTTTATCAGCCATTTCAAAAAATCATCCTTTAGTTTTATTTGTCATTTCTATGGGGTTTTTGTTTCCAATTTGTCTATTTTCCCTCTAATCTTCAATATCTCCTCTTTTGTGCTTATTTCAGTTTGTTTCTTTGCTCCTTTTCTAATTTTTTAAAAACCACAGTCAGTTCATTAATTCTTTCTTTTTCTGTTTGGATAATGTATGAGTATAAGGATATGATTTTTCCCCTGAGGACTGCTTTAGCCTCATCACAGAAGTTTTGGTAATTTTGGTAATGTTTCATCAGTATCATTGTATTTTACACGTTATTAATTGTTTCTATGATTGTTCTGTTACTTGCTCTTTATTTAGCTTTTCATTATTAAGTCTCCCTTTGGGTCTTTGTCTTTTGTTTGTGGTCCATGAACCAATTTCTATTTTTATTGCATTATGGTCTGAATTGCCAAACAGGATTGACAGCACTAATGAAAGGACACTTGAATATTCCTCTTTCAGAGCTGGATAAACTGAGCGGAATAATGAACAAGAAGGGAAACATAGATACGGCTGACAGATTATTGGAAAAAATAGACTTCACAGATCTATGGTACATCTGGCCAGCTCTTTTTTTAAAAATTATGGTGATTTCTCAATAATTTCTCAAGAATGGGGTTAAAGTATATAAATATTTAAGACATTACACAAAAATTCTTCATGTACAAAGACATAAAAAATTTCTGGGTAAATATAAAAAAGAAATATTATTGAGGCTTGCTTTATGGACCACAATGCAATCAAAATAGTCACCTATAAAGGAAGCATAAACAAAAAGATACAGGCATAAACGAAAACTAGGGAATAACATCCTAGCTATGAGTGGATCACAGAAAAAATAGAAATAATAAGGTAGAAATAAGGAAGATTAATGAACTGAGAATACAATTAAAAACCTAGAAAACCAACAACACTCAAACAAGAAATTTTGAAAATCAGAGGAGAAATAGATAAAATTGTAAACAAAATAAAAAGACTATGAGGAGCTTTTTTGGAAAAGACAAACAAAACCAATAAACCATTAGCCATTGATAGAAAAAAAAAGAAATGATAGAAAATTATACAATCTTGTTGCCTTTACAGAGATCATGATTGCTAGCCCTGCTTTTTTTGCTTCAGCTTAAGCATATATGACCATTTTGACTACATTAAATTTTAAAAGGTTTTTGCAATCAAAAAATCACTGCTAGTAAATTGTTGAACTTGAAAAGGCTACAAGCCAAAATGAAGGAAGAGTTGGTACATGACTTTTTGTTCACAGATAATTGTGCACTCAGTGCAGCCACTGAGGCTGAGAGTATGGATCAATTCTCTGCCACTTGGGTTCATTTTGGCCTGACAATTTAGCACCAAGAAAACAGATGTTCTCCACCAGCCAGCACCACACCATCCTTATATGGAATCGTTAAGTTACAACAAATGGAGAAATTTTGAATACACTTACCTTGGCAGTACATTCTCCATATACACTAATGCACTATTGGCAAGGTTGTGAATTGGTCCAACCATTGTGGAGAACAATTTGGAGCTATGCCCAAAAAGCTATAAAACTGTGCATACCATGGGGCAGATAGGTGGTGAAGTGGATAGAGTACTGGCCCTGGAGTCAGCAGAACCCGAGTTCAAATCCAGCCTCAGACACTTGACACTTACTAGCTGTGTGACCCTGGGCAAATCACCTAACCCCACTGCCTAGCAAAAAAACAAAACAAACAAAAAAAAAACTGTGCATACCATTTGATCCAAGGATTGTTACTACTAGGTCTGCTTCCCAAAGAGATCAAAAGAAAAGGACCTATTCATACAAATATTTATAGCAGCTCTTTTTGTGCTGGCAAAGAATTGTAAAATGAAGGGATGCCCATCAGTTAGGAAATGGCTGAACAAGTTGTAGGCATATAATTGTGATGGAATATCATTGTGCTATAAGAAATTATGAAGGGGATGGTTTCAGAAAAATCTGGGAAGACTTGTACGAACAGATGCAAAGTGAAGTGAGCAAAACCAGGAGAACATCGTACACAGTAATAACAATATTGTAATGATGATCAACTGTGAAAATGCAACGATATGGGACAAATCCAAAGAACTCATATGAACAATGTTCCTACCTCCAGAGAAAGTGATTAATCATTCTGCACAGCCATCCATTAAGTAGGCTTTCTGGCCTCCAGCACCGACTGAGGGCGCTCACTGGAATGCTCCATGCTAAGTTATTAGTGATTTTTTAAAAAGTCAAATGCAAGATTGTCAGTTTGTAGATTTGCTGAGCAAGAACAGAACCAATGGAATGAAATGAAAGCTTTGGTCTTTTGAAATGGATTCTTTTACCACAGTACTAAAACAGACCAAATGAAGGAGGAGGGGGGAGTAGTTCTTGAGATATTTAAGACAATGAATCCAATCCAACCCAATAAAAATCTGTGAAGTGTTTCCTGTTTGCAAAGTATTACCCTTGTCTTACATAGGAAATAGCGTGACAGCTATCCTCCAGAAATATACAAGGAGTAAAAGATGGGCACTTGTATCCAGAAAATGTGAAAAGGCTTAGAGCAGCTGTTCTAAGACTGGAAACTGAGCTCACCCCAAGTGCTGCCACGTTATTGGAAGGGGTAAAAGACTGCACTTGGTAATTAAGGAAGCTGGCCTGTAGGCTAAATGAATGTCTCACACATCTGCTTTTCAAATCTGTGTAGCTACTGTCCTGCTTAATAAATAGAAATTAATGTATAATAATTGAATTAATTATTAATTTATAAATTACAAAAAAATAATGAAGGGGATGGCTTCAAAAAAACCTGAGAAGACTTTTATAAACGAAGTAAAAGTGAGCAAAAGCAGGAGAACACTGTACACAGTAACAGCAATATTGTATGCTGACCTACCATGAAAGACTTGGCACACAAAATTAGCCACAATGCTCAAAGATTCATGATGAAAAATGCTCTCCACCTGTAGAGAGAGAAATAATGGCCTTTGGTGTTATCTTTTCTATTTCCTTTTCTGAGATTTGGTTATTTAAGGTTTCTATTTGGTCTGGTTAGTTTGGGTATTTTGTATTTTTAAGGTATTTCTCTATGTCTTTTGTATTCTCAGTTTTGGTGACATATAACTGTATGTAATAGGTTCTAATTATTCTTTTTAATTTCTCCTGGCTTTATTATGATAGGTACTTAACAAATATTTATTGAATTTCATTTAATTCTTTTGTGATTGTGTTGATTTAACTGCCCTCTTCTTTTTAATCAGATCCACTAAAGGCTTATCAATTTTATTAGTATTTTCAAAGAACAAGCTTTTAGTTTTCTATAGGTTTTGTGATTTCCAGTTTATCTATTTCTCTTCTAATTTTTAGTCTGTCTTCTTTTGTGCTTATTTTCGGTTAGTTTATTTGTTGGCTTTCTTATTTTTTTAATGCATACTCAGTCCATTAATGTTCTCTTTTTCCATTTTGCTAATATGTTTGTAGAAATGACATCTTGAGTGTCCATTCCATATTAGCCCATGTAAACCATGAATAAAGGAATGAATAAATGACTGTGAATGAATAAATAAAGGAAGGAATGAGTAAGTGAATCAGTCAATGAAAGGAAGACTAACTGAAGGGAGAGCAGAGAGAAGAGGAAGATAGGGGCTAAATGCCTGCTACTAGGATCTCTCAGAACATAGTGAGAGACTGGCAGGGACCTGCACATTGAAGGACACACCCTGAGGTACATGTGGATCACCATAACTCAAGCAAAGTGCTCAGAAATGGGAGTGAAACAGAGGCCCAGGCTCTGGGCTTGCCCCTGGGAGCTCTTCTCCTACCAGCTGAAGCTAGCACCTTCATTAATGAGTTCTCCCAGCACCTCCTTATGGAAAGCCCACCTCTTCTGCTTGGCCTCATTACCCAAGAATCCCAGAGGAGAGTCCTTAATGCCACCTAGGGACTTGTTAGGCAGAGCCCATTAGTCAAGGCTCACAAGGATGATTAGCCAAGAGCTCTATTCCCAAGGTAGAGCCTCCCCATCCACTCCCTATTCGCCAGACCTCAGAACCAATAGTGAAGCAAAACTTTGCCATCTCTTTAGGGATCCTGTTCCCTGCAGTCTGAATCAATCATCTCACAGCCAAGGTAGCTGATGGATCAGATCCAGTCTCCATCCCTACCCCTGGCCTGTGGAATGACCTCAGCAAAGTCCCTTGCACTCCATCTTGAAAGGCAGCCCTGTCTTTGAATCCTGTGTTGTGTGACCACAGCCAAGTCCCTTAGCCTCTCACACTTTGATTTTGTTCAATCACCCCACAGAACTATTAGAAGGGAAGAGTTTTACAAACCTTGGAATAGTGGGTAAATATGCCCTAAAATTCTGAGACCCAGTAGATGGCCAAAAGGATCCCTATGAGATAAGGATGGAAAGGAGGTCAGTTCTCCCCCAAACCCTTCTAAACACATTTAAATAATGCCCCAAAACAAATCCTAGAGCAGTAGAACACACAAAAGGATGGGGTAAAACAATTTCGCATTCCAAAACAACTTAGAAGGTCAGCAGGAAAGGTCTCTTGCACCAGGGTAAGAGTGAAGTGCAGTCCAGTGCAGGCAACACCAGTGCAGACCAGAGCCCCAGTAAATCAGAAGCAGGCCTCGGGGGTGACTGAATCAGTGGCAGCAGTGGTGGTTTCCAGACCTCTCAGTCCACAATCATACCACATTTACAGGTTCCCAGAATTACAGCTACACAAAAAACCTGAATCTTGGGACAGTGCCCCCTGCACTCCAGAAGCAGAGCCCCATTTTATCACAGAGTTAAAAGTCAAGAAATAGGCTGGAAAATGATCAAACAGCAGAAAAAGATACTGACTATAGAAAGTCACTATGGTTACAAGGAAGATCAGAGCACAAACTCAGAAGACAACAAAGTCAAAACTCCTACATCCAAAGCCTCCAAGAACAATAATAATTGGCCTCAGGCCACGGAAGAGGTAAAAAAGGATTTTTAAAATCAAGTAAGAGAGGTAGAAGAAAAATGGGAAAGAGAAATGAGAGTGATACAAGAAAATCATGAAAAAAGAGTCAACAGCTTGGTAAAGGAAACATTAAAAAAAAAATGAAGAAAACAACACCTTAAAAAACAGAATAGGCCAAATGGTAAAAGACATGCAAAAATCCAATGAAGAGAGGAATACCTTGAAAAGCAGAATTGGCCAAATGGAAAAAGATATACAAAAATTCACTGAAGAGAAAAACTCCTTAAAAAAGTAGAATTGGCCAAATGGAAAAGGAGGACAAAAGCTCACCGAAGAAAATAATTCCTTAAAAATTAGAATTCAGCAAGTGGAAGCTAATGGCTTTATGAGACATCAAGAAACAATAAAACAAAACCAAAAGAATGAAAAAATAGAAGAAAATGTGAAATATCTCATCGGAAAAACAACTGACCTGGAAAACAGATCCAGGAGAGATAATTTAAGAATGACTGGACTACTTGAAAACCATGATCAAAAAAAGAGCCTCTACATCATCTTTCAAGAAATTATCAAGGGAAACTGTCCTAATATTCTAGAACCAGAGGGTAAAATAGAAATTGAAAGAATTATTAAATCACTTCCTGAAAAAAGATCCCAAAATGAAAACTCCCAAGAATATTGTAGTCAAATTTCAGAGCTCCCAGGTCAAGGAGAAAATATTGTGAGCAGCCAAAAAGAAGAAATTCAGATATCAAGCAACAGTCAGGATAACACAGGATTTAGCAGTTTCTACATTAAAGGATCACAGGGCTTGGAATATGATATTCTAGAGGGCAAAAGAGCTAGGATTACAACCAAGAATCATCTACCCAGCAAAACTGAGTATAATCTTCCAGGGGGAAAAATAGATATTCAATGAGATAGAGGACTTTCAAGCATTCCTGATGAGAAGACCAGAGCTGAATAGAAAATTTGACTTTCAAATACAAGACTCAAGAGAAGCATAAAAAGGTAAACAGGAAAGAGAAATCATAAGGGATTCAATAAGGTGAAATTGTTTACATTCCTACATGGGAAAATGATACTTGTAAGTCCTAAAAACTTTCACATTATTAGGGCAATTAGAAGGAGTATACATAGGGGGCACATGTGTGAATTGAATATGATGGGATAATTATCTTTTTAAAAAAATAAAATTAAGGTGAATAAACAGAACTACCAAGGAAAATATAAGTAACAAAATAAATTATTCCATCTCTAGAGACTGTGAAAAGAAATAAAACAGAAAGAAAAAGCAATGTATTTTTAAGGGACCATTCATTAAAAGACTTCTTTCTAGTTACCACATCATACCTATCAGATTGGCTAACACAACAAAACAGGAAAATGATAAATGTTGGAGAAGATGTGGGAAAATTGGAACACTAATGCATTGTTGGTGGAGTTGTGAACTGATCCAACCATTCTGGAGAGCAATTTGGAACTATGCCCAAAGGGCTATAAAACTGTGCATACCCTTTGACCCAGCAATACCACTTCTAGGTCTGTATCCCAAAGAGGTCATAAAAACTGGAAAAGGACCCACAGGTACAAAAATATTTATAGCAGCTCTTTTTGTGGTGGACAAGCATTGGAAATTGAGGGGATGCCCATCCATTGGGGAATGGCTGAACAAGTTGTAGTGTATGAATGTAATTGAATACTATTGTTCCATAAGAAATGATGAGCAGGCAGACTTCAGAAAAACCTGGAAAGACTTGTATGGACTGAAGCTGAGTGAAGTGAGCAGAACCAGGAGAATGTTGTACATAGTAAAAGCAATATTGTGTGATGACTAACTTTGATAGACTTAGCTCTTCTTAGCAATGCAAGGATCTAAAACAATTCCAAAAGACTCATGATGGAAAATGCTGTCCACATCCAGAGGAAGAACTATGGAGTCTAAATGCAGATAGAAACAGACTATTAGCTTTCTCTCTCTCTCTCTCTCTCTCTCTCTCTCTCTCTCTCTCTCTCTCTCTCTCTCTCTTCTGGGGGGGTTTCCTCTTTCTCGTGGTTCCTCCCATTGGTTCTAATTCCTCTTTACAACATGACTAATGTGAAAATATGTTTAATATGATTGCATATGTAAAGCCTATATCAGATTGCATGTGGTCTTGGGGTGGGCGGAGAGGAGGGAGGGGGAGAAAATTTAGAACTCAAATCTTTTGGAAGTGAATGTCAAAAACTAAAAATAAAATAATTAACTAATATTTTTAAAAGATAGGCGCAAAAAAAATTTCTTTCCAAAAGTACATAAAGAGATAAAGATGAACGTGAAATGTAAAGAAATCAGATAAGTGACAGTAGAGTAGCAAGCCTGAAATCCCATGAACTAAATCTTGCAGGAGAATTCATGTATTTTGTGTGACTAAATTGCAAAATTGGAGTTCCTTCCCTTTGTTGGTAACCATGGACTTGATTTGGGTTCACTGCATATTCTCCATCTTTCACCTTCCCTCTCCTCTTTCAGGTACAATGGGTGGAACAACTTAGGATACAGTTCCATTTCTACCATAGGCAATCCTTCTCTCCCCTCAGTAACTGAGATTTCTAAGACTGAAGCACAACAGATAACAAGGTTGAAGGGCAAGACCTTACAAGGCAATAACATAGAAATTGGTTAGAAGAGGAAACTCCAGCTTAGTTCTTTAGAAGCTTTAATTCCATGAGGAATGCAGAGAACAAATGAGTATAAAAATGATGAATCCAAGTTTAGAATAGATGTAAAAAGAAGGGAATTAGTGATTACCAAGATTAGTAATTACCAAGGTAAAGAAATCTTTTTTAAGATGAAGGTACAAGGGCAGCTAGGTGGCGCAGTGGATAGAGCACTGCCCCTGAAGTCAGGAGGACCTGAGTTCAAATACAGCCTCAAACCAAACACTTGACACTTACTAGCTGTGTGACCCTGGGCAAGTCACTTAACCCCAATTGCCTAAAAAAAAAAAATTCAAAAAGATAAAAAACACAAACAAAAAAAATCAGAGGAAAAGAGATAGAGATTTTGAATTAACTAACTGAGAGGGGAGAAATAAGAAGGGAAGCATTAGATAACTAAATAAAAGGAAGAAACAAGATGGAATCAAGAAGTTAATTGAAACTCCAAAAACTAGGGAAAAGGCTAACAAAAGGGCAAAGGAGGCATTTGAAGGGCAAAGGAAGAGAGCTTGTAGGAATAGGCTTGTGCTAAAATAGATTCAGCAAAACTAAGTCAAGAGGGGCAGCTAGATGGCGCAATGGATAGAGCACTGGCCCTGGATTCAGGAGGACCTGAGTTCAAATTCGACCTCAGACACATAACACATACTAGCTGTGTGACCCTGGGCAAGTCACTTAACCCCATTGCCTAGCCAAAAAAACAAAAACAAAAACAAAAACAAAAAACTAATTCAAGAAACAAAGTAAAGAGAAAAAGGGAAACCAAAAAAATCCAAATTCGAAAAAACTACACACACACACACACACACACACACACACGTAAATATACACATATACATATACGTGTGTGTGTATGTGACAGAAAAAGAGGAAAATATAACCCTAACTCTAACAACTTTATATGTGAATAGATCAAACAATTCAATAAGACAAAAGAGAGTGAGCGACTGGATAAGAAAACAAAATCCCACAATTTGTTGCTTACAAAGGACACATCTAAAATCAAAGCCATACACAAAATAAAAATGACAAACTGAAACAAAATTCTATACATTAGGAGAATCCAAAAATCATACTATCAGACAAAGCAAAAAAAAAATTCTAACATAAACTGAGGTAAATGAGGAAATTATATTATGTTGAAAAGAACTGATAGCAACATTAAACTTACATGTTCCAAAAATGGCAGAGTATCTGCATTCTGATGAAGAAAAAAATATTAATACTAATAATGTAGTCTGTGATGTAGGCACAAATCTGCCAGGGACCATTTTATTTAATTTTATATGCAAAAATACAAAACACATTCTATACAGACCATAATGTACCAAAAATAGTAATCAGTTCACAGATCACAAACAAAAGACACAGACCCAAATGGACACTTAATAATGAAATCCTAAATGACTGAATCAAATAACAAATCATATAAATAATTAATAATTATGTGAAAGACAAGGTTAATGATAAAACAAAATTTCTGGGATGCAGCTAAAGTAGTCCTCAGGAGAGAAAATATATCCATAAAAACACATATTAACAAAATAGGAAAGAACAGGATTGATGGACTAAATGTACATTTAAGAAATTAGAAATGCCAAAAAAAAATAAAAAAAGAAATGAGAAACCCAACAAATAAACTCCAAATAAGCACAGAAGAGGAAATCTTGAAAATTAGAGGGGTAGCAAATAAATTAGAAACTAAGAAGACTGCAGAAATGACTCTTTGAAAAGATTAATAGCAAAATTGATCAACATTTAGCCAACCTGAGGCTAAGAGAGCAGAAAGGCAAATCAACAAAATAAAAAATAAACAAGGTAAAATCAAAATCTTCTATGCACAGCTATATACCAACAAGACTGAGAACACAAAAGAGACAGAGGAATACCTTTGAAAGTATAAAATACTCAAACTAACAGAATACCAAATAGAGACCTTAAATAATCTCATCTCAGAAAAAAATACATATAAAAGTAGCTGTAAAGGAACTACAAACAAAAAACCTTGTGGTCCTGACAGATTTGCGAGAATTCTACCAAATTTTTTTTTCTCCTTTATTGACTACAACACAATAAAAATATATTCATTAAAGGGCATTTGATGAAAGGATTGAAAGTTAATTGAAAACTAAATAATCCTAAATAGCTAGCATTTACAGCTAGGTTATGATTGATGCAAACTCAAGTAATACAAAATTTGATTAAGTGCAAATTATAAAACGATACTAGGTCACATTAAAGTTGAGCCAAAATTCAATTAATGTGTTGCCTGTAAGCTAGTCAAAGGCTTTAACATCTGATTATGTCATGAGTCTTCACTTGCCTATCATCTCATGTGGATGTGATATAAATGCAGTGCTATATATATACCAACTGTCTGTAAACTGCCCTCTCCTTTTCTGCTGTGGAGTTTTAAATCGCCCAGCCTACAATAAAAGAAACTGAGGCAGAACTCCATGCCATGATCCCATCTAATGAAGTGTACCTCAGATCTTCCTCATGATCTGAGACAAACTTTTAAAGAAAAACGAAGAGCAGAAATTACTCCCCAAATGGAGAAAGACACAGCATGTTCGCAGATTCCCATTTATGAGACAAATACAACCCTAACAGTTAAACCTTGAAAGTGTAGATCACAGGAGAACTATAGACCAGTATCATAAATATTCATTACCAAAAAAAAAAAGTCTAATGAACTCCAACAAGTCATCCAAGAAATCATTCATTCTGACAGAGCTGTGCTTATATTATAGATCAAAGAACGGTTCAACATTAGGAAAACAATCAATATAATTAATCATATTAAAAACAAACACACTCCCTTACCACATGATTATCTTAATAGATGCAGCAAAAGCTTTTGACAAATTACAGCTAATTTATGCTTTAAAAAAAATAAAGTGTAGCATAGAATAGATCTTTTTTTAATGGGCAGATGGATATCACAATATGTAGAACACTGGGCCCATAGATAGGAAGACCTCGAATTCAAATCTGGCTTAAGTCACTTACTAGATGTTTGATTCTAGGCAAGTCACTTAACTGTTTGCACTGGTTTCCTCAACTGTAACTGTCAGGCACAATAACAGCACCCACCTGGCATGGTTGTTGTGAGAACCAAATGAGATAATATTTGTAAAGTGCCTGGCACCTAGTAGGTTCTACAGAAATGTTAGCTATTATTATTAATGGCATTAAAATTCTCTCTCTAAAACCAAAAATAAATGTCATATGCAATGGGAATACAACAGAAGCTTTCCCAATAAATAGAGAAGGAAAAGCAAGGATGTCCATTCTCCCTGCATCTATCTGATGTAGTTCTAGAAATGCCAGCAAAAACAACAATATAAGAGGAAGAAATCCAAAGAATAAAGATATGCAAAGAATAGAGGGAACGTATTTCTATTTGCTGATAACAATAGTTTACTTAGAGAATCGTAGAGAATAAGCAAAGAAACTAATTGAAAAAATTAATAATTTCAGCAGTCACAGACTACAAAATAAACCCACAGCATTCCTATATGATAATAACAAAATCTAAGAGGCAACAGCAGAAAGGAGAATCCTATTCCAAATAGCTAGAAAATAAACAAAATATTTTGGAATTAAGCTATCAAAGTACACTCAATACTTACCTAGATTCAATTACAAAATGCTCCTTAAATAAAATAAGAACAACTTGAACAGTTAGAGAGTGTTCGATGCTCATGGCTGTGCCATCCCAATGTAATAAAAATGGCAATATTACCAATTACAATTTACATTTTAATGCTGTAACCATCAAACTTTCAAAGTGATACCTGGAAGACATTAGTTCTTTAGAAGTTTTAATTCCATGAGGAACACAACAAGAATAAATAAGTATAGAAACTATGAATCCAAGTTTAGAACAGACATAAATAGAAGGGAATTAATGAAGTAACTGAGGTAAAGAAATCTTTTTTTAAAGAAAAAGCTACAAAAAGAGAAAAAAATAACAACAAACAGAAAAATCAGAGGAAAAGAGGGGAAAATTTTTAATTGACAACTGAGAGGGAAAAAAGAAGGGGAAATAAGAGGAGAAGCATTAGATAATTAAATAAAAGGAAGAAACAAAATGGAATCATTAAGTTAAGTAAAACTCCAAAATAAACACGTTTATCCAAGCCAACAGCCATCAGAAATTAGAGAAGTTTCGTAGATGAGAATATGTCAGACAGTACATAGCTAATGAGTTCTCCCACAGGGGATGAGATATCTCATCTCAACTAAGGGAGTGTCCTAGATCTCACCCAAGAGAAACTCCCTGAAGTCTCAAAGCTGGAAACCTGAAGACTAGGATCTCTCTTCTCCCAAGCTCTCCCACATACATGGAGGCAAGTCCTGTGCAAATGGGCTTTGAGCGGTGAGTTACATCCAAAAATATAAATTGCTTAGGAAAATACCCCCCATCTGATAAGAACTTCTGAGAACACTTGAAAGTAGTCTGGCAGAAATCAGTTTTAGAACAACGCCTTATACTGGATACCACAATAATTTTAAAATAGATAAGTGAGCTGAATATTAAAGATCATATCAAACACCTTCCACACTAATGGTTAGGAGATATATTCCTAACCAAACAAGGGATGGAGGCAAATCCAAAAGATAAAACAGATCATTTTGATTATAAGAAATTGACAAGCTTTTGCACAAAAAAAATTAATGCATTTAGGACAGGAAGCGAAGTAGTCCAAAGGGAGGGATCTGTGCATCAAATCTCTTTTTTTTTGTTGGGGGGGGGTTCCCCTTTTTTGGCTACAGTTAAGTGACTTGCCCAGGGTTACACAGCTACTAAGTGTCAAGTGTCTGAGGCCAGAGTTGAAGTCAGGTCCTCCTGACTCCAAGGCTGGAGCTCTATCCACTATACCGCCTAGCTGCCCCTGCATCAAATCCTCCTTCTCCTCCTCCTCTTCCTCTTCTCCTCCTCCTCCTTCCTCTTCCTCTTTTCCTCCTCCTTCTTCTCCTCCTCCTCCTCCCTCCTCTTCCTCTTCTTCTTCTTCTTCTTCTTCTCCTCCTCCTCCTTCTCCTTCCTCTTCCTCTTCCTCTTCTTCTTCTCCTCCTTCTCCTTCTCCTCCTCCTTCTTCTTCCAAAATGACATCACTATGTTGGAGTCAAGGTATAGTGTGTCCAACTGTGGCTGATCAGACCAACATAAGCTCAGAAGGTTCTATCACAGGTCGGGCACACATCATCCACAACATTTACAGTGACAGGATTCTGGGGTTGACCATCATGTCCAAACAGGAGCATCTGAAGCTCTAACCTGCAGTGACAGAATAACCACAACTAGAAGTCTCTGTCAATGAGGACCACACAAAAGGAAAACTGAATGAAAATAAACAAACGAACTAAGCATCCCAATGAGGCTTGAGGGAGGAGCTAAAAATCCTTCTTTGGCCTGAAGCCAAGCTTTTGCTGGCTCCTAGGTTGATGGCTCCTAGGCTGACTCCTCCTGAGGAAACTCCCTGGCCTAATGTAGATCGCAGCCATTCTGCGCCTTATGGGCCTTGAGAGCTGGGGACTTGCCTAAGGTCACACAGCTAGGAGATGTCACATATAGCATACCACATGGCCTACCACTGATATGAAGCTGTCAATATTTCCTAAATAAGTTTCATGGGTCATATTTATGTTCAATGTTAAGTTCTTTTTTAAGCATTTAAAGCACTAAAGAAATTTTCACTCTTATTTTTAAGGCTATTGGTAAGGAATTCCACCTTCAACTTGGACTCACTGTTGGATCTTCTCCATGACTTTGGTGAGCAGTTCAATCTCAGCGGCTACAAATGAGCAAACCTTCCTGTGAGTGGCCACTAGTGCTCCGGGGCGGGCCCTGCTCGCATGTCCCTCTGGCTCCACCCTGGAAGGCAGAAGATGGCAAAGTCCCTCAGCATTTTCAAAGGACATTTTGCAATTTACAGAACCCTGCCAGGTTCCCCAAGCACTTACCAGCTTGCATACTAGTACTGTAATAGTCTCACAGGTTCCTGGAACCTTCTCATTCACTGGTGAGAAGATCCTTAAGTCTTCTCTCCGTCCTCTGATCCACTTCTCCCTCTGTGGGCCAGAATCTGACCCAGACACTTATCTGGCCTACAAGGTGGGTAACAGTGTTAGTCCCGCTTTCACTAATGCAGACGAAGGTTCCAGGAAGGAAAAGGTTGGGGCCCCAAGTGGTTTCAGGCTGAGGAAAAGATGGCAGGAACCTAAAGGATTGATACAAACCTTTGGGATTCCTAACAGTCATCCTCAAAGCCCAGAGAGTGGATAACGGCCTCCAAAGTTCTGGGAGTGAGGCCAGCCCACTTCCTGGGCCTGACTTTCTCCCTCTGCCATTTCTGTAGGTGTCATATTTGAGGTCCTCCCTCCCAACTCTGATGGTTTGTGAGGCTGAAAGCTGGTCCAAGTCAATGAGTGGGCGCATCTTATTGGACTCGGCTCCAAATTCTGTCCTATGGCAGAATGAGTAAGGCGCATCCATCCACAAGAGGGGTGTTCCTATCTCTTTCTACCTTATTCAAAATAGCCTCTCTTATCATTTAACAAGATGCATCCTCTCAACAGCTGTTTGGGTTCAAGGTTTTCAAAGTATAGTAATTGCTTTGAAGGCTAGATCTGTGAATGGTAAAGAAGCTTTCCCAGGGGCATTTCCAGTTCCTTCTCCTTCCAACAGATCCACCCTGAGACAATAAGAAGGGCCCTCAGGTTCCCCCAAAACAGCTAACAAGGCCCTGGGGGTGAACTGATTAATGAGTGCTCATTAGTAAGAGCTCTGGGAGTAATCCTAAGGAGGACAGAGCCCTGGGGCAGAGCTAATTTCTTTCCATCACTTCTCTCTCTTCTACTTTATAAATACTTCAGCTGGGATGACCCTGTCCCAGAAGCCCCTGCCTGGAGCCTGGAGCCTAGAACACCGAGCCCAGTGAGTACCCATCTCACAATCTCTTCCCTTTGCTCCACGAGAACAAGAAAATCTCAGACCTGGAAGGGCCCTTTCCCATTCTTTCAGAGGGAGGAAACTGAGGGACAGAGGGGGGAAAAAGACCTTGTCAGGGTCACAGGCTGGCCACAGGGCCAGGAGCCAAAGCCAGGCAGCTTTCTTTCAGTCCCGCCCTAAATCTCCTTCTTTATTGGATTATGGCAGTTTATTGAGCCACAGAAGGGAGGGTGGAATGGCCCTCTGAAGCAGGCTACTAGAGATGAGGAAACTGAGATGAAGTGATGTGTTCAGGGTCACATAGCCAGTAAGTGGGAAAGACACAGGTTCTTCCCTTTTTTTCTGAGTCACGGATCCCTTTAGCAGTCTGGTGAAGCCTACAGACCCCTTCCCAGAATAATATTGTTAAATATCTCCAATAAAATACAGAGGATTACAAAAGAATCCAAAGGTTAACGAAAATAAAGTTTTCAAAGATGGCAGATTAGGGGCAGCCAACATTCCACTCCAAGCAACTTTAAAATAACACCTCAAAGCAGAGCCAACAAATGTCAAGTGAGACATTTTTCCCACCTAAGAACACCCAAGGTTGGCAGGAGAAGTCTGTGGCCTCAGGGTGAAGGCCTGTCAGGATCCCACACCCCAGGCAGGAGCTCTCAGCCCAGAGATGGGGTGGGGGGCGTCATACAACTGCTCAGAAAGAGGTTACAGGGGCCCCTTTGCTGGCACTAGGTACACTTGGCACTGATTGGCAACTCTACTGCCCAGACGCAGACCTGCGTCACAGTTCCAAAGCAAAAAGAGCACTAGCAGATGCCTAGGACTGGGGCCCTTCCCGGGTGAAGACCAGAGCACAGACCAAGAGAGCAGTGACCACACCTCTCCCCAGATCACACCATCTTGGAAGCACCAAAAACTTGCAGGCCCCAGAACTACCTCTGAAAACAGTGGCACACAAAAGGCCTGAAGCTTGGGACAGGACCTCGCTGCCCCCAGGGGAGCAGAGCCTAACTTTGACCCAAAGTTTATAAAGTTCAAAGTCAAAATCATAGTCACAGGCTAGAAAAATGAGTAAACAACAACAACAACAAAAGAATGTGACCCTAAAAAGCTTTGGCAGGGAAGACAAGACATAGAGACAACACTGTGAAAACAGCTCCCAAAAAGAGCCTCAATGAAAATCAAGATGGCCCCTCTCACGGAGCCCCTGAGCTCTCTCCATGGCCTCAGCCCCGGCTCTGAGGCCTCTGACTTCAAGGTCATCCACTATGCTATGATACCTCTCAAAGGCTCCAGACAGTCCTGGAATTCCAGGTTCCCCCAGCAGAGTCCTGGTGCCCAGCCTGGACCAGTCTGGGTGGGCCTGCTGGTGTACAAGACTGAAAAAGAGTGTCCAGGAGACTGTTAAATAAAAAGACCAAAGACCCGAGGGGGGGGGCGGAGACAGGGATGAAAGAACAGGAGAAAAGTAAGTACCACCTCAGAAAGGTGTGGCCTAAGGTCACGGCAGGACTAACCTGTCTATGCCCTTAGTGATGGGGGGAAACTCAGAGGCAGGAAAAGAAAGAGAAGATGGAGAAAGAAGAGTTATAAGAGAAGTGGGAGAGGAAGAGGAGAGGAGAGAAAAACAGACAGAAGAGTAAAAAAGAGAGAAAGGGGAAAAGTCAGAGACAAAGATAAAGGTGAGATAAAGAGAGAAAAGAGAGGGAGACAGAGACACAAAGAGAGAGAGAGAGAGGAGCTAGAGAAAGAGAGAGAAGAGAGGGGGGAGGTGTCCATCTGGCAGGTTCAATGCAGTTCTTCATGCATTTATTTGGTGAGTATATACAGGACACCGAGCTGGGTGGTGGGGATAGAAAGCCAGTCCCTTTTCTACTGGAAGATACAACTTATGAACAAACAAATCAATACAAGCTGACTTGGCTTTAAAGTCCAAGGCAGGAGATGGAGGAGAGAAGGGAATGAATTTGAGGTGGAGGAAACAGGAAGTAAGACCAATGTCTAGGCCAGGAAACAGGAAGTAAGCTAGTTTGGTTGAGGACAGTGAATTACTGAAGAGGACTAATATGAAAGAAATCTGGACAAAAGTCGGAGAGCACAATTGTACAGGCCAACAGCTTGTATGTTCTCAAGGCAAAGGGCTGCCAAAGATCCTCAGGCAAGGACTTGCACGGTCGGACCCGTGCTTTCAGAAGCACGTTTTTGACAACTCTGAGAGGAGGAAGTAATTGGAAGTTGGGAGACCAATCCAGGCCCTATTACAATAGTCCAGGCCAGGGCTGACCGGAGCCTGGACTAGAACACGGTGGCCAGGGGATATACAGAAGGAAACAGTTGGAAAAGACATCCGGAGGCAGAATTGAGGGACTTGGCTAACTGGTTACAAAAACCCAGTCAGAGAATAGGTTCTGGATTGCAAGGATCCAGATTGCAGTACAGGAATAATGGGCTCCTGGCCAGGGACAGAATGCAACTTTAAAGGGCTGCAGGAAATGTGTTTACCTGAAATCTTGAAAATCTCACAGAAAGAGCTTTAAATTGAAAAGGGAAATGAAACAAGGAAACTATCTCTGGAGAGCTACCAAGCTAAGAACCTGGCACAGTGGCTATGAGGGAGGAAAAGGAAAAGTAGAGAAGACCAGAAATTCTTAGGAGACTAAATCCAAGAAAAGAGCCCAAAAACAATGACAACCACCCAACCATAGCCTTAGCTATTGGTCCACGAGTACGCCAAGCATGGGGTTTGAATGCAAGGGGGCAAACAGGGATTCCCAAATCTCACTGAGACCTGGCAGCAGGAGGACCCATAACTGGGCATATGGCTCTAGAAGGAGGTGCAAGGGATCCAAAGAGAAAGACTTTGTATTGGATATTAAGAAGATGTGCTCATGTTAGGAATTCTAGGAAGCAGATAAAGGGGGAAAACCGACAGAGGGGGATACAGAAGTCACAGAACAAAAATGATTAGCAAGGGTCAGAGGCAAGATAAGTGAGGAAACCATTAAAGAAAAAAAAGTCCTTGGCCCAGAGGAACCACACCCTTGGGTCCCGAGAGAACTGGCAGCCGTGACTGCTGAGCCTCTGGCAGGGATACCTGAGAGAGCCTGGAAGAGGGGACAGATGCTGCAGGAGCGGAGAAGGACAAATGTTGTCCCAATTTCCAAAAAGGGAAGACAGTAGAGCCTGTTGAGCTTGACTTTGATACTTGGGAAGATTCTAGAACTGATCAATAAAGAGGTCAGTAAACCTCAGGAAAGGGAAGCAATAATTACAGAGGGCCAGCATGGTGGCTGCCTCAAGAACGGATCATGCTAGACCAACCTCATTCCTTTTTTTGGACAGGATTACTAAACCAGTGAGAGGAAACCATGGCATAGTGGACAGAGAGCTGGCCTTAGAGTCAGGAAAATCTGGGTTTGAGCTCCTGACACCTACTGGCTGTGTGACCCTGGACAAGTCACTTAACCTCTCTGTGTTCCAGACAATTCTCTAAGACTAGAAGTTGCAGAGAGGGTGCCAACCTGCACTAGTAGAGGGAGTTTCCTCATCTGGGAGGGTCCTATATCAATGAAATCCTAGGTCTGGTCCCTATCTCTATCTCTATATAACCTAGCAGATGAGGGGGATTCTATGGCTATGGCTGGGGCAGAGCACTAGATAAAGTATTTCATACTATTCTTATGCAGAAGATGGAGAGATAAGGACTAGATACTAATACGATAATATGAGTTCCAAACAAGTTGTGAGTAGTTCAATGTCTCCATCGAGATGTCCCAGGGATCTCAGCTTGACCCTGTTTCCTATTTTTATCGGTGACTTGGAGAAAGGCACCCATAGTCTGCTCGTCAGATTTTCCAACAATCCCAAGCTGGACAGATTTGGGGTCCAAAAGAAGCTTGACAGTCTAGCATTGAGCTAAATCTAATTTAATAGGAATAAATGTAGTCTCACACATGGGCAAAAAAATCAACATAAGATGTGGGAGGTCTGGCTGGGCAGAAGTTTTTCGGAAATCAATCTGCAGGTTACAGTAGACTACAAGCTTAAGATGAGTCGACAGTGTAAGGTGGCAGCCAAAAATGGCCATGCCATCTGGGGCTGCATTAAGTAATGATCGGGCTGCCTGGAATAAGAAGGAGACAACCCCTCTGTCATCTGCCCTTGTCAGACATCAGCTAGAGGACTGGGTTCAACTCTGAGCACCATGGTTGAAGAAGGATATTGATAAACTACAGAGTGTCCAGAAGAGGGCGACCATGATGCTGAAGGTCACTGAGTCCAGGCCATATAAGGATCAGGCATAGGAACCAGGAATATTTGGTCTGGAGAAGAGAAGACCCATAAGAGCTGTCTTCAAGTATCTGAAGCCCTGACATGTGGATTAGGGATTGAACTGGCTGCCTTGGGAGGCGACCCCCCTCCAACTGTTGGTTAGGGTGGAAATTCCTTCTAGGCATTTGGTGGACTAGATGGCAGCTTCCAATCCTCCAATTCTGTGATTCTGAGTATACTAGAGGCTACCTGGACAGAAAGAAGAAATGGATGAAGATAGATGAAGAAATAGGGAAGGGAACAAGCATTTCTCAAGTCAGTCTGAGGAAGATGCCACAGGACAACTATGCGGACATGGCCAGTGGCCAGTCAGCAATTCTGGACCAAAGACTAGGACTGCCTATACACATCAGACAATCATCTGCATAGAAAAGACAGTTGAACCCATGGCAGCTAGGTGGCGCTGCAGTGAATACAGAGCTGGCCCTGGAGCCAGGAAGACCGGCGTTCAAATGGGACCTCAAACACTCACTAGCTGTGTAACCCTGAGCAAGTCACTTAACCTCTGTCTGCCTCAGTATCCTCAATCGTAAAATGAGGGTTCTGGTTGACAAATGAGATCATGTCTGTAGAGCACTTAGCACAGTGCCTGGTCCATAGCAGAGCTATATAAAGGCGCCCTCCCTTCCTCTCCCTTCCCTCTCACGGAAGATGATAAAGCAGCAAAAGAGAGACTAGAGAGAAGGGGGGAGGGCCCAGGATGAAGCCTTGGGGGGAAGTGGGGCAGGGATGAGAGTCCTACAAGGGTGCTCAGAAGGAGCAGCTCGAGCCCAAGAGCCAAAGAAAGAGAAGGACTGGGCAATCGACCAGGAGAAGGAAGCCAGGGTTAAAAAAGCCTACTGGATGTATTGTGAAGAACCGATCGGCAGCCTGGGGGGAGGAAGCTGTAGCCGCAGAGTGATGAGAATGAGGAAGCAAATGGGAGTGCAGGCAGCAAATGAGGAGGACTCTTTCTAGGAGTTTGACTGAGAAAAGGAAAAGAAATGAAGGGTCGAAAGTATTGTAGGACCAACTTCACATCTAAGGAGCAGAGCACTGAGTCACCCCTCTCGGGACCTCACTCCCGAACAGATAAGCTCCACCTTTCCTCACTGGCTTTCTCACCTTCGCAGATGGTTCCACCATCACGCCCCATAAGTCCCCTCACTGGCCCTTCTTCCCATTGGTCACATCCCCCAGGAACCTCCATTTGCAGGGAGAGTGTGGGCCAGCCCCGTTACTCCTTCCTTCCTCTCTCGGCTCCAGTCCTCACCTGGCCCCATATAGGTATTTTTTTCTCTCCCTTCCACTTTTCAGCTTCCTTTAATATGTTCTCTTCCCCCAGCAGAATTTAAGGAAGCTTCTTGAAGGTAGGGACTCTCTTTTGGTTTGTATTTGCACTCCTAGCCCTTAACACAGTAAGCACTGAATGAAGGCTTCTTGACTTGTCTTACATGCTCGGAGACAGAGGAGAAGAAGCGGATGGACATGAAAAAAATATTGAAGAGGAGAGAGATGCTGAGCATGCTTCACGCCCTTCCCTCTCCATCTGTCTCTATCTCTGTCTCTGTCTCTGTGTTACACACTCACTTAGCCACATTCTCCAGTAGCTCCATGTCACCTTTAAGATCAAACGCAAACTTCTCTCTTTGGCTTTTGAAGGCTTTCCCTCCTCTCCTCTGCAATCTAACCATCGTGGCTTCTTCCCACTGTTCCCCACATACTCTTATCTCCTGTCTCCACACCTCTGTACTGTAGGTCATTTGTGTTTGCAATGTAGTTCTTCCTACCCTCTGGATAGGAAGGGACTCTTTATATCCTGGATTTCCCTCTAGATTCAATTCAAATGCCACCTTCTACTGGATGCCTTTCTGGATCTCTCTGCTGTCAGTGTACATCCTCCCATAACCACCCTGTCTTCATTTTCTATTTGTTCTGTGCATATATGTATACAAATGAAGAATATAAGCTCCTCGAGTGCAAGGTCTACTTCCCTTTTGGCTTTATGGCTCCAGAACTCTGCATAGAGTAAGCATTCAGTAAATGCTTGCTGATCATTGCCTGAACGGTCAACAGGAAGAGTTCCCAGAAGAGAGGGATAGGAATGAGATCAAGAGCAGAAGTCCGGGACAAAAAATGTGGGCCCCGCTGGCTGCACAAGCAGTCCGGTTAAACAGACCAAGGGCCCAGCAGCCTTGTCCCTCTTCACTGACTGCACTTCTTGATTTCCCGTCATGATTGTCAGTCCCGCCTGTAGGCATATGCTGTGAATTGGCCAGATGTGCGGATGGCTCGATTAAAGGGAAGTGTTCATGAGCAAATGAGTCCCTGGGCTCAGGTGAGTCAAGCTGGGGCTCTGGAGGTCTGCTCAGCTCATTTACCAAGAACAGACATTGGTGTGGTGCCTCCAAATCATCTGCCCCCAGCAGGAAGCCGAGCTGAAGCCACAAGCCCCTCGGGATACAGGAAGACCCCTGAGCTGCTGCGGCTTAGCACCTTCTCTGCAGTGGACCGTCTCTGAACATCTTGTGCAGCACAGAGAAGGAGGTGACTCGCCCAGGATCACCTGGCCAGCCAGTCTGTGTCAGAATCCAGGGCAGCTCCCTGATTCTGCTGTCAGGATTCTTTCTAGCTGCTAAGCCACACTGAAAGCATGGGTAAATCCCATTGCTTCACTGTGTCTGCAAAGCTGGGCCTGCTTTCCACTCTGATACTCCACATTTCTAGTGAAGGGGGTACCTCCTTGTACTTGGGACTTTTTTTTCTTGTTATGGCTGAGGAGTAAGAAGCCTGGACACGACTAATAGGAACCTGCAAGTCCATGCTCAGAAAATTCCCACTCTGATGCCTTCAAGTTTTGGAAAGAAAGTTTCATAAGCTTCTATGTCAAAATCAGAGCCACCAAGGACAATCAACCAGGGGTGTTGTGCAAAGCTCAGAAAATGTTTTTCGAACAGTCTTCTATATTTTTCTATATATATCTATCTATTTATTATATAATAATATATTATAATAATATATATTCTATATATTTCTATTTTTTTTCTGTCTTCTCCCTAGTTTTCTATTTCACTCCCTTGTGAAACAAAACTAATTTCTCCCCATACCTATTTGGATCTGACAGCAATCTGGCACTCCCTGGCTTCTTTTGAAGATGAGACGTTGGGTGGAAACCAGCCAGGCTGATTCTTGATTTCACTAAGACATGAGTAGACTCTGCATTCTCACCTAGGCAGAAGATTCCAAGGGGATCTACAGTTGATGAAGAGCATGTTATTGAAAAGAGAGAGCAAAACACACACGCACGCACGCACACACGCACGCACACACACACACACACACGCAGGTACACATACCACATTGTTCATACCAGAAGGGGTGAGGAGGGATTTCCTAGCAAGGACAGGTTGGGTGGAGGAGACTAGAAGTTGGAGGGACATCACATAGTCCAAGCAAAGGGTCAAGGAGTGTTGGGTGAGACCATGGTTAGACCTAAAGAGGTAGAGACAGATGGCTGAGATATCAGATCTTTAATTTTAATTTTTTTTTTTAATTTTTAGGCAGTTGGGGTTAAGTGACTTGCCCAGGGTCACACAGCTAGTAAGTGTCAAGTGTTTGGTCTGAGGCCAGATTTGAACTGAGGTCCTCCTGACTTCAAGGCCAGTGCTCTATCCACTGAGATATCAGATCTTGATGACCAACTGAATCTGATGGATGGGAAATGTGAGAAGCAGAGATGCTGTTGAGAGCTCAAGCTTGTGGGGGGAGGGAGACGATGGGGCCCCAACTCTGAGCTAACAATTCTATTCTATTGTGGCTTCTACCTCAGCCAACTTCACCTTCAGCCATCTTGCTACTGGCCAAGGAGAGCCCACCCATGGACCTCCAACCTAGATATAATGTGACAGCTGTGACCAAGTTCATCTTACTGGGGCTGACAGAGAGGTGGGAACTGCAGCCAATCCTTTTGCCATCTTTCTCTTGGCCTATGTGGCCACAGTTGGTGGCAACCTGGGCATCTTGGCTGCCATCTCGGTGGAGCCTAAGCCGCATACGCCAATGTACTTCTTTCTGGGGAATTTGTCACTGCTAGATATTGGGTGTGTCAGTGTCACAGTGCCCCCAATGCTGGTGCAACTCCTATCCCGAGAGCAAGCTGTCCCCTTTGTTGCCTGCCTCTCTCAGCTCTTCTTCTTCCACCTGCTCGTTAGGGTTGACTGCTTCCTGCTGACTGCCATGGCCTATGATAGCTTCCTGGCCATCTGCTGCCCTCTCACCTATACAACTCACATGGGCCAAGGAGTCCAGGGAGTGCTGGTGGGTGCATCTTGGGCCTGCACACTTGGAAATGCATTGACCCATATGGTGGCACTATCCACTCTTGATTTCTGTGGCCCCAATGTGGTAAACCACTTCTACTGTGACCTCCCCCTACTCTTTCACCTTGCCTGCTCCAGTACTCACCTCAATTAGCTGCTGTTCTTTGCTCTGGGTGTCATCATGGCAGGAGACCCCATGATCCTCATTGTCACCTCCTACTTGCAGGTAGCAGCTGCTGTGCTGCAGATCCAATCAGCAGCGGGTCGGAGAAAGGCCTTCTCCACCTGCAGCTCACACCTGGCTATTGTGGGCATCTTCTATGAGGCTGGTATCTTCAGCTACATGTGCCTGGGTTCCATTGAGGCCTTAGACCAGAGCAAAGGGGTTGGAATCCTCAACACTGTCCTCAGCCCCATGCTCAATACACTCATCTACAGCCTCTGGAACCCAGAAGTGCAAGGAACCCTGTGGTGGGTTTTTACAGGGCAGAAAGTCTCAGCCTGAGGTGACCTAGGCCCTTGCTCCCACTGGTTTTAAGGTCTTTACTAGGTTCCCAGCGGTCTCCCAGCTCTCTCCTTGGCCTAATGACAACAGGTGGCATCTACTACCCTTTAGCCTCCAGCAGCCTAGGCCCTCATTCTTAGTGGCACTCCATGCCTTTCAGAGGGCATCAGGAGTCTCATAAGTCTTATCTTAGCCTGAAAATTATAGGAATGAGTACTGTTCCTTGGCCTGAGGTAATCCTGAGGCTAAGGCTCCCTTCCTCAGAGATCTCTGCTTATGGGGACCTTTGTAGTCAGTCCCCCATTTTTCTTCTCTCTTTGGCTGAGAGCTGACAGGGATGGATCTCAACTGGAGGTGACTTTTTTCCTCAGTGCTTTTCCAGATATCTCACTGTTTCAGCAGGCTCCTCACTTTCCTTGGCTGGACTATGACAAAATGAAAAGCATAGCTCAGCCTGAGGTATCCAAGTGCTCAGGCTTTTATCATTGGTGAGCCCTTTCTTCTGAAAGGCCCCTGGTCTAAAGTGATAGGTATCTTGAGCTCTCTTCCTTCGGGATTTCAAAACTCTCTCTCTTTCTCTTTCTCTCCCCCCCCCCCATTTCTCTCCTCGAATTAATGCTGACAAGGACGGGTGACAGACAGAGCTTGACCTGAGGTGACCATATCTTCCCAGGGAAACATCTAGGGAGCTGGGGGACTAAGAGAGAGAGAGAGAGAAAGGAAGGAGAGAAAGGCAGAGACAAGAGAAAGAGACAGAAACAAGCAAAGGGGGAGGGGAGGGGAAAGGGAATGATGGGAAGACAGTCTGTTTGCTCTAAGATCCTTTCCTGGGACAGATCACTCAAAAGCACTCATCCAGCCACATTCTTCACCCCTCTGGCGGGCTGCAGCATCACGCCCGCACCACCCACCTCTCAATCAAGTCTTCCCCCCCCCCCACTCCCCCTTCTCCTGGTCGGCTTAAGGAGCCAAAACCGACAGCAAGACTTAGGCTGCCAATGAGAGTGCACCAGCAGAGAGTGGGAGGAGGAAGAGGAGCAAGACGCCCTGACCAATGACTGCGGGCCTAGGAGGGGTGGGGAGAGAAACATCTAATGAACATTCGACCGAGGTGGGGGCTCCCAGGATTGAGAAGGTGGCCCTCGCAGCCAATGAACTGAAGAAAAATTGCGGCAGAAGTGACCAATAAGCGCTCGGGAGAGGCGGGGCTCCAGGAGAGTGAAGGATTGAAAGGAAAGAGGTAAACCCCAGAGTGACCAATCAGCGCCGTCGGCGTAAGAAGGGGGAAGCGACCGCCAATGAGCATGAAATTCTGGAGGAGCGGCGGCTCCTATGGTCAATGAGATTGTGGGTAGGGGCTTCACCGAAGCTGAAGCGGCCAATGGGATCTCGATGGGGGCAGGCCTGACGGAACCGGGGCCTTGGGGCGGCCGTGGCCGGTTCCACCCTCCGGGAGAGGAAAGACGGGCTCCAAGATGGAGGAGGCCACTGTGGCAGCACCGTGACAGGTAAGGTGACGCCAGGCTGAAGCCACGGTGGCCGTTCCGTATTACTTCCTGTCTTGTCCCGTGCGCCCCCCCCTTCACGGAAAAAGAATGGAATCTCCCGTCTCTGGGAGGGGTAGCTGGACGCAACGCGCAGGCGCAAAAGGAAGGGGGAGGGGCACGGGAATTGGTTACTTTAAACTGTCTGGCTGCTGGCGCCTGCGCACAGGGCCCCCCAGGGTGGGGTCATTTCTCTTCCCCCCCTCCCCCGATCTTTCCATTCCACCTCCCTCTCCCCTTTTCTGGCGCTTGGAAATCCCCAGCCACTGTCGGGAGCTTCGTTTTCCCTAGTGATGAGAGCTTCCTGGTAATGGCTCTGGAGATCTCCGGCTAACCCCAACATCTAGGTCATGCGAAGGGTTTTCTGAGATTTTCGGGCCCCACCCCCTTCGGCCGTGCCTCGCCCCTCCCGCTCCCCGAGTCCACGTCTCTTCGAAGTGAAGGCCCAGGGACACCTGGAGCACCTCTCGATTGTCTCTGGCTCGTTGTCCCCACCCATCTGGAGTCTGGGAACCACTTGAGTAGCCACTGGCTCCCCTTATAAGTACTCAGGCTCACAAGGCTGACCACAGAATCACGGAAATTTCACACACACATACAGTCACTCATAAAGAGGAACGCACAGTGCACACGCCCCTCCCCCCATCCCAAAACAGTGTGTTTGACTTATGATACTCCCCTGGGTGGGGCTCCAGCCAGAGTAATAATGCCAGGGTTTGCTCTTCCTAACCACTCTGCTCAACAGGTGGTGGTTGTTTCTCCAAGACCCACTAGCTGTCCACCATAGCTCCACCTCTGTGTTCCTTTGCTGATGTCCATAGTTCTACCATTCTACATCAGATGGCACTTGTTGCTTCCCCAGGGGCCCGGCTGTAAACACTGATCTATATGGAGTGACCACTCTGAAGTCCCTGCTTTACTCAACTGTGTTTACAGCTGAAAACATGTGTAAAGAACTGTGGGAGGGTCAGGATACCTTTGAAAACTTTTTTTTTTTAAATTCTTGGATCCCACAGCCCCTGCCTTGGCACAACAAAAAGGCTCTTAGGGTGCTGTGGAAATGTTCCTTCCTTGCATTGTTCAAACACGTCTCTATCTGCAACCCCATACCAAGTTCTGCTGACTTTCCTTGCCAGCACCCAGGCTGTGCTGCTCCTGCTTCTTTCTGTGGCAGCCCCACTCCCACCTCAGAGTTTTCCCTGGCATCATGTAAACGCCTTCACAGAAGATCCCTAAGGATTAGAATTAGGGCTGGAATTTGAGGATGGGATGGATGGCACCAGCTGTTGGGGGCAGGATTCATAGTCTCCTATCCCATCATCCTTGGCCCTCTAACAATGCTCAGAGATTGCTATCTCCAACTCCATCAACCTCCTTCATGGGAACTAAAGCTTTCCTGACTCCCCCCCAAGAGTTCGAGGTCTTCAGCTCTTCCCCTGCCCCAGATATTTTAACCCCATAAATGGTAATGAGGGATCTTAGGCCATCCCAGCATCATTATCATTCTAATGGTGCTTGGACATCACAGGGGCCATAGAGCTAGAACTGGACAGGAAGAACCTTATCATTTGACCAAAGGAGGAAACTGAGGCAAGCAGAGGTGAAGGGACTTGCCCAAGGTCATCCAGCTAGTAAATGGCAGAGTCAAGATTTGAACACAAGGGGCAGCTAGGTGGCACAGTGGAGAGAGCACCGGCCCCGGATTCAGGAGGACCCGAGTTCAAATCTGGCCTCAGACACATGACACTAGCTTGCTGTGTGACCCTGGGCAAGTCACTTAACCCCCTTGCCTAGCTTAAAAAAAAAAAAAGATTTGAACCCAAGGCTTCCAAGTCCAAAGTCAGCACCCTTCCTGCCGCACCAGTTTCCTCATCACCTCAGTAATGTAGAGAGATTTACAGCCTACCCCATCATCTTTGTCGCCCAACAGCGTCCATCCTCACCTTTCAGGTCGCCTTTGGATGTGGGGGGGACAAGATGAGACGAGGCCCGACTGCCACCCCAGTGGAACCCTCCAGGGGCCTAACCCCGCCTGAGGATTCTGATGCCATCCCTCCCACCAGCAGTCGGGTTGGGGGCACTGTGAAGGTCTATCTGCCCAACCAGCAGCGCACAGTGGTGAGCAACCCAGCAGGGAAGGAAGATCAGGGTCCTTGCCCAGGGAAGGGTGAGATTCCGAATCTGGGGAGCTGGGACGAGAAGGGAGACTTGGGAAGAAGTAAATCACAAGCATCTGGGGGAATCGGGGCCTGGTAGGTAACTGCGCGGGATGGCATGACCGTCTCCGACTCGTTGGACAAGGCACTGAAGGTGCGGGGACTGAACCAAGACTGCTGCGCTGTCTACCGCCTCGTGCAGGGGTGAGCTCCCTGTCTGCCCTCCCTTCTCCCAGCCCCCCTAGCCTGTCTCCTCCTCCTTGGCCATCACTGATCCTTTCCACCCCATATGTCTCATCCTCTCGGGTCCCTTAGACGGAAGACCGCAACAGCCTGGGACGCAGCCATTGCTCCCTTGCACGGGGAAGAACTGACGGTCGAGGTCCGGGCTGATGTTCCGCTCGCGGCTGCCCATAACTTTGCCCGGAAGACATTCCTGGCTCTCACCTTCTGTGACTTCTGCCGCCGCTTCCTCTTCCATGGTTTCCGTTGCCAGACATGTGGTTACAAGTTCCACCAACACTGCAGTGCCCGCGTCCCCACTGTCTGCGTTGACATGGCCACCGCCCGCCAACCGTGAGGCCTGTGGTCCTTTCCCAAGCCCCTGGGATCTCCTCTCTGGGGTGGGGAGGGATCTCCCTCATCCCAGCTGGCCTTTCCGGGGGCTCCCCATCCTCCCCAGCCTTCCTAGGGTCTCTTTTTTCTCTTCTGGCTCCAGTTTCTACCGCAGTGTCCAGGACTTGACTGGAGGCCCTGGTGCTCATGAGCCCCAGCCTGGCAGGCAGACCCTATGTGAGCCCCTCGCCCCAAAGAGCCCCAGGTAAGACCAGCAGGAGGGAGATGGAGGGGGAGGTCATAGGTCATCTTGCCCCAGGGTCTTCCACCTCCTCCTCCTCTTCCCCATTCCTTCCCCCCCAGGACACAAACACAGGCCTCCCATGGGGAGACTTTTGCTTTCCCTGGGCCTGGAGGCCCACCCCTTCAGAGGATCCGCTCTACATCCACACCCAATGTGCACATGATCAGCACGACATTGCCTGTGGACAGCAGGCTCATACAGGTAGGGCAATCAAGAACTGCCCTCCCTTGATCGTGACCCAGTAAGAACTCCCCAGGGGCAGCTAGGTGGCACAGTGGATAGAGCACCAGCCCTGGATTCAGGAGGACCCGAGTTCAAATCCAGCCTTAGACACATAACACTCACTAGCTGTGTGACCCTGGGCAAGTCACTTAACCCCCACTGCCCAACCAAAAAAAAACAAACAAAAAAAACCAATAAGAACTCCCCAAGGAGGTAGTCTGGGGGAATTGGGTTAGAAACATAGGAGGCAAAGGAAGATCTGGAGGGTCAGGGACAGGGACTTGGGATGGTGAGACCAGAATGAGGCCCCTGGCCTGAGGGAGCTAGGAAGGTCAGGGAATCCCTGACAGAGGCTCCAGGAGTTCAAAGACAAGGCTGACCTCTGCTCCTGCTCTTTCTTCCCACAGCAGGCAGCCCAGGCCGTTGCTGCTGAAGGTGAGTGTCTGATTTCCTTGACCCCAGGCCCTGCTGCCCCCCTCCCCTCATACTCTGGCCTTCCATTGCTCTCTGGTTTCTTATCTGTGTTCTTGCCTCTCCCAGGAACAGTGGGGGAGAAGACCCCCCAAGGCAGTCCTGGCCCCAGCCTCGTGTCCTCCCCTGGAAGGAAATCCCCACACCCCAAGTTCTCATCAGAGCCCCCTGAGCGCAAGCCCCTTAGCTTCAGCTGATGATAAGAAGAAAGTGGTGAGCTGGGGAACACACACACACTCTCACACACTCTCACTCACTCTCTCTCTCTCTCTCTCTCTCTCTCTCTCTCTCTCTCTCACTCACTCATTCAAGAAGAGGGGAATAATGGGGGAGATGCTGGGGGAATGGGCAGCTCACTGTCCCCCCTGTCCTCCCAGAAGTCTCTGGGCTACCGAGACTCAGGCTACTATTGGGAGGTAGCCCCAGGGGAGGTGCAACTGCTGAAGAGGATCGGGACAGGCTCATTTGGGACTGTGTTCCGTGGGCGATGGCATGGGGATGTGGCTGTGAAGGTGTTAAAGGTGGCGCAGCCCACAGCTGAGCAGGCCCAGGCCTTCAAGAATGAGATGCAGGTCCTCAGGTGAGCATGTGCACTCCTGCCAGCATAGAGCATGAGCCAGCTCTGGGCAAGCCTGAGCTAACCACCACCCTCCCCACCTTGGGCAGGAAGACTCGCCATGTGAATATCCTCTTGTTCATGGGATTCATGACAAGGCCCGCCTTTGCCATCATCACCCAGTGGTGTGAGGGTTCCAGCCTCTACCACCACTTGCACGTGGCTGAGACTCACTTTGATATGGTACAACTCATCGATGTGGCCCGGCAGACAGCTCAGGGCATGGAGTGAGTTCCTCTGAAGCCCTCTGCATGCACTGTTCACACGTGGCTCAGCTCAGAGCTATTCCACAAGTACCCCCCCCCAGCCCACGTGCTACAAACAGCTCTTCCTAACTCATATTCCCTTTCCTTCCAGTTATCTCCATGCCAAGAACATCATTCACCGAGATCTCAAATCCAACAGTATCCCCCTGGCACTCCCTTGAGGAGAGACTGCAAAGAGAGGGCATGTGTTTTCCAAGGGGAGTGGGGGTGGGAAATGCAATGTGTACTCAGGGGTTTTGAGGTAGGAAGATATAGGGAGGGTAGAGTGCCCAGAGAGTGCCGTCTGTGGCCCTTGACAAGGATGTAGATATCTTTCTGCACGAGGGGCTGACAGTGAAGATTGGAGACTTTGGGCTGGCCACAGTGAAGACCCGATGGAGCGGTGCCCAGCAAGTAGAGCAGCCCACTGGCTCTGTGCTCTGGATGGTGAGGCGCGGAGGGGGGGGGGTGTGAACACAGATGACAGGATAGGATGGGGGAGCAGGCCAGTGTTCAGTAACTGGCCAGCCAGCTCACCTAGGCTCCTGGACCTCACAGGCCTCAGAGGTGATCCGAATGCAGGACAAGAATCCCTACAGCTTCCAGTCGGATGTCTATGCCTACGGGGTGGTCTTGTATGAGCTCATGAGTGGCAGTCTTCCCTATAGCCACATCAACAACAGAGATCAGGTGGACACTCTTTCTTCTTCCTTCCTCTCTCCCTACCCCTGACCACTCTTCTGGCCTGACTGACCCTCCACACTCCGGTTTTCCCTTGGCCTGAGAGCCTCCTTCCAGGCCCCTACCAGGGGTGGCGCTGTCCCTAGTGATCTGATGCTCACCCCCTGCTCTGGTTCCAGATCATCTTCATGGTAGGACGAGGTTATCTGTCGCCAGACCTCACCAAGGTCTCCAACAACTGTCCTAAAGCCATGAAGAGACTGCTGGCAGACTGTCTCCGTTTCCAGCGGGAGGAACGGCCCTTGTTCCCCGAGGTCAGAAGACCCCCTCCGGGCGGGTGTAGAGCTGGAGCAGGCCCCGGGAAGGCTCAGGCCCCAAGGCTTGCTTCTTTTCTTCCCTCTAGATCCTGGTCACCATTGAGCTGCTGCAGCGAGTGCTGCCTAAGATTGAGCGCAGCGCGTCAGAGCCCTCGCTGCACCGGGCCCAGACCGAGGAACTGCCTTCCTCCTTGCTGGGAGCCCTGCGCCTCTTCGGGCCCTAGTGGCTCCGGCCAGCCCTGGGGCAGTGAGCCAGGGGCCCCACGTTGCGTTTCCCAATGACTCCAGTTTCCCCAGAAGCAGGCGGCCTGGGGTGGGGGATGACGGGTTCAAAGGCCAGAGGGGAGGAAGGGCGCCCACCCCCACCCCCCACTCCTGCGCCTGCTTTCTCTCTCCTCCCACCCCCCCACCCCCAAGAAGCACAGGAGGCTGCCCAGCTCTCGCTTTGATCACTTAATTACGTTTCTTGACTCTTCTCTGGTCAGAGTAACAGATTGGGGCAGGGCGGGGAGGGGCCACTATAGCTTCACTGCACGCATCACAGGCTTCACAAGAAATTCCAATACACGCCAAGCGGCGGCACGAGGGTCACGGGCAGGCACACGGACGGCACACTTACACGCACGCGCACAAGGGGGGGGAGAGAGGGAGGAGCGCCCCGGCCCCGCCCGAGGGCACGGGAAACGCTCGGTGATTTGCATATTTAAAGACACAGCCATCCCGGGTGCTGGGGGCCTCGGAGGCCTGGGGGGAGGTCACACCTGGGGGGGAAGTCGGGGAGGGGGGAATCAGTCGGAGAAGAGGCTCGCGAAGGATTTCCTCAGGCTGCGGATGGTCTCCGCCTTCACCTCGTCCTGGCTAAGGCTGGGCCGGGGTGGGGCCGGGGCCGGGTCTGGAAGGTTGAAGGTATTGGTCAGAGACTGGGATTTGCTGAAGAGAAACAAGGCGGGCGGGCGGGCGGGCGGAGGAAAGGAGGACGGGGCGGGGGCGGGACGAGACCAGGAGGAGGAGGAGGGAGAGAAACGCAGAGTTACCGCGGGGCGGGGCCCAGGCGGCCCCGCTCCGTCCGATGCCCCGCCCCCTGCCCGAGGCCCCGCCCTTACTTCAGCTGCGGGGCAGCGGCCGGCGCGTCCTGGCTCGGCTTCTGGGCTAGCTGGGACTTGGGCTGCCCAGGCCCGGCGGGAGCACGGCCCTGGCCCTGGGTGCTGGGCCGTGGCTGCTGTGTGGTGGGCGGCCCGGAGGCCGGGCCCGGGCGGCCCGCCTGGCTCAGCTGCCGCGTGGGGCCTGCCGGAGGTCCGGGCGGCGCTCGCTGTGGAGCTCTTTGCGGGCCCCCGGCCGCCTGGCCCCGGGCGGGCCCGGCCTGGCGCGGCTGCGGCTGCGGGGATTGACTGCCCTGGCGCGGGCCCTGCGCCGCAGCCGGCTGCGGAGGAGGAGGCTGTGGCTGCTGCGGGGGGGGCTGCGGCTGCGGGGGTTGCGGCTGCGGGGGGCCGCGCGCCTGTAGGCCGGCCCCCGAGCCCGATGGACGTGGCTGGCGGCCGGAACCCGACGGTGCCTGCCCGCTAGGGCTGGGGAGGCGCGGCTGCGCGGCCACGGCCGCCTGGGGGCCCAGGCCCTGGAGCGGCTGGCCCTGAGGCGGGGGGCGCTGCTGGGAAGGGGGGCCGTGGCGCTGAGGTCCCGGCCCAGGCTGCTGGGGGCCCCCTGCGAGTGAAACAGACGCGCGCGTGCGCATTTAGATAGAGCTGCCTGACCCTCACCTCCCCTCCTCTCCGCAAAGAGGCCAGCCCTTACACTGGGCATCTCCAGTCTTGGATGCTCATCTCCCTCAACCAGAATCCCTTCCCCTCCATAAAGTCGTCCAACCACCAGGAAGGCCCTTGCTTACCCTGTGGTGGGGGGCGCTGCTGAGCTGGAGGCCCCATCTGGCGACCCCCAGCCTGTGCCCCTGGTGAAGGAGCCTGGGTAAAGAGTGGGATGAACACGGTGTTCAGACTCTTGATGTGACCCCCCCCCCCCAGCCACTTTCCCTTCCCATCTTAGTGGAAGAACTGCTGGGGCCTAACCTGCGAGTGGGATCCGCGGCCAGGAGAGGCTTCCCGGGGCCCGGGCAGGGCCAAGCCCATCTTGTTAACCACAAGCTCCACAATGAGCTGCTTGTCCTCATCCTGATGATCCCCGATGAGTGGCATGGAGGAGCCGACCACCTAGGGGCAAGGGAGAGGTTGGAAAGGCCTGCTCTGGGGACAAGGAGGCCGGCCAGATTCACATGGGGGGGGGTTGGGAGGAGGAGCACTGACCTCGATGATGTGGTCACGCCCATCCTTGCCATGCAGGGCCTCCACAGCACAGATGTCCAGGCCCCCAAAGATTTCGGAACATGTGTCCACCCACAGCTTGTACCTGTGAACAGAGGTGATCAAGGCTGTGCCAGAACGTCTCAGAAAAGTAGACAGCTGGTCACTCTACTGAGGCAACTCACTGCACTTTGGGACTGCTCCCAGGCTTCCAAAGTTTTGCTTTTCACCAGGTTTAACTTTGCCTCTGTGCTTTCTCCCACCCCACCCCCACCCCCAAGCACTGCCAAGCAGATCCAGTCTCTTCAACATAGGAATTGGGTTCAACACACTTGAAGGGCCGGCCTATCTCCCTAAAAGCTTGTCCAGGCTAAATATCCCTGGTTTCTGTGTGGACCGGGTTGAGCTTCAGTGTACTAGCTGTCTTCCTAACACTGCCGCTCCTCCCTGGCCCCCTTCCCGCGCCGGCCCCACCTGTCAGACATGGCGATTTGCTCCAGCATGGCTGAGCTTGTGTTGGTTTTCCAGTTCCCGGACACTGAGGTTCTCCTGGGAGGGAGCAGAGAAGCGTTTCAGGGAGCGTTCTGTTAAGCCAGTTTGGGGGGGGGGGAAGAGTAGCAGATTCAGGAGAAGGACACTGAGGGGAGGGGCTCCCATGTAAGTTAGGACTGTGGAGAAAAGTAAAGGGCCAGGAGTTAAGGCGGTGATGAGACCAACCCAGGGCATAACTTAGCACAGGAGCCACCCCCCTGCACATCTAAGGAGGACATGAGGAGACAAGCTGAGGCCCACCCCACCGAGCTCCAGCAGTCTCACATGTAGGCCTTATAGCTGCGGCCGATCTTCTGCACCCGGACATCATACTTGGCATCAATGAAGGGCTCTGCTGTGGCATAGGTCTTGGTCAGCGCCACCACACTAGCAATGTCCTGGAAGTCATACTGATTCTCTACTTTCACCTGGAGGCCAAGGTTGAGAGACCAGGGTCAGGGTTTCCTGGACTATTTGGCACGGGGCCTGTTGGTATACCAGGGCCCATGAGCAGAAACTCAAGTATGGAAGAGAGCTCAGAGCCCTCAGCTGTGATATCCCCGAAAAGGATTCAACCAGTCTCCAATTAGAGTCCTCTGGGAAGAGGAGAATCCTGGCCTTTCGAGGCATCCCAGTGAACTTTGGACAGTCTCATTATTAGGGTTATTAGGCTTCAGGGGGCCACCAGTTCTCAGTGACGGACGGGGAGGGAGACTCACCTTTCCCATGCCTGAGTGAGCATGGCCCATCTTCACCACTACAGGGTATCTGGCTGTGGTGAGCTGGCAGACAAGGACAATGGTAACAGTTAGTCTTGTCCTGGTCCTAAGCCCAGAGCTGCCCTGCTCCTTCCTCCCCCAACCAGCTAACACTCAGCCTTCCCTCACTCTAGTGAATTCAGGGTCTACTCTGTAACTTGGTGCTTTTATGAACCTGGGCAAGTCCCTCTCTGGGCCTCCAGCTTCCCCATCTGTACAATAAGGGGGTGGATTGGATGGTCCTTCTGGTTCCAGGTCATCGATGACCCATTTCAGACTGTGTCTCTGACCCTGGCTCCTCCCTCTCCCCTCCCCTTGGACCTGCATGCTGATTCTCCTAATTCCTGGCAGACCCAGGAAGATGGAACCCAGCACCCCGTTCACCAGGCTTTGGGGGAGGGTCGGTGGCCAAGGGGAGTCCACCAGTCCGACTAAGTTTGTGAGGAGGAAGAAGAACAGAGGTGATAGAAACCTTCACATCATAGACTCAGAGGGCACAAAGTGACCTTGGCATTGACAAGGGGGGGAACTGAGGGGGGCCCAGGAGGGGAAAGAGTTCACTCATGACCACACACAGCTAGTAAGCAGCAGAACCCAGGTCCTCTGCCTCTACATCCCAGAAAGGATGGACTTTGCCCAAGGTCACACCCACTAACTCAGTGGCTTAGATGGGACTCAACCCAACATCTGGATACCACCCACACCCAAGCTTTTCCAGCTCTCCAAGTAGGGGAGGGGGGTGACTTCCAGAAAAGAGAAAGTTGATTTTCCCATAGAGGAAGCCAGTAAGTGAGTGAGTGAGTGGCTGCCTACATCCTGGCTCTGACTTGACCCCAGCTCAGCCACAAAGAAAAATGCAAGAATCCGCCAGGAGCTGAGGCCAGAACCTGCCCCACCCAGCAGCTGAGACAACAAGCCTTGCATCACAGATGTCCACCAACACACATACCCAGGCAAGAGTAAGCACACGCACACACGCACCCATCTCCTCAAATGTGCAAAAGAGGAAAGCTGGCGCCCTCCTGCCTTCCCATCAGAAGTGCCCCGGCCCTCCCTCGGTCTCCTCCGAGGCAGGAAGGAACACGAGGACACTTGAAGAAAGTGACATCTTGTTTTTGTCCCACTTGTCTCACTCGGCCATATTTGCCTTCCAGGAATCACGTCCTGGACTTGGACACTGCTGATGTGATCTTGGGCAAGGGCCATCCCTTCTGGGCTCATGTGTGGTCGTGGGCAAGCTCTTTCCCCTCTCTGGGCCCCTTCAGTTTCTCCATTTGTCAAATGAAGGTGCTGGACTACATCAATGCCAGGGTCCTGTTGTTCCCTTTAAGCGGCTAATGTGAAGGTTACTTTCACTAGCCTGTCCCCAGACTCTGGCCTTTGAAAGCTCTCCCAGGACTGACAGGGGAAGGGCCCTATGGGATCCTCTAGTCCGTGCACATTATTTTCCTATCTGGGGTCCCTCTTCGCCCTTCTGTGTTTCCACAGCATTTAGCAAAGGGCCTGGCACCCAATAAATGAGTAATACATGCTTATTGGATGACTGAAGCCCACAGAGGTGGGGTCAGTTGCCCGAGGCCACATAGCTCGTTAGAAGCAGGATTCAAGCCCAGGTTCCCTGGCCCTGATGTCTCTTGTGCCCAGTGTGGTTTGGAGGCCCGTTTGACATTAATCTTTTGTTTAAGGCATACATGCATATATGTACATATGCGGACATGTGCTGTTCAAGCTAGGGGAGGAAATTACTTCATTTGGTCTACCTTCATCTTACAAAGGAGTAAACTGAGGAACAAGAGGTGTGATGACTTGTCCAAGGTCTTTTGTTTAGGGCTCTTAAGCTTTTTTGTGCCAGGCTGGGGAAGAAGCCTATGGACCCCTTCCTAGACTAAGACTTGTGGCCTACATTCCTAATGAAAGGAAATATGTCAATTTCAGTTGGAGGTTAGTAAAAAGAAAGATGCCTGGTTTGGTTCGGTTTGGTTTTTCCATAGAAGTTCACGGACCCTCTGAAATCTATCCACTAGCCTCAGGTAAAGGAGCTCACTTTAGCAGGAGGGGCCCTAGCCTCGGAGTCAGGAGAGACCCAGCTTTGAGCTCGGGCATTTGCTGGCTCTATGAGCCTGGGCCTCCCAGAATCTCAGTTCCCTTCTCTGAAGAATGCTTGAATCTGCTTCCCAGGAAAATGCTCTAGGAATAGCAGGTGCTGATTTATCAGAAGAGGTAACACTAAGAGAAAAAATGGGAGCGTGGGGGGGGTGGATGGAGTTCTGAAAGACTACTAGTTTTGGAGTCAAGGCACCTGGATTCAAATCCCAGCTCTGTCATTCACTAGCCCTATGACTTGGTTTCTCTGGGCTTCCTTGGTTTCCTTCTTTTGAAAATGAGCATATTGGACTAGATGGATGCCTTCTAAGGTCCCTCCAGGCTTTAAATCTATGATCCCATGAGACAGCGATGGAAGAGGAGGAAGGGAAGAGACATTGGGGTAAAAAGAATAACATGAGAGGATTCAGAGGAAGGAGGGGACACAGGAATAAGAGAAGAGGTGAAAGGAAAGACAACAGAAGTGCAAGGAGAAAAGACTCTGGAGTGAGAAACTCCAGTGAAGGGAGAGGAAGAGGAGAGGGGGAAAGAGGGCAGGAGATGAAAGGAGAGGAGAAAAGAGGGCAGGAGATGAAAAGGGGAGAAGAGAAGAAAAGAGGGGAGATGAAAAGAGAAGAGAAAAGAGGTCAGGAGATGAAAAGAGAGGAGAAAAGAGGGCAGGAGATGAAAAGAGGAGAAAAGAGGGCAGGAGATGAAAAGGGGAGAAGAGAAGAAAAGAGGGCAGGAGATGAAAAGAGAAGAGAAAAGAGGGCAGGAGATGAAAAGAGAGGAGAAAAGAGGGCAGGAGATGAAAAGAGAGGAGAAAAGAGGGCAGGAGATAATGAAAAGAGGGGAGGAGAGGAGCCGGGGTGAGACTTGAAGAAGACACTAGCCTGAGGCAAGGCAAAGGCAAGGGCGGGGGTGGGAGAAGGGAGGCTAGAGCTGGAGGCGGGGAAGTTGTTCCCATCACTGCGTCAATGTGATGCAGCTTGCTGGCTGACTGGAAAGTTCCCCTTTCCTTTCCTTGGGCCCCCTCTTCCCTCTCCCTTACAGCCTGACACCTGAGTCCCAAGAGTCTTTCCCTGGAGTCCAAGGGCCTGAATTTGAATCCCGGCTCTGTGACCTTGGAACTAAGAATGGGGCTGCCTTTGTCCATTATCTCTGAGCTGGAGGGTCTGACAGATGTGAAAACTGAGGAGATGGGATCAAACCCAGGTCACCTCAATGCCCTCACAGCACATTCTCCCTCCATGGACCTCAGTTTCCTCTTCTGTCAAATGAAGGGGTTGGACCAAATGATCTCTAAAGCCAGGATCCAGGATCTGCAGTCATTCTGGGCAGGATTTCTCCCTTTGGCTCTGACTACGCTTCTATGATGCTCTCTAGGCTTTGTGCCCCTAAGCCTAAATCTTAGCTTCCATGCCAGTTTTGAGCGGGGACAGACCTTAGAGACCACTGGGGGAGAAAGGAAGAAACTGGATCCAGGGAAGGATAGGAAGTAGTCCAAGACCACACAAGGAGTAAGGGGCAGAACCAGGATCTGAACCTGGGTCTTTGGACTGAACCAAATCCAGTGTTCATGACATGACAACAACCTTTTCCATTCCACAGTACATAAGTGACTGGCCAGACAAGACTACAGCCTGAAATGAAGCTTGGGTCTCTCTGACAGCAGGGTTCAAGTCCTGCCTCTGCCGGTGACTAGGGACCCTCAAGTTACTTTGCTTCTCAAGGCTCCAGGCAAGTCTCTCAGAGTGTAGCTTGCTGAGACCTGCACTGATGGAGGAAGATTCCTCACCTGAGAGTTCCCCACACCAAGGAAATCCCAGGTCTAGGCCTTGTCTCTAGAGATATAATAATAACAATAATAGTCATAGTAATAATAAATCAAATTAATTGTAAAGCACTTAGCGAAGTACCTGGCATGTAGTAGCACTTATTCCCTTTTCTCCCCTCCCCACCATAATAACTAACTTTTCTATAGTGCCAGAATATTGGCAAAGTACTGGACAATGGGGGCTTCCTACTCCAGGAGCTCCTGTGATGCCACTGGGTCCATCTCTGGGGGCTGCTCTCAACCTACTCCAGATTTGGGTCTGCCCTCTGGAAGAGGTCAAGTCCAAGGGTGCAGCTCACATGCAACCAGGACAGGGGCACTTGTTTACACCCCATCAAGTTCCAGATGTGGCACTAGTGGGGGTGTCAATGCCCTATATTGGGAAACACCTGTTGAAGTCGCACCCTAAATCCACCTTGCCAGCTCTGACCATGGATGGTTTCCCAGCTTGGACAAGTTCTCTCTCTCTCTCTCTCTCTCTCTCTCTCTCTCTCTTCTCTCTCTCTCTCTCTCTCTCTCTCTCTCTCTCTCTCTCTCTCTCTCTCTCTCTCTTCCCTTAGCTCTGCCTCCTAGAATCCCAGGGTTTCTCCAAAGCAGTTGACCACCTCCTCCAGGAGGCCTCGGTAGCCTTAGGACCTGGTCCATACCAGCCACTTCTAAGCACTCCTCCTGGTTACATCCTCAGCAGTTATCCAGAAACCCTGGGTGGTCTCAGGAGAAACCCCTCATTGGAGGGCAGAGCCTCCACCTCTGCCTCTTGCTCTAAGTCAGCTACTTTGACACGGTCCACAAGCAATCAAAATGAGGGGTATCAATTGACTGTGTGATTGTGAAGATTGGAGGTCAGGAGAGTCAGAATAATATAGCGCTCCAGGGTGTGCCTCATGCCTCCCACCCTTCTGGGCTGGCTGGGTGACCTGTGCCAAGCTATTTGACTCCACACAGCCCTTTCCTTATCTGTGCAATGGAGGGAATAAATACCAACTAGAGCACTTTCCCTCCCCCCACCCTCCAGATCAGGCTGTTGTGGAGATCAAAGCAGATCAGAGCTGTCCCTACAACTCTTGGCAAACCTTCCAGTTCCATCTAATACAAATATTCCTTACTGTTCCCCCTTTTTTTTTGTCCTATCCAAATGAGTCTCCATTTGCCAAAGTCTCCATGACCCCTTCTCATGTTTTCCACGGCCAGAAGCGCAGAATCTGAGAGCTGGAAGGGTTGGACCTTTCTCGCTATGAAGTCGAACTCAGATCCTAAGAAATGGTTACCCAGCCTCAGCATGGAGCCTCCAAGGGGAGGCAGAGCACCCCCTCCACTGGCAGCACATTCCACTCTGGGACAGCTCTCCAGTTAGCCAGCTCGCCCAGCCTTCTGGCCTCAACCTTCAGGCTCCAAAGGCTCTACCCTCGGGGTCCAGCAGAACCAGCAATCCATCCTACTCTGGACAGGCCTTCAAGGACCTGAGGCCCCTCTCCGGGTCCTCAGGGCTTCTCTTCCTCAGGCTAAACATGCAGAAATCCTACAACCAAAGCTCACTTCGGCTACTCTCCAGCTCACCTGTGTCCTTAAGAGCTGATCTATGTACATGCCCCAGCCAATAGCCCGAGGCCATCTGGGGGATTGGCATTGTGGACAGGACAGTAAGTGCTAGCAGGTTTTACAGGCTCGGATTGTAGACTGCTAAGCCTCTCATGTTGTAAGTAGCACAGCTGGGATTTGAACCCAGAGCCTCCAACTCTACCCTGCTGCCTTCCCTAGCTTTCTGAGTGACAAGGAGCTTTCTGGGGCAGAGCCACTGGACCTGAGCCAGGAGGCCCTGTCTGCACAACCTGAGGAAAAAGAAGGCGCTCAGCAGACAGGTGGGAAAGATCTCTGCTTGCTCACACACACAACTTGGAGTGCATACGTGTGTGCGCACACATGTGTGAGTGCATACACAGGTACACACACACACACACAACTAGGCACGAGCCCATTCACACACATGGTCGTTCCATCAGAAGTTTATGCCAAGCTTGGCCTCCTCCTCCTCCTGCCCAGGTCACCAAATGGGCTCCCATAGGGTGCTGGCTGAGAAGAATGCTATGACCCTAAGGCCAAGGGGAGCCCTGAGGCAGAGGAGTCAAGGCCACTGCTCCAAGGGGGAGCAGAGGGAAAGTCCTGGGACTGATTCAGCCACCAGAGACGTCAGAGTCTCAGGCGTTGCTCCACAGTAAGAGGCCAGTCAGGGGTCACTGTCCCACCGGTGACCCTTCTGACCCCAGGGCAGCCCCTCAGTTCTCCCTTGGACCCCCAGGGCTTCCAGTGGCCCTCCCTCTTCCCCACTGACTGGAGCTCAGTCCACGTTTGGACTGTGTGGGATCAGGCTGAGCTAGGGTGGGGGGTGGGGAGTGACAAGCCCCCAACTGCAGCCTAGACTAGCCCTACTGGGCTGCCACAGGGGTGTGAGTAAGCGGAAATGGGGGGGGCCCTCTGCCTGTGGTTTCCCGCCCCCGGCCTGCCCGCTGCCCCGCCCCTCCACCCCCTTCCTCGCAGCTGGGTTAAATAGGAGCCCGGAGGCCAGGCAGCAGCAGGGCTCTCCTCTCCCAGACTTGGACCTGCTGCGGTTCCTGCTGCTGCTGCTGCCTCCAAGTCCAGGTAAGGGGAGATCGGCCTGCCATGCTGGCAGGCCTTGGAGCAGCTGGCCCCCTCCTGGGCCCAGCACTCAGTCCCAGCTCTGCCAGCCTGGCAGCCCTGGCTGAGCCCCACAGAGGAGCAGGCAGAGCTGGCTCTGTCTTGGGACCAGAGCAGAGGGTGGGGCGGTAACCTTTTCCCTGAAAGACTGAACAGAGAGAGCTGCAGTACTCCACTCCATCCCCTTCTTCCATGCACAGGCTCCCTGAACATCCTGGAAATGGGTATGTCTGCTCTCTTTCTGGCCTTGACCTTCCTACTCCTGGCCACTACAAGGCAGCCTGTGAAGGCCTGCAGCTGTGGCCCTCGGCATCCTCAAGAGGATTTCTGTAGGTCAGATGTGGGTGAGTAGGACACTCCAGGTTCCCTGGGACAGGGACACACACATACACACACTGTCCCCCAGGCCTCTCCTCCAGCTTCAGGGCACATGGCTGAACTGGGGGTGGGGGAGGGAAGAGGGGAGTCGGAGTAGGGGTGGTGCCTAGGCTCACTAACCCTTTCCTTTGCCCCGCCAGTTGTCACGGCCAAATTCCTGTCAGTCCCCCAGCTCAACCACACCCTCCATCATCTGCAGTATAAGATCAAGGTTATCAAGGTATTACAATGCTGCCCTCCCCTGCCCCTCCCCAGCCATACTACCTCTAGCCTCTCAACCCTCCACTGAAATTCCTCCTCCTTGATCTATAATTCCGTCCAGAAGTTCAAAGGCTTTGACGCTGTGGGAGGCATTACGCTGGTCCCGAAGTTCCTTACCACCCCAGCCGAGGAGAGCCTCTGTGGCTACAGGCACAAAGCCCTGTCTAAGAACCAGGAATATCTGGTTGCAGGTAAGAATCATGCTTAACACCTACCCTGGCTGTATCGTTTTGTACATGAGGCAAGTGGGGGAGGTAGATGTACAGAGACTCCTCCAAGGTCACACAGCTCACACTTGAACCCAGGCCTGTGAAGGGATCCTTCTTTCCTAGTCACATGATCCTATTTGCTGGAATCTCTCTAGACCATGATGTAGGTATTATGATGTTACAAATCAGGGAATGGAGGCTTGGAGAGGTCACACAGCCAGAGGTGGGAATCAAGCTCACTGTGCCCTTCTGTTGCTTGAAAATACTGAGTAGGAGGGGCAACTAGGCAGCGCAGTGGATAGAGCACCGGCCCTGGATTCAGGAGGAGCTGAGTTCAAATCCAGCCTCAGACACATAACACTTACTAGCTGTGTGACCCTGGGCAAGTCACTTAACCCCATTGCCTAGCTTAAATTAAAAAAAAATACTGAATAGGAAACTGATCCCAACCTCCTCATTTTACAGAGCCCAGGAAGAGGCAGGAACACTGCAAAATCCTCTGATTCCAAACCCAGTGCCCCTTCCTAGGGAAAGATATACAATATTCTTCTAACTGAATCCAATAGAAAGGGACACACCCCAGCAGCCCCTTAGCTTATCTGAGCTACAGAAAATACCAGACCCCTCCTCCTTCTCTTGCCTTCTGGTTGCTTAGTAACAGGGCAAGGGGTGGCTGAAGAGAGATGGAGCGACCCAATCATCTCCCAGGCTAGCACCATCCTGTCTGCTGGGTTGCTTAGGAACAAGGAGGGACCTGGTCTGGGAGGGGGGAATTAAACGCACTGCGGCTGAGCCCAGCCAATCAGGAGACACTCTGCCCCATTCTTCCCCTACCCACCCCCCCCCTCCCTAGCCCGCCTACTGGAAGGCCAGCTCTACGTCACCACCTGCAGCTTCGTGAGGCCCTGGAGTAGCCTGAGCCCAGCCCAGCAACTGGGCTTCAATCAGACCTATGCTACTGGCTGTAGCTGCCAAGTGAGTATTCTCTGGGAGACCCGGCAGGGGAAGCTCCAGGCTGGCAGCCCTACTGACTTGTCACTTCCTCCTCCAGGTGCAGCACTGCCTGAGTGTCCCCTGCAGTGTGGAGAGCGACACTAACTGCCTGTGGACAGATTCCCTGACGTCCTCCCCAGGCGAGGGCTCCCAGAGCCTCCACATGGCCTGCCTGCCGAGCAAGAGCAGCTTGTGCTCCTGGAAATCTCTGGGCACTGAGGCACCAGAGCTAACAATGTGAGCTGGCCCAGAGCTCCATCCTCTCCATCTAAGAAATCATGGCCAGTAAAATACATAGAAACCAGACCAGTGGCTCTGTGTGTATGTGTGTGTGTGTGTGTGTGTGTGTGTGTGAGTGAGACAGAGAGAAAGAGAGAGAGAGCATGAGCAAGTGTGTCCACAACAGTCCTGCTGCTTTGGGTGAGGTGCCATTGGGGTACAGTATTGTTATTCCCATTTTAAGGACAAGGGGACTGACGCTCACAGAAATGATGACTTGTCCGTGGTTATCCAACTTTAAATTTGGTCTCCCCTGACTCCAAAGACACACACCTTGTGACCTTGGGTGAGACTCTCCTTTCCTCCGTCCGCTATCAGGAGGCTTAGGAGCTAGAAGGGCCATTTTAGAGGTAAGGAGAAGCTTTGACCAAGCCAGGCTTCCAACTTATGTCATCATAACACAATCTCATGTCAAAGTGAGAAAGGACACTAGAGAGCATCTAATCTGATCCTCTCATTTTACAGAGGATGAAAATGAGGCTGAGAGAAGTGACCAAGCTCACACAGCTTAGCCTTTGATTTGAATCCTGCTTCTTTGACTCCAATACATCACAGTTGCCTCCAACTGACTTTGACAGAGTCACAAACGTGACCACATGAACTCCCCAGGTCAGATCAAGTAAACCTCCTTACCCTGACATTCAAAGCCTTCCACAAATCTTGTTCCCACCTCCCTTTCTGGCCCAAATTTCTTTTTGCTCACATTTATGAACTCTAGGTTCCAGCTAGACCAGCTTCCTAGCTGTTCCCCAAACTGAACATCCTATCTCCCATCTGCATACATTTGCTGAGCCTACACCCCTTGCCTGGAATGCCTCTTCCAATTCCCCAGCTGTCAATTCTCTTCCTCCTCCGAATTTATTTCTTGGTGCACGTGCTGGGCTTCCCAGTGCACGACAGGGGCTGTTTCATTTTGCTCTTTGTAGCCCCAGGACCCTGAATCCAGGTGTGGAAACTGAGGTCCCAAGTGGGGAAGTAACTTGCCCATCCTGGCACCAATAGTGATGCCAGAGCTAGGACTTAACCCTCAGTGCTTTGGCCTTGGCCTCATAGAGCCCATTCTTGAGCCAGCTTCTCCCCCAACACACTCACCATCTCCTTGTGGTTGGGATAGTAGGTCTGGTCAATGAGGGGAAACTCCTCAGCTCCCAGTTTCTTGTGCAGCCGAACCATCTGGGCAAACTAGGTATGGGAAAGGGAGAAAGAAAGGGCAGTGAGGAGGAGAAGGCCCTTCCTGGCAGCCCCACTGTTCCCCAAGGATGGGGACACTCACCACCCATGGCTTGTCGCAGAAGTTGTATACTGAGTGCAAGGAATTGACGCTGGGGATGCCTGCATACTGCAACCCAATGACCAGGCTTCGATAGTCTCCATTTCGGGCCATGCTGAAGGCATGCTGTCGGATCAGTACGAAGTCTGGCTTCAGGGACCTACAGGAGGGGGTGGAGAAGAGGAGGAGGAAGGGGGGAGGGAGGAGGGAGAAGAGGAGGGGGAGAAGGAAAAAGAGAGACAGGAGGGAGGGGAGGAGGGGAGGAAGAGGAAGGGGAAGAGAAGAGGAAAGGGAGGGAGAGGGAGAGGAAGAGGAAGAGAGGGGAGAAGGAAGAGGAGGGGGAGAGAGGAGGGAAGGAGGGAAGGAGGGGAAGGGAGAGGGAGGGAGAGGAGGGAGGGAGGGAATGTAGAGGAGGAAGAAGAGGAGGAGGAGGAGGAGGAGGGAGGGGAAGAGGAGAGTTAAATGGCATCAAGCTTGAACTTACTCTCTGTGTTCCTAAAGGCCTTCTATCCCCCACATTCATCCTTCCCCCCACAGTATGCTCCTTGATGGCATGCTTCTATGCTGTTTAGTATTAAACCTAAGGAAAAAAAACTCCCCCCACCCAAGGGTTGCCCCCAGCCTGGGCCACTCACCGAACCACCTTCACTCCATTCCGAATCACCTCCATGTCCACAGAGAAGCTGCCATTAGCGTGAGCCACCAGGTTCAGGTGGGAGAACTCAGCCTGGGAGGCAAGAAGAGGGCGGGGCTCAGCCAATCTGTAACTGGACTCAACCCCACCCAACACCTGCTGCTATCCCTCCCCACTCCACCAGCATGGCATGGTGAAAACCTTGCTGGACAGGGAGGCAGGCCAGACCTGGGTTCACTTCCCAACCTTGTCGCTCATTTGTACTGGGAAAGGTCCTCAGTGAATGACAGCCTCCCTGCTCCATGGCCATCCTGGGGAAGGAAGCCCAAGGCCCTGACCATGACTGCCTTCGGGCCAGATACACAGAAGGCGCACCTGCTCCACCTTGATGTCAATCTCCCCGTGAATCTTCTTGCCCTTGAAGTACCTGGCCCTGGAGAAGGAGGGATGAGATATGGGGAGCGGTCAGCTCTGGGTGAGGCCCAGGAAAGAGAAGTCTGAGCCCTTCCTTCTTCATCACACCTGATCTGGGAGGGAAACAGAGCACTCCCAGCCAGGGGCTTGTTCTTTTTTGCCCTCAGATGGGAGGGCTAGAGGTTCTGAGGATTTGGCAAAGCTGGGGAAACAAAAGTCCCCTCACTTGCTCCTTCGTCCTTCTACGTGATGATTCCCATGCAGGAGGGGGGTGGGGGGTGGAGGGATCGAGGAGCCAGGTTCTAGTGTAAAGGCACCTGCCTGCCCCTGCCAGAAGGTCAGCATCTTGAGGGCAGGGGGTGGTTCAGATATCAACTTCTTCCCTCCCCCCTCAAAGCGCTGGACTCATGCAGAGATGAGCAGATTGGGAAGGGGAGTGGAGGAATCTTCCTTGCCCTGGGCCAGGCTGAGTGCCATGGCCAAATGGCAGGGCCCCTCTCCCCCTCCCCTCCAACTCATCTTCGATGACAGAAGCCATCATAGTGCCAGGGCTGCTGGGTGCAACCTTTGCTGTGAGCATGCTTTTATGAGGCTTGGGGTGCTGGTGGTTTTGCATGTTGTGGGCTGGCCCCTGTGCTGATGGCATCTGGGTGTATGTATTCAAAGAAACCCCTTGGGGAGGGGAATCCTGGGCTTGGGAGGGGGATGGGGAGGAGGAGGAGGGGGATCCCAGGCTCCAGAGAGGTGAGGGGGATTCTGGGCTTCAGGAGGGGGAGGGGAATGAAGGAGATGACGAAGCAGTTTCCTCTCTGCGGCCTCTCCACCCCCGCTGGGAAGCCTGATGCAATCCAGCCTCCCCCCTGCCCAAACACAGCAGTCCTAGGTAAGGTAGAACAAACAGGGAGCTGAGTTTCTTGGCAGCTCTCTAGGTGAGGGCAGGAACCCTGGCTAGGCTGCACTCTCTTTCCCACCACAACCTCTGCACAGAGTAGCAGGAAAAGGATAAGGACTGGGCATGGAATTTTATTGGTATGGAGAGTTCCCAGGTGAGGAACCTCCCTCTACCAAGGCAGGTTGGCATCTTCTGCACAACCTCTAATCTGAGGTCAAATGACTTAGCCTGGGTCACATGGCCTGGCCTGTCAGAGGTGCGGCGCTTGCTAAATGCGGGGCCCTGGGCTCGAGACACAGTAAGAGACGTGTACGCCTCACGAAGCAAGAGCTGAAGGGCGGGGGACGCCTCCGAGCTAGGCTGCAGTATGTGCTAACCACTGAGCCCTCGGGCCCAGCCCTGCTCTCAGCCGCCTCTTCATCCTCCCCTGACTCAGAATAAACTGCGAACCGGCACCTTCGGGTCAGGGCCGCACAAGGGAAGGCACTAGCTTCTGGGGCGAAGGTGTGACCCGTAAAAGATCCTGGACAGGGAGCGGGGCGGGGCCCCGCAGGGTAGCACAGAGGGCCTGGGCGGGAGAAGCGCCTCACCAGTCCGTGGGTCCCTCGTCGATTACCAGCAGGGTCTTGCTGCCCCGGCTGGAGCCCCCGGAGCCCCCGGCCACGCCCCCCACCTGCTCGCTGAAGGTGGCTGCAGCCGCCGCGGTGGTCTGCTTCACTGCGTTGGACAGCGACGAGAAGAAGCCGCCTGCGCCGCCCCCGCCCAGCCCCGAGCCAGAGCCGGGGCCTGGGCCGGGGCCGGGGCCGGGGCCGGGGCCAGGGCCGGGGCTGGGCGCGGCCGCAGGCAGGGGCCGCTCGGCAGGCGACACGCTGCCCGAGCCTCCCGAAGGGGGCGCTGGGCCACCGGGTGGGGGCGGGGGCGGCTGAGGCCTCTGCAGATCCGTCATGTAGCCGTTGGGTAGGTTGGCCATGAAGTTGCTGTCGGACAGGCGACGCCGGAGGTAATTCATGGCGCCGGCCGCCGGAGGAGACAGCAGGGGCCGCCTCACTGACCCACAGCGGGAGGCAGGGAGGAAGGCGGGGAGGGATGCGGGGAGGGGTGAAGGCGGGGATGCGGGGAGGGATGCGGGGAGGGATGCGGGCGAGGATGCAGGCGGGGATGCGGGGCGGGGTGCAGGCGGGGAGGGATGGAAGCAGGCTTCCTGCCCGCCAGCTCCGGGGCTCCGAGGCTGAGGCTAGCAGCTATCCGACCCTCTGCCTAGCGAGAGAGGCAAGGCAGCGTCGGGGGCTCCGGCGCAGCAGCCAGTGCAGTGGCTACCGCCGAGCCCTGGAGCCGACTGAGCGCAGCGCCGCAGCATCGACGCACTGCCTGCGCTCCCGCTTGCTCCCTCCTTCCCTGCCGCCCGCCACCCCACGCGTGTGGTTCCGCCCAGCGCAGCCAGTCGAGGCTCCCCCTTCTTCGCAGCGCGTGGCTCGCGCCATCACGGCCCTAGGCGGCTCGGAGCAGCCCATTTTGGCTGGGAGCAGGGGGAAGGGGGAGGGGGGACGTGTTCCTCCCCACTCCCTTTCCCTGAGCCTAAGGCGATGATTCCGACGGGTGGGGGCTGCGGGGGTGGCGCTGGCCCTGGTGCTGATGAGGTCTCCGCCAAAGCTTTCTGGGCTGCACTGGGACCAGGGAGAAAGGGCGCGGCCCGGCCCGGCCCAGCCCAGCCCAGTGCCGCAGCCCCAAGTCTCAACCTTCACCCCGCCATGTCCCTCCATGCCTCCCGTTGTCTGTCTCTGGCCTTTCTGTCTGTATCTGTGTGTCTATAGGTCTCTTTCTTTGTCTCTGTTTCTGTTTTTCTGTCTCTGTGTCTCTCCTATCTTCCCCACCTCTCTGTCTGTCTGTCTGTCTGTCCGTCTCTCTCTCTTTCTCTCTCTCTCTCTCTCACACACACACACACACACACACACACACACACACTCCCTATTTTGATTTTATGTGAGCATTTATTCTGTGTGAGACATAGTGCTAGGAGCTGGGGATACAGACACAAAAATGAAACATTCTGCTGGGGGAAAACATGTTCCCAGATAAAGAAATACCATAGATATAGATATAGATATATATAGATATAGATATAGATATAGATATAGATATAGATATAGATATAGATGTAGATGTAGATATAGATATACACATACACATACACACATATACATATACATATATACATACATATATACATATATACATACATGCATATACATATATATACATGTATGTATACATACATATACATATACACTGAATAAATCGCAATTATGATATGGGGGGAGAACACTGGTAGCAGTGGGCTAGGAAGCAAGATGAACCTCCAGGAGGAGATGATCCTTGAGCCAATGATGGAGTCCAAGAGGCCCGGGTGAGGAGAGAGAGCATTTGTGGCTGGTGCAACAGCCAAGAAAGGAGACTGGAAAGTCACCAGAATGTGACAGTGCAGAAGTCTGGATTTTATCCAAGTGGCAAGAGCTTGTGGAGCCGGGGAGTGGCATGACCAGGCCTGTCCTTCCAATAGTGTAGGTGAGAGGTCAGGGAGACCTGAACTCGTCTCAGAGGCAGTGGCCGTGTGGGTGGAGAGAAGGGAACCCAGGTTTGAGTGATGTGGTAGAAACAGAACTACAAGACTGGATGTGGAGGATGAGGGAGAGAGGAGAGTCAAGGATGGAAACGAGGTTATGGAAGGACATTAGTGGCCTTGACAAGAATCAGAGATTTTATGGAGAATGAAATGACAAGATTTGGTAACTGATTGGACATGGTGGGGCGGGGAAAGGGGGAGGCTGTAGAGAAGACAAGGATGACAGCAAACTGCCAACCTGGATGACTGGAAGATGGTGGTACCCTTGATGATCATAGAGAAGAGGGGAGGGTTTAGGGGAGCAAGATAACAAGTTCAGTTTCAAATATGGTGAATTTGAGATGCCTACTGGACATCCAGTTGGAAATGCCTAATAAGCAGAGGCCAATTCAAGACTAGAGCTCAGGAGAGAGACTAGGACTGGATATCTAGGCCTACAGAGAAATGATAGTTGAATTTATAAGCGCTGATGAGCTAACCAAGAGAGTGTGTGAAGAAAGAAGCCATGAGGACCCAGGAAAGAAGCACAGGACACCTACAGCAAGGGAAACACGGATGATGATCCAGCAAAGGAAAGTGAGGAGTGGCTAGACAAGTAAAAGAAGCAAGGGAGAGCGTGACACAGACAAATGGATGGGCAACAACGTTCAACACTGTAGAGAGGCCGAAGAGAGTAGAGACTGAAAAAAGGCTAGCCTTGAGGAGAGCTCTTTCAAGTGAGTGCCGAGGTTGTAAATTCAGCCGGAAATGAGGGCAGCAAAGAGAGATCATTTCCCCAGAAGTTTGGCTCTGAAAAGGTGGAGAGATATGGAATGATATCTTGAGGGGATATCAGAATTAAGGGAAAGTATTTTATAGGTAGGAGAAACGTAGACATATTTGCACAGGCAGCATGGAAGGTGATGATGGGATCAAGGACACGAGTGCAAGGGAGGAGAGGACAGGACATGAGGCCAAAGGGTTTGGAAGCGAAACCAAGAACAACTAAGAAAGTGCTTTACAGACATCATCTTGCTTGATCCTCACAACAACCCAGTGAAGTAATTTTTATAATTATCTCCATTTTACAAATGAGGAAGTGGAAGGTGAAAGAATGGCTTGCCCTGGTCACGCAACAAAGAAGTATCTCAGGCAGCATTTGAATTCAAGGCTTCCTGACTCCAGATCCACAGTGCTGTCCACTACACCAACCATACAGGATGGAGAAAAATGTATATGTTCTGTTTTGAAATGGTCATTGCTATCTTGTGTTTTCCACCATGTTCATTTCTGAATACTATACCCCTTCCCTCTTGCTTGTAACAAAGAATAAAAAAAGACTCAGGATAAAAGCCAGTGCAGCAAAACAAGCCCATGCAACCATTAAGTCTGGTGGTCTCCCCAGTGTTCCACTGCCCTAGTCCCTCATCTGTTTCTCTGAGTTCATGTGCATCATTTATGACCCAGCAATACTCCATATGTACCATATTTGTTCAGCTATTCTTTAATCGGTGGGCACCCATTTTGTTTCCAGTTCTTTGCTATTAATATGTCGGTGCCTATGAGGCCTTTCTTTTTGTCCCTGACCTCCTCGGGCTCTGTACCTAGGGCACAGTGATTTCTGCATTAAAGGGGAGGGCCAGCCTTTTAGTTTCCCTTACTTTATTTTTTACCATAATTCCAGGTTGCTTTCCAGAATGGTTCCTGCAACACTGGCTAGTCTCTTCAATTTGCAGGATGTACAGGGAAATCTTATGGTTGATTTGATTTGTGTTTGTTTTTTTTTTTATCATTAAGGATTTGGAGCATCCTTCCCTACGCTTGTTAATAGTTACTAATTTGTCTTTTGAGAACTTTCAGTTCATATCTTTTGACCACTCATTGAATGGCTCTGGTTGGTGAGCATTTCACTTTATCTTATCTGATCTCCAGCCACCAGATCACTTGCTATCACCATCCATCCAGGACCACCACCATCTTCCTTGTCCAAAACATTCCTCCTTTATCTGTGTTGTTTTCACCTCTTGAAATGGAAGCTCTTGGAAGGCAGGGATTATTTTCTGGCTTGTATTTGTGTCCCTGGCATTTAACTTAGCACAGGTCCTAGCACAGGGTAGGGCAGCTAAGTGGCACCATAGTGCGCAGAGCACCGGGCCTGGAGTCAAGAAGATTCATCTTCCTGAGGTCAAATCCAGCCTCAGACACTTCCTAGTTATCTCACTTCACCCTGTTTGCCTCAATTTCCTCATCTGTAAAATGAGCTAAACACCAATAGGGATAAATGAAAAGTCTTATGGGTGGGTTCAGAAAACCAACTGTATGAGAGGTGGCAAGACAAGTTCACATGAAAAGATGTTGGGGTTTTTGGTGGACAGCAAACTCACTACAAGGAATCCAGCAGCCCCAGAGGTGCACTGTGTGATCTGGCTCCAGCCAAACAAACTCACCCAACTCCCATTGCTGCAATCCCTCCAGGAGCTGCTGTGGCTGAAAAATTCATCTCCCTGCAGGGTTCTAGTGATGAGGCTCTGAGGTCCTTGGTTACTCTGCTGGACTAATCTTCACAAACCCAGGGTCTGACCAATCTCTTGGAGGTCTCAGTGGAGGACTAGAGTGGAATCTCTGGCTGTCTTAATAGAACCAGGACCTGAAATAGAATAGAAACAGGGCCCAAACAGGCCAAGTTAGGGTAGCATCACGCTGTTCCCCTTGACCAGGGTAGATATGGCACACCAGGCCCAGTTGTGGGCACCCATCTTAGGAAAGACATTGGAGAAGGGAAGGAAAGGAAGGGAATGAGCATTTATAAATGCCTCCGATGAGGCAGGCACTGTGATGAAAGCTTTACAGATAGTTCATTTGATCCTCACAATCTTGAGATGTAGGTGCTATTTTGATCCCCATTTTAGAGCTGAGGAAACTGAGAAACAGAGGAGAAACTACTTGCCCAGAGTCACACAGCTAGGAGGTGTCTGAGGCTGTATTTGAACTCAGGCCTTCTTGACTCCAAGCCCAGTGCCGTCTCTAATCCTAACCCAGTGCTCTATCTGCTTTACCACCTGGACTGCCTTGGGGGTGAGGGGAACAGCTAGGTTTGACTGCAGTGGTTAGAGCACCAGCCCTGGAGTCAGGAGGACCTCAGTTCATATCTGTCCTCAGACACTTACTAGCTGTGTGACCCTGGGCAAGTCACTTCACTCTGATTGCTTCAAAATACAAACAAACAAACAAAAAAGAATTCATCCAAGGAAATGATAGGGAAAAGGGTAGGAGGCAGAGCTGTCTCAGCTCACTGACTCCTTGGCCTGGCTTCTTCTCAGAGGCCATCGCCTCTTCCTGTCCTCTTCTCCCCACTGCCTAGGTGGGGGATCTTGGCTTTGGAAACACTACCAGGTGTGGGGAACCCGCAGCCTTGAGGCAGCACGTGGCCCTCTAGGTCCTCAAGTGAGGCCCTTGGGCTAAATCCAAACTTCACAGAACTAATCCCCTTAACAAAAGGGTTTGTTCTGTAAAACTTGGACTCAGTCAGAAGGCCAGCACCTGAGGACCTAGAAGGCCACAGGTGGCCTCAACATGTTCCCCACCCCTATACACTCTCTTACTACTCTAACCCAAACTCTTCTGCCCAAGGAACCCTTCAGACTCCCTTGAGGATTTCCTTTGCTTCCAAGGCTCCATCATCACCTTTCTTCCATGCTTCAGCTGTTCATCTCTGATGGCCTACAAAGGACCATTGCAGCTAGATGTCCCTCGAGGACCTCCTGTTCAACAAGTCCACAAGAGTGGCAGCTTTCTGCTGCTTCCAGGATCTCCCCAGTCCAGTCCATCCTCCTCCCCTCCCCAAGCAGCCAAAGTGATCTTCCCAAAGCACAGGTCCCATCATGTCACTCCCCTGCTCAGTCTGCTCCAGTTTGTCTCCCTCTTGTCTCCAGAAGCAAATACAAAAGGCTCTGCCTGACTTCCAAAGCCCTTCACAATTAGGCTCCAGCCTCTTTCTACATAGATCTCACATTCTTCCCCCTCCCAAGTTGTATGCCCCATCTCTAACTATCTTTCCCTCAGCCAGTGAAGGTCAGAAGGGGGCAAAGATGGAGACATTGAAATGGAATTAAGGTCAAGGTCAGGGACGTATCCTGGAGCTGCAATAGCAGTGGGCCCACCCAGCCAGTAAGCTTTGCTTTATTCCCACCTTGGCCTTGGATGGCTGTGCTGTCTGGCTACATGAGAAAAGGCCTTCCCCAGACTTGACCTCTAGGGCTCAGCTTCAAGCACTTAGTTCCCAAGAGTTCCCAAGGACTCTGGTTGCAGTTCCTCCTTACTGTCTTTTTTAATGTTTGTTTGGGTTTTTTTGAGGCAGAGTGAAGTGACTCGCCCAGGATCACACAGCTAGTGGGTGTTATGTGTCTGAGTCTGGATTTGAACTCAGGTCCTCCTGACTCCAGGGCCAGGGCTCTATCCACTGAGCCACCTAGCTGCCTCCCTCCTTAACTCTGGCCAGTTCAGGCTTTTGGAACCCCGTTGTTCCCCGGCCTCACTGCCAGGCAAACACCCCACATAATGGAGCACCCAATCTCAGGCCAGGCCCCAGGAGACTCTCCCTCATAGAAATGGGTTGGGCTGATGGCCCAGAATACTGTCCCCAAGAGACCTTAGAGATCTTCTCTTTTGGGGAAATACTCTCATTTTATATGGGCCCAGACAGGAGAAGGGACTCAAGGTCACAGAATATTAGAGAGAGAAAGGACCTTAGAGAGCAAATCTATTTTGCAGATTAAGAAACTGAGTCACCTATAAGTTAAATGACTTGTCCAAAATCACACAGATAATAAGGGGCAGAATTTGAACCTGGGCCTCATGACCTTACAGCTAGTGCTCTTACCACTGAGAGAAATGATTATTTCTCTCTCACATTAATAACTAAGGTTCCCCCCCCCCTTTTCTATTTCCTCTTTCTTATTGAGCTAGCATCTGAAGGACATTGCTGATAATGAGATGAGATTTAACTTTATCCTCAATCTTATTCAGACCCCACCCAACTGGGCAAGTTTAGAGCTGATCAAAAGGTCCGGAGAGTTGAGTCTGGATGAACTCCAGCCCACTGGGTTCTACTCAGGCTCTGTCTAGATGGGCCCAGGCTGGGTCGGGGATGAGGGTTGGGGTTCTAGGAGTGAGAATGACCTAATCAAAGGCCCATTCTCCAGCTCCACCTTCATTAGAATGTTTGTACTTCTCATTAACTGTTAATCAATTAGAGGTCAGAAATACTCACTCTTTTTGGCTTGTAATTCATCGTTCTTTCCACTATGCCAGACAGTTCACTATTAAGAAGCTATCAGTCCTTTTTTTTTTTTTTAAAGGCAATTGGGGTTAAGTGACTTGCCCAGGGTCACACAGCTAGTAAGTGTCAAGTGTCTGGTTTGAGGCCAGATTTGAACTCAGATCCTCCTGACTCCAGGCCTGGTGCTCTATCCACTGCGTCACCTAGCTGCCAGGAATACTCACTCTTCCAAGGGCATATAGGTGTCAATAGGCTGTCATGATCCATTTTTGGATCATGAGAGAAGGCCAAATGACCATCCTTTTATTAATTATTCACTAGTGATAATTAATAAAAATGACTAATTCCCCAGAAATTATCTCTCCAACTTTTGATATGTCACACCACTGCACCATCATTTTGCAGAGGAAGAAACTGAGGTCAGGAGAGCTAAAATAGTTGGAATAACCTTAGGTATCACATTAACCTCAGTCACTCTACAGGGTCAGCTGGTCCAATCCCCTCACTTCACAGAAGCCAAAGCTGGGGCCTAGGGAGGGCAATGAATGTCCAAGTCTAAATTCAGATCCATCTGCTCCATCTAGAACCTTCTTGTTCATCTCTGACCCCCCCACACACAGTGGATATTCAATAAGTGGTGACTTTGGAAAATCATTTTTATTGAGATCTTTTGTTTTACCTCACCAGAATTTCTCCCAGTATCCCTTCACTCCCAGAGAACTATCCCATATAACAAATAATATGTTTTAAAGAAAAAGAAGCAAAACCAATCAATATATCCAAACCATCGATGATGTATGCAATGCTGCATACCCATGGACTGCCCCACCCCCCGCCCTGCCCCCACTTCTTCTCACTTTCGGTTGTTCCATGCTTGTCCTGTCTGCTGAAGTTGTTCTAGTCGTTGTGTACGTTGTCTTCTGGCCTCTGCTTCCTTGCCTCTGCATCAGTTCATGTAAGTCTCCTCACGCTTCTCTGTGTTCCTCACCCACATCCTTTCTTACTCTGCGGTGATATTCTGAGAATCACGTACCCCCATTTGTTTAGCCACGCCCAAGTCAATGGGCACAGATCACAAAAGGTGCTGCTATAAATATTTTGGAGTATGTGAGAACTTTCTACTTCTCTATGGATCCTTAGGGTATAATCTCGGGGTCCAAAAGGGACACTTTTTAGTCACTTGATTTACATAATTCCAAATTCCTTTCCAGAATGGTTGTGCTGAGTCACAGCTCCGCCAACAATGCACTTGTGTGCCTGTTTTTACAACCCCTCCCACATTGACTATTCCCATCTTTTGGCATTTTTTGCCAATTTGCTAGGTGTGACATGAAACCCCCGAGGTGCTTCAGCGTGCATTTCTCCCATTATTAGTGATGTGGAACGTTCTTTCCTATGGTTGTTAACACTTTGCAATTACTCCCTTGAGTTTGTCCGTTTGTATTTTTGGACCACTGATTTGAGCTTGGCAAGGCATCAGTAGTGACAGAACTAGGGGCCTAGAGATTCAAGAAGAAAGTAGACTGTGTCCCTGAATGTCCTGGGATTGGAAAGGGAAGGAAAGACACACATATAAACACTCTGAATACAAACCTCCTGCAGGCAGGCTCGTGGGGATCCAAGTGTTTAGAGCTACAAAAGCCCTCAGAGATCTAGTCCAACCCAATGGTTTTGTTCATGAGGAAACCTGGGAAGTCTAGAAGGAAAGGGGCAAAGCCAGGATGCTTCCAATCCAAAACTCTTCCCGGCTGCATTCTCTCCTGTTCCCCAGTGTGTTTCCCCAGGTTGGTGACAGGCCTCAGAGGAATCATCCTAAAGAGACCACAACTTGCCACCAAAAGATCTCTGAGTCCTGGGTCTGGATGACCATGACCACGTCCCATCTCCTTCAGTTTCCTCACTTGTAAAATGAGGAGAATGATGCTAGCCCCAGCACAGTGCACCGAACAGAGTCCTGGGAGCTACAGAGGTCACTTAAGGGTTGGACTAAGTGGTATCCAACTAAGGACCCTTCCAGTTCTAAATATGAGCCTTTGAGCCCTCATCAGCACCCACAGGTGCTGGTGGGCAGCCACAAGCTCTCATTTGAGCACCATTTGCCACCCCTGGGCCAGAGCACTGGAGAACACCAGGGTCAATTGTTTGATTTGACAGTGGGGGAAACTGAGGCTCAGAAAGGGTGTGGACTTACCCAGGGTCCCAGAGTCAGATTCAAGTCTCATGACTCCAAACTCAACGCCTGAAGATGGATCATGCCCATCCGTGGGTCCCTCCTCCTCACTAGCAGACTTTGTATTTGTGAGGGATGAAAAGTGAAGGGAAAGACGAGTGGGAAGGAGGAAGGGCAGAGGGAGAGGGGAATGAAAAGGAGGAAGTATAGATGGGGGAACAAACTGGTTCCATGTCAACTGGGACTTCCACATATCAAGGACATACCCTTTATTCCGCTCTCCACAGCAGCTGTTGAAGACCTTCTCTTCTCTCCTCAGGCCTGGCACCCTCTCACTAAGGACCTTTAACCTCCCTACTCTCTTGAGGAAATAGCCATTCAACATCCCTCCTCTCCCCCATGCTCCATGGCACAAGCTCTTGACATCACCCCCCACCCCAGCAGCCACTGGCTCCTCCTTTCCTTCAGGTTCTAGGTTCTAGTGAAGGGATGGGATGGCCATCCCACTTGGGCCTTTGTTCCTACGCCCTTCCATCACTTCAGGAAGCTTGCCTAATTGCATCTCTGTTTTCTTTCATTTTCAACCTAACTCTGGCTACTGGCACTTTCCCTGCTGCCCTCAGAAAAACCTCACTAGACCTTCCCACCCCCACAAACTCTCATTCTCTACTGAGCCTCCTTTAACAACAAACAGCCAGAAAGGCCTTGACTCTCATTTCCTCTACTGTCACTCACTTTCCAAGCTCTTGGGATCTGCTCTCTCATCCTACCACCTGAATCAAAGTCTCCCAAGTTGGCAGGCAGCGCTTCAGGACCAAAGCCAATGGCCTTTTCTCAATCCTCATCCTGTCCTCCTGCTTCTTCCTGCTCCCAGGCTACCTTTGCTGGCTCACTGTCCATGTCCCAGTCCTGAGGGGGAGGGTAGCCCCAGGTTCCATCCGAAGCATGGCCAAATATGGGTCATTTCCAACTATCTCTTACAAGCAGCCCAAAGCTACCTCCACAAGTGCCATTTTGGACTATCACAGTTCTCGTAATATATGCTGAATGTCCCCCCCTCGAGAGCAGGAAGAGAGGATTCTGACTTTGTCTCCAGATCCCTGGTCCCCAGCACATCATGGGGGTTAATAAATGCTATTTGACTGACCCAGTGTGGGTGTGCAGACTTTCCTTAGTAAGCCATTGCCTATGGCCCAAGCCTGGGAGTGATCGTACATCACTCCTCCCTGCCCCATCCCCCCCCCCACATGCACTCCACATGCACTCCACACACACAGACACACACAGACACGCACAGACATGCACAAACACACACATGCTGCCCCTCTGCAGCACCACTCCCCTCAAAAGTCAGACTTTCAGCTGAGAGAGCTCAGTTTATTGGGGGTGGGGCTTAGCAAGCCTCGGTTCTCTGGGGCCTCTTCCCGTCCTCCCTTCCCCAGGATGCTAGGTCAGGCTCCCTCCGCCAGGGGGTCCATGCAGGGTGGAGGGTGCAGGCAGGCCTTCTTCTCCTCCACCTTCCCCCTTTGGCCCTGCAGCTCGGAGCAGCGAGGCCTGGGGCTTCCCCAGAATGTCACGTTCTTCTTTCCCTGGCCTTCCACCATGGTCACCGTGGGCCTAGATCAGATATGGGCAATGGTTCTGAGCCCCCTAATCTTTATCAGCCTGAGCCCTAACTGTCCTTCCACCCTGGAGGTCATGAGCCCATGCCAGCTGGGCAGTACAGTGAGGCTCCTAGGCAGGCCCCAGCTTCTTGGCCCTGTTGCCCCAAGAAGGCCCCTCACCCTCTCCTCTCCTTGAGTCCCGAGCTCCCCTAGGAGGACCCCTTCCTCCTTCTTGAGGTGGGTCCCTCACTCACGGGTAAGCAGGCAACTTGGCAGTGCAGTGACGCTGTCGGGAACGGGTGGGAAAGGGCCCACAGGGGGGCATGCAGAGACCCCAGGGCCCCCAGGCTGCCCAGTAGCCATCCACTGAGGGAGAAAAAGGAGGACAGGGCACAGTGAGAACCTTGTAAGATAGGCCCGCCCATCCCCTCCAGGAAGGGGGCACTTACAGGGGCACAGGTGGATGTTGTAACAATGGCGAGTCTCCTGGAAGCGGCCTGTGCAACGCCGGCCATTGTGGAGCCGACCCTCACACACTCGAGAGCGCTGCTGCTGGCCTGGCTTATCCTGACACGCGATGCTGGAGATTGCGAGCCGGGTACAGGTCTCCCAGGCCCCCCAGGGACCCCAGTGACCATCAACTGGGCAAGGCTGGCCTGTGATACACAGGCCATCCCGGGTTGCATCTCCACCACAGGGCGCACCTCCATGCTGAGGTGGGGGGTTGTTGCACAGACGCTGTTCCCGGGTCCGACCCAGGCCACAGGTCACTGAGCAAGGGCTAGTAGGCCCCCAGGGGCCCCAGCCACCCTCCACTGTAGAGACAGGAGCAGAGAGGATAAGCCTAGACCCAGGGAGAAGGGGCAAGGTGGGGGGGTGGGGGGGACAGGAGGGAGAGGAAAATGATGGAAAAGCGGAGAAAATGATGGAAAAGAGGGGTGTGGGAAGGAAGGGCTGGGCCCAACCCTGAAGGACCCTAATTCCCTTCAGTACATACCAGGGCATGGTGGGAGGCTTTTACAACCGTGCTGCTCATAGGCCTGCCCAGAACAGGGGTTCCCTGGGGGCTGGACTGAGGGGGCCGGAGAAGAGCATGTTCTGGTTCTACGTTGGGTAGGGGCCTGGGGTCCTCCATGACAAGAGGCTGAGCAGGGTCCCCAAGGCCCCCAGGCTGCCCAGACCCCATGTACTGAAACAAAAAGGAGGGCGTCATGTAGAGCCTGTACTCCCCAGGCCCGGGTCTAGGGCAGGGCAGGTCAGAGCACTCACTGGGACAGAGGGTCTCTGTGTCACATGGCTTAGTCTCAGTTTCCCCACCAGAGCAGCTGCCCCCACACTTTGGGACTGGCTGGTCACAGGCCCTTCTGCGGCTCCGCACACCCCGGGCACAAGATACGGAGCATGCACTCCATGGTCCCCAGTCAGACCAACCACCAGCCTCTGAGAGATAGACACACAAGGGACCTGGGATCAGAAGCCAGGCTCCATTCCCCTATCCCTTCCCACCAGTGGCTTCCCTGGGCCTCACTTACCTGGGCAACAGTCCTGGTCCTGACATGCCTGTAGCTCCCAACGAAGGCTCCCAGGCTGCCCCTCCCCAGGGCACAGGCCTCCCTGGCCCAGGCAGCGTTGATGACGCAGCTGGGAACCCTCCGTGCAGGACACCGAACACGGGGACCAAGCAGACCAAGGTGACCAGCGAGGGGCCCTGGGGTGTGAAGGTGAGGTCACTGGGGTGACTGGGTCACCAAGCTTCATTGCCATCTGCATTTCTAGCTCTGCCTTCTGGTTGTCTGGTTGCTGGGCCATGCTCCTCTTCCCGCCCTTTCCTTTCCCCTCCCACCCCCCTGCACTGCCCATATACTCCCACAAAGAAGCTGGTGGAATCCTGGCCCAGACAGCCCCTCACCCGCAAGCCTGGCAGGTTGGGCTCCCTGGGATCTGGAAGCCGTGGGCAGCGTTGAGGCAGCAGGCATCCTTGCTGACACCCTCGCCCAGGAGCCCTTGGCATTGGCTGGAAGCCTCCTCAAAGTTGGAGAAGCAGTGCACAGACTCCCCGCCTACACCAAAGAACATAGCACACATGTCACCTACATTGCGGGGAGTTGAGGAGACTGGACTGAAAGGGTACGGGAATGCAGTGCCAGTCAGGGAATGTGGGCAGAGAGGAAGAAGAAGCAGACAGGGTCTATGCCAGGGACAGAGTCCAGGTTACCTGCCCTGTGGGGTGAGAGGAGAAGGACGAGGAGGAGGAGCTGCAGCAGCATGAGCCATGGACAGATGGGGCTGAAGGCCATGGTGACCGGTTGGAAGAGAAGGAGGGAGCTCCCAGGTTTTAAAGCTCTGCCTCCATCCCCTTTGCCCCCATCTCTGGGTCAGCCCCCTGACTCAGCAGAGAAAGAGGAAGTCAAGTCTCAAAGAGGAAGGAACTAGAGGAAGAAGGCTCGAATTGGCCCTTTCCCCAATGGGGCCCTGAGCTTCTGCCCAGCCCTGGTCCACTCTCAGTGCTCTCTCTATGTTCTATCTGTCTCTCTGTCTCCCTTCTCTCTTGCTGGGATGGAAGCCGCATTGACTGTCTCCTTCGGGCTTCCTCCCACAAGGTCAGCCTGTTTGAAAGGTTCCCAAGAGTGACCAGGTCAACAGCCTCAGCCACAAGGGAAGTGTTCTGGGGGATGGGAAAAGGGAAAAGTTGGGAAAGGGTCCCCCAGAGCCCTGAGCAGACTCTCCCTTTCAGCCCCTCTAGCCCCGCGTGTCTCCCCATAAAAGCTGGGCTCAAGGGCTCAGGCCAGAGCCACGAATCAATTCCAGAAACATTTGTGAAGTGCCAATAGGGGCGAGGCCCTGCACGAAGGTCTGAGGGGGTTACCAAAACAAGACCAAGAATCAATTCAGGTTCAGCTGAGGGGCCTGAGAACACCAGCAAGTGGAGAGATCAAGGGAGGTTTCCCAGGGGAACTGAACTGAGCCTCGTAGCTGAGGAGAGGAGGAGCACCTGGCCGGGGGCGGGGGGGGGGGGGGGGGGGGGGAGCATCAAGTCAACTGGCCAGCTGTGAAGAGGAGGAAGGCAACATAAAACATGAAAAAATGTTGGATGGAGGGCCTGAGAAATGAGGCTGAGGCCTTCACAGTTGATCCCAGAGACAGTCCTGGGCCTTCAGGAAATTCTTTTGGGAACTAGATGGAGGACAGATTGAGAGGCTATTAGAAAAGGCATGAGTGGAGAGAAGGGGATAGTCTCTTTGGGACCTGTTGAGACTGAGATGCAGATGAGCTGCCTGAGTGAGGTCCAGCAGGCCTGGAGCTCAAGAAAGACAATGAGGGTTAGGGTTTGAAAGATTTGTGAGTCATCTGTAAAGATGAGATGGAGTCCATAGGAGAGGGTCTCCCAAAGTGGGAAGACAAGAGAGCATGAGCCAGTACAGAGCCTGCAAAGGAGATAAGACAGGGCAGCACCAACCCAAGGTCAGGGGTCACTGGACTGTCTCATTGGGGTGTCGGCTCAGAAGCCACAAGGCAAAGGACTGAGGAGCTGGGGAAGCATAGGGCAGTGACTACAGATGACTTTCCCTAGGATTTGAGCTGGGAAAGAGAAAAGGCATGGGATAGTAGCTAGAGGGGATGGAAGGGCCAAGTGAAACTTGCTTTTGTTTTAACTCTGGGGGAGACTTGGACTCTTGGTAGGCTCCAGGAGGCACAAGGAGCCAAGATCAGAGACAGGGAGATGCATGGCCCACTGGAGAAAGAGGGGAAAGCATCAGGCTGAAGAAGACAGAGGTCTGATAGAGAATTAAGTCAAATTTATAAGAATACAAGTCATTCCCCAATTGATAAATGATCAAAGGATCTATAGTCATATGGAAAAATGCTCTAAATCACTATTGATTAAAGAAATGCAAATCAAAACGACTCTGAGGTACCATATCACACCTATCAGATTGGCCAACATGACAAAACAGGAAAATGATAAATGTTGGAGAGGATGTGGGAAAATTGGAACACTAATGCATTGTTGGGAGTTGTGAAATGATCCAACCATTTTGGAGAACAATTTGGAACTATGCCCAAAAGGCTATAAAAATGTGCATACCCTTTGACGCAGCAATAGCACTTCTAGGGCTATATCCTAAAGAGATCATACAAATGGGAAAAGGACCCACATGTACTAAAATATTTATAGCAGACCTTTCTGTGGTGGCAAAGAACTGGAAATTGGGGGGATGCCCATCCATTGGGGAATGGCTGAGCAAGTTGTGGTATATATGAATGTAATGGAATACTATTGTGCTATAAGAAATGACGAGCAAGCAGACTTCAGAAAAACCTGGAAAGACTTGTATGGTCTGATGCTGAGGGAAGTGAGCAGAACCAGAAGAACATTGTACACAGTAACAGCCACTTTGTGTGATGACTATCGTTGATAGACTTGGCTCTTCTCAGCAATACAAGGATCTAAGACATCACCAAAAGCCTCATGATGGAAAATGCTGTCCACACCCAAAGAGAGAACTATGGCGTTTGAATGCAGATCGAAGCAGACTATTTGCTATTTTTTTTATCTTCTGTTGAGTTTTGTTTCCTCTTTCTGGTGGTTCCTTCTATTCATTCTAATTCTTCCTTACAACATGACTAATGTAAAAATGTGTTTAATAGGAATGTAAATGTATAGCCTATATCAGATTGTGCACCGTCTTGGGGAGGGTGGTGGGGAGGAAGGGGGAGAAAAATTTAAAGTCAGAAGCTTCTGGAAGTGATTGTTGATAAAGCAAAATAAATTAATTAAAAAAAAATTTTTTTAAAGCAGAGGCCTGGAGAAGGCACTGAGGCTGGCAACTGAAGGACTGGCCTTGGGTAGTTGAAGCCACCTCTTCCTGCAACAGTGGGGGAGATAGAGATGAATGAGATGAATGTTGTCTGTAAAGGAAGAGATTCCATCCTCTGCCAAGGAGGAGGAGGAGGAAGTGGGATTGGTGCAGGCTCACCCTCATTGACATGCGAAAACAGGAATTTGTAGGAGACCTAGAGTCCAAAGCATTGTGTAACTAATTTCCTGCACTGATCAGCAGCTTGAGAGCTGGGCAGCAGCCAGATGGTGAGTGAGACCCAAGGCTCATGCCTGACTGGCATGAGCATCCCATGGACACAGGGTCAAGGGAAGACAATGCATCCTTGGAAGTGGAGAGCCATGGGATCTGCAGTGAAGGGAAGGGAGGCACACTGACCAAAACGGGAGTGAGGAGGAAGAGAGACTTAGGCTTGAGGTAGACAGAAAGAAGGTAGAAATACAGATTGTCATCAGAGAATTAGAAAGGTCTGAGGGTTTAGATGACCACGAGGGCTACAGTGCTTAGGTAGAGGTTAGGTTAGGCTGGGTATAGATGGAGTCAGGGATGAGACCGAGCCTGGACTCAGGCTTTGGAGTTTCGTCAAAGATCACGGCTCTGTGTCAGTGGGGTCATGGTTCCTTGTGGGACCAGGATCAGAAGCAAGGTTTGATCTGGGGTGAAGGCTCAATCTTGGATGAGGGTTGGGGCATCTAGGCCAGGCCTTACTAGGGTCAGTTCTTAACTCCCAAACCAAACCTCAGGGCTGAGTGGGGTGTCATTCTGGGGTTTGGCCTCAGTCCAGGGCAAAGGTCAGGGAATGTCTGAGGGGAGGTCTGGCCTCTAGTCTGCTGCCAGGGCTGAGCCTGTGGCTCAGATCAGGCTTTATGTGGCACCAGGAGATCCTTATACTTGGGATCAAGAATTCCATTTCCATTATACAAGCCCCTTATGACTATCACCAAGGTCACCAGGAGTCAATAGTGTGACATAGAAAAGCAGAGTGTGGGAGGGGGCGGGGGGTGACAGGCCCTAGGGGAGGACTGGCTACACTTCTGGGCACCACCTTTTGGGGTAGCCATTGAGGAAGCTGGAGAAAATGCAGAGGACAACCAGGAGGGTGACAAGCCACAAGGAGCAGCTGAAAGCGGTGCAGAGTAGGTTGATGTGGGGGGGGGGGAACGAGGTGGGATACCAATGGGCAGAATGAGTGGGGTTCAGGGTGCTTGCAAAGGCACAGATTTAGGCCAGCCATAGGGCAAGACTTGCCAACAATGAGACCCAGCCCAACAGGAATGGGCTGCCTCTGGAGAGAGAGCAGGCAGTCCTTCCCTCACTGGGAGCCTTCAAGCAGAAGCTAGAATACTTGGCAGGCACCTTGGACTAGATGCCTTGGATACGAGGTGTCAGGGCTCAGCTGAGGATCGGCTCTCCATGTGAGGCAGGTAAGGGCTAGAAGCAGGGTGCTGGTGGGTGCCCAGTTTGGGGCACTGTCTAGGGTGTGGAGGAGAGCCGGGTTGGAGACCAGGACTTTGTATGGTGGTGGTAGAGAGAGGGGCCTACTCTGAGGCTGGGCTCAGGGTCTGCTATTATTATGGCTGTGACTGAGGTTCAGTGGAAGACCATACTCAGACCTTTCTTAGGCCTCAGCTTGCAGTTGGGGCCTGGGTGAGGCCTCATTCTAGGACTAGGGTTGGCTGGCAGTTAGGGGCTAGGGGATTGTCTGGGTTTGAGGTCTAATACATTCAAGTCTCAGGATAAGGCTAAGTTCAAGGCTCAGTGCACACATCAGTACTGAGTGGTGTAAGAGATAGAGCCCTAGGCTGAGAGTCAGGAGGACCTGAGTTCAAATCTGACCTCAGACACTTATTACCTGTTTGACCCTGGGCAAATCATTTCCACTCTGTAAATCAGGGATAATAGTACCTCCCTCCCAGGGTTGTTGTCAGGGTCAAATGGGGGAATAATTGTAAAGCACTTATGTGCCTGGAATATAGTAAGTGCTATGTAAACGTTAGCTATCACATCTATATACAGGGATGTATGTGCATGTGTGCATATATATATGTATAGAAAATGTGTGTATGCATATGGTCACACCCAGAACTGCCACCACCTCCCCCCCAAACACCCTGGTGAAGGAGGGGGGACAAGAATTCAAAGCAACATCCCACCAGATCCCAGGTCCTTGGTATAAAAGAGAAACCCTCAGTGGGCTACCTGGTGAGAAGGGAAGACCCTTGGCCATGAACATGTGAAGAACCTTGTTCACAAAGCTACTGCCTCAAGTGGTAGCCCCACAGCTCAAGGCTGGCCTGTGGGGGCTGGCTCCCTGGCCAGGGCATCTATTCCAGTGAGCCCAGGCGGCAGATCAGAGGCCTCTCTCTGCCATCAGAAGGAAAACTTGGCCCGACTTTCACTCCCAATCACCAAGTCCAGGCTTAAAAAGGGAGAGGACAGCTCCTGACCACACCCAGGATAAGAGTCTGCCCTTCTGATCAAAGGAATGGACCTTGTCTTTCCATAGTCAAAGCAGTTCCTTCTGTTCAATATTTCCTGGACAGTAGCTGACCTTCTTTCCTTTCCTGGAAGTCAAGGCAGGGACATCACCCCATTCCTATGGGGGCGGGGAGAAGAGGGAAGACATTCTTCTACCGTCGGTTGTTCCCCTATAGTTTCGTTTGGTTTGGCTTGGGGTTTTTGTCAATGTGTTAGGCGTTTTAAAAGAAAAAAAGGAAAAAGCAGAGGGAGCTCCTAGCGGCTCCCCTCTGGGGTGAGTGGCTGGCTGGGGCCAAAGAAAGGGATGCTGGGGTTGGATCTTCCTCCTTTCCACTCCGCAAATCTGGGCCTCGGGGCACCTGAAAATAAAGAAACGCCCCTCCCCCACCTTCTACCTCCCTGCATTAAAATGGCCCTGGAAGAAAGCCAGTCGTGTTCAGGAGCAAGTGGGGTTAGGCAGCCAGGGGGCGCCACAGTGCGCAGAGCGCCGAGCCTGGGGGCAGAAAGCCCAGAGTTCAAATGTGACCTCAGGCACTTCCTAGCTGCGTGACCCTGGGTAAGTCACTTCACCTCTGCCTGCCTCGGTTTCCTCATCTGTAAAATGGGGATAAAAACAACACCTACCTCTCAGGGTTGTTGGGAGGATCAAATGAGATCATATTTGTAAAAGGGCTTAGAACAGTGCCTGGAGCATAATAGGTGCTCAATAACTGTTTATCCCCTCCCCTCCCCCCTATCCCGCTCCGGGCCATCCAGGGACCCACAGTCCTCCTTTGAATTAAAGCAGTCTTTTAAGTCCCTGGGAAAGAAAGAGTCATGGCTTCTGGGGACCTGGGGAGAGGACCACAGGGGTGGAGAGGCCGTCCATGCTGAGTGTGGGGACAGACACATGTGCCTGGGAGCTGCTGCTGCTGCTGCTGCTGCTGGCCGGAAACTGGGAGGAGAGAAAGACAGAGACAGAGACAGAGAGGAGAGTGAAAGAAAGAGTGAGTGTGAGAGAATGAGAGAGACGAGTGAGAGAATGAGAATGAGTAAAGACTGAGAGAGCCCGGAGATGAGAAGAGACAGACAGACAGACGGACGGACGGACGGACGGACTGACAGACCAGAGCCCACCAGAGGAAGCCGTGAGGAACAGACACACATAGACCTGGGTGGGGAGAAGTCGAGAAGACAAGAATTGACACGCCCCTCCAGGGGCCGCACCTGGAAGGAGAGGCGGGCAGGGCTGCGGGGCGCGATGGGGCTCAGGGTGCTCCAGAAGTGGATGCTGGGGGGCAGCGCACTGGGCGTCAGAAGCACCGGGGTCTGCGGTGGACGGGAGGAGGGCAAGGGACGCTGGAGCAAGCCCACTTAAGCCCCTCCCAGACCCACCGCCCCCCGGACCCGCCGCCCACCCCCCCGGCCCCCCGCCCCCCAACCCCACGCCCGACGGCTTCTCCGACTTACCAGGGCGTGGGAGGTGAGCAAAGAAGGCGTGAGTGCCTGGCCGAGGCCGGAAACCGCGGCCGGCTCGGGGCTCGGCCCCAGCGGCAACTCCAAATCGCGGGGTTTGCGACCCTTGGAGGGGGCTGGGGGGTGGGCCTTGGATTCTGGGGTCGGCGCGGGGGCGGGGCCCGGCGACTCGACGACCTCCAAGCCAGTCTCCATGACGACAGCAGTCCCCTCCTCCAGAGGCCGCTCCCCCTTCGATTCGGATGGAAGAATCAGAGATGCGGCTGTGGTCGAAGCCTCGGGCTCCCCGGCCTCCGCAACGCCTTCGGCAGGGGCCATTAGGATGACCTGACGGCGGAGAAGGAGAGGAAGCTTAGGACTGGCCGAGGGTCACCCTCCTCCCCGCCCCCCACCGGCTCCGGAGTCAAAGCCCCCCTCACACACACACCCCGCCCCCAGACAGCGACACACAAACACACATGCTAACCTGCAATGGCATTCGGGCCTCTGGGGCCTCAAGGCTGGCTGGGCTAAGTGGCTCCGGTACTGGCCGAGCAGGCCGGACTGGGCTTAGCTGCTGCAGGGACTGGATGGTGAAGGTGGAGTAGAGCCCAGAACGCATGTACTCATTCCGGCTGCTGCGCACAGGGGTGGGGGCAGAGGACCCAATGCTCCCTAGAGAGGCCTTCAGCGGCCGCAGGGGCTCTGGAGATATCTCAGCCCGGACCTGGCCCTCCTCCCCTTCGTGGCCTGGCCCCTCCGGGAAGGATACGAATTTGTAGACGAACTTCTGCCCACTCACCTTACGGATGATATTCTGGGAAAAGCGGGAATTTGGGGGGCAGAAGTGTTCAAGGGTAGGCCCAGCCCCTCCTCCCCCACCCCACAAAACCCCTCTCCCAGTGAGCAGGCCTTCCCAGGGTAAGCCAGGGCCCCCCTGAGCCAGGCCAGGCCGGGGGAAGCACACCTTGTCATAGTAGTACCGAAGCGCCCTGCTCAGCTTGTCGTAGTTCATGTTGGTCTTATTCTTTCGCAGACCCCAGAGCCGTGCCACTTCCTCAGCGTCTACCAGTTTGAATTCCCCGTCGCTAGATGTCCAGGCTATTAGGTGCCCATTACTCTGCTCCTTCAACAGCTGCAGCAGGAACTGCCACAGGGTCACAGATGGGTCCATCACTCCAGACACAAGGTCATGGGCCAGCCAGCTGGTTATCACGAAGGTGGGGAGAGAGAGAGGGCTATGGATGGTTCCAACACAACAATGAGGCAAAGTATAGGGGGAGCTGTGGGCCACTAGCCATCCCATGACTCCAAAGGGAGAAAGAGGGGCATGAAGACACAGGGGAAGAAGACACAAAGTACGGATATAGGGGTGAAATTGTCTGGGAGCACGGACATGGGGGTGAAACTAGGCCTATCCTGGTAGGGAGGGGATATGGGGAATTGGCACAGAATCAGGGCTTCACCCCTTATTACAGGTGCCACAAATAGAGCCATTAATTTGAAGATTAAGATGAAGGTACAGCCATGAGTTAGGCTTATTACTGTGGGTGGACAGCTTGGCCCACAGTCACAGACAGCCATAACGATAGAAAGACTTGGAGGATAGTCATTGAATGTTGAAGTTACAGGAGCACAGGACCACATAACCTGGTCCATCACTGCGAGAGGGGGCGGGGCGGATGGCACCATTACTGCAGAAAGGGCAACGTGAAGGACAGGATGTCTGGGGCGGCCTATTAGCATACAGGGGCAGGCGCCATGCAGAGGGACTACAGGATAGGGACAGAGGAGGTGGGTCCCTAACTCCTAAGGAATAAAAGCCGCAGCTACGGCCATTGCTGCCTACGGGTCGCATAGAAGGCCACAAATGGGTCCGTTCTCGGGCTATTACAGGCGCTAGGGGCCTCCAGGCCAGCCCTGTCTCCCTCCCCGCACAAATCACGCCCCCCCAAAAAAAATACAGAGAAGGCTCGCCCTTCCCCTGCAGATGCCCTCCCAATTCCCAGACTGTCCCTGCCTCACCTGTGAGCAACCCGATGGCAGCTCCGGGGAGCGAGGGCTCCATGGGGGAGTCCCAGCCCGGTAGCAGCCACCCTCCCGCCCCTAGCTCCTCCTTCTTCTGCTGACACCGATCCCCGGCCCCTGGCCACTCTGTAGCCTGTTATCCAGGCCCGGCCTGGCTTACACCCCCTCCCTCACTCCCCCTGCGATCTAAGCCTGCCCGGCCCAGAGCAGCCCGGAGCCAGCCCAGAACACCACCGGGATAGGAGAGCCGGGGCCTGGCTGACGTTAGTAATCACGTGGTAAGCGGAAATCTGAAGGGGCGGGGACCTGGAATCAGAGTAACCAAGGAGCCAAAGCTAAAGCCACTAAAGAAACGCATTGTGCGCCTGCGCAGAAATAACCCCAGCGCCGGGACAAGAACGTCTTCACGCAAAGTCTCCGCCCACAGAGGAGAGGGACTAGCTTGAATGCAACCAAAGAGGAACAAACAGCAAGAGACCTAGACAGTGGCTCTGCAACTGCAGAGAAGACAATGGTAGGGAGGTAGGATGCCCCATCTCCATGGCAACAAAGATTCCCCCCCCCAAGCCTCATTCCCAGCTTTTATTAAAGGGATTTCTGATTTCAAGTAACAGAGTTGGTGCCTCAGTAGCAGTCTTATTAGGGCAAGGAAATTCTCAGCATCCCCATCAGTGTCCTGGATCATTTGGTAGCTCCTGTAGTCCCTGCAGCTCCCGAAGGCCCTGGTAGAGAAGAGAGCACATAGGATCAGAAGAAGTTAGGTTCTAAACCGAGCTTTCACCTGGACAGACCTTCTGGCCCTCCTTCCCTCCTCACCTCTAGTACCAGTCGGATGTGGGCCTTGATCCTAACCGAATCTCGGGTGAGGCTGTCACTGAGCCTGGAAAAGGTGGCTAGAGCTTGTCAGAGTCCCTCTCTCCTCTGTTCCCCCCTCTACTTGTTCCCCCCAAACCCTGGGAAACCTACGAAGTGAGCAGGTGGCTCTTCCGATCAATGAACTTCAAGGCCTCCATCAATGTCAGTTCCAGGAAGAAGCCATAGCCGAGTGCCACAAATATCCGGGAAGGGTCTGGCCTGGAAGACAGAGGCTTTTCTCAAGGGGCTCCCTACGGACCTTGTGGCCCCTGTGGGGTCCCCCTGTATTTGGGATGGGCTCTGGGATGAGGAGGTAGGGTGGTCCTTATGGAACAAGGGTTTTTAAGCCAGTCTGTGAACTTAAAACAAAAAGCCCCCCTGCTATCTGAAATGTAATGGAACTGATCTCCTTTGGAGTCCCAAATATTCTATTTCATGCATTTAACAACTTTGCTGGGGGCAGGGGCCCATAGGCTTCCCTCCACACTGCTCCAGGGTCCAAGACAGCAGAAGCTTGAGCCTAAATCTACGATGATCCCCCGATTGGGGGGGGGACACTCACACTTCCGCATTCACGTAGAAGTTACACCCCAAATCCACCTGTGTGCGCAGCCTCTGATCCCCCGATTCCTGCGGGGGGGGGGGGTTGTGCTTAGCGGGCCGACCAGCCCTCCGACCCAAGGGCCGAGGCCCTCGAGCTCCGCTCCCCGCCCCGCCCCTCTCACCTGGAGCCGCTCCAGGACGTTCTTCAGCTGCAAGTAAGCCGCCAGCTGTCCGTACACCTCTTCTCGTTGCGCCAGCACCTGCCTGGGGTCAAGGCGGAGGGGATGTTTAGGGCCCCGCCCGCGGCCGGCCTCCCGCCACGCCCCCCCAGGCCCCAAGCCCCCTCGCACTTACCTCAAGTCTCGCTGCAGGACGTCGCTGACGAAGGTTTCATACTGCAGAACCTTTGCCTGAGCCCCCCGTGGGCCCGCCGCCATGCTGGCCACCCCACCCCCGCCGCAGCCCCGGCCGCTCGCCAGTCAATCCAGTCCAGCCACAGTGCCAGCAAAAGGACGCTTCTGATTTCCGGGAGTGAGCCGCAAGGGGAATGCCTCACTTCCTAGTGGTGTTACGTCACTTCCGGCACCGCGCTCCCCGCCCACTCTGTTACGCGCTTGGTTGCGTGATCCTAGGTTCGCAGATAGGCGGGCACTGCCAGGCTGCGAGCATGCGCAGAAGGCCCGAAGAAGCCGCTGTTTCCTCTGGCGCCAGAGAGCTGCGATTCTCTTGGTCTTGTGACCTTGTACTTTCGAACTTTTGCGCGGCTTTGGCCCGCGTCCCTGGGACGCTCTACACCACGGGCAGTCAATAGGACAGCAAGCATTCGTTAACTGTGTGCCAGGCACGGTGCGCGGTGCATTCTGGCTTCCCTCACTGCTTTCACATCTCAGTTCAAATCCAGCGTCCAGCAGGAAGCCTTTCCTCCCTGAGATTGCCTCCCATTGACTCTACTTTGTGTTGACCTAGTTGTTTGCTACTCCTCCCTCCCATAGGACTGTGACCTCCTTGAGAGCAGGAAGCCTGTTTGCCCGGGACTTAGCACAGTGCTTGGCACCCAGTGGGGCTTCATAAATGCACCGCTTGTCTCTATGTAATGGTGGAGGGTCTCTAAACACCCTCAAGGCCTTGGGTACCCAGGGCTCTCGAAGCAGTCTTTACTAGGACGAGTGATTTCATGCTAATTATTTCCCCCACCCCCTGGCACACTCACCCTCGATGTAGGCCGTTTTCTGAAGTGGAAGAGGTGAAGGTTCCACACTTCAGTGTTATCTGCCTTTTCCCCTCACTCAGCCTCAAAAGCCATTAATTGACAAGTCTTATTATTTCTACCTACACATTTCTTGCGGTAAAAAATATCGATATGTTTTGGGTGTTTTTGATACCACCAAAATTTCTCCTAGTATCTTTCTACTCCCAGAGAGCCATCCCATATAGCAAATAATGTTTTGTAAACAGGAGGGGAAAAGGGGAAATCAGCAAATGATCAATATGGGGGGGGGGAGTCTGAAAATCTATACACTGCACCATATACCTATGGACATCTCCCTGGTTGCAAGAATTTTCAGGGTCCTTGCTAGATATTTCAGGAATAAGTCAGCACAGCATACAGATAGACAGGTATGCTGCAGTCTATTCATCCACTCGAGAGTGTGACACATTCTATCAGTATGTGTTGGCTATATGTATCTCACAATTCCACAGATAACATATATACATATATATGTTATTTTATATATTTATTTATAATATACTTGTGTGTATGTAGATTATACCCAGATAGCATACAAAGCAGTTTGGGATCAGATCAGGTAGGGCAGTAGGCAGGAGAAGCCACTTTTATTAAGAAAATAAAAAGGGATGCTTAACCTATTAGCATAGCTATTTATACCAGACCAAAGCAAATAATATCTTCTTTATCAGTTTAACAAATTAACATTTGTTAAGCTCCTACAAGCTTTATTAGACAGGAGAAGGAGATGACTTCCTAGAAATATTCAAAGTCCAATGGATTATCTTTTGTAATCATAAAGTGGTTGGGGGAAGGGAGTTACTGAAGGAGACATTCAGTGTCACACAGAAAAAGAAAGAAATATAACAGAAAAATATGTCACAAAATGGAGTCAGTTACATTCTCCCCAAAGTCCATTTTTGACACCACTTTTGCAAAGGGGTAAGGGTGTCTCCTCATAGCTCTCCTCTGGAACCATGTTTGTTCTTTATTCACTTTTTATTGTTTTCTGGTTCTTTCGTTGTTGTAGTCATTCTGTAGCTTGTTCTCCCAACTCAGCTCACTTTTCTCTGCTTCAGTTCACAGAGATCTTTCCATGCTTCTGTGTATTCATCACATTGATCATTTCTTACAGCAGATAAACACTCCATGACATTCCCATACCACGATTTGTGAGGTTATTCTCCAGTGGATGGGCACCCACTTTGTTTTGTTAGGGAAATAGCCAATGGTTCCTTGACTTGCTGTCAATCATGCTTTTCAACAAGCAGAGAGCTAGGAGGTAAAACCAAGGTTTGTTTTATGTGCTTCAGTATAGGCCCAGAATTTAAAAATATCTATCAACCAGGAACAAAGATTTCCTAAAGTTTATGTCATTTCTAATTACATCAGAGAGACAAAGAATACAATTTTTGTATTATAGCTGCCACAAGGAGAGAGGAATTTATAGCCACTGACAGGAGAAAGTAAAGATTTACATGACAAATATTATGCTGGTGTGATTTATAGTTCAAAGATAACTGAAGAAGACAATCATATCAGATCTAGTTTATCAAAAAAGCACTAATGAGTGAGGAATCTGGGATGTACAGCCACTAGGTGGGTATCATGAATTCTTTCACCCCCATATGTTTTTTATCTAGATCAAAAGAACTGGGAGTCTTGTGAAAATCGTAGCCAGCTATGTGACTTTCCTTACGATTAAAGCAACTTAAATAATAATAGAGAAAAAGGAATAAAAAATTCCTACACCTCCTTATGGTCCCAGAAGTAAATGAAATACTTCTCTATGACCATCTTCTTATACATTGTCAATCTCCTTAACATTTCCACAGGCAGATAAAAGTATTGGACAACACTGAATACAGCAGCAAAACAATTTCCTTAATCCAGCTTTTTCCTGGCAACCGACCCCAAATGCTCATTTAAACAACATATTTCTTTTTCTATTATCATAAGTTAAGCTGTCCCATAAAGTCATCCTTTGGAAAGTCTGTGCTCAAATGGTCTGTCCGAGACCAGTGTTCACAAAGTGTCCAGTTCAGTTTAAATATTCTGATGTCCTTAATTAGAATGTCACTTGTTAACTGTAGCAGGAATAGATCTACTTCCCGAGTCCCAAGACACTGTGGAGAAGTAAGGCTGCTCAAATCTACTTGTTTGTCCTTTTTTTTTGGGGGGGGGCAACACAATAGGATGAAATGACTTGCCCAGAGTCACACAGTAAATGTCAAGTGTCTGAGGCCAGATCTGAACTCAGGTCTTCCTGCATCCAGGGCTGGTGCTCTATATCCACTGTGCCATCTAGCTGCTCCCTGTCCTTCATTTTTAAAGAGGTCCAATGACATCCCATAATGATGTCTTGACTGGTTCATGAATTGGACTAAAGTGAGGCAGTTTCACAAAGTTGTCAGCCTCACTCTCTCTTTCAGAGTCATCAGAATCCAGCAGGAAGACAAAAGTCTGCTAGCTATAAGACCTAGTAGAATTCAGTAGAACCTGACAAAATCTAATCATATTGGCCTTCCAGTAATTAGTCCATGTGGTGAAAGCCAGTTCAAACTTTCTGGTGCTAACCTTAAAAACAGCAGAGCTCCAAGAACTTCAAACTGGGCTACATAAAGTTCATCTCAAAGCCCAGAGAATTTCAGTCTTCACATACCACTTGCTGTCTTTAACTGAACCCTATACATGATATGGATAATGCTGTTTTTCCTTTGTTTCCAAAGACGATTAATGACATCACAGGTGATGTCTTAACTTGTGGGTAAAACGGATTTAAGTGAAGCAGAGCTGCACGGACTTTTCAGCCTCGCTGTCTCTTCCAGAGTCATCAAAGTCCAGTGGCGAGACAAAAGTTATGATGACTGGCAATGGACCAGGATACAGTGGATAACCTTGCCATCTCTGATGTCTGACCAAGCTTTAAGCATTCAACAATGTGTGCTTCAGCTGCCTTCATGCAATAAATTGTTCTCATCTGCCTCTTCTGGCAATGGACATTCCCCTAACTCACCAAGGGGTTTGAGACCTGTTGGTTACCCTCAGCCTGGTTTTACTAGGGTGTGGCCGCTGTGCATGCTATAGCTTCTGGGAGCCCCAGGTGAGAGCTGAATGCCAGATGGACACCAAAGGTGTCTCCACAGCAGAGGGGCTAGTCCTTCCTGAACACTCCTTCCATTAGCTTCATAAGGTTGTCTTCTTCACTTTTCCAGGTACTGACAATTATCTATAATATCATTCCCTCTGAACATTTTTGTTGGCATTTTCCTTTGAATGGTAGACAACTTTAAAGAGTTTAAGAATTCAAACAATTATACCTGGATTCAAAATGAGAGTAAGTCAAATTACAAATCCCAAAACATCCCATCTCACATAGCAAGTTTCAAGCAGGGTGCAGTTATTCCCCAAGTTAACAGCAATATCAGCACATTCATAAAAAATAACAATTAGTAAAAAATAATGAGTCTTAGTTTCTAAGAGTATATAATATCTTTCCAAATGCTTTCAGTTTTCCCGTTTAACACATCCTTAGGCAAAATCAGTCAATAAAAATTGAGAAAATAATAGGATTCTGGGATTTTACACAGAAAATATAAAAGTATGAGTTCATTCAAAATTCAGAGAAACTGGGCACATTTTACCTGGATCTTAATGGACTGCAAAGTGACTCCAAGGATGCAAGGGAAATCTTTTAAGCTTTGGCCCGGTGATCTAAAGTTGACTCAGACATAGTGCAGATATGATGGGCCCATCATTCAGTTTCAGAAGCTGAGATTTTTGCCCCTTTAACCAAAAAGAATTTGGCTCCCATTTGTCCAGAAACCCTTAAACTTTTCCTTATTGACTCCCCCTTATCTCCCTTTGAAAGCCCTAGCCCCACCTTTTGATCTTATGCATATGCCTTTCAAACTTCTTCCTTCCAGTTTCCTTCATTATCTATTCCCATTGTCTATTCAATCTCTCAGACCTTCCAATAGGAATTCTCACCTAGACCCTTTTCCCAGCCCCCTCCTCTGGCCACCCAAAGTTACTTTAGTGTATATAAGATCCATCCTGGCCCCCATTCAAATGCTGAGACTTTCTCTTGCCCAAAGGCTGAGATTTTGTCATGCCCGCTCATCCCTACGGGCATTACTAATGTTCAGATTCCTTAAGAGTCTGACCTATATGGTTATCTCTAATAAACTTTTTCTCTGGCTGAAAGAAGATTTGGGTCTAATTCATTCAGGCAGGACCTGTGTTGAGATCTCAGGGGTCCCAGCACCCCTAAACCTCTACACCTCACCAGATATATCAGTCAAATTACAATTCATCTAATGAGGAGTTTTCATATGTCATAATAATCAGCAATCATACATTTTACCATGTAATTCAATGTTATGCCATACAAGCAAACTTTAAGCTGTTCCCCCCCTAGGCTGAGCATTTGTTAGCCAAATTGAAAAGTCTTAAAATTATCTCTAGTCTTGGGATAGAATGTATAAGACTTATTCCCTAGAGTGCAAAAATGTAGACAGTTTGGCAAAGTCTCACAAAGCTTCTCAATGACAATGACTTTCCAAGATGTCGCCTGGGACTAAGTGTTGCATCAAATGGAGACTTGGCCCAGGCCGGTCAGTGAAAGACTGAGGGTCCAGGCTATATAGTGAAAGCTAACAATCAGCCCTGAGACGTTCCCACAATTCTTCCATGACTAATCCCAGCCCTTATGCGCATCCTTAATTGTTCACACCTACTTGCCTTCAAGGTTCAAGGGGCAGAGTATTCTAACACCTTCCAGGCAGGGGAAATTGGTGAGCCAAAGATTCTGAATAAATAAGCCCTTATGGGTAGGAAAAGGAAAGAGTCAAGCTCTACCCTAAATTCCTTATCCCATATTAGACTCTTCAGCTCTGGCCCTCAACACCAAGATTTGAAGTTCATTTTAACAAAACCGAGAATACCTATTTTAAATACTGAATGCAATCTTTAACCAGAAGGACACTCTACCTTAACTTATAAAATCATAGCATTCAGATCAAAAAGGATCTAACGTCCTAAAAATGCATTTGAAAATCAATACATGATAAACTAGGTATCATCCCACAATTCAACAGCACTTCCACAAGATATTATAATACAATCAATCAATTGATAGACATTTATTGAGCACCTACTAAGTGCCAGGCACTTCCATGAACCCTGGGAATACAAAAAGAGGCATAAGACAGTCCCTGCCCTCAAGTAGTTTGCAATCTAATGCAAACAAATAGGTATGAACTAGCTACAGACAGGATAACTAGGAAATGTTAACAGAGGTAAGGCACTAGAATTGAGATGGGCCAGGGAAGACTTCCTGTAGAAGTGGGATTTTAGCTAGGACTTGGAGGAAGTCAGGGTAGCAAGAGGCAGGGATGAGGTGGAAGAGCACTCCAGGCACAGGGGACAGCCAGCCAGAGAAGATGCTCAGAGCTGAGAGAGGGAGGGTCTTGTTGATAGAACAGTCAGGAAGCCAGTGTCACTGGATGGAAGAATACATAGAGTGCAGTAAGGTAGAAGAAGACTGGAAAGAGGGGAGGGGGCAGGGTATGAAGGGCTTTGAAAGCTGTACAAAGCATTTTGTATTGGATCCTGGAGGCAATAAGGATACCAGTACACAATACTAACATAATAACTAACATAACTTAAGTTTTATAATGAATCATAGATCTAAAACATGTGACATAAAACAGAATTTATTGCCAGTCAAATGATGTTAATCCGGTTGAATCCAGCATCTCTTGAGAAGCTTCATAAATATACCAATTTTTGTCATCCTCCACCAGTTCCATTCAGTGATCAGCAGGGAAAGGGAAGGGTATAAGCATTTATATGGTGCCTCCGTGTGATACGGACTTTACAAATATTATTTCATTTGATCTTTGGAGGTAGGTGCCATTACTCTGCCTGGGTTATAGATGAGAAAACAGAAGCACACCTGGAGAGAGGTAGCAGCGACCAGAGAGCAGATCAAGTAACTTGTGAATCACAGTTCCTCAAACCCAACATCAATCTACATTTGCAATATTGCTGCATGATTCCTGCTGTTTTTCTACATCAAAAAAGAATATCAAGGGGCAGCTAGGTCTCGCAGTGAATAGAGCTCCGGCCTTGGAGTCAGGAGGACCTGAGTTCGAATCCAGCCTCAGACCAAATACTTGACACTTACTAGCTGTGTGGCCCTGGGCAAGCCACTTAACCCCAATTGCCTCACCAAAAAAAAAAAAAAAAAAAAAAAAAAAAAAAAAAAAACCCCAGAATATCAAAATTAGTGAAAAAAGACAATTCCAAAGGACTTATGATGAAAAATGCTTTCTGCCTCCAGAGAAAGAAAAAACTGATAAGGTCTGGATGCAGATCGAAGCAGACTCTTTTTTTAACTTTCTTTATTTTTATTTTGTTTGTATTTTCTCTTGCAACATGGCTAATGTGGAAATGTGCTTTACATGACTACACACGTATAATCCATATAAATTACTTGCCTTCTCAAGGAGGAGGGAGATAAGGAAGAGAAAGAATTGGAAACTCAACATTTGAAAACATGAATGTTAAAAACTGTTTTTACACATAGTTGAAGAAAATTAAATGTAAGAAATTTTTTTTAATAGTGTGGAAAAAGCTTTGGAATCATGAGGAATTTCCAAACTAACTTTAGCCACTTGATGGAGAAACAAGCACTTCTCCAAATGAAGCTGAATGCAGCAGGCCTTCTTGCCTTTCTGATATCTAAAATTCCTCTAAACTTTCTGCAAAACTTCACAAATTCCTTAGCTTTGCTTCTTTTTTTTTCCCTTTTTTTAGGCAATTGGGGTTAAGTGACTTGCCCAAGGTCACACATTTACCTTAGCTTTTCTTTTGGTCTATACCAGATATTTTGATAGCTGGTAAAAATGAATACTTTCTGCTCTCCCAACCTGGGTGAAAACCATCAGCTCTATCTTCCTGCCCTTTGGGCAAGTCAAACTTTTGCTTCATAAGGCCCTCCAATGGAGCTTCACATGCACACTGAGTAAGCTGAAATGGGCTTCCAACTGCCTTTGCCTTTCTTTGCATTTCTTCCTATGGACCCTTCTGAGCTGCATCACTTGCTACACAGATTGGATTCTACACCACACCTTTCTTCCCCTCTACTTTCTTGATCTCTCAAATCTTTATTATCCAATCACATGTCAAGTCAACTTCAGAACTAGTTTTCTTATATTTGAAATTTATTGCAAAAACTTTTACTTTTTCCCTGATCAAAACTGAACTTCAAGATCTAGGGACAATCATTCATTTTCCCAAGTAAAATGCTTCTGGTTTGGTTTCTTATATAAGAGCCTGCAAATCTATGGTCTATTTTAATTTCTTTAATTTCTATCTTAATTTCAAGGTCACCCTGCTTCTGTTTTACATAGGCAACTACATTCTACCAAATTATTCACCTAAGACCGTAATTGTCCAATTCAGATATATTTCCCACTTTTCTAAACTTGCCTTTGACTTAAAACAACCATTAAGTTTAAGAATTGTTAATATCTATGCTAGGCCATTCTCAAGCACCAGATAACTGGCTTTGAAACTTCAAATTGCAAAGCTGCTTTTCACTTTGGTTTTTAGAATTAATGGAGGCAAAATTTTCAGACTGGCTTTAGTTCAGTTTATGACTGAACCTTCTCTGATTGGTGAAATTATCTTCCCTTATAGTAAAGAAAAAAAAATTGCCTCTGAAAATCAAATTTAGCATTCACCAGGTTGAGGGGGAGGGGGGAAATATATGTGGGTATGTGTATGTATATACATTTTTTTTCTTCACTTCTCTGTAGAGTCCCCTAGGAGAATATACCAGGGAATAAAGAGTGTGACAGAGGGGGTTTTGTATAATAAGAGTCCCTTTATTTCCAAAACCTTCTGGGACATTTTAGCACTTTCAGACCACATTTTCATAAACAATCAAGGTATTATGACACTTTCTGGCAAGGGGAAACTTTCTTCTTATCTCACCTCCCCTTCCCCCAAAATATCTAGGTTTTCCTGCCAGTTCTAGAAATCCTAACTCTAAAAAATGAACTAAGGTGACAGTGAGGTTGGCATTAGAATCACATTAATCATAAACAACTCCTGCTAATTTAAATATAAAACTTTAGCAATTCACATAAGCATATACAAGATTTCAATTTTAAGAGCTCCTTCCTGTGGTCAAGAAAGTTCTATTTCAGCCTTTTCCATAGTTCAAGAAAGCTATATATTTATTTTACTTTTGCCAAACAGGAGCTTCAATACCAGAAGTAGTTTCTACCAGAAAGAGTTTTAACAATCCAAAGGGATGTCTTTAGCAGGAGTGAACTGACCAGATCCTATACCTGGGAGTCAACTTAACTAGGAATAATCAGGCCAAAATCTGAGGGATCCAAAAAGATGGTTTCTGAACCAAACTGATTAGACCGGAATCACTAGAACCTAAGAAGTCCCTTCCCACCCCCACCCCCAGAAAAATTATCGTTGACCAGAAAATGTTTATGTCAGTCCCTAAACCAGACAAAACAAATTCATTGGTGGGCACAATGACACAGTCTGAATAATCAGACCATAACCTGAGAGATCTCCACAGGAAAAAAATTATGTCTGACTTCCCCCCCACTACAAAACTGAATCTTATGCCAGATCTGTGTTCTTGGAATCAAACCAGAACAGACCAACAAAGGGAATCCAATAATTAGCCACTCAAGTCAGACTTTCATAGCATTTTTTTTTAACCAGACCAGAGACACAGTAACCAGAACCATACCAAGGTCACAGAGACAGAGGCCAGACAATACAGTGACAACAAATGTCAAAAAAAAAAAGTGGGAAAGGAAAAATACTAATTCCTTCCTGTTAAGGATCCAGATTTTCTAAAGCTCATATAGTTCTAATTATATCAGAGAGACAAAGAAAACAATATAATTTTGGATCATAGTTGCCACAAAGAGAAAGGAATTTATAACCACTGACAGGAGAAAGTAAAGATTTATATGACAAAGATTATGCCGGTATGATTTATAGTTCAAAGATAACTGAAGAAGACAATCATATCAGATCTAGTTTATCAAAAAATCACTAATGAGTGAGGAACCTGGGATGTACAGCCACCATGTGGGTATCATGAATTCTTTTATCCCCACATGTTTTTTTTTTATCTAGATCAAAAGAACATATGTATGTATGTATATGTATGTATGTATATACATATTCTCCTGAGGCAGAAATACTGAATCTCTTTCTACCCTTGGGCTCTCCCACAGAAGCATGACTCCTTCTGTTATTTCCCTCACCTCTTATCTTTTTTTTTGGGGGGGGGAGCTGGGCAATGGGGTTAAGTGACTTGCCCAGGGTCACACAGCTAGTGTTATGTGTCTGAGGCCGGATTTGAACTCAGGTCCTCCTGAATTCAGGGCCGGTGCTCTATTCACTGTGCCACCTAGCTGCCTCCCTCACCTCTTATCTTTACAAATTATTATTTATTATGTTGGACAGCTCTCTGGGAGGGGAGATGTTACACTGGGACCAATCTCCTTATCATCCAAAAAATGAAATCCATAAAACCTTTTTAATGTTCCACTTTGCTAATATTGAGAGATGCACATTAAAACTCTAAAGGTTTCTCCTCACACCTGTCAAAGTAGAAAAGGTGATAAAAGTGAAATAGTAAATGTTGAAGGAGCTAAGGGAAGACAAGGACAACAATATTCTACTGATAGAACTCAGAATTGGTACAACCATTCTGGAAACCAAATTAACATTACCAAAGTCTTGATACCTTTTAGCCCAGCAATCCCCCTAAGGGGCGTGCACCTCAAGGAGGTCAGTGGCAGAAACAAAGATCCTTTTTATACAAAAGCATTTCTAGTACCACTTTTTCTGTAAGCAAAAAAAAAAAGTGAGTATTCATTGGTTGTTTTCAGTCATGTCTGACTCTTCTTGGCTCCATTTGGGCTTTTCTTGGCAAAGATACCAGAGTAATTTGCTATTTCCTTCTCCAGCTGATTTTAAGATGAGGAAACTGAGGCAAACAGGGTTAAGTGACTTGCCCAGGGTCATACAGCTAGTAAGTGTCTGAGACCAGATTTGAACTCAGGAAGATGAGTCTTTCTGACTCCTCAGGCAGCATTCTATGCACTGTACCACCTATCTGCCCACCTATTGATTAAGGAATGGCTAAAGAAATTGTGGTATGTGAATGTAATGGACTGTTAATTTACCATAAGGATCAACGAATATGGCCAATTTAGAGAAACTAGGGAGACGAATTAAAACCTGGAGAATATCCCACACAATGCCTACAATAATGCAAATGGAAGCAACATTGATAGGCATCTGAGCTCCATTTAAATGAAATTTTCAATCTTGAATACAGAAACAAAGAAACTCACCTGTGTCCTCTAGGATGCACCTGCACTTGTGCGTATGTGTGTGTGTGCGCGCGCATGCGCGCCCTTGCCCTCACACATGTGTGTGATGCTCACAGAAGGTTGCAGTTGCTGTCCGTGGTGCTTGTGTCTGGTTTTGCTTTACAATTTTTCTTCATCACCAGAGATCATTATTTGGAGGAAAGAGGGAGGCCTTGTCAGCAAGTGATGGTGGTATGGAAACCAAAAGACATCAAACCTAAACCTCAACAGGTAGAGCACTTCTACTCTGGACCTGATTCTCACCAATAAAGAAAAATTGGTTGCTAAAGTGGAAATGATGGGAACCATGGGGTGAAATGACCTGAGAGTTTGTTTGCTTTTTGAATTGTTTTAGGCTTTTTTCCTTCAGAATTAGGCCTCCCAATCTCACCCAGGCTAGATAGAAGTGCTCCTGTCACTGGCAGGACCAGACTCCCTGCTGATTGACTTGATTGACTCAGGAGCTTTGACATTCTTTGTTTCTGTCCTGGGCAAATTCCACCCTTCTCAGGCAGTCTGGTGGCCCCCTGCTTCCCAAAGTAGACTATGTTGGTGCCAGATTTAGTTCAGACACTTACTCCATAGCAATTGCACCCACACCTAGTCCATATAGTTTGTAATGAAGGAGAAGAAAAATGGGCAAAGTGCAACACGCACCAGAGATTTGGGGAGAGAAGATTTCAAAAGTTCCAGAAAATTCTCCAGAAGTTAGCTCAGAAGGAGTGAGAAGAAGTGAACAGAAATGTTTGAAATGAGGAGGGAAAAGAGAGAGCTGTCTAAAGAGACCAGTGTGGACACTCAGGGAACTTCATCCCAAAGTGAGCTTTTTGAAAGCCTTGTCCAGCAGGAGGAAGCAAGGGAAGGTAAGAGAGGAGGAAGCCCAAACCCAAGGCTGGAGAACATTCTCTTAGGACAAGAGACTCCAAAGCCCTGGAGTCCAACGGATTCCCAGCTGAGTGCTCTCCCACCAAAAGTCGCTGTCTTGTTCTCCACTTCTCTCTCAATTCAGGGCCAGTGGAGATGATGGGGGAAATATCCTCACCAGTAAAGCCCACAATTAGTCCACACTGTGCTGTCTGATTGGCTTCTCAATGCCTGAGAGAGGTGATTGAGTCTAACCTCCTCTTGTTATAAAGGCAAAGAGAAGAAGTGAGTCACCCAATGTCACACAGCTAGCAAATGACACAGTAAGGATTCAAATTCAGGCAGGTCCTGTGCCTTCAAATCTAATGTTCTTGCTACTACACCATTCTGGGTCATGCCCACAAAACATGCTATCATCCCAATGGAACATGAAAAAATTGTCATTTGTCCTATGTTTTGTCAACATGATGTTATTCAACCAATCCAAATGTATTTTGGATTGAATTCACTCAATTGACCTGATGCTTGGGATTCACAATAACTTTTGCAAAAAGTGTAAAGGGGATTATATACAGCAGTGGCAGCTGCAGAAGCTCTAGTCTTCAGGCACCCAGAGTGGGAACTACAAGCAGCAGGCTTGGCCTTCGTCTTTACAGACCCCACCCCCACCTGAAGATATCCATCTGAATTCTCTTAACAAGAGCCTGCTGTCAGATACCATGACAGATGTCTCAGTGGATCCAAGGACTGCTAGGACCTTCATTCCTGAAGACCTGATAGAGGAAGAAGAAGAAGCAGAGCTCACTAAGGGAGAAGGGATGACAGAGAGACACTTTGGAGAACTGAATGGGAAGGTATCTGGGCTCCCTGGAAGGTGTCATCTTTCAAAATCTTTCAAAGTGTTGGTCTCCCAATGATGTTCAGGTTGCCAATGCCTATGTGAAAACATTGGACCTATTTGGTGATTTTCTTTCTTTCTTTTTTTTCTTTTGTAGGCGATTGGGGTTAAGTGACTTGCCCAGGGTCACACAGCTAGTAAGTGTCAAGTGCTTGGTCTGAGGCTGGATTTGAACTCAGGTCCTCCTGACTTCAGGGCCTGTGCTCTATCCACTGCACCACCTAGCTTCCCCCCCCCCCAATTTGGTGATTTTCTATGAAGATCAGGCATTGGCAACCTTGTGCAATGCAATAACCTTTGGAAGTATGAGGAACTCTGAAACATGCAAGCCTTTTGAAAATCGATTTGATAGCAGGAAGACTGCCAGTGACAATTTTCTTTTTCCAACAGGAAGCAGCAAAAAGCCCCTATAAGACCACACTTTTTCCTAAACCTCTCCCACTTGAACAAGTTCAAGGACCCTCTTGGTTTTTTTAAATTAATTTATTTATTTTTAGTTTTCAACAATCACTTCCAGAAGCTTTTGAGTTTTAAATCCACCCTCCCCCACTCCCTCCCCAAGATGGCTGGCAATCTGATTCTCAAGGACTCTCTTAATCCATCATGAGAAACTCTAGAGAAAAACACAACACCAGGGAGTTGGCAAAGGCCACTTTTGAGAAGTCATACCCACAGACAGTTAGTTACTGCTGCATTTGAGTAAAATAAAAAACCAAAATGTTTGGTATTCAGTGAAGGATCTTTTGAACCATAGACTGAACTCCCATTAGGAAAACACTATGGTCTAAGGAAGAGGTTCCCAACCTTTTTTTGTTCCCTGAACCCCTTTCAACAACAACAAAAAATGTCTTTGAACCTGTAGGGTAATTTACTACTCATAATATTCTCTTAGATTTACTAATTTTTTTTTACAATAACTACAATAATAACTTTTGCCCCCCTAAAGCTCCAAATTAAAATGTATATAATGGTAATTGGAAAATAGAAATTTTCCACCTATAATTATGAAAATCTAAAATATAAAGTCATACAATTAATTATAATGATATTTTGTGTAGGACATTCTGCAACAATGAAAAGAAAGAACCCAGCAAGACCTCCTATGTTTATGATTATTTGCAAGACTTCATATTAGATTTCTTTATTTGATGAATTTGGTTGAACATAAATAACACTTTAATGAAATGGCAGAATTCAGAAGATGTTTACTAAGATATAATAATCGTATGTAAACTTAATTTTTATGTTAGATTTTTTTTTAATTTGAACCAACATTTGCAATATTTGGCTCAACAAGAGACAAACCCAGTCTTAAATCTGGTTCTACGTTAAGTTTATTTCTGTATTTTGATTAAACACAAGAATAAAATGAAAATGTTCACTCACACAAAAATGTGGTTGCAAATGGCAGAATTTTTAAAGCTCTTTTTGTAGGAGATTAAATTAATTTTCAAAATGTGTAACCATCTAACCAATGAAAATAAAAGGCTAGGGAGCAGAGCCAAGATGGTAGAGTAAAGGCAGGGACTCATGAACTCTCCCAAATTCCTATCCAAACAAATTTAAAATAACACTTCACATTGAATTATGGAGTAGTAGAACCAACAAAAGCTCAGGGAGAAACAACTTTCCAGACCAGGATGACTTGGGAGGTCGGCAGGAAAGGTCTGTCTCAGCAGGGCGGTGACTGGACCTGGAGCCCAGAGCAGACTGCAGATAAGAATTCACGATTTGACAAAAACTGCTGAGAAAACTGGAAAAATAGTATGGCAGAAACTAGGTGTAGACCAACATTTACCAGGAGAGACCAACACCATATACCAAGATAAGGTCAAAATGGGCATGTGATTTAAATATAAAGGGTGATACTTAAGCAAACTAGGGGAGCCTAGGATATCTTACCTGTCAGATCTATAGATGAGGGAAGAATTTATGACCAAACAAGAGATAGAAAGCATTACAGAACGTAAAATGGATAATTTTTATTATATTAAATTTTAAAGATTTCTCACAAACAAATCTAGTGCAACCAAGATTAGAAGGAAAGTAGAAAACAGAGGAATTTTTTTTTGCAGGTTTCTCTGATAAAATCCTCATTTCTCAAATGTATAGAAAACTGAATCAAATTTATAAGAATACAAGTCATTCCCCAATTGGTAAATGGTCAAGCAGGGGTGGAGAATCTACATCCACATGTGGCCCTCTTAGGTCCTGGGGTGCAGCCTTTTGACTGAATCCAAACTTCACAGAACAAATCCTTTTATTAAGGGAATTTGTTCTGTGAAGTTTGGATTCAGTCAAAGGGCCACACTTGAGGACCTAGAGGGCTACACTTGGCCTCATGGCCGAAGGTTCCCCACCCCTGGGTCAAAGGGCATGAACAAGAGATGGGACGTGGGAAAACTGGAACACTAATGTGCTGTTGGTGGAGTTGTGAACTGATCCAACCATTCTGGAAGGCAATTTGAAACTATGCCCAAAGGGCTATAAAAACTGTGCTTACCTTTGATCCAGCAATACCACTACTAGGTCTGTATCCCAAAGAGATTTTTTAAAGTGGGAGGAAATGATCTATTTGTACAAAAAAAAATTGTAGCAGCTCTTTTTGAGGTGGCAAAGAATTGGAAATTGAGGGGATGCCCATCAATGGGGGAATGGCTGAATAAGTTGTGGTATATGCTTGGCTTGTGATGGAATACTACTGTGCTATAAAAAATGATGAGCAGGTGATTTCAGAAAAACCTGGAAAGACTTATATGGACTCATGCAGAGTGAAGTGAGCAGAACCAGGAGAATGTTGTACACAAGAACAGCCTCATTGTTTGATGATCGACCACGAATGACTTAGCTATCCTCAGCAATACAACGATCCAAGACAATTCTGAAGGATTCGTGATGACAAATGTTCTCCACCTCCAGAGAAGGAGCTGATGGAGCCTGGATGCAGATCAAAGCAGACTTTTTTAAACTTTCCTTATTTTTCTTGGAGTTTTGTTTGTTCGTGTTTTCTTTTGTAACATAAGTAATATGGAAATGTTTAGCATGACTACACATGTATAATCCATATCAAATTATGTGCCTTCTCAAGGAGGGGGCAGGAAGGAGGGAGAGAATTTGAAAGTCAACATTTTAAAAAATATTTAAAACATTTTTCCATGTAATTGGAAAAATGAAATATAAAAATTTAAATTAAAAAATAGCTAGTAACAATACCAAATATTTACTTTTCTACTTACTATTCATGAGTACTATATTAAATAATGAATGTGCTTAAAATGTAGTTGCTTGTATTGTTTTGTGTTCTAACAATGTTTCTATATAATGTATCTTTTGTAAGGGAAGAGTCTACTCACATCAGACTTTCGGGTCTTCTGCTATCCTCGCACAGAAAACTCTATTGAAAGACTGTCCATATCACCATCCAGTCCATATGAAAGTCCATCAGATAGAAGAATAGTCACACGAGTGCAGGATAAGTTGAAATTGGAAAACAGCCTTAACACCACCATGACGTGCAAGATAAGGTTTGTTTCTGCAGAATATTCGTGATGGTCCATGATGGTTGTGTCCATGATATGCACGTCCAAAGATCATAGCTTTCAAGCAGCCTGCCATGTGCTGCAAGGACATTTGCAATGCCTCAATCACATGATTACATAACAATGGAACAGAGGGGAATAAGGGAGCTACTCTGGTGCCATGAACATCAATGAAAGTGTGCATGTGTGCCTGGCCATCCACTGGGAATTGGTTTGTACTTGAATGTTGAACCCTTGTGGCAGTTTGGGAACAATTTGATGACAGAAACTGCAAGAATATATTACACTTAGTCACAAGCAGTCAGTTTGATGGAATGGCTTCATGAACACCAAAATCATCGGGCCATTGGGTGCATGATAGCTTCATTTATTTATTTATTTAAAATTTATTTATTTATTTTTAATTTTTTGGCTAGGCATTGGGGTTAAGTGACTTGCCCAGGGTTACACAGCTAGTAAGTGTTATGTGTCTGAGGCCGGATTTGAACTCAGGTCCTCCTGAATTCAGGGACGTGCTTTACCCACTGTGCCACCTAGATGCCCCCTTTTTTATTTTATTTATTTAATTATGCATGATAGTTTCAAATCACTCCAGAAACAAACCTATAATATTTCCAACATGCACATACTTGTGGTCACAGAGGAAACATATATTTGTAACATAACTGGGCAATTATTTACCGCTTATGACACCATTAAAGAATTTTTTAGTGGGAACACCTTAGACTTGTCATCACAATCCACTACATGGGAACCACTGGCTCAAGCAAATGTCCAAGCAGGCTTCTATTTTGGAATGGAAAGAAGTATAATCATAAAACAAACTCCTCAAATCACTATTAGAAAAATGCAAATGTCTGGCCCAAGCAGTCACTGCAGCTGTTGAGGTCTTCCCCAAGCCAGAAGCCCACTGTGATCCTGCTGACCCAACAAGGCACCATCATGGATGTACTAGTAGAAGATGACATTTATGTTCTGAACCATGAAAAGATTCAGAGGAAAAAAAAATATGGTCATTTCTATGCAGGAGATGAGTCTGGGGCTTCATACTTTGCCCTTATCACTGCATATGAGCACATCAAAAAGAGACTTAAGGATTTAGAGAAGGAGAAATCACTCTTGAAAAGAATGTGATTTTTGGAAGAAAAGCTTCTCAAAACCTGATTAGATAAAGAAACAAACTCAGTGGGATAAGAACAAGTAAACACCTATCGTGCTTCTCCAGAGCTCCGCATAGACAGGGAGCATTTGAAAAACAAATGGGATAAAACCGATATAGACAACTTTGAATCTTTGAAAGTATTCAATGGACAGCTCCAGACTAAGGAGCAGAATTCCTCCAGTTCTGGGAGGATGTCCAGGCTCAGCACATGATGAGGAATCCAAACGGACCTTCATCTAGCTGGAAGTGACCTGAAAATCCATGGTATGGAACAGGAGCTGGAACTGAGGAGAAAGAAACGCTGTGGTGTTCTAAGAACCAAAGTGTAAAGATCTCAATAACACCGGATGCTAAAGGCCAAGCATTTCGAATTACAACATGCAACAAGCCTACTGGGAACTCAAGAGACAAATGTCTAATTGACTTCTTGAGATGCAAGTGCAAGCCTGAGGACCAAGAACATTTCAAACCCCATACCCAACCCAAAAATTTTGTGCGCTGGCCCCATGCGTTGAAAACCTAGTGAAGGACTGCACAAAATTAGATTTGATGTCTTTAACTTAAGCCTGCAAAAGACACACTCCTCCTTCACCAAATGAAAGCAAAGCAAAGCCCTCTGTACTGCCATGGGTTCCCCTCCTCCCAGAGATGCAAAGCTTTTATTGGAGAAAGCAAGTCTCTAGTCAAGGGCAGATAACAAGAGTCATCCTTAGTGGTGGCACAAGCTTTCAGGAGCAGAATTCCTATGGCAGAAATTCTTTAGGAGACAATTCACCAGTACTCCTGAGCTTCGGAGTGAGAGCATTTGGGGAAAGTCAAAGGAAAACACCTTCCCCCAACCTGCATCGCTGGGACCAGCAGAATCCAAACTGCCTTTACAAGAACTAATTCTGAAGAGAGTTGTAGTCACCTTGGGAAAGGAACTGAAAGGCAATTTGGACTCCATTATGGTATAGTGTTCTGTGGCTGTCCTCAATTTCAAGTATGCTTGGATTTATACGTACTGTCCTGCTGTCATGGAGTTAGGTTTGTTTCTTTCACTATACACTAAAACAACTGTGCCAACCAGCTCTATTTTAGGTAAGTATAGACACATGCACTACTTAATAAACTACAGAAATTTCAGAAATCCCCTTAGTGCTTTTCAAAGACAACTGTACCTTTGATAGCAATTCCTGTAGATTTTAGGCATCTCAGGCATCAAAGAAAAATGATAGGAACTAGTTTTTGAGCTCAAGTTCAGAAATATAGACAGGTTTTATAAGGTGTCTAAATCATAAATATGGCAGCTAATGCAGTAGATAGAGTGCCTGGCCTGGAGTCAGGAAAACTATCTTCCTGAGTTCAAATCTGGCCTAAGACAGTTGTATGACCCTGGGCAAATCACTTAACTCTGTTTGCCTCAGTTCCTCCTCAGTAAAAATGAGCTGGAGAAGGAAATGGCAAACCACTCCAGTATCTTTGCTAAGAAAACACCAAATGGGATCACAGATAGTTGGATACAACTGAACAACAAAATCATAAATACATTCATTCACAAGAATAACAGAAAGGTTGATGGTACTTTTGGTTTAAATCACGTAAATTTAAAAAAAAAAAAACAACAACCCTGCCTGGGGAGCAAGTAGATGTAAAATGTATTTGGATTCCCATTGGTCTTTTTATGAACATGTATAGATTGTGAAAATAGCAATATGGAATAATTGTTCTATGGATAGTCCATTTCTATACACCACTTAGTTCAAATTTTCTTCCTTTCTAAGACCAATGGTGCTTGTTACCAAAGTACTAGAATGGTCACCCTTATTTCTGTGTAATTTTCATTCTGTTTACACTGCAGACTGCTCAATCATTGGAACCCAAATTCAATAGCTCCCTGGGGCATTCAATTTAAAAGTAAGATTTTTTTAAGTTAAAAAAAAGTGACAAAATAACTGGAAAACTTTTTATGGCAAAACTGCATGACACTGATTGGGTGATAGATGGAGTCACGTAGAAAATGATTTACAATTTCAGACAGATTGGTATGTGAAGAGGTGTGTGTGAGTATTCAAATGTACAACTGGCAAAAAACAAACTGTCCCCAAGTGACCGTGCTAGTTGCCTTTTCTTTAGCAAAGTAACTTAATTTTAAAATGGCAATACATTAACCTCATGGAGAAAATTTCAAATTTAGTGAACAATCATTAGTTACTGAAGTAATTTTTGTGGAGCTGCTAGAGCTTTGGGGCAAGTACAAACTGTTTACAAGCATTGAAGAAATAGCTGGCCTTCCTAGGAGCTTTGTGGTAAAGATTGTGTATCCATTACATGTAACTGATGCCATTCAGACATCTCCTGGTGTAGATACTTTTTTGTCTTGAGATCTTCAGTGTTTCATGTAGAATGCCTTTTTCCCCCCTTTTCAGTAGCAGGCAATTTGGTATTTTTTTTTAAACTCAAAAGAATTCCTCAAACATCCTGCTGTATTATTGAACAGCATACATAAACAAAACCAGATATTGTTTGCACATTTCTATTACCTTACTCACATACACTGGCTTGTCTGTGATTAATGGAACTTGTGTCACATGCTGGAATTCATTCTGATCAGTGAACACAGCTGACTCAAGGAAGTACAATTTCTTTCGAAATAATACAACCCAATATGCATGAAACAACACAAATCAATAAGTTTTAGCTGATAGAACTAACTACCTGTATGATAACAAAATAGCAGAAACTATTTTTCATGGGGCTGCATAGACTGTTATATCTGATCTCCAATGTAGCTCACTGGTGTTGCTCTTCCTTAAGTAAAATTGAGTCTGTTTTTTTCTTTTTAAAAGTAGTAAACTGGGAGAGATACTGGCTTGGCCAACATTGTTAACAATGCAAAGATGAAATTGTATTGTTTAAGTAAATTATTTGTTTGAAAAAAAATAATAACAGGGACAGCCAGATGGCGCAGTGGATAGAGCACCAGCCCTGGATTCAGGAAAACCTGTGTTCAAATATGACCTCAGACACTTGACACTTACTAGCTGAGTGACCCTGGGCAAGTCACTTCACCCCATTGCCTTGCCCCCCCCAAAAGCAATATTGAGGTTTTTCACATCTATTTGACTGGCAAAGGTCACAAATGAGGAAACTGAGAAATGTTGGAGGGGCTGTGGTAAAACAGGTACACTAATGAACCATTGGTATAGCTGGGAATTGGGAATTAGGAACTATGCCCCAAAAGTCACTAACCTGTTGTGAAAACATATTTTAAAATTTCCTTTTCAGTTTCTCCAGAAATATTAAGAAATAATATTTCTCCAGCCCCAAGCCCTTTCCAGCCTTTTTCCTTTAGGAAAATGGAAAGAACAAAGCCTGCCTTTGAAATGGAATAAGGGTGATATAACCAAACTGAACTTTTGTCTAGATGGAATAATACTATTGTTCATTGTCTTCCCCCAAGTGAACTGATTGGTACCACAACCCACCTAGGAACAGTCTTTTCTTAGGAAATTCAAGGTTAAGATATTGATCACAGGAAGGAACTGATTGATGACTATTCTGGAATGTCAACCCCCAAACTCTATTTTAATACAATATGATCTTTTCTTTGCTCAAGATTCCTATAAATCGGCATGGGGAACTATACCATTTTGGACATGTCTCTTCCCAAGCTAGAAATGCATTGGACATATATATATATATATATATATATATATATATATATAAAACCAAATTGTTTCTGGCAGACTGAAACCTAAATTGCAGAGTACATTATTGGTATTACTGTTTTTCTTTGACCCAGCCATGCTACTATTGGGACTAACCCCCAAAAGATTAAAAAGGAAAAGGACTCCTACGTACAAAACTATTTAGAGCATCTTTTCCTTGTAGCCCAAATCTGGAAATTAGGGGGCGCCCGACCGGGGCCCGGCTAAATACGACGTGTGGATGCACTGGAACGTTAGCGGGCCCTAAGAAATGATGAAAAGGAGAGTTTCAGAGCGAACTGGGAAAGCGCACTGAGCCAAGAGAAAAGCAGCTTCGAAGGGCTTTAGAACTACAGTCTGCACAGTGATAAAGCAAGAACCCGAATGAAAGTGAAACCTGCCTACGGACCCTCCTCCACGACTCGGCCGACGCAGCCCACGAGCCCCCGGCGAGCAGAAGGGCCGGGCAGACCTGCGGCAGCAGCGCCCTTGGAACGGGGGCCGAGAGGGCAGGCTTCTGTGATCCCGGTCCAATCATTGCGTAGGGCCCAACCGGGATTCGGGGTCGGGGCCCTGGACTGAAGGGGGCGGAGTGGGAAGGAGGGCAGGGCCAAACTGGGAACAGCGCACCTAGGGGGCGAGGCCGCGGGAGGTGGGAAAAAAAAAACCAGAGCCCCTGACCAATCAGCTCCTGGGAGTGGACGGGACCCTCCCCCGGGGAGGAGCCAGGGTGAAGAGAGCCCGGAGGAAGGCCGTACCAATCTGGGGCAGCGGGAAGGAGCTGTCAGCTCGGGCGCCGCGTCTCCGCTTCGGGTCTGGGGAACGCCTGGGAGAGGGCCATTGCTGTCGCCAGACTTTCCTAGCCTCTCCTGGGCGTCCCGGAAGATCGCTGGGCTATTGACAGCGCCCCCGAGTAAAGCCCGTCTCCACCCCTTTCAAGCCTCCTTCCCCACCCGCCGCTAGCTGTGGGCCGGCCCGAGCCGCCCCCGCCGACACCTGGGACCGTACCAAGTCCGCTCGGAGGGCTCTCCCTCTTCCTCCCAGGGGCCCTCAGTTTGGCGTGCTGGGGCGTCGGCGCCGAGCCGCCCCCTCCCGTCTCGGCGCTTCCCCCCTCCCGGAGACAGAGTCTGTGGGACGTTCCGGGCTCCTCCTCCTCCCACTGGCCCCGAGGCGGGGCCTTGTGCGCAGGTGCCGGAGCCGCCGCGGCTTGGGCGGCTGCGGGGAGCCAGGCTCGGAGCCGGGACAGGGACCGCGCCAGGCACAGCGAGCGGCCCAGGGCGAGGGCGCAGGGCGCGGCGCGGCGCGGCGTGATCGGGATCTCGCTCCTGGGGCTCCGCGGCGGCGGCCAGGCCCATGGGCGGCTGAGCGGGACGACGCGGGCGGGTCGAGCCCAGCCGCCATGGCCGACGACTACTGGGACCTCCCGCGCCGCCGCCGCCGCCGCCGCCGCCGCCGCCGGGGCCGCCGCCGCCGGGGCCTGCCCGGAGCCGCCTCCCACGGAGCCCAGGGGGTCGCCGCCGCAGCCGCCACCGCGCCGGGCCCGCAGCACTGAGACCCCCCGCGCCCCCGCGCCCCCGCGCGCGTCCCCACCCCTGCTGCCTCCGGTAAGCTCCTGCCCTTCCCCCGCTGCCACCCCCCCCTTTTTTCCCAGAGGGGTGGGGGCCCAGGCCGGAGGATGCAGGGCTGGGAGTTTCCTACAATGCACTGGGGCCTGGGGAAAAAGGGGGGGTGTGGCCACCTTGGGACTCTGCCCTCTGCTCATCCCACCCAAGCCCTGCCTTCTATAACCACCCCCCCCCAGACCTCCACCCCTCTTTACCTACCACCCCAAGATCCTGTGGGAATGGGGAGGGGAATCAGTGTTCTCTAGTTCTCCTGTCCTCCAGCAATTGGTTCCTCGGGGTTCCCCAGGCTCCCCAAGAACCAGAGGCAGTGTGGTGCATGCAGGACTTGTTCCAGTGGGATGACATTGCCTTAAACGCTGCCTCTGCTGTTTCCTACCTGTGTGACCTTGGGCAAGTCAATTGGCCTCTTGGAGTACCCCTTACCTCCTCTGTGAAATGACAGATGGAACTAGGTGATACTGAAGGTCTCTTCCAAGCCTAATTATATGATCCCTATTTCTTCACAGACTCTTTCCTTTCCCCCAAGATATACAAGGTCCTTGAAGGTTCTCTGCCTGTTTCCCCCCTCTCCCATCCTCAGTGATATGTCCTTGGAGTTCCCTAGACCTTTCCCCTAGCAGGAATAGGAGGCTCCTCCTCCCTCCCCCAGGAATGTGATTCTTAGGTAATTCCAAGGTACTTCCCTATAATCTCCCCTCCAGTTCCCTTAAAACTCTTCTCCCACAGAAATCATCGTCGTCATCATCATAGCTATCCTTTCTACAGCTTTGTAAAGAGCTTCCACATGGATTCTCTTTTGATCCCCACAACAACCTTGGGAAGTAGGTGCTATCATTCCCATTTTATGGTGGAGGAAAGTGAGGCAAATGGTGCCTGGGGCAGCCCCCAGGTCCCATTAGCTCCCTTCTACATGAGAAGAGGTTATGGTTCAAAGTTCTTCCAGCAAAATCAGGAAATTCGAGGGGCTCCCCTCCCCCAAAGCAGCAGATGGTTTCTAGGCATGGGGTCAGATGGACAGTAGATGGGCAGAAGCCCCAGCTTCACGTCCCAGCCCCTAACCTGACCTATGACCTTGGTCCCATTCTTGGATATTTCTGTTCTGCAGGCAGGACCTTTGGAGTGAGCTCCAGAAATTCTTCTGTGTCCTAGACACAGAAGCCCCTTCCGACCTTGCTTTCAGCAAGCTGTGTCCCTAGCTTCAGAGACTCCTCCAGCAGGAATTGCTGGGCATGTCTCAGGACTCCTGGGGGAGGAGGGGATCAGAAGATGGTGATGGCTTGAAGCCTGTGGGAACCTGGCTCCTGGGCCTAGAGTCAGGGAAGTGTTTCTTCAGGTGCAATAGAGAAGACAAGTAAGGCTACCTCCTAAAACCTAAGTTGTTGAAGGAAAGCCCTGGCTTCACGTCCCTCTTGTGACCCGAGCTGATTAACCATGGAATCACAGAACGTCTCAGCATCCCAGGTCCCTTAATCTGTAAAATGAGGCTCAAATGAACTCAGACCTGGAAAGGCTACCTTAGCAATAAGGGAAGGCTCTGAATAGTCACGGGTGTTCTGCTAGGGATGGCTGCCCTTCTGCTCCAAGGCCTTAGCTGGCCTGAGTTTCCCAGGAATGGGCAGGCTCCTAGCCCAGCCTCCTGCCCTCCCTTCCCTCTGCTTCCCTGCAAGCAGCTGGTACCTCAGACATCCTGCTTGGCTGCACTTTCCATCTAGGGCTAAGGCTGGGCAGTTAATGCATTATGCGTAATCCTGAGGTCTTCTGAACACCCTTCCCTTTCTTAAGACCCCCCTTTCTCCCTTCCCTGCCAAGGCCCAGGCCCTGGCCCCCGAAGCTTCTCAGTGGTCTTAACCCTGATGGTTCTCTCCCTTCCTTTCCAAGGCCCAGGCCCTGGCCCCCCTTGCCAGCCTTAGCTGAGATATTTATAGCTGCTGAGTCAGCCAGGGCCTCTCCCTGCAACCAGGGCTAGGCTGGAGATAGAGGAATACCCCTCTTCCTTCCCTGGGATAGGGGGATGGTGAGGCTGACACTAAGCCTTAAACCTTGTGTCCCCAGGCCACTCTACTATTCCTTGGGGAGATACAGGCTTGGGGAACCCTCAAACTGAACTAGGGAGACCCTGTGGGAGAAAGGGAAGGAGACTCTAGCCCCACCCCACCCTGCCCTGCCCCACCCCACCTGGCTTTGCTGGGGGTGGGGTGGCCCCTTATGTGGTCATTGTTGAATCTCCTTTCCTACCAGCTGGGAGGACAGACAGGTCATTCTGGGAGCCGTCCCATTTGAGTAAGGGGGGGTGGGGTGGAGCTGAGCCCCCAAGGTCCTTGGGCCCATGGAGCTAGGCCTCTATCTAGTTCCCCCCTCCCCCACCCATAGCTGGCCTATGGGACTGTCCAATTTAGTCCCTGTGGCAACGGTTGCCAGGGTCATGTGATTCCCTGGGGCAGTGGGAACATTCCATCCCCTGGCAGTTGGGGGGGATGTGGGGCTGGTGCCAACGGAACATACCATTCTATGGCCACGTCCAAGGCCGCCTTTCGGGGCATGCGGGAGAAGCTGAGCCCCCTGCCCAGCCTACTCCTCCAGCTGATGACCTATGTTGTGGGGCCCTGTGCTCCTACAGTGAGTCCACTGGGCAGGGCAGCACACAAGGAGAAGGCCCTGTGCCCTCAGCCAGCCAGGTGGGCCTGTCACCCTCAGAGAGCCAGCCCCTGGGGAACCCCTGAGGAGCAGGAACTCAATCTGCCGCCTCCCCCCAGGTCACCATGGACCGAATGAAAAAGATCAAGCGGCAGCTTTCCATGACACTCCGGGGAAGCAGGCCTCCAGAGAAGAGCAGCGGCTCTGAGCAGATCAACATCGAAGACAGCAACTGCAGTGACAACGGTGAGGCCAGGCCGCAGGGGCTTCTGGGGGCCGGCTGGGCTCTCCCTTCGGATTTGGGTGATTGGTTTTCTCCATTTTCTTCCTTTCTGTGTGCTTCGTGCTACTCCTACTTGTTCTCCCTCATCTGTTACCCACCCTCCCTTTGGCTTTGCTCCCTGGCCCAGGCCCTAGCCCTGGTGGGAGGAAGGGCGCCTTGCCCTCATCCCACAGCCTGCTACCCACGGTTCGCCTGCCCCCCCGAGCCTCCAGGAGCCTGCCCGCCCTGGGCCCAACTCCCCGGGCACCCCGGCAGCCTCCGCCACCACCGGCCCGCCGGCCTCGGGCCACTCGCAGTCTCAGCTCCCCACTGGACCATGGCACCAGACTAGGTGACTATATGCCCCCCAGCTTGGCCTGCTGAGGCCTGGCCCATCCTGTCTGTGGCCTCTGCCCTCCAGCCTGGTTCTAGGCCTTTGCCTTCTACAAAGGTCCAGCTCCCCAGAGTGGTCTTGGGGCACCGACTGTCTGAGGACCTTTGAGGCCATTGTGTGATAGGGGGGAGGGGGAAGGAGAAGGGAAAGGGAAAGAAAGGATCCCTGTGGCCCCTGAGCCGACCCCTACTCCACCCCAGAGATTGTGCACGAAGACCTGAAGATCGGTTCAGATGGGGAGAGTGACCAGGCCTCAGCCACATCCTCTGATGAAGTGCAGTCACCTGTGAGGGTCCGAATGCGAAACCATCCAGCCCGCAAGATCTCTACTGAGGTAGGCTTGGCCAGAGATGGCAGGCTGGCGAGAAAGGGCTGCCCTGTCCAGTTACTTACTGATCTTAATGTCTCACAAGCCACCTCTGTCTGGGCTTGGTCCCATACCTCTGTCTGCTCTGAAGCATGACCCTTCTTGCTCTCCCTTCTTACTTTGAGACAAGTTCCTGGACTAACTTGGGAAGACCCAGCTGGCCAGTAGACTGTCTTTTACATCTAACTGGAGGTGGCACGTGGCACCAAGCCTTTGGCCCTGGGGGGCTCCAAAGTATCATTCCCCCCCGGCTTTGAAGCTTTGAGCTCACAGTTAGTCAGATTCTCTGCATTCTTGCACTTTTCTAGAGAAACCTACCTCAGAGTACCCCTGTAGGCCTTCCCTGAGCCTCCTGGAACCTGAAGCCCCCTCACTTTTCCCCAACCCTTAAAGGATGAAATTCTCTTCCTGCTCGCCCCTCTGGTTTGAGGGCACCTTGTGCCCATAGACTCTCAGAGAGACTTCAGGGAGGGCCTTTGGAGGTTGGTTTGGTCTGTCGGGACCTGACCAAGAAGAGTCTGTCGTCCGTCCCCCCCCCCCCCAGGTTTCACTGGAAGGCCTCTAGTGCCAGTGAGAGGTAGGGAGGAAGAATGGGGCAGGATGAGCTTCCCTGCCTTGTCCTGATGGTTTGTGACAAACTCATGGTTGCATCCTTTGCTGTCCTGGAAGTTTTTGGAGTTTGGCCATTCCCTGGCCCAAACACAAGCAGGGTATTCTCCTGTCAGCCTCTCTGATTGCTAGGCGCCGCCTGAACTGTCCTCTCAGCTCCATGTTTTTTTTGCCCATCCCCACCCCCAGCAGAGACTGACCCCCTTTTCTACCTCTTGAATCTCAGGACATCAACAAGCGCCTCTCCCTACCTGCTGACATCCGGCTGCCTGAGGGCTATCTGGAGAAGCTGACCCTCAATAGCCCGCTCTTTGACAAGCCCCTGAGCCGGCGCCTCCGCCGGGTCTCCCTGGTGAGGAGCGGCTTGCCAGGAACCCTTGGCCTCTGTGGGTGCTGGTCCCATCTTGGTCCTTCCTTGTCGCCATTGTCCCTTCCCGCAGTCCCTGGGCTCCTTTGCATCTGCTTTTATCTGACCCCTTACCTTTTCTCTGTAGTCTGAAATTGGCTTTGGCAAGCTGGAGACGTATGTGAAGCTGGACAAACTGGGGGAGGTGAGGAGATGGAGTGGAGTGTGTGTGGGGAGGGAAACCTTGGGGAATGTGAGCCAGTGGCCTGATTGCCCCCTCCCCTGGTCCTCAGGGTACCTATGCCACTGTATATAAGGGGAAGAGCAAGTTGACGGACAACCTGGTGGCCCTGAAAGAGATCCGCCTGGAGCATGAGGAGGGTGCCCCCTGCACCGCAATTCGAGAAGGTGCCAGGGAAGGACAAGGAGGGGAGGGTGGCAGGGAACACAGTGTCACAGTCCTGAGGACCTTGAAGCCCATGCCTCTCTTCCCCTCACGTTCTCCCCTGCAGTGTCGCTGCTGAAGGACCTGAAACATGCCAATATTGTCACCCTACATGACATCATTCACACAGAGAAATCCCTGACTCTGGTCTTTGAGTATCTGGTAAGATAGGGGAGGCCCCAGGGCTTGGGGAGAATCTAGTCAGAGTTCAGGTTAACACAGGCTGATTCTCCCCTCTCTTCTCCCTCAGGACAAGGACCTGAAGCAGTACCTGGAAGACTGTGGGAATATCATCAACACACATAACGTCAAGGTCTGTGGGAGGGAGACCTTGCCCCCCTGCTCCCCAGCCCTCCAGCCAGGACTCAGCCTTCAAGGCCTCTCCTTGTCTCTGTTCCCCAGCTCTTCTTGTTTCAGCTGCTCCGGGGCCTGGCCTACTGTCATCGGCAGAAGGTGCTACACCGTGACCTCAAACCGCAGAACCTGCTGATCAATGAGCGTGGGGAGCTCAAGCTGGCAGACTTTGGTATGCCTGGCTCCAACCTTAGCCTGGGCTCAGGGCTCTTCCCTCCCCACCCCCGCCAGCTCCCACTGTTTTCCTGCTTCTATTCTTGCCCCTACTCTTCCCCCTCCCCAGCCCGGTCCCCCAGATCTTGCCCCAAAGTGCTCAAGTAACCTAAGCTCTAATGTTTCTCAGGCCTGGCCAGGGCCAAGTCTATCCCAACCAAAACATACTCCAATGAGGTGGTGACACTGTGGTACCGGCCTCCAGACATCCTGCTGGGCTCCACGGACTACTCCACTCAGATAGATATGTGGTGAGGCCCAGGGTGAGGAAGGGGAGAGGGGGGAGCAGCCCCTTGTGGCCCTGGGGCCTCAGCCAGGCCCTCTCTCTGTACCCTAGGGGTGTGGGCTGTATTTTCTACGAGATGGCCACAGGCAGGCCCCTCTTCCCTGGCTCTACAGTGGAGGAGCAGCTGCATTTCATCTTTCGGATTCTGGGTGAGGGCTACGTTGGGTTGGGAGGGGAAGCAACTCCACTGGCAGGCTCCTCAACTGACTTGTCTTTGTTGGACACCCCCTCCAGGGACCCCCACTGAAGAGACTTGGCCAGGAATTTCATCCAACGAGGAGTTCAAGAATTACGACTACCCCAAGTACCGGGCTGAGGCACTGCTGAGCCATGCACCCCGGTGAGAGCCTGGTGGGGCAGGGCTGGTGAGAAGGGGACAGGAGGAAAAAAGGGGGGTGGACCTGGGACTAAGGCTTCTCTTTGTTCCTGCTGCAGGCTGGACACCGATGGGGCAGACCTCTTGGCCAGACTACTGCAGGTAAGGAAGGGCCTGCAAAGGTTATGTCAGCCATGGGGGCTGCCTGAAGCAGGGGCAGGAAGAATGAGTTGGGGGGTGGGGGGGCAGGAGAGAAGGGAGTCTGTTTTTGGTCCTGAGGGATAACCCAGAGGAAGGGAACCCTTAGAGCTAAGTGTACTTGTTGGGGGAGGATGGGAAGCAGGGCCTTGACTGACTTGCTCATGGGGCTTCATTGTCAGTTTGAGGGACGGAATCGGATCTCTGCAGATGACGCCATGAGACACCCCTTCTTCCAGAGTTTGGGGTCAAGAATCCATAAACTCCCTGACAGTGAGTGGGCTGGGGCTAGTTGGGAGGGGGATGCATTTGGCTCCAGCTTGGCCTACCAGGGGACTCCAAATGATGCCTCTTGGCCTCTCTGCTCTTTCTGCAGCTACTTCCATATTTGCACTAAAGGAGATCCAGTTACAGAAGGAGACAGGCCTTCGCTCTGCCTCCCTCACAGACTCGGGTGGGTGTGGCCCCCACCCTCTGGGCCCCTCCAGCTGTGGGCCAGCTGGCTCTTCCCAATAGCTCTCTGCTTCCCCCCACAGGCAGGCCAGCCTTCCGGGTGGTGGACACCGACTTCTAGGTCCTTGGGGCAGCTGGCTTTGAGAAGGTGCTGGTGACTGGCTGGAGGTTGAGGCCTCCGAAGGCCCATCCAGGCCGCTGGGAGGAGGGCTGCTGTGGAGCCAGTCTTGCTCTCTACCTACCCCACCCCACCCCACCCCAGCACAGTTTGCACCTCGCCGCAGCCGCTGCGCCCCTCCACTAACCTGCCTGCTCCTGGCTCAGCTGCCTCTCCCCCCCCCTCCATTCTCCTACAACTGACTTTTGTGGAAGGGTGCTAACAAAGCTCTTCCCTCCCTCCGCTGTCTGGCTGTCTGTTTGTCTGTTTTTCTCCAGTCATCGGACAGCATGGCTGGGGCAGCCTCTGGCTCCGAGGCAGCAGCCCCCGATGACTCTCCCTTCTCTGCTCAACTCCCCCGGCAGCCCTGAGGAGAGGGAGGGAGATGGGGAGGGAAGGAGGGAAGGAGGCAGGCCAAGGCCCCTGGGACCTCCGTAGCAGGGGTGATCCAGCCCCACTTCAAAATGGCCTACCATGGCCCCAGCCTCCTGCGTCTCCTCGACCCACTCATCCCTTTTTTAAAAAAAAAATATTATTTTGAATGAGGATTTTATTTTTTAAATGTAATATCTGTAACATGCAGAAAGACTGGGCCTGCCCCGTTCCCTACGTAGGCCCCCAGTATTTGTGCAATGAATGCCCCCCACCTCCCTAGCCGCTGGCCAATCAGGAGGCTGGGACCTTGGCCCCGCTCCAGCCCCACCCCTCCTTCCCCCCCCCCCGCAGCCTGGGGCTCCTCAGAGGACCCAGGGGCCGAGAGAGGGGTGGGGTTCTTTCCCGCAGCTCTCCGCTAGGGGCTCGAGAGGTGCCAGAGGGCCAGGTCTGGGATCCCGCCGGGCTGGCTCCGCCCTTTCCCCCCCGTGGTCCCCATCTCGGTGTCCCGAATCGACGCTCCGCCCCTGCTCACTTCCCCCCACTCTGTCGGTGCTGATGGGCAGACAACGGGCCCCGGGAGCCGGTGCGGGGGGAGTTGGGGGGGGCGAGAAGGAGGGCCTCCCAGATCGGGAAGCTGGGGCCCGAAGCCCCTGGACGGTTCTTCCCTCCCCTCCGTCGCCTCGGCCCGCGCCGGCCCGGCCAGTGCGGGGCGGGGCGTTGGCTCCCGCGCGGGGGGCGGGGGGAGGGGGGCTCGGCTCCCCTATACACCCTGGTCGCTGTATGAACTATTAAAGGCTCAAGTGAAGGCGAGCGAGCGAGCGAGCGAGCGTGCGTGCGTGCGTGCCTGCCTCCGTCTGTTTGTCTGTCCGCCCGCACGGCGACGGCTCGCGTTCGTACCGCCTACCCCAGGGCCCGCCGACGCGGCCCTTTTCCGCACACCACGAGGCGGGCGCATGGAGGGCTGCTCGGCCGGCACTGATTAGGCGCCAGCTGCGTGCGGGGGGGAGGGGAGCGGAGCGGAACGCGGGTCCGAGCGCTCGTGGAGTGGCCAAGGCCCCAGCCCCAGCCGCGCGGACTCGGTAGCCAGAGCCCGAGCCCCAGCCCTCGGGGCGCAGCGACGACCAACGCCGAGCGGCGCCGGCCAGCCGTCCCTCGGCGGGATTCTGACGTCGGGGGTGGGGCGCCTGGCGGGCGGGCACTCACTAGGCGGCTGGGCGCCTGGCGGGCTGTGGCGCGGTGCACAGCCTCGTGCGGGCCCAGAGCTGCTGCGGACGGCGGGGCGGGGCGGAGCGAGGCGCGGCGGCAGCGGCGGCAGCAATAGCGGCGGCGGCGGCGGCGGCGGCGGCACCACCACCACCACCATCACCACCACCACCAAAGGAGCTAGCGAGCCTCAGCCGTCCGGCCCCCCCTCGGGCCCGTACGCCCCGCCGTGCATGGGGAAGCCCCCCGCTGAGCGCCCCGGAGCCAAGAGGCCGCCGGCCCGGCCCCCTCCGGGCCCCGCCCCCAAGCGGGCCCCGGTCCCGGCCGCCACCGCCGCCGCCGCGCCCCGCTCGGCCCCGCTGAGCCCCGGACCCCGCGAGCGCGCGGTTCCCGCCGCTCCCGCCGGCAGCCGTTACTGCGGGCCCGGCGGCGCGGCCCCGGGCCCGGCCTCGGCGCCGCGCGCGCGCCGCCCTCGCGCCCGCCCCGCCAGGGCGCCCGCCCCGCGGAGGGCGGGCCGAGGCCGCGCCGCTTCCGGCCGCCGGGGCGGGCACGCGGTGGCCGGAAGCCGGAAGCGGCGCCGAGGCCGCTTCCGGTCTCCCGCCGCTGAGGCCGAGGCTGAGGGTGTTCGGGCTGCGATGGCGGCCGCGGTGGCGCCGGGGGCGGAGCCGGGCCCGGGGGCGGGGTCGGTGCCGAGCTTGGAGAGCCAGCGGCGGCTGGTGGAGGACGGGGAGAGCGGCCGGGAGCGGCCCCTGCGGCCAGGGGAGAGCTGGTGAGCGAGCGGCCCGCGGCGGCGGCCGACACTCGAGGCCCGAGGCCGGGGAAGGAGGGAGGGGGAGGAGGGAGGGGAGGGGCGAGGCCAGGGGAAGGGGAGGGGCCGAAGCCGGGCGGGGGAGGGTAAAGGGCTTCGTGGGCCGTGGGGGAGGGGGGGGCTGGGGTCTGAGTGACTGAAGAGCAGGCGAGCTGCACGCCAGTCTCTGCCCCTGCCCCTCCCCCTCCCCTCATCTCTCCCTGCTCTCGCCCTCCGCTCCTCCCCCCAGGTTTCTGGTGGAACAACACTGGTACCAGCAATGGGAGGCCTATGTCCGAGCTGGAGACCAGGACTCTAGCGCCTTCCCTGGGCCTGTCAACAATGCTGAGCTCTTCGAAGGTACTGAGGCTTGGCCAGGTCCTCACAGTCCACACACAACCCGCCCGCCCCTGGGGGCCCCTTCTCTTCTCCATCCCTCTCCTTTGTTTCGAGCCACCCCCACCCCCCCAACTCTTTATCCGTAGATGATAACCAGGGCTAGGCTAGGGGCTTTATAATCATGTTCTTATTGGATTCCTGGGAGCTAGCGCCCTTTAGGATCCTGGAGGCACATAAAGCTAGGAAGGGGCTGGAGCTGGATTGACACTGGAATCTCCCTGGCACCAAGCCCTGCATCCACTGCACCCCATCCTTCACCATCTTCCTCTATCTCTGGCCCTTTTCTTCAGACTCCTTCTCTTGGAGGAGAATTCCAGAGATAATCCCTGCTGTCTAAAAGTTGACAATGGGGGTGGAGAAGACAACACCTGTGCTAGTTTCCCAGATGTTTCAGTCGGCAAAGAACACTTAAGCTGTGAGATATCAGTGGGGCAGGTATCTGCAGGCCTGGAGTCAAAAAAAACCCTTCAAATTCAGCTCAAGCTACTTAAGCTGTGTGATTTCAGGCGAGTCACTTTATCTCTGCCTCAGTTTTGTTTTCTGTAAAATAGGGTTAATAACAGTATCAGGGTTGTTGTGAGGATCTGATGAGTTACTCAGTAAAGCATTTAGCACAGTACCTGGCACATAGTAAGTGCTGTGTATGCTTTAGCTGTTGTATCAGAACCCTAACATTTGTAGCTGAGCCTTGAAGGAAGTTAAAGATAGGTTAAAGCCTAAGAAGGCAAAAGGTTGGGGGGGCAGGGGGAGTGAGTGCTTGGAGTACCTGATCTTGAGAAGGCCAAGATATAGAAGGAGTCAAGAAGTGGAAGCCTAGGAAGGGACTTTCAATCCCAGTGAGGAGCTCAGAGTTTCTCCTCAACACAACAGGAAACTTTTTCTAACACCAGAATGACAGGGTTAAACCAATGCTTTCAGAAGACTCTGGGAGGCAGAAAGAGGAGTTTTCCAATCCCTCAGTAGCCGTTTGGTAGCTTTGTGACTCTGGGCAAGTCACAGCCTGTGTCAGCCTCAGTCTCTTCATCTTTAAAAAGGGGGGAGAGTCCCTGCCTATACTTTACAAAAGAGGGAAAGCACATAATTCGCTTCTAGCCACAGCTACTGCTGTGTTTTGAGAAGTAAATTTTATTGGTATATTCTGCTTTTTCATCCTGGTTAGCCCACATATATCTCTCTATCCCGTCTCTCAATTCCAAACTGGAACACACATAGCGAGGGCACCTTAATTGTATAGCCCACCACAGCATTCTGGCCCAGTAGTTCTATGCCTCTCTCCTGAAGACCCAAGTACTTCATCAGCCACCTCTAGAGGACCATGATTGGTTTTTCAGTTACTCAGAGTTCAATGCAGGAAGATTTGGGAAAGTGTATATAGGGCAGATTAGAGGAGAGACAGGTGCAAAGCCAGGAACTCTTATTAGGAGTCTGGGTCTAAGAGTAGAAGAACCTCAGCCAGGGGATGAGAGAGGAGACTTGGTAGCCAAGTGCATGGTGGGAAGGATGAGGACGCCCACAGCAACGAGAACTTGAGGAAAGAGGAAAGGGGCCTCTGGTGAGGCCAACCCTAGAGAAGAGTCCCTTTGTTCTCTGATCCTTTCACCTTCCCTAGTCCAAATTCTTGGTCATACAGCTTTATGGTCCGGCCATTCTTTTTTTCCTATGATTTGAGTCATCTTGTTTCCCTGAGTCCCCTTCAATCCCATCAGGCTTTTCTTTTTTTCTCCAAGTCCATCCCCTCTGTAACCTACGAGTCACATCATGTTCCCCTCCCCCCTCCATACACACATTCCTTTGGTTTCTGGGATATTCATCTCTTTGTCCTCAACCCCCCCCCCTTTCCACACACAGACCAAGAAACCTGGCGCCTGAAGGAACGGCTGGTGGAAGGTGAGGACTATGTGCTGCTGCCAGCCATGGCCTGGCATCTTCTGGTTAACTGGTATGGGCTGGAGCCCGGGCAGCCACCCATCGAGCGGAAGGTAAGGGCCCTTTGTATCCTTACTCTTTCCCAACAAATGGAAAAAGTGTGAATTACCATGGGAAAGATGCTTTGGTCCAAATGAATTTGTAGGCAAATTTTTTCACATCTTTTAAAAGAAAATTTAGTATCTATGTAAACTATCCTCAAAAATTAAGAAGAAAAATCTAATATCAAAATCCTTAAAGAGGCAGATATCGGCCTCATACTCAAACCAAGGAAGGACAAAATAAAGGGAGAGAAAGAATTATAAAATGATACTGTTAAGGAATGTGGGCCCAAAAATTTCTTGCAAAATCCTGCAAGACCACAGCAATTTCTGCAAAGCAGTTTCATGTGCAGACAAGTTAGGTACAAGAATGGTGCTGCTTTTAAAGGACCCAGAGAAGTTGCCTGTCATTTTGAGGATTTGGAGTCCCTAACTGGATGACCCCTTCTCCTTCCTTTCAGGTGGTAGAGCTGCCCAGCACTCACAAGGTAGAAGTATATCTGGTGGAGCTGCTCCTGTGTCAACACAATGATATGGAGATATCTCGGCCTGCCCAATTCAGCCGAGCAGACCCTGTTGGTGAGTACTTATGCCCCAAGCAGGAATGTAGCTGTGCTGTGGAACTACTAGGACTTCTGTTGAGTCTGTGCTCTTCACTGGACTTTGTAGGCTAGGTGCCCTGGGTAATAGAACTGCCCAGTCTTTTTTCCATGAGCAGGAGTTAGCCACTCTTGGCTGGTGTTTTAGTCCCCACTGAGGACTAAGCAGAAGTTTAGCATTCTGAGTGGGGATTGGCTAATGCCCAGGCGCTGGGCCTTCCTTACTGGTCCTCCCAACTCTATCCTCTCCCAGAGTTGGTCCTTCATACAGCCAGGGAACAATTCTTAGTGGGGCCAGAGGAGGAGACACGCCTGTGGGTGAAGAACGCAGATGGCTCCTGTGAGAGACTAAGGAACATACATATGTCTGTGTTAGATGCCTGCCTTGGACCTGGTCAGGTAAGGCCTCTGAACACCTCATTCCCAGAATCCTATGCTTCCCACTAAAGGGTAAGGGGTGCAAAGGAGCTGCCAGAGAGATTCTGAAGGCACAGCTCGCTCTCACTCAGGCCCTGCCACTACCCACAGGTTGTCATCATGGAGACTCGGAATAAAGATGGCACATGGCCTAGCTCCCGGCCTCACATCATGTGAGTGGAGATAGGGCCTGAAGAGGCTCAGGGGCAAGCCAAGGGTGGTTTGGGAGACCTAAATAGTGTCTTTTGAGGGCCTACGAAGAAAGGAATTTTGGGAGTGCTGGAAGGGACCTGAAGGTGAGGGAAAGAGCTCTGGGGATACTTAAGGGGACTTGAGAGCCAAGAAAACTATCCTTTGGGTGTTCTGTTAAACTTTAGATAAAAGGTCATAGGAGTGTCTGAGGGAACCCAAGGGTGAAAGAAGTGTTTTGGGGGGTTGAAAATGGGGATCTTAGGGGTGTTTGTAAACCCTGAGGATAATTGGGAGGTAGGAACACTTGAAGTTGACTGAAGGAGTCTTGGGGTTGTCTGGGAATTCATGAGGCAGGTGTTGACTGTCCTTGGGGCCCCTAGGAAGAGCGTATCAGATGAGGAGGACAGTTTCCGGGGCCAGCCAGGCGTCTGTGGCCTCACCAACCTGGGGAACACGTGCTTCATGAACTCAGCCCTGCAGGTTTGGCCTTGGAGTTGGGGGGAGAGGAGAGTAGGGCAGGGATGGGGCATGTGTGTCGTTCCCCCCCACCCCCCACCCCAGTCTAAACTTGGCTTCCTCCACATCTCCACAGTGCCTGAGCAATGTCCCCCCGCGCTTACGGAATACTTCCTCCACAACCACTACCTAAAGGAGCTGAATTTCTGCAATCCCCTCGGCATGAAGGGCGAGATTGCTGAGGCCTATGCTGACCTGGTCAAACAGGCCTGGTCCGGCCATCACCGCTCTGTGGTCCCCCGGATGTTCAAGGTCATTCTGAGCTTTGCAGCAATTTTCCTTCCATGTTTCCCCACCTCTAGCTGTGGCTCCAAGATAGCCTGATCATTTATCTTGTTCCCTGAATGCCTTCATGACCCTGTAAGCTCCCACATACAGACAGTTCTCAACTGACATGAAGTAGACTATTGTGCAGACCCTCTATGTAAAGTGATTTTTACCTAACCTGGCCACCCACTTCATTTAGCTTCTATAACAAAGGCACACTCCAGATTAATGCCTTTACACAAGTCATCACTGCAGACATATGCAATACTGTCCCATGATAAAAGAATTAGAAAACCAAAGGTCAGCTTAATGGTCAAGTGTGCTCAGTGCCATCCAGCCAGGGCAGCCTAGGCGTGCAGTCAGACATACATACATACACACACACACACACACACACGTGTATTTTCTCTTGCTCGCGCGCTCTCTCTCTCTCTCTCTCTCTCTCTCTCTCTCTCTCTCTCTCTCTCTCTCTCTGTCTGTCTCCCCCCCACCCTCTCCCTCCCTCCACCTGGCCCTTCTCACAGGACCTGGCTGCACACCTATCCAGGCATGTTTGTCTCATCTAGCTTTTGAGCTTTTAAAAACCTTAGAAGTGTTTGGATCTGTCTTTTCAATACAAGAGAACATTCACTCATATGATGAAATGCTCCTGCCAACTGTTGAGTTGTGAAGCTTTTGAGTTGGATCTTGGTTCTGAAGCTTCCCTTTCTTTGTCTGCAATCTTTGCAGCCCCAGCCCCTCAATCAGATCTGTGTTTCACACGTCTCCTCCAGGAGACTCATTCAGCTCGTCCACATCATTTTCAGTCACTTCTGGCTCCAGTTCTTGTGCTAATTTTACAATCTTGTTACTTCTTCAAATGTTTCCTCTTTGTCAGATCCAGGAAAATGGGGAACAAACTGCAGGCACACTTGTTCCCAAACCTTCTTCATCCATGTTTCTGTTAGAGCTTCCCATGGCTTTCAGAATTCTTTACAGCAAGTTGAACTTGCATGATGTAAATTTACATAAAGTGAGAACTAGCTGTAAACCCGGCCTCTAGGATTCTCTGGAGCCCAGTGAGTCGGAGACTACCCTGATTCCTCATCTGTGACTCATTGATTGCTCATGTGATCTCCTCAGCTGTCATGCCGTAGCCCTCTCTTGGAAGGGTCATGAAGTTCCTTGGTGACCCTCTGGGTGTCCTCCAACACTCCTGAGCCCCTCCCTGGCCCTGCTGCCTTTTGTATTCTCGGCTCCTCTGGGTCTGCCCCTGAGCCCTTCTCACTCCTTGCCTTTTCCTGTGACCCTGAGCTCTGTGTGACTCACTTATGCCCATGTGATCCCCTCGGCTGCCATGACATAGTCCTCTGTAGGGTTATTAATGACCCTTTGGGTGTCCTCCAACATGCTTGAGCCCCTCCCTGGTCCTGCTGCTTTTTTTATTCTTGGCTCTCTTGAGCTTGCCCTGAACCTCTGCCCCTTGTGCCCCCAGACCAAGGTTGGCCACTTTGCCTCCCAATTCCTTGGGTACCAGCAACACGACTCCCAGGAGCTACTGTCTTTCCTGCTTGATGGGCTGCATGAGGACCTGAACCGGGTCAAGAAGAAGGAGTACGTGGAGCTTCGAGATGCTGCTGGACGGCCTGATCAGGTAGGCCTTGGGCCTGGGATCCTCTCTGGGGTTCTCCCAATGTCATGCACCCCTCCCCAATCATTCTCTGACTGCCGGGGGTTCCCTGGCAGGAGGTAGCAGATGAAGCATGGCGAAACCACAAGCGTCGGAATGATTCTGTCATTGTGGACACATTCCATGGGCTCTTCAAGTCAACGCTGGTCTGCCCTGAGTGTGGAAAAGTGTCTGTAACCTTTGACCCCTTCTGCTACCTGAGTGTCCCTCTGCCTGTGAGCAAAGAGCGTGGCATGGAGGTCTTCTTCGTTTCTATGGACCCTCGGCGAAAGCCTGAGCAGGTGACCCTGAGACACTGAAGAGAAGGGCACAGAACCCCAGGAGAACCTGGGGGAGGGGGGCTAGCGCTAGTCATCGAGAGAAACCTTTGGGGGAGGGGGCACAAGATTTGCTGCATGATTGAGGTATGTTGTGAAGGGAAGAAGCTGTGGGTAGAGTCAGGCACAGCATGAAAGGCCAAGCACAGGGCCAAAGCAACGCTGGCAGAAGGAAGAGACAGGTGGAGGGAAGGATGGAGCCTTTTTTTTTTTAAGCGACATACTGGAGTGACAGAGACAGAGATTGAAGGATATTTCTGAGACAGCAAGGCCTCCGTTGTACAGTGACAGGATGAGAAATAGCGCAGGTCTCAAACTCAAAGGTCATTGGAAAAGGTTTCACAAAATAAAGCTACAATACAGCATAGAGAATGGGAATTTGTGGTTTTCCAAGTCACTTTGCGGCCTGCTTGACACCCCTGCTTTCGAGGGCCCAGCACGTGATCCTGAACCCAGGAGACACTTAGTCACAAAGCAAAGGAGACATTGCAGATAGAAAGTGATGAAGACAGGAGCAGAACGGAGGCGAGGGCCACACATTGCAACAAACAAATAACGGGAAAAAAACGAGGCCCAGAAAGACATTTGAGAGACACAGAGGGACAGAGATGAGCCAGAAATGCGGAGCCAGAGCATTGGGCAGAGGGACAGAGACATTGCAAAGAGACAGCTAGATGGTGACAAGTGTTGCCCAAAGAGAGAGATGGAAGACACGCTGGAATGGGAGAGTGGCTCCCGGGTGTCTCCGGAGGACCTTGCTGGATGTGAGCTGGGCCATCTTCTCCCCCACAGCATCGTCTGGTTGTGCCAAAGGCGGGGAAGGTGCTGGACCTCTGTGTCGCACTAGCTAAACACACAGGCGTGTCTCCAGACAGGGTAAGTCAGCAGAGCTGAGGGGAGCTGGGCAGGCTGGCAGCATCAGACTCCAAGCTGCATCTCCTACTTTCCACAGATGATGGTAGCTGATGTGTTCAGCCACCGCTTCTATAAGATCTACCAGCTGGAGGAGTCTCTGAGCTGTATCCTGGACCGGGATGACATCTTTGTGTGAGTTAGAGTTGAAGCCCTCTGGGGGAGGCCAAAGCCTTGGGGAAGGAAGGGGATAATGAACCCAGTCCCTTTCCTCCTGACCCCAACTGTCCCTCCTCGTGCTGCAGGTATGAGGTGTCTGGTGGAGCTGGAAGTGGAGAGGGTACAGGAGAGGACGTAGTACTGCCTGTCTACCTTCGGGAGCGGACCCCGGCCCGGGACTATAGTGACTCCTATTATGGTCTCATGCTTTTTGGACACCCACTACTGGTGTCTGTGCCTCGTGACCGGCTCTCCTGGGATGCCCTCTACCACATTCTGCTGCATCGCCTTTCGTAAGCCACCCGCCCTGTCCTCCCCTCCCCAACCCAAAGACGCTAGTTTCCTGGGCACACATGGAACAAGCAAAAAAAATGTTACTGACCACATTGCCCACGTGTGGCTCTTTGAAGCCCCATTCGAGAAACGCTGATTTTGGTGAAAATAGAATTCAGGCAAGAGAAGAGAAGGTAGAGAAAGGAGAAGAGTCCAGAGTGGACTTTTGGATCTTTCCTGGTTGGGCCTTGCAGACGTCATCCTTTGACGGTCCTTGAGGCTCAGCTTCTTTCTCTTACCCTCTCCTCCCTAAACCTAGGCGGTATGTTACTCGACCTGAATCAGATGAGGAGGAGGAGGAGGAGGAGGAGGAAGAGGATGACGATGAGGAGGAGGAGGAAGAGGAGGAGGAGGAGGAGGAGAACAGTGAAGAGGAGGAGGAGGAGGAGGAGGAAGAAGAGGAAGAGGAAGAGGAGGAAGAGGATCTGTACAAGCGTCCAAGCAGGCTGAGTGAGGGTGAGGTTCTTTAGAGGGGACTAGGTCACCTGGGAGGGGGTGGGGACCGGGGAAGGGTTAGGGGGTCAATGGATCTGTCTTCCTGGACTCCACCTTCTCTAATAATCTCCCTCTCCTCCCCGCCCATGCTCACTCCCTGCCAGGCGAGGAAGAGGAGGAAGAGGAGAGGGGGGGGAGTGCCTTGGATGTTCGAGCCTCTACAGAGGGCTCAGGGGCAGCCAGCGGGGTTCAGGTGGGGGAGGGAGAGGGGGAGGGCCCTCCTCCAAGTCCCCCTCCCAGTCCCCCTCCCGGCCCCGCGAAGAGGCCAAGAAGGAGGCGGCGCCGCCGCCGGCGGAGACGGCCTCGGCGGAAGGTCCTCTTCAGCCTCCACACGGTGAACTCCAACGGAACCAGTGACCGCAGAGGCTTTGCTGAGGATTCCAATGGAGTCTCCTTTAACTGTGAGGAGGAAGGCGGAAGAGGCGGGGTAGGGGTGGGGGGTTCCTGGGAAGCTCAGGGAGCCAACGCTGACCCTTGTTCCTCTTGCACAGCCCAGCCATACATCGCCATCGACTGGGAACCTGATATGAAGAAGCGTTACTACAATGAAGTGGAAGCCGAGGTTTGTGCTCCTGCCTTCCCCCCCCACCCCCCGCAGTTGCCCCTTCCTTTCCCCCTCCCTCCCTTCGGCCCTCTGCTCCAGACTACACTCCCTTTCCCTCCTTGCCCAGGGCTACGTGAAACATGACTGCATGGGCTATGTGCTGAGGAAGGCCCCTGTGCGCCTGCAGGAGTGCATCGAGCTCTTTACCACTGTGGAGACACTGGAAGAAGAGAACCCCTGGTGAGGGGGGCCCAGTGCATCTGTTCTCTGGGTCATAATGGCAGATGAGGTCAGAGGGAAAGGGAGTGAGAAGCAGGGAGGGCACAGAGGCCTCAGAAAGGGAGGCAGCTAAGTGGAGGGAGGAGGTGGGGAGTGTTGGAGAACGCTGGAGGCTTAACAGGAGAAAGACTTTCCCAGGATTCGGGGCAAACATTGGAGTTGAACGTGATGTGCCTTTGCCTTCCACCACCCAGGTACTGCCCAACCTGCAAACGTCACCAGCTTGCCACCAAGAAGTTGGATCTGTGGGCCCTCCCTGAGGCCCTCATTATTCACCTGAAGCGTTTCTCCTACACCAAGTTTTCCCGTGAGAAGCTGGACACACTGGTTGAATTTCCTATACGGTCAGTGCCAGGGCCATTGAGAGGGGGGTTGAGGTGCCTGGGGGCAGGGACCTTGTTCCAGCTTCCTTCCTGCCCTTTCCCCCAGGGACCTTGATTTCTCAGAGTTCATCATCAAACCAAGGACTGAGGCTGACCCGACACCCTGCAAATACGACCTCATCGCTGTCTCAAACCACTATGGGGGCCTGCGAGATGGGCACTGTATGAGAGGGCCCCAGAGGATGGGGGCAAGGGGTGGGGTTGGGGCCCACAAGGAAGGTTCCCCGGGGAGCCAGTGAGGGTTGGTGGCCTGGGGCTCCTTGAGGCTGTTCCCCAGGGCTCATTGAAGAAACTTGCTGCTTTCAGACACAACATTTGCCCGAAACAAGGACAGTGGCCAGTGGCATTACTTCGATGACAGCAGTGTCTCCCCTGTGTCTGAGAGCCAGATTGAGGTGGGCAGCTGTGGCAAGACCCATGTCCTCCAGCCCAGCATGGTGGGCAGGTGTATGTGTGCGTGGGTGCTGTGTATCTGTGCCCCAGGGTAGAGTGGGGGGGAGCACGCTCCCCGGACCTTTTTGCATCTGTGATCCCTAGGTCTTCCTCCCCCCCCCACTCTCTCTCTCTCTCTCTCTCTCTCTCTCTCTCTCTCTCTCTCTCTCTCTCTCTCTCTCTCTCTCTCTCTCTCTCTCTCTCGCTCTTTTGCTCTCTCACTCTCTTTCACTCTCTCTTTCTCCCCTCTCTTTCGTTCTCTCTCTTGCTTTCTCTCGCTCTCTCTCGCTCTTTCTCCCCTCTCTCTCTTTCGCTCTCTCTCTTGCTCTCTCTCTCCCTCACTCTTTCGCTCTCTCTCTCTCACTCTCTCTCCCCTCTCTCTCTCTCGCTCTCTCCCCTCTCTCGCTCTCTCCCCTCTCTCTCTCTCTTTCGCTCTCTCTCTCACTTTCTCTCTCTCTCACTCTCTCTCGCTCTCTCCCCTCTCTCTCACTCTCTCCCCTCTCTCTCTTTCGCTCTCTCTCTTGCTTCTCTCTCTCTCTCTCTCTCTCTCTCTCTCTCTCTCTCTCTCTCACTCTCCCCTCTCGCCTCTCTCTCTCTCTCTCTCTCTCTCTTCTCTCTCTCTCTCTCTCTCTCTCTCTCTCTCTCTCTCTCGCTCTCTCACTCTCTCGCTCTCTCGCTCTCAGTCTCAGACTTCAAATCTCACTCTCGGTCTCTGACCCCATGTGTTCCTCGCTTTTCTCGTTCACCCCTCACAGTCCAAGGCAGCCTATGTTCTATTCTATCAGCGGCAGGACAAGGTGCGGCGGTCCCCAACCCGACCTGGCGCAGCCAGCACGGTCTCCATACCCCCTGGTGATGGCCCAGGCCCTTGTCCCCGGGCCGAGCCCATGGACATGGACTGAAGGGGGGAACTGGGAGGGGGGCCCCACCCTGTCCCCTTTCTCATCCCCGCAGATCACCAGCACCCACTGCCCTGGACCATCTCAGGTACTGCTCCCCAGGGCTTCCCTCCAGCCCTCTTTCCCTGGCCCCGGGGACCCCCAGCCATGGCCGCTGCCCCCTCCCGTCCCTGGGCTTACCCCTCCACGGGCAGCCACTCAAGTGCCTGCCCTGCTCCCAGTCAGAGCAATAAGTCCTGGCCTCCCTCCCCTCCCTTCTTCCTCCCCAGGTGTTTCTCTTTTATTTTGTAATTTATGTTTTGCTGCCCACTGTGGGCAGCCAGGGCTGGGTCTTAGGGATGGGGGAAAGGTCTACACAGTGAATACAGATTGTATTTTATTATTGCTGCCCTTCCTGCCTCCCACCTGGTATCCATTGTACATAAAAGCCCATGTTTCACCTGGAGCAGCTCATTCTTGCGGCATATTTACATGGGCCATGGGAAGGAAGGAACAAGCCTCTCCCTCAGCCTTCCCTGGGCAGGCCTCAGGGTCAGGCCCCTAGATGCTCCATGGCAGGACAGAAAAGTGGGAGGGGGGAGCCGAGCATTTGTGAGCCAGCAGGCATGTCCTGCTTGGCCCCAAAAAGCCCAGGCAGGAGGGGCGGGAGATGTGGAAGAGGCAGATTTAGGCTCACTGGGAGGAGTTGGCTCTGTTCTGACAGTTGGTGCTGTTCACAGCTGGCCAGTGACTGGATCCCATGCGGTGGAGCACTCAGCTTGGCTTAGGGGCTGGCTTGGGGGAGGACACTTCAAACTGTCCTAGCCTCACCTTCTGTTCCTGCCCCCTCCAATTGTCCAAGCGCTCCTGAGGTTCTTAGAACCTTCCTGACCCTTATTTGCAGAACTGCCCCAACTTCTCCATGCCCTTCCCACTGTTAAGCAGCTCAGCTGCCTCAGACCATCCAGTAAAGGGCAGACTCCTCCCAGGGACCCTCCTCAGACCAGCACATCCCCATTCTCAATGCTCAGCCCACCCCCTTTAGGCCTCCAAGCCCTTCCCAGGTCACCTCCCCAAAGACCCTCCAACAGCCTTCACCCTATGTTGTCCCAGCTGGTGTTCTTACTCTCCCCATTCTGGCAGATGAAACAGGCACAGAGAGGAGCTTCCGGGGCTTGCCCAGGGTCTCTGAACCACTTATGGCTGAGACTAGGTTTGAACTCGCAAGTCCAATGCTCTGTCCACATTGCTGCCTGTAAATTATGCTAATAAAATTTTTATTGAATGGGAAAGTTGGCCTATGGCCTGGTGGTTACTGCTATTTGGGGGGGGAGGATTTTCTTGAGGACATGAAGTTGGAGAATTGTTTTGATGCCTTGAGTATCTGTCCCTCTTTTTTTTAAATTTTATTTTTAGGCAATTGGGGTTAAGTGACTTGCCCAGGGTCACACAGCTAGTAAGTGTGAAGTGTTTGGTCTGAGGCTGCATTTGAACTCAGGTCCTCCTGACTTCAGGACTGGTGCTCTATCCAGTGCACCACCTAGCTGCCCATCCCTCTTTCTAAGCCAAACGCCCACCCCACTTGGTGGGCTCCAACCCAGCCCTCTGGCTGTCCTCACTTTGGCTTTTTGGTTTCCACTTCCTTTCTCACCCAACAAATCTAGGGGTGGGAGAGGGGAGACTGTGGGCATCGATGGGGGAAGGCATCTCTCTTCATTTGGCCCCTGGCCTTCCCACAGCATCCTTAGGCAGACTCCCTGGGAGACGGGACCCCAATTCCAATCCTGCCTGCTGGGTGGCCAGGGCACAACTCTTGCCCTTTGCCGCCCTGGCAGGAAGATTGGGGGTAGTGGGGCTTCCATGCCCCAGAGAGCCCTTGCACTTCTCATTCCTTCATTCAAGTGGCAGTTCTCCAGGGAAGGAGAGGCCTCCCATCCCCATTCCACATAACACAACACACCCAAGAAACTGGAAATCATTGCCTTGAATGAAACCACTTTGAAATGGGGGGGGAGCAGTTTAGCGCAAAACACGGGGGCACACACACACAGTACTTGGAAATGAAGTGGGCCTGGAGATCCCATGGAAAAGAGCCTCCAAGGAAATTTCTGGAGGAATCTGGGGAGTCAGGTGGCAGGGAGCCAAGTAGGGCCTTGCAATAGTCACAGGACCTTACTATTTGTCATTTATTTCCCAGTCTGGGCCTTGGTTTCTTCAGCTAGGAAATAACCTTGAAGCTATCCTTTAGAGGGCGGCCATGTGACCCTGGGCAAGTGACTTCACCTGTCTGCCTTAGTTTCCTTAGCTGTTACATGAGGATAATAGCACCTACTAACCTGGTTTGTTGTGAAATCATCATGTTTGCAAAATGCTCAGCACATAGCAGGCTTAGCACATAAATGGTGGTTCCTTCTTTGACCTTTAAAGCTGTTATCATGAAACTGAAGTAAACCACGTGGAATAAGGAAAGCTGGGCCTCTAAGCAGTAGGCTGGGTCTGAGCAAGGTGCTTCCATCTCTCAGGTCTATTCCTGCAACCTTGGCTGTGGCCTTTCCCTCCTCAAAGCCACTCTGAGGTAACGCCAGCCACTGCCATGTTGCTGGGCTCTCCTCTTGGGTGGGGGGGGCCCCGCCAGTGGTTGCCATCAGTGGGAATGAGAGGCTAGCCTGAGAGTCCGCTGATTGGCTGAGGTTTCCACTGCCTAACAACGAGCCACCTCTGCAGTGGTGCTGAGGCCCAGCCCTCCTGGCACAGCCTGGTTCAGTCAGCAGGCCTCTGCAGTGCAGCCCCTCAGCCCTCCCTGTTCCCAAGAAGCCAGCCCCTTAGTCCCTGCCTTAGCCACCTCTGACTTTTGAACTCAGGCCCTCAATCCCTAAATTCCTCCACTTCTGCCCCATTCTTGAGCCTTATGCCCTCTCGAGTCCAGCATAGCTTGGCGATGGGAAACTCACCCACTTCCCATTGGGGCCTGCCCAGCCCAGTCAGGTATGGTCTAACCTGGGTGCTGTGCACAGTAGGTGCAATAAGATGGGCACAGGGGATGTTGGGTTGTCCTGGAGATCCCATCACTGGGGATACTTGAGCAGAATCTCTTAACAAAAATCCACCTTCTCTCCCTCCCACTTCCCCAACTGACACTGGAAAACAGAACCGTTGTTACAGATATGTAGAAATTGCCACAAAAATGTCTCCTTTGCCTGCCTGTCGCCTGATTGGTGGGATCTGCATGGGGACTGGGCTTTCAGCTAATGTGCACTTGCCCACCTCTGGGAGCTTCCAGAAGGAGGAGGAATTCCACATAGGCTGTCATGGGGAGAAGGGGTAGGACCTGGCCATCCCCATCCCCACAGGTTGAAACTTGAAAGGGAGTACCAGGTGCAGGTCCAGTGTGAGGAGTTTGGAAGCAATCGGTAAATAATAGCCTCCTGGGCTACTCTAGTCAGGACAATACATGGAGAGGTGGTGAGCTCTTCATCAACCCATAAGCAAGAATCCCTGGGGAGATGTCCATTACCCCACCCTAACACAGTGAGATTTGGGACTGGGTTCTTAGTGGTCACCCTAGGGATGGGCACTGAGGCCCAAGGACACAGATTGCCTGTGTACACACACAGCTTCCCAGGCCTTGTTCTTATACTCTGCCCCTCACCCCCAACACACGCACGCACGCATGGCAGTCCTGGCCTTTGGTTTCCATCAATAACTTTATTATGGGTTCAGTACAAAGTCATGCCCTCCAGTGCCCTAGGCAAAGGTGGGGGGAAGGGGGGGCCCAGCCCCCCTGAGGGGGCGGGCACGGGAGAGGGCAGCAGAAGGGGGAGGGAAGGCAAAGGCACCCGCCTGCCACCCAGTCAGCGGATGGTATAACGCACGTAGGGCACCTCCACGTCCTCGCCACTGTCGTCATTGCAGCAGAGCTCTAGAACCAGTGCTTGCACGTGGCGGCCCAGCTTCCTTTTTGACACCCGGCTCACAATCTCCGTCATACTGAGGGTATTCCAAGAAAGATGATGGTAAAAACCCCTTCCCTGTGGGCTTAGGCCAAAGGCTTTGATGGTGCCCGACGGCAGCCTGAGGTGTGAAGCACTAAGAGCTGGTTCCCACCGCCAGGCCCCAACCCTCCCTGTACTCGTCACAGCTTGGCATTGAGGATACTCACGGTTGGTCCAGCCGCTCCTTGAGCTTAGCAGCTGGCATGAAGAAGGAGTACAGCATGGATACACCCTGGGACAGCATTGTGATCTCCAGCTTGTGCTCTGTCTGGGGGGGAGAGTCACCCACCGGTCAGCAGGAGCAGCTCCCTGGAGCCCCACTGCCTCGCCCTCCCGCTTCCCTTTCTCCCTCCATTCCAGCACCTTGAAGTAGTCCAGAAATTGCTTCAGAGTCATCTCCTCGCCCCCAGGTTGGAGCCCCTTGACCTCAAAGCGATCCCAAAGTGTCCACTCATTGTCATAATACTGCAAGTGAGAAAGACCAAGCAAGTCAACAGCCCTCTACCCTCCCTGCTCCCCACTTGGGCCCAACGGTCTGTTAGCACCTCACCTTGTGACGGGGAGCCGCGATGGGCTCTGAGAAGCCAAAGAAGGGCAGGGCAAGGTTGAGAAAGCCATTCTTGTAGGCCTCAAGCCGCTGGTGGCCCTGCACCACTTTGTACAGCTCCAGGCACACGAGGCCAACCACAGCTGCAGTAGTCGTGGCGATGGCTGGGATGATCTTCCCTGCGATCAGCTTACTCTGTAAACAGACAGAGTCCCGAGCCCCGTGTCTCCAGGACATACATACATGTGGCTGGGAAAGAGGGGAAGTGGCCTGAGAGAGGGACAAAGGCTCTCACCTTGTGCCGGTCGGCAGGGGCAATGTCATAGTTCTCAGCCCGAAGGTTGGAGGCGGCCACGATGAAATCCATGTGGAAGTTATTGTCATCATCCTAGCAGGAGGAGCAGGGGAGGTTGGAGTCCCTGGGGAGCTCCCCCAAATATGTCCACCTGCCCTATACCCAGAATTCCCCAGTACCTTCTCAAAATCAATGGGATACATCTTGAATCCAGACAGCTTCTCTGGACTGGGCAGTGTTGCCTTCAGCTCCTCCAGCCGGCTGTCATCTGTGGCCCCACCAGAAGCAGGGGGCACAAGGAAGAAGACCAGGCTGAGGAGATGAGGGCAGAGCAGGGAAAGGACGGAGACTCCTGGGAGCTAGTAAGAACTGGAGGCCCGAGGCCAAGGGGGATTGGTGCTTACCAACTGAAGTGTTGGCACTCTGCAGCTCCTGGTCAGAGACGTGGATCTTGACTCCAGACTTGGGAGTGAATTCCGGGACGTGCACGGTCTGGAGAAGCGTGGCCACAGCCGTCCGGTCCCTAGAGCCCACCAGCCCATAGGTCTGAGCAAAGAGGTTGGCGGCCGCCATGATGTAATCCAAATGCAAGGGCTGCAAGAAGGCACAAGACTGAAGTACTATCCCTGACTCTACCTCCAGGCCCCCTCCCCCACATTCTCTCCTCATCTTCCCCTTTGGCCCTGGCACAGGAAGAAGATACTCACGTTGTGGACATCAAAGGTGAGGGGATGAGGACATCGCTTGGGTCCAGACCAAAAGGGGGCACCAGAGCTTGTCAGCTGGCAGAGAAATTCAATGGGTAGGGCATCACAGGGGGTCTTGGGAGACGCACACAGCCTCCCAGGATCCCTCCTTAGGTTGGGGATGTGGTGGGGTTAAGCATCAAAGTCTTGCACTTACCTGCTCAGGAGGGAAGTTGTGCAACAGCTGACGGATGTTGTTGGCATACTGGGCGTGCCAGTGAAGGCAGGCCCACGCCACACAGTCGGCCCAGGTACGGGGGCGCTGTAGCACCAAGCTCCGCTGTACGGCCTCCAGCACCTCCAGGGGCTGGGTCCCTGCCAGCCGCAGTGTTCGCTCCACAAACTTTGGGTCTCTGTGGGCAAGGGGGAGGAGACCAATGGCATTAGGACAGGGGTGTCAAGGGCTGCAGTGCGGGACAGCAGGAGGATTTAGGGCTAGCTCAAGAAGCTCACAAGTAAGCCAACAGAAAATCCAGGCTGGGCATTGGGGCCATAAGCCAGGAGTGTGGGAAAAGGGGCTGGGGCCACTCACGTGAGATACTGATTGACACTCTCTGCCGGCTGCTTGAAGAGACCTTCAAACTCATCCCGGGCCCACTGTGCAGGTCAAGGTACAATTTGGTCATTCTGAGGAGCACTGGGACCCGGTATTCATCCCGTGTTGGCACCTCCCTGGCCTGGCCCCAGTACCACCCTTCCCTTCCCAGCCTGGCCCCATGCCTCACACCTGTAGCGTATGCTCAATTGCATTGGGAAAGTTCTTGAGAGTACAGATGGGGATGGATTTTTCCGGGGGGTCTTGACTGGAGCTGTAGGACTCAGTAAGGAAAGGGATGACCACCTGGACATTGCCCTTGGTACCCAGGGTGCCCGACTCCAGCAGCGGCTTCCGGTAGTACACACAGCGACGGTCCATATACATGCCTGGGTGAGGGAAAGAAGAGAAGACCTTTTAAGGTCAACCCTTCACCAGGAGGTTAGTTATGGGGGGGGGGAGCGGCAACAGGGGGCCCAGGCCTCACCCCCCCCCCCACAGCCTCCTGAGCCTCTGGCTCTATCCGCACGTGCGTCAACGTTGTCCAATGCGTTGGTCACGCCATCCAGGGCCTGGAAGAAATCATCATCATAAATGCGCTCAGTGTCAGGCCCCACGCGGTTCTGGTGACTCGTCACGTGCATCTGTGGGTTCATTTGACGGGCAGCAGCAGCTGCTGTGTCAGACTTGAGCTTCTACAGAAACACAAGAAAAGAGCAGCACAGGTCAAAGCATGGAGCAGCCAGCCCAGGGCTGCCCATCCCCACAAGCCCCCTAGAGCTTCACCGTGACATCCCAGGGCCGGAAGAGGAACTGCCGGTTGAGATTGGACTTCTCAATAGTGTCCATGTCTGTGACGATGACCTCTCCACCATCCCCACAGCCCAGGCCAATCATGGCAAAGTTCTTGAGCAGCTCACAACCAATGGCCCCTGCCCCAACCTGTGAACAGAGGAGTCCAAAGAGGACCAGGACCAGTAAGAGGGGATTCTTGGGATCAATCCACAAGATGGATATGGGAGCAGACAGGGATGGGCAAAGAGTCAGTCAGTCAGCCTGGGGTCACTCACCAGGAAGTACTTCTGCCTGCCAAGCTTTTCCTGCAGATGAGAGCCAAACACTGCCACCTGCCCATCATAGCGTGTTTGACGCTGCAAAGAAGAAGTGGGTCAGACAAGAAGTTCAGCCCCAGAAATTAGCCAAAGCCATTCCAAGTAGCTGGGAGAACCTACCGGGCGGCAACTGTCCTCTGTTAGGGCCTCTCTGTCCTCAGGCAGGCACTCCAGGGCATCAAAGTACAACCACTGCATGATGGGCATAAACTTTCCCGAGCACGCCTGGTGGGAGTACAGAATCGGCTATTAGACCAAATCCCCGAAAACCAGGCAAGGCACGCCCAGAAGCCAGCCCTGTGGCCAACCTCACCTTCATAACTTCCTGGGCAGCCAGGCCCCCAATGAAAGCATTTATAGGAGCCAGGTCTCCAGCTGCCATGTAGGCCAACTGCCGTACCAGCTCCTCATCCAAATCCTCCTGCAGCACTCGGGGCGAGGCAGCTTCCTTAATCGCCTGCGCCAGGCTCACCATCTCTGCTGCATCCAGCTGGCGAGGAGGACAATATAATAAGCAGCTTGTCCTGAGGTCCACACCCAGGACAGGACAGAGGGAAAGATGATGCCCAGCTGCTGGGGCCCACAGGCACCTTTCTCTCTCCCTCCTCCCCCACCTCCCCACCAAGAGGCCTAGGCACCTGATTTTGAGGGTGGGGCAGCCGCCCTCGCTGGCTGTGGAACTGGTGTAGGGCCTGAAAGGCCACATGGAGATGGGCAGGGCGAGAAAACTTGGCAAAATCCGTCATCACAAATTCTGGCTTAGCCAGGGATACAGGTAGTGATTTCTAAAGGACAAGGAGGATCAAGCCAGGAAAAAAGGAAACAAGCATTTCTTAAGAGCCTACTATGTGCCAGGCACTATATGATCTCGCGTCCTAGGAGGTACGTGTTCATTATGATCCCCGTTTTACAGATGAGGAAACTGAGGTCTCCCATCTCACCTCTCCACGGCACCAGTCCCCTGCCCACCACCTGCCCTGGAGAGACTCACAAAGCTGATCTTCTTGGGCACTTTGACCTGGGTGACGATTCCACCACGGACATAGTCAGAGAATCTGGCCGTGTCACAGATGCTGAAGGTATATGGACCTGTAGGGCCACACTGGTCACCCAAAGGCATGCGGCTCAGCTGACCCTCCGCATGCTCGCTACCCTGCCCACTCACCGAGGACTCTGATCTCCACGGGCGATATGCCATTAAGCTCACTCATCCCTTGTACCTCAGTGAAGGTGACGAAGTCGCCACTCTCAAAGCCATGCCGCGCCTCATCCAGGCAGGTCACCACACCGGGGCTGTCCTAGGGGAGCCACAGGACAGGCCAGAGGGTGATGGGGCAGGGCTACCATGGTTTGGAGCCCACCCGGACCACACAGGGAGCCCAGCAGCCACTGCCTCACCTTGGTCACCATGGAGACCATGGCGCTAAGTGGCTGCTCCCCATTCGCGTCTGTCAGGACCATTTCCTCACCAAAGTCACAGAACAGCTGTCTGTGGGGAAAGCAACAGAGAGCCCACACCTCAACTTCTATAGCAGTGACCAAGCAGTGCCTCTCAGCCCTTCCTTCTCTTTTCCCAAGCAGCCCAAGGTAGGGGAGAGGGGAAGGCCAGAGGAAAGACTTACCCAAAGAGGCCCCGGGTGTCAGCCACCACCAGCTTGATACCATGACCATGGCAGAACTCGCCCACACGCAGCTGCTCCTCCAGGGGAGAGTTGGTGAGGACAACCACCTGAGTGGAAGCAAAGGGTGACTTAAGGGGGGGGGTACACCTAGAGACTGCTGAGAGCTGCACGACAGGAACTTGCAGTGAATTCTGAGAGACTCACTGACCTAGTGGCAGAATGATAAAGGAGAAAAACACTCTGGCCTGCAGTCAAGAGGGCCTGAAGGCCAATTCCTGGGCAACACAGGGAAGGGGAATGGCCAAGCAACGTGGCCAAGGGCATCAAGGAAGCGGCAAAGCTAGAATTAGAACCCAGGTGTGCAGGGTCCAGAGTCAAGGGAAAGATGCACCAGAGGAAGATCCAGAAGAAAGACAAGGGGGCAGAGACAGATTCAGAGAAGAGGGAAGCTGTTTCTATGGAAGTCTCTGAGAAACGAACTTGGGACATGTCTGGTGAAGGTCTGAGGTACCTGGAAGTTGCTAAGGAAGTCCTCAGTGAGAGGCCCTGTGTAGGAACAGACGGGAACATAGGCATTGAGCTCAGCCAGACGGGGTTGTGAAACCTCTGCCCGGTTCTTGCCTACATCTTCTTCTCGAAGGTAGAACTAAAGGTAGGAAGAAGAGAAAGGATGAATAACTAGGGTGGCAAGGCAGGGGGAGGAAATGAACCATGGCAATGGGTTGAGGCTACCTGGGAAGAGAGATCAGCCCACTGGGCAGCACCCTGATCATGGAGGGTAACAGCTTTGACTCCACCAAGGATTATGTTCTTAGCAATCTCAACTCCCAGGCCCCGGAGCCCAGACACTAGGACGCTGGAAGTCTGAAGTCGCTTCATGGCCTCATGGCCCAGTACATACCTGAGAAGGAGAGGAGAGAAAGGTCTAGAGCCTAGCCCCAGTCTGATAACTTCTCCCCTTCCCAGCCCCCAACAATTCCAGCCTCACAGCTGCCTGGAGTATAGGCTCTCGTCGATATCTGCCTCGTTCCCGTTCTTTGCCATTCCCTGTGGACGAAGGAAGCGACAGAGATGCACAGGGTGAGGTGAGGCTGACCCAAGCCCCAGCAACCACCTCGCTACTGGGACTCAGTGCTGAACACTCACGTTAGCAGGTGCAGTGGGCACTTCAGAGGGAACAGGGTGGGCAGGTGAGCAGTTAGAACCCGGTTTTGGATCAGGCCCGGACACGCGACGCTTCTTGGACAGCGGCGAGCTGGACATCTAGGAGATAGGAAGGAGGGTTGTCAGAACTGGCCCAGAGAGAGGGAGGAGGGATCAGGGTTAGAAGCACAACAATGAACCGGACATGAAAAAGATGGGCTGAGGAATCTCACTAAAAACAGGCTTTTAATAATTAGGATATCTGGGAGAAAGAAAGTCCTCCCAGGAATGGGTACAGCAGGAAGTCTGAGGAAAAGAAACAGTGCCAGAGTGTCCCAGAATGTTAGGGAAGGTAATGAGCTGGTCATACTGGGGGTTGGGGGTGGGTAGGGTGGAGAGGAAAGAAATGTGAGAGCTGAGGGGCCTCCTAGACAGGCAGACAGATCTTCTGGGGATATCTTCTGGGCATGGTTACAGTGAAATAGCAAAGCAGGCCTAGGGACAGATGGGGTCAGTGGGTAAGAGGAGATCTGATCAAGTCCAGCGGGCACATGACGTTTGTGGGGAAAGTCAACTATCTACCAAGCTGAGTGGTGATATGGGATAGGAGGGAACAGCGACAAAGCTTTGGCGGAAGAAGGGAGCACCATTGTCCTGACTGGCCAAGGCTGCTGTCCTTTCTTTAGGGTTCTTCTCCCACTCCCTCAGGTAAACAGGGGAAAGGGGGTGTCAAAGAGGCTTCTAAACTAACAGAAGCCCAAGATGGGGGGGAGGGAAGGGGATGAAAGGAAGGCGCTGTCCAGGGTGCTCTTTGGCCTTATCTCCAGTAGCTGCAGGTCTGCCTGCCACCAACCTGCCCACCCACCCACCAAAGGCTCCAGTGAAAAGAGTGGGGAGGCAGGATTGATGCCCCCGCCCCCCCACCTCTGAAGGGCCCCACCCCTCTGGCAGAATCCCGGGTGGGGCCCATGAGACAGTGGCCCCGCCCCCTGGGGGTGGAGAAATCGCAGCAGGGGTGGGGGGGAAGACAGATCACAGCTGGGGGGGGAAGAGATCCTGGCAGTCAAAGGGCAGAGGGGAGACAAAGCAGACAGTGAGAGGGGGGGAGAGATCGCGGCAGACGGGAAGGGGAGGGTGGAGGAGAGGAGAGGGGGGGCCGGCCGGCAGCCCTGGAGGCAGGCCTGTTACCAAGGCCTGTTCCCCGGGGCCCGATCACCGCAGTCGCTGCAGTCGCCGTCCGTTGCTCAGGGAACTGCCCCCACCACCGCCTAAGGCCAGCCCCGGTGCCTGGAGTCTCAGCCCGTCCACGGGCTGCTTCGGTCCCAGACACAAGATGGCGGCCGCCCGCCGCAGAGCCGGAACAAAACCCGAGGGTGGCTCCGCCTCCTGCCGCAGGCACCTCCCAGCCTGAGGCCCGCCCCTCCGCCGGGCGGTGAGCCCCGCCCCCCCACTTCCTCCCTCCCTCGCCAGGCTGCAAAGCTGGCATATGCCCCAAGACTGGGACTCTGGCGGCTCAGAGCAGGCTCCAGCAAGTCTCCAAGCGGCCTTTCCCCAATCTCATGCTCGAACCAATCAATGTGCGCTCCCGTCCTCACCCCCAAACTGCTCCCGCCCTCCTGTATCTGAGTGACACAAGCACTTCCAGCTAGCAGGCCCAGCCTCGCTGAAATCCTCCAGCATCAACGCCTCGCGCCTGCGCACCCCGAAATGGGCCAAAACCTACCCCTCCCCACGCGGATAAGGCATAATAAGTTCGCGCACGCGCCTGCCCAAGGCCCGTCCGTCTTGCCCGGAGCTTGCCAGAAACCGAATCAGTCCTCCCTGCCAGCTAATAACGCAAGCAATGAGGGGGGGGGGGGGAGTGGGGAGGGGGTAGAACCTCACCTCCTACATTATGGCCCAGCCCGGATTGCCCCGCCCCCTCAGAGGAGCAATAAAGTCCAAGAAGGGCAGAGGCCCCGCCCCTAATGAATAATGGCCAAAGAAGACCCCGCCTCCTGCGCCCAGGCAGCCACACAAGGACGAAACTCTCACCACCACCCCCCCACCTTGTGCTCTCCCATAAAAGCTCTCCCTGGGCCCCTCTATCCGAACACCACATCTCTCAACTCACCCCCTCCTCCGGCCCGGAGCCACCGAGGCCTAGCCTTCCCCTAGAGCTGGAGCTGGTGCTGGAGCGGGAGCCAGAGCTGACTTCGCTGCCGCCGAGGAGCCCCGGCTTCCGTAGCGATGGGCTGAGCGCGGAACTTGGGGACCCCGGGCCTGGAGCGGGAGGTACCATTTGCGTCAAGGGGGAAGGCTCACCCTAAACGGGACGCCCGCAGCCTAGCCCCTGCTCTCACGTCCGAGTGTGCCCCGTTTTCACCTCAAGCCTTATCAGCGCCCTAGTTCATATCAGATCTTGACTCTTGTTGGCCCATTCCAGTAAAAAACAGGCCCCAAGAGTGCTGAAGGAATCCCCTGGTGGAGCGCACGTGGTACGATCCAGGCTGGTGGCCGTTGCGGAGACTGCTGGGAATCGTAGTTCAGTCCGAGCTGGCGCTTGACTGGAGCACGTGGTGAACACTACCCTAAACCGAGCCAGGGTGGGGAAGAGGAGGCTAAGAGATTTGTGGCGGAATCAACTTCCTACCAGGGCTCGGCCATTAGGGAAAGCTGGGAAATAGGGCGGGACCAATTTTGAAAATCATTCGAGGAGACTCTGACAGAACTAAAATTCAAGTTCCAGAGAGACTGACAGAAAGAGTCAAAGGGGTGGGGGACCTAGAATTAAAGCCAAAGTGAGACAAACCTAGCGTTTGAAGCAGAGACACTGGTGCAGAGACTGAAATGATGGCTAAGACCTAGAGACAGGGCAGCAGTGGAGCAGAGCTGGAGACCTAAAACCTGAAGGGGGAGGAGGGAAGGGAAGAAGAGACAAAATGAAGGCTGAGAGACGACTCATTTCAACTTATCTGTCTCATGCGTTTGAGGTCATGTGCTAAGTATTTGAGATATTTCTGTGGATCTGTACCCAGTACAGATGACAAACCGTGTGAGAGAGTGAAAACAGGTAGAGACTGCCTTTAGACACCATCCAGTGCAATCCTCTCTGTTTTAGAGAAGGGAGCTTAAGGGGTCTGGGGGTCACACAGTATTTATGGTTAGGGTTTGTCTGAGGTAGAATTTGAACTCAGGTCTTCCTGATTCCAACTCCAGCATTCTACCTACTGAGCCACCTAACCGCCAGATGGGGAATCACAGATTTAGAAATGGAAGGGAAGTTTGAAGTCCAACTCCACCATTTTAACAGTTGAGGAAAGTCCGAGGTGCAAAAAAGGTAAGTGACTTGCCCAAGATCATAGCAGCAGCGTCAAAAGCCATGATTTGAACCCATGGTTCCTTGGTTTCTATTCCTCGGACTCCCTCCATGTAACCTCCATAAAAGAATCTCTCAAATGATCTTTGTTCTAGGGGCTTTCCTCTAGGGGGGTTTTGCTTTTTAATCATTTTCAAGGGTAGAGATACTTCACTTCGTGGGTCCTTGCACGATGGAAAGCCTGGCTTTTAGTAAGGTGCTCTGAAAAGATTGAGCCAGTGGTCTGAAGACCAACCTGTTTTACAATCCGGAGGGGCTCGTCTCCAGTGGGTGCACTATTAGGGTATGGACTCCTTCCCACCCACCCCCCCGCGCCTAGGACACAGTGCCTAGCACATAGTAGGCACTTAATAAGTGGTTGTTGACTTGCAAAAGCAACCTACCTGAAAGCCCCGAGGAGCCAAAGACAGACAAGGCACGGTCCCTACCGTCATTCTACCAAAAGACGCAAAGACAGAGAAAGAAAGGTCCCGAAAAGAACAACGAGGCGTAGAGAACGGAGAGGGTGGGGGTCAAGACAAGCTAAGGAGCTTAAAGGAAGTGCAGCTGTGCGGCACGACCACTGTCGTTCTCTCCAGTGGCGCCAAAAAAGTCTAGCTGGAGCAATGGTCCTCCCCAATGGGCAAAGGGGCGGAGCCCACCCATCGGTCTCCTCCCCTCCCCACCCCCGCTGGAATCACGTGATGCGGAACCCCGCCTCCTTCCCAGATGGACGTGTCGCCCGTTTGGCCAATCGCCACGTCCCCTCGGGAGCAATGGGCGGGATTCGGCTTGGTGGAGCCCAGGGGACTTGGCGGCTCACCATAGAGAACGCTCGGGAGAGGGCGCACCAGCCCAACGGAGCGCGCCGCGCCGGGGCGGGCCAGGGCCGGGCTCGCGCTCGCGCCTGGGCTGCTGGGCCGGGAAAAGGAGGGGCGGGGCGAGAAGTGGGCGGAGCTGCCGCCGCCGCCGCCGCCATCTTCGCTTGGTAGTTTGGGGCCAGCCAGGGGGAGGCGGCAGTGGGTTTGCCCCAAGGCGGAGAAAGGGGAGAAGGAGAAGAAGGCGGCGGCGGGGGCGGCGGCAGCTCCGCTGGAGTCGTGTAGCCGTGCTTTCCTGCGGGCCCGGGCCCGGCCCGGTGACAACCGACGCGCTTGAGCATTCGGCGGGCGCGCGGGCGCGTGCCCGCGAGGGAGGCGGTAACAGCGGCGGCGGAGGCCGGGTGATGTGCCCGAGCCCTCGCCTCACGGTCCGGACCCAGCAGGTGAGCGAGCGGGCGGGCGGGCGGGCCCGGCGGGGCTCGGGCTGGCCTGGGCCGTTGTGGGGGGAGGGGCCGGGCCCGGGGGCCCCGACCCGCGGCCGCGGCCCAGGAGGCCCCCGTGGGTGGGGGGTGCGGGCTAGAGGCCCAGGCGCCGAGCGGGCGCGGGCCCGAGCGGGCGTGCGCGCTCTCGGTGACGGCGCGCTCCCCGCCGCCCTCCGCCTCCTGCTCTCTCTCCCCTCCCCCCTGCTCTCCCTCTCCCCCCTCCCTTTTCCCCTCTCCCTCAGCCTCCCTCCCCTCCCTCCCCAGAGGCTGCGGTAGACCTGGGGGATGAATGACGGGAGCAGGCGGCTGGCCCGGGCCCAGATCGGGCGGGACAGCTGGCATGGCCTCGCCTCTGGCCTCCTGGCCCTGCTGGCCCCCCATGTGCCAGGCCCTAGCTGGGGCCTCCCCATCTTCTGTTGGCCTGTTGGCCCATCCCCTTCGGGGCCCTTTCCCGAACCCTGACAGGGGCAGCTGAGTACCTTGGCAGTCTTGCCAGCGAAGAGGCCAGGCTGATCAGGGGGACCATTCATAGCCCCGGCTTCTTTTTCTGCCTGCCCCCTGGAATGGGCTGCTACCTAGCCCTGCTTGCCTGTGGCTGCTTTCTGCCTTCCCAGCACCTTGACTGGCCGGCTTTTGAGAAGGTCCTTTATTAGGGTCACCTGCTGGGGTAGCAGCTGGGTAGAATAGGAGCAGGGCAGCAAGGCCTTCACTCTGGTCTGTGGGCCCCAGCATCACCTGGGGGCCGCTGCTGGTCTACCTGAATGAGCAGACTTCTCCAACCGTTGCGATCGGGACCTGACCCTAAACTCCAGCTTGGCCCTTCTAAAAGGCTGAGCCTCGGTATTTTTGGGAAAATGGAGCTGATAATATTGGGACTGTAAGGAAAGGACTTTGTAAACTTGCCCAGCTTGCTCTAGAAACCTGAGGTGTGAGGGCTATTCAGGACATGCCTAGGGGGCAGGGGAGGGGATTTCCCTTCTCCAGGGATTGAGGGCAAAAAGAAAGGCATCTCTTAAGGCCCATTGGCCTTTGCTCACCCCTTTGGGCCACACCTGACCCCTTGGCCTGGATGGAGTTCCTAGTTACCTGGTTGGGCCCACATTCTAGGGCAGCCTGGTGAAGCTTATAGGCTTCTCTGAATTCTGTCTTTAATAGGTGACGCTAAATTTCAATTAGTGAAAATAACAATTTAAGCCCCCCCCCCAATCTGGCCATGTTAAAAACCAAGTTTAAAACCCTTGCTCCAGAGGGGATGGGTGCCGGAGTTCAGTACGCTCTGAAGGGCAGCAATGATCCTGGTGCTTACTCCAGAGTACAAAGTGGGGAAGCACAGGGACTAAGGAAAGGTAGAAGAAAGTTTGGGGCCAACTCAGGGAGATGGAGGGGCTTGAACTCAATCCTGAGACATTCCCAGGACATTTGGGGACCGGGGCTTTGTCCAAAGGTGCCTTGTCCAGGCCCAAAGAAGCCAGGGAGGCAGCTGGACCATTGCAGTGGCCTAGTGGGATGGCCTGGGAGCCCAGAATTCTTCAGGGCCTTGGAGAAGTATGAAGGAGCCCTCGCCTTGACCTTGGGCTCTGGCACTGATAGGGAGCTGTCCCAGCTGTTCCTGGCAGCTGTCCCTTCTTCTCTGGGTGTGGGACTGAGAATGATAGCCACCATTTCTCTGGCCCTTTACAGTTCATTCACACATACCCACACTTTATCCCCAGCAGCCTTCTGAGGTATTTAGTGCGAATAATTCTTGTCTCCATTTTATGAGAGCAAACCAAGACGCAAAGATACTTGGACATTCTCAGCCAGGGCAGAGTGGCAGCCCTGGCTCTGACTCCCCATCTCTCTCTCCCCCCTTCCCCTCCCTCTCTCCCCCTCTCTGACTTTTCCATGCTGGTCTAGACAATCCAGATTGCTACTGCTATTCTTTTTCTTCCCCTGTACCAAGAGTTGGGCAGCCAGCCCTGCCTGGATGGACTTGGGCTGCCCCTGATCCCCCCTTCTTCCTTTGTCTCCCCTAGATCCCTTGCGGGAGTTCTTGTGCAGGCTGGCGGAGCATGGTGGCAATAGCAGGGCTGGTGGCAGCTGGGAAGTGAGGCGGAGCCATCGGCCCAGAAGTAGGCCCCCCCCGGACATGGAGTATGAAAGACGGTGAGACTGGGGAGGGGACTGTCCTGAAGTGAGGATCCTTTGGGCCCTGGGTCTATACTGAGCTCCCACACAGGGTGGGTGCAGTATGCTGAGAAGTGCCAGGTGGCACCCATGTCTGCCTTATACACAATGGGTAAACCCCCAGCCAGACGAAGAGAGAAGTTGTACTAGAGACCAGTCCATGTGGCAGAAACAAGGGGCACCTTCTGATTTTCCCCAGGGTTGGGTTTTGGGGAGGGGAGGGGTATCCAAAACTGAGTGTTTTCCTTGGAGAAATATTCAGAGACCATGTGAGAAGGGAGGTCTGCTCATGGCTGTCCCTATTCCCGAGACTTCTTGGAGCTGGGCAGTAGCCATTCCTTCTAGAAAGCTGTCCATCCACAGCCCTCTTGTACTTAGGTGGCCCAGGTCTCTGCCCTGATGAGTTCAGCAGAAGAAAGACCAGTCCCCGACAAAGGGCCTTGTGCCAGTGCACCCTGGGATGTAGGGCTGTTGGCCCAGATTCTAAGGAGCTTGACCAGGACTTGGAGAGAACAGAGCAGGAGGCAGTGTTGCTGTGATGTCAGCTTCCTCGGCTGCCTTTGGCCACATGGGCATGTGATGACCCTTTTTAGTGAAGTAATCAGCAGGAGCGGAGAGGCTTTGATGAGCCCTGCTCAGGAGCGGAGCCAGGGCTGCTCTCCTGACCTGCCCTGGAGCCCGAGGCACTGCTGAGCTAGGGGTGAGAAGTCAGGACACTTTCCTTCCCTGAGTGAGAAGTCTTGCAGCTGGCTTGACCTCGAAGCTTTGCCCTGGGTGGCAGTGGTCTCTTCAGCAGTCCTTGTGCTCAGTAATCAAGACGGGCCCCATTTGTAGGGCACAGTCACACTCTTCCAGAGCTCACAGTTCAGGACCCAGATGTTCTGGTAGCTCTGCCCATTTGTAACCAGGATGACCAGGGCTGAGCAGCCAGTTAGCCAAGGAAATTGCTTCTCCTTGTCTTTACTGTGGCTGGTGTCACTGTTTGCTGTTCCTCAGTGGTCAGCTGGCACAAGAGTCCCATAGGGCTGGAGGTCTCATGGCATCTGAACTCTGTACCAATGGTGCCATTGAGCTGCCCACAGACAGGGTGTTTTCTCCTCTGGGGTCACCCAGACTAGGCAGGTGCCAGCTGGGGGCCCTTTCAGGTTTACACAGAGGTATATCATGCTAGGATCATCACCTCCATTTTATAGACAGTTGAAAGGCAGGGATTCCATCCCCCCCACCCCCGGCTTTGAGAGTCACCCAGAGGTTGGAGTCAGAGTGCATCTCCTGAGCCCAAATACAGTGAGTGTTCTTCCCTCTCTAGTGGTTCCAGCCAGGACCTGGGTTGGAAGCTCCAAGACTGGGCAAGTCAGAGCCATTCTCTAAGCATTTATTTTCTCATCTATAAGTTTGGGATCATCATTACTTGACACTACCTCTCACTCTCAAGGGGCCTTTGTAAGGAAAGTATTTGTCAGCCCTCCGGCACCCAAAAAACTGCTCTGTTCATCTTAGCCCCTACAGAGCCTGGTAGGCCAGGCTTTGACCTCTGGCTCCACTGGTAGAGAGCCCTGGACCCAGGCTGGCCTCTAGTTCCTCCCAGGGGCTGTGCTGAGCTGTATTGGGTGATTGATTTCCAGGTTAAGGGCTCCCCCGCATTTCTCTGTCCCTTTCCCAGTGAGCATGCAGGACTGAACCTAAAAGCTGGAGTGAGCCTTGTTTAGGGATGGGGTATGGGCCCTTGCAAGTGGACCCATAGAACCCTTTTAGGAATGGCAGCTTTTGTGCTAGAACTGGATTTGGACCTAGGTTTCTGTGCTCATCTTTGTTCTTCCCTGCCCACTTAGTTTTAGAGACGGGAGCTGAGGCCTAGGCCTCCAGTGAGCTTGAGGGCTTCTTCTACTGACCTGGAACTGTGTCCCCTCTCTAGAGGTGGCCGTGGAGACAGGACTGGCCGCTATGGTGCCACTGACCGCGGCCTCCAGGATGATGGACTGGACAGCCGGAGTCAGAGAGACCATGATTACCGGGACATGGATTACCGCTCCTATCCCCGGGACTTTAGCAGCCAGGAACCCCGCCATGATTATGATGACTCTTCTGAAGAGCAGAGTGCAGAGGTGAGTGCTGGGCCTAGCTGAATGTCTATCCTCAAGGCGAGTGAACTCTCTTCTGGCCTGGTCCAGTAAGTCTGGCTGACCTCATCCTCTCACCAGAGAGAGTGGCTAGCCCAACCTGGCCTTCCCCACACCGTACCCTTTGGGCCCCCTGCCCTTTCCCAGCTGGCTCTGCTTTTCAGAGCGCCGTAGTCTTGCCTATTTCTGGAGGACTCCTGGGGGGAGGAGGAGGAGGAGGAGGAGGAGATCGATAGCTTCCAAACACAGACGCTCTCACTTCATCAGCTTCTGTAACTCGGCTCTGTCTCTGTAACTGTCCTCAGGGCAGGCAGCCTCTGTTCTTCCTGACCCACCCGCCCACCAAGCTGGTCTTTGATTCCTGAAGAACACCCAGAGCCAAGTTAGGGTTCAGTACTGCTCCCAGTGTGACAAAGAATCCTGCATTTGTATGATCAGGAGTATTGGCTGGGATGGGGGTGGGAGGTGGGGGAGGTGGCTCACAGGGTGAAAGGCCCTTCCTGCCATGCAACTGATGGAGCAGTACTTGGATGGGCCAGCCCTGCCTTTAGGTGACCCTTAACACTCTACAAAAACTATGAGCTCTGAGTGCAGAACCTACCCCTGCTCCAGTAGAAACTTTTAGCTGTCAGTAGACAAGAAGCAGCCTTGTTTTTGGAGACCTCTTAGTCTGAAGGAAAAGGTCTGGTCTGTGTCTCTGCCCCAACCAAGTCGGGGAACGTGGTATTTGCCTTGGGCTGAGTGTTGGTTTTGTGAGGCCAGAGCAAAGGCCCTTCCAGTGGCTTTTTGCAGGACTTCCAGGCCCAGGAACTTTTACTAGGAGGTGGAAGAATTGAGCTCAGGGGCAGGGGCTCCTGCCAAGCCCCTTTGGGGTGGGCATTTTTTCTTCTTGCTCTCAGCCCAGAGAAGGGCTCAGTGGGTTCTGGCTTACTTGGTTAGGCTAGGATGAGCCCATGGGCTGTTAAGGAAAGAAGCGAGGCAGAGGGACATAGGGCCCAGCCTTGGGAAAGGCTATGAGAAAGTCCTTGACAGAGTCTCCAAAGGCCAGGCCTGGACTGGGCAGAGGTGGCAGGTGAACTGCTCTCGCTGTCCTGCTTTCCATCCTGCCCTTCGCTGCTAGGGCATCGGCTGGCCCTTCTTCCCTCCCACCTGGAGTGCTGGCTAGCCTGGCTTTCTGGTCCCGTGCTTTTAGGGGCAGTAGAACCCATGGCTCCTTGGCTTTTGGTAATACCATCGACGCTGGCCGCCAGCCATTCTCAACAGGGACAGGGCCTCATTTGCTGAGCCTGTACTACTGTCTCTGCAAACCCTGTCCCACCTTTCTGTGCTTGGGGCCAAGGATGATTGCATGGTCTCAAGCCTGGCTGTTGGTACTCTGGAGACTTTGGCCTGCCCTGAGCTGGGGGTCTTGCAGTGCCTATGTTTGGGAGGTGGGCGGCTCTCCTCTGCCCCCTGAGCTGCATCTCCATCTCCTACCTGCCACCAGAGGAAAGGAAGGACTGGTATTCTGAGAGGTTGTGCAGAATTTCTGCAAGCCTGAGGAAGGGCCTGCCTGTCCATGGCCTGGCTTCACTGAGTTTTCTGGCTTTCAGAGCCATGGAGGGCAGCATGGCTGGACTCCAGGCCCACAGCAGGCTGACTGCCTGGTCTCTCTCATCCCCTTCTGTCACTCAGGATTCCTATGAGGCTTCCTCAGGTTCTGAGACACAGCAGCGTAAGCGGGACAGCCCTACCGAGCCCCTGGGCTTCCCCGGAGACGGCGACTACCGGGACCAGGACTACCGGACCGAGCAAGGGGAGGAGGAGGAGGAAGAGAAGGCCAGTCACATCATCATGCTTCGGATGCTGCCACAGGCAGCTGCAGAGAATGACGTATGTGCCCTTGGGGGCCGTGCTGCAACCCCCCACCTCGGGCCCTGGGGGGAGGGGGGAGGACTTGGCTCAAGTTAAGAGTGAAGTTGTATGGGAGTGGGGGGGACAGTAGGCAAATGACATGAGCCTTGAGCCCTAGGCTTCCTGGGAGACAGGGATTCAGTCCCATCCTTGACGCCTCAGTCCACTCGATGCCAGGGCTCAGGAAGCCCAGGATCCTCCTGGGGAGCAAATGCTCCCTCATTCCAGCACCACAGAGAACTGGGTAGAAGCATCCCCCACCCCTGTGCCTTGGTCTTGCCAGCCCTTGCTCTGGTCCAGTGTGTCTCCTCAGCCCAAGGCAGCCTCCTCATCTGATGCTGTCCCTGCTTTCTTGCTTGTCCCTCCCAAAGCCCAGTCAGCTGCCATCCAATTGCTTCATCATGGATGATCTGTCTTGTGTCCATCACGCTTCCCCCTTCACCCCCCTCCCCCCTCCTCCCCCTCATCTTCCCCCTCATCCTCCTCCTCCTCCACCTTCCCCTCCTCCCCTCCTCTGCAGCCTTCTGCAGGATCTCCTGGCTTTGACTCTGTTCCCTCGAGTCTCCCCTGCCTGGGTAGTCCTGCAGGCATCTTTGTACAACTCAGCTTTCAGTAAGTCCTGCCTCTTCTCCAGAGATGGGTCCAGTTAAAGCAGGGTTTTTATGTGGCATGGCCCCCTTGGGCATCAGTCTGGTGAAGCCCGTGGACCCATTCTTAGAATCATGTTTTGAAATGCAGAAAATAGAATACAGAGAATTACAAAGGAAACCAAAGGTTAATGAAAATAAAGATGTGATTGTTTTTCCCATCCATGTTCTTGGATCCCCTGAAATCTATCTACAGACTCTGTGAGAGTCCCTGGAGCCCAGGTTAAGAACCCCTGAGTTGGTATGATAGAGCGTCAGTTTCAGGATAAAGTCTTAAGTTCTTGTACCCAAGGCCCTCTGAGGCTTACTCTGGCCTCACCTGGTCTCCCATTGGTTCTCAGAATGAATTTTTGTAAGCCATCAGCCTCATTTCCTTTTTCTCCTCTTCCCATATGATACTGATTTCCTCTTCTTCCTGACCACCCCCCCCCTTCCAGGCTCTACCCTGAGCTCTTCTTTCCTGCTTCTAGCAATTGCTTGGCCATGTGTCTCATGTGGATGCTTCTTGTCGACCCGTTACAGCAAGAGCTATTGGGGGACCATGCACCCAGTATACTGCGTGGGGCACTCAGTAAAGACTTCTCTAGCTGCCCTGCTCATGCCCTCATGTGCCAGCCCCACTAGCCCCTTCTTTCTCTGAGCCATCTCCTATCATGTCTGTGTGCCTTCCATCCCTTTCTGATCCCAGGTCATAACTTCCCCTCCCAGGATCCTCCTCCAGAGGCGGAAACATGACCTTGATTTACTTCACCACCCCATCACCCACTTTAATTTAATTCTCAAACCCTGAGAAAAGAAATACAACACAGATCCCACTGTGAACTTAGGTTTCTAATGGGGGTGGAGGTCTTCAGCACATGTGCAGCTGTGCTACGCACGAGTGAGAGGAGAGCCATGGCAAGGCCTGAGCCCCAGCACTTTGGGGAACCAGAGGCTTTCATGGAGGAGGTGGTGGCCTCAAAGGAACTTCAGATGAAGATGGGGCAGGGAAGAAGAGGAGACCAAGGCAGGACATAGATACATGGACAGTAGGTCGAAGGGGGATAGTTTGAGAAAGGGAGTCTGAATGTGGAGGGAATGGACGGGACCGTGGAGGTGAGCTCTGGCATCTCCCTCATTCTGTGGATGAAGGGAATGAGGCCTGGGGAGGGCCATGGCCTTTGCTAAAGGCACCGAATTCCTGACTTCCCAAGCCAGTCCCCTTTCTACCTCATCCACATGCCACTCACCTAAGAGAGTCCAAAGTGACTGCAAAGTTGGAAGCATCCTCAGAAACAGGAAAGGAGTCGCATCTTGTGGGAAGGCTGGCTAAGAGCGTTTGGTGTTGGTAGGGCATCTGTGGGGAGGTGGCCAGGTCCAGGGAGATCTGGATCTGGGAGTTCTCTCAATAGGGCCTTAAGAATGGGAAGTGCTAGGTGGTGCAGTGGATAGAACACCAGCCCTGGAGTGAGGAGGACCTGAGTTCAAATCCAGCCTCAAGACACATAATACTTCCTAGCTGTGTGACTCTGGGCAAGTCACTTAATCCCAATTGCCTCACTTTAAAAAAAAAAATGGGAAAAGAGGGGCCTAGCAGTTCTGTGCTCCCCCCAGTCCTTTCAGTCCGCATTTCTGCTGAGACCCTTGCCGGGGCAGCCAGCCTCTGGGTGCATACACCATCCATCTCTGTGAGGTTTTCTGGGCCATTTGGTGTGGAGAAAGAGTTGAGAGTGCCCCCAGGTTAGGAGTAGTGGGGAGCTCTCTGGTGCTTGGGACCGAGAGGGCCTACCAGCAGCCAGCTGGCAGCTGGGGGATGATTTGGCAAATCCGAGGGGTGCCTCACGCAAGATTTTTTACCCTTTTGGCTCTCCTGGCACCCTCAGGCCACCTCCAAACAAATCATGTTTTGAAATGCCTAAGGTGACAAAGAAGACCAATGATATTGAAGTATGGTGATCAAAATATTAAAAGAACAAAGTTCCTGGTCCCCAGGTTGAGAATCCCCAAGCCAACATGTGCTTTTTAACTCCATGAAAAAGAAAAGGTAGAGTGTGAACTGCACTCTGCCCTCCCCTTTTCCCCACCAAAGCTGTGGCCAAGAAGGTCCTGTCTTAATGACCTCTGGCTTCTGCCCTTTTGTAGCATGAGGTCGGCACAAGCTATTGTTGGCTAGTGTTGGGTCTCCGCAGCCCTGGAGAGAATGGAGGAGAGCGTTGGACTCCAGCTTGCTCAGGGTCCCCTCCTTCTCTCTTGAGACGCCGTTATGAACCGGTCAGCTTTGGCTCATTGGGGTTTGCTGAGAATGTGACCTCTTTCTTGCCCTTTCTCTCTCCATCTTTGCTGTCCAGAGGCCTGCAGCCAGTGCCACTCAGCCTCCTAACATCTCCGTTCTGTGTCCTCCCCACAGATCCGAGCACAACTGCAATCCCATGGAATCCAGGCTCGGGAAGTGCGGCTGATGCGGAACAAGTCTTCAGGTGAGCTTTCGTTCCCAGTGGCCCTGCGTCTTGCTGCTCTCAGCCAATGCATCTCTTCCTTCCTGCCCCTTCCCCTTCCCTTCCCACCTGTCCATTGAAGCTGAGATCACCGGCTGCTTTTCTTCTTTCCTTCCCTCCTTAAGTTGGTGCTGGTCTGGTGGGGCCGAGCTCAGCCTGGGACCAACTCCTTCCCTAGCCTGGGGGCTGACCCTAAGCATCTGAGGTGGTGACTTTCTCCCTTTTCCATGCCTGTCGTGCCCACCATCCCCTTCCTCCACTGAGAGCCTGTGTCTTGAAGTCCAGATGAGATGGCGCTGCTTGCCCGTCCTGGGAAAGGCGTGGGGGAATGGGAGTGGCCCCACCGAGTGCTGGCCCCAGCCCTTTACTGCAGGCTGGAGGTTTGGATGAAAGCTGTCAGGACCAGCGGCTGAGGCCCTGAGGCACCATGGGGATCACTCAGCCTGGTGGTTTCTTTTTTCCTTTCTCGGCTTTTTCTCTCTTTCTCTCTGCCACCACCCCCCTTTCCTTCTCGCCTGCTGGTTCTAGTCCCTCCTGAGACACGGCTCTCCTTGTTGACCTTTTTTGAAGGGTGGGGAGTCCTTATCAAGGCCTCTCTTCCCATGTCCCCTCCTTCAAGGCACGGCGCCATTGTCGGTCAGTTCACACCTTAGCCTGGACAAATTGGGATGTGGGGAAGCTAAGTCCACAGCTAACCCTTCGCCTTCAGTCGCACCCCTGGCCCTCACCTCACATGGACTTGGGTACTGGGGCTTCATCTGCCACCTATTTCCCCTCCTCGACTAGAGCCAACCTGGTTATTTCCATTCCCAATTCCTCACCCCCCAAGACGTGGACCCTAGCTTTCCTGGGAGCATCTAATGGGGCTGGGGTCCTCCTGCCTTTGAGGTGAGGTACTCTCTTTCATTTGTTCTTTGGCCTCTGTTCTGAGCCACTCGGAACATCCCAGCCTGGCAAAACTTGGGGGCATGCAGGCCCAGGTGTATGTGGAAGCCAGGGGCCGGCTGCTCCCTCCACAGACAGGAGGATCGCTTTGGTTTGGCCCCCACTTTTCCCTTTAGCCCAAGCTGGCAGTGCCCCTGAGCCCCTGTGGGCAGTTCCAGCCTATGCCCTGGCCCTTCCCACCATTCTACTCTCGTCCCCTCCTACCTCCCCTGCCCCGCCAGCCCCACCCCTAGGAACGCCCGTTGTCTCCAGCTGTTGACTAACCCACTGCGTCTGTATCTGAATGCTGTCTCCAGGTCAGAGCCGGGGCTTCGCCTTCGTCGAGTTTAGTCACTTGCAGGACGCTGCACGATGGATGGAAGCCAATCAGGTTGCTTTGCTGCACTTGGAACCCTGCCCCCCCCCCCACGCACACACCAGTACTGCCTGGCGCACGCCTGTGGGCGCCGGCCGCCCGCCCAGGGTTGGCCCCCTGCCTGCCCCCTCTCTTCCTGCCCTCCTCAGTCCTGGCTTCCCCTTTCCTCCTGAGGAATCCTCTCCCACCTCCCTGCCCCCACCTTCCCCGGTTGCTGAGAGGAAGGTGTGGCCAGGGATGTCTGGGAGTAGGGGTTGCCCTCTCCTTTGTCATTTCCCCACCCCCTCCTTGGAGATGGGGCTGGGCTTACAGGAGCGGGGTCCCCTTCTCCCTTTGTTTGGCCCCTTACAGCCCAGCCAGGGATTAGCTGTGCCTGGTACTAGGAGGGTGGCCCCAAGGGGACCACCTCCTTTCTGCTCAAGAGCCATGAGCCGCTGGCCTGAGGTATCCTGCCCCCCTCTTCCCCCAGTGGCCTTGGGGGTCTTCCAGAGGTTTTTGTTGGCAAGAGCTTGGCCTCCTTTCTGTGTGTTTGGATTGGCTGTTGGTTTTTCCTGCCCCTACGCAGGTGCACAAGCACACATCCATGTGTGAATGTCCCCAACTCAGGCAGATGAGGATGGGGCCCGGGGTTGGGGCCCCAGGAGCCATTACCATGGCAAGACTGATCGGTACAGGGCCAGGCACAGGTTCCTCGCGTGGCAGGCTGCTGTCAAAGGAAGCCAGGTTAGGCAGGGCCAGGCTGACACATGTCTCTCTTTCCCACTCCCCCCCAGTTTTTTCTACCTCAGGCCTAGGAGCTGCCCCTTCCCCCCCCCCCCAGGAAAGCGTGAGAGACCCAGAGTCCACTCTTAACCCACTGAGCTGGCAGCCATTTGCCACATGGACAGGGCACTGATGAGAGGCTGGCATGGCAGGGTAGGGCAAGTGTGGTGGAACGTGGTTCCTGGCAAGGGGCGTCCTTGTTTGGGCCTCGGTGGCAGGAGGTAGCTGTGGAGGCCAAGGCCAGGAACGGGGCCTGTGAGGCCAGTAGGCTAGCGTGGTTGATGGGTCGTGGGGGAGAAGGCCTCTCAGCAGGAGGTGCAATCTTTGATTGTGGCTATTTTCTCTCTTTTCTCTTCCTCTCCAAGTTTCTGTTTCTCTCTATATCCCTCTCTCTCTCTCTCTCTCTCTCTCATATCCCTGAGTGTAGCTTGGGTAGCACAGGGCCCCCAGTGTGGCCTGTGTCAGGGCCAAGCGGATCCCCTCACCGGCCCATCGGTGTTGGTTAGACAGTGCGTGCCTGCTGGTGTGTGTCCACGCGTGTGCGTGCGCGTGCTTGTGTCCGGAGAAGCAGCAGCAGTGCCCGGGGGCCACACCCTGCGGCCGTGGCCTCCCTCCCTCCCTCCCTCCCTCCCTCCACTCCCTGTTGTCCTTCATCCATTCAGCTGAAGGGCTGGCTCACTCTCTCTCCTCCTGTGCTGAGGTGTGTGCCAGGCGCTGGCCCCCTGGGCTTGGGCCTCACAGCCTTCTGCTTTTCCCTGCAGCACTCCCTCAGCATCCTGGGCCAGAAGGTCTCCATGCACTACAGCGATCCCAAACCCAAAATTAATGAGGATTGGCTTTGCAACAAGGTGAGGAACAAAGGAGTGGGTGAGTCAGGATGGGCCCCTGTGGGGCCAGCACGACATCATGCCCTTGGTCCTGGACTAAAAGCCAAACAGTTCCCTACCCCACCCCCCACCCTGGCCCCTTCCCATCCTGGCGCCCCCCACCCCCCGACCGAACTCCCAGGCCTTCATGTGGATGTCTCTGGTGAAGTGGCCCACACTGGGACAGCTCACATTGAGTGAAAGTGTTGGGTTACAATGACTCCCAGTCCTCTTCTCTGTAGTTCCCAGTTGCTCCTGGTTTTGACTTCTGGGGCCAAGCAGGCTGAATCAAAGCCTTCTTCCTTCACGCTTGCTTAGCTATTGGGGGCCCCACTGGTGTCCCATTCATTCATTCATTCATTCATTTGACACTCCTGAGACCAACTCTGTTGTTCCATGAGGGGAGAGAGTCTAGGGTAAGGGCCCAGGATGCTTCTGCTTTGGAGACTTTCTAGCTCTGAGACCCTGGGCAAATGGTGTCCTTTCTCTGAGCTGATGCCACTGGACTATTGCAAAACTGGTGAACCCAGAATGGAGAGGTCAAGGAGGGCCTCCTCGGGGATGGCTGCAGGGCTGGGGTGGCTGTCACCCTCATTGAGACCAGTCACAGTCTCAAGGGATGGGCCAGGGGAGAGAGACTAGAGGGGCCTGGAATGCGGCCTGGGCTCAGTCAGGATGCTTCCTCTCAGGAACTTTTGAAGGAAATGTGAGCCAGGGAAGGACGTGTTCAGGCTGAGCTTCTTGGAGGAGAGGGAGGGGAACAGAGTGCCAGTGTGCATACACTGAAGTGAGGTGGGTGGGAGCACAGAGAATGAGCAGTGACACTTCAGGATTGGAGAGGTGAGGAGGGGCAGATGGGACTTGTCAGGGAGCCCTTCCGTGCCCATTTCCACCTCATGTCTGGCCCGGCCTCTGCTTCCCTTGCAGTGTGGAGTCCAGAACTTCAAACGTCGAGAGAAGTGTTTCAAGTGTGGTGTGCCCAAGTCAGGTGAGCTGGATCTAGGGAAGGTGGCCAGAGGGGGGGCGCGGTTAGTGAGCTAGGCCTCTCTCAGTCGTCGCAGGGTCCATCAGCCTCTCCTCTCCTTTTTTTGTCTTCTAGAGGCAGAGCAGAAGTTGCCACTGGGTGCACGGCTGGACCCGCAGCTGATGCCTCTGGGTGGCCGGGAACTGAGCCAGGGCCTGCTTCCACTACCCCAGCCCTACCCAGCCCAGGGGCTCATGGCCCCACAGTCCCTGACCCAGGGCTCTGAGCCCACTTCGGAAAATGCCAATGATAGTGAGTCCTGCCTGGGGCCCCAAGGAATGGTGGGCAGTGGGAGGGCCATAGCTGACCTCTACCCTGATACCCTTCTTTGTTGTCTCAAAGCCATCATCCTGCGCAACCTGAACCCCCATAGCACTATGGACTCAATCCTGGGAGCCCTGGCTCCCTACGCTGTGCTGTCTTCCTCCAACGTCCGGGTCATCAAGGACAAGCAGACCCAACTGAATCGAGGCTTCGCCTTTATCCAGCTCTCCACCATCGTGGTGAGGGCGGCAGAGGGGGGCCCAGGGGGCCCCCAGGGCTGGCAGGAATAGGGCGGCAGAGCCTAGCCCTGGCCTGGAGCCTGACCCTGCCTTTTCTCTGCAGGAAGCTGCTCAATTACTGCAGATTCTCCAAGCTCTCCACCCTCCCCTCACCATTGATGGCAAGACCATTAATGTGGAGTTTGCCAAGGGCTCCAAGAGGTGAGACCCGCCACCCCCCTGCCAAGCCCGTGCTCCTGCTCTGCGCCTTCTCTATTCCCCTGGGCCCATGTGACCCCTGTGCCCCCCCTCTCCCATAGGGACATGGCCTCCAACGATGGCAACCGCATCAATGCTGCTTCTGTTGCCAGTACAGCCATCGCTGCTGCCCAGTGGGCCATCTCGCAGGTACTTCAGGAAGGCAGGCTTCTCCCAGTGCCGCCTACCTCCGACTTCAGACTCAGGAGCCTTTGGGGCCTTGGGAATGTCTCCATTTGCCCCCTTGTCTTGCTTGTCTGGGAATTCCAAAGGCCACTTTGCTGGGTACATAGGCGCCTAGGGGAGCTATGGATTTGGTGTCTGAGACCCTGGGTTGAAATTCTAACCTGTGTGACCTTGGGTAAAGCACCTCATGCAGAGCCAGTAAAGAAATGGGAAGTGGCCCCACCGTCCTGCCTCTCTGACTCTCCCATGCTTATCCCTCTTCTCTGCAGTGGCAGGTACTGGCCTTCCTTTTGTAGAGGCCCAGGGCTCTGCCTGGTGTCCAACCCCTCACCTGATCATTCCTCGCTCTATCCCACAGGCGTCCCAGGGTGGGGAGGGGAGCTGGGCAGCACCTGAGGAGCCAGTGGCAGACTACAACTACTACCACCAGGATGAGGCCTACTGTGGCCCAAGCAGTGAGGCCACACTCTATGGCCACAGTGGCTACCTGAAAGGCGCCACCAAGGCTTTGAATATGGCTGGCAGCAAGGGAGACCCTGCTGGAGCAGGTGAGGTCCTTGCGTGGGTGTTGTCAAAATTGGTGGCAGCGAGCAAGGCTTGGCCCTAACCCTGTGTAACTACCCCTTGCCAGGCACTGAAACCACCTTGGAACCTTGTGTACCTGGTGTTGATGCTGTGCCCCTGATCCAGGCCTTTCCTCATGCCCAAGCCAGTGCCATGCCTGGCATCTATCAGCAGCCAGGGGCTGAGGGGGCCAATGCCCAGGGAATGGTGTCTAACACCCAGGTATGATGTTGGGGGGAGGGGGGGGGGGCATGTCACCTATAGGTGCAGAGATGGAGCTGTCCTGCCCTGTCTTCCCATCTCCCCCTAGGCCCAGCCCTACACAATCGTGTCCCCTGCGGTTTTGAAGGCTGAGCTTCTCAGCCCAGCCCAGCCCAGTTCTGTACCCCCACCCACTACCAGTCCGGCTGCCCAAGACTCCTATGGCCAGTACCGTGAGTACCTGCTGGGGCTGGGTTAGGATTTCCTTTGGGTTGCTTGCCCCTTTTCTCCTGCCCCGCCCCCCCCAAGCCTTCCAGTGCCACCCCCCAAACTCTCCAAGGAAAGCAGCTCTCTCCCCTGTCCCACAGCAATCCCTGATGTCTCCACCTACCAATATGACGAGACATCAGGCTACTACTATGACCCGCAGACAGGACTCTACTATGACCCAAACTCTCAGGTGAGTGACGGGAAAGGGCTTGAGGGGCTGAGGGCTGGCATGTGGCCTGAGGGAGTCATATCAGCCTGGCCTCTCTCCTCCCACGGCAGTATTACTACAACTCCCAGAGTCAGCAGTACCTTTACTGGGATGGGGAGCGGCGCACCTATGTCCCTGCCCTGGAGCAGGTGACTGACGGACACAAGGAGACAGGGCCAAGCTTGAAGGAAGGCAAAGAAAAGAAGGAGAAGCACAAGACCAAGACGGCCCAGCAGGTAGGAGTGGAAGGGCAAGACAGAGCTTGAGGCCTTGGAGCTGGCCAGGCCTGAGAGCTTGACCCGAGGCCTGCTCTTTTTCTTCCACCTCCACCCCTGCCTCCACACCCTGCAGATAGCCAAGGACATGGAACGCTGGGCCCGAAGCCTCAACAAACAGAAGGAGAACTTCAAAAACAGTTTCCAGCCCATCAGCTCTCTGCGGGAAGATGAACGGCGGGAGTCAGCTACAGCTGATGCTGGCTATGCCATCCTGGAGAAGAAGGTGCTCCTCCTCCCCTTCCCCAGCTCCCTTTGCTTGTCCCCAGTTCCCAGGCCAATGATGACCCCAGTCTGTCCTGTCCCCTCTCTCAGGGGACGCTGGCTGAGAGACAGCATACCGCCATGGACCTGCCAAAGCTGACGAGTGATGACCGCCTGGTGAGGAGGTCCCCGGTTGGGATGGGTGTGGCGGTGTGCATTTTCCCTGTTTGGGCCCCCTCAGTGGCACTGAGCTGCCCCCTCTGTCTTTGCAGAGTCCCCCCCGGGGGCTGGTGGCTGCCTATAGTGGCGAGAGTGACAGCGAGGAGGAGCCCGAGCGGAGCGCAGAGAGGGAGGAGAGGCTTACCGACTGGCAGAAGCTGGCTTGCCTTCTCTGCCGACGCCAGTTCCCTAGCAAAGAGGCTCTGATCCGCCACCAGCAGCTTTCTGGGTTGCACAAGGTATGCACATCGGGAGGGCCTCGGTTGAAGCCAAGGCAATTTGGGGGGCCACAAAGCCAACGTGCTCATTCCATTCCCCCTTCCCTAGCAAAACCTGGAGATTCACCGGCGGGCTCACTTGTCTGAGAATGAGCTGGAGGCCCTGGAAAAGAGTGACATGGAGGTGGGTCTCCTGGCTGCCTTTCCATCATCCCTCCCTGCCCCCATCCCTGCCCCTTCCTCCCTTTGCCCTGACTGGGGACTTTTCCCTCTGCTTCAGATGAAGTATAGGGACCGGGCAGCAGAGCGTCGGGAGAAGTATGGCATCCCGGAGCCCCCGGAGCCCAAGAAGAGGAAATCTGGGGCTGTGACGGCTGCCACCGTGTGAGTGTTCTGTTTAGGGCCAGGCAGGGACCAGGGGAGTGAGCTGAGGGAAGCTCAGGCCTCTTCAAGCCGCCTCTCCTCATTCTCTGCCCCTTTCCTCTTTCTTGCAGGGACTTTGAACAGCCCACCAGAGACGGGCTGGGCAGTGACAACATTGGTAGCCGTATGCTGCAGGCCATGGGCTGGAAGGAGGGCAGCGGGCTAGGTCGAAAGAAGCAAGGCATTATCACTCCCATTGAGGTGCGCCTGCCCCCCCCCACTCCCTCCCCACTGTCCAGGGCCCCAGATCAGCAGGCCGTATCCCCCCCCTCACCACTGGCCCTCTGTCTTCTTAGGCCCAGACTCGTGTCCGTGGCTCAGGACTGGGGGCCCGGGGCAGCTCCTATGGCATCACCGCATCCGAGTCCTACAAGGAGAGTCTGCACAAGACCATGCTGACTCGCTTCAACGAGGCAGAGTAAACCCTGGTCCAGGCCTCCCCCGCCCCCTCACCTCAGCCCCCCATCTGGGATAGCCTTTACCTAAAGGCTCCAAGAGAGGGAAGAGGGCAGCCCTGCCTAGCCTTGCCCGGCTTGTTGGCTGGCCCTCGTCCCCTACAGCCTCTTTGTTTCTTTTCTTGGGAAGCCATGGTCCCTGCCCACTTACCCGCCCTCTGGCCAACTCTCCTCTTCTTTTTCTAATAAAACCAGAAAAGCCCCAGACTTTGAGCCTGTGAGGTTGGTGGGGTCAGGCCTTGTCCTGGGTGCCACTCACATTGGGATCCTTGGCTCCAGGGCTTGGGAAATGGCCCACAGCCTTCCAATGCTCTTCTGGCCCCAGCTGGGTGATCTGCTGGCGAGCGTGTATCCCATGATGCCCATGGAAGGGTTGGGGTGTCAGAGTTAGGCTCGGCTTTACACAAAGGACGAAATAGATTTGCTGTAGGGAGGTGACTTGTCCACAGCCACCCACGTCACTCTGGCCCTCCTTCCCTGTGAGGCCCACAAACAGGTACCACACAAGCAAAAGGAAGGCAGCCCCTAGGGTCTCTTGGACAGGACCAAAACGTCCCTGACAGCCTCTGATGCTTACAGTGTGACTGTGGGCAAGTCTCTTAACCTGGGCCTCAGTCTCCTCCTTTGTAGAATGCTGTCATCCCTTCTAGCACTAGAGCCACCAACCTCCCTCTGCCCCCCCACTCACCTGGCTGGGAGGAAGGGACAAGGCCAAGAAGGCCTGCAAGCACTTTTTAAGCATTTACTCTGTGGAAGGCGCTGGGAATACAAGGAAAGACCCAACCGAAGTTCAAAGTTCAGTGCTTCCACTAAAACAAGCGAGAACCCCAGCAGGGCCCATGCCGGCCTCAATACTCTTCGTTCATCAGCTTGATCTCTTCAGCGCCTCTTCTCAGACTCACCCGAGACCTCCAGGGTGCAGGCTAAGCGGCTTTCCGTAGCACTTCGAAGTGCACCGACCCTGGGAGGCGAGGGTCAGAGGACAAGAGTCCTAGGTTTTAATATTTCAAAATGGCTGATCTCGATTGGGGGTATTCCCTTGTTCCACAGCCCATGCACGTTTGTGAACTTCTTTGGAGCTTTTTCAGCAAACCCTGTTCTTTGCCCTCACCAAGACCTCAATATCTAACCAGGCCGTCACCCCTGCCCTGGCTGCACTCTCCTCTCCTCCCCATCTTGACCTCTTGGTCAGCCAGTTTAACTCTACACTGTCCTCTTGAATCTCCTGTCCTAGCTCTGAAGCTTCTCTGCCAAGCCCCAGCCTTGGACTATTCCCTTCATGCAGTGCCTTTGTCCCTGCACACTCGCTGTTGAACCCAAATTGCTGACAATGTCGATCTCAGTTGGGCTCTCACCATGGCAAGGCAATCCTTTTATAACGCTCTACTTGATTCACTGTCTTCACCACGACATCTATTCCAAACCTGCCACCCTGTTAGCTGAGAGTCTGGCCCTTCAGTGAGAGCTCCCTTTCCTCCCCTCTTTATCTCACATCACTCATTCACATCACAACTATCTCCTTAACCCCATCTCACCTGAAGAGCAAGTGATCCCATTCCGTCCTGGCTTCTCCAGCAGATCCTGATCCCTCTATCATCCCCACTCTCCCACTAACCTGCAGTCTCCCTGTCTATACGAGGGAAGACTTAAGTGCCCATGACTCTCCCATCCTGAAAAAGACTCTTGATGTATGCTTGCTAACTTCTCTCGTCTCTCCTCGCTTTTGTGGCTATAAGCAATGGATAGAGGCCTCCATGTCCGCCCTCCTGCCTCATCACTGAAATGGAATTACTCTCTCCAAAGTTAGCAGTGATCTCTTAATGACCTTTTTTCTCAATCCCCATTCTCCGCTGCCTTTGCCATTCTATATCACCACCTTCTCCTTGATACTCTCTTTCCATTTTTATGAGACTCCTCTCCTATCTGTCAGTCTCCTTTGCTGGATCTTTATCCAGGTCACGCTCACTAAACATGAGTGTCCCCCAAAGCTGTGTCTTGGGCACTCTTCTCCCTCCATCATGATGTCATCAGCTCCCATGGATTCAGTTTTCATTTTTTTCACCAATTCCTGATGCTGGGCCGTCATTTCCAGCATGTCACAAATTGGGTCACTGACACTGCTAACAAACCACTGGGCCACTCTGAGTGGGCTCCCTTACTCCTACTATCACCGTAGCTTCAGTGACTTCCCACATGGGGGCCACCTCTTCCCTTAGAGTGGTCCCAGACCACTAAAGATTGCCAGATTTAACCAGTCCTAACCCTGGCCCTCCAGTCTCATTTCCACCTGGACTCCTTGTAGACCAGTGGTGTCAAACTCAAATAAAAACTGATCCCTACAGGCTACACGCTGACTGAAAACCACAAAATCCCATTATGTCTTTTCATTTTGTTAGTTTCCCAGTTCCATTCTAATCTGCTTTGGGCTACACTCAGGAGTTTAATAGCTTGGGGCTTTAAGTGTGTTCAAAACAGAACTTCATCTCTTTCCTCCCTTTCAGACTCCCATGACACCATCAGGGTCACTACCATCCTCTGTCCCTCAGGCTCTGCACTTCCCATACCCAGTTTGTGATCAAGTCCTGTCATATTTGCCTTTGTGTCACCTCTCATCTCCACTCCCTTCTCTCCTCTGACACTGCAGTCACCCTCATCTGGGTACTGCAGGGGCAGCTAGGTGGCGCAGTGCATAGAGCTCCAGTCTTGGAGTCAGGAGGACCTGAGTTCAAATGCAACCTCAGACACTTGACACTTAACTAGCTCTGTGACCCTGGGCAGGTCACTTAACCCCGATCACCTCACCAAAAAAAGAAAAAGTTCATCTGGGGACTATTGTCATGCCTGCCTCAAGTTGCTTTACATTCCATCTTCTACACATTTGTCAAATTCTTCCTAAAGTCCCGGTCAGAGTCTATCATTCCTCCTATTCAGTTGACTCCAGTGACTCCAGGCTCAAATATCCTTTCCTCAGTTTGGCTTGGAAAGCTTTTCATGACTTTTGCAGTTTCCTTAGACCTTACTCCCCCATCCCCACCACAGACTCCATCTGACTGTGATTCCCCCCCCCCATCTCCACCACCTGGCCTTTTTGGCTTCCCTTAAGTCCCAGCCAATTACAGGAAGCCATGCCTGACCCCTCTTCGTTCCCAGTGCCTTCCTTCTGCTGAGCAGCCCCAACTTAACATGGAGAGACATTGTGTGGACCTTGAATTTGCATGTCGTTAGTCACGTTTGACTGAGCTCCTTGAGGGCAGGGACTGGGTTGGCCTTTCTTTGTACCTCCATCCCTTAGGACAGTCCCTGGCACGTAGTAGGTGCTTAAGAAATGTTTTTTTACTGTCCTAAGCATCCAGAGGGCCTATACAATACAGTGGAGGCTGTCTATACCCAGTCACTGCCTGGTGCTCAGCATAGGACCCAAGCATCCAGCACTTATCTCTTACTCTCAGTCCTTTCTCTGACCACGTGTGGTGAGATCTCAGAATGCCAGCCTCAAAGGGGGCTTGGAGATCATAATGCAGCTTTTTTGGCCACCATATTGCTGTCGATTAATCTCGAGTATGCGTTCCACTAATACTCTGTTCCTGCCTCCTCTTGTCCTCATGAAGATTGGTTTTTGACACCCAAATGTACAACTTTTTTGTCCCTATTAAATTTCATTTTATTAGATTGAGCCTGCCGAGATCTCTGGGCATCTCAGCTCTTGACCTGAACGTCAGCTTCCTTTTCCAGCTTGATGTCATCATCAGGTACAGCACTAGGAAGAGCGATAGATGGACAAAAAAGGAAAGAATCCAAAATCTTGACCTTTGGCACTAATATATGACTCAGTTGTAGGGAAGAGGGAAATGTTTAACCCCTGAACAAATAGGAAAAAAAAACAGTAGGAGACTAAATAGATGGATTTTTACCAACTTAAGGAGTTTTTGCGTAATGAAGAACAGCACATCTCGAATTGAAAGGGAAGAATCTGCTAAAAAGAAAGAGCAACATTCTCACACCAGAAGAAATTGACCAAAAATAGAAACCTGTTGCTGACCAGCTGAGGCACTGCATACTCGGAACAGAAGCCTCCTTAGACTCCTTAGATTAGCTACAAATGATAGCAGGGGTGGGGTGTCCTACTGGGTGGGGGGCTGTGATTTGAGGCACAGAACCACAAGAGCTTGGAAACTGCAGGGCCAGCCTCCTAGCTCATGCTGGCCCCAATATGTACTTCTCCAACAGTACTCCTAGTACCTTGGAGCTTGTGACTCGGTGACAACTGGCTTCTAACCAGATGTTTTCACTCCTTAACTGCCACTTAGAAACATGGGGGACATAGAAAGTAATGTAGATGGAAGAAATGGAATCCCAGGGGCAGCTAGGTTGGCTCAGTGGGTAGAGCACCGGCCCTGAAGTCAGGAGGACCTGAATCCAAATCCGGCCTCAGACCAAACACTTGACACTTACTAGCTGTGTGACCCTGGGCAAGTCGCTTAACCCTAATTGCCTAGAAAAAAAAAAGAAATGGAATCCCAATAGACACTGGCATGAAAACATAACCCTTAAAAATGCACAGTAGAAACACCAGAAGAGGATGCAAGGGCCAACAGGACATTTTGGTTATTGTTTTATCCACATGTAACTGAGTGTTTGCACTGTCATCGAGCCAGAAGCAGATGCTGAGCTTGCAAGGGTCAAGGGCCACGGGAACTGCCATTTTGGAATCATGGATGTGAGGGAGTAGAGTAGGGAGAGCCACAACCCAAGGACCCCCCAGTCATGCTACTAGCAGTCAGGACCTTTCATCAGGGAACAGGAAGCTGAAGTACTCTGTCTCTAGGCCACAAGAGGGTTAGGCCTTTTTTCTCCTCTCTGAAGGCCAAACAACTGCCTGATTCCTCTCAGGTGAAGTCTCCACCTCATCCTTATAAAGGTCATTCCTTGTGCACTGGAGAAGCCCTTCAGCCACATGGAGGCATGTGGAGAGGGGAAGGGGGGGCAAGTGGGAGGAGTCTTCAGCTACAAGGGCACAGCAGCCCTGTCGGGGTGACTGCAAAGTCACTGTGGCTACACTAAGCAGCTGTCTGAGAAACAGGGGACCAGCCCTCCCCTCCCTTCACCCCAACTACAGCTTTTAGAGGAAAAAAGAAAAGAGTTATTGGAAGAAATAGAAGTCAGCTCCCAGTCCAGGACTTAGGAACCAGTCTAAGGTGACTCCCACATGTGAAGTCCCTGAGACTGAGCTCTGAGGTGATCTGCCACTGGGATGGTGGTAATAAGGGAGCCCAGCCTTTTGTTAGCAATGTCACCAACTGGACCCAGCTTTCCCCACTTTGTGGCACCCCTGAAATGGTTGGCCTGATGGCTCACTGCCTTGGCCAATGACGCTCCCGGGAGACATTCCTCCAGGACTGTTGTCTGAGAGGGCAGCAAGATTTGAGGGGCTGTGCACTCTCTGAGTCCTAGAAAGAAGCCCTCTCTGGTCTTAGTGAAAGAGACTGACCTATGCACAACAGAGGGAGATTTAGCCATTTTTCTTTTTGTCGTCCAGATTTTGAAAATAAGAAAGAGTGGAGACTGCGATCTAATGCCAATCAGTCCAGAAGCACTTTCAGGGCTCGCTGTGTGCCAGACAGAGTACTAAACATAAAAACAACTATATACATTCCAAGAGACAGACTGTGTAAACAATGTAGATGAGGGAGCCCCAGTGTCTCTAACTCAATGAAGATTCTGGAATGTAAAGAGTTAGTTAACATCTAGAAAAGGAAGTTTGGGTGAGAACCGGTCCCCCAGGTTAGCACTAGATTGCTCCATTACAGGGAATGCCATGGCTAGAGTCTGCTTAAATTTGACACCAAGAGTGTGACTCGGTGCTTTCGGAACTAGTCGGATAGCCAGACCCAGTTAGGGGCTTGGTCTCCATCAATGACTGCTAGTTATTGTTGGCCGACTTCCTGCTGGGGAAGATGAGGGAGCTTTGGGCATCACCAGGAGCAGTGGAGGCTATGAGACTGATTTAGGCTCGGGCTTAAGGCAAACTTGCTCATAATGTGGGCTGTTGTAGTTAGTGGAGGGAGAGTAAGTCAAGTAGCCTAGACCTGAACTTGGCCTGTTTAGATCCAGATATGCTCCTGTGTAAGCTAGAAACTGAGGCTTATTGTCTGCAAGGACCCAACCTGGGGAGCTGGTTGTGGAGTATCTGGGCCATAGTGGGCCTTAACCACTCTATGACATCGTGCTAAATCTTCCTGATCCTGCAGGAACATTCTGAATATGCCTGTTGCTGGGTGGGAGGGGGGGGAGATGGAGGGAGCCACTGGGCCTGCTGTTGTCTCCCCATTACAGAACAGAGAGCTGGGCCTTACTACTTCTCCCCACCCCATGACTAAGAACAGCCCCAGAAGGCATTGATGTGATGTGTCCAGCTGTTGCGCAAGCATCAGCTCTGCTTCTGGGGCTTCCCTGGCTTCCTTGGAGTCCCAGCTAAAATGCCCCCCTTCTGCAGAAAGCCTTTTCTGATCCCCCTTAATGCTGGTGCCTGCCCTCTGAGACTTATCTTGGCTAGAGCTTGTTTGTACATATCTGGGATCTCCTTGAGAGCAGGGACTGTTTTTTGCCTCTCTTTGTATCCCCAGTTCTCAGCACAGTGCCTGGTACACAGTAGGCCCTTAATAAATGCTGGTTGGCATGATAATGTCCACCTCCCTCCTGAGTCTCAACATGCTTCTACTCCCAGTCCTACCCAAGCGATGTCTCCGGTCCAAATGCTGCTCGCCAGACTCCTGGCAGCCACATGGGCTATACAGAGTAAAAGTGCTACTGCTCTCTTGGGAATCACAGGATAAGAGACCTGGGATTATGATTATTAGAAATACTCTTGTCCATCTCCATCATCTGAAGGATGGAGAAAGTGAAGAAACATAAGGCAAAGAAACAGGATCCAGAGCCCTACAATGACTTTCCAGAAGGGTCCAGTCTCAACAGACCTCTCTCTTCCTCTCCCCAAGTCAAGCAGTCAGTCAATTAATCAACCAACAAGCACTTAATAAGCCCTTACTGTGTTCCAGGCACTGTGCTAAGCACTGGGGATGAAAAGGCAAATGCCAAACCTGGCCCTTGAGGAGCTCAGAGCCTAGGAAGGAGATGTAGAAGATATAGACAGGGTGGGTTGAAGGTGATCTTGAATGATAAGGCACTAGCATTGAGGGGGGCTGAGAAAGACATCCTGGACTAGATGGGTTTTACTGAGCCATGAGTAGGAGGAAGTCAGGAAGGCAAACACTGTAGGCATCTGGCATAGCCAATGACTGGAAAAGTAGGAAGGAATCAGGGTGTGGCCAAGCAGGTAATAGGGAGCCCCTGGCATTTACTGGACAGGGAGGTGACACTTTGGCAGGAGAGATTGGAGTAGAGAGAGACTTGAGACAGGGAAATGAATGTGAGAAAGCTATGGCAAGAGTCCAGGTAAAGAGGTGAGTGTGAGTGAGAAGTCAAGGATGACACCAAAGATTGGGGACCTGGGTGACTGGAAGGACGCTGGGCAAGACAGTAATAAGGAAGTCAGGAGGAGGGAAGGGAAGGAGCTCTTTTTTGGTCATGAGGAATTTGTAAGGTCTTTGAAACAACCAAGTAGAAATGACCACAAGACAGTCAGTGATGCACGACTAGCACTCAGGAGAGAAACTAGGGCCAGATAAGGAGATCTGGGAAAGCTCTGCATCGAGATGGTCATGGAACAGAAAAAATCACTGTGAGTCATTTTTCCATCCCAAAGTGGCTAGGTATATGGACAGAGAGGCCTATAAACACTGAGAACAGGGTCTGGCCAGGAGTGCTCAGCATCACAGAACATTCCAGTACCAGGGGATTGAGAGAGGGCTTAGACAGAGCGCCAAGGCAGAAAACACTAGGGGAGAAAGAAATCCCAGAGGCTCCCTGAACCAGCACTGGGGGCAGGAATGGGTGCCATCTGGCAGCTCTGTCTGTTATTACTTGGGTCTGGGTCACAGACCCCGGGCAGAGAGGAGTTGGAGCATGGGCCCTAGCTATGTACTGAGCAAGGTATAAGTTCTGGGAAGCAAACAGTAGCTGTGTGGCTCTGATTCCCCAGAATAGAGCTCAGCATTCCAGACCAAAGGGGAGTCAGCAGTCAGAGCCTCCCAGCACACCAATAGTGACTGAGTTCAGCAGCAGTCTACAGAAACTCTCAAGCAAACACAAGCCAACAGATCTAAACCTGGGTCAGGAATTTGCAGAGTTCAGATGAGGAGGCCAGTGGACATGCCTCCCCCCAGATCTCACCACTCTGGGGGCACTGAAAACTTGCAGGTCCCTAGCCAGAGCTGTGAAGGATGTAAGAGGACAGAGAAACTCAGGCCAGACATCCCCCCCACCCCCAAGAAGTGTGGCAAAGCCTGGCACTAACATTAAGTTCAAAGTCAAAAAGTAGCAAACAAAAGAAGGACTCTACCATAAAAAAGTTACTATGGTGACTGGAAAACTCAAACACACAAAAAAGTCAATGACTTGAAAACATCTGTAAGCAAAGTCTCAAAGAAAAATGTGGATTGAACACAAGCCCAACAAGAATTCCTAGAAGAGTTAAGCGTTTTCTAAAAGGAGAAAAAAAATTAAACTAAATGAGAGCTATGGAAGAAAGATATGAAAAGAGAATAAGCAGCTGGGTTAAAAAAGGTCCAAAACCTTAATGAAGAAAATAACTCCTTGAAAATCATAATTGGCCAAATGGAAGCCAATGATTCCATGAGACATCAAGAAATAATAAAACAAAGTCAAAGGACTGAAAATAGAAGAAAATGTGACGTATCACCTACGAAAAACAAATAATTTGGAAAACAGAACAAGGAGAGATAAATTAAAAATCATTGAACTATCTGAAAGCCGTAAGTAGAAACAAGGGCCTAGGCATCCTATTTCAAGAAGTCATAAAAGAAAATTGCCCAGAGCTCTAAGAACCAGAGGGCAAAGTAGAAATTGAAAGAATCTGCTGGTCACATCCTGAAAGAAACTCCAAGATGAAAACTTCCAGAAATCTGAAAACCAAAACCAGAGCTCCCAGGTCAATGAAAAGAAATATAAGCAGGCAGAATAGATATTGTTTGTACGTACAGTAGTTATTTGCATATTGTCTCTCTCATTAAATTATAAACTCCTTGAAGAAGATGGAGGAAAGGAAGGGAATAAGCTTGCTTCTGTGTGTATAAAACTCCTATTGTGTGCCAGGCACTGAGCTAACCACTTTACAAACACGATCCCATTGGATCCTCTCAATGACGCTTTGAGGCAGATACTGATATGATCCTCATTTTACAGTTGAGGAAACTGAAGCAAACAGGTGAAGTGACTTGACCAGGGTCCCACAGCCAGTGAGGACCCCACAACTCTTGTGCTCATTCCTGCCCTTCCATCCCCCCACCCCCAAATCACCAGTTGTCATCTGTTCACCTCCCACTTATGTTCATCTCACCTAGATTCTAGTGTCTCTCCCATCCTCTGCCATTGTCCTCAGACACTTCAACAGGACTACACAATTCTTCACTTTAATAATAATGGCTCACATTTGGTCAAAGAACAAATCATAGAAACAATCAATAAGTTCATTAAAGAGAATGAAAACAATGAGAGAAAAATACTAAAATTTTTGGACACAGCCAAAGAAATACTTAGGGGAAAATTTCATAAAGTTCTTAAAATAAAAGAGAGAAAAAACAAATGAATGAATTGGGCATGCAACCAAAAAAAAAAAAAAAACCAACGTGAAAACAAACCAAAAAAAAAAGTTTTAAACTCACCAAAATAGAAATACTGAAAATCAAAGAAGAGATTAACAAAACTCAAAGCAAAACAAAGCAAAACAAAACATTGAATTAATAAATGAAACTCTGATTTGTTTTTTTTTTTCTTTTGAAAACACAACAAAACAGATGAGCCATTAACTAATTTGATTTTTCAGAAACAAAGAAGAGAAGCAAATGACCTTGTGGGTGGGAGTCACATCCTTTGATTGGCTGTGTAGCCAGAACAGGCTGCATCTTTACACCTTTTCTGAGGTACTTAGCAGGTGAAGATCACCAATCCTTCCCACCAGCCCACTTGTTCATTTTTAGTTCATGTCCTTTGTCCTCTTTAGTTTCAGGCACTGGTGGTGATCCCACTGGCCAAGTTCTAGCCAAGGGACCTTAGAGCCAGGATTCCAGGCGGGACCTGGTATCGAGCCAACAGGGCAGAGAAGCCAGCAAGCCTGAGACTCAGGTACAAAGGTTTTGGCCTTGGAACTTAGGGCTGTGCTCCAGAGGAACCCTAATTCTCACCCCCTCCCCAAAGACTAAGGTGGAACAAGGGGACAGGATTAAACCCTACATGTTGGAAGAGGAAGTTTCCATGTTTGTGATTTTTACCTTTGAAGTAAATATTTCTTTGTAAAAGCTCATCCTAACCCATCAGTGGGAGGTGGAGGCATTTACAAAGAGCCCAGATACCCCCAAACTCCTTTAAAGGTACTGAAAAAGCCTGGGGGAAGGGTGAAACGTAATATATTTGGTCCTCAGGCAGTGGGCCCAAGGTAGTCACACACAGAGAAAGACAGAGACAGAGAGAGAGAGAGAGAGAGAGAGAGAGAGAGAGAGAGAGAGAGAGAGAGAAGACCTGAAAATAAAATGTCCAAAATAGCAGTTGACGTCTATATTGAGCAAAGTGCTTTGGACTTGATTTCTCTTACTTGATTCTCAGATTATCCCTGTGAGGTAGGTGCTATTTTCACCCTGATTTTACACATAAGGAAACTGAGGCTAAAGAATTAGCCTAGCATCACACAGCTATTGTAGCACTGCTGAGGGAGGATTTGAACCCAGGTCTTCTCAATTCTCTCCACTCCCCCATGACCCCTATATCCAGGCTTGACCCCTAAATTTACCACTTTCATGTGTCATCAGTAACCCCCATCAGACCTCAACTCTTCCCAACCTCTAATTACTTATATTTGGGAAGGCCCAAGCATACAATTTCTCTGCTCGTACACCAGGGCTGCTTTCACCCACTGAGAGATTCCTCCAGTTCTCCACAATCCTGCTCCCCTAGCCTAACCCTCTCCTTCATTCCCAACAGAGAGTAGCACAAGCCTTATTTTTTCCTCCTGCATCTTACCGATGACCACTTCCTCTTTGCTTACAAACACGCTCCGGTCTTCCTGTCCTACAAATACCTTCTCTTGACCTTTCTATGCTTCCCACACACACACATTGAACACTCTTCCTTTCAGAGAACTCACAACTGAACCCACCTTTCAGGTACCTTGAAATTGGGGGGGGAGGGGTCTGTCCTTGACCCTTTTTCTCTCTCCCTTGGCAATGTCATTCATTTCCTTGGTTCCAACAACCACCAAAAATGACTCAAATATGGCTCTCACCTCTACACCATCTCCCCCAGGCCCTCATCTCCTCACAGCTGGATTATTGCAATGGCTTCAGTTAGTCTGCTGCCACAATTCTCTCCCCACTCCAAAAAGTAATTTTCTTTTTTTTTTTCTTGAGGAGATTGGGGTTAAGTGACTTGCCCAGGGTCACACAGCTAAGTAAGTATCAAGTGTTTGGTCTGAGGCTATATTTGAACTCAGGCCTTCCTAACTTCAGGGCCGGTGCTCTATCCACTGCGCCACCTAACTCCTCCTCAAAGTGATTTTCTTAAAGCTCCAGTTCCACTGTGTTATCCACCCACCCCACCCACCCCTGTCACCAAACTCCAGAGACTTCCTAGCACCTGCAGGATCAAATACAAAATACTCTGTCCTTCAAAGTCCTTCACAACCTATTGCCTCCTCCACCAGTCTTTTTACACTCTCCTTCCCCACGTACCCTTCGATCCAGTGACACTGGCCTCTTGTCTATTCCTCTAACAAACATGCCATCTCCAGACTCCAAGCATTTGCCCTGGCTGTACCCCATGCCTGGAATGCTCTCCCTCTTCATCTCCCCCTCCTGCTTCCCTGGCTTCCATTAAGCTCCATCTAAAAGCCCATCCTGTACAAGAAGCCCTTTCCAATGCTTTCTAAATTCTAATATCTTCTGTTGATTATTTCCTACTTATCTTGTCCAGAGCTTGTTTCCCCCGTTAGGCTGTGAGCTCCTTGAGGGCAGATAGTATCTTTTTCTTTTGTGTGGCACATAATAGGCACTTAATAAATTAATATTGATGAACTAATTGCATCATCATACAGCTCTTTCTATTTGCTTCAGTAAGCTTGCCCTTTTAGGTTTCTCTATACTCTTGTGTTTCTACTCAGTTCTGCTCTTTTCATCAGAAATGCTCTAGGGCCTGGACTGGACTCTCTTCTCTTCTTCCTCAATTCTATTTCACTTGGTGACCTCATCAATTTCCATGGATTCAGTTATCATCCCTATGTAGATGTATGATTGTATGTAGATGTTTTTCAGATCTACTAACCTCCAATCTTCCATCTCCAACTGATGGGGTGCCGGGGTGCCTGTACTCAGACCTCAATTCCAAGACCATCTTTCTCCCTAGCCTCAAAACACTATTCCTGACAGTTTTCTCCCCAGCCCAAAGACCCTGTCTCTGGCAATAACTCAGGAGCGGGCCCAGTGAGGTAAACTATCTCACTATCTCTCCCTGTTACAAGAGCAAGCTGACCTCTGTAGAATTTCCCTCATATGAACAGGACCATCTTGTACCAGCAGAACTATCATGGACTGATTCCCACAGTTATCATGTACAATCCAGACGCTATCTTGTTACAAACAGAAAAGGCCAAAACTACACCCCTACATCCCTTAGGAAATTGTCCCCCTCCCCCCAGTTGCCAGTAGTCAATGATGCCTGTGACCAAGGTTGTATGTTAGCACCTAATTAGCATACTTGCTACATAATCCACTGCCTTTTCTATATAAGCTTTAAAATCATTCCTGTTAGGTTGCGGGTTCCCTTAAGGAGCTCTGCCCGCCATATTAGTGTCATAATAAATCTTTGCCAATTTGACTTAAAGAATGCTTGAGTCTGTGAATTCATTCCAGATGACTCTGTCCTGTACTTCAGTCCTTGGGGTGGGGGTGGGGGGGTCCCTGAACCTTTCAAACCACATCACAACTACCTATTGGACATCTTAAACTGGATGTCTAGTAGACATCTTCAACTCAACATGACTAAAACTGAACTCATCTTTCTGCTCCCAACTTCCCTATTACTGTAGAGGACCCCACCATCCTCCCAATCCCTCAGGCTCACAACCTAGGAGTCATCCTGGACTCCTCACTGTCTCTCACTGCCCAGATCCAAGATGGTGCCAAGGCCTGTCTATCTCACCCTTGAAGCATCTCTCATACATCTCCTTCTCTCCTCTGACATTGTCCCCACCTGGTACAGATCCTCATCACCTCATACCTGGATTATTGCAATAGCTGCTGGGGGCGGGGGGGGATCCTGCCTGCCTCAAGTCCTAGCTCCAGTCCATCCTCCAGGTAGATCTGATCATGTCACCCCACTCAATAAACTCCAGTGCATTCCTATTGTCTCCAGGAGCAAAACCACAAGCCCTATGTCTGGCTTTTAAAACACTTCCTAACTTGGCCTCTTCTTCCATTTTCAATTTTCTTACACTTTAGCTCCCTCCATATACTCTACAAATCTAGTGACACTGGCCTGCTTGTGTTTTAAAACACAGGACACTCCACTCCCACCTCTTTACCTTTTTCCTGACTGTTCCCCATGCCTGGAATGTCCTCCCTCCTTGTCTCCCCTTCCTGGCTTCCTTTTGGGGCCCCCCTAATGCTAATGCCTTCCCTCTGAGATGGCCTCCCATTTACCATGTATGTATTTGATTGGTACGGAGTTGTCTGCACGTTACCTCCCCAATTAGACTATGAGCTCCACAGTCAGGGACTTTCTTACCTCTTTTTTTTTTTATTTTAACAATGCTTGGCACAGTGACTGGTTACATGGTAAGTGCTTAATAAATTGATTACTTCCCCTCCCAGAATCCTAGTCAGCTTTGTAGGATAAGTTAGTATCGATTGTAAGCCTATTATCTCTTGCCTTTTGAAATGTTGCATTCCAAAATCTCTTCTTATTTAAGGGTGGGGGTTGGGGGAGGGAGGGTGTCTCTCTCTTAGTCATTGCTGGCAAGATTCTTGCAGGGTCCTCATTAATAAGCTGATTTTTAAATTTGGAGTTCCACGTTCTCTCTCTCCCTCCCCCTCTCCCCTCCTTGAGAAGGCAAGCAGTTTGATATAGATTATACATGAACAGTCATGCAAAACATATTTCCATATTAGCCATGTTGTGAAACAAAACCCAGACAGAAAAAAAAAACACAAGAAAAATAAAAAAGAAAATAAAATGAGAAAAAAAAGTATACTTTAATCTGCATTCAGACCCCATCAATTCTCTCTCTGGAGGTGGCTAGTGTTTTCATCAAGGGTCCTTTGGAACTGTCTTAGGGCACTGCATTGCTGAGAAGGGCTAAGTCTATCAGCGATAGTCATCTCACAATGTTGCTGTTACTGTGTACAACGTTCTCCTGGTTCTGCTCACTTCACTCAGCATAAGACCATACAAGTCTTTGCAGGTTTTTCTGAAGTCTGCCTGCTCATCATGTCTTATAGCACCATAGTATTCCATCACATTCATGTACCACAACTTGTTCAGCCATTCCCCAATGGATGGGCATCCCCTCAATTTCCAATTCTTGGCCACCACCAAAAGAGTTGCTATGAATATTTTTGTACATGTGGGTCCTTTTCATTTTGTTGACCTCTTTGGGATACAGACCTAGCAGTGGTATTGCTGGTCAAAGGGTATGCCCATTTTTATAGCCCTTTGAGCATATAAACTCAGGCCTTGTTGACTCCAGGCCCAGGGCTCTGTGCATTGTGGAGCCCCCTAGCTGCCTCAGGGAATATTGGGAATAAATGAAAAGTCCTGTTTGGGTACACAATGTTACTGTCCTAAGTCAAAGACATGGGAGGCCGGAGAGCAGTTCATCTGAAAAAGCCCTGGGGGTTTTGGTGGACTCCAAGCTCAAGATGATTCCGATGTGTGATTGGTAGTTAAACTTCAATCCCAGGCTTCAGATCCAGGACAAGGGAGGTGATAGGCCTACCCTCTGCTTTCATCCCTGCTCATACCACAGTACACATACATACACATCTGGGCAGTTGTTCAGTTCTGGGCCTCAGAGTTTCAGAAATTCATAAGCTGTCAAGCTCTGGAGAAGAACAAGCAGGAGGGTAAAGGGCCACAGGAGACTCTAGTAGGGGAACTGAGCACTTCTAGTGTGGAGTAGGTAATCTTGGAAGGAACATGGTAGCAGTCTTCAAGTATTTGAAGGACTATCACCCAGAATACAGATTACATTGTTCTGCTTGGACTCAGTGGGAAGAACCAAGTGCAACTCGGGCAGCTGTACAGAAAAGCCACCTAACAAGAATTTTGTCTTGTCCTCATTTGGAAGATGTGAGATTAACTGACACAAGATTTGAATCTCAGTATTTCCAGAGTCTAAGCCCAAGGCACTGTCCACCATGCAATGGTAGCTCTCTAGGGAATAAAAGAGAAAAAGAAGCCAGGAAAGCTTGCCAGCAGCTTGGAAAGAGGAGACAGAGAGGGGAGGACAAGCCAGGGATCGAGGGCAGGGGGCTGTGAGAGCATGGAGGGAGAGGAATGAGGCCAGAGCAGTCAGAGCCCCCCCAGACCCTCCACCCAGCCCCAAGTTTTGCCAACAGGAAGGTGGCGAAGGGCTCATTTGGAGACAGTATGGGCTATCCCTTCAGAATGGCCACAGACAGCAGAGCCACAGCCGAACCTGAGGGTGGCACCCAGGAAGAAGATACTGAATGCCACACGTTCCTGCCCAGGAGCCACAAAATTGGCATTGGGGATGAACATGAAAGCCATACCAATGACAAGGAAGAGCAGGTTGCCTGAGGGGCATAGGGTGAGCATGCCAACCTCCTCTGCCTCAGCCACTTGACCAACCCACCCTCGTCCCAGATAATCTTCCGCTCTGTCCACCTTCCTCAGTGGCAAGCACAGAACACCTGAATTTGCATCCTGGCTTTGCTCTTCACAATCTACGTGCCATTTTCTGGCCTTTTCCTCATTTGTGCTGTGAGGGAATTGGGCTGCATGGTCCCAGCCTGAAACCCCATGATCCTTTGAGCTTCCTCCTCTTCCTATCCACGAGGCCTTACATGATTCCGATCTTGTTCAATGGAAGCTGGGGGGACTGACCAAGGAGGTGGGTCCAGAGTTGCAAGTTTCTGTGTGGAGGCAGAATATGCTCCGAAGCAAGCCCAGAATGAGGGCCCATGAATCAAGACATCACATTGCTCTTCAGCCAATGTGAAAGGACCTTGTGGGCCATTACCCAGCACTGAGAGCCCAGAGAGAAGGCATCCAGGACTCACCCTACACGTTAGAGTACAAGCCCAAGTATTCAGCCTACACTTAGAAACAATCTTGCCCTGCCCCCATGTCCCTACTGAAGAGATCCAAGAAGCTGGAAAAACTGCGTGGGACTTGGGAGGTTAAGCCTGAGCATGGGAAGGGGCCTCAGGGAAGAAGCAAACTGAGCCCCACAGGGGAAGCTAAGGCCTCAGAATCCTAGAACCCTGGGACTGGTGATGTCAGAGAACCTGCGATCAAGGCCCGGTTCTGGTACTAGCTTCTGTTGGAGCACAGGGAATTCTTTCCCCCTGAATTTGCCTTTATGTAAAGTGTCGGACTAGAAGATTTCTAAAAGAACCCAGAAAGCAGAGGCCCGAGCACCTGGGGGCTCCGGCCACAGCTCCCGAGGCCTCACAAAGGGAAGTCCTGGCCACGGGGCTCCAGCGGCTCCACAGTGGAGCCTGTTGCCGTTCTATGGGTGACATTAGAGAAGAGGCCCGAGTGCCTGCTTGGCCGCTCCACCCTGAGGACCCCGGGCCCTTGACTTCCATCGGACTCCTTCCCCAAGCGTGGCCTCCCCCGTTAGAATGGGGGCTCCTCGAGGGCAGGGACCGTCTGACTCTTCCGTTTGCATCCACCCGGCTTGGCATAGGGCTTGGCACACAGCAGGTGCTTAACAGATGCTTCATTCATTCAAAATTGTATATTCAACTAACCCTAACCCTAACCCCCCTTCTTCTACCCCTCCTCACCGCCCCACCCCCCAGGCTGGCGGAGATGGAGCTCAGCCCCAGCGGCGGAAGAGCGCGAAGGGGCGGCCCCTGACCGGAATACGGCCGCCGCCGCAGCCTAGGCAACAGGCCCGCCCCCTGGGAGCCCCGCCCCATGCCTTTCCTACGCCGACATCCATTGGCAGGAAGGCTTGTCCGTCAGAACTGGGCTCCCTGCGGAAACGCCCCCCCGCTCCCCAAGGCCTTTCGGGGGACCCCTTCTCCCCCCCCCCCGCGGTGGTGGATCCTCCGCCTCCCTCCCAGCCGACTCCCCAGAGCGATCCGGGGGAAGCCGAGGGGAGGTCGGGGAGGGGAGCCCCACTGTCTTCGGAAGGGCCCGAGGAAAGCGGGGCCTTTTTTGTGTTTGAGGGCTTCTGGCCGGCTTGGAGGTGCAGAGGATGGGAGAGAGAAAAGGGAGAGGAGGCTGCCTGCGGAGATGGCCGAACCTGTGGCCCCCAGGAGGCACCCCTCCATCCCTTTCTCTCTCCCCCTGGGGAAGGACAGATTTGTTGTTTCTGGGGCAGGGAAGAAGGTGCATTCACCAACTAGACAGTGAACAGAACTGAAGCCCATTTGTCTCCAGAAGTGGAGAAAGGGGGGAGGGGGGACAGGGGCTTGCAGTGGGGGCTCTTCTCTCCATCTTGTTTGAATGAGAGAGCAAATGATTCGAAAAGAAGCAAAAACTCATTTTAAGACCTTCGGGTTCTTTGGTGAACGATTCAGTGGAATTTAATTGCTGAGGTTAATTAGAAGGGAATTAGAATAGATTGGCCACTTGCAAGCTCTTAAAAAACCAAATTGGAAAAAAGTTTTTCCTGCCGATATGAGAAACTATCCATAAACTTCAAAATTTCCGTTTTCACCACGGAAAAGGAGAAGTTTTGCAGTTGATTGAAACTATATAATGAAACTTGACATAAGTCAGGAGAAAGCTGAAAATTTAGTAAGTGTTGTGGAAAAGTTGACATTAAGTCATATATCTCATTTAGAACCTTTTAGATAAGTGAATAGGAAGATTTTCATGCCTTGAAAAATCATTCTGTTTGGAGAAGTATTTGCTTCTTCCTCACATAAAGTAAATTTTGAGATTTCTCATGATCTCCAAGCTTTGTTTCACCAATTTTGGGTTATTCTTGGTTATGTTTAAAAGTAGCTGGAATCATGTGACAAAATTTTAAATTGAGCAATTTAACATTTAGATTTATGCTGGGCTTTAGTAAAATAATGAGGGCAGATGATCATTCACAGCATGATGCCACCCTTGGAACCAACTCTAAGAGCACTTCTCTCTTGGTTTCTTCTATGCTGGGCTCTGAATGCAAGTGCTGTGCTGGGTGAAAGATGAAATGACTGAGGAGACAAACGTTCAAGCTTCCAAGCCTATCCATTTATTGAACAATGCACACCAATTGTCCAACAAAGCAGGACCAGGCCTCCTCAGCTTTGGCACTGGACCCCACATACAGGGGAAGACACTTACTAGCTGTGTGACCCTGAGCAAGTCACTTAACCTCTGTTTGCCTTAATCCACTGGAAAAGGAGATGACAAACCACTCTTTGCCAATAAAACCCCAATCGGGGTAACAATACAATTCCCTGGAGGAAAGATTAGGCCCTTTCCAAGTTGGGAGGGGGAGAGTAAACAGGTGCAGTTCTCTGAAATCAGAAAAAGAGGTGTTCCCCTCCCCCCCCAGGTGCCTGGGAACAGTCAAAGGATCATGGAAACAAGCACTGACTGATTGGGATGGGGCCAGATTTCAGAGGAGACACACGGGTTGCTTGAGATGGACAATTGTGAGAAAACTCCTTGCATCGATCTTTGGATCCAACCGGGTTTCTGATCAGCTTAACCAAGGTCCTTGGTTAAGGGTCTCCAGGCAGCAGCTAGGGGTGGTCCAGCTTCCCAGCCAGGCAGGGCCAGGTCCAAACAATGCAATAAGGTTTTCTCCCAATTCCCACAAGTGAATAAAGTCTTCTCACAAGACAGAAGTTGGACTAGACCTGTAATAAGTGAGCTGGATCCAGAATGGAGTCACTAGATGGAGTCAGTGTGGTCCATTCAGTTCCCACAATTCTCTCACTAGTAAAAAACAGCAAAATGGAAAGATGGATGAAATTATTTTCTAGGCAAGATTATTTTAAAATGCATTCAACTGAATTGATGTCATTTGGTTGGCAAGATTTTTTTTCCTGTTTTCAGTCTGTAATATTGTTTTTATATTATTATTATTATTATTATGCTTTTTTGCCTTATGATTTTAGGAAACTATCATATAAGAAATGCTGTTAATTTGAAAAATGATATTTAGAGTGTACTGAATTTGTATTATCAGGAAATTAACCCCTCTTTTGATCTGAATGTTGTGAAATTATGAAATTAGCCTATTACTTATTAGACACTTTTGTTATTATAGTTAAGAAACTGTCTTAAGCATTTGAGTATATTTTGCTTTAAAATGAGTAATAATGATAAATACTTAGTGTCTGGGGAAAGAATAACAACAAAGCCCAAACCTTCTAGGTTCTCATCATCTGTAAAGTTCTTTGAGGACTTGCCAGGTCTTCTGGATCGTCAGCCATGTCAAGGTCATTAAATCTTGTCAGTTCCAGGAAAGAGCACGTGTGATTAATGAGACCCTCCTCGAAGGATTGATTTTCACACCAGGATGTGTTTAAATTAGAAAAGAAAGAAGTTGAACGAATACTTTTGGAAAGAACTTGTATATGCTTAGGAAGTCCCAAGGATAAATGCTTGTCTTTCTTGTCAGTACCTTGCCTAAACTGTAATTAGCGACACATTTGCACTGCGGGAGGTGAAATCTCTCGGGATACAATTTGATTGGCTCTGAGTTTTGAATTCAAGTATAACTGTTTTGAATTCACTATTCAAGGGAGGCGCCAGGAGTGCCTCAAACGGAGTTGGGTCTGAAAATGTCGCAGGTAGATGTAGGTAACTCGTGGCAGGATCCCTGTGATTGCATTTCTGTTCTGAACAATATCCTTGGTCCATATGTCTCTGTGAGTAACGTGGAACTCTCTTGTATCTTGTATTTGGCTGTTCCAAAAGGTTTTTCTGACTTCTGAAGTCAAACAGAGCTAAGGGAATTTCTCGTCCTGGTCTACCTGTGACTTTAGGCTTAAGCCTGGGGGAACAGTGCCAGTAATGCCCCAATTGTGTCCTTCCTTTTTTCTTGGCAAAATTCTCTGACCATGTTTTCTAATGAATCTTATTGTTACAATCACCAAGCACCTCTGAGCGGCTGTGATGGGTCCCAAGTAGAAATGACACTATTGCTTCACAATTTTCCTCTTATGGATTTGGGACCATTGTCAACTTCCTGGCCTGGTCAACTAAGACAGGTCACTCTGAGCTTTGCCATTTCCTGCTCATTGCTTCAATAGTTTGTATAAAAGATTATTCCCACACCGTAGCTGAATGATAGGAGGATAAAGATGTAAAAGGCTTTACTGGTTAATGGATTAGGGAACTTCCCTTTGCAAAAAGCAACACGATGAGACTGTTTCCATTCGAGATCCAAGATATATATGATTGGTTTTCAAACATTTTCCATTGGATAAAATAATTTACTTCAAGGATTTGAGAAAGCTGTAATTCTATCCAAAGCCTTAGAGCTTTAGCCAAGTGAAGATAAGCATCCTAAATGGCGCTTTTCCATTTTTTTTCTGGGGTTAATAGGTAACTACTGAATGCTGTTCAGGTACATTTGAATATCCACAGGTGCCTATTCATAGAAATGCCTAAAGACACAGGCTTTGGCTATGTTGTAGTAACCATTTTTAGTGATCGGCTATAAGGTCTCAAGTTGGATTGAGGATTTCACATAAAGAATTGTTTTCATTGTCAAGAAACTTTTAAATCATGATTTTTTTTAAATGAAAAGATAAAGAAGAAATGAATGCTACCTGTGAATTGATAAGAAAACAGGACAGGGGGAGATTGGTTTTTCACAGACCGTATAGAAACAACAGACATTGCATTGCAAACACAGATGTTACACGGGTCGTGCAGGAATGCTGGGACAAGTTGGGGGTTAAAGCCAAGTAATCCTATATAACCACTTGCTCTGCTCCTGTATAGGTGTGTGATTCCAATGAGGGAACACATCTAACTCTTGTTTGGGGAATTCACCGAACCCCGTCTTGGGCTGAAATCTGAATTGAGTCTGTGGTTTTTATAACACTACCCACCTCCTTCTTTAAAAAATTAAAACTGCTAAGACCCCAGCTTCTGGGATAAGAACCCACTCTTTGAAAAAAACTGCTGGGAAAACTGGAAAAGAGTATGGCAGAAACTAGGCATAGACCCAAATCTCACACCATATACCAAAATAAAGTGAAAATGGGTTCAGGACTTAGATATAAAGGCTGATACCATGTCTAGAACAAGGAATAGTTTACCTATCAGATCTATGGAGAACAGAAGAATTCATGACCAAACAGGAGATAGAGAACATTATGAAAAGCAAAATGGATCATTTTGATTACATTAAATTGAAAAGTTTTTGCACAAACAAAGCCAATGCAACTAAGATTAGAAGGAAGGTAGAAAATTGGGAAAGAATTTTTACAACCAGTCTTTCTGATAAAGGCCTCATTTCTAAAACATGTAGAGAATTAAGACAAATTTATAAGAACACAAGCCATTCCCCAATTGATAAATGGTCAAAGGATATGAACAGGCAGTTCTCAGATGAAGAAATTAAAGCCATCTATAGTCATATGAAAAAATGCTCTAAATCATATTGATTAGAGAAATGCAAATCAAAACAACTCTGAGGTACCACATCACACCTATCAGATTGGCCAACATGACAAAACAGGAAAATGATAAATGTTGGAGAGGATGTGGGAAAATTGGAACGCTAATACATTGTTGGTGGAGTTGTGAAATGATCCAACCATTTTGGAGAACAATTTGGAACTATGCCCAAAGGGCTACAAAAATGTGCATACCCTTTGATCCAGCAATAGCACTTCTAGGGCTATATCCCAAAGAGATCAAACAAATGGGAAAAGGACCCACATGTACAAAAATATTCATAGCAGCTCTTTTTGTGGTGGCAAAGAATTGGAAATTGAGAGGATGCCCATCAATTGGGGAATGGCTGAGCAAGTTGTGGTATATGAATGTAATGGAATACTATTGTGCTATAAGAAATGATGAACAGGCTGACTTCAGAAAAACCTGGAAAGACTTATATGGTCTGATGCTGAGTGAAGTGAGCAGAACCAAGAGGACTTTGTACACAATAACAGCCATGTTATGCAATGACTAAGATTGTTAAACTGAACCTTTCTCAGCATTATGAGGATCTAAGACATTTCCAGAGGCCTCGGGATGAATAATGCTGTTCACATTCAAAGAAAGAACTATGGAAGTCGAATCCCTATCACTTATTTTTACCTTCTGTTGAGTTTTGTTTCCTCTTTCTGATGGTTCCTCGTATTGGTTTTAATTTTTACTTACAACTTCACTAATGTGAAAATATGTTTAATGGGTATGTAAATGTAAAGCCTATATCAGATTGTGTACCATCTTGGGGAGGATGGGGGGAGGAAAAGGGAGAAAATTTTTCAACTCAAAAGCATATGGAAAAAATTAAAAAATTTAAATAAAAAAATTAAAACTGCTGTTCCTGGAGGTACATAGAGTCTATGCCCATACATTGGGAAAAGAGAAGGGAACAATCGAGTCCTCTGGAGGACCAGAAATCCAGCCCCACCTCAGGAAGGTTTCAATGAAAATTTTAAAGCATTAACTTGACAATCCAGAAAACAAAGGGTAGCTCAATGAAATGCTATCATTCTCTATAAGTTTGACAAATGAAAACTAAAAATCCACTAGCTTAACTGTCCAAGGAGATACATCTTCAGTAAAAGCAGAATTCACTATTCCATTACTCAGCAGAAACCTCCAAAGATCACTTTCCCTCCTTCCTTTTGAACGGGTGGTCCTAAGCATTTTTTAATTTGTTGAAGTTTATAAATTAAATGAATGGGATGTTCAAAGCATTTCATTGTGTGCAAGATGGTTAAATGTATATAGAATTTAAAAGAATGTTATATAAGCATTATATTTATTTATAATATATTTATAATATTGTATGTTCTTTATACCAATTCTGATCTCTCTATATAATATAAATATATAATTTATAAATGCCAGAAGAGAAATATAGAAAATAGTAATATACAATAAATATGGATGTTTATTATGTTATAATATATTTGTAATAAAGCTTATATAACTATAAAAATAAATGTTACATAAAATTAAAAGACAGTGTGATCTAATCACTTGATTTAAAAGCCAGTTTTCGTAATAGGACAATACTGGCGAGTTATTTGTGACCTCTTTGTGACCCTGTTTGGAGTTTTCTTGGCAAAGATACTAGAGTGGTGTGTCATTTCTTTCTCCAGCTCATTTTACAGATGAGGAAACTGAGGCAAACAGGATTAAAGGACTTGCTTAGGGTCACACAGCTAAGTACAATTTCATTTAAACTTGGGTCCTCTGACTCCAGGGCTGGCCTTCTATCCACTGTACTATTAATATTAAAGAATGGTTTTAATGTTGTAGCTAAATTGTTACTAAAACTTTAAATCTTTTTAAAAAAAATTGTATGGGGGCACCTAGGTGGCACAGTGGATAGAGCACTGGCCCCTGAATTTGGGAGGACCTGAGTTCAAATCTGGCCTCAGACCAAACACTTGAGACTTACTAGCTGTGTGACCCTGGGCAAGTCACCTAACCCCAATTGCCTAAAAAGGAAAAATAAATAAATAAAATGTTGTATCTTATGTCAGGAGTTTTTCTTAAATGGGAGATTGATTTTTTTCTTTCTGTTTGAGCTCTCTCTGATAATATCAAGAGATGGAAGGACTTATTTTACAAAGTCAGGTCCTCAGGAATCCTTTTTAAGATCCTTCCTCTAGCCTACTACATAGCATTATCTGTACTGTGTAGAGATTTCAAGAAAAGAAAGAACAAATGGTATATGAAGATCAAAACTGCAAACTTTCAGGTGAGTTACAGGTAGCTTAATTTGATGTCCTTCCTATAGCTCTGATGTTGACATAGTTATCTCCATAAGGTTTGAACTGGCTTTCACCACATGAACTAATAATTATTTTTATATTAAGTCAAATCACTAGCAGGTTAAAGACAACATTACCTAGAGAACGTCCATAAGCAACCTGGAACCTGGAAGTAGTCAAGAAAATACCTCTGCCTACCTACCCTAAGTCATTCCAGGTACACCCGAAACCCAAGTTAAAAACACTGAGATGTTGATTCAAGGCTGTATGTCCATAAGTTTGAGTGGACCAAACTGGTCAATTTGTGGAGAGTGGTCAAGGACTGAGCCTTTTGACACAGAATTTCCAAGGGAGAATGGTTTCCAGAAGCAGATAACTTCATGAAGTAAAAAGCTAAACCCAAGACAACAGAATAAGAAACCAGTTATTTAAATGAACATTAACTGAAAGTTGCCCCAAACCTTACTGTTGTTGTCTATATCAATGTCATGAATTCCATGAAGCCATTGTGGAATCTGGAAGAAGCTTTATTAATGACCTGGGAAGGCTGGGCATCCTGCATGTGAGAGCACGTGTATCAACAAATGCATACCTTTTTATTCCCTATTGCCCATTCGAATTTCCATCCAGTTTCCCCATTGGCTGGTGTTGCCCTGAAAGTTGGCTAAATAGACAACAAGCCAGGTAATAAGTAAATCCATATTGTTTATTCCCTTAAGTTAGCGACATGTACATGGAGGCAGAGCTTTAACTCTGACTCAAGCAATTTTAGGAGGATATTTAAACCCTGACTCGGGATGTCTGTGTTACTAAGTATAGATAGATAGAATAGAATAGATTAGATAGATAGATAGATAGATAGATAGATAGATAGATAGATAGCCTCCATATGTTTTTTAATTTATAGCATGAGAAAGGAAGTTTCTTAGTTGAATAAGTTGTAAATACAATAAAATAGGAGAATGTCAAAGTGTTAATTGAAATCATAGATCCAGGATATCTGTGTTTCCCCTCCATAACATATGTCCATAGGATACCCAGGTAAGAAAAGTCCCACTATTCAAGAGAGTGTGTGGTCCCAGGCGTCCTGTCCTTGGTGATCACAAACAGGAAGAATGCTGGTCAGTTCCATCTGGTCCCACAGGCGCTGACACATGAAGGGGTGTTCTTAGCTCACTCAGAGAGAAGAGATTAATTCAGGTTTTGGGCCCTTATGGGGGCTCAACTGATCTTAAATGATGACCACAATCCAAGTGCTGGATAACAGTGTGGAATATCTAGATGTTGCTTCTGCATATCACTCAATCAGAGGTTAGAGTCAGTTTGAACTGGGAGGGAATGTGAGAAATAGTTTTTAAATTTTTTTTATTTCCACAAAAAGTCAAGTGGAACCTTAAGGAATGCAGTCTGGGGGCTAAGTGGAAGTTGAAGGAAGGGAGTTATATTAGAATAAGAAAACACTCTTGGTGAATAGACTAACAGGCACGAAACCAGATCTGAGGTTAGGTATAAATTAACATCAAAAGGGGTGTTCCCAAGTAATGGCCGAGTCTCTGAATTGTGGGGAGTGGGAGATGTAATTAGGGGCAGAGACTTGCATAGGGAAATTAGGTGCTTGGGGTAGGCTGAAACCTCTGTAGAACCCAGTGATAATCATTTCCTAGAACGCAGTAAGTAATTAATAAATGTTGATTGACTGATTGGAACGGGAAGAGACTCCAGAGGCAGAGAGAATGGGCCAGGTGTGAGGCAATAAGGCTTTGTGTCACTGGAGAGAGTGCTTATATAGGGCTTCTTCAACTTTTCCCACTCTGACCCTTTCAGCACTTCTTAAACTGTGGGTCACAACCCCACAAAACAACAAGATTTTGATAACAGGTTGGACATGCTAAGGTTAGTGGGAATGAGGAGTTCTGGTTGACACAGGTTGTGAGCCTGAGGAACCGGAAGGATAGGGAAATTGGGGCTTGAGGGGAAAGGTCCTGAGTTCTGTTGTGAACAAGCTAAGTTTGTGATGCCTCTGGGACATCCGGCTGAAGACATCCCCAAGAGGTAGAGATGCAAAACTCCAAATGAGGAGCCATGTTAGGAATGGATAAAGAGATATGAGAATCATCTGCACGGAAATGATAACTGAGCTTGAGAACTGATGAGTGAGAGTACTCAGGACAGAGCCTTGGGGGACACTCCTGTTTGGTGGATGGGACCTAGGGGAAAATTCAGCAAAGGAGACTGAGAAGGAACTGTGGGAAATCAGAGGAGAATCAGGAGAGAGCTGTGTCCCACAAACCTTTGCAATTTCGAGATGGATGCCAGTTTTTTTGGGGGCGGGGTGCAGAAGAGTGATGGATTTGAAGCCAGTCACAAAGTTGGAGGGCAAGATGGGGAGGCACCCAGTGTAGTGGGCCTTTTCAGGAAGTTTATCAGTCTGTCTCTGTGGGGGAGAAAAGATAGGGCATGATCGGTTATGGGGATAGAAAGACCAAGTGAGGGTTTTTTCAGGACACATTTGTGTGCTACAGTTACCCAAAAATAACACTCAGAGATTTTCTAGGTATAAAGTGAAAGATTTATTACGTTCTTGGAGAAGCGGGCGTCTGCTTCGTCAGGCAGTCCGAGCGAAGCTAGCGAGGCAAGGCACAAAGGCCAGGACAAAGGTTATATAGCCCTAACACGGAGACACCCACCCACCACTGGCTTTGAATTCCCATTGGACAGGAGTTCCAGCCTTACAATCTAAAACGCGAAGATCTCCCCCACAAACAAGGAATCTCATTATAATACTACCAATCCTAGCTATTTTATCCTTTTTAATAATTAGCCATTACCTAATGCTGATGTAACTAGGAACCTGAAACTTAGGCCTATTCAGGCTAGTGTAACCAACCTTGAGTTTGTAACAGTCTAAGAAATTGCTACACTCAGTCCATCGGAGAGATCTCACATTGTTTACATTGTTTCACTCAGTTAAAAAAAACCAGAGTCTCGACAACAGTTTGCAAAAGGAGAGATCTCTTCCTTGACTTTCTCGAGAAAGTGCTGCCTCAGCTGCCCCGAGAGTTCGAGTGTTCTTTGTTCAAGGCAAGACTACATAGACCCCAACGTAGCAGCCCCCCCAACCCCCTTCCCGCTGGCTCATTGACTGAGCCTCAGGTATACAATCTATTTGTGTAAAACCCAGCAACAGAGAGAACAAAGAGGTGGAGAAATTATGCTAGCACGGTCCCCTTTTCAGGGCCTCACAGTTTCAGAAAGTCTTTTACCCGAGGTCATACACCCAGCTAGAGGACGAGATAGACAGGATGCTCCCATGGCTCAGGAATTTCTGCTAGCACTAGCCAAGAGTAGGAGAGGGAGAAGGCTAGGGGTCCTCACTTAGTGTGGGTACACATGTACCACTCAAAAGCAACAGTACCAGAACCATTAGCAGGAACTAATGACCCTTTGAGGAGGCTTCACTTCCGAGAGATCATCCCTCACACATTTGTAGGTCATAGGGAAGGAGGCAGTGGAAAGGGAGAGATGGAAAATAAATGAGAGAGAGGGGATGACAGAGGGGGAGACCTGCTGGAGGCCATACTAGGAATGAGATCACTTGGATCTTGCTGAGGAGGAAGAAGCATTTTACACAATGCCCACTACTCAGCAGGCATCATACTATGGGCTTTTTGCAACACCCCGGGAGGTATTTATGAGCCCCATTTTACTGTTGAGGGAATGGTGGACTGAGGCTAAGGTTAGCCCTTCATGCCCCGCCCCCTCCTCCCTTTCCAGTCTTGCCGGGCCTCACTCCCCCACCCTGGTCCCCTTCCATCCAGTGACCCTGGCCTCCCGGCTGTTCCATCCTCTCCATCTCTAGGCTCTGGGCCTGGAACGCTCTCCCTCCTCTGCTCCCACGACTGACCTCCCCGGCCTCCGCCGAGTCCCACCTCACAGTGCCCCCCATCCCCCTTCTCCAGCGGATAGAGTGCCAGACCTGGAGTAAGGAAGACTCCTCTCAGACATTTCCTAGCTGTGTGACCCTGGACAAGTCACTTGGCCCTGTTTGCCTCAGTCTCTTCATCTGTAAAATGGGCTGGAGAAGGCAATGTCCAAGAAAACCCCAAATGAGGTCATGGAGAGTCCAACACGACTGAACAACAATGCATCTTATTATTCATCCAGCATTGCGGTCTCCCGCATTAGATGGTGAGTTCCGGGAGGGCAGGACTGCCTTTTGCCTCTTTTGACAACCCGGGGCCCTTAGGCCGTTGCCTGGCACTTAGCAGGCGCTAAATCAATGTGTGATTGACTTTGCTCAGGACATAGAGTCATTGGAACTGGGGCCTTCCCGAGGCAAGGCCCAGCGCCCAGAGGCCTGGGGGTGCTCCCCTGATGCTCTAGGGAGGAGGGATGGGGGGGGAGAGTCTTGGGCTCTGCAGCGGCTAAGGAGGGGGCGCCCCAGGCGACTCACAGAGCCCGGGCTGAGGCCTGGCCTGCAGCTCCGGCGGGGGTGGGGTGGGGGGGGGGGCCCGCTGCTGAGGCTGCTGTCTATATGCCCCACAAGCCGAGATCCTATACTCTGCACAGGCCTCCCATATGGTCTAGCGGTTAGGATTCCTGGTTTTCACCCAGGCGGCCCGGGTTCGACTCCCGGTATGGGAAAAGGTAGGGTGCTCTTTTTGGCCGCTGGCCAGACGGGAGGGCCTGGGGCTTTTGGAGGGGTAGGGGTTGCCGAATGGAGCCCCTTCCGTTGGGGAGGGGACATCGAGGCTTGCGCGCCATAACGTCTTCTTTACCCACCCCCAACGCTTCTGAGGCCGCCCCGGGCACCAGGCAAGCCTTTTTCCACTCTTCACGACAACGCTGGGAGGAGGCTGCTCTCAACGCTGCCCCATTTTACAGATGAGCTAACTTGAATAAGATCTGCTAGACTACAGCATTCTATGGCCTTCTTAGGACTCCTGGTTCAATTCCCAGCACCAGCCTGGAGTGGCCTCCTTTTCCCGCGACCCCTTCTTCCTCCCTGGCTCCCACTGCGGCTTCCTAAGGCCACACGCTCTGCCTCATGCCCCCCTTCCTCCTAGAAGGCTTCACCTGCCGCCTCCTTCTTTGCACCTGGACCCAAGCGCCTTCCGCTATCCCGCCGAGCTCTCTAAGGAAAAAAACAAAAAGAGAAACCTCAAGCTTTCCCATACCGGGAGTCGAACCCGGGCCGCCTGGGTGAAAACCAGGAATCCTAACCGCTAGACCATATGGGAAGGGTGAAAACAAGAGCTCCTGTGATCCGTGTAGCGTTTCCCGAAGAATGCTGCGGCATGCAAAACACCCCCAGAGGCCCCTGGGCGTACTGCCGCTGAGTTCCCGCGCCTGCCCCGACTCCCGCCGCCCCCCAGCCTTCCCTCTGCTTGAGGAAAGGCCAGGCCAAAGCGCGCTCGGGCATCCCGGCATCCGCTCCGGGCTCTACGGAGAGCACCCAGTGACAGATCCGCCAGGCTTAGCTCTGGAGTGTCTTTCGAGGGGGGGGGGGATTCATCCCTAAACTTCTTCCTTACACTGCCCCAGGAAGGGAAGGAGGGAGGAGGCCATGACACTGAAATGAGGAAGTAGAGAAGCAGGTATACATAAGCACCTACCAGATGCTAAGAGCTTTATAAATAGGATCTCATTGGCCGCTCACAGCAACCCTTGGAGGCAGATGCTGTCTATCCCCATTTTACAGATCAGGAAATTGAGGCGAACTTACTTGCGGGTGGCAACTGAAATTGAGGTCTTCCTGACTCCAGGCCCAGTGCTCTGTGTGCCGTGGGGTCTCCTAGGCACTTCATAAGGGGAGAGGTGGGGAGGTTCCATGGTGGGTTTGGAGTCATAAAGACTGTGGTGCAAATCTGTCTTCAGACTTGTCCTAGCTCTGTGACATTGGGGCCTGGCTGTCATGGTGAGCTGTCCTCACTAGTTCTCAGTAGATATAGAAAGAGGTCAAAGCAGATTTCTCTTTTGGCTTTGAATCCACAGTGCACAGGCACGCAATAGGCATTTCACAAATGTTTACTAATTTTTTTTTCCTTCGTGCATTTAACTACTCATCCATTCACCCACTCTTGCTTTCATTGACTGCCTGCCCCTCCACCATTTGGCTCCAGCCTACCTCTGAGATTTATTCAGCCTGAGTACTTTCCAGGCAAGCTGGAGCACAGCTCCTTCTTCCTCCTGCTCAGTCTCCCATTCCTGCCCTTCAATAGGGGACTGATGGTAGCAAGACAAAAGTCAAGATGGCCCAGGTTGCATCTTCCATGTCTGACCTAGCTCTAAGCACTCCACAGCACCTGCTCGGCTGCCTTAATGGCCCTCATTCCACCAGGGGAAGTCTTCACACACTTGGGGCAAACATCCCTCTAACTCAAACTAATGAGTTTGAGACCTGTCGTGTTTGGGTTTTTTTAACTTTAAAAAAAATTTTTTTTAGGAAATTGGGGTTAAGTGACTTGCCCAGGGTCACACAGCTAGTAAGTGTCAAATGTTTAGTCTGAGGCCAAATTTGAACTCAGGTCCTCCTGATTTCATGGCCAGTGCTCTATCCACTGGCCCCTGACCTGTCGTGTTTTGTTGTTGCTGTTGTTGGTTTTTTTTACCCTCAACCTGGTTTAGCCCATCTGATGAGACAGTATTGCAGAGTATAGCTGCTGCAAATGCTCCAGCTTCTTGGAGTCACAGGTGAGAGTTAAGTGGATGAGCAGCTCTGAAAAGGGCCTGGCAAATCCTCACATCAGAGGAGCCAGTCCCCCTGAAACACCCCCACCCCCCTTCTACAACCTTCAGTCAGCAGGGTCTCATCCTCTGTGATTCCTAGGATAGAAATTTATCACCCAATTGAGGTGTTAATATCTTCCCCTTCCAGGGCACTCCTTCCTCCCTCCCCAAGGACTCCTAATTTCATACAAACTGACCCAAACTGCACCAGCTCCCCAATCCACTTTAGCCCTGACCTCCTCCACCCCACCTCAGCTACAAACACAAGTCCCTCTCTGATCACACTCTTTCAATTTTTCAACCTTCTTAGTTATCTAGGTATCCTCAGACCCAAAGTTAATGGTAGCCAAGTTAAGTGTTTGTTCAATGAACTCCTGGAGAAGTCCCTTACTAGAGTTTAAATTCACTCCTTCAAGCCCTGTTTCTGCCCATATTTATTCAAACAGTAAATAGTTGAGGAGCATCTGCAGATTGCCCCAAAGCCCTCAGCCCTAGGTCACTATAGGACACAGAAGGCTAAGAGCTTCTTCAGGCAGCCCCAGGCCCAGTGCTTGAGGACCTTAGCTGGTCAGGATAAACCCTAGAGATGAAGCTGAAAATGGCTGTCTGGGCCAGAAGCCAAGAGAATCAGATCCAGGGGGGACACTGATAAGGGTGAAGGGGCTTTTGACCAGGAGAAGGCAAGGGAGAATTTTGGACCTTTCTTTCTATAGTACTCTATTTTACTTAAGAATTCTATCCTTAAGTGGCAAGCTCAAAAGGCGAATTTAGCTGCTTGTGACTCCTAAGGAGGGGATCTTTTGTTATTTAGGTCATAAACTCATTCGGGGCTTTGAGGATGAAAACCCCTGGTCTGAGCCCAACTGCCACCAGAGTTTTCCAGTTCTCCCTACAGTTTTTGTAGAAGCTGGGAGCTCTCTCTCCCCCCACCCCCTTGGTGTTCTGTGGCTTAACAAACGCTAGAATGTGTCTGTTTCCTTCAGGGGTCTTGTTCTAGCAATCTATTGTTCGTGTTACTTACAAGTGGGTTTCATGGCTTTTGGAAGCACCTCTGTTTCCTCCTGACAGGCATCCATCACCCCCCCCCCACTTTTGGTCGTCATTTCTCTTGAGGTCTTGTACTTATTACCACTCTCACCCACCTTGTGATTTTGTCGAGTTCTGTAATAGTATTGGAATTTCCTTTCCTTTCTTTTTTTTGCTTTAAACGTCAGGAAGAGGGAACTGAGCTTCATAGCCTATGCAATTCCCAAGGGAGGCAGGGGGAGGACAGGATAAGTAACAGTCAAGGTCTAGGAAGGACTTGAAGGCATAGGCCAGAAAGGTACTAGGTGGATAGTCATCAAACTAAATCATTTATTGGGACTCCCAATGTTAAAGAATGTGTTCATGCCACCTTCAGCTGATCAAGCAGTTTCTATTTCTCCTGTTACAGGGCTTGAATCTGGGCTCTTCCCCACTCGATTCGGCTCTGGAGCCCAGCAATCTCCCCAGCTATCAGCAGAGCTGGACAGCGCAGAACAGGAGGGTGAGGTGGGTGGGTGGAAGGGAAAGGATAGTCAGTTAAAGGCAGCATTTCCTGATACCTGCTCCCAACACACCTCCTTAGAAACAAAAGAAAACCAAACAACGAAGCAAAGAAATTTGACAGAATGTGTGAAATTCTGTGGGTCTTTCACACTCCCACCACCGAGGGAGGTACCTAGTGTGATCAAAGGAAAAAAGGCCATTGGGCTCCCCTCAAACAATTGGGCAATCCCTCAGGGTGGCTCACCGGCCCGGAAACTTCCCTGGGCCTGTCGAAGACTCTGGGGCCCAAGATCCCAAACCAGGTCAGGGGATCCCGCTCAGGATATGCCACAGTGGCAGGCGTTGGCAAGGTGGGCTGCAGCCGCCTTCGAAGCACTGGAGGAAACAAAGACTTAAGTCCTTCTACCCCAGGTCTAGTGAAAATCACCTGGAACTCAGGCCGACCAGGCTCAGGCTCACTGAAGGAGATTCGGAGTCGGGTCAGGACCCTGCCTCCTGAGCCTCTCCCCTCCGAGGGAGCCCCGATCTTCTCAGCTTACCTGGTGCAGACCTGGACGAGGGGAGCCTTAGAGGACGCATACTGAAGGGAACCTTGGCACCCATGGTATAGCAAGTCTCGGAGAGGGAGAACCAGCCCTTCAGGGAGGCCAGGATCAGGGGTTAGGGCCAAGGCCCGGGGAGAAGGGTAGGGGGGAGGGATCAGGGTTAGGGCCAAGGGGAGGAGGGGGCGGGATCAAGGTTAGGGTCAAGGAGGGGAAGGGTTAGGACCAAAGCGGGGGGGGGGGAAGGGTAGGAGGGAGGGATCAAGGTTAGGGTCAAGGCTCGGAGAGCCCCTTCTCTCCGCTCCCCCCGCTTCAGTCTCCCCCCGCGACCTGCCCCGCACCTCCTCCACTCGGGCGTTCAGTGCCGCCCGGTTTCCTTCCAGCTGCTCGAGCTCCAGGAGCAGCTGAGCAAGCAGTGCGCATCGAGCTGGGCGCCCAGGCCTCGCACGGCTCCGGCCCCCAAGGGGGCCCCCGTCACGCTCTGCAGGTCCCTGATCGGCGCCATGGCTCCGGGGGACCACCGAGAGTTCCTCTGTCTGCCCCGCCCCTTCCCCCGCAGCCAGCCAATCAGCCCGGCAGCCACCGCGCGACGACCTAGAGCGCCATCTTGAAGCAGGAGGCCCTGGCAGCTGCGAGCGGAAGCTGGCGCCGGGGGCGGGCCGAGACGACGACAAGGGCGCCGGAACTCATTGGCTCTCGCTAGGCCTTCCCCCCTTCGGCCCCGCCTCCCTCCGACTGATGGTCGGCCCAGAGAGGGGAGGATTGGTCCGCGCGCACACGGTATGGCCACGCCCCCTTCCCTTGACGGGAGGGCGGGGTCGCGCAAGTGTGCTGGCTTTTAGTGGCTGCACGAGGAGTGTCGCCGGCAGGCTGCAGGCATGGTCCGTGCTGGGGCTCGGTGGGGTGGGTGGGGAGCCGGCGGCGCCTGGGGTTGGAGTTCGCCCGTGGTCGGGGGTTGGGGGGGGGAGATGGATGGGGGGGAGATGGAGGGAGGGAGGGGCCCGGGGAGGGGACCGCCGTGCTGGAGCTTTGCCGCGACCCCCCTCCACCCCTGTTTCTTGGCAGCTTCGACGCGAGGCCCGCCTGCGCCGGGAGTATCTGTACCGCAAGGCCCAGGAGCAGAAGCAGCATCTTCTGGAGGAGAAGAAACTGAGGCTCAAGAGAGCCCTCGATGGTAGGGACAGTCCAGAGGGCCCGCCGCCCCTCAGCCCTCCCTCCCCCTGCTTCTGTTTTCTTCTCATTGGCTCTTTCCCTTTCCTCCAGAGAATCAACCGATCCCAACTGAGCTCCGAAGGGAAGCCCTGACGCTCCAGGGGGCATTGGAGTTTGATGACGCTGGAGGTGAAGGTGAGAACAGGGCCCGGGCCACCTTCTCCTAGGATCTCCAAGAAGTTCTCCTTAATCGCTTCTGTTTCTTCCTCTACCGGAAGGTGTTTTGGGCCACCAAGATGATGAATACCGATGGGCAGGTGTAGAAGACCCCAAAATCATGATCACCACCTCTCGAGACCCCAGCTCTCGGCTCAAGATGTTTGCCAAGGTCTGTGAGTCAGGCTAGATGTCAGGGAAATGTCATTTTGAGATCCATCCCAATTCCTTATCTCTTGTTCTTTGACATAGGAGCTGAAACTGATATTCCCAGGTGCTCAGAGAATGAACCGGGGTCGACATGAAATGGGTGCTCTTGTCCGCGCTTGTAAAGCTAATGGAGTCACAGATCTGCTGCTGGTACATGAGCACCGAGGGACACCAGGTAAGTACAAGGGATGGACCCAAGTTCACCAGGTAGGAAGGGTGCCTGGCCTTAGGAGGCTAGATGACTTTTTTTTTTCCTGGCCACACGCACACACTCACACTCACTCCATACTTACTACATCCTTGTCTTTCCCAACAGTCGGCCTCATCGTGAGCCACCTGCCCTTTGGGCCTACTGCATATTTCACACTGTGTAATGTGGTGATGCGGCATGATGTTCCTGACCTTGGCACTGCATCAGAGGCCCTTCCCCACCTTATCTTTCATGGTTTCTCTTCCCGCCTTGGACAGCGAGTAAGTCCTGGGGCTGGAGAACTATCACCTCAAGGGATAGTTGATGGTCAAGGAATGCTCTCTATGTCACTTCTCTGGCAACATAGAAGGGAAGAAGAGAAAACACACTGTTCTCCAGGTCAGAACCCTTATTGTAACATGTTGTCCTTCCCCAGGTCTCAAATATTCTCCGATACCTTTTCCCAGTACCCAAGGATGATAGCCACCGAATCATTACCTTTGCCAACCAGGATGACTACATTTCTTTTCGGTAAATCTGGGCCTATCTCTGGATGGCAAAAGATAGGTAGGTGTGTCCCCAAGGGCCAAAATTATCTACATCCCTTCTGTTCTTCTAGGCATCATGTGTACCAGAAGCCAGATCACAACGCAGTGGAGCTGATAGAAGTGGGGCCCAGATTTGAGATGAAATGTGAGTACAAAGAGGTCTGGGGAAAACAGGCCAGGGAACTGAGCCTGTGGGTCCAAATTTAAAATGACAAAAGTTAGGAAAGAGTAAGTATAACTCAGCCTAGGACCAAAGCCTACACCTCTGTCTCTGGTTTTGCAGTGTATATGATCTGCCTCGGCACGCTGGAGCACGAAGCCACAGCAGATGTGGAGTGGCGTTGGCACCCATATACCCACACAGCCCGAAAGAGGACCTTCCTCAGTGTTTAGGAAAGGATTTACAAACCTAGCACCAGAGCATACACTGGACCGCAGACCAAGACAAAACCTGAGGAAACCCACCTTGCCTGAGGAGAGGCCAGCTCTACTGCTGTCATTAAAGTTACTCATCTCCTGCACCTCTCTGTTTCTGGGACCTTATGCTCATGGCACTGTGGGGATGAGCATTATAGCTGGCTGGTTCCAAAGGCTTTTGGATTTACTATGGTGGACACTGAAAGCTGTTCTCTGACGTACTCTGGCTCAGACACAGGCAGCGGTTCTCTGAATTGAGAAGCTGGGGAACATTGGCATTTGAGTCGGAGAGCCCCAGGGTCATACCACAGTCTCAAAACCTGTTCACAGGGTCAGGGCTGGATGGAAATGAGGGAGTTGGCCTCTGTACAGGAACCCAGGCTATGGAGCTACTATTTGGGATCTTCTGGATCAGGGATCGATCTTGGGGAGCTGGAGTCCAAGTTGGGGAGCTCTCTGCCATATTTTCTGAGGCCTCCGAAGGCCTAGGGGAAGGGATAGTGAGGAGTTACCTGGCTTGGGTAGGGGGTTAATTTAAATTTTTTTCTTTTTTTTAGCATGGCCATTTAGTCTAACCCATGTCCATAGGTAGATTCCCCACTGAACCCCCTCCTCAGCTTGACCCTCTCTAAGGGGGGTTGGTACTCTGACTTCCCAAGGCAGCCTCTTATCCTTAAGAAAGCTTTTGTCCCATTAAACCTAAATTTCTGCTCTTCAGTGCTCTGATTCAGCCCTTCACAGCCCAGCAGAACAAATCGAATCCTTCTGTGGCATTCCTCCCCCAGTCTTCTCCAACCTGCTTGCCTCCCGTGTGCCCTTTCTACTTTATCAAAGAGAATTTTATTTTAAAAATGGGGCTTCCAACTGAATGTAGTATTCTAGCTATGACTTGATGAGGCCAGAGGGGCTCTGCAGTTGCCTTCTAAGGAGGAGCTCTTCCTGGAAGCTCAGTCCCTTTGTGCAGTCCAACGTGAAGGAAGTACTTATGCAGACCTTATGGTACACTAAGACCCTTTCATCTTCTTTCAGACAAACTGCTTACCTAAGCTTGTTTTTTCCATTTTGTACTTGGGGGGTTGATTTTTTTTCAACTGAAGATTACATTTATTTTTCTTGAATTTCCTCTTTACGTTCTGTCCAGTGCTCAAGCTTGTCAAGATATTTTGAGACATTATCAGTATAATCTGCAAATTTGATGAGTGTGCCCTCTATTTTTTGGTCTAAGTCATTGATGCACAGACACCAGGATGTTGTTCTGGACAAAAGCCTCAATGCTATTGAATTGGGAGTGGGGCAGGGGTTGGGACAGCCCCAGGGCTGAGGCAGGAGGAGGAGAAATAGCCCCTGCCAGGGCGACACCCCATCAAAACTACCGTCTCCTTAGGGGTCAAGCCAGAGTAGGGTGGAGGGGATGGGGGATACCTCAAGGGATCCACTAGATAGTTGCATAGTAGGACTTGCGGCCAAGATTCATTGTATACCCTTAGGCCCAGGACCGCAAAGCAGTGGGAGGTAGGGCTACAAGGACACCTCATTCAGGATGGGCAAACTTTATTGTGAAAAGTGAACCCAAATTTGATTGCCCACCTGCCACCCTCTGTTTCCCTTAATGGGCCTGGGCTCTAGGCAGAAAAGCAGGAATCTGTGCCAGGCTTCCTACATTCGAGTCCACTCAGCTGGTGGATCCCGGGGACCTTTTGGTTTCCCAATTCGAATGTTGAAGCCTGTGGGAAGAGGTAAGGGTTGAGACCTGAGGAAGGTTTGGGAGGATGGGAGAGGTGGCAGAGAAAAAGGTGTGTAATCCATGGTTCAACTCACCAAGAGCACTGCTGGGCTGGAGGCCACTGGGGCCCAGGCTTGGAACTGCAATGTCTGTTACGTCCTCATAGGCCTCAGGCCCAGGGCAGTTCCTGGAGGGGTTGCTAGCTGTTGGCAAGATCCCATGGAAGCCCAGTTCAAAACTCTGAGGCTCCTGGGAAGTACCCACTCCCCAACCCCTACATGGGGCCTCAACTGGTCTACACCTCCAGCCAACTCCAAATTCCTGTCCCATACTTACCTTTCCTTACGGTGCTGAGGGCGACAACCTAGGGAGAAGGAAGGCAGCTGTTTGGAGGGGGCTTGGGAAGCCGCTCTGCTCAGCTTGACCTTAGCCTCCCTGCTTTGGCACTTACCGGGGACAACAAGGGCCTCCCAGAACCTGGTGAGGAGCATGCCGGGCTTTCCAAGGCTGCTGAGCTGGGGAAGGCCACTGGAGTGTATTCCGTGGGGGTGCCAGCCCCACCCCGAAGGGCCCTGGGCTTGACAGTGCTATACACAGCCCCCTCAAGTTGTGCTTCTGCAGGGTCACAGGTTGCTGCTGGGCCTGAAGTGTGACCTCTCTTCTGCACCGAGGCATACATTGCAGCCATGACCAATTTGGCTGGGCACTGCTATGTCCCTGAAAGAAAACTAAGAGTGGGGAGCTGAAAGCCATCCTCTTCTGTCCTCTGCCACTTGGATGGAGAGGCAGGCAAAGGACCCTGACCCCTAGAGGGGATTAGTGCCAAGAAGCAGGCAAACAGTTCTTCCCTCCTCTCCTAAATGTGCAACGACATGGACCCACATGTTGAGAGCTCAAACTTCATTTAGCTACTTCTCCTTTGACAGAGGGAAAGGATACTAGTGAGAAGGGAGAGCCGTGCCCAATGCCCCAGACATAGAATGTACGTTTAATCCTCTTGTGCTGTCTCAGGAATTGGGGGGGGGGGGAGCACCAGTCAGAGAAACAGGACCTTCCTGCCTCAAACCAAGTGTAAAAGAAAGGGTCCAGAGAGCTGGGAGATTGGGCCTCCATCCTGCCCAGGGACCTTAGGGTTGGAGTGATAAAATATGAAGCCTCCCTCTCCAGTACCTGCCAAGGGACCCTAGAAATGGGGGTGGGCAGGGCAGTAATTGAGACATCTTTGTCTCTGCAGAGCCAGGCCTGGGGGCTAAGCACTGAAGGAAATGGGGCCTCTCTCTTCCTCAGAAGAGAAAGTGCCTGCTGCCAGGGGGCGGGGCAGAGGTACAGGGATTGGTGGGTAGAAAGAAGTACTAAGTTCCCCCAGAAGCTGCTGTTTCCCCACCCCTCAAGATCTGGAATAGGACAGAAAGGCTAGCCAGAGGAAGGGAAGCTGTACCTGGTAACACCAAGAAGCTGCTAGGGGAGGACTTCTCAGCTCTGGGGGAAGACAAGGCTGGGAGGGAGAGTGAGGCTCCTGGGCCCCTGAGCTTCCTCTCAGGAAGTGGTGCCTAGCCAAGCCAAGCCCAGCCCAGGCTATGACGTGAAACTGTCCCACTGTGAGGAGGCCCTCAGCCCAAGCCTCTGAGTGCTCCTGACTCTGCTGGGGCAGCTTTACCGAAAATGGCAGAGATGCTCAAAGTGGGAGGAGGCAGTTCAAGGTGGTCAGGGGCCCAGAGGAAGGCCTGGCCTGGGAAAGCTGATGGGAGCAGCACTCCCATTTGGGGCATCTACGGGGGAGAGGAAGCCAGGAGCCAAGAGCAGGGAAGCCTTCAGGGCAGGGGCTGAAACGAGAAAATGTCAGCAGGCCTGTGGTCCTAGCCCCAAAGGAAGAGGTGGGGAGGTGGAGGAAACATTGGGGGAGGGGAAAGGGAGAGAACAAGCCTTTATTCTGAGCCTACTATGTACCAGTCAGTGTGCTTAGCACTTCACAAACATCTTTCTAACTTCCACCATGGCCAAGACCTGGAACATGGGCCTGGTCTGGTCAGATCCTGGAGCTGAAGCTCATCCCCCTGGGCCTATGAATGCATGCCCTCCAAGATCTGTAGGACTCTCACCCTCCTAAGCTAAAGCCTGAGCACTAATGAGATCCACCTGCTGGTAATTTCCACCTCCCTCCCTGAGCTCCCAGACCAGGCCCTAAGTGGCCACCACAAATGTCCAAACCAGGGAGGGGGGGAACCGGCCACCTGCAGGCCACGTGTGACCCTCCAGGTCCTCAAGTGTGGCCCTTGGACTGAATCCAAACTTCACAGAACAAATCCCCTTCACCAAATGGTTTGTTCTGTCAAACTTGGACTCTGCACCCAAGGACCTAGAAGGCCACGTGTGGCCTCGAGGCCACAAGTTCCCCACCCCTGCTCCAAACTATGGGGCCTCAAATGAGTGGCTCATTGGTAATTCCTTGTGGGAGGTTGTATTGCTTATTTTGTAGTTATGAGAGGCAGCGTACAGTGGAGAGAATTCTGGCCTGGGTGGCAGCAAGACCTAATATCTGAACAGACAAAGAGAAGGTAACTTGAAAAGTGACAAAGTGCCAGAGGCCTGGTAGGCTGCACCTGACCTATGCCTTCAGGCATAGGTTTTTTAGAAAATACTTGGACAACTTTCAATAGAATGGGTTTCTTTTGTAGCACTGTGTATGGGATTTTGTGCACTTGAAAACATTATTCTAACAAGTGGCCTATACATTTCACCGGAATGCCAGAGGGGTTTATGACACCAAAAAAGGTTTAAGAATGATTGGCTTCACCTGGAAGCCAGGGATTCTAAGAAGGAAGAGGAGGCAAGAGATGAGCGTCAACTCTAGGGAGCATTTTGTGGTCCAGTTTCAATGGAACAGAGTTGGAAATAAATCTGAAAACAGAGGCAGTTTTGAAAGGAATAAATTCAAGCTATCAATTGCTACATGAGAATGGTACAAATCATGAATAATTAGAAAAAGAAAAATTCAAGCAATTCTGAGGTTTCATGTGACACCCTATTAGCAAAGATGAGAAAAAAGGAAAATGACAAATGGTGGAGGGGCTGTAGAAAAACAGGCACCGTAGTTTTCTTTTGGTGGAGCTAGGCATTAATCTAGCCATTCTACTTATTGTGGTCTGTTCGTTTTAAAAAGTCAGTTCATAACTTATTCATTATTTGGCACCTGAATTGGTTGCATTGTGGGACACAGATCTTTTGGTATGGAAACTGACACGTCTGCCCTCTGGGAAGGGGGGGAGGGGGAAAGCGCTGCTGGCTGCACTTCACAAATGACAGCTTGGACACCGAGACACATTCAACATGCCAGCCTCAATATGCAAACAATAGGCTTCACAAACCGAAGGGGCCGCCTTCCCCCATCCCCCATTTCTCACTTCAGGAGGGAGCCTTTGTGGCTTTATAGTTTGTACTGAATCACTAATCAGCTGAAAGATTCGCCCAACTTGAAAAGTCTGTCATGGACAATCCCTTAAGTGTCGCTGCCGCGTTCCCCAGACAGTAAAATGGCAGCTCCTTCTTTCAAATGGCCTCAGCCTCTGGAGTCAGGCTTACCTGGGCAACATCCAAAATGCCATTCTGTCCCAAGACACATGGGACGCTGAGGCTGCCCTCCTAAGATTCTTCACAATGACAAGCTAATGGGGGCTCAAGACATGGAACCCTTCAGCTTGACCGAGAGCACTTTCAACTACCTGTTCACAAACATCTTGCCAATGTTCTCAATCAATATCAGTTCTGAAGGCAGGATGGAGACACCCCCAACATTCACAGCACTCCACATAGAACAATGGAGTAGCCTTGTTCTCTAAGGACTCATCCATACCTGCGGGAAGAGTAGCCAAATCCAGATTGCAACCACTTCAATAGCACAGGTTGGGAGAGAGCCACTCAGCTTCCAGGTCGCATATGTCAAAATATCCAACAGATGGGAAGCAATAAGCTAGGGCTATATTTGATAATATTGGGAACAATGAATTTAAAGCTATTTACAATTAGATGGATCCTGCAGATGTGCCCCACCTGTACCAACAACTAACCTGGAGTTTGCAGTCACACTAGTCTTTGCAAAGACAATCTTTGGTAACTGGCAGAAAAGGCTGTCATGTTGGAAAGCCATCATCTCTCCCTTTGGTTTATCTTGTGTGACCTAAACAAGGGCAAATTCACTAGCCAAATTACTCATTAGGATCCTGATAGCACACACCATGCCAGCTGTGCCAATCCCAGCGACAGTGATCTTCCTTGAGGACATTAGTCATCGGCCAATCCTTGACAGTTTCCATCTAGGACCTGGAGAAAAGCTGAGTCAAATAAGGTCACTACTCAGGCCTCAAGAGACTGCTCCCAGACTCCCACTCCAGCCGCTCTGGAAAGTAATTTGGAGCCATGCCTAAATTATGCACTAAATGATGCATATTCTTTGATCTGAAATTACCACTACTGGGTCAATATGCCAAAGAGATCAAAGGAAGAAGAAAAGGACCCATAGGTACAAAAAATGTTTATAGCAGCCATTTTTTTGTAGTACCAAAGAACTGGAAACCAAAGGGGTAAACAATGGGCCTGAAAAACAGATGAAGGAGAGATAATTTAAAAATTATTAGATTAACTATTGATTAGAGAAATGCAAATCAAAGCAACTCCAAGGTACCACATCACACCTATCACATTGGCCAACATGACAAAACAGGAAAATGATAAATATGGAGAAGATGTGAGAAAATTGGAACACTAATGCATTGTTGTGGGAGTTGTGAAATGAAACCGACCATTTTGGAGAGCAATTTGGAACTATGCCCAAAGGGCTGTAAAACTGTGCATACTCTTTGATCCAGCAATACCACAACTAGGTCTGTATCCCAAAGAGATCATAAAAAAGGAAAAAGGACCCACATGTACAAAAATATTTATAGCAGCTCTTGTTGGCCAAGAATTGGACATTAAGAGGATGCCCATCCATTGGGGAACGGCTGAACAAGTTGTGGTATATGAATGTAATGGAATACTATGGTGCTATAAGAAATGATGAGCAGGCAGACTTCAGAAAAACCTGGAAAGAATTGTATGGTCTGATGCTGAGTGAAGTGAGCAGAACCAGGAGAACGTTGTACAAAGTAACATCCACGCTGTGCAATGATTAACGTTGATGGACTTCACCCTTCTCAGCAATTCGGTGATCTAAGACAATTCCAGTGGACTCATGATGGAAAATGCTGTCCACATCCAAAGAAAGAACTATAGAGTTTGAATGCAGATGGAAGCAGACTATTTGCTCTTTTTTTTTCTTTTGTTCTGTTTTGTTTCCTCTTTCTTCTGGTTCCTCCTATTGGTTCTAATTCTTCCTTACAATATGACTAATGAGAAAATATGTTTAATAGGAATGTATATGTAGAGCCTATATCAGATCACGCTCTATCTTGGGGAGGAAGGGAGGGAGGGAGGGGGAGAAAAATTTAAAACTCAAAAGCTTATAGAAGTGATTGTTGATAAATCAAAATAAATTAATTTTAAAAAAAGAGAAAAAAAGGAACAATGTTTTAACTTCAATGTGTAAATTGCAATTTTCTTTCATTGGTTTGGAGTTTTGTTGCTTGTTAATTCTGACTTCAATTATATAGTTGTATTCTTCACTTTGCATCACTTCATACAGATCTTCCCATAGTCCTGTGAATTCTTCATACTTGTCATTCCTTTTGTCACCATAATATTCCATTTCACTCATGAGTCACTATTTATTTAGTCATTACCAAATCACTGGACAATATTTATTGACATTTTTGTTATCATAAACTGTTCTGCAATAAATATTTTTGTACCAATGGGTCATTTCCTATTGTCAATAACATCCTTGGAAAATAAATTGTATAGGAAAAAAATTTATTGGATTAGCAGAGAACAAAAGAAAACTTAGAAGGAAGCAAAGAAAAGCTGGACAGCTTTCAATACAACCTGTAGCATTTATCATACAGGCCTTCTTGAAATGAAAATTGATTGCTAGATATTTTGAATCCTCTCTTATGTTCTGCTGTACACATGACATGCTTTTTCCCCCCCTTTTCTTACTTTGTATTTAAGCTTCAATATTTAAGTTTATGATATGTTTCTTTTTCTTTTCTCTATTCTATATTTGAATTCTGGTGTTTGAGTCTAGAATTAAAAAAAATAAAAAAGAAGAAAGTTAAAAAAAATTATTGGATTACCTAAAAGCCATGATTAAAAAGGAGCCCAGACATCATCTTTCAAGAAATTATCAAGGAAAACTGCCTTGATATTTTAGAACTAGAGGGTAAAATAAAAGTTGAGAGAGTCTACTGCTCACCTCCTGAAAGAGATCCCCAAATGAAAACTCCCAGGAATACTACAGCCAATTTCCAGAGCTTCCAGGCCAAAGGAAAAAAACTACTTCAAGCAGCCAGAAAGAAACAACTCAAATATTGTGAAACCACAGTCAGGCTAACACAATATGTTCTATATGAAATGATCAGAGGGCTGTTTTGGGGTCAACTAGGTGGCACAGTGGATAAAGCTCTGGCCTTGGAGTTAGAAGGACCTGAGTTCAAATCCAGCCTCAGACACATAACACTCACTAGCTGTGTGACTCTGAGCAAGTCACTTTACCCCAACTGCCTCCAAAAAAAAAAAGATCAGAGGGCTTGAAATATGACATCCTGGAGGAAAAAGGAGCTCGGATTACAACCAAGAATCACCTATCCGGTAAAACTGAGTATAATACTTCGGGGGGGGGGGAAATGGACATTTAGTGAAATATAGGACTTTCAAGCATTGCTGATGAAAAGACCTGAGTGGAATAGAAAATTTGACTTTAAAATACAAGACTCAAGAGAAGCATAAAAAGGTTAAACAGGAAAGGGAAACATAAGGGACTCAATAAGGTTCAACTGTTTACATTCCTACATGGGAAGATGATACTTATAACTCCCAAGAATTTTATCATTATTAGGGCAGTTAGAAGGAGTATACATAGACAGAGGGCAGAGGCATGAGTTGACTATTGTGTGCTACAGTTACCCAAAAATAACACTCAGAGATTTTCTAGGTATAAAGTGAAAGATTTATTATGTTCTCGCGAGAAGCGGGCGTCTGCTTCATCTAGCAGTCCGAGCGAAGCGAGGTGAGGCACAAAGGTCAGAACAAAGGTTATATAGTCCTAACGCAAAGACACCCACCCACCACTGGCTGTAAATTCCCATTGGACAGGAATTTCAGCCTTACAATCTAAAACGCAAAAATCTCCCCCCAGAAACAAGGAATCTCTTTATGATACTACCAGTCCTAGCTATTTTATCCTTATTTAGCATTAGCCATTACCTAACACTAATGTAACAGTATAGATCATGTGTTTTTCTAGGAACTTGAAACTTGGGCCTATTCAGGCTAGTGTAACCAACCTTGAGTTTGTAACAGTCTACAAAACTGTTACACTCAGTCCATCTGAAAGATCTCACATTGTCTCACTCAGTCCCTCCACTTTTTATCTTACTGAGATCTCTTCAAAATTTTGTAACATCATCTCACACATTTTATCTAACTCTCCTTCATTCCTATCAGGATCATCCTGTTCTGATGCTGCAATAGGTACCCAACCCTGTCCCTGCAAAAGCAACATTCTAGTATTATCAGAGGCAGTAGTAATCATTTTAGCAATGCTATCTTTTACTAACTTAGTAACTAATTGAATTATACAAGGTATGCATATAGGAAGTAAAATAATCCCACTAAAAGCTATTAGCACAAACCACAGTTGTTGTTTCCACCAACTACCCCCAAACCAGGACCACCAAGTGGTGTTAAAGGGAGTTGACCATGTTTGAATCTGGACATGGGCCAATTTTCTAATTTCTTTGTTAATATTTTTGACTGCCTGTCCTACATCATCTAGTTTTATACAACATGTTAACAAATTCAATTTCCCACATACACCTCTTTTCTTCAGCTAACAAATAATTCAATACTAGTCTATGTTGCAGAATAGCCTCCTGGCTCTGCTCGGCATAAGTTACAAGTAAATCAGTAGTTTTGGTAGTCTGATTAGTTATAATTTCTACAACAGAATAAATAAATCGGGGTCCTGTATCCCCAACTTCCATCTTGTGCCCAGGTTGCTCGTCCATATTCTTTTATTATCCTTTCCGGGGGGCCAACCATTCCCCCAACCGTTAGCATTTCCTGTAGATGCTATTGATGAATCGATTGACCTCCAATCTCTTTCAAGGTCATCATCTAGTTGTTTCCCTAACTGCTTCCCTTCTTGTTCTGGTAAGAAAAAGAATTTAGGTCTCACTAATCCAATATAACAGTTTCCAGTCCAATCTGTTGGAAGGTGTGTATAAGCAGTTAAACCACATATCCAATAATGGCCTTTTAAAGCTGGTTGTTTTTTACTAAAAATTCGACTCACATTTCCTCTTGATGGATAATATTGAATATTCCTGTCTCCCAACAATCCCCCTCGGAACTGTATATGGTCCCCATCTTTATAAATACATTTCCATAGCTGTTTATTTTTTTTTTTCCAATTACAGTTTTCCACCTCTGGATCCAAATTAGTACGATCTTCCTTGCTCCAAAATTTCCTAAAATATCCAGACCATGTTTGATTTCTCCATGCCCAATCATAATAAGGAAGCCTCAGTTTACCATTAATACTATTATCATCTTTACATAGATTTAGTCGCTCTAAGTCACCAATTTCCTGGGAAAGATTACAGCTTAAACGAGGATTCCCTCCTGCCAATACATATCTGCAGGTTGTGTGGTAATTAGTACCAATAAGGTACCTTGCACTCTTACATGATATCCGTGTCCCATTAGTGCATTTAATATCAGTGGCATTCCATCTACCTTGATATAGGGAACAGTCAACTTCAAAGTAACCAATCTGGCAAGAATAGGTATACTCACATGTACTCATCCCCAATTGCTTTCCCCTACCCTTTTGCACAAGTTGTATAAACTGATTCTCTTGTGGAAACAGTACAGGGATAGGTACAGCAGTAACAGTCACTATAAGAAATGAAAGAAGTTTAAGGATCATGATAAGGGCCCATAGGAGGCAGTCTCCTTCATAGATATAGTTTGAGGCCCTTTCGTTTTTCAGCAGTCCATTCAGATGAAGGAGGCGCCACTGGTCCTTTTACTCTGGTGTGATGGGTCCAACCCCGCTCCTGGGTGCGAACTGCAGTATCAGATGTTAAAAGTACCTGAAAGGGCCCATCCCAATTTGGGGTTAATTTTTCATCTTTCCAAGATCGAACATATACCCAGTCACCTACTTATAGTTTATGAACAGGAAACCCTAGAGGGGGAGTTTGAGCAATTAGTCCCTTTAAAATTCAAAAAGTCTTTTCCTATATAGCTGTCTGACAGGGGATATCATCAATGAAGTCCTCTGGTCCTTAGTGTTTGTTCCAGCCATCTCCAGCACAGCATCTCAGCATCTTGTCTTCCTGTAGGAACCAGCTTTCTGTCCATTCTCCTGCAAAAGTGACCTTAGCACAATTTTAAATTACCATTTCTAATCCTTATAACCCTGATCATTTTACAAACTCAAAATTGGAACCATGGTCAATTGTCATGTTTAAGAAATTCACCTCAGAACCCAGTGTCTTATACTTTACATAAATCCATTATTAATTTCCTCACCAGGAGGATGAGATTTTGCTAAGGGGTTAATAACAGGCTCTAGTACATGCATAAATATATTAAATAATCAATTTTAACACAGTATAATATATGTAAAATCTTGAACTTTTAGTCATGCCATGTTTCTTTGATGGCATTTACAAAATAAACCTAATTGTCTCCATACCATTACCAAGAATTAAAGGACCCTAACTCGTACAGGAACACATAGGAGCACACCAGTCCCAGTTCTATAGTAATCTAAGATGTTCCATAATCAATTATTTTAGCAACTTTGTTACTGTACTTACAAAATCTTCTGATTATAGAAACTTACTACAGAAGGAAAAAGAGCAGGGACATGTGATTTATCAAATATAACAAGATAAAATATCCTTAACTTTGTTTAAATTCAGATAGAGTCACAGTTCTCCAATCATGCAGTATGTTTCTCCTCATAGCCAGACTCCGGAATAGTCAGGTGGGAAACATTCCTTTCCAAAGGAACACAATGGGGAAACTGAGCCAGGAGGATCCCATCCTAGATTGAGGCTAAGGTTGTCCCCTCAGCTTTTTCCCAAATGAGTCACATTTACCTTCACCTGTTACCAGTATAGAATCACATTCACTGGCATCTCTCTCAGATACTGATTTTAACGCAGACAACTATATCCAAATTCAAACTCAAAACAAAATTAGTTATAGTCGCAAGAGCCTTTTACCTCAAACAGCAAGTCTCACTAATCACAGCTTAAAGCCAGATAACAGTTAATTTTGCTCTCATAGAATTGCAATAAGCAATAAAGATTTACCAGGACTCACATACATAAGAGATTTCACTTAATATCTTTCTTTCTCAAATTTAAACTTGTCCTGGTGTAAAAGCCAATCATTAAAAATCATTTCTATACACTTGCAAATTCTCAGCAAGCTAAGTTCATTGTCTAGGAACTGCATAATCCTAACAAGTTCTTTTCTCTGGTTTCCAGGGACCTTGGCAAGTTTACAAAATAAGGAGAATTGCCAAGGTCCTCAGAGAAGGCTGATACTGGTGTCCTTGAATGGGCAGAACCAACCCGATAAGGCTGTACACTATCTCCTTCTTTCCACATACAGTAATTGAGTAACCCTTTTAGGCTTTAGCATGAAAACAGTAACCCCAAATAACTTAGTTAACAATCTCACAAATTTCATAAATGATAGCAAAACAATTTTAATTAAAAATTCCCTTTAGAATAAAAACAAACTTTGGAAATTTTATACTTTCTTAAATTACAATATTTAAAAGGAAATGTTACAAAACAAGATCATATAGAATGCCCCAACAGCCAAGTTCATTCCTTTTTCTCTTGTCTCTGATTTCACAATTAATTTAACATTCCAGATTATAAAAGAAATGGCCCTTCCAGCAACACAACTAATACAACTGCTTACTGGATTACATCACATAAGAAAATTCAGAAATCTGTAAGCAGTATGTTAAAAACTTAAAACAGACCCAATAAAAAATCTTTCTTTCTTTCTAGACCCCTTTACCAGGTCCAGCAGTCTCCTGGGGCCACTCCCAATCAAGGCTCTTCAAGGTCTAGACTTCCCCACGACCACTAATCCCTGCCTTAAGAGCCTGGATCTTTTCCCACTCTCTCTCTCTCTATATATATATTTTTTAGTTTCTTTCAATTTACTTTAATAACATTCAAATTATGAAAAGCCACTTGACATAACAATGCCAAAGTTTAACAGTTTGCAGATTCTTACATTTTCCCAATTAATCTTAATACCAAACAATGTAATAAATTATGAACATCACATTTCATTTAGCACAGCCTCTGGCTGCCCATACATTACCTTTTGTTCCTGTTCTGGTACACAAAAACTTTACTCTTTTATATAAGGCAGGCAATGGTTAAAGAGTTATTTAGCCTGCCTCCCTTTGATCTGAGCACTCTCCTTTCCTCCTTATCTCTCTCTCTTCCATCCACCTTAGGAAAAGAATATTTTCCAACAACTCTTCAAGAGTTTCCAAACTTTTTTACTTTTAAAACCTCTATTCACACTGTGCAAACAAATTATACCTTCCCTAAGCTTCCTACACATACTCCTCTCTCCTACATGCTTAAACCTTCTTGCCTTCCTTCTACCTAATTATCCCTCTGATGGACTTTGATTCAAGTCCCTTTAAAACTACACATACCTTGTTTCTTTCTAATTCTGACCTGACACTTTGGTAAAAAGCAAATTGAGGAGGATCGTCAATCATATAACCTAAATAATAAAGTGTATATATATATATATATATATATATATATATAATATATATTATTTTTTTTTCCCCCCATTCTCTCCCCCATCCACCTGCTCCCGGGAATGCGGCTGGTATTAGGGAGGGGGGAAGGGGAGAAAGTTACTAGCAGTATTTCGGAATCCAGTTGCAGCCCTTGGCTGCCTGGCAGTAAAGGATCAACAACTCACAGACATTAATCACAGACCATCATTACCACAGACACAAACAAACATAGAACAAAATGACAGGGAGAATCCAAAAGCGAGAAACTTATCAGAAATCCCCTACTAATCATATAAGCTAAATAATACAGTATTATTATTTTTTTTTTGGGGGAAGCTGGAACCTCCGGCCCCTGAGGGGGTATTGCATGGGGGGGTGGAAGAGCCGACAATGGATCCCATCCCTCCTGAGACACTACCTCCCCCTCCTTATTATCCTCTTTCTTAGATTTATTTTCACTCAAAAACATCCTGCTCCCTGGAAGCCATAAACCAGCATATATCACTTCCTCCGGGTCCACAGGATCCTTTTCATTCACAAATAAATTTAATTTCTGGCACACCCAGTCTTCAGCCTAGCCATAATAGGGCCAAATCGTGCCACTCCCAATATCTTTATTACCCCAAACAAAACAACAATATATAATCATTTCTCTTTTATCTTTCCCTTTATCCTATCCGGGGCACCCCTTCCAGAGTTGATAAATGCTTGACTCAAGGGTCCCCTAGGTGCTTTTATCTTTCCCTTTATATTTTGGCAACTCATTCCAATTACTTAATTTATTTCCCAAGGGACTATTTACCGGTATTCTTTTAATTTCAATCTCTGCAGAGAGCAGCTTGGACTGAGCCTGCCCATTTCAATATTGACGAACTCCCCCGGTTCCTACGCCCAATCACAGGGGAGTCTCCTCCACCTCTCAGTCACCCAAGAGCCTTCCTATCTGGGGCACCCCTTCCAGAGTCGGTAAACGCTTGACTCAAGGGTCCCCTAGGTGCTTATCTTGGGCCATGTGCACACAAGTTACCTGACTGCTCTGTCTACACCGATGGTCGGGATTTGCCGCAGAGTCCTCTCTTTTATTTTCACTATACACCTAGTCTCTCCGCTTCGGGTCACCTCACCTGGTGGAAGGGGAAGAAATCCCAAGCTGCATGGGCTGCCTAAAATAGAGGCAGGGTGCGCCGCCCCAAGAGGCCCAGGACTCTGTCCTTCCACCTGGTCACGTTTTCCCGGTCAATGCACCAAATACTGTGTGCTACAGTTACCCAAAAATAACACTCGGAGATTTTCTAGGTATAAAGTGAAAGATTTATTATGTTCTTGGAGAAGCGGGAGCCTGCTTCGTCCCGCAGACCGAGCGAAGCAAGGTCAGAACAAAGGTTATATAGTCCTAACACAAAGACACCCACCCACCACTGGCTGTAAATTCCCATTGGACAGGAATTTCACCCTTACAATCTAAAATGCGAAAATCTACCCCAGAAACAAGGAATCTCATTATAATACTAGCAATCCTAGCTATTTTATCCTTATTTAGCATTAGCCATTACCTAACACTAATGTAACAGTACAGATCATGTGTTTTTCTAGGAACTTGAAACTTGGGCCTATTCAGGCTAGTGTAACCAACCTTGAGTTTGTAACAGTCTACAAAACTGATACACTCAGTCCATCTGAGAGATCTCACATTGTCTCACTCACTATGAAAAAAAATTTAAATTAAGAAGTGAGTAATGTTTAAATATGTTTAACATGATTGCACACGTAGATGACCTATGTCAGATTGCTTGCCATCTGGGGGAGGGAGAGAGAAAATTTGGGACTCAGATTCTTATAAAAAATGAATGCTGAAAATGATCTTTACATGGAATTGGAAAATATAAAATACTACTAAAAATTTAAAAAAATCAAAAAATTAAGGAGGGAGAAATAGGGATGCACTGGGGAAAAGGGGAAGTGAGAAACAGAATCTCACATAAAAGAGGCACAAAAGAGCTTTTACAGTGAAGGGGAAGATAGGGGCATGGTGGGAAATGCTTGAATCTTACTCTCATCAGAATTGGCTCAAAGAGGGAATAACATATACACTCAGTTGGGTATAGAAATCGATCTTACTCTACCAGGAAGTAGCAGGGGAGGAGAATATGAGAAGGGAGGATGAAAGAAAAAAGGGTGGGTTAGGGGAGGCTGTGGTGAGAAGCAAGACTTTTGAGGAGGGGCAAGGTGAAAGGAGAGAGAGGGGGAGAGAGAGACAGGGAGGGAGAGAGAGAAGGATAAACAGGGAGAAAAGTAGGATAGAGAGAAATACACAGTTAATAATCACAGATGTGAATATGAATGGGATGAACTCACCCGTAAAACAGAAGTAGATAGCAGAATGGATTACATGATTTAACATAGGGGGTGATACCATAAGCAAATTTAGGAAAGCACTGTCAGACCTTTGGAGAAGGGAAGAATCTATGACCAAACAAGATAGACAACATTACGGGATAGAAAATGGATAATTTAGATTATATTAAATTAAAAAGGTTTTACACAAACAAAAGCAAAGATTAGATGCCAAAGCCAAGATTAGAAGAAAAGAAGAAAACTGAGAAAAAACTTTTACAGCCAGTGTCTCTGATAAAGGCCTCGTTTCTTTCTTTTTTTTTTTAATTTTTTTATTAATTTATTTTGATTTATCAACAATCACTTCCATATTCTTTTGAATTGAAAATTTTTCTCCCCCTTTCTCCCCACCACCCTCCCCAAGATGGTACACAATCTGATACAGGCTTTACATTTACATTCCTATTAAACATATTTTCACATTAGTGAAGTTGTAAGTAAAAATTAAAACCAATAGGAGGAACCATCAGAAAGATGACACAAAACTCAACAGAAGGTAAAAATAAGTGATAGCGATTCAACTTCCATAATTCTTTCTTTGGATGGGGACAGCATTTTCCATCCCAAGGCCTCTGGAGATGTCTTGGATCCTCGTAATGCTGAGAAGGGTTCAGTTAAACAATCTTAGTCATTGGATAACGTGGCTGTTATTGTGTACAAAGTCCTCTTGGTTCTGCTCACTTCACTCAGCATCAGACCATACAAGTCTTTCCAGGTTTTTCTGAAGTCAGCCTGTTCATCATTTCTTACAGCACAATAGTATTCCATTACATTCATATACCACAACTTGCTCAGCCATTCCCCAATTGATGGGCAATAAAGGCCTTATTTGTAAAATATGTGGAGAACTGAGTCAAATTTATAAGAATACAAGTCACTCTGCAATTGATAAATGGTCAAAAGATATGAACAGGCAGTTTTCAGATGAAGAAATTAAAGCTATCTCTAGTCATATGAAAAAATGCTCTAAATCACTATTGATTAGAAAAATGCAAGTTAAAACAACTCTGAGGTACCACCTCACACCTATCAGATTGGCCAACATGACAAAAAAGGAAAATGATAAATGTTGGAGAGGATGTGGAAAAATTGGGACACAAATGCATTGTTGGTGGAATTGTGAACTGATGCAACCATTCTGGAGAGCAATTTGGAACTATGACCAAAGGGTTATAAAACTGTGCATCCCCGTTGACCCAGCAATAGCACTGCTAGGGCTGTATCCCTCCCAAAAAAGGAAAATAATCTATGTGTATAAAAATATTTATAGCAACTCTTTTTGTGGTGGCCAAGAATTGGAAATTGAGGGAATGCCCATCAGTTGGGGGAATGGCTGAACAATTTGTGGTATATGATTGTGATGAAATATTACTGTGCTATAAGAAATGATGAGCAGGCAGATTTCAGAAAAACCTGGAAAGACTTGCATGCATGAAGTGATGCAGAGTGAAGTGAGCAGAACTAGGAGAACATTGTACAGAGTAAACAGCAATATTGTATGATGATCAGCTGTGAATGACTTAGCTATTCTCAGCAATACAATGATCCAAGACAATTCTGAAGGACTTATGATGAAAAATGCTATCCATCCTCTTCAAGAAAAAACAAATTGATAGAGTCAACGCCAATCAAAGCATACTTTTTAAAAAACTTTCTTTATTTTGCTTAGGTTTCATTATTTTTTTGGTCTGTGTTTTATAACTTGACTAAAATAAAAATACGTCTTGCATACCTACACGTATATAACCTAAATCAAATCACTTGCTCTTTCAGTGGGGGGGGGGGTAGGGAAGGGAGCAAAGGAGTAAATTTGTTTGTTTTTTTCTTGTTTCTTTCTTAGTTTTTGGTGAGGTAATTAGGGTTAAGTGACTTGCCCAGAGTCACACTGCTAGTGAGTGTTACGTTTCTGAAGTGGGATTTGAACTCAGGTCCTCCTGACTCCAGTGGCAGTGCTCTACCCACTGCACCAAAGACAGATTACTAAAGTTTAAAATAAAAAAACCAATCAACTAATAAATAAAACTAGGAGCTAGTTTTATGAGGAGAAAACAGTAAATAAACCATTGGTTAATTTGATTTTAAAAAAACAAATTACTAGTATTAAAAATGAAAAGGGTAAATGCACCACCAATGAAAATGAAATTAGAGCAATTATTAAGAGTTATTTTGAAAAAAAAAGTTATTTTGCCCAATTATATAACCAGTAAAACTGACAATCTAAGTTAAATGGATGAATATTTACAAAGATATAAGTTGCCCAGATTAATAGAAGAGGAAGTAGAATGCTTAAATAACCCTATCTTAGAAAAAGAAATTGAACAAGCCATCAGTGAGCTCCCTAACACAAAATCCCAAGGACCAGATGGATTTACAAGTGAATTCTAACTAATTGTGAAAGAACAATTAATTCTAATACTATATAAATTATTTGAAAAAATAGGTAAAGAAAAAGTCCTACCAAATTCCTTTTATGACACAAATATGATTTTGATACCAAAACAAGGGAGAGTAAAAACAGAGAAAGAAAACTATAGACCAATTTCTATAATGAATGTCAATGCAAAATTTTTAAATGAAATACTAGCAAGGAGATTACAGCAACATATCACAAAGACCATATCCTATGACCAGGTGGGATTTATGCCAGGAATGCAGGCCTGAGTCAATATTAGGAAAACTATCAGCATAATTGACTACATCAATAACAAAACCAACAGAAATCACATGACCATCTATGGAGATAGATGCAGAAAAAGTCTTTGACAAAATATAACACCCATTCCTAGTAAAAACAGTAGAAAAAATTTTAAAACAAAACAAAGAGTACCAATGATCTCACAGGCAATGTCCTGACTCATGCACGAATTGGACTGAAGTGAGGTCCAGCTTCATAAAGTCAGCAATGAACCTCACTCTCTCTTCTCCAGTCGTCAAAGTCCCACAGCAGGCCAAAAGTCAGGTGATGGCCCAAGATGCAGGGGATGACCTTGGCAGCTTCTACGTGTGCCCAAGCTCTAAGCTCTCCACAGCGCCTGCTCCTGCCATCTTCATCCGAACAAACCGTTCTCACCTGTTCATTTTTCACATGTTTGGGGTAGACATTCCCCTCATTCACCAAGAGGTTTGAGGACTGTTTGTTACCCTCAACCTGGCTAACCTGTTTGCTGAGATGGCTTACTGGGGGTGTGGCCACTGCACGCTCCAGCTTCTTGGAGCCAGAGGTGAGAGATGGATGGCAAGTGGACACCAAAGGTGGATGAGCAGCCCTCCCACCAGAGGGGTGAGTCCTTCTGAACGCCCCATATGCTCTCATTCCAGAGATATTGGGAAGGAAGAGTCAATTGACTGGATATGAGAGGTGGTGGCAAGCCAGAGTGAGGAGTTGAAGACAATTCCCAGGTTGAGAGCCTCAGTGACTGAGAGGATAGTGGTACCCCCCCCACAGTAATAGGGAAGTTAGGAAGAGGGCAGAGGTTGAGGGGAAAGATGAGTTCAATTTTGGACATGCTGAGTTTAAGATGTCCATGGACAACCTAGTTTGAAATAACCAATGTAAGTCGTAGCGGCAAGACTGCAGGGTAGGACTGGATGAACAGCTGAAACTTGTCTGCATAAAGCTGATAACAGAAACCATGGGAGTGGATGAGATCACCAAGCAGAACAGTATAGAGGGAGAAAAAGGTCACCCATACATGTGGATGACCTGAAGGAAGATCGATCCAATCTAGGAGAGTGATGAGCAGTCAGACAGATGGGAGGAGAACCAGGAGGGAGTAGTGTCACAAAAGCCCAGTGAGGAGAGAGAATCCAGGAGGAGAAGAGGGTGATCCACAATGTCAAATGCTGCTGAGAGAGCAAGAAAAGTCAGGATTTTAAAAAGGCCGTTAGATTTCACAATTAAGAGATCACTGATAACTTCAGTGCAATGGTCAGCTCTGAAGTCATATTTAAAAAGGTTAAGAAGAGTGAGAAAAGAAACAACACAAATTGCATGTGGCCTTCTCAAAAAGTTTAGCCACCAAATGAAGAGATATGAGAAACACCTAATGGGGACAGGTAGATCTATATGGAGTATGGGGGGTTGGGGGGGTTTGGGAGAGGGGGTTGATGTGGGAGAGAAAATAATGCTTTTTAATGGAAAACTTTTTTTTTTGAAAGAAATAAGTCTGCCAAGGTTGGTGAGAACTCGATTGTGAAAGGCCTCTAGTTTCAGGTTGAGTGGGCATCCTGGCAAGAAGAAGGTGTTTGGAGCATAAGAGCAGTTTGTTTTTATTTTTTATTTTTCTTTTTTGATGAGGCAACAGGGTTAAGTGACTTGCCCAGGGTCACACAGCTAGTGAGCATTTTGTGTCTGAGGCTGGATTTGAACTTGGGTACTCCTAGCTGCCCTCCATAAGAGTAGTTTGATGAGACCTATGGCTTTGGGAAAATGTTTTGGCATCAATGTAGAAAATGGATCAGCTGCTGAGACTGAATAACGTGGCTAGTAAGGGTGACAAATAATGAGGCTCTGAGCTAGGATGGCGGTAAGCAGGGGACAGATCTTAGAGATGACATGCTAAGTCAGATTCGGTGTGAGAGAGGGAAACACTGGGGAGCAATTCTGAAGCTTGCAATCTGAGAGACTGAAATCAGGGCTGCAGCAGTTTCCAGAAATGTGGTCTTGTAGTCACTTGACCTTGCTTCCTCCGTTTCCTTATCTGATGAGCTGGAGAAGGAAATGGCAACCCACTTGAGGATCTTTGCCAAGAAAACCCCAAATGAGGCGAGCGCGACTGAAAAACTGGACCACAACAAAAATAAGCATTTTGGTTTCTTTTTTTTTTGGGGGGGGAGAATAGGCTATGTTCTATTTTAGACATATTGAATTGTAGATGGCATTGAAAGTGGATTTGGGGAAGAACATAATTTACTCCATTCTGTCTTCTCTTTGCCATTTTATTAGGTGATGCCTCAGCACATATTTCAGGGACAGGTAAAGGAGGATGCTAGGTGGTGCCTTTGTTAGAGCCTAGGGCCTGGAGTACTGAGTACCTAATCTGACATCAGATACTTACTAGCAGTGTGGCCCTAGACAACTCACTTAATTTCTATTTACCCATTTCATTGACTGTAAAATAGAGACAATAATTGCCCTTACCTTGTGGGCTTGTTGTGACTCTCAGATGAGATGATATTTGCAAAGATGATCTCATTTGATATTATTTGACTTATAAATATGTCGTCATCTTTGAAACTGTGAGAACCTACTGGGGATGTGCGGCCCACTCTGAATTTCCTTGTCTGTCTGTATCCTGTGCTGGCTTATTTGGGACCCAGAAAATTCTCCCACCACCAAGGAGAATGGAAAGTCTTGGAGTAGGGATCATTTCCGTTTTGGCTTCTGGAATGGCAGCAGCCAGCAATTCGCCTCTCTGCTCCCACCTCCCGCCCCCCCAAGTCTTGTTGTTTCTGAAAGACTTCCTGGGGGCTGGAGCCCCCCACTTCGGGCTCTTGCCTTCAGGCAGCCTGGCCTTTGCCTTTCCTAGGATCCTGGATGGAAAAGCCCAGGTGTCCTGCAACAGGCTTGAGGAGAATTAGAGCTCTGGGTACATTCAGAGAGAGGAGGAACAGGAAAATGAGGTAGGACAGCAGTGATGGAGAAAGAGCCAAATTCAGGTCGACATCAAAGGACTGTGGGAGGCATTCAGCGCCCACTATGCACCAGCTTGCTTGCAGCTGTTTGTCCTTTGTTGTCTCGAAGAGGACCATGACATCGGGGAGGCGATTCCGTGACATGCCAGTAAGGGAGGGCTGTGCAAAGTCACCAGCCTCACTTCCTCCTTCACAGCCATCTGAGTCCAGTGGCCAGATACGGATCAGAACAACAGGAGACAGCCTAGGATGCTGTGGGAGACCTTGGCTCTTTTAAGCGAAGGTCTTTCACAGGTCTCAGTTTGACTGAGGCAGCAGCCCAGGATTAAGACTTAATAAGAAATGAGGCAGAGAATGGCCTCTTAAAGAAAAAAAAAAATGATAGATCTGGGAGGGGAAGGCCCTCAGGGTTTCTGGCCAAAACAAAAACAATTGCTATTTACATTCGTTCTGAGCCAATCAGGGCCCAAAGAGTGAGCAAGCAGGGCTTGGCCTGGGACCTATTGTTGGCCAGTCAATGGGTTAAGGCTGGTCTCTAAGAGAAAAAAGAAAGTTTCAGAGATTAAAATTTACATTCCCTTTAGGCAGTGCACCTGCAGGTAAGGGTGATACCCTATGTAGACAGAGGTCCCTATGTGCCAGCAGTCCCTTTGTTAAAGAGAAGGGTTACAAAGAAAGGTCAAAGGTTCAGGGAGATGGAGCAGGGTAGATCGGCCATTTGTGGTCCACAGATGGAGAGCCGTGAAGAGAATCAGGGAGACAGGGCCAGAGACAACACATTCCAAGAAGGCACTGGTGGGACTGACTCGCAGGGAAATTGATGAGGTAGAAAAGAGTGCTTGATTCCCTCTTACATACCTTCACACCTCTGATGTCAAAGGTCAGGAGCAAAGCTAAGCAAATACCTGCATGGTGACCTCATCCATCACCTTGTCTCACTTGGAAAAGATTTTCAGTTTATTTGCTATGCAATAGACATTCATCCCTTTACATTCAGCTAATTTTTGTTTAATGCGCCACTGCTTTGTCTTCCTGTTACATATGCAGTATTTTGATTTCCTTACAATATATGCTGTGCCATTTTGATTTTTATTTTGGTTGAATAAACTCAAGACACTGAAAGCATTTGAGGAGAGACTTGCTAAGATGATACCAGTGTTTGTTCCAGTTTCATCTCAACTATGATAAACTTGGACATTTTAGATGTTTATCAAAGGTCTTTTACTGGGCAGAAAGTAAGTGTATGAAATACATGTGTGACATTTATGAGTAATGTTTGCTCTAAACAAACTCTTGAAAACTTAAGTTGACAAAATTCTGGATCAACTTAAAAAATGCATGTCTTTTGAAATCTCTGAATGCCTTGGTTCTCAGTATTATCATTCTTTATTGAATTTATTTCTTATTACAATACGTAGTTTTAAAACTTTTTTTCTGAGCAAAAAAAAAAAAAGTGCTTGAGGCCGACGGAGCTAGCAGGACCCGAGACAGGAGATAAGATGCAGGCTGTGACCAGCCAGAGAAGTGATCACGGAAGACTAGGCACTGCGGACTTCTCTGTGTGCTTTCACAAAGCACCCTCAATTCCACAAGAACTCTTCCCCATGTCTTTCTTGTTCTCTTTGCTCATCACCTCCGGCCTCCCCGACATTCCAGCCTGCTCCTCCCGTTCTCTCGTCCCCTTCCCCTATTCCATAAAATTGCATTTGAACCATACCTTTGACCTGGCTAGCCGCCTTTACCTCCCTACAGAAAGCAGGGGCCGATCAGCCCCCTTGGGGGGCAGGGCCTGCGACCTATGCTCTGCTTCCCACGTGGAGGAGAGCCTACTGGGGCTCTACCTCACGGGGAGCGGGCCCGCTGGAGTGCAGCACCCCAATAAATGCCGTTCTTTAACTTGGAGACTGTCCGAGTGAATTCTTTCAGGACCCTAGGACCCGCATGTCTAGTCTTCATCATTTCAGGTGGCACCCCAACATTCTTGGGGTCCACCCTGAACTCATCACCAATGGCTACAGAGAAAGTCTAAGTGAATACTTTCACACCTGAACCAACTCTCCCAACTCTAACCGCAACAAAGTTAAGGTGGTCGGGGAGAGGGGCGGGATGGCCACGCACGCACGTCCGCGGGTCTCACCTGGTGACTACCGAGCTCGTTTCCCGCGCCCAGCTCTGTTCCCGCTCGGAAGCCCAACTTGACTAAGTCGCGCATGCGCGCGTAACCACCCAGCGGAACCTCCTGGGTCGGACAGCCCGGAGAACGTCCTCAGGTCTGTGGCCAATGGTAGCCCGCGACTCCAAGCCAGGCGGGGAGGACCCGCCCCCCGCGTCTCCAGTTCCTAGGAGCGGGAGAGGGAGGAGCTGACGGACGCTCTACTGACGCTCGGAGCTCTCTCATTGGCCCGCGAGAGGTTTCTGGAAGGAAGACCTTAGGGTGGGCAGGATTTGGCCCAGGCGGGCCCCGGCAAAAGAAGACGGAACGGGCGTCCCCAGGCTGTCCATTGGCCCACGGTACTACGCTCCAGAGAGAGTGCCAGGCTAGCGAAATAGGCCCAGGCAGCCCTGAGGGGGAGGGAGGTGGCGGGCTGCGGAACCTAGGCAAGCTCTTTTTGTACCCAGCAGGTTCTTTGGCCTACAGGAGGCGTCTGTGAGATCCCGGGGCGGGACGGACGGCAGTCCAGGCGTCGTATTGGCCTAGAGGACGTCTGGGGCGCGTAATCCCGCCCCTGGAGCGCCAGGATAGGAGATCTCGGAGCTTCACCCCGGGGCTGGAGGAGGGAGGGGCAGGGGGGTGGGGGCGGGGCTCGGAGCCTACGAACTCAGGCCCCGGCCCCGCCCTCGGCCTCGGCCCCGGCCCCGCCCTCGGCCTCGGCCTCGGCCCCGGCCCCGCCCTCGGCCCCGGCCCCGGCCAGGCCCTGGCGAGCCGGACCTGCCCTCTTCCCCCGGGCTGCGGCCTTGAGGCCCCAGGGTGAGTTCTGCGCGTCGGGGCCGGGGCGGGGCGGGGAGGCGGTGATGACGGCGCCCTGGCCGGCCCGGTCTGGGACTGGCCTTTCTTGGCCTCATTTGCTTCCTTTGCATCAGGGGCACAGTGGAAGGCAGGCAGGCTGGAGGAAGCTCCAAGCGCTTAAGCTTTGTCTTCTGCCCAAACCCAGGGCTGCAGAGATGGAGGCCAGAGGAGGCGCTTGCGGCGGCTCCGCTCCGGCCCCGGAAGCCCCCAGTGACTCAGCGAGGCCTTTCGGGGTTGCCAGTGATGAGGAGCCTTCGGGGGGCCCTGGCAGCCAGGAGTCTTGTGGACCCCCCAGGGCTGATGAAGAGGTTCAGGGGGCCCTGCCTGGGCCCGAGGAAGGTGCCCCCACCCACCTAGGTGAGCCTGGCCACCTACCCCAGCCGAAGCTACAAGCCCCACGAAGGGGCCATTAGGTTTTGTTGGAGAGGGCTGGGTGCCACCCCCAAACCTATGGGGGACTAGAGCAAACCCAGAAAGGCTTCTTGGAGGAGGGGGGCTTAACCGATGATATCTTCCTGGAAAATGGACTAGGACAGTCAACAGGAGACTCACAGAAGGCCTTTTATTTCAGGTGTACATGAGCTTTCAGGCCAGACTTCCTTGGACAAAAAATATAACAGAGGAACCAAGGACTCAGGAAAGCCAGGTAAAATGTCTGGCACTGGTGACACCAGTCAAAGAGGGGACTTGCCGACTCCTGGACCTCGAGATGATGAGGATGTGACAGCCGAGGGCTGGCGCAGCAGGCGAAAGCATGTGTTCGTGCTGAGTGAGGCTGGAAAGCCGATCTATTCCCGATATGGCAATGAGGAGGCCCTGTCTGCCACCATGGGTGTGATGATGGCTCTAGTGTCATTCATTCAAAGTGGGGACAATGCCATCCGTTCTATCTACTCAGGTAGGGACCATCTTATCCTGTTTCCCCAAACACAGTCTCGCGCGCGCGCGCGCGTACACACACACACACACACACACATCCCTGTTGCCTCACTCAAGCTCCACCCCTCTTTCTTCCTAGCAAAGCCCAGAGAGGTCCAAGGTGGTCTCATACAGGGTTGTAGAATCATAGCTGGAAGGGATTTGTCAAAAGTCTTTTGCTCCCACCCTTTCCTTCTGAAGCATACATTTCAAGCTGGAAAGACATTGTGGACCATCTGGGCCAACCCCTTCATTTGACCGATGAAAAAGGCCCCAAGAAGTATGAATGATGTCCCCAGAGTCACACAAATAGTAAGCAGCTGAATTGGGAACAGATTTGAACCCAAGTACACTGACCTCCCGTCCAGGGCTTTTTCTATCACACTAGGCTGTCTCCTAAAGCTACTCTGAATTCCATTTCCATAAGATTCATCTTAGAGCGGGATCTAAGCTCGTTAGTAGGGACTTCCAACTCAGAAAACCATATATCAGACCTGGAAGGAGGTGGAAAGATCATCCCCACATTTTTCCCAACAAGGCAGCAGGCCCAGCAAAAAGAAAGAACTTGCCCATGGTCATGCAGTGAGTCACTGACAGAGGCAGAGGTTTGAAGGTCAGGAGCTGGCACAGGCTTAACTAGCTGGGGAGAGAATGAAGAAACTTCTGTGTTTGTCCTGGTGAGGGCCCATCCCCTCATCTTCTTCATTTCCTTCTCCTTCCTCCATGACAGATGATCGAACATTGGTCTTCTTGCAGCAGGGCCCACTAGTGCTGGTTGCGGTGTCCAGGACCCCACAGTCAGCAGCGCAGCTTCGGTGCGAGCTCCTAGGAGTGCATGCCCAGATTGTGAGTGTGCTAACTCGGGCTGGTGTGGCCCGAGTGTTTGAGCGCCAGAGGAGCTATGACTTGCGAAGGCTACTGGCTGGCTCTGAGCGAATCCTTGACAGCCTGCTGGATGGAGCCGAGCGAGAGCCAGGGTTCCTGCTGGGTGCTGTGCGTTGCCTGCCCCTGCCTGCCCCATTCCGGGATAGCCTAGGTGCCCTCCTGCAGCGGGCCACGGCACCCAGCCTGGCCTTCTCCATCTTGGCTGCTGGCCGCCACTTGGTCACAGCGGCACAAGAGAGGGCTGTCCTGGAAGACTGCCGCCTTGACCCAGCTGATCTCCACCTGCTCTTGAACTTGGTGGGAGCCTCTTCTGCCTTCCGGGCTGGGGAGGTCTGGGCTCCAGTCTGCCTGCCCCGATTCAACCCCGACGGCTTTTTTTATGCTTATGTAAGCTACCTGGGTGACAACACTGACTATGCTATCTGCCTTGTGCTTCTCTCAACTGACCGTGAGGCCTTCCATGCCCTGGCTGGCTGTAAGCGGATAGTTGAAGAGGGCCTGCAGGCCCTGGGGGCCTCTCGGGTTCTGGCTGGTGGTGGAGTAGGGTTACCCTCCTATGGGGTCAGTGCAGTTGGTGCCCCCGACCTGCGGCACTTCCTCTACAAGCCTTTTGACGTCCCTGACAACTATCGACAGCTACCACAGTTTACCAGGTGAATGTTGGGTCATCAGTTCTGAGAGGGCTTCCTGGAGGGAGGTGGAGGAGGGAGGTGGAGGAGGAAAGAGGACAGAGGGGAAAAGGATCCTTTTTGACTGTCCCCTCTACCCCTCTGTCCCCCACCAGCCCAGAGATGGAGGGCCCATATGCCAGTGAGTGTGAACGACAGAGGCTCTTCGACCTATACTATCACTTGCATGGGCGACTACATTCCCCATCCAGACCCCTTCGGCTCATTTACCATGTGGCTGAGAAAGAGACCCTGCTTGCTTGGGTGAGCTGGAATCATCAAGTGGCTTTAGCTGACGAATTTGAGAGCAAGTTTGAACGAACCAGAAACCCCGAAAAAGGATAAGGTTTCACTGCTCTCTGGCTTTCTGGGGTTCACAGCATTCAAATTACACAAACACCAAGCTTTGATGGTACCCAGAGCCCTTTGCACAGACTCGAGGACTGCTCCCGGGGAGGGAGGGAGATAGAGTCTGGAGGTTCTGGAAAGCACCACACTGGTGCAGGCCTATTGCTCAGGGAACTGGAGAGGGTTAGTTAGCCAATGGTCTAGTAGAGGATTCAGAGCTGGAAGGGTATTTAGTAATAAAAATACCATCCCTTTACTTTCTAATATGAGTCATATTTTAAAGTAAAATTGAAAGGCCTCAAACTTCATGTCCAAAGGAAATGCTCTGTTCACTGCCCAGGGAAAGCTCTGACACTCAGAATAGCTGGTGTTATAGATGGGCAGGGCCTTAGCCAAGTCATTTGCCCAAGACTTACTAGATAGAGTTAGTGAGAATAGCTGCTCAGAAAATGGGAGCTGATGATGCCCAGTGATCTGACCAAGAGCTTCATCAAAGTGTAGGATGAGCTCTTTGGGAAGTCAAAGAGTGAGATGGGGGGAGGGGGTGGCAGGTGGCTGGAGATAACACAGAGTCCAGCTTCTTGGCAGCAAGGGAGCTCAGAGGTGACAAAGGAGCTGAAAGGGACCTTAGAGGTCACTGAATCTGACCCCATTTCATGGAGGAGGAAACTGAGGGCCAGGGTGAAGGGTTACCCAGCTCCAAAGTATCTGGAGCTGGGATAGGAACTTGGGTCTTCCTGGCTCCATACTGCAGTCATTCACTGTCAATGGGTCTTTTCTCTCCAAGAAGGCTGGGACTGGATAATGGAGTTTTTACCACCAGCCCAGGAAGGACATCTGGGCCCATCACCATTGGCGGGTGCCCTTCTGATTCTTGACCTCTCCTCTCAGGTGACACCCAAATTTGAGCTTTATGCCTGCTTTAACCCACTGGTGACAAAGTCAGGTGCCATCCATGCTGTGACTAAGCTCCTTCGTTGGGTGAAGAGAGAGGAAGATCGCCTCTTCATCCGTTACCCTCCAAAGTACTCAACTGCCCCTGTCCGCCATGGGCCCAACAGGACCGACTCTGCCCTGGAGAATGGCCTTTGAGACTCTGCTAAAAGTCCATGTCCCTATGTGCACCTTAGTCTGCTGGCCTGGGGAATGAGAAGTTGGTAGCTTTATTGATTCCTTCCTTAGTTTGTCTTGGGGAGAGTGGGGTGACTACCAGGCCCATGAGAAGGGCCCCATTCCCTGCCCAGGGTTTGAAGGAGGGAGGCTTCTCCCTTACTGTTGCTACCTGAAGACCAAGCAGCCTCCCAGGTGTCCTCAGGGAGCTGTAAGGGCTTGTCTCTGTTTCTGTCCAGAAGAGGCAGTTGGGGGTATGTTTTTTTCCATGTGTCAGTGACTTTGAGTGTGTGTTGGGGAGGTGGGGGGGCAGGCCTGTCTGGGAGGATCAAGCTTTTCATGGGTTGCTATGAGGCTGTGGCCTTTTGGGTGGCTATACCAGGCTGTCTCTGGGTGGGCTCATCTCTCAGCATGCTGTTCTATTTGACTGGTTGTCTTCAGTCTGTGTGTGTGAGTCCCTGAGAGGCATCATCTGCCTCTTTCCCCTTGGGCTCGGCCAGGAACGGCTTTCCATGTTCTGAACAGTTCCTCTTGGCCTCAGGGTCCACCATTGGGCCCTCCCCACCCTCAGCCCCCCTCTGCCTAGCCTTTTGGCACTGACTTTAACATATACAGAAATAATAAAATGTTTTAAAAAGAAGACTGGCCTCTTCCTTGACTCTGCCCCACCCTCCTTCCTGCTGCTCACACTGGACTTAGGAGTTAGAGAATTGTCGCCCACTGGGAGGGGTGAGGGCAGCCCTGGCCTCCAGCTATGCCCAGGCATCCCCCATTTTAGCAGGGAAGCATTGACAGTAGCCATGGCACTTTGATGGACCTGGAGGATGCCAGCCTTGGAAGGACTTGGGACCGGCAATCCAGCAAATGAGATGCAACATACACATAGGAAAGAGAGGAAAGGCAAAGCAGCTGGATTAGGTGCAGCTACCCTGCACCCAACTGACTGGCTCCTCCCTGGAGAGTCTTGGGACCACGGCTCTCTCCTGGTTCACCTCTGACCAGGTGGACTCCTCAGTCTCTTAGGTTGCTTCTTCATCCCTGTCTCTTCTCCCTGCCCTTGGCTTTCCTCCCAGACTCTGACTTGGGCCTTCGGGCACAACTCCCTTTCTCCTGTCTCTTAATGACCTTGACAAACTTTGGGGTGGATGGGGGGCAGCTGGGGCAAACAAAGTGTGGGATTTGTAGTCAGAGCACCTGGGTTGGAATCCTGACTTTCTCAACACCCATGGGGCTACTCAGGTGTTTGGGGCTGAGGCCTTGGCACTAAAAGAGACAGATGTAGGTCATTGAGCCGTTACCAAAAAGGAGATTTCCTTAGTCATGGCAGCAGGATATTCAACCACCACATACACTTCACATTCACGCCTGGCCTGCCTAGGGAGTCCTATCTATAGATTGTCTTTTTTTTTTTTTAAACACCTTTGTAACAGGCCCTTTGTCTGTCCAGAAGTCCATCTTTACAGCCCAGGGCTTTCTCCAGTACACTAGGGACCAGAGCCACTTCCCACTGCCACCCAGGCCATACCTGTGACTGCTCAGAGGGAAGAATTTGAACACTAATCATTTGCCTTCTTGAATGTATCTCTAGCCACAGATACTTTGAACTCATTCCTCAGGGGTTAGCTGCTTCTCCACCTCATACTCTCCCCATCCCAATGAGTCTGGACCCCCAGCCACAAACTCATTCTCCGTCCCCAACTGTCTTCACTCTCCCTCAGTCCCTAACCCTCCCTCCACTCCATGTCCCATGTCTTCTTCCACTGTGCTGTCTGGAATGCCTGCTCCATGATTAACATGCCTCCTTTCATCACAAACCTCTTCTCCCTCCAGTTTTTGGTTGCACTTTCACTTTCACTTCCCTGACTCCGGGAATACTCAAGCTCCGCATTGCCACTTTCTGGTTCTGCCTCAGCCGCCATCACTCACCAACCTCTCCTGCTTTAAGGTATACACAATTTCAATTGATTGTCTAATCCAGATCTTCCTGGCCATTCTCTAGAACCATTGCCCCTCTCCTTCCTCAGTGAGGTCAGGACCGGACTCACACTCTCCTTTCTCAGTTCCTGCCCTCATCCTTCTTGTGGCTGAGTCATTTCAGCTGGGTCTGACTCTGTGAGCCCACTGGGGGTTTTCTTGGCAGGTATACTGTAGTGGTTTGCCATTTCCTTCCCCAGCTCATTTTACAGATAGGAAACTGAGGCAAACAGGGTTAAGTGACTTGCCCAGGGTCACAAAGCTAGTAAGTGTGTGAAGGCAGATTTGAACTCAGGTCACCCTGAGTCCAGGCATGGAGCTCTATTCACTTTGCCACCTCACACCCTCATACTATTACACTCCCTCAAACACTGACTTCCATCTATGCAGCATTTAGCACCTCGCAAACATCATCGAATCAGATCCTCACAACAACCCTGGGAGGTAGATCCTATTATGATTTCCCTTTTTGCAGTTGCGGAAACCCAGGAAGAGGTTAAGTGACTTGCCCAACGTTACAGCTAGGCAGTATCTGAGATGGGATTTGAATCCAGAACTTCACTCCAGGTCCACTGCTTCATTCCCCCCAGCCCTTGCTGTTGACTTGACACAGCATCTACTGCCTCCACTCCCGTGCCCAGAATCTTCAACACTCAGCCTCTCCTCTTGGAACCCTCAATGCTCACGCCTGTGTTGCTCTCCCCCACCACCTCAGGCCTTCTGCTGCAGCATCACCACCTACTCTAGAGTCGGGGTCTGGCATGATTCCTTTTCCGAGCTCCTGGCATCCATGCCCCGCTTGGGCAGAGAAGGGGAGCTGGCGGTGGCAGGGCTTGAACCCATCTCTAGGGCCAGCCCTACAGCCCTTTTACGCTTTTCTGTGGGGCATAAACTAGGTGCTCTAAAAATGGTTGACTACTTGATGGTTTAGAGGCGAGAGGGTCGGCAGAAATTGACGGGGCGGGAGAAAGAAGGGGAGGTCTCGGCCGCCCCGCCCCACGGGCCCCGAGGGCGCATGCGCACTTCGGGCCGGGGAAGCTCCTGGCTCCTTTCTTCACTCCAGGGCGTGCCTGGCCCGACTGGCTCGTTGCTCATGCGCCATGGGCCGAGGCGAAAGGGCGGGAAAAGGGGAGGCTCGTGAGAAGGCTTGTGAGGAAAAGAGCCAGGCCCGAGAGCTAGCGGGAGGAGGAGCCACGGCTTCAGCAAGGCCGGCCCAGGACTTTGCTGTCAGGGGCTCCTGCTCCGGTGAGCGGCCCGTGCCTCAGTGCTTCGGGAGCCCCACCCCTAGAGTAGGGCCCCCCCAGGCTTCTGGGCCTCTTGGCTTTAGGCCTTCCTTCGTCCTGGCTGCTTTGTTTTGCAGAGGCTGCCCTGAGCGCTCCTAAATGTTCCGGTTGCCCGGCACTCTCAGACAGTTCTTGGGGGCACTCAGTTTCTGCTCTCCCTTCCTGTGGCTTCAGCCGGAGCCTCCCTGACAGTTCTCCGGGCCTTTTCCCAGAAGCATCTAGACTCCTTGGAACTGCCGAGCCTTGCTCATCTGTAGCTGCATTTTCTAGATTTTCCGACATTAATTGTTGGCGTTCAGTGATGGCCATTGAGAGTTTTCTGGGCAGAGATACTGGAAGGCTTGGCCGTTTCCTGCTCCAGCTCATTTTACAGAGGAGGAAACTGAGGCAAACAGGGTAAAGGGACTTGGCCAGGGTCCCACTGCTAGGAAGTGTCTGAGGCCACATTTGAACTCAGGTCTTCTGACTCCAGAGGTGTATGGAATGTTCCAAGAGGACTAGCACCTGGGACATCTTTGGTCCCCTTCTAAATGAAGGATGGCAGTGATGACAACACCATCATCCTGCCTCCAGGCTTGGCACTCTGTCTGCTGAGCCACCTAGCTGCCTCCTAATAGGCATTTAGTAAATGCTTAGTGACTTGGCCCTTAGGCATCGCTAGCTGTGCAAAGTATCTGCGGAGATCCAACTTGAATATCTGCCTTGCAAATCTCCATTCCTCTGGTGTATGCTTTCTAAAAATTCGTTTTGGGGTTATTTTTAAAAGGAGTGTGTATTCAAGAGTCCCTTTAAGTATCCATACCAATAAGATGACTCATATGCTCCTGAATCGTTATGGTCATACCCTGACTTGTTTCCATTCTCTGACGTACAAGGTCCCTGAAAAACCCTACTATGTCTCAGCGCCACCAATTTCCCCTCCCTGGTCTTGGACAGCTAACTGTGGTGAAGCTTAGGAGAATTTGTGACTAGGTTCAAATCTGCTCCAGACATTGCTGTCCTGGACCTGAGGTTCAAAAATCTTTAGAATGGAAGGAAACTGTTTCCCTGGGGCTCTGGGCCCCTAGATAGGGGTAGAGAAAATCAAATCTCTGCCCAGAATTTAAATTCCGCATCCTTCCTGGCAGGCCTTCTTTGAAGTATGGGAGTATTGAGATTTGATCCTTACTGTCCCTTAACAGTATTTTGTTTCTCCTTAGGAAGCACAACCCAAGCATTTGGTGATCCAAGAAGACCTACTCTGACTAATCAACAAGATGCAGAAAGGTAACGTGTTCCTCGTCCCAGGCTGCTGACCCAGCCCCCTCTCTGGGCCCCCCTTTCCTCTGAGCACAGGATCAAGCTCGCTGAGCTTCAGGAACCTCACCATCTTCCAAAGACTGGTTGCTTTGACAAAGATCCCAAGAGCCCTCTTAAGGCACAAGGGGGAGGAAGGGAAAGTTTGCAACTCAGGACTTTTCTAAAAAGGGAATGATTGGTGACAGATCTTGACATCTGGGCCCCTGAATGACCATCAAAGAGTCCACATTGCATGGGATTCCAAGTCAAAAGGAACCATAGACCTGAAGACTGTTGAAGGGGAAGCCTGGCCAAAAGAGAAGTAGGGGGGAAGCATTGCGAAAGAGGAGTGGGAGCAGAGGCCCTCAGCTAAGCACGATGTGAGGCTGACTTTCTTTCCATGTCAAAGGCAACATGATGGAGGTAGGAAGATTTCTAGACTCGGGGACATGAGTGACCTGGGTTCTAATATCACCTCAGACACTAGGGAGGAGTCATTTAGCTCCTCTTAGTCTTCATTTGCTTTCCTGTAAAAAGGGGATGAAAATAATAGCACCTGCTTTATGTGGTTGTTGCGAGAATAAAATGAAATAATATATGTAAAGCTCTTTACAGACCTTAAGGCACTATAAAAATGTGAGCTTATTATCATCAGATGAACAAGGGACTTCAGAGTTGGAGGGGTGTTTGTTGTTGTTATTCACTCTTTGTGACCCTGTGGTCCAGAGCACACCAGCCCCTTCTATCCTCCCCTATCTCCTGAAGGCTGTCCAAGCTCATGTTGGTCGCTTCTATGACGTTCCCTATCCATCTCTGCCGTCCCCTTCTCCTTTTGCCTTCAGTCTTGCCCACCATCAGGTCTTTCCCAGTGAGTCCCATCTTCTCACTATGTGGCCAAAGGAGTTAAGCTTCAGCTTCAGCTTCAGTATTTGCCCTTAGCCTGAATTGATTTCTTGAAGCACTGACTGATTTGACCTCCTTGCTGTCCCAGGGACTCTCAGAAGTCTCCAGCCCCACAATTCCACAATTTAAAAGCGTCGATTCTGTGGCACTCGGCTTTCCTTAGAGTCCAGCTCTCCCAGCCTACATTGCCACTGGGAAGGCCACAGCTTTGACTCTACAGACCTTTGTCAGCAAGGTGATGTCTCTGCTTTTTGGTCTGCTGTCCAGATTTGCCATGGCTTTCCTTCCAAGGAGCAAGCGTCTTTTAATTGCATGGCTAAAGTCACCATCTGCAGTGAGCTTTGAGCCCAAGAATATAAAATCTGACACTGCTTCCATTTCTTCTCTTTCTATTTGCCAGGAAGTGATGGGACCAGTTGCTATGATCTTTGGGTTGTTTTTTGTTGTTGTTTTGGTTTTTTTTTTTTTGATATTAAGTTTCAAGCCAGGGCAGCTAGGTGGTGAAGTAGATAGAGCACCAGCTCTGAAGTCAGGAGGACCTGAGTTCAAATCCGGCCTCAGACCAAACACAACACTAGCTCTGTGACTTGTGGGCAAGTCACTTAACCCCAATTACCTAAAAATTTTAGAAAAAATTTCAAGCCCGTTTTTACACTCTCCTCTTTCACCCTCATCCCCTCATCGAGAAGCTTCTTAATTCCTCTTCACTTTCTTCCATCAGAATGGTATCATCTGCACATCTGAGATTGTTGATAACTCTCCCAGCAACCTTAATTCTGGCTTTTGATTTATCCAGCCTGGCGTTTTGCACGATGTACTCTGCACGTAAGTCAAATTAATAAAGTGACAGTATACAGCCTTGTCTAATATACAACCTCTTTTCCAATCTTAAACCAATCAGTTGTCCCGTGTTTGGTTCCACCTGTTGCTTCTTGACCTACATAACGGTTCCTCAGGAGACAGCTAGGATGTTAGAGATCACTAAAGCCAACTTTCTCATTTTACAAGTAGAAAACTGAGGCCAAGAGGTATACTTATCAGAAAAAAATCCTCTTCAAAAAATCAACCCAAGCCCCTGAGGAATTAGTGCTGGCTCATGAGTAACCTTAAAGTTCTGAGGAGGTCTTCCTAGAAGGGTGATTGATATGCCCAAGGTCATAAGGAATCATAGGCTCTTATAGCTGAGTGGTACCCAAAAGACCTTATAAGCCAATCACCCCCATTTAACAAACAGGACTAGTATCAGTTTCTGGGGGCAGGGGCTTAGAGACTTCAAGGCTTTTAGAGCTTTTGCTCATGTTTGTTTTACAGGGAAGGAAACAAACAGGCCCATGGTGATTTGTGGATGGTCACAGGGAATGAGCAGATAGGTGGAGCAGTGGGTAGGGCGCCTGGAGTCAGGAACATCTGAGTTAAAATCCGACTTCAGACACTTCCTAGCTGTGTGACCCTGGGCAAGTCACTTCACTCTGTTTGCCTCAGTTTCCTCATCTGTAAAATGAGCTGGAGAAGGAAATGGCAAACCCTTCCAGTATCTCTGCCAAGAAAACCCAAATGGGGTCATGAAGAGTTGGACACAATTGGAAAAATGACTGGACAACAGGGAATCAAGATGTTATAGCACAGTGGTCCAAGGGTCCGTAACCTTTTTTGTGTCACAGACCCCTTTTCAGAAGGTTTTTAAATGTATAAAATCAAATATATAGAATTAAAAAGGGAACTAACTATATTGAAATATAGTTATCAAAACATTTAAAAGACAAGTTCACAGACCCTAGGTTAAGAACCTCTGATATACTCCAATGTCTGTTTGCTTGTGGGCCAGCCAGTGCTAGCTGCCCATGCACTACATGTCACTCTGTTATTATGGAGCTAACAAGAAACTAGGCAGATTGCATGGAATCAGCAAAAGCATTTATTTGGAAGAAAAAGAGGAAATGAAAAAAATTGAGACATTCTCATCAGTCATTTGCCTAATGAATATGTTGTCTTCACACTCCTTTAGTGACAGCTTCCAGGAGCCAGGATTCGAGCCTGAGTCTTCTGATTCCAAATCCCATACACAGCCCTGATGAGCGTTGGGGTTTGTTTATTTTTTATGGTACTGTCAGGAAAACTCATCTTCCTGAGTTCAAATCCGGCCTATGGAACCTTGGGCAAATGCCTTTACTTCCCCCTCCTCAGTTTTTGTAAAATGGCAGTTATAATAATAGCACTGATCTCCTAGGGTTGTTGTGAGGACCCAGTAAGGTAGCGCTTACAGTGTTTTGCAAACCCTAAGGCTCTATGTATATGTTCGATGTTCTTAACCCAAAGGCCTAACTTTTCTCTCCTCCCATAACAGAGAGCCATAATCCCAGAACTGAAGAAATGATGAATGTAATTAATGAACTGCAATAAAGTGAGCTGAGGAGCAAGGAAGGTCCAAATCATAAACCTCTGGGGAGCTCAGGCTGCTAAGTAGAGCTATCAATTCCCTCTAGAAGTATGACCCTCCAGCCTGACATTCTTTCTACCCTCCCTCCTTTCTCTTGCGCCAGAGGAGGATGAAATCTCGTCAGTCTAGGGTAGCTGGGGAAAATGTCTCAGGGGGAGTCACACTGGAGCTGGACCTTAAAGGGTGGACACAGAGGATGGAAGAGAAGGTACTCTAGTGCCTAGGATTCAGGAAAACATTTCTTAACCTGAACTACAATACTCATTTGCCCGGTGACCTTGAGAAAGTCCCTTTCCCTTATTGAGTCTTGATCGCCTTCTCTGTAAAATGAGTGGTCTTAGCATCCCCCAACCATTTGAGGGCAGTCTAAGCTAGGACCTCCACTCATAAATCTCTTCCTTAGTCTACGTTTTCTCTAGCCTACAGAACTGCAAATGAGGAGCTTCAGAAAAGCCAGGCTGAAAGGGAAGCATTGAAGAAAGAACTAGATGAATGTAGGTCATCCTGGTGGAGCTAAGCACTTCTGTGGTCCCAGGATTGCCCCATCTGCAGAGGCATTTGTAGCTCCCCACCCATACCCGGCTCCCCTTTTATGTTTGCAGGGGCCATTGAGATGCTGAGAATTATCATATACTTCAAAGAACTGAGCTCAACAAATAGCGATTTTATACTTTCCCAGTACGAGGGCTGTATGCTAGGTAGTGTGGCAAATGATTAATTTAAGCGTGGATTTTATTCTGATCAGTTATTATTCAGCTTAGTGAACTTCCATAGGGGTAGTGATTATTTCTCTTATACTTGTCTATTAATGTACATTTAGTCACCTGCCCATTGGCCAAGTGCCAAAGCTGTTTCTCATGTTGGGCAGTAGAGAGGAATGATGAAGGCTGGAAGGATGAAAGGAAGCTGGAGGATTTTCCATGTTGTTAGGACATCTCAGCCATGCTGGCCTTGGTCACTTACTCATCAGTCAATAAAGGGTGGAGGTCCTCTAGTTAGCTTCCTGTGGTTAAGGAATTGAATTTACAACCCACAGTTCAAAGCTCTGAGGCCTAATATAATCAGAACTTTTAAACTATGGTTTACAAGCCCACTTCTTTCTTATAAGAAAGAATCTGTCCAACCTTATCTAGTTATCCCTAAATATGTAAAATATGTACTAGTATTAATTGACTAAATCTGTATTAATAGACAAGCATACCAACAATAATTACTACCCCTATGGAATTACACTAAACTGAATAGTAGTAATTGGAATAAAATAGGGGTTAAACTAAGCATTTGACATGATAGTGAGGAGAGGCGGACCACAAATCACCATAATAGAATCATAGAGCAGTGAAGCTGGAAAGATGTATGAAATCATTTACTTCAACCCTATGCCTGATGAATCACCCTCTCAGATATAAAATCTAGCTTGGAATAAGAGTTAAAGAAATAAACCCCTGAGCATAATCCCTGTTTGTTGACCTTTTTTGGTTCATAGACCTAGAGAATGTCAGAGCTAGAAGAAGCTTTGGAGATTATCTAGTCTAACTTTTTTTTTTTTTAAGTAATGAGGGAAACTGGAATCCAAGGAACATTTGGGACCTACTTAAGATAACACTGCAAGTCAATGCTAGAGTTGTAAACTAAAACTCCTTTTTATACAGCACAGTGCCTATTAAGCACATAGGTGCTTAATAAATGTATATTGACTGATACTACCTCAGGCAACTACTCACTTTTCCCTTTCTGGCTCTCAGTTTCCCCATCTATAAACTGAAGGGGTCACTGCCGCCTCATTGAATGTAGGCTGTACAAAATGGAGGTAAGGAAGACACTCAGTCAAATTTCTGACACCTCTGGAGGAAATCTTAAGCATGAAGCAGAGTAAGTCTCCTGTGATGGGGAACTTCTTCCCTTTTAGGGGAGCTGTTTTCATTGTCTGGAAACTCTGTTGAGGCTGAGCCATATCATACAGGTGCCATTTTGAATGTTGCTTTAGCCTCCCACTGACCTCTCTTTCTCATCATAGAAACCCTGAACCTCCTTCAACAGCACTTCAAAGAAGAGGAAAACAAATTCCAGAGGTAAGAGGTTTGTATTCTTTCAGAAAGAGCCAAGAAGCAAGGATTAGACCTGGCTTCTGGGGAGGTGGTGCTAAGTCATGGGGCATTCCAACCTTCCTCTACTGGACCTGACGTTCTCTATTAGCCATTTTGTGGAAGTTAAATCCTAGAACAGGGTTTTTGAGTTTTTTAACTAAATTCTTTATTTTTTTTAATCAGTTGATAAAAATCTGCCTTTCGTCAGTCTCACGTCCCCTGTGGATAAAGAAAGAAAAACAAACCCCTCATTACAAATATGTATTGTCAAGCAAAACAAATTTCCCCATTGGCCACATAAAAAAATCCATCTCAATCTGGACTGGAGTCCAGCACCTGTCTGTCAGGAGATGGGGAATAGGCCTCATCATCATGCCTCTGGAATTGCAGATGGTCATTGCATTGATCATTCAAAATCCTTTGCCTCTACAGTGTTGTTATTATCTACATTGTTCTCCTGGCTCTCCTCAGTTCTCTCTGAATCAGTTCATCTGAGTCTTCTCAGAATTCTCTGAAAGCATTCCCGTCATTTCCTATAGCACAGTATTTTATCACGTGCCTTTACCATTATCTGGTCAGCCATTCCCCAGCTGATGGGCACTGCCTCAGTTTCCAAGTCTTTGCCACCACAAATGGAGCTTCTCGAAATATCTTTGTATACATGGGGCCTTTTGCTCTCTGTCTTTGATCTCATTGGGGTATAACCTTAGAAGTAGTATGGCCAGGTTAGGGCATGCACAGGTTAAGAGCTTTTTGGCATAGTTCCAAATTTCTTTCCAGAATAGCTGGACTAGAGAATAGGGGTTCTTAATCTGGGCTCCATGGATAGATTCCAGGGGTCTGTGAACTTGAATGGGAAAAACTGATATCTTTACTTTCACTAACTTCTAAATGATATATGACATTATACTTTAATTTGGAGGTGTCCATAGGCTTCATCTGACAGCTCAAGGGGTACGTGACCAAAAACAACGAGGAATTCCAGCTCTAAAAGGACCTTCTGAAAATCCCATTGTGTCCCTTGAGGGGGTTAGTTTAGAGTCTTGTAGAGTCACAGTCCATGGGAGCCAGCAGGGACCTTCAAAAGCATCACCTCCAATCCCCCAGTTGGAGGATGAATTCTCCTCCCACATATGACATAATTTGGAGCGGGACTCAAGAGGACATCAACCTCTAAGTATACGTGTTCCTTTCTACTTCTGCTTACTGACCCGCAACAGGCAGGCAATAAGCATTTACTTTTCTTTCTTTCTTTTTTTTTTTTTTGCTAGGCAATGGGGTTAAGTGATCTGCCCAGGGTCACATAGCGAGTAAGAGCCAAGTGTCTGAGGCCCGATTTGAATTGAGGTCCTCCTGACTACAGGGTCGGTGTTCTATCCACTCTGCCACCTAGCTGCCCTGCACTAAGCATTTACTAAGCACCTACTATGTGCCAGTCACTATGGCTAAGCACTGGGGATACAAAAAGAAGCAAAGAAGATAGTCCCTGCCCTCAAGAAGCTTACAATCTAATGAGGGAAACAACATGCAAACATATATGTACAAATAAGTTATATACAGGATGAATAGAAATAATTGAAAGACAGAAGGTACTAGAATTAAGAGGGGTTGGGAAAGGCTTCTTTTAGAAGGTAGGATTTCTATAGAATATGGAATTCACAGATTCCTGGAGTCTCAAGGCCGAAATGGAGCTTAGAGAATGTTGAATCCAATCCCTTGCCCAATAACAGGGAAATTCTCTTCTCTAATGTGAGACACAATTCAGAACAAGTTTGATAGGGACACAAATTGCTGGCAAAACAAAATACCTCTGTAATAGTTTAGAGATTCACAGCAGGCTAGAGCTGGAAGGGGTAGGATGGAGTGTGAGTGTGTGTGTGTGTGTGTGTGTGTGTGTGTGTGTGTGTGTGTGTGTGTGTGCAAGGAAATCTCAGGCTAAGCCCAAGAGGGTAAGTTTGGGTTAAATTGGCTTCTCCGCACCCGTCTCCCTGCACCTGTCCTCATCCCTTCTTTCCCCTCCAAGACAACAGGCTATGTCTCAGGACTGCATCCAGAGGATAACAGATCTGAATTCTAAGATTCAGGAAGAGAAACTAAGAAGGAGGAAGCAGAGGTAAAGCCTCCTATTTCAGTTTTATGCTGGCATTCAATACCCTCTGAATTCAGTTGCGAATTGGATTTAAAACCACAGAATCTTAGAGCTAGAAGGGTCCACAATACCAAACAGGCAGTCAAGTCTAGCCCCCTGATTAACAGGTGGAGGCCCTGCATGGAATGAGGCAAAAGAGAAATAGACAGATCTGCCCGTTCTCTCTGAGGAGATTGAGCTGGAAGGGATGTCAGAGTTCATCTGACCCAAACGGGAACCTGAACTGAAGGCAAGGGACTGGGATGGGAGGGGAGGGACTCACTTAAGGTTACACGGCAATGTACTGACTCATTTTAAACAGTTCATGCCACAGCTCAGAGTGTTATAGACAGTGGAGAGAGCCTTAGATTGAGACACAGGAGACCTGAGGTCTTATCCCTGTTCTGCCACTGACTCACTAGGAAGCCTTAAGAGAATCCCTTCCCTCCACTTCCCTGGACCTCAGTTTCCCCAACTATAAAATGAGAGGGCTGAACAATTGCTGGCTAAGTACCCTTTCAGTCCTGAAATTTAGTGACACTGTAAATGATCAATTGTGAAGTTCAGTATATGGAAAGGATCTAAGAGGAGGTGGGGCCTCAGAGGGCAACAGTGACTGGAATTGGGGAAAGTAAGTTTGGAGGGTGGCCTGGCACATTCTCTGCTTTTCTCTTCCCAGAATGGAGTTTGAACAGCAGCTGGAAGAGCTGATGGAGAAGCACAAGGCTCTATGGGAATTACACGTGAGGGAGAATCTAGGGTTGAAAGCAGCAGAGAAATGGGGTGGAAAGCATTCCAGGTCATGGTGGGCATGGGAACATGACAGCAAAGGTACAGAGGCAGAAACCAACATGATTGGGGAGTGGTGGGGGTGGCAGTGAAGGCCTGTTCCAGCTGGAGCAGAAGATGAATGGGGACAGTAGTAGGAAGTCATATTGAGTCACTAAGTGAAGCAGGTAGCCCGTGCAATGAAGGCCTAGCCTAGATGCATTTCGTATAAGGAAATAGGCCTCCTTTTACTGGAAGTTTATCAGGTGGAGACTGGTTTGCAGAAGGGATTCTTTTTTCTTTTCTTTTTTTGCTTTTTTTGGGGGGAGGCAATTGGGGTTAAGTGACTTGCCCAGGGTCACACAGTGCAAAAGGGATTCTTATTTAGGTATTGGTAGAATAAGATGGCCTCTGAGGTCCCTTCCAACTCTGAGATTCTGTAATCTGAGTTGGGGGGAATTTCAGAGGAAGGAGAGAACCTTAGATCCAGCTGCCCTCCCTTCCATTAGACACCAGAGATGCTGGCTCAAGAAATCAACAGTACAGCCAGTAGCAAGGAACAGCTTCTACAGGAAGGTAAGGGTCTTTGGTTGAGAAGATGGAGGGAGTGATTGAGGAGGAACAGATGAATGGAATCCCCTTGTGCATTTGGGAGCTCCTTATCCCTGGGAACGTGCAAACCTGAGGCTGCGTGGCCACCTATTCCGAGAGACCACCCAGAGACCACCACTGGCTGTTAGCAGAAGATCAAATGGAGAGTGGAAGAGCCTTGAAATCTATGAGGAGACACCTGAAATTCATTTCCTGGTAAACAGAAAAGCTAATTCAGGAGAAATTGGATGGCATGGAGAAACGACTCCCTGTGCTGCCTCACCCCAAGGCTAGGGCTGAGGCTCTAGCTGTCAACAGTGTGGACACCTTCCTTTGCAGTGAGGAAGCTGCTGCTGCCATGTGAGGCAGGGGGAAGACTGATTGGGGCTGGAAAAGTCAGGGAAGTTTCAGGGTGGTGCTGACGGTGTGGCCAACTTTCCCAGGCACCTGTTTGAGGAGGAAAACAAGAAGGCCATGCAGTTCCTGGAGGCAGCCTCTCAGCATTACCACCAGCTGCAGCAGCAGTACTGCAGGTGAACTTGGACAGGTCCCCCCCACTGTTGAAGTTTAGGGGTCCTTGGACCCCAAAATAGCAACACCGGGTCCTGCTCAAATGAATTCGACCCAAACCTTCCCTTAGTCAGGGACAAGGCTTATTAATAATCTGCCATATTGGCGGGACTCTTAAGGAATCTAAACATTTGTGAGCCCTTGGCTAGACTCACTTTTTTTTTTTTTTGGTGAGGGATTAAGTGACTTGCCCAGGGTCACACAGCTAGTAAGTGTTAAGGGTCTGAGGCTGGATTTGAACTCAGGTCCTCCTGACTTCAAGGCTGGAGCTCTACCAACCACACCACCTAGCTGCCCAGCTTGGATAGACTCCTAAAGAATCTGAACACCTTAATGGAGACAAGATGGACCTTATAGACAGAAAGACTGTGAGAGGGATCTAGGAGTAGCCAAGTAATTTGGGGTGACTGGAGGAGGGGTCTGGGAGAAGGGGCTCTAGGGAGGATCTTGATGGGAGTAGCCAGGAGGCTGGGGTGACTGGAGGAGGTAGAATGGGGTCTAGATAGGATCAAAGGTGGGAAATGGTTGGGGGCCATAGGAAGGGTTCCAGTTTCTATCTCTGCTTCCGGGTTTTGTTTTGTTTTTTTGTGATTTTGTTTCTTTCTATGTCTCTCTCTCTCTCTCTGTGTATATACATATATCTGTAGGTCTCTTATGCGTGTCTCTGTCTCTATGTATGTGATTCTCTATCCCTTGTGTTTGTGTCTCTTGCTACCTTTGAATGTATCTTTATCTAACCCTATGTGTGTGACTCTCCCTCTAAACCTTTCTCTCTTCCTGTGTGATTGACTCTTTGGAGTCAGGCTACTCTCCCCAGCCCTCTGTGACTCTCTTAGTGTATGCTTTCCCATCTAAACCTATATGACTCTCTAACTTTGAGTGTTCTCTCATGAACCCTATCTTACCCTATTTTTCTGTCTGTGTATATTTCTCCTTGTGTGTATGTTTGCCTCCCTCAATCTGCATGTCTCACTGTGTGTATCTGTCTTCTTCTCCTTCTTCTTCTTCTTCTGGCAATTGGGGTTAAGTGACTTGCCCAGGGGTCACATAGCTAGTAAGTGTCAAGTGTTTGGTCCGAGGCTGGATTTGAACTCAGGTCCTCCTGACTTCAGGGTCGCTGCTCTATCCACTGTCTCTTTCTTCTACACACCATTCTCAAAGGTACCCTGCTTTTGTGTGCTTCCTTCTAAGTTTTCTTTTGTTCTCTGCTATGTACTTTTTATTTTTTTTCTCCCTCTCTCTCCCCACCCTGCCTTAGAAAATGCTACCATTAGACACACACACATATATGTATATGTATATATGTAAAACCATACTATGTATGCTTCCATTTATCAGTTCTTTCTCTGGAGGTGGACAGCATCTTTCTTCATAGGCCCTTTGTAGTTGATTTGAGTATTTATAATACTCAAAATAACTTAGTCATCCAAAGTTGTTCTTAGAACAATATTGCTGTTACTGTGTACAACATTCTCTTGGTTCTGCTCATTTCACCCTTCATTATTTCATGTAAGTCTTTTCATATTTTTTCTAAAATCAACCAGCTCATCATTTTTTTTTTCTTTTAAATAGTATTTTATTTTTTCCAATTAGATTTCCAATTACATTTCTAATAACAAAGGCAATTGTTAACATTCTTTTTTTAAATAAAATTTTGAGTTCCAAATTTCCTCCCTCCCTAAGACAGTAAGCAGTTTGATATAGGTTATATATGCGCAATCATGTGAGATATATTTCCATATTCGTCATATTGTATAAGAAGAAACAGACCAAAAATGGAAAAAACCACCAAAAAAAGTGAAAATAGTATGCTTCTATCTGCATTCAGTTCTTTCTCTGCATGTGGATAGCATTTTCCATCATAAGTCTTTTGGAATTGTCTTAGATCATTGTATTGCTGAGAAAAGCTAAGTCAGTCATACATTGCACAATGTCAGCTCATCATTTCTTATAGGACAGTAGAATTCCATTACAATCATAGACCACAACTTGTTTAGCCATTCCCCAATGGATGGGCATCCCCTCAATTTCCTGTTCTTTGCCACCATAAAAAGAGCTGCTAGCAATATCTTAGAATATATAGGTTCTTTTCTTTTTCACCTTGGAAAAACAGGCCTAATAGTGGTATTGCTGAGTCAAAGGGTATTAATAGTTTTATAATTCTTTGGGCATAATTCCAGATTGCTCTCCAAAATGGTTAGACTAGTTCACAGATCTACCAACAGTGAATTACTGTCCCAATTTTTCCACATCCCCTCCAACATTTTTTTTGCTTTCCCCTTCTATCATTTTAGTCAATCTGATAGGTATAAAATGATTATCTCAAAGCTGTTTTAGTTTTCATTTCTCTAATCAATAATGATTTAGAGCATTTTTTTTTCATATGACTACATAGTTTTAATTTCTTCATCAAAAAACTGCCTGTTTCAATCTGGAACTATGCCCAAAGGGCTATAAAATTGTGCATACCCCTTGGCCCAGTAGTACCACCTCTAGGTCTGTATCCCAAAGAGATCATAAAAATGGGAAAAGGACCCACATGTACAAAAAATATTCATAGCAGCTCTTTTTGTGGTGGCAAAGAATTGGAAATTGAGAGGATGCCCGTCCATTGGGGAATGGCTGAGCAAGTTGTGGTACATGAATGTAATGGAATACCATAGTGCTATAAGAAATGATGATCAGGCTGACTTCAGAAAAACCTGGAAAGACTTGTGTGGTCTGCTGCTGAGGGAAGTGAGCAGAACCAGGAGAATGTTGCACACAGTGACAGCCACGTTGTGCGATGACCGCCTTTGGCAGACTTAGCCCTTCTCAGCAATTAAGTAATCTAAGACAATTCCGGTGAACTTATGATGGAAAATGCAGAAAACAAACCATGGAGCCTGAATGCAGATCGAAGCAGACTATTGGCTCTGTTTTGTCGCTGTTGTTGTTGTTTCTTCTTTCTGGTGGTTCCTCCTATTGGTTCTAATTCTTCTTTACAACATGACTAATGTGAAAATTTGTTTAATAGGAATGTATACGTAGAGCCTCTATCAGATTGCAGGATATCTTGGGGAGGAGGAAGGGAGAGAAAACTTAGAACTCAAAATCTTATGGAAGTGAATGTTGAAAACTAAAAATTAATTAATTAAAAAAAGGAAGGGGCAGCTAGGTGGCACAGTGGATAGAGCACCGGCCCTAGATTCAGGAGGACCTGAGTTCAAATCCGGCCTCAGGCACATAACACTTACTAGCTATGTGACCCTGGGCAAGTCACTTAACCCCCATTACCCAACCAAAAAGAAAACAAAAACAAAACAAAACAAAAAAAGAAAAACTGCCTGTTCAGATCCTTTGACCATTTATCAACTAGGTAATGACTCTGTATTCTTATAAATTTGACAAAATATTTGAGAAATGAGACCTTTATCTGAAAAACTGTCTATAAAAATTTTACCCCTATTTTCTGCTTTCCTTCTGATCTTGGCTACATTGGTTTTATTTGTACAAAACCTTTTTAATTTAATGTAACTGAAATTATCCATTTTATACATCACAATGCTCTCTATCCCTTGTTTATTCATAAATTGTTCTCTTATCCCTAAATCTGATAGGTAATATGTTCCATGTTCTTCTAATTTTCTTGTGATATCTCCCTTTATCTCATGTATCCATTTTGACCTTTATCTTGGTAAATGATGTAAGTCTGTAAGATATTGGGCTATGCCCAATTTCTGCCAGACTGTTTTCCAGCTTTCCTAACAATTTTTAGCAAATGATGAATTCTTATCCCACTTGTCAAACCCTGTGTTACTATATTTATTTGCTGCTGTAGATTGTATGCCTACTCTGTTCCACTGATCTACCTTTCTCTTTCTTAGCTGGTACCAGATAGTTTTGATAATTATTGCCTTATAGTTTAAGATCCAATACTGCTAAACCTCCTTGCTTTACTTTTTTTTTTCATTAGTTCCTTTGATATTCTGAGTTTTGTTTGTGCCCCTTCTCCCCCTCCCTATTTCTAGGTTTCTCTTTGCCTTGGTGCATATCTCTCTTTTTGGGTCTGTGTGTCTCTTCATTTTGGCATGTGCTTTTCTTTGCATGTCTTTGTCCCTCATTTCTCAGAGTTGGTGTCTGTTTTTTCCTGTCTTTCTCTGGGTCACTTTCTGTGCTTGTGCATGTCTTTCTTCGTTAATATGTGTGTGTGTGTGTGTGTGTGTGTGTGTGTGTGTGTATGTATGTGGGTCTCTCTCTGGCCCAGCCTCCTAATGTCCCTCCTACCCTGACCTAGACCTTTCTAACATCTCCCCTGCCAGACTGAAGATGGAGCTGGAAGCTGGTGGCCAAAGTGATATCAGAGAGTCCAAGGGGAGCATCACAGAGGCAGCTGCTGAAGGGGGCAGTGGTGTGGTTGCTGAGGGGGCCCAATCAGAGGTAAGGACCCCAGAGAAGCCAGGATTGGGGGACTTTTCTTTCCAGGTTACTCAGGAATCCTCTGAGGATCAGAAAAGAGAAAGTACCAGAGACATCAATAGGCAGGGATGTTACTAGAAGTTTATTCCAAGGGGATCCTTATCCATTTTTAGGTCTTTAGCCTGTTGTGGAGCCCCAAGGGCCTGAGAGAAGGAGCCTAATATTTTTTTATCATTATTATTATTATTATTAGGAGCCCAGTATTGACTGCAGCCCAGGGAAACATGCCTCAGTCTTGTCCTAGAGCCTCACAGAGAGCTCACCCACTTGCCCCAAGAGGGAGCTGCAGCCTGGTCTGAACCTAGCCTGGAAAGATAGTGTTTGGCCCTTTGGCCCCATCTCAACCATGGGGGACCCTCTGGCATGCTCTTTTGAATAAAGAACTCTGTTCTCTTCCTCTACTCCGGCTGTATTTCTATGCCCCACCCCCATCTTATCCTAATGACTTTCTTTTCTTCTTAGGTGGGGTCTGCCCCTCTCAAGGCCCCCATCTCCCAGGCATATACCTTTAGCAGCATCCCTGGAACCTCCTATATGCCAGATCTGAACTCATCATCTTATTTTACAGTGTGTCACGCTTGGACCTTCCTGTGCCTCTGGACTCCTCTTGTGGAGTTTCTTGGGGAAGGCCTCTTTTTGCCTGTAGATTGGAGACTGATACCTGCTTGTACTTTAAGGCTTCTCTGCAGCTCGGTCTTGACCTCCTACTGGTCAAATTTATATTTGAGCTCCATAGTGCAAGTAGCATTATTCTCTCCTCTCACCCACAGATTTTACCAATGAGGGAAACGAGACTCAGGATGAACAACTTGGACAGGTCAGAGACAAGAGATGAGGTCTCTCTTGACTTGGAACTCAAGAATGTGCTGCTTCTTTTCTCCCTCTTTATCTTCAATGGTTCTCCCAAACTTTCCCCCTTCTGGCCAGGATTCTTCTTATTGTCAAAATACTGCCTGGCCTTCTTCTTCCAGGATGCTTTCCTTTACCTTTCCTCTTTTATCTTCATCTGTCACAAGTGAAAATCCCAAGAGACAGAGTTTCTGGGTAATTAATAATCAATTTATTAAATAGGCTAGCTAATAATAAATTGACAATCATTGGTCTTCCTCAAAGACACCTAATGGAGACACTGAATGCCTTAAATTTTTTTTTGAAAGGGAATGCCCCTGACAAGAGAAATCAACCATGATTGATGAGCAGTTAATGAGGAGGTGGGCTAAAAGTCCTTCTGAGCATGTGGTTTCATCATGAGACTCAGCCACCTCCAGCAATCTGGACAAAGGAATCCATCTCTACTCAGACCACTCTGGTTGGTTTTCTCCTTCGTGAGCTGGGTTACCCTAAACTCTAATGGAGGGGTACAAGGACATGGGCTTAATGCATTGAGGCTGGAATTCACCTAGATTAGATTCTGTTTACACTCTGAACAGAAATAAGGTCTCCAAGTCTGTTGGGGTTCTGCCCAAGATTGCAGAGCATGTACCCCGGGGATTAGGCTAATCTTATCTTGTCCTTCAGAGACTGGCTGACCTACAGGGGCTGGTCCCTAAACGAGGAAATAAAAAGCCTGGTTCCTAATTAATAATTGGTTATTAATATAAAAGAAAATCACTTCTCACACACCACCTGGGAGTGATAATGCTCCTTGGGCCCAGCCCAGCCCCTAGTGCCAAAAAATGTTGCTCATTAGCCAAAGTCAAGTTCTGTGAGGAACAATTGGGCAAAAAGGGCACACTGCTGGGTTAAGTTGCTGCAATGTCTAGTTGCTGACTGGTGCTTTACCATCCTGGCTCCAGGAACCATGGAAGAGGTAAGGAGGTGGGATACACTAGGTCAGATATAGACTGTGCTTTTACACCCACTGTGGTGATGCTGGCCATTCCATGCCTGTCTATAGCATCAGCCTTAGCAGATGAAGGATCCTGAGAGGGAGGAGAGGGAGACAAATCTGAGTAAATTCTTAGGAAGGGATCACTTACTCTGCAGCCCAGGCTATAATGGCCCTGTCCGAGTTCTTTCTTAGGTTGTAATGTGTGGCCCAAAGCCATGGGGAACCGTTCTTGGGGGGTGTCTGTTAATCTGGCTCACCTTGCCCCAACCCAGGGTCTACTCTGTGAAAACCAGCATCTGATTTGTGCCTTCATCCAGGGTTTTCCACAGGAATAGAACATGCGAGCACTTATGGTAACAGAACACTGAATATCATCTGAGAAAAATGAAAAGGATTTGCGTTGAAGCCCATCAATGAACAAGACAACTAACTTTCCTTTACTCACCAGTAAGCCTGTACGTCCCTCTAGACATAGGGTATAAACCAGGGTACCACTCCCAAAGGAGAAAGGACTCAAGGTTGCTTGAGAATCAGGCAGCCCTACTCTTTTAAAGAAGGCCTCACTTTCCCCAGTTACCTGTGCTACCTCAGTGATCTTCAACTGTGAATTTCTCTTTTGTGATAATAACCTCTAGTCTTTCCATCTCTCCTGCCTCATTCCTCCTAAATGTATCTTAATTCTCACCACACATCCAGTGCCTCCTGGGCCATTACCCTTGCTCCAGCTTCGTTTCCTTCTCTTCACTGTTTTGGTCTTATAATCCACCAGTTAGAATCCCACATTACCTGGTAGTTCCATTGTTCCCTATGTGCTAATCTTCAACCCTGCATTACCCAGTCTGCTTTCTACTCCTAAACTTCTAAGCATAACTAGAGAAAGTCATGAAAATGTGACAACTGGGTCCACTCCAAACCATGCCAATAGAACTGAACTGGGCTATCTCCAAGGGATGGAAAGCCTTTTTTTTCCCCCTTGGACTGATTCCCTGTTACCCACTCTAGAGAAACTGTTCCAAATCACCTCTTTACTCAAACCTCCAATGCCATTGCTATCCAATTTTACATTTTCTTTCACTTTCAAATTTCTTAACCACTTATTGAGTCACAATCTGCCAAACCCAGCCTTGGATTATGCCTACCACCTGCCTCCTTCATTGCTACTCACATGCTGCTGAATGGAGCTGGAGAAAATCTCAACACCATGCTTACTGGCTTCACTGCAGCAAGATGATCCTTTTACTCCTCTCTCATGATTTGCTATCCCACTAAGCACACAGTTTTCATTTTAGAGTTTCTTTCAGGAGGTGGATTCTGTCTCCATTTTGCCCTTTGATTCTAAGAGATCAAGGCAGTTTTGTGATTTCTTGAGTTATGTCTAGGCTCTCTTTTGGTCATGGCTTTCAGGTAGTCAAGTGATTGTTAAATAATCTCTCCTTAATCTGTTTTCCATGTCAGTGGTTTTTGCTAGAGGTACTTTACATTTCCTTTTATTTTTCCATTCTTTTAGCTTTATTTTAATATTTCTTGCTGTCTCATGGAATCATTATCTTCTATTTGGTCCATTCTGATTTTAAAGGAATTTGTTGCTTGGGCAAGGTTTTGTACCTCTTCTTCCAAGTAGTTCATTACTTTGCCAATTCTTTCTTCCATATCTCTCATTACTTTTCCAATTTTATTTTCTATTTTCTAGTGCTTTCATTTAATTTATAAAAACATTTTAAAACTTTTTAAAACTCTGGCTTCATCTGTTCTAGGAATACTAGTTGAACTTGTGCCCAACTTGTGTTTTTCTTTGAGGCTTTGCTAATAGAAGTTTGGAGTCATTGTCTTCTGGATTTAGGTCTTGAGTGTCTCTGCCACTGTAATAGTTTTTTATAGTGAGATTCTTTTTTGTTTGTTTATTCTTCCAGCCTATTTCCTAACTTTGGACTTGATAGTAGGACTGGGCTCTGTGAACTTTTGGAAGGAGTGTTTGGGCTGACCTCGTGTCCTCTAGGTTCTTGTTGCTGCTTTCTTGGCGTATTGAGTGTTGTGTTATTCCAGGCTCTCAAGGACAACTCAGGCTGAGGAGCTTCAAGTTTTCAGTGGTTCCAAAATGGTCTGATCCATGGCAAAAGCTGATCAGTTCCCTCCTTGTCTGAGCTCTGCAAATTCCTGACCTGGGTTTGAGTCTGAGCAACAGATCTAATTTTATTAATTTATTTTGATTTATCAACAATCACTTCCATATGCTTTTGAGTTGAAAATTTTTCTCCCCCTTTCTCCCCCCACCCTCCCCAAGATGGTGCACAATCTGATATAGGCTTTACATTTACATTCCTATTAAATATATTTTCACATTAGTGGTGTTGTAAGTAAAAATTAAAACCAATAGGAGGAACCATCAGAAAGAGGAAACAAAACTCAACAGAAGGTAAAAGTAAGTGATAGCGATTCGACTTCCATAGTTCTTTCTTTGGATGTGGACAGCATTTTCCATCCCGAGGCCTCTGGAGATGTCTTAGATCCTTGTAATGCTGAGAAGGGTTCAGTTTAACAATGTTAGTCATTGCATAACGTGGCTGTTATTGTATACAAAGTCCTCTTGGTTCTGCTCACTTCACTCAGCATCAGACCACACAAGTCTTTCCAGGTTTTTCTGAAGTCAGCCTGTTCATCATTTCTTATAGCACAATAGTATTCCACTACATTCATGTACCACAGCTTGCTGAGCAACAGATCTATTGGCTTGCCTGTGGTTGGACTCAGACACTATTAGCCAACTGGAAAGCTTTGTAGGTTCAGAATGACAGAAGTGCAGGCTCTCTTTTAGTCTGGGATTCCTGTCCTGGTTATTCCACTGCTGACTTCAGATTTGGCTAGAAGCTGGAACTGAGATCCCATTCTAATCTACATAGGTGCTGCTTGCTTCTATACTTGCTTCTTGCTCAGTACTTAGTCTAAGATCCACAACTGTTCCTCTCTGTGGATCACCACCCCTAGCTGCAGTTTTCCTCAGTCTACCCAGAATCTGACCCAGAACTGGGTAGCAAGCAACAAAGCTGCCTATTCGTAGGCTCCTACACAAGGTCAGGATCTTCTTGCCCAAGTACAGTCTTTCCCTGTGCTGGAATGCTCTGCACAGCTATTCCTGGCTAGACCCTATCCCCAATGTCTGCAGACCTCTTTGTTTCCTTTTGCTGACCTGGGATGGAAAAAAATAACTGTGATATATATTTTTTGTAGATTTTCTGCTCAGGATTTGGTCTAGTGCATTTTCTGGATCCGTATGGATGAATTGTGGAGTACAGCTCGGCTATACTTCATCTTAGCACTTCACCATCTTCTCTATTACCATAGAAGGCAACACCATGCTCCCAGTTCCCTATAACCATGGTGTGCTCCTGGTCACCTCACTCAAAACCCCAAATATCCAGCTTCTTGTCGTATCTTCTCATTTCTGCCATTGTCCCCCTTCCCTCTACTCGCACAGCCACTGTCTTAATGTGTTCCCTCATCACCTCACACTTGGACTGTTGCTGCTTTCTTGGGTTGGTCACTTTGCCTTAAGTCTCTCCCCACTCTAACCTATCTTCTTCTCAGCTACCAAAGTGACTTTCTTTTTTTTTAAATATTAAAATTATTTTTATTTAAAAAATGTTTTAACCACATGTCTCTATTACTTCTTTTAATTTTTTTAAATTTTAAACATTCTTCTTTTTCTCATTTTGAGTTCAAAATTCTTTCCTGCCTCCCCTACCTACTGAGAAGGCAAGCTATATGATATCAATTGTACATGTGAAATCATGCAAAACACATTTCTATATTAGTCATATTGCAGGAAAAAAGCAAGGAAAATAAAGAAAGTAAAAAATTATACTTCAATTTGTACTCACAGTTCATAGGTTCTCTCTGGAAGATAGCATTTTTTTCATCATGAGTCCTTCAGAATTGTCTGGGATCATTGTATTGATCAAAGCAATTATGTCTTTCATAGTTGATCACCATTGCAACATTGCTGCTACCGTGCACAATGATCTCCTGGTTCTTCTCACTTCACTTTGATTCAGTTCATATTGGTCTTCTCATGTTTTTCTGAAACCATGCCCTTCATCATTTGTTTTGTTTTGTTTTTGTTTGTTTTGTTTTGCTAGGCAGTGGGGCTAAGTGACCTGCCCAGGGTCACACAGCTCATAGATGTCAAGTGTCTGAGGTCAGATTTGAACTCAGGTCCTCCTGACTCCAGGGCTGGTGTTCTATCCACTGCACCACCTAGCTGCTCCCCCTTCATCATTTCTTATAGCACAATAGTACTCCATCACAATCATATGCCACATCTTGTTCAGCCCTTCCCCAATTGATAGGCATCCCCTCAATTTCCAATTCTTTGCCACCATAAAAAGATCTGCTATAAATATTTTTGTACATATGGATCATCTTCCTTTTTTTCATCTCTTTGGGGTACAGACCTAGTACTTGTATTGCTGGGTCAAAAGGATATATAACAGTTCTTATAGTCCTTTGGGTATAGTTCTCTAATTGTTCTCTAGAATGGTTTGGACCAGTTTACAGCTCCTCCAACAGTGCATTAGTGTACTTATTTTCCTTCATCCCTTCCAGCATTTGTCTTTTCTAGGAAGTGTGAGGTGGTACCTCAGTGCTGTTTTAATTTTCATTTCTCTAACCAATAGCGATTTAGAGCATTTTTTTCCATATGATTATAGATAGCTTTGATTTCTTCCTCTGAAAACTGCTTGTTCACATCCTTTGACCATTTGTCAATTGGGGAATGACCCTTATTGTTATTATTTCAGCTGAAGCATAATAGATTCTGCTTCATCTCTTTATTTTAATTGTGTGTCTTTCTGTTTCAAATGTATTTTTTGCAAATGACATATTGTTAGATTCTAGTTTTTAATCCACTCTGCTATCTGTTACCGTTTTATGGGTGAGTTCATCCCATTCATGTTCACAGTTATGATGACTGCATATTTCCTTCCATTCCATTTTCTTCTTTTTATCCTTCTCTCTTCTCTCTTTATCCTGTCCCTCTTCAAAAGTCTTTTTTTTTTGTTGTTTCTGACCACTGCCTCTCTCAGTCTGCTGTCCCTTTTATCATACCCTCCTCCCTCTTTCTTATCCCCTTCCCCTTCTTTTTTCCTGTTGGGTAAGATATATTTCTGTACCCAATTGAGTGTCTATTCTTTCCTCTTTGAACCAATTCTGATGACAGTGAGGTTCAAGCATTATCTGCCACCCTACCCTCCATTTTCCCCCTCCAGTGTAAAAGCTCTTCCTTGTGTACCTTTTTTAAAAAAGTGAGAAAAATTCTATCTCTCCCTTCCCCTTCTCCTAATTCATACCTCTTTCTCATTGTAAGGACACAAGATTTGTAGGGGGCAGACTATCCTGCCAGCTACGCCAATTGTAAGGAGGCTGATCTGTTCTGCATTGATATGCCAATTGTAGGGACACAGACCCTCTGAGACAATACTGAGATACCAAAGAAAGAGGGACTCATGCCAGCTTGGTAGTAAATATATGCAGGTTTATTAGGGTTTGTTGGGTTAATTGGGTTGTTTGGGGGGAGTTTACTCCTGAGACTCAGTCTTTGACTGCAGGATGGTGTGATGGATTCCCACACCAACCCCAGGCCAGGTCTGGTATTATATAGAAACAGAATAAAGAAGGCATAGTGTCAGGGATGACCCAGGGTCATGTGCACGTGTTTCCATAGGATAGTTGGAGTTTCTTTTGCTGTTTATATTTACAATCAAGGTAGTTTACATTCTCTGTGAGACTTGAGGTTGCTTTCCTACCCTTTCTGACCTATCTCTGTACACTTATTCCTTCATATTTTTTTTGAGATTATCCCAATACAACTGATTCACACCCATGCCCTCTGTTTATGCTGTCATTCAATGGTGTCCGACTCTTTGAGACCCTGTGGTCCATGGGGTTTTCTTGGCAAAGATACTAGAATGGTTTGCCATTTCCTTCTCTGGTGGATTAAGGCAAACAAAGATTAAGTGACTTGTTCAGGGTCCCACAGTTAGTAAGTGTCTGAGGCTACATTTGAACTCAGGTCTTCCCGAGTCCAGGCCCAGCACCCTATCTGCTGAGCCACCTAGCTACCTCTCTGGCTATACAGATTGTTTCTAACTGCCCTAGAATAATGAAGAAGATCTTAGGAATTATATGTATCATCTTCTCATTCAGTAATGTAAATAATTTATCTTTTTTTTTTAAAGGCAATTGGGGTTAAGTGACTTGCCCAGGGTCACACAGCTAGTAAGTGTCAAATGTTTGGTCTGAGGCTGGTTTTGGTTTTTTTGTTTGTTGTTTTAGGCAATGGGGTTAACTGACTTGCCCAGGGTCCCACAGCTAGTAAGTGTTATGTGCCTGAGGGCCCCCTAACTGCCCCCAACAATTTATCTTTGAGTCCCTTATGATTTCCCTTTCATGTTTATCTGCTTGTGCTTCTTTTTTTCTCTTATTAATTTATTTTGATTTATTGATAATCACTTCCATATGCTGTTGAGTTTAAAATTTTTCTCCTCCTTCCTCCCCCACACCCTCCCCAAGATGGCGCACAATCTCATATAGGCTATACATTTATATTCCTATTAAACATATTTTCACATTAGTGATGTTGTAAGTAAAAATTAAAACCAATAGGAGGAACCATCAGAAAGAGGAAACAAAACAAAACAGAAGAGAAAAAAAAAGTAGCAATTCAACTTCCACAGTTCTTTCTTTGGATGTGGATAGCATTTCCATCACGAGGCCTCTGGAGATGTCTTAGATCCTTGTATTGCTGGGAAGGATTAAGTTTTATCAATATTAGTCATTGCATAACGTGGCTGTTACTGTGTACAAAGTCCTCTTGGTTCTGCTCACTTCACTCAGCATCAGACCACACAAGTCTTTCCAGGTTTTTCCGAAGTCAGCCTGTTCATCTTTTCTTATAGCACAATAGTATTCCATTCCATTCATAGACCACAACTTGCTCAGCCATTCCCCGATGGACGGGCATCCTCTCAATTTCCAATTCTTTGCCACCACAAAAAGAGCTGCCATGAATATTTTTATACATGTGGGTCCTTTTCCCATCTTTATGATCTCTTTGGGATATAGTCCTAGAATGTTTGTGCTTCTTTTGAGTCTTGTGTTTGTCAAATTTTCTATTCAGATGTGGTCTTTTCATCAGGAATGCTTGAAAGTCTTCTATTTCATTAAATATTTATTTTTTCTCCTCAAGGATTATACTTAGTTTTGCTGGGTAGGTTATTCTTTGTTGCAATCCTAGCTCTTTTGCCTTCCAGAATATCATGTTCCAAGCTCTTCCCTTTAATGTGGAAGCTGTTAAGTCTTGTGTAGTCCTAACTGTGGCTCTACAGTATTTGAATTGTTTCTTTATGGCTGCTTAAAGTATTTTCCCTTTAACTTGGAAACTCTGGAAATTGACTATAATATTCCTGGGAGTTTTCATTTTGGAATCTCTTTCAGGAGATGAGCAGTGGATTCTTTCAATTTCTATTTTAGCCTCTGAATTGAAGATATTGGGGTAGTTTTCCTTGATAATTTCTTGAAATATGATTTCCAGGCTCTTTTTTTTTTTCCATCATGGCTTTCTGGTAGTCCAATAATTCTTAAATTATTCTTCCTTGATCCATTTTCCAAGTCAATTGTTTTTCCAATGAGATATTTCACATCTTCAATTTTTTTCATTCTTTTGACTTTGTTTTATTGTTTGTTGATGTCTTGTGGAGTCATTAGCTTCCATTTCCAACTTAATTCTAATCTAACTTCTAATTTTTAAGGAATTATTTTCCTCAATGAACTTTTGTACATCTTTTTCCATTTGGCCATTTCTGCTTTTTAAAGAGTTATTTTCTTTGGTGAATTTTTGTGCCCCTTTTACCATTAGGCCAATTCTGTTTTTTAAGGTGTTATTTTTTCAGTATTTTTTTGTGAGTCTTTTACCAAGCTGTTAATTTTCTTTTTGTAATTTCCTTGCATCATTTTCATTTCTTTTCCCAATTTTTCCTCTATCACTCTTATCTCTCTCTTTTTTAATTCTTCCAGGAATTCTTGTTGGGTTGATGTCCAATCAGCATTTTTTTCTTTAAAGCTTTAGTTGTAGTCTTCTGAGTATTTGTCTTGGTCTTCCCTGCTACTATAGCAGCTTTTTATGATCTAGTTATTTTTGTTGTTGTTTGCTCATTTTTCCAGCCTATTTCTTGACTTTGACTTTATGTCAAAGTTAGGCTCTGCTCCCCTGGGGTTGGGGAGGCCCTGTCCCAAGCTTCAGGCCTTTTTTGTGCTACTGTTTTCAGAGGTAGTTCTGGGGGCCTGCAAGTTTTTGGTGCTTCCAAGATCTGGGGAGAGGTACGGTCACTGCTCTCATGGTCTATACTCTGGCCTTCACCTGGGAAGGGCCCTACTCCCCTGTAGCCACAAGCCCTATTGCTCCTCTTTGCCTTAGAACTTTGACCATGGCCCCTGCTTCCTTGTGACTGATGAGAAGGGTTCCTCTCTGCCCTGGAACTGCTTATGGGCAATAGAGCTACCCATCAGTGCCAGAGGTACCCAGTGCTAGCAAAGGGTCCCCCGTTAACTCTTCCTGACCAGTTGTCTGACCTACCCGGAAGTTGCTGCTGCCATGCCTTGTGTGGGGCTCCAGACAGACCTCCATGCCAGTGTCACAAACTTCTCTTCAGTTTTCTTAGGCTGGAAAAATGTCTCACCCTGACCTTTTTGGCTCTGCCGCACCAAAATTTGATTTGAGGCATTATTTTAAAGATGTTTGGAGGAGAATATTGGGAGAGTTCAGCTGGGTTGCTGCCTGTACTCCTCCATCTTGGCTCCATCCCCCTATTACTTCTTCCCCAAACTGATTTTTCTAAAGTGAAGGTCTGTCCCTTTCATCTCCCCCACCCACCTAATAAATTCCAGTGGGTCCCTATGGCCTCCAATATGAAATCTAAATCCCTCCCAGCCCAGTTCCTTTTGAACATTCCAGTCCTTACCCACTTTACTCCCCTTCATGCACTTGATGATCCAATCACACTGGCCATATGACATTCCTCCTGACTTGCTGGCCTTCATGCTTGAGATGCTCTGCCCTCTCACATTCACCTTTCAGTTTCCCTGGCTTCCTTCAAAATTCACCTTAAATCCCACTTTCTACAGGAGGCCTTTCTCTTCCACTACTCCCTGCTCTCCCCACAATGCCTTCCCTCAAAGATTACCTTCTCTCTACTCTGGCTATATCTTATATGTATATAGTTGTTAACATGTTATCTCCTCCTTTGGAATATGAGTTCCTTGAGGACAGCACATAGTAAGAGCTTAATAAATTGAAGGAGCATATGTAACTAACACATGGGCCACACACCAAACTGATTCACTCAACAGGAACACTCAAGCCCCTTATCCTGATCAATGAATGTAATCACTCTTATTAAACAGCAGAGTGTAGTTATCCAGTCAACAATCCCAACATTAACGCCTCTACGCTGATCCCCAAAGGTCCTGCTAAGTGTGTCTTGTCCTGGGACTCTGCCCAGCCAGAGACCACGTCTTCCTTCAAGGTGGTGTTTGGGCACTGTCAAACAGTGTTCAATACTGTTCTGAGGAGAATACAGGACACTTGAATTTCCAAGTGTGGGGAACTGTCCTATCCTGCACCATCCTAGGCACAACTCAGGAGCACTGCCAGCTAGGGCCTCTGGGGTTGGGGGTAGAGTGAGGTTATGGTCCTCGACAAGGGTATTTACGAGTTACACCTAAGTTTTGATTGGCCACACACCTAAGCTTATGATGAACGAAAACTACCAATCAAAGCTTTCCTTTCCTAACCTCATTAGTAATTGTTTATCAGTGGTTTACTATATTTGAGGGACACATAAATCATTCCCAAACTATACTCAGTCTTATTATTGAAAAACAGCTTACATAACAACTGCTTAATCATAACAGGGAGGCATAAAACACAAAGGAGTCTCTCTAAGTTAACATACATAGGGGCAGCTAGGTGGCACAGTGGATAGAGCACCGGCCCTGGATTCAGGAGGACCCGAGTTCAAATCCAGCCTCAGACACATAACACTTACTAGCTGTGTGACCCTGGGCAAGTCACTTAACCCCATTGCCTAGCCCCCCCTCCCCCCAAAAAAACCCCGCTAAGTTAACATACATATTTCTACTATTCTAGGAGCTTCTAACCCCACCAATCAATTGAGATTCAAATCCAATGACCTTTTCTCAGGCAGGTAGGGGGCCTAGAGTTAAGAAGACCTGATTTCCAATGAGCAAGTCACTTCACCTCTGCCTGCTGTAAGAAATGAAAGAATTAAGTTTCCACATAAGTACATAAGAAATCAGCACAGACAGGCTAACTTCTCTGTCCAGGAGGGGGGAGTGATAACACAATTCTAGGCACATAATGTATGTTAGGGATGGAGCATAGAAGGAAGATTGTAACCCAGAAGGATTAGGACGAATCCTGATCCAGAAGAGAAGAGTTAGGCAATTACTAACTATAAAGCTTGCTCTGGCTTCTTTTACACGCACATTTCTCCCCTTCAAGGAGGTGTACCCACTTCTCTTGAGAATCAAAAGGATGTACTTCAGCCTCTTTAATAAAAAGTCTTTGGCACACCATTCTTTGGAACTGAGTCTGGTGTCATCTTTATAACACTGCCTCAGTGTTCTCATCTGTAAAATGAGGATCAAATGAGGTTATGTCTGTAAAAAGTGCTTAGCAAAGTGCCTGGCACATAAGGAAGTATCATATATATGTGTGTGTGTGTGTGTATATGTATATGTATGTGTGTGTAGTATATATATATATGTGTGTGTGTGTGTGTGTGTGTGTGTGTGTGTGTGTGTGTGTGTGTGTGTTTATCCTCTGTCCTTTCCCTCTTACCCTTTGATGGGGTGCTTGGAGCCCAATTTCTCCCCGGCCTCAGGGACACTAGGTCTGGCAGTTTCCCTCCAGCCCAAGGACCCTATCTCTGGCAATAATAACTGATGAGTGGGCCCAGGGAGGCGAACTCTCTCTCCCTGTCACAAGAACAAGCTGACCTCGGTAGAACTGCCCTTGTTCTATCCTGGGTCAACAAAGCTGCCCACAGTTATGTGTGATCCAGAGGTCAAGTTATAGACATCAGCTCCTGAAGCTATCTTGTGACAGAAGTAACAGACCACAAACACACCTCTTAGGAAACCCCCTCCCTGCTTTCCAGTAGTCAATAACACCTGTGACTAAGGTTGTATGTTAGCACCTAATTAGCATACTTGGTACACGATCCACTGCTTTTCCTATATGTAAGCTTTAGCATCATTCCTGTTAGGCTACCTACCATGGCAAGTTCCCTAGGGAGCTCTGCCCCCCCACATTAGCGTTATAATAAATTTTTGCCAACTTGACTGGAAGAATACTTGAGTCGGTGAATTAATTCCAGACCCGGTCCTGTATTTTGATCTTTGGGGGGGTCCCTGAACTTCTAAACCCGCATCACCTCCATAGCCAGTCTGTTGCCAAGGCCTGTAGATTTCACCTTTGCAACATCTCTTTAATCTCTCCCCTAATCTGTTATGACACCATCCCTACTCATACCTGGACTATTGCAACAGCCTGCTAGGGTGGGGAGTGGCTTTGCTTGCTTCAAGTCTTTCCCCAGCCCAATCCATCCTCTATTCAATCACCAACGTGATTTTCTTAAAGCTCAGGTCTGTTTATGTCACTGCCCTGCTCAATAACGTCCCATGGCTCCCTATTGCCTTCAGGATCACATACAAAATGCTCTATTTGGCATTCAAAGCCCTCCATAACCCGCCCCACCACACACCTTTTCAGTCTTCTTACCTGTTATGCTCTGTGTTTATCTGGGTTAGGAACTTACCTCCTCAACAGGCTTCGGACGTCTCTGGCTCCAGCTGCACTGGAGAAATGACTCCACATAACACCCCAAGACACTTTCAGAGCATATCTTTTTATTGTTACATCTCTGACTACTAGCGCAGCTCTCCCCTCCTTCCGGGTACCTCCTTCTTATCCTCTCCCCGTCCACACCTTTTTCAGGAGCCCTTCCCACAGTAAGCCAATCATGTCCTGCCCCGAAAGCAAAGAGGATTTGTGCTTATTAAACATGTCATGAGCCGTTGCACGTGAGCAACTTAACTCACCTGCGCATCAGCTTAGTTGCCACGTCTGCTCATTTATTTTGACATGCGCAGATCCACCTTAATACTCCCAGGCAATCATGTGCACTTCTGCAGGTAAGAACAGAGTCATCTCACAAACGACCCTTACACTTACCCTTTACACTCTTTATTCCAGTGACACTAGCCTCCCTGCTGCTGTTCCTTGAACTAGACACTCCATCTCTTTCCTTCCTTCCTTCCTTCCTTCCTTCCTTCCTTCCTTCCTTCCTTCCTTCCTTCCTTCCTTCCTTCCTTCCTTCCTTCCTTCCTTCCCTCCTTCCCTCCTTCCCTCCTTCCTTTCCTTGGTCCACCTAGGGTATCACACCCTTACCTGCAGGCTCTGCTCAAAGGGAATGTAAATTTTAATCTTTGAAACTTTCTTTTCCTCTTAAACACTAGCCTTAACCCCAAATCACTCTGTCTCTCATTGACTGGCCAACAATAGGTCCCAGGCCAAGCCCTACTTGCTCACTCTTTGGGCCCTGATTGGCTCAGAATGAATGTAAATAGCAATTGTTTTTGTTTTGGCCAGAAACCCTGAGGGTCTTCCCCTCCCAGATCTATCATTTTTTTTTCTTTAAGAGGCCATTCTCTGCCTTATTTCTTATTAAGTCTTAATCATGGGCTGCTGCCTCAGTTTCCCTGAAGCTATAATCCTATCAACTGGCCTTTTCTTATCACCTACACCCAATCTACCAATTCTCTGCTACCCTTAACCTAGCCCAGCCCTCCACTGTTCTGTTGCCTCCAAATGGCTGCTGGCTACTTCCCATCCTTGATCCTACCTAGACCCCATTCTCAACCTACTGGCCACTCCCATCAAGATACCCTTTTCCCCAGATCCTTTCCTCCAGTCACCCCAAATTACTTGGCCACTCCTAGATCCCTCCCACAGTCTTTCTGTCTATAAGGTCCATCTTGTCTCCATTAAGGTGCTCAGATTCTTTAAGAGTTTAGCCGATAGCTCGCAAATGTTCAGATTCCTTAAGAGTCTGGCCACTATGGCTGATCTTTAATAAACCTTATCTTTGACTGAAAGATGGTTTGGGTTGAATTCATTCGGGCAGGACCCGGTGTTGCTCTTTTGGGGTCCCAGCACCCCTAAACCTACACATATGGTTCTGTAAACCTCAACACCACTGTCTGCCAGAAGTCTTTCCCTATGAGATGATCTCCAGTTTACCCTGTCTCTAGGTTGCTTGTGGGCTCCCTTCAGAGCAAGGATTGTCTTTTCTCTGTTTGTACTCCCAGCAGGGTGCCAGGTACTTTGGAGGTGCTTAATCAATGTTTACTGACTGGCTACTGTAAGAAAGATTTTAGGGGACTGGCCTTCCACAGCAGGATAAGAAATTCCAAGATCTCGTGGATAGTCCCTGAACCAATCAGAAAGTGCTCCCAACTTTTCTGTAAACAACTAGTTCCTTAAGAAAGAGCCCTGGAGGCTAAACCAGTTCAAGGACCGGACTTCAGTGGGGCAAAGGCTTTTCTCCACTGCCTGGCTTAATAAGCTTATTGAATGTGAACCGAAATGCCCCAAGGGTGGAGATAGCCCCCATTTTTGAACATGGGACCCATGAAGTGGGCAGAGTTAACAGAACATGGACGAACATGTGATGGGCTGTCCAGGAAGGGTGTAACTCAGATGAACTAGACCATTGCGCTCTTACCAACGTTTAAAAGTTGATTCTGCCACTGAACCAGTGCCCACATGCTACTAAAGTGAGCTGTGCCCACTTCTCTCATGGCAAGTGTAATACTTTCCTTCACTCACTCACTGTAGTAGATTTTTGTTTCAGATTTTTCTAACAGCTACCTCTCACCTAAACTATTGGAATAACTTAAGTGGTCTCAGTGCTTTTACTCTCTTTCCCCTCTCTAATCCTTCCTTCAAATAGCTGCCAAAATCAGCTTCCTAATTTTTAGGTATGGCCTTGGCATTAGTGGTTCTGATGCAGTTTGAAGGGCTCAGGGACCCCCAAGGACTGTAGTGCAGGACAGGGTTATCGGGAATGAATTAAAGGACTCAAGCATTGTATAAGTCAAGTGGGCAAAAGTTTGTTACACATTCAGCAGGCAAAAGTTCTTAAGTTAAAGTTTACCTATGAAAAACTATAGTAAAACATGTGCCAAATATGCTAACTAGGTGATTCTGCGAGGAATTAGGGAGTGGTTTAAGGAGTGGTCAGTTCTTAAAGGAACACTCACTTTTTGTATCTACTGCACAGGTGTTTTACCCAGAGTTCACCAGGAAAAGCCCAAGGAGGCCCTCCTCCTCCCCCCACAGGGAAGTGCGGTTTTTAGGTCTGTCACATCACTAAGTTAACTACAGATCAGGGCCCACTGAGGATTGTTCCGTCTGCCAGCAATCAATGTCTTGTTTGACAAGACAGATATAGGGAGGGTACACATGTCTCAAGTCTAGGAGTTGGTATAGATAGTCTGGTGGGTACCGAACATCTTCATGAGCCAGTAAAAGCCAGTTGAAACTAATAATTGCTACAGGTGTGGTTTGTTACTGTACCACGGAGAGATAAGTGTCCTGCTGGGACGCACTCATGAGTCATTGCTAAGCACAGTGTCCTTGAGCTGGGGGGAAACTGCCAGGGATAGTGGTTCTGAGGCTAGGGAGAAACATGGTCTTGGAATTGGGATTCCAGCACAAGCAGATCCTCAGTGCACACAAAAACCCCACAAACCTCCTGATTTGGTACCGGAATCTCTACATTTTGCGGGGTCCTCCCGCTCCTGATTTTCTCTAGGCATAAGCCCAGCTGTGGACTCTTCTCCGTCCTGTTTCTGTCTCAGTCTTGCCTCCTGCTGTACTTTTGCTCAGTCTGTCCCTCAATGCCTGGATTAGAACTGTCATAGCAATTAGTGTAAAAGTGGAACCCAATGCTTTGGGTTTCCTTGGAGGTTCTCACAGGCTGGAGGTGGAAGGGATTTTTGTTCACCTATGGGCTGATCAAGAAGTGATCAGTGTGGCAGCTAGGTGGCGCTGCAGGCGGACCCCCGCCCCCCCAGGTCAGGAAGACCAGAGTTCAAGTGCTGCCACTGACACTTCCTAGCTGTGTGCCCCTGGGCAAGTCACTTCCCCCGTTAGCTTCAGTTTCCTCATCTGTAAAATGAGCTGGAGCAGGAAATGGCAAGTCATTCCAGTATCTCTGCCAAGAAAACCCCGAATGGAGGCACGAGGAGTCGGACAAGACTGAAAAACGAGTAAACAATAGCCTGGGCTCATCAAGAGGACCAGGAAAGTTGCTTGAGCTGACGGTGTGAATGAACTCCCGCCCTTCCTCCCCACTCCCCCATCATTTCAGTCTCTTGGGTCCTAGCAAGTCTGCTGCCCTCTCCTGCCTCACGGGAACGTCTTTGTAAGATAATCACTTGGGCCCGCTTGGGTGTCACCTTGGCCTCCATGACCTCGTGTGCCAGGGGAGGGGACTCGGCGCGGTCAGAAGGACGTGGGAAGGGGGAAAAGGCCTTGGGGCTCATGGCCCCAAGAGCAGGACCAACTCCAGGAAATCCCAAAGCAAACCCAAGCTTCCCGCCCCGCCCCTCCCCCGGGGGCCCACGGCTGTCCACTGCCGGCTCTCATGCTGCCGCGGGACGCTGGCACTGCGCCTGCGCCCCTGCGCGGCTCCGGCCCCTTTTCCTTCCCAGAACCCGGAACCTTCGCCCAGGAGGGCCTCCCGCCTCGTCCCTAGGCAGTGCGCCTGCGCGCCGCCCGGGCCGCCGAGCAGAGGCTGGAGAGCTCGCGGGCCTCGGAGGCCGCACTGAGTCTGCGCACGCACGGCAGGCCAGGGCCTGGGAGGCCTGGAAGGCACCGGAAGCGGAAGTGAGTCGGAGGACAACTCTCGTTCGGAGAGGCTCCCGTTGTTGTCTCGAAGGAGTCTCGAGATCCCGGCGCCGCCATGGTGAGAACGAGGGGCGGAGCCGGCCCGGGGCAATCCCGGGGGGCGGCCCGGGGGAGGAGGCTGAGCGGGTCCGGGACGAGCCCGGGGGCCTTCCTACAGGACGAGGTGGCTGGGGGGGCCCCACTTGGGTGGCTTTGGGCGCCGTCCGGGGAGGGAGGGCTCCCCTGGGGAGGACGGAGGGGGAGGGGGCGGGAGCTGCGGCGTCTCTTGGCTTCCCCCAAGGTTTCGGGGGGCTACCGCGGAGAGGGGCGGGGGGCGCCGCTGCCGCCATCGCCATAGCCATCGACATCGCCATCGCCCGCGCCGCCGCCGCCAGCAGCAGCTCCGGCCCCGGCCCCGCGATCGCCATCACCGCTGTCGCCGCTACCCCCGGCCCCCCCAGCAAAGAGGCTAGGAGAGGCCCCCCAGCGGAAGGTCGTAGAGTTTAGGAGCCAAGGCCCTTGGGGAAGGCGGGCCTGGAGGCCTCCCTGGAGGAGAAGGAAGGAGGAGACAGTGACTGGGAGAGCCTAGGGACAGGACACCCTATCGGGCTTCCCGCAGGAAGAAGAGGTTGGGGGGAAGCAGTTAAAGTCACCCCGAAGGGTTTCCCATCGGTAGAAGAGGAAGAAGCTGAAGGGGAAGGTCTGAGGTCACCGCTGGGGGACGCCCGGGAGGAGGTGGCTGGATTGTTGGGGAGGTTTCTCAGGGAGCTGCTTAGAGGAGGTGGGGGCGGGGAAGAGATTTCCGGAGGAGGTTCGGGGGCAGCCCTGGGGGCAAGTCCTTAGCTAGGAGGTGGGAAGTGGTTCCAGCTGGGGGGGAGGGGGGCGAGTCCTACATGAAAAGGGAGCATTTAGGAGGGAAGACTTGAGTTAGTCCTAGGGGAGTCAGGGCCATTTCCTGGAGGGAGGAATAAGGTTGGAGCATGGAGTAAGGTTCGTTTGGAAGACTGTTAGGAGAAGGAAGAAGGGAAGGCGTCTGGGAAATGGTGGGGGGGGGGGCGGCGGCAGAGTTCCTTAGAGGAAGAAGAGTGAGTAGTTCTCTCTGCTTTCATGACCTTACAGGAGACTGAGTTTTCAGACCCGGAGCCTGGGGCTGCTGGAGGGGAAGAAGCCAGGTCTGAGAATGTGGAGAATGCACCCATTTACTGTGTTTGCCGCAAGCCTGATATCAACTGCTTTATGATGTGAGAGCAGAGGGATGTGGGTGGGTGGGTGGGAGCGAGCTTAGTTGAGATCTGAGTCTGGGCCACAAGGAAGATCTCTAGAGGAGAGCTGAGGGCTCCCCCAAGAAGGATGATGGGGTTCAGGAAGGGGCTGGGCTCCCTAGAAGAGGATGACTGAGTCAGAGCTGGGATTCTGGGCCCATCTTGTTGGACTCTGGGGGGGGGGGGAAGAGAAGCCCAGCAGAGTCTGGCAGCAATACCAAGATCCTCCTTCAGGGAGCAGGTCTTGGTTTGCCATGTATTCCTCCAAGGAGGAATGGGGGAAGGATCAGAATTAAGTTCAGAAAAAGCCTTGAAGCTGAATGCACAGGGGAAAAGGGCTCTCTGCTTTCCAAGCCTCAAACATACCTCATCTTCAGTTTCCTTCTGTTCCTTATGCAGCGGCTGTGACAATTGCAATGAGTGGTTTCATGGTGACTGCATCAAGATCACGGAGAAGATGGCAAAGGCCATCCGAGAGTGGTACTGCCTGCAGTGCCGGGGTGGGTCTTGGGGGAGGGTGGAGCCTGGGGATGATGGGGGGGGCCTGATTTGGGGAGATCTTGGCTATCACCAGAGCAGTGCCTCAAACTATGCTCATTTCCTGTACAGAAAAGGACCCAAAGCTGGAGATCCGATACCGACACAAAAAACCATGCCGTGAGCGTGATGGGGAACATGAGGCTGAGCCCAGGGACGATGCGGCCACCCCACGTAGGAAGGTTGCTTCAGATCTCCTTGTAGAGCCTGTGGGAAGTGGGCCCATGACCATCCCCAAGGGCTTCACCTCTCCCCACAAGGCCCCACCTCATTCAGGACCTGGGCCTGTGCGAGAGGTATCCAGCCAGGTGAGTTGGAGGATCTAGGGCTTATACCAGGAGGAGGGAACCTTGAGTTGCAAAATAATGTGAGGCCTAGAGTGTTAGGCTATTGATGAGGATAAAGGGGCTGCTTAGAACACTGCTAAGCCCAGGAGTGTCTCTCCCCATCTTCTCTCCTTCCATACTCCATCCCCTCAATAGCAAATCAAACGATCAGCTCGGATGTGTGGGGAGTGTGAGGCCTGCCGAAGAACTGAGGATTGTGGCCACTGTGACTTCTGCCGCGACATGAAGAAATTTGGGGGACCCAACAAAATCCGCCAGAAGTGCCGTCTGCGGCAGTGCCAGCTCCGAGCCCGGGTGAGAGAGCACGAGGTGGCTCTGGAATGTTTGGGCCCAGTCCCCACCTGACCTGGACCTCCCCCTCACCTCCTGTGTTCTTCTGTTTTTTCTATGTATAGGAATCCTATAAGTATTTCCCTTCCTCGGTGAGTCTGGCATCAGCTGTGGTGAGTGTTGGGGTTAGGACTGGAACACATTCGGCTTCTTTGGGGTACTGCCCTTACGATAGCCCCAAGTCCAGGAAACATGACAGGGAGGGACACCTTGGCCAGTTTGGGGGGCAGTTGCTAGAATGGAGATACTATCGCTAATTCCTTTGAATCTTTCTTTGTCCCCTTTTTCCTTCCCTCTTCCCCACAGTATATTGGAAGGACCCCTGGGAGAGTATCAGGACCTTCTTCGACCAGGCCCTTCCCCCTCTCTGGGCCTCACCTTGCTCCTGGCTCCATGATCTAATGTTCTGCTGACCTGCTATACCTGTTGCTTCCTCCACAGCAGAAACTTCTTCGGGCACGGGAAGACCATTTCCAGATGTTAAAGGAGCCGCCGGAGGCTGTGGCCACGCCTGAGGCCCTCTCTGATGAGGATCTGCCTTTGGACCCTGAGCTTTATCAGGATTTCTGTGCTGGCGCCTTTGATGACCATGCCTTGGTGAGGGGGTGGGGTCCCTATGCCAAGACCCCTTTGCTTAAGTCCTTTCTCTGTTTTCTCTGCCGCGAGCCGTTGAGTGTCTTCTCTAGCATGAGTGCCGAAGGAAAGAGACAGCATGGGATCTGGACTGGGTGCTAGATTCAGGGTCTAAGGATGGGGGTTGCAATCTGGGCTCTGCTGCTTGGGCAAGTTTTTTCACCTGTGTGTATTCCCCCTGTCACAAATGATAGTGTTGGATTTCTATAGCCTCAAAGGTCTGTTTTAACTCAAAATGTAGGATTTTATGTATTCAAGGGGAGAGAAAGAGGATATCCTTTTTTTTTTCCATGGCTTGGAGCCATGATGGTCTAGCCATAGTGGTTAGACAGTCTTGATGTCAGTGGTCAGAGCTCACGTTCCCCAAAGGGCCAGTCAGTGCCTTTCTGCCATCTCCTTTTTAAGCTGGTCAGGATAGAGGGGTGATGGGCTCAGTGGCCTATCCCTTCCTGCCCCCAGCCATGGTTGAGTGACCCTGAGGATGCTCCCTTCCTGGACCCAGTACTTCGGAAACGTGCAGTGAAAGTAAAACATGTGAAGCGGCGGGAGAAGAAGTCAGAGAAGAAGGTGAGTAGCAGGAGAGACAGTAGTGGCGGGCAGTGGGGAGCTGCACAGGAGGCTCACTGCCTTCCCCCTCCTGCCCCAGAAGGAGGAGAAGTATAAGCGTCACCGGCAGAAGCAGAGGCACAAGGATAAGTGGAAACACACCGAGCGGCCAGATGCCAAGGACCCGGCCTCCTTGCCCCAGTGCCTGGGACCCAGCTGTGTCCAGCCTGCCCAGCCAGGCTCCAAGTACTGCTCTGATGACTGTGGCATGAAGCTGGCTGCCAAGTGAGGATGCATCCTTCTCTTCTCCTCCCCCCCTGCCCCCCCCCGCCCCCGCCCCCGCCCCATCTGTTGCCCACATCACATGAAGCCTAGCTCCTTCCACTGGCAGAAAGCTGCTGTGACCCCTGGGAGGGACTCCAGAGACCAAATGCCCTCTAGGGTCCCTTGCCATGTGCATCTTGCCCTCTTACCCTGGCAGTCGCATCTATGAGATCCTGCCCCAGCGAATCCAGCAGTGGCAACAAAGCCCATGTATCGCAGAAGAACATGGAAAGAAGCTTCTCGAGCGGATCCGGAGGGAGCAGCAGGGGGCTCGGATGCGTCTGCAGGACATGGAACGTCGCTTTCATGAGTTGGAGGCTGTCATCCTCAGAGCCAAGCAACAGGTGGTTCGAGAAGATGAGGAGGTGAGAGGAGGCCAGCTCCCAGGGAGCCCCTGGGAAGTTGGGGGGGGAGGTGTTCTCAGTCTCACTGTGTGGCTGCCTGTCTCCTTGTTTACAGAGCAATGAGGGAGACAGCGAGGACACAGACCTGCAGATCTTCTGCGTCTCCTGTGGCCACCCTATCAACCCGAAGGTGGCATTGAGGCACATGGAACGTTGCTATGCCAAGGTGCCCCACCCCTCCGCAATTTGGGGAAATGCTAGGGAAGATGGGTGATGGTCCTTCTTGGCACTAGGAGTGCAAGCATCAGCAGATGGGCAGGAGAGGAGGGTTGATCCTTGGAGTGACTGACATGTATTATGGGGGGAGGGGGCGGTGGGGAGCGGGAATAGTGGCTGCCCTCAGAACAGTGCAGATTGGACAGACTGTCCTTGGCAAAGTGGGTGCCAGCTAAAGAGACTTTCAGGGGAACAAATACCTGCTAATAAGGGCCCTGGCTCTGTGAAAGGCACATCTGGGACACCGTGGGCTCTAACTTTGTCTTCCACAGTACGAGAGCCAGACATCGTTTGGGTCAATGTACCCCACCAGAATTGAGGGGTGAGAGAGGGCACCTTGGGGGAGGGGAGGGGAGAGCTGGGCCATCTTCTCCGATTTCTGATAATCACGTGGTTCCCTTGCTCCTCACCCCCCCCCCAGGGCCACTCGACTCTTCTGTGATGTCTACAACCCACAGAGCAAAACATATTGCAAGCGCCTGCAAGTCCTGTGCCCTGAACACTCCAGGGACCCCAAGGTGAGTAAGTCGGTTGGGGACACTATGTTGTTTGAAGTAGGTCCTGGGGCATGGTCTTTGCCATTATTTCTCTGGAGGACATTTGTCAAAGCCAGTGTCGGTGTGGCTGTAATGGCTCATCTGGCTTGTGTTCCTGTTTGGGGGAGGGGCAGGTGCCTGCGGATGAAGTGTGTGGCTGCCCCCTGGTACGGGACGTGTTTGAGCTGACCGGAGACTTCTGTCGCCTGCCCAAACGACAGTGCAATCGGCATTATTGCTGGGAGAAGCTTCGGAGGGCTGAGGTGGACCTGGAGCGTGTGCGAGTGGTGAGGCGTTTCTGCTTTGCCCAGGTGGACTTTGGGCAGAAAGGAGGCTGGACCAGCTGGCGTGGAGTGTTGGGCCCAGGTGGAGGCTTCAGAGCAGCTTGCCCTCTCCATTCATCCATCTGGGAGAGCGCACTGTCCTTTTCTATCCATAAGGGCCTGGAGCCCAGGAGGTGGGAAGAAGAACAGTATGAGGCTGGGCCGGTGAGGTAGCCTCCCCTTGGAGCTGGGGGAGAGGCGAGGCTCACTTCGTAGGCGATGGGGAGGTCACCAGGCTGAGGTCAGCCAACAAGTGTTTATGAAGCGCTCAGTACTCTGGGGAAGACAGAGAAAGCCAAAGGCACCCTGCTGTTCAGGAGCTTGCAGTTGCAAACAGCTCTGTGCAGATAACTAGGCAGGATGCATTGGGGGCCTCTCTGTGGGAGGGCACTAAGCTTATGGAGGATCAGAAAAGAGTTCTTGCACAAGGTAGGCCTTTAGTTGAGACGTGACAGGAGCCATGACATCAAGCAAGTGGAGATGCAGAGGGAAAGAGTGCCAGGCATGAGGGACAGCCAGACACACCTGAAGTTAAAACTGGGGGAGGGAATTGGGACTGAAGCCAGTCCCCAACCCTGGGGAGGGCTGGGGTGGAAGGATGGTGGAAGGGTGCAGTCCTTGGGGCCTAGATGAGCAGGTATGCAAATTCCTCCCCACCCCCCACACTGCCAACAACAGTAACAGAGCAAGCTGGTGAAGGAGAGAGAGCTGGGTTGGAGGGGACAGGCTCCAGAGCCCCTTCTTTTCCCTCTTCTCATGCAGTGGTACAAGCTGGATGAACTCTTTGAGCAGGAGCGAAACGTCCGGATGGCCATGACTAACCGGGCCGGCCTCCTGGCCCTCATGCTGCACCAGACCATCCAGCATGATCCCCTTACCACAGACCTGCGCACCAACGCCGACCGCTGAGCCACCGGGCCGGTGTGATTCCACCCCCACTGTCTGAGTGTGGCTGGAGTCCTTCCTCAGCCTGTTGGTCTCTGCCAGAGAATCTTCCACCATTCTGCTCCCCGTTTCCCCCTGTGCCCTTGTTTATTTGCTTCCTTCCTTCGTGGGTCTGCCCCTGTCCCACCCTCCTCCCTGACCCTTTGTTCACTTAGGTACCCCTTCCTAACCTTGGTAGCCCCCACTGCTGTAGCGACTGATGCAAGGAGATGGAGGCCCCAAAGGGGAATCAAGGAAGAATTTGAGGGGGACCCGGGGTTGATGCTCCACCCTGAAGTTTGTTCACAATAAACTTTGGAAGAAATAGGCCACTGGCTTCCTCTTGCCCGTTGTTTGACTTTGATCTGCAGACACCACACTGGGTGGGGTGGTGTAGAACTGAGGTTCAAGATGGCAGACATCCTGGGGTGGCCACTGGAAGGTCACTGCAGTTTGAAGGAGGGGGGGCCCTGAACAGAAACAGGACCCATTTTGTCAGTGCTTCCTCTGAGGCCGTCTTACTAAGCGTTTTAAACTTGGCAACTCCCTTTGTCCATCTCAGTTCCTTGAGCCCACCCTGGCAGGTAGGTGCTATGGTCGTCTCCATTTTGCAGATGAGGAAAGTGCCTGAAGGAGCGTTACAGTCACACAGTAAGTGACTGAGTTAGTATCTGACCTCAGAGCTGGCCAACCATTCCAGTATCTGCCAAGAAAACCTCAAAGGGGGCCCTGAAGAGTTGAACCTGAACCCAAGGCCTCGCTTGCTGGTCTTTGTGGAGACTGGGATGGAGAGGAAAGACCAAGGCCCCAGCTCTTCAGGTGCCAGTGCCCCTGATCTCAGGCTCTACCCTTTCAATGCCTGGGGCCGCCACGGAGGGCCCTCCGTGGCATAGGCCCCCTGGGGCAGCTCGATCCAGGGGCAGACGCGGAGGCTGGCTCCCGGGGCCCAGCTTGGAGTGCAGGCAGGGGACACCTCCCAGCCGCCTGGCCCTTCTCCTTAGGGGGTCTAGGGGCTGGGGCGTCTGGGCCTGCCTCCCGGCCCCGCCCCTCGCCTTTGCTTCGACCTGGGCTGGGACTGCACTCGAGCGGGGGCGGGGCGGGGCCGGATTTCCGGTTCCGGGTTCAACGGATTGTGGGCTTGCAGCAGGGGCGGGCAGGCCTTCGGGAACGGGTGAGGAGCGCGAGCCAGGCCGGGCCGGGCCGGGCCGGGCCCGAGGGAGCGGAGCAGGTAGGAGGGAGCCGGCTCACGGGGCGGGCGCTGGCCGAGCTGCAGGGGCCGGGGCGTGGGAGTGGGGGAGGGTGCCGCTGGGAGGGAGGAAACTGGGGATTCCTCCCGTGGGGGGGGAGGGGAGGAAGGGGACGGACTGCCCACCCCCGCCCAGGTCACTGCGGGTAAAGGCGCGGAGGCGGGCGAAAGAGCAAGTTTTAGAAAAATGCCAGCCTGGGCGCCGGGCTGATGGCGACGGTGCAGGAGAAGGGAGGGAAAGGCCCGGCCCCCGGGCTCTGGAGAGGGAGCAGGCCTGCCTGGCGTGCATCGACCGGGTCTGGGCCCGGCCCCGGCCCCGAGGAAGGAGTGGGGGCGATCCTGCGCGTGCCCAGGGGCTCCTGGGCAGCCTCCTCCCCTCCCCCTCCCCCCTTCTCTTCCCTCCTCCCCCCTTTCCCTCCTCCTCCTCCTCTCCCTCTTTCCTCCTTTCCTTCTCCCCTCTTTCCCTCCTCATCCCTTCTCCTCCCCCATCCTGCCCCCTCTCCTCCCCCCAGAAGTGTTGGCCAGGACAACCAGCTTCAAGCAGTGGGTTAGCCTCCTGCCTCACTAGCAGCCGTGGGCACCATTCACCAAGGGGCAGCTTTCATCTGGGTCTGAGGAAAAAAGAACTGAGAAATCCAAGTTGGGCAAAGAGGGCAGTGGTTGGGGCTCCCTTGAAATGGCAGCAGACTGGGGTCAGTGCCGTTTGGGGCCTCAGTTTCCTTTTCTGTAAAAGAGTGGGTTGGCTTTGACTGCTAGTTCTAAATGTAGGACTTGATGACCAGATGAAAGGAGGGCCTTCTTCCTGATTTCTGTAGCTTCATTCGGGGGGGGGGGGAAGGAAGGGTGCCCTGTGCCTTTCCTTTGCTTCCTCTGGCCGGCCTGGTACCAGGGTGTTTAGCTTGGTGGCAACAGGAGTAAGTTGCAAAGGAGGGAGAATTTGGGCCCTGTTGAGCCAAGAACCAGTTCCTGGTTCGAGGGTAACACCTTGAATTCTGTGTGCAATGCCCCAAGCCCTCTTTCCATTGTTTCTTCCTCTGGTTGGAACCAGGGAGGGCAGAGCGCTGGGGTTGAGAAGTAGGAAGAAGGCCTGGCTGCTGCTTGGCCTGGGGGTCTGGACCCTTGGCTAAGTCACACCTGCCCAGCCTTTGCTTGATCTCAGACGTTCTGAGGAGCCTGTGACCCATCAGGGAGACCATTTGATGGACCCTGGTTGGGATGAGAAGTTACTGAGGCAGTAGGCCCCTATCTGCCCAGTTCCAGAGCAGGGTTTTAGCTGCAGATGAGGGCTTGGAGGACGTGTCTGAGGACAAGGAAGGAGGGGGGGAGACCTTTCCCTAGGTAGCCCAGAGGCTGAGCCAGGATCAGAAGGCCTGAGCTTGCTATGTCCTTCAGGCGTGCCAGCTTGAGCTGACCCACCTAACAAGTTCCTGAGTGCCAGGGCCCGCTAAGCTCCAGGTGTGCAGGCAGTGGCATTGGTGGCTACTGGTCCCCTGGTGGGATGGGACTGGACTCAGGACCTCTTGGGCCCCTGGCAGTGGGCACCTCCCTTCCTCCCTCCATTAATCTTCCATTCTGACACTTTTTTTTTTTCTGTTCCAAGGGAGCCATTTTACCTCTGCTTCCAAGGAGTAGCAGCTCCCATCTTAGGGCACCTTTACTTCCCCAGGTTTTCTTTCCTTTTCTGGACTGAGGGCCCTTGGGACAATTACCTCATTCTCTGTCTCAATAGGGAATGGCTGTGGGGGCCTGACAGTCAGACCTGGACTGCTTTAACCTTGAGCTCCTCCCTTCCCCTCCTTTGGTCTCAGTTTCCCCATTTTTATGTAATTCATACTAAACTCATTGAGACAAGATGCTTTTGCCTTTCATTCATTGGGAGTGGATGGGACCTCCTAGGAAGGTCTTGGTCTTTACTTCAGGGCTAAACTGAGGCTCTTAGGGGTTGTGGACGGGGCAGGCCTATTCCTGGAGTATAATTTATACCTAAATGCAGGCCTCTTAGCTGGAGCTTTGGCCTGCTGGCCTGCCCTTCCTGGGCTCCCTGCACACACTGACTGACCCCTCCCCTCCCTCTTCTGCAGGCGGCCACCTCTGGCGCCCACCACTCTCTCCCTTCCCCTGACCCTGGTCCTCCATGGCGGAGGACTGGCTGGATTGCCCAGTGTTGGGCCCTGGCTGGAAGCGCCGTGAATCCTTCCGAAAATCTGGGGTCACCTGTGGTCGTTCAGACACCTATTATCAGAGGTAGGCGGGAGCCAAGGTCTTCACGGGGCACTGCAGGGAAGGTAGGGGAAGGGCATGACAGCTTGGAGCTTCTTGGCTTTGGGCAGGCAGCCTGCCATGCTGTCACTCTCGGTGCCATGCCCGAGTAGCACCCTGGGTGGGTTGGAATGACTGGCTTAGCCTGGCAGCCTTTGCCCCAGCCCCAACCTCTCAGTTGGGTTGAGGTAGTCATGGGGAGGGGAAGGGAGGAGGGAATGAACTTTTCTAAAGTACCTTCTGCATGCTAGGCCCCATGCCAAGCACTTTACACATATTCTCTCATTGAATCCTCACAACTGCCCTGGGAGGTAGGTGCCATTGTGATCCTCATGTTACAGCAGAGGAAAGTGAGGCAGAGGAGAGGTGACTTGCTCAGGGCCACAGAGCCAGTAAGGGTGTGAGGCCAGATCTGAAGCCAGGCCTCCAGGCCTCTAAGTAAGACCCTTTCTTTTTTAGGAGCAGAGGAAAGCTGTGGGCTCAGCTAGGGTGGACCCAAGGGAGGGGGCAGCTGTGGCCATACTGGGCCTTGGAGTAGGGGTGGCGGTTGGGAGGAGCTGCTCCTGGTAAGCCTTCCTGCCTGGGCCAGGAACATTCAGGGAATTGTCGTCGTCCCCCCCCCCCCCGGTCTCCCCACTGCAGCCCTACTGGAGAGCGGATCCGGAGTAAGGTTGAGCTGACCCGCTTTTTGGGGCCTGACTGTGACCTCAGCTGCTTTGATTTCAAACGGGGTGTTCTCCAGTATTTGCCCGCCAAGGTAGCTCTTACTGCCGGGGTGAGGGAGGAGGCCAGGGAGACTGCCTGGGAGGCTTAGGGCCCTTTGGGAGACCTGCTCTCGTTCTCCCAGGCATCTCCTCAAAAGAAGAAGACACAAGCTTGGCCCAAGAAGGCGGCATCATCCCTCAAGGAGAAGCAGCCTCAGGAGCCCAGACTCACCCCGCCTGCTCCCCAGGGCGCTCTAGATATGTGAGTGGGAGGCCTGCTGGGGGCTCGGCCTCCTGGTCTGTGAGGCTGCTGATGTGGTGTGTGCCCTCGGTGCCCTTGGGCGGGGAAGGGATGAGATTCATGAGTGAATCGGTCATCGGGGTCCTCCTTGCCCTCCAGACTTGCCTTCTCTCTCTCTCCATGCCTTGCCCTGGGGGTTTTACTGGCTAGGCTCCCCTTCTTTCTCAGATGGTGTGAAAACTGCGGAGCCCACATCTCAGGGGATAGCGCCGGGCGCCGGCGCCTTCGGTCTCTGTGTAAAAGCTGCCGAGGTGGGTCTGGGCCAAGCCTCTGGCTGCGGCTTCTCTCTAGGAATTGGGGCTGGAGTTAGGAGGAGGCATTGCTCTTGGCTATTCAGACAGTCTCTTCCTTTCCTCCCCCAGCCCAGAGAAATGCCTTCAACCGGGAGCAGAGAATGTTCAAGGTACTCTTTCTTGTTCCGAGGCCCCACCTGGGGCCAGTTCCTGCCCTCAAGGGGCTTGACGGTCCAGGGTGGGACTTAGGCCTTGGGATCTCCTGTTTCCCTGGCAGCGAGTGGGCTGTGGCGACTGTGCAGCCTGCCGGGTGACTGAGGACTGTGGCGTCTGCTCTGCCTGTGCCATGCAGCTTCCCCAGCTCCCCCGAAGTCAGTGTGTCCAGCGCCGCTGCCTCAAGATCATTAACAAGGTGAGTGAGGCTCCTGGGGCTGGCCTGGGCCAGGCCAGGCTTGGGCCTGGGCCCTCACGGTGCTATTTAGTACCTCCTGCTCCCTAGAGCTTCAGCTGTGGTCTCTGTTCTGGCTGTCAAACCAAGGAGGATTGTGGGACCTGCCGGATTTGTGAGCGCAAAGGGAAGCCAGGCCTCAAAAGGCAATGGAAATGCCTGCAGCGGCGCTGCCTCAAGGTGAGCTGACCCCAAGGGATCAGGGTCTCGGGCCCAGTCGGCACCTTGTGCGATGGGCACGTCAGCGAACGGACCTTCACTCATCAAGGCTAGCCTCCCCTCTTTGTTTTTAATTACTTTCTTTTTCAGTGACAAAACTCAGTTTTCTTGTTGCAAATATCCAGCTCTCTCATTTTATGGATGAGGAAACTGAGGCCCAGGGTTCTACCACTTCTTCCCCACAAAATGGCCCCATTGAGGCTAAGGCCAGGGAGTTATCAGACTGGCCTAGTGTTCTCCCTTCCCACCTCTTCCCTCTCTGCGGTTCAGGCCCTAGTACGGTGGTCGGGGGGGAGTCCCCAGGCATCTAGGCACTTCCCTGTGTCTAACAGTCTCCTTGTCTCCCAGAAGCGGATAATGACGAGACCCCGAGGGTTGGCTGCTAGGAAGCTCCCAGGCAGGTGGCGCCGAGGCCTGGTACCACCGCCTGCAGCTCAAGCCGTCAGCCCTTCCAGCACTGCTAAGGTGGGGAGCACAGCAGCGTGGCCAGTTGGATGAGTGTGGGGAGAGCCAGGTTCTTGTTGTTGACCCCCCCCACTCCTCTCCCCCCGAATTCCCTCCCCTCTTGCCTCTGCTGTGAGGGCCAAGGGAGGTACTTGGCTGCTTCCTGGGGACTTCTGGGGGCTTCTGTGTTGCAGAGGGGTTGGGCATCTTGAGCCCTGCTTTGGTACTGAGGGCTTGGAACCTCGGGAACCTGGGAGGGGGGATGGGGGGCCTGAGGTCTGGACTCTCCAGCTTCCCCTCCCATTGTCCTGCCTTCCTCACTGACAAGTTCTGCTGGGGGGGGGGCACAGCACCCCCCGGTTTCTTCCTCCACTTGTTCTGCCCTCCCTCCTGGGTGCTTGCTTATTCTCCCCACCCTGCCATCACTCCCCAGCGCTGTGCCTAGGGTCTCACCAGGTCCCTCTTCTCTTTTCCAATGTCACCCAGAAATGCATGGAGCTTTGGGGGTCCCGCTCCTCCCCAGGCTCAGTGTCTGCCCTTGCTCTCTGTTTTTTCCTTCGATCCCCTTGGGCCCCATCCTCCCTGCTCAGGACAGGCCACCTTCAAAGCTCCCCAGGAGCCAGGTTCAATGTCTGACAAGGCTCCCCACAGTGGTGACAGTGAGTGGGGCCTCGGGGTGACGGCGTGCATGGTGCATGTGGGGACAGGACTGAGCCAGGCAGTGTGACTCAGCTGCTTCCTTTCTGCTTCTCACCCCTGGGTCTGAGCTACCCTATTGAGCTTATAGCTCCATCTTATCCTAATCCAGGTTTGTCTGTCTGTCTGTCTGCCTGCCTACCTGCCTACCCGCCCACCCGCCCTAGTGGGTGGGAGGCCCTCAAAGCCTGGGAGTGGGCCCTCTGCTTGTTGAGGCCTACCCACCTGCCTGCCTAGTCTGCCAACCCCAGGTTCCAAGCCCCAGTGGGAGCCTTGTGGTGCCATCACTTTGTGGTTGGATATGGCCTGATTTCAAGGAAAGGGGTGGAGGGCTAGGGGGAGGAGGAGAGAAGGCAGGAAGGCCTCCAGAAGTTCATCTCTTTCCCTGCTCTTCCTCATCATCTTTTCTCTCCCTTCCTTGCCTCCCCCTCTTCCTAATCTCCTGTGATCCTCTGTTCCCTCCCTCCCCTGGCCTGGCTGTGAAGGCTCAGGGCTGGCAGAGAGGCGTCACTGCGGCAGCTACAGCAGTGAGTGGATTTTAAACTCAATGTCTGGTTTGAAAGCTGGGGGCAGTGCCCTCCTGGCCCGGGGGGGGGGGCCCTGCCCTGCCCCATCCCGTCCTGCCCCCCCCCACGTAAGTGAACCCTTCATGAAGACCAATCCCATCTCTTTTGTGCAGGGGCCACAGAGAGAGAGAGAGAGAGAGAGAGAGAGAGAGAGAGAGAGAGAGAGAGAGAGAGAGAGAGAGAGAGAGTGTGTGTGTGTGTGTGTGTGTGTGTGTGTGTGTGTGTGTGTGTGTGTGTGTGTGTGTGTGTTTGTAGACGTCTTCACTTCCTTTGTTCTGACTTTTGCTGCCTGTGTGGTTTGTCCACCCTGTGTTCGCAGTCAGTAAGCCACCACCACTTTTGGGGGGAAAGCATGCATTTCTTCCAGGGGGGGGGCAGAGCGGCCACCAAAGTGGGAAGGCCGCAGATCCCTGGCTTCCCTCCGAACTTTGGCTTGTATCCCTGGGGTAGGGGTGGGGGCAGGGAGTACAGACTATGATGCTACATGAGGAGCCCAAGCCCTGGCTCTGGGAAAGGGAAGTATGAGGGAGGGCCCTCAGCTCCTTCACGCTTGAGAGGAACCCCAGGAGATTCTCTGTCACCTGCCTGCCAGCCTCTAGTTCATTCTCCTCTTCCTGTCTCTCCCTGCCATTGCCACTGATGCAAGCGTTTTAGGGTTAATGCCGCCGACTCTAACGCTAAGTACCCCGAAGTGCGTATGCATGCGTTTGCTTGTGTTTGTGTGCACATATACTATCCCAGACAGGGAAGGGAAACATTTGGACTCCTTCCTGGGAATAGTTGTATCAGGCTAGCTTCTAGGAGGCTAGTGGGATTGGAAGTGGATTTCTGGGCAGACCTTACCTTCCCGGGGTGCCTAGCAGAGAGGCATGCTCTGTCTTTGAGGTCTGGCCGAGCCCGGCCCAAGATTTTCCAACGTCTTGCCTATGGGCCCCATCCCCAGAGCTAGGACCTTGATTCCTTGTTAGAGGGCATTGTCCTCCTGCTCCCCAGAAATGAATCGCCTCTGGAGCCTGGCAGAGTAAGTGAGCTAAGGGCTGTGCCCTGCTATCACCTGCATACACACACACACACGCAGGTCTTCACACCCGTGTGGTGCAGGCCCTCCTGTCACTTTGCAGGGAGAGCGGGAGGGGGTGGAATTGGAGGTTCTAGCTGCCAGCTGCCTCCTTCATCAGCTTGTTCCCCCCTCTCCCCCATCCTTGCAGCACGACATTGGTCGTAAGACCAGAGAGCCAAAGCGGGGCCAGGGCTCCCCTGCACCTTCCAAGCTGGTAAGGCCCTGGGTAGGCCATGGGGGTACTGGGTAGGCTGGGCCTTGTTTTGAGTTGGGGGTTGCTTGTAAATGCAGAGGAATGATGTGAGGGGAAAGGCTTGGGGTGTCAGAGCTGGGATGGGGTCTTGCTGCCTGGCCCTGTCACTTCCCAGGGAAACCTCCTGGGAAGCCACCATGTGGCCCCCAGTGGCTAATAAGTTGCTGCCTCTGTTTCCCTCTCCCAGGCTGGGTGTTCAAGGTAGCAAAGTTGCCCTCAGCTCTCATCCTTCTGAGACTAGCTTGCTGCTCCTACCCCTTCCTACCAGGCTCCCTGCCCAGCTCCTGGCCAGTGTGTGTGGTAGAGGTGGGAAGAGGTTTTTCTGGAGCTCCTGGGGGCCAGTAGAAGTATGAGAGGGCAGTTTTCTGTGGGAGAGATGGCCAAGGTAGTTTAAGGAATGGCTTTGGATGTGTGAGGAGCAATTAGCAGGCCCCACTGCCCTGGTGCTCCCTACCCCACCTGTCCCGGCCAGCAGCACTGGCAGCCCAGGTGACCTTGTCTCTCTCACCTGCTGCCCAGCGCTACTCCAGCCGCCGGCAGAGCCGCAGATGTGGGGTGTGTGCAGCGTGCCGGCGCTGTGTGGACTGCGGTCAGTGCGACTTCTGCCAGGACAAGCCCAAATTTGGGGGCTGTAACCAGAAGCGCCAGAAGTGCCGGTGGAGGCAGTGCCTGAAGTTTGCCATGGTGGGTGTGGCAGCTGGCTCTGGGGAGGTTCTGGGTAGGCAGTGGCTCGTGAAGGTGCTCAGCCAAGTGTCTGCCTACAGAAACGTCTGCTGCCTACAGCCAGGTGGGACAGCCCTGCTGTAGAGGGGGCAGCTCTGCCTCGGTGCCGGTCACGCCGTAGGAAGGGGGCCTTGGTTAAGCGGGCCAAATCTGGGGGCCTGCAGGGCCAGAGGCTGGTCACTGAGGCACTCAGCAGTGGGCTTGAGGTAACCCTAATTCCCTACGGCTCCCTCCTTTCCTCCTCCCCTCCCCTCCCCCCAGGATCCTGAGCTGGACCCACCCCCTGTATGGCAGTTTTGGTGGCGGCGCTGCCACCTTCCTCTGATTTCCCTGGGCCCCTGGAGGCCATCTAGCCATTTCCCTTTGTACTCACTCACGCTGATCCCAGCCCCGTCCTTCCTTAGCAGAAGGGGCTCCCTGTGCTGGCGGAGGAGCTCGGTCCTGGCTTTATGCTGCCCCCAGGGACTGACCTGGTCATCCTGCAGGAGCAGGAGGGGGGTGAGGGCATCCCTGTGCTTGTGCCCAGCACCAGGCCACGAGGTTCCCTGCTCCCTGCCCCCGGCTGCATCCTCCTCGAGGTGAGCACTGGCTGCCAGGCCCAGGTTTCCCAGCCCCCTCTTCTCCCCTCCCCACTGTGTAACTCACCAATTCCTTTGCTGGAGGGGCAGTGGAGCAGAGCCCCCTTCAGGATGGGCTGAGGTTGGCCTGACTAAGAGGGGGGGCCATTCAGCTCCTAATGGTCATCTTGGAGAAGTGTGATGTAGGAGCCAGGCATTAGAGGGGCCTGCTAGGCTTTTGGCTCTGAGAACACAGGGCTTGAGCAGACCTGCAATGGAAGTGGAGCCCTGGTTAGGTGGTGCGGGAGGAGAGCCAGAGTGGCCTTGTGCCATCCTCTTGGCCAGGTGGCTAGAGTCTGCTATGACCTTTCTCTTGGGCCCTCCTTGCAGGAGTATGAGTGTCCAGGCCTTGGGGTGTTCATCTCATCCCCCCCAGTGAAGCAGGAGGTTGAGACTTATGGGGACCGAGCTCCTGGAGCTGCCTCCCCACCCCCTGCAGGCTTCTTTCCTGGCCTCTGCAGCAAGGTAACCAGGTAGAAGGGCTGGGGGGGATGGGCACCTTATCGGCACCTCTGCCACCAAGCAGGCCTGGCTCCTGTGTACAAGGCTACCTAACCCTCTTGATGCATCTTGGATCAAGTTTGAATTCTGGCTCCACCTTTGCTCTGCTGCCTTCCCAGGGTTTGCTTCCTGTGTATGTGAGGTACAGGTTTCTGATGTGGCCAGCTCTCCCGGCTGTGCCACTGTCATCCACAGACTGGAAGCTCCCTGAGCCCTGGCCATGCCACCATCTCCCCCACTAGACTTGATGCCGATGCCGATATTTTGACTTGTGTTGGGTTCTTTTTGATTGTTGGGTTTGGTTTGGTTTGGTTTTCTTTAGGGAGCTAATAGGGCCCAACGACAGCATTCCCTGAAACAGGAAGAAGAGGAGGCGGCCAAGGCAAACACTCCTGTGGTGAGTGACTGAGGGCTGGGCCGTGGGTAGTCAGGAGGGCGGGAGTGGACGGCAGCCAGGGAGTAGCAATGGGACTTCTCCCTCCAGATCATGGAGATTTATAGTCTGAGCGGCGCCACCCCAGCAGCAGCAGGGCCCTGTGGAGGCCTGGACAGTGTCCTACGAGAGTTTCTAGCAGAGCTGAATGAGCTGCCCCTGCCTGCTCACTGGGAGGTCCTGCCGCCGAGGGGGCCAGACCTGCGCCTCATCCAGCGCTCCCCCTTGTCCACCATGGCTGCTGCGGTCATCCATATCCAGCCAGGCCTCTACTTCCACGTGGTGGTGCAAGATGTCCCCGTCCCACCCAGCCATGAGCTGTACTCAGCCCACCCATTGCGGCTCACCACTGTGGATGAGGTGGTTGAACTCATCTGCAACCTGGAGGCTTATCATCTGTGCCCTGGCTGGCCGGGCAGCTGGCGGCAGGGCCCACGTTCTCCAGACTGTGCCGTCCTAGTATATGAGGGCCGCTGCCAGGCCTGCTGCCTAAAGCCGTGCACCTCAGGGAGCAACAGTAGCTGAGTACCTGCCTTTTCCCTGGGTTCCCATGCACTGAGCTGGCCCGTGGGCTCCCTTTCCCCTAGCTCTCCCTACTACACTGTGTACGAGTCAGTCTACACTGGAAAGGCTGAGGTGAGGACAGATGTCTTCTCCCCCTGCCTCCCCACAAAAGCCAGCATTTACCCACCTCCCACTATGGACTGCTCTGAGGATCCCCACTTTTCTGGCCTGCCCTGGCTCTCCATGTGGTTTCCAAGAGAACTGTCACAGTCCATGTCCCCATCATCACCCCCCCCCCACACACACACACACACTTTCACCCTAACCTCAGGGACACGGGCTGGGCCCATGTAGAGAAGAGTGAGAGTAAGGGGGGCATGGGAAGCTTGGGTTTGGATTCTGGAAGTGGAGCCCCTAGAGAGGGGCATCTGCAGGGCCAAAGAGCTACTCCTTCCTCCACTGTGCCTTCCCCCCCCCCAAGAGAAGCGAAAGGAATCTATTGTTTTTATGTACTCTAGTGGCCTGCTTAGCTGGCCAGCTGGGCCCTGGCCTTTTCTTTGCTGCCTTTACCTTTATTTTTCTAAATAAACTATGGTGACAGTGTTCTGAGGGAGGTGGGTTCTCTTGGGCATAGACATCAGTCAAAGCTAGCTTGTTTATACATGGGGGTCTTTAGGCCTGGGGTGGGGGCACTATACACTCAGCCCAGAAAGGAGGTTTCCTCAGTTGTCTACCTGCTATAGCCAGACTCCGGTGCCAGTGAAGAGCGAAGGAAATCTGATTGTGACCCACCTGACTTCCAGGGTGTTTGAGAAGACTGGGGCTTCTTGCTATTTTAGGCTGCCTTTTATGTGGCAGTTCTAGCCTTGAGGGTTTCATGGGTTAGTGAGAGGTTAAGTGACTTATCCAGGCAACGCTGTCAGTCTCCTTAGCTTCCTTAACCCAATTCCTCAGGGTTTGGTCAGAAAGTGAGGAAGGCACAAAGCAGGGGGAACTTGGCGTGCCCCTAGTGCATCCTGAAAGGTCAAAGGAGGGGCTCCCTCAGCCTGCTCAGCAGCATTTCTAGAAGTTCTTGCTATCTAGGTAGAAGCCAAGTCCTTTACACTAAGGCTTCCCTGCCTGTGTTTCTGATCGCACCAGCAACTGAGCCAGTGTGCACTGCCCTGGTATTTTGACTCAAGTTGAGGCCACAGGCAGATCCCAACCACACATTATGCCCCCTGGATCCAGCTTGGCTCTAGTCACAGATTCATCTCTACCTTATCCCCTTTCCCCCCAGTTCTAGAATGCCCCCCTCCCGCCAAACCTTACATGATCACTTGCCTCTTCCAATCGGGGACAGGACAGGGAGATGAAGAAACTGATATTGCGCAGGGTTGGCTGAAGTCTTGCCCAAAGGCCCACACACATCTGGATTTTTTTAAACAATATGTTCTTTAAAACACAGATTAAAAAGAAGAAAGACAGTCCCTGCTGCAACACTTTAATGTTATTTGAAAGTTAAAAGCTGTAGTCTGAAGTTTGTTAAGACAAAGCAGTTCCTGGGAAGCTGCCATTGGGTAGAGAATGAATCCGGAACTGAACTAGATTTCCACATCCCATTCCTCTCAGGCCCCTTTGTGCTGTGCTGGCCAGGCTGAGGTTAGTAAAGTGAGTTTTACAGAAAGTCAGGCCCCCGGACGGAAAATTTTGGCCAGCAAAGGCTCATTTGGCTGGGCCTTCTGGGCAAGCTCGTGTATCTGGGCTCCTAGTTGTTGTTCCTTGCCCTGGCTGGCCTGAATCTCTTTGTGCTTTCTGATCTCCAGTTCTGTGGGGCGCTGGATGAAACCCCAGCTCTTCTCTTGGACTACTGATCCCTCCCCATAAGTAGCCAAGGCAGTTTCTGCCTTCTTCAGGAAATGTTTGCTCTTCTCCACGCTCTGCAGGTAAAAGTCTGTTTCCCGCTTGGCCTGAGAGATCTCTGCCCGGACACGCTGCTGCCGGACCTGCCGCTCATAGGCCAGGCGCTCACTCAGATGACTCCACTTGAATCGATGCAAGTACTGGGAAGGAAGGCCACCAGCAGGTCAGCGACGCTGCCCAGCCCGGCCCTCTGACCTGCCCGCCATCTGCCCGGCCTCACCTTCAGGTTCCATAGGTCATAGCGGAAGGGGCTGCGGCGCTGGGCGCCCATGGGCGTGTTGTGCAGGCTGGCAACCACTCGCTTGGCCACCCGCTTGTCCCGGAACTCCACCCAGCCCTCGGTGTAGTCCAGCCCCAGGCGGCGGCTGTCCCCGGAAGCGCCCGTCACTTTCTTCCTTTGGCCTAATCGATCTGGGTGCCGGAGGAGGGCCGGCCAGCCGGAAGGAAAGAACGAAGGAAGGACGGACGGACAGACAGACAGAGACAGACAGACAGACGGGTCAGGGTCAAGGCCCAAGCCTGGGGGAAGGGGAGAACCCCCACCTCTGCCCACCACTAGCTCAAGTGAAGCCCGCGGGAGAGACCTTAGCTTACTTTGCAGGAGGAGAAACTGAAGGTCCCACCAATCCACAGCCTTTGGAAGGCGTTCCTCCTAGCGGGGGGGGTGGGGGAGGAGCTAGGAGCCCAGACTCCGCCTCCTCGCTCCCCTCTTCCTAGCACCCCCACTGGCCGCGCCTGCGCACTAATCGCCCTCCCTGCCCGCCACGTGTGTGCTGAGGCTCACCCTCAGGCTGGAAGAAGACGCGCCCGATCTCGCCATGGACGCTGAGCAAGTTCCGCACGTGCAAGGGCCGGAAGCACGGCGGGATATGGCCCAGGTATATGATACCGGGCACCACCCGCTTCCTGCTCGTCCCGAGTTCCCCTGCCGGCTCCGACGACTCCGACGACGCCGACACAAACTCTGACTCCGACTCCGACTCCGACTCCAACTCCGGTGGAGAGCTCGAACCGAACTCATCGGAGCCTGGCTCCAGCCTTACCGCTCTCATCGCCATCCGGGACACCTCCAACGCCGACAGCAGATAACGCCCAATGAGGAACCCCGCCGGCTGGGCCTGCCCCATCACTGCTCCGCCCCCTCATTGAAGCCCTGGGCGGGGCACCGAGAAGTTGGCTAAGGTGGCCAATCCGGCGAGGCTGGGCGGGGGGGCGGGGGCCACAGGAGCGGCGAGAGCGCAGGCGCAAGCCCCAGGGGGCTGCCCAGGTTGTTCAATGACTTCCGGCCGGTTGTGGAGGTTCGCGCGCTGGGTCGTACGCACGCAGCACGTGCGGAGTACGCACGCAAGGGCGGGGCTACAAATGCACGCACGCACGCAACAAGCAAGCCCGCCCTCTCTGGGCTTCCTTCTGCCCTAGGTCGGTCGCGGCCACTTCTCACCCGTCTTTTCCCTCTGGCGCCGACTGCCCCCTTCCCTTTCGCTCTGCGCACTTCGGTCTGTGCTTGCTGTCTCCCGGCCCCCCCCCATGCTCAGCCCCCCGAGGGCTGCCCGGACTGGTTCTTGGTATCTCGGGGCTTGCGGAGACTGACGGAGGGAGCCGCTCCTGCTAGCGGCCCCCATGCTCTTCCCCAAGCTTCCCAGACACGGGCCTGGTTCTGTGGTGTCTATAGTGGAGAGGCTGTAGAAAGGCAAGCACGTGGGTGGAACGCCGTCCGGGAGCTCCAAATGAGAGCAGCCCTTCTGGAAGCAGCTGGCAATCGGGCAAAGAAAGTCTCTCCCCCGCCCCGAACGAATTCCCGTGCTCTCAGCATCATGAGAATGCAGGGGAAGCTTTGTATGAACTTAAGCAGAGTAAAGCAAGAAAAATGAGGAAAGTAGCATGAGAGTGACTACAGCAAATAGAACAACCTCAGGGGGCAGCTGGGTGGTGCGGTGGATAGAGCACCCAGTCAGGAATACCAGAGTTCAAATGCAGGCACTTGACACTTACTAGCTGTGTGATCCCAGACAAGTCACTTAACCCCCTATTGCCTCACAAAAAAAAAACTACTACAAAGTAACAAAAAATGGATGTTGCAAAATTACAGAGAATAATCTTGGGCTTAGCACAGTGCCTGGTACGTAGTAAGAGCTTAAATGTGTTGCTTGGTTGGTCCCAAAGAAGAGAAAAAAGGGGGGAGGTGCGCAGCACGGTGCAACTCACTAGTTTGCAGAAGTGGGAGGTCAACAAGTGTGGAACTTTGCAAATAATTTAGGGTTAGGTGGTGTTTGGTTTTGGGGGGTTTTTTAATGCATTCTAATGAGGCAGTTTTGCTTAACTTTTTTCTTTTTTGTAACTATTTTTCTTTTTGAAAAAGTTTGTTTTAAGAGATGGCTCTCTTGGAGGTGGCAGGTGGAGGGATAAATCTAGGCAATATAAAATCAAAAGAATCAATACGACCTACTCTGAAACTAAACAAGAAAAAGCAACTTCTTCTGATAGACCTCTCTGTGCACTTAGAACAACATCCAGTTGTCAGCCACTTCCCTTGGACTCTGGGCCTTCAGCCCCTACTCCTGTGACCCTTCCCCCACCCTTTAATCTGGGCCAATGGTTGCTAGATCCTAGGTCCCCAGTTAATCCTAGGCCTCTATCCTCCCCCAGCCTTGCCTTGCCCTGAGAAGATAATCTCTTAAAAGAGCCAACATAATCATCTCATCGAAAGCTCCAGCTGGGATGGATGGTGTTTAGACATCATTTTCTCCAGTCTTACTACTTCAGAGAACTTGGGGCTCTCCAACAGTCTGGGGGACCAGTCTCTGATTAGACACAGGTTTGGGTCTTGTGATGGACCCAAGAGCTTTTCAGTTTGCCCCCCCCTCCCTGTTTAAGACATTTACTTAGTAAATGCTAGAATAGTGAGTGTCCCCTTGACCCAGTAAACGAGGCTCAGAGAGAGAATAGGATTGTCCCATTAGAATGGAAGCTCCTTGAGGATTTTCATTCTCTGTGTTTTGCACATTTCTTGGCATATGGTGGGCATATCCTAAACACTTGTCAGTGATGGATTCTTAGAGTGTGGAGTAGGGATCCAGTTACCAACGTGCTCAATGTAACCGTATTTCACAGCTAAGGAAACTGAGCTTCCCCGGGAAGGGTGGGGACTTGCCAGGGGTCACACCATGGGCCAGAATGGTCTTTGTAGTTGAATGACTGTAGTTTTTAATTAGAAAAAGTCCTTAAGCTAAGAGAAGGCTTGGAGATCCTCTAGCTCACTGTCACTTATTTGTTAAAGGGAGAAACTGAGGGCCCAAGGAGGGACTCATCTGAAGGCACGGCAAAGTTAGGAGTCCAAGATGTCTGTGAGAGACTGTTTCTCCACTGGAACTTGGCCATGGCTGAGGAAATAGAAGGGAAAAGGCTTAGAGATCCAGTGCCCAAAGACTTGGATGAGGGGAGGGGGCAAGATTCGTTCTACTCTAGTTTCCAGTCTCCCTGCCTACAAAATGAGCAGTGTGTTTGGGGGGCTGTGTCTCTGGGGATTTGCTGGGTTTAACCCTAAACCCATCGCCTTCTATTCCTCAACATCTGGCACTCAGGCCTGGGGCCAGGGAAGAACCCTCCCCACTCCCTCCCCATCCAGCTGGCCAGAGGATGCCTGGGCTCCTCTGAATAGGCAGCTCAGTCTCTTGTGGGGGAGCTCAAAGGACAGGGATCTGAGGAGTTCCAGGCTTCAGAGATTGGAATAGTCTGGCAGAGCTGTCCAGGAAGAGGAGGACAAGGTGTAGGAAAAGCTAGAGCCTTGAAAGACATAACTGGTTGGATTTGTAAGCAGTGAAGGGGGGGAGGGGGGGCAGAAATGAACCCCGCAGGGCTTAGGGAAGCCAGGTGTGGAAGCATCAGCTGGAAAAGGATTCCCTTGGAAGGCAGCAGGAATTTCCAGGCAGGTAAGGACTGGGCGGGAGGGGATTGTCATGGAGAGAAAGAAAGGATAAAAGCGGAGGGTGGGGGAATGGGCAAGCAATGTTAAAAACAAGCTGGGGAGGGGTGGCCCAGGGAGAGATTCTCACACCCGTTTCACAGGGTGAAGTGAGGCCCAAAGAAGGCACGAGGTATTTCCAAGGTCACCCAGTGAGCTGGCCAGATGGGTTCCGAATGCAAAGGGCTTCAGGAAAGGAGGAGGGAAAGAGGGAGGACGACCAGAGGAAGGGCCAGCTGGCAATAGAGTGAGCTAGCGACCCTGGGGAAGTCAGGCTGGCAACTGTCTGGCGGCTCAGGGTTGGGTTCTGCATCCCGGATCTCGCTGTCCCCTTCCTCAGGATCCTGCGGCTGCTGTGGCTCTCGCTGGCTGCGGCCGCCGCCGCCGCTGCTGCTCTTGCTGCTGGGACCCTTGGCCTGCATCGGGGCGCAGCACGCTGTTGGGGAAGCAGTGAGGCTCCCGGGGGACGTGACGCTCGGCGGCCTGTTCCCGGTGCACGCGCGGGGAGCAGCAGGAGCCGCCTGCGGGCCGGTGAAGAAGGAGCAGGGTGTGCACCGTTTGGAGGCCATGCTCTATGCCCTGGACCGCATCAATGCCGACCCGAGCCTGTTGCCTGGGGTGCGCCTAGGCGCTCGTCTGCTGGACACGTGCTCCCGAGACACCCACGCCTTGGAGCAGGCCCTCACCTTCGTGCAGGCGCTGCTGCGGCCAGCCTCTGGGGCCCGCTGCCCAGGGGGTGGCCAGCCTATTGGGGCCCTGCCCGAGCAGCGCGTGGCGGCGGTCGTGGGCGCCTCGGCCAGCTCCGTTTCCATCATGGTGGCCAACGTGCTTCGACTCTTTGCTGTGTGTGATCAGGGGTGGGAGCGGAGGGAGGGTTGGAGAGAGAGAGAGAGAGAGAGAATGTGTGTGTGTGTGGTGTGTTGGACGAGGGGAGGGGATCACTCCCAACCCATTGACGGAGACCGAGCTCTTCTCCCCAGATCCCTCAGATCAGCTATGCATCCACAGCCCCCGAGCTCAGCGACAATGCCCGCTATGACTTCTTCTCCCGGGTGGTCCCACCAGATTCCTACCAAGCTCAAGCCATGGTCGATGTTGTGCGGGCTCTGGGCTGGAACTATGTGTCCACTCTGGCTTCTGAGGGCAACTATGGGGAGAGCGGGGTTGAGGCCTTTGTGCAGATCTCCCGAGAAGCTGGTGAGCACAGCAGAGGAGCAAGGGGGAGGGAGAATCTGCCTGGGAAACTGAGGCCACCAGAGAGGTCAGCTAGGCCAAGACCTTCCCACCCAGCCCCCCATTTGACAGAGGATAAAACTTAGGCAGCCCAGAGAGGTGAAGCAACTGTCTCAAGGACACCCTGTAGAGGGATGATTTGAAGCCACATCCTTTAACTGGCTTTTGCCACTGCACCACAAAGAAAAATGAACAATGGCAAAACAAACACAAACAAAAAAACCCCAACAAAACAATGCTTGCTGCCCCCAGGCAGTTTTCTAGTTCCCAGAGGATCCTCCCCATCCCTCCCATAGACTAGATAGACCTTATCAGCTACAGGACCACTGAGGGCCAGTGGCTGGACCCAGTTTTCTGCCAGGGCACTTCCTGAGGCTCAGGAGACCACCCCCCACCCTTCCTTACTCATGAGATTGAGGGTTCTCTCCCCAGTCCAGGCTACAACTGAGCTAAGGTCTCAGTCTGCTTCTCCTTGGGAAACTAATGGATGCAGGAGCTCAGACAGCTGAAAGCAGCATATGGGCTAGGGGGTGGTGAGGGCTGTGAAGGGAAATGGGCCACATCTCTTGTTTGGGGTGGGCCCCAGGAGGCGTCTGCATTGCTCAGTCGATCAAAATCCCCCGGGAACCAAAGCCTGGAGAATTTGACAAGGTCATCAAAAGGCTCATGGAGACACCTAATGCCCGGGGCATCATCATCTTTGCAATTGAGGATGACATCAAGTAAGGAGATGGGGCTGCTATAATAGGGAGGGACCCTTGGTTCAAGAATAATGGAGAGGCCAGACCCAGAAAGGCAGTACAGTGTCTGTTGAAGAGAACCGAAGGCTGCTTCTCCTGAGAAACCATTTTCTTTCTTACCACTGGTCCACAAGGACTCAAGGACCCACAGACACACAGGAGTTATTATTTACCCTGTTGCTGCCATTCAGCTCTGTCTGCTTGGGGTGAAGTACTTGTACGGGAGGGTGGAGGGTGATCCAGCTGACTCCCCTTCCCCCCCCTCCCCAAGCCTCATCGTTCTTTTGGCCCCCATCTCCCTAGGCGGGTCCTGGAAGCTGCCCAACAGGCCAACCTGACAGGCCACTTCCTGTGGGTTGGCTCAGACAGTTGGGGGGCTAAGACCTCCCCCATTCTGAATGTTGAGGACGTGGCAGTGGGCGCCATCACTATTCTTCCCAAGCGGGCTTCCATTGATGGTGAGTAGCTTCTTTGGACACTCAAATGTAAAAGAGGATTCTGAAAAAGAGGGCGTGTTTGATGTGAACACGGGGGTGGTACGGGGAAAACGAGAGGGCTCCTTGAAGGCGAGGATGGTAAAGGCGGCTACCAGGGATCAGAAGGTGCCTTCATTTGGCAGCTTCTTCAGTCATTAGCCTTGAAATGTGTAAGGTGACGTGTAAAGGTAACCCTCGAGTGAGCCTGTGAAGGAAATAAAGGACAGCGTGACGTGGCCCCTTCCCTCACTTCACCCATTCTCAGTACTAGCTCGGTCTGCATCAGAGAGTGTCCCCAGCCATGAGGTTTCACATCCCCTTCGTTTGTTTCCATGTCTCTCTCCCTGCTAAGATCGGGGAAGGCAGTGACTCAACCTGACCTCGAAGCCTGCCAGTGCCCAAAGGCCCTCGCCCCTCTCCCCCCCCCCCGGGCATGCCCTCTTCACTCCTTTCACTCCTTCACCATCTTTCCCTCTGCCAACCAGGGTTTGACCGGTACTTCACCACCCGCTCCTTGGAGAACAACAGGCGTAACGTCTGGTTTGCCGAGTTCTGGGAGGACAATTTTAACTGCAGGCTGCCAGCGAGCTTTGGAGCCCAACCTGACGATGCTGCCGCCCGGAAGTGCACAGGTCAGGGGGCGGGGAAGAGAGGGGCGGGCACAGAGGCGCGGGGCTGGGCCAGGGAGACTGGCCACAAAGCCTTGCCTCCCCTGGGCACAGGCGAAGAGAGAATCGGCCGAGACTCAGCCTACAAGCAGGAGGGCAAGGTGCAGTTCGTGATTGACGCCGTCTACGCCATCGCCCACGCCCTCCACAGCATGCACCAGGCTCTGTGTCCTGGCCACGCTGGCCTTTGTCCCGCCATGAGCCCCACCGACGGCCGTGTGCTCCTGCGCTACATCCGAGCAGTGCACTTCAATGGTAAGCTGGGGCCAGAGCCCCAGGGGGTGCAGACTGGCCCAGGTCACCAAGAATGGCCGACCATTTGCTATTATTAGAAGCCTCACAAACCTGGCACCTTCTGGGAAAGGAGCATGGAGCCAGTCATTAGGAGACTTGGGTCCAAGTCCTGGCTCGGAAAGTCATCGGTTTGGGAACTAGAGCAAGGCCTTTTCTGTTCTCGGCCTCAGTTTCCTCTTTAATAAAATGTGCTCTTGAAGGTCTGACATTAGAGACTTCACACTCTCAGGGGTCCTTCTAGCAGAGCTGGGCCTTCCCCTCAGGAAGCCTTAGCACAGTAAGCCTCTATGTTGGCCGAACTGACTTTTAAGAAGTTTCTGCTCTATTCAACTGAGTCTGTGCGAGAGTAAGGGGAATGCTGGCATCAGGTAGGCCTGTGATGCATGGCTTTTCCAATGATTTACTTTGTTTAAATAATGTACACACAGAAAACTCCCCATCAAAAAGGCAGGACTTAACAGGGATACATTTATATGGCTCTTTACAGTTTGCAAAACGCTATGCAAATATAATCTCAATGGAGCCTCCCAGCATTCTGATCTCCATTTGACAGCTGAGGAAACTGAGGCAGAGGTGAAATGACTTGGCCAGGGTCACACAGCTTGTTAAGTGTCTGAAGTCAGATTCCAATTTGGATCTTTCTTATTCCAGGTCCAGGACTCTATCCAGTGGACCACTTAGTTGTCTCTAATTGTGTTTATAAAGAGCTTGTAAAAAAGATCTGCAGAGGCCTTTCCATGTGTTAGCTCATTTGATTCTTCTAAGAACCCTGTGATGACCCACCCACGTAGGCCTTGAACTGTTTTCCTAGTCTAGACGGGCGTCAGAGATGGAGTCTCTCTTTGGACTCATGATTTGGGCAGGCTCAGACAGGGGCAGTAGGAAGACAGGGCAGGCAGATGTGGTTTCAGGGGAGCTCCTCCAACTCCAGGCAGTGCTGGGACCCCTGTGATGTTCAATGAGAATGGCGATGCTCCTGGGCGCTATGACATCTTCCAGTACCAAGTGACAAATGGTAGTGGAGGCTACCGTGCTGTGGGCCAGTGGACTGAGTCCTTGAAGCTCAATGTGAGTGAGTGGGGCTTGTAGCTGAGAGAGCAGGCAAGGGCGGGCAGGGCACAGGACTTCAGAGTACTCGTGGTCAGATTCCGAGGCAGCCGTGGGGGACACCCCTGCCACGGCAGGTTTGGCACCTTTGTGGACCTTCGGGACTTTCCTTACTATCAGAACCCATGGTGACTTCTTCCTTGTGGATGACCAGCAGGAGCGGGGTGGGGGTGGGGAGTGGGAAGGGAAAGCCAGTGAGGGTCAAGAAGGAAGGGGACTGAGAAGATGCAGCAATGCAACTCGAGACTTGAGATCAAGCTGGGCTCCATGAATAGACTTCAGCGGGGTCCAAGCACTTGGATGGGAAAAACGTGCCATCTTGATTTTCACTCATCTCTAACTCTAATTTAGCATTTCCTTTAATTATTTAAAAAGATGATCCTAGGAGGGGGTCCATGAGGCCCCCCCAAAGGTGAAGAGGGTGTGTTTGAGATGATTCCCTGTAGCCTCTGCCCTCAGGTAGAAGAATTGGAGTGGTTAGGCAGCCCCTTGCTGCCACCAACTTCCCTGTGCAGTCTCCCATGTGGGCCTGGGGAGCGAAAGAAGATGGTGAAAGGCGTCCCCTGCTGTTGGCACTGTGAACCTTGTGATGGCTACCGCTATCAGGTGGACGAGTTTACCTGCGAGGCCTGCCCACTAGGAGCCAGGCCCACGCTGAATCACACTGGCTGCCGGCCCACGCCCGTCATCCGCCTTGACTGGGCCTCTCCCTGGGCTATCTTGCCCCTCCTGCTGGCTGTGGCAGGCATTGTAGCTACTGCCTCCGTGCTGGTCACCTTCATAAGGCACCACAATACCCCCATTGTCCGGGCCTCAGGCCGCGAGCTCAGCTACATCCTCCTCACGGGCATCTTCCTTATCTATGCCATCACCTTCCTCATGGTGGCTGAGCCAGGCCCTACCATCTGCGCTGCCCGCCGCCTCCTTCTCGGGCTAGGCACTGCCTTGAGCTACTCTGCCCTGCTCACCAAGACCAATCGCATCTACCGCATCTTTGAGCGTGGCAAGAGGTCTGTCACCCCCCCCCCCTTCATCAGCCCCACCTCACAGCTCCTCATCACCTTCAGCCTGACTTCTGTGCAGGTTTGTTTTCGACACCCTCTCAAGCAAGTCCCTGCACTATTGTGGCAAGGCCGGAGTCCATAGGAATGGGGGGGGGGCTGTTTCGGCAAGACAAAGACCCCATTCTGGTAAATTCTGTTCCCAAGAAGGGTCTCCTTTAAAAAACGATTAAGGCACTAGAAAGTCAAGAATCTCTTCCTGTAAAGTAGGTCACCAGCCTTGTGTTCTTTTTAAAGTGGAAAATGTGACAGATTCTCTAAACTGGCTTTCCTGTAAAGCTGATTTTTCATGTCTTTTTAGGTCATAGGTGTAGTAGCCTGGTTGGGTTTCCAGCCACCACACAGTGTCATTGACTATGAAGAACAGCGGACGCCAGACCCGGAACAAGCCCGGGGTGTCCTCAAGTGTGACATGTCAGATCTCTCCCTGATTGGCTGCCTTGGCTACAGCCTGGTGCTCATGGTGACCTGCACTGTCTACGCCATCAAAGCTCGTGGGGTTCCGGAGACATTCAATGAGGCAAAGCCCATTGGCTTCACCATGTACACAACCTGTATCGTGTGGCTCGCCTTTGTCCCCATCTTCTTTGGCACGGCCCAGTCTGCCGAGAAGGTAAGGCCCCACCTCCTGCCTACTTGGCAGCCTAGTGAAGAATCTAGAATTCAGTCACTTCTGCATTTGAATGTTCACCAATTAAGTTCATGTCATCGTTAACCTGTTCATACATGTTACCATTCATTTTATCATGTGTTCACTTGGGGGTTTTATTCATTCATCCTTTTCCTTCTCCTCCACCCTGCCATAATCGACCTTTTCTTGCCTGCGGGCCTTTAACCTGGCCATCCTTTCCAACCCCCAAAATGCCATCTATCCTTTTGGCCAAGCCCTCCCCAGGAGAGGCATCTCTTGTGCTTTGCCCATGGGGGGGGGGCCCAATGCCAGGGACAGCATTGGGAAGAGGTCTGGACCAGGCCAACACCCTTTTCCTTTGGATCAGATATATATCCAGACTACAACACTGACTGTGTCCATGAGTCTCAGTGCCTCGGTGTCCCTGGGGATGCTCTATGTGCCCAAGGTGTACACCATCATCTTCCATCCTGAGCAAAATGTTCAAAAGCGCAAACGAAGCTTCAAGGCAACCTCCACCCTGGCGGCCCCCAGTGAGGAGGGCAGTGCTACCAAGTAGCTGGAGGAAGAAGGCTGGCTCCCAGTAGGTGGGGAGTGCTTTGAACAATGTTGTCTTCAAGGCAACAACAGGCTTGACATTGGGCTGTTCTTCTGAGTGTAGCTACTGGGTGTGAGCTGGGGGAGGACAGGAAAAAGGGGAAGTTCACATGGGATGGGAAGGCTTGAAGCCAGGGGGCCTTCGGGGAGGACTGAGATCTCTTGGTGATTACTGGCAGAATTCTTTGTTCTGAGTGGTCTAATGGAGTCAGGTCCCAATCTTCCTGGTGGTCTGAGCAGAGAGCATGGGGGGGGGGGGGTCGGTCTCTGCAGAGGGCAGTCCCCACCCCCTCATTAATCTTGGGAAAGAAAAAAACAGAGCTGAGACCTTTATTGGGCATGCCTTTGTGGGGGTGGGGAGGTGTTACTGCAGAGAGCTTGCTGCAGGTGTTCCAGAGAGGTTTCCATTTCCTCCATCCCCCCAGCACCATGCAGCATCTCCAGAAGTCCTAGGAAGGCGCCAAGCCTGTGGGAATAGAGGCCGATACTCAGCGCCCTGCCTTCCTCTGGCCCCCGGTCACTTTCCTCTTTCCCACCTCTCCCTTTGGGCCCCAAGAGGCAGATCCCTACCTGTGGGCATTCTCTTCTTCTTCATACTGGAGCGTCAGTGCCCGCTCCCTGTTTTTCTTGGCGTTCTCCAGGCGCTCACTCTGGCCTTGGGCTCCGGCCACTAACCGCTGCCTTCGCTTTTCCTATGAGGACAGAAGTGAGACTGCTGCCATGCTGTTGTTGCCCTGGCTTTCTCCCTTCCTCCGCTGCCCTCACCTGCTCTCGCTTCTGCCGGGCCTGGGCCATGTTCTTCCGCTCCTCTAAAGCCTGCCTTTTGGCCTGGGCCTGTCTCAGAGCACTCCCCAATAAAGCCTGCTTCCTCTGGCTGGCCTCCAGTTGCTCTAGGGCCTGCGGCAAGGCAGCCTCAATGGCTTCCACCTGTTTCTGGTGCTCAGCCTTCAGATCCTTCCAGAGCTTTTGGACTGCACTGGCTTCTGCCCCTGGACCAGGGAAGAGGGAAATGGAGTTCAGTTCTCCCTGCTGCCAGCCTCACCCTGCTCCTCCCTCCAGGCAGCACCCACCCCTACAAGGGGTTCTAGAGCTCTCACGAATTTCTTCTTCAGTGTTCACAGTCATGTCCATGTGCTCCAGGAATCCCTGAAGGGCATCTACCACCTGCAGCTGGCCCCACAGCAACTTCTCCTTCTTCCTCGAGTCCTAGAGGGGAGGGTTCAGGAACGCATTTCAAAGCACCCTCACCTCTGATAGAAGCTACACATGAGTAGAGGAGGGCTGCCCCTAAAGTCAGGGTCTCAAAGGGTGGGGAACATTTCTCTTTGAGCTCTGGATGTCAATGGGCTTCACCGTCATGGGGGAGAAGGGGCAACTCTTTAGCTGCACGTTCCAAAGCACTCTCTAGGTATGGGAGGATGGGGGAGGATCTCGGAGCGCTCACCTTCAAGAACTCTGCCAGTAGAGCAGGTGAAACATCCTCCTGAACGCTGGGGGCTGCTAAGGCAGCTGAGGCTGAAGCCAGAGCCCTGAGGGGGGTGGGGGGGGGTGGAGAGGGGAGAGCAGAAAAGAACTTGGAGGGAAGCAGGGCTAGGCTGGAAGAGGAAATGAGCCCCAGTGCAGAGGCACACTTCCATTCCCGGCCCTTAGTCGTCGTTCCCACCCCCCCCCCTTCGATCCCCGGCCCTTGGTTATCCCCGCCCCCCCCCCCCGCCACCTCCACCCCGGCCCTTAGTCGTCGTTCCCCCCCCCACTTCGATCCCCGGCCCTTGGTTATCTCCCCCCCTCCCCCGTCACCTCCACCCCGGCCCCAAGCACCCCCAGTCTGCTTACTCGCCCGCGGCTACTGCCGCAGCCGCTACCCCTTCGGTACCACCCTGAGCCGCCATCACTTCGAAAGGGCCACTGTCAGAGCGCCGAAAGTCGGAGGGGCCGCCGCCGAGCACTGATTGGCTGAGGCGGGAACCTGCGCTCTCCCAATGGCTGCTGCGACGGTCCTCGAGCGCTCATTGGCCGCCCTTGAAGTCGCCCCTTCCTTTGATCCGGCCCTGCCTCCGCCGTCTGGGAACAAACAGTCTGGGTCCGCCCCTTCTGCCGACGGTGGCCTCCTATTGGCTCAGAGGAGCACGGCGAGTGGCTCCTGGCCAACGGCGCGCGGTAAAACCGCCCAGGGAACGCCCCTTTCCGGCGGCGCCGCTAGAGGCTGGCCTGCTCGGCTCCGCGGCCCAGCGTGGGCGAGGGCCCAGCTGCTGGGACTGGCGGGGTTGCGCTGCTGTGGCTGAAAGCGCAGAACTCGGGGGCGCCCCTTCTGGCCCTCCTCAGCTCGGGAGAGGGTGCGGGGCAGCCGTTGGCACTGCCTGGTCGGCTCCTCGCCAGCTTTCCCCGGCTTGCCTTTTCTTTAGCAGGCGCGTTCCTTGTGGGGGGTGGGGGGGCGCGCGTGCGCTCCCGTTCTGGCTTTTTCGTTGGTTCCTTACCAGATTTCTCTGACTTCTCCCTCTTAGTCATTTCTTTGTATTCTCAACACTTAGCGCAACGCCTGGCACATAGTAGGCACTTTGATAGGTGGGGGACAACACCGAGAAAGCTCCACTCTAGATTGATCTTGTCCCGTTTGACCCAAGAGGCCAGAATTAGGAGCAACAGGGGAAGGGAGCAAGGAAGCCTGTGTAGAGAGTTGAGGTCAAGAAAGACTTGCCCCCCATCCCATGGCACTGGAGAGCTTTAAGCAGAGGCTGACTGCCCTCCGGGACGGTGTGATGGGGAATCCTGCTCAGCTGAGTGCCATCGACCCCAGAAAGCTGAGGATTCTTCCTCTACTCTTCAGGGACCTAGAAAAAGCCTCCTAGGGCCAGTAGGCAGCCCCCCCTTATTGCTCTCGAGCCTTCTCTCCACTCGGCCGCCCTCGGGGTGGGGAGTGGGGCGTGGCCCAGGAGAATCCCAGCAGCTCCTTTTGCTTTAGGCCTCAAAAGGAGACAAAACACTTGACCCACAGCAGCCTGGCCTGTCTCAAGGAAAAGTTGATTGGCAGTAAATTCTGCAGCTCGTGCACAAGCCTACCCGAAATTGTGAAAAATTAATCTTTCTTTCATTTCAATTGAAATTCTATCCTATGAGACATTTTGAAGTAGCATTAGGAATCTGGAACAAGGCAAATTTCACAAGGACAAGGTAAGTGAGCAGAAACAGAAGAACGTTGTACACGGTAACAGCCATGTTGTGCGATGAGTAACGTTGATAGACTTAACCCTTCTCGGCAACGCAAGGATCTAAGACATCTCCAAAAGTCTCATGATGGAAAATGCTGTCCACATCCAGAGAAAGAACTATGGAGTCTGAATGCAGATCGAAGCAGACTATTTGCTTTTTTTTTTTCACTTCTATTTTGTTTCTTCTTTCTTGTGGTTCCTCCTATTGGTTCTCATTCTTCTTTACAACATGACTAATGTGAAAATATGTTTAATAGGAATGTATATGTAGAGCCTATATCAAATTACATGCTGTTTTGGGGAGGGAGGTGGGGAGGAAGGGAGGGGGAGAAAATTTAAAACTCAAAAGTTTATGGAAGTGAATGTTGAAAACTAAAAATAAATTAATTTTAAAAAATTCACTTCTCCCAACTCAAACTAACAGAACAAGAGGCACTGGAAAATTATCCTCCCTAAAGCTTGAACCCTTCTTAAAAGACCCCCTTCCAGGACCAAAAAGGCAGCTGGTCACTTTGAGAATCCAAAGCCCTGCTCCCTGGGTGCCCTCCTCCCTGGGTGCCCTGCTCCCTGGGCATCCTCCTCCCTGGGTGCCCTCCCCTAAGCCCTTCAGAAGAGAGGGGGTGCCACCCTTAGGCCTCCCTTTAGGCAGATCAGTGGAGGTTCTCCAGCTCAAATCTTATCTGGTCACTGCCCTGATTGCTTCAAGAGAAGAGTCACTTTTTCCTGAAGCTGATGTGCAGGGCGAATGGACAGGTAAACAAGCAAGTTCTAGGGGAAGGCACCAACTCAAAATCCCACAGCCAGAAAGTATGGACCCTCGTGTGGAGCCCCCCTGGTTCTCTTGACCTCCTTGTGACTTGAAGTGGACATTGTGCCAGGGGATTCGCCATTGGATTTGGGGCCCAAAGACCTCCCCTCTTCTATTGACCCCCAGTGCAACCTTGGCCTTCCCTTCTCTAGGCCTCACCCTTCCATTCTGTAAAATGGACATTCACTAGCCAATTTCTATTATTCTTTCCTATGCAAAGTCCCAGAAGCTTACTTGGGGAAGCCAGGCAGACTAGACCCTGAGTTTTTCCTCCCCACCCCAGAACTGGGATGCTTCTTTCCATACCAACTCCAGATGTAGTCACTTTCCTTAGCTCAGTGGAGCCCTTCTCAGCAACTTGTCAAGGGTAAAACAATCTGATTAAACGAAGCCACTCTAAGGGGAAAATTGCTTGTCCCAATTTTGAGACCTTGTGACCAAGTGGAATTCAAACAAATGAAGCTGGATAGTGGAAAGAAGGCTGAACTGGGACCTATGCCTCTGCTCTGCCTGTGGGACCTTGGCCCAGTCACTTTGCTCTCTGAACCTCAGTTTCCTCATCTGTGAAACAAAGGGGTTGAAGTCAATGGTAGGCTCCAGAGTGAGAGCACACCTCCCAAACCAATCCTGTCTTTTCCTCCTTCCTTTTTCCAGTTTGGAAAGTGCCTTGTGACCACCCTCTCTGGAGCATTTTTGGTGCTGGGAGCACTGCCTCCACTTTGGACCCATTCAGGCTCCTGCAGTTTGGGTCTCGATGGGAGGCTCTTGGTCATTTGGGCCCAAAGCTCCAGGGAAGGCCCAGCTGCCTCTAGGTGACCATTAACACTGAGAGAACTCTGCAGAAGTGTCAGAAAGCAGGGCACGTTTTGAGCCTGCCTGACTTGGCATTTTTGAGGCAACACTGACACCTAGTGGCAGTTTTTAAAACCGCTCCGGAGCTTTTCTGCAATCTCGGTTCTGTCAGATGGGATAGATTGAGTTACACTCTCCTTGGGTTTGTGAGGCTGATTTTGACCCTAAGCTAACCTTTAGCCTGTACAATTTCATTTCTTTATATCCGGTCCAGGGTTCTTGCCCACTCACAACTTTGAGCTCCCGAACCTGTCCCAATCCTCCATGGCAGCTCTCTCTCTGAGCTGAAGCTTTATTCACAGCACTGAGAAAATTAAACATATGGCCACACTTACCTGAATTGATGCAGAGGGAAGCAGGGCCAGAGAAAGACTAGGCTCCCGGACTCCGACAATGTAAATAAAAGGAACCGCGGCTCCGCCACCCAACCCCAATCAATCGCAAATGAGTGAATCGCTGTGAATTTGCAAAGAAAGGCTGGGAGAAGCTCCCTCGCCCCACTTCTTGGCTAAGGTGGGGCCCACGGGTGAGGAAGACTGCGGACAACGACAGAGCTCTCTTCCTGTAGTGATTGGTTTTGCTGAATGGGTTTTTTTTTCCCCTTTTCCTCTTCGTTATTTTTCTTTACAAAAGTTCTTTATTATAAGGGAATGGCTCTCTTGGGAGGGGGCAGGATACAGGGGAAATTCAGGCAATGGAAGGGCAAATGATGTCAATACACATTTATGTTTTAAAAGATGTTGAGGGGCAGCTAGATGGCGCGGTGGATAGAGCACCGGCCCTGAAGTCAGGAGGACCTGAGTTCAAATTCGGCCTCAGACCAAACACTTGACACTTACTAGCTGTGTGACCCTGGGCAAGTCACTTAACCCCAATTGCCTTTAAAAAAGAAAGAAAGAGAGAAAGAAAGAAAGAAAGAAAGAAAGAAAGAAAGAAAGAAAGAAAGAAAGAAAGAAAGAAAGAAAGAAAGAAAGAAAGAAAGAAAAAGATGTTGAACAGCATAGGACCAAGCCCAGATCCTTCCAAACTGACATGAAACCTTAATGAGTACTCCTCTGTGTTTGGCCGTTGAATTGCTTCCGCGCTCTAGTCCCCACATTGCTTCATCTTGTCCAGGAGAACAGCAGGAGAGTCTTGGTGGATGAGAGCTACGGAGTTCGGGATGCTGATTTTGCCTAAGTCTGCTTCTTTGTCAAAAGGCAAAGCTTATGCAGAGCGGGGCCAGGGACTCGGGTGTATCTGGAAATGACTGTGACATCAAATCAAAATCAAAGGCCTCCAGCCGAAAGTGTTATTGGAGCCGGGGCTGGAAGGGACCCCGGAGGGAGGATGAGGATACAGCATGCCAAGCACAGGGACGTGGTATGGGGGGATGCGAAGAAAGGCAGGAGGCCGGGCCGCTGTGTGGAGGGGAGTGAAGCCGGGCGGGGGCAGAACTGGGCCCGTGGTTGGGTCGGGCTGGACGACCTCGGAGAACGCTTGTGGCTTTAAGACTGGGGGAGCCTGGACCGGGGTTGGTTACAGAATCATTTTTGAGAGGCAGTTAGCCATCCGACCACTAGGTGACACTATCGGCCAAAAAAAATCAGATTCGGAAACCGTCTCGACCCGCCCCCCACTTTGTTCTGCTGGAAGGCGCAGGCCGCGCAGGCGCAGGCACCCTCCCCCGCCCGGCAGAAAAGGCGGGGCTGGGGGCGGGCCTGGGCTGGGCGGGGAGGGGCGGAGGCAGCCAGCGGGCCGCGTCGGGGGCTCGAGGGACCCCCCCCGCTTCTCCGCCAGCGGGGGCTGGGCCCAGGTAAGACGAGGTGGGGCGGCAGGAGGCAAGGTGCGACAGGGGAAAGCGGGGGGTGGGGGGTGGTATGAAACTTAGCTCCCGCCCCACTCCACGCATGCGGAGGCTCCTGGGGGCGGGGGAGCGCCGAGCGGGTCTGCAGCCTCCCCTGGTCCCGTGGCTCTCCCGCTCCGCCCGGGCCTGGAAGGGTGAGGCCTGGGGCGGGCCACCGGGCGGGGGGGCCGGAGCTGGGGGAGTTTAGGCCCGGGCCTGGGTGGGGCGGGGCTCGTAGTGTTAGGCCCAGGCGGGTCACGTGGGGAGGGGTGAGGTGGGGTGCCGGAGCTGGGGGGGAGGGTACACCGGGGCCTGGAGGGGACGGGGTGGGGGCGGGGGGGGACCGGAGCTGGGGAAGTTTAGACCCGGGGGGGCGGGGCTCGTAGTGTTAGGCCCGGGGCGGGGGGGAGGTGCCCGAGCATCCTCCCCTGGTCCCATGGTTCTCCCGCGGGTTTAGACCAGGGCCTGGGGGGGGGGTGTTATAGGGCGGAGCTCGGGGGTTAGGCCCAGACCTGGGGTGGGGGCGGGCAGCTCTCCTGCAGGTTTTAGTTACTTTGGATGTCAGGACTAGGGTGGGCCTTGGGCTCCCCATGACTTTGAGGGGTATCTTTCTTGCTGTTGCTTCCTGGCTTGATACAAATGCCAGCAGAGGCTTACTTTTGCTTTCTGCTGTCTTTCTGAAGCTCTTAATGAGTCCAATGTGCTATTTGCCAGTGGGTTCACTTTGCTGTCTTCTCCTTTAACCAGGCAGCGTGACATGTGATTCTCAAACAGACCCTTCCAGTCATTTATTTCTGAATCCCCTTAAGGGAGTGTTGGAGGAGCAGAGACCTGGCCTTGATGTCACATTTCACTGGAAAAAGCAATATGCCCCTAGACTGGATGCTGCTGCTTTAAACGGAGTTGATTCCAGTTCCTTTGATTTGGAGAATGACACCCCACCCCCACCTCATCCCACCTTCCTCTTCACAACTGCTGAAACCTGGAGTTCAGCCAGAGCCAGAGATGGAAATGGGTCTGTGCTGGACAGGACAGAGGTCAGCAGAACCTTTTGACCGTAAGTGAAGAGGATGACACCTCGATTCATTTTCATGGGTATGAGGGGAGGGGAGAGAAAAAATAAGATCAAAGGTTTCCTGCAGCAGATGGCCTAAAGCAATGGCTAACAGCAGGGAGGACACACGCTTGTTTCAGTCAATGAGAGAGGTACCCCGTAAGCTTGTCTTTGCTTACTCTGGTAGGCACTGAGGGAGATGCTAAGGGGGCAGTGAGATGTTGCAGCAAAGTGTGCTACATTTACATGGAATAAGGAGGGCATTTGAGCCCTGATTTCACTACTTACAGGGAACTGTGTATGTGGGACCTTGGTTTTCTGGAAGGTAGGAATTGTGGTGGGTGCTGCCTTGAAGGCCGTAAGAAAACATGGGGAAGGAAGAAAACATTCCAAGTTTAAGAGGCAGCATGAGCCAGGGTAGGGAACCTGGAGGTCTTCATTAGAGTCTATCAGTTTGGTTGGGAGTATAAATAGAAATTGAAATGCCGAGCATTAAGTCTCTGTGTGTCCTCAGCATTGCCCCATCCTAAGGCTGAGGCATAGCAAACTAAAGACAAGTCCTGAGTTCATGCTTAGCCAGTTCTGCTACCAGGAGAGAGAGAGAGAGAGTGTGTGTGTGTGTGAGTGAGTTAGTGTGGGAGAGTACGTGTGTGTGTGTGTGTGTGTGTGTGTGTGTGTGTGTGTGTGTGTGTGTGTGTATGTGGTAATTAAGTGTAAATCCCATGCTGGTGTTCCCATTTTCTCTTGGCACCCTGGGATACCTCTGGTCTAGGTAGTAAGTAGCTTAGAATTTAGAGCTTTCTAGGTTGCAGAGACAGCTCTGAGGAGATTTCTCTTGGTCTAGGGCTGGGCCAGAAGCATTTGTGACAGCTCTCTCCAACACATATAGGATACAAAGCAATACTGGATAGAGACCTGTGTGTGTGTGTGGTGCGCCCATGCAAGCTGAGCCCAGGCCTGTAACCCTCAGGTAGGCACACAGTAAGATGGGTGTGTCTGTGCGCGCGCATGCGTGCAGGTATGTATGTATGTATGTGATAAAGATTAGGAAAGTCCCTCTGCCAAGAAGTTGGTATCTTCTCTGCAACTTACAGATTCAGGGAGCTGCCTAGAGTATAGAGAGGGTCTTGCTCAGTCACTTGCTCAGGATCACACAGTAGGTATGTATCAGAGGTGAGACTTGAACCCAGGTCTTCCTGGCTCCTAGACCACCTTTTTATTTGTTACCTTTCCAACCCGTGGTGAGGGAACCTATGATACCCTTCTAATTGGCAAACATAATGTGATAGCACTGAACACTGGGTTGGAGGCCAGACCTGAGCCATTCAGGTGCTGCTAGTGACAATGTGAACTGACCCAGTCTTTTGGTAGGCAAGTGTTTATTTATGTAGGCCAGCTTGGTGACCTGCTTGTACCCTTGCACTGGTGAGATCGTGAAAAATCACGACAAAAGCTTTCTGTTGGCATCATGAAGTTTATTGCTATACTACTTCATCGTCTTAACAGAAACAATGAGTTGAACAGTGCAAGTGCATTCAGTTCAACATGCATCTCATAGACACATACTCAGTGCTAGCTTCTGGAGCTACAAAGCCAAAATTGGAAGGCTGACTTCTCCAAGAGCTTCCATTCTACAAGGAGATAACTATGGAACATCGCTGTGACAGACTCCTTATACTGCCAGAAAGAATGACACATTTGTGGAATCTTAAGAGAAAGGCTGAATTTTAGAAAAGCAGAACTTGATGGACGTGGCTGGAAGTTATTAGGGCAATGGTGTCCTCCAACAGCTGTACAAGATGGCAAGCCAGCCAGGCCTTCTTGTCCTGTCCTGGGGGCTGGAGCACTTTTCTATGCAAGTTCTATTGGAAGCCATCTTCTGAGTCCTTTAACAATCCATGAGGGCCATCGTGCTCCGCAGGCTTTACAGACTGTACCCACATCTCTTTTTTTTTTGTTTCTAAAAAGAAAGGAAAAGAAAAAATGAGTGTTTGATCCCAGGTACTGAAAACAGATTAGATTTAAATTGACACGTTCTCTTTATAATGTTGGGGTGGCAAAAAGTTTAGTTTAACATTCATGGATTTTGATCCGATTACAACAGTTAAGGATTTAGAGCTACAAGAAACATTCCAGATTACCTAGTCAACCAATTCCCACATTTTACAAATGAAGAAACAGAGATCAAAGCCAATAATTCTGTCCGTAATTCCTGGGGCTGCTAAAGTCCAAATAAAGAAGTGAACTTAATCTCAACCATACAAACTAAAAGATAAACAAAAATAAAGCCTTCAGTGGCCTCCAGAGCTCATGATGGAATACCCCCTCCAAAAGGACACATTTCAACTTCCCACACCTTCTTACCTAGGGGGGACTCTGGTCCATGTCTGCACTTCAACAAGAGAAACCACATGTAGTTCCGATTTAGATAGCCCTCATTCTTAGTATCCGATTTAGTGGATCTCTTAGGGTCCCTTTCAGTAGGTTTTAAATGAAAGGAAGCCCCAGGTGGTACCTGTGAATTAGAGTGACAGAAACTGTGACCTCCCAGATTTAGGCCATGGGGAAAGCAAGCCTTTATTGATAATTTTGCTTTGTTTACATGGTTACTTCTATATCATAAAATAAGGGACACACTGGAGTCAAAAGATCTGTATTTGAATCTCAGCTCTGCTCCTTACTACTGGTGTGACTGAGCAAATCTTTTCTTACCCGTATAATGGGGGTAGGGGAGACTAGATGCCCTACAGGGTTCCTTCCAGATCTATGTTTTCTGATAAAAGATAAGATAATCAGACTTTCATCAAGTCCCATCTGGGATATGGTGGTTCAGTTCTCATTCAGCACTGCATTTTGGAAATGATGCCAAGCTAGTCCTTCAGGATGGAGGTAAAACTTGAAATCATCTTGACGACAAGCAAATGAAGGAGCTGGGAATGTTTAGCCAGGAGGCCAGAAGACTTGAGGGAGACTGTCTTCAAGAGATGGAGGCAGAAGCTGCAAAAAGAAAAAAAACACAAACAGTAAGACAGGAGATAGGGGCCACAAAAAGACACAAAAGATAGCACTTATAAGCCAGAAATCACCCCCCTCCCCCCTAAAAAACAACAAAAAAGAGAGGACAGAAGCTGTAAACAAGACTGGAGGCAAAGGCTGTATCTCCTTCACCAAAGGAAAGGCACAGGTGGTATCTCCCAAGAGCCAGACAGTGTGGCACAGGTGATATTTCCCAAAAACCCAGACGGCGTGGCACAGGTGATACTTCCCAAGAGCCCAGACATTGTGGCACAGGCGATACTTCCCAAGAGCCCAGATGATGTGGCACAGGCGATACTTCCCAAAAGCCCCAACGGAGGCATAGGCGATATTTCCCAAGAGCCCAGACGGTGGCACAGGCGATACTTCCCAAAAGCCCCAACGGGTTTCCCAAAAGCCCCAACGGAGGCATAGGCGATATTTCCCAAGAGCCCAGACGGTGGCACAGGCGATACTTCCCAAAAGCCCCAACGGAGGCATAGGCGATATTTCCCAAGAGCCCAGACGGTGGCACAGGCGATATTTCCCAAAAGCCCAGACAGTGGCACAGGCGATATTTCCCAAAAGCCCCAATGGAGGCACAGGCGATATTTCCCAAAAGCCCAGACGGTGGCACAGGCGATATTTCCCAAAAGCCCCAATGGAGGCACAGGTGATATTTCCCAAAAGCCCCAACGGAGGCATAGGCGATATTTCCCAAGAGCCCAGATGGTGGCACAGGCGATATTTCCCAAAAAGCCAGACAGTGTGGCACAGGCGATATTTCCCAAGAGCCCAGATGGTGGCACAGGCGATACTTCCCAAAAGCCCAGATGATGTGGCACAGGCGATATTTCCCAAAAGCCCCAACGGAGGCATAGGCGATATTTCCCAAGAGCCCAGATGGTGGCACAGGCGATACTTCCCAAAAGCCCAGATGATGTGGCACAGGCGATATTTCCCAAAAGCCCCAACAGAGGCACAGGCGATATTTCCCAAAAGCCCAGACAGTGGCACAGGCGATATTTCCCAAAAGCCCAGATGATGTGGCACAGGCGATATTTCCCAAAAGCCCCAACAGAGGCACAGGCGATATTTCCCAAAAGCCCAGACAGTGGCACAGGCGATATTTCCCAAAAGCCCCAATGGAGGCACAGGCGATATTTCCCAAAAGCCCAGACGGTGGCACAGGCGATATTTCCCAAAAGCCCCAACAGAGGCACAGGCGATATTTCCCAAAAGCCCCAATGGAGGCACAGGCGATATTTCCCAAAAGCCCCAATGGAGGCACAGGCGATATTTCCCAAAAGCCCAGACGGTGGCACAGGCGATATTTCCCAAAAGCCCCAACAGAGGCACAGGCGATATTTCCCAAAAGCCCCAATGGAGGCACAGGCGATATTTCCCAAAAGCCCCAATGGAGGCACAGGCGATATTTCCCAAAAGCCCAGACGGTGGCACAGGCGATATTTCCCAAAAGCCCAGACGGTGGCACAGGCGATATTTCCCAAAAGCCCCAACAGAGGCACAGGCGATATTTCCCAAAAGCCCAGACAGTGGCACAGGCGATATTTCCCAAAAACCCAGACGGTGTGGCACAGGCGATATTTCCCAAAAGCCCCAATGGAGGCACAGGCGATATTTCCCAAAAGCCCAGACGGTGGCACAGGCGATATTTCCCAAAAGCCCCAACAGAGGCACAGGCGATATTTCCCAAAAGCCCAGACAGTGGCACAGGCGATATTTCCCAAAAACCCAGACGGTGTGGCACAGGCGATATTTCCCAAAAGCCCCAATGGAGGCACAGGCGATATTTCCCAAAAGCCCAGACGGTGGCACAGGCGATATTTCCCAAAAGCCCCAACAGAGGCACAGGCGATATTTCCCAAAAGCCCAGACAGTGGCACAGGCGATATTTCCCAAAAACCCAGACGGTGTGGCACAGGCGATATTTCCCAAGAGCCCAGACGGTGGCATAGGCGATATTTCCCAAGAGCCCAGATGGTGGCACAGGCGATATTTCCCAAAAGCCCAGACGGTGGCACAGGCGATACTTCCCAAGAGCCCCGACGGAGGCATAGGCGATACTTCCCAAAAGCCCAGACGGTGGCACAGGCGATACTTCCCAAAAGCCCAGATGATGTGGCACAGGCGATATTTCCCAAAAGCCCAGACGGTGGCACAGGCGATATTTCCCAAAAGCCCAGACGGTGGCACAGGCGATATTTCCCAAAAGCCCCAACAGAGGCACAGGCGGTATTTCCCAAAAGCCCAGACGGTGGCACAGGCGATATTTCCCAAAAGCCCAGACGGTGGCATAGGCGATACTTCCCAAAAGCCCAGACGGTGGCACAGGCGATACTTCCCAAAAGCCCCAACGGAGGCATAGGCGATATTTCCCAAGAGCCCAGATGGTGGCACAGGCGATATTTCCCAAAAGCCCAGACGGGGTGGCACAGATGGTATTTCCCAAAAGGAGATGGAGAGGCACAGGCTGTAGCTCCTGAAAAGGAGGAAGTACATGCTATACCTCCTCAAAGACAAAGATACAGGTTGCCCCTCCCTAAAATGTGATACAAGCATAGGTAATATTTCCCAAAAGAATACAGGCTGTTTCTCCCCAAAGACAGAGAGACTCAAGGCTGTTCCTCCCCAAAGATGGAGAGATTCAGGCTGTAGCTCTGCACCTTCCCCAAAACAGAAAGGCACAGGCTATAGGTCCCAAAAGATGTCTTCACACAGAGCCACAGGCTATATTTCTCCAAAAGGAGACAGAAGCACAGGCTGAAACTCCCCAAAGAGAGCTCCAGATATAAGAACAAGTTGTAATTCCCAAAAACGAAGTTGGTAGCTCAGCTGATAATTCCCAACAAGCGATGTAACCACAGGTGGAAATTCCCAAAGGGTGATGTATCCATGGATGAAAATTCCTAAAAGGAAATATAGGCACAGATTAGGATTTTGAAAAGGAGGAAAAGGTACAGCTGTACCTCTCCATAGGGAGAGATGCAACTTGTACCTCCCCCAGGGGAGAGGCACATGATGCATCTTTCTAAAGATGGAGGCTTAGTCTGGGACCCCCCAAAAGAAACTGGTACAGGCTGTACTCCCCTATTGAAAGCAGTACAACTTGTACCTCCTCAAAGTGGAAGGCTCAGGCTTCAGCCTCCCAAAAGGAGACTGTGGCATGGGCAGTAATTGCCCAAAGACAAGGACACTTGGCTATACCCCTCCCCCCTAAGATAGCACACAGGTAATAATTCCCAAAAGAAGATGGTGACACAGGTGGTAATTCCGAGAAGGCAATGCAGGAGGCACAGGTGGTAATTCCCAGAAGCTGGCTCCAGGTTAATTCCCAAAAGACAACAAAAATATGACCTGTATCTCCACATAATGGCACAGGTGATAGCTCCTTCAAAACCAAGATGAAGGCAGAGGTGGTAATCCTCAAAATACCACAATGAAGACAATGGTGGTCATTTCCACATGGAGATGCAGGCACAAGTGGTCATTTCCAAAAGCGAAAACAGAGGCACAGGCAGTAATTCCCAGCAGGTCACAGAGGCACAGGTTGCAATTTCCAGAAGGCAATTCAGGTACAGGTGGTAATTCTCAGAAGGTGGCTCCAGATACAGGCACAGGTGGTTAATTCTCAAAAGGAGACAGAAGTATGGAGATTGATTCCAAAAATGAAAAATAGAGGCACAGATAGGTGATTCCTCAAATAAAGATGAAGGCGTGGATAGGTGACTCTCACAATGAAGTGAAAAAGCACGAATGGTAATTCCCCAAGTGGGGTGCAGGCACAAGGAGTGTACTTCCCCAAATAAGAGATGGAATGGCAAGTGATAATTCCCCAAATGAAAAGATAGCATCATGGGTGGTGATTCCCCAAATGAAGTGAAGGCACATGAGGCCATCTCCCAAATGAAGAATGGCTCTGACTAGAGCTCTGCTGGTTCCAGGTGGAGGCAGACTCTAATTTCCAAATGCTGGAGGCACAGGCTGGAGCTCCCCAAAGATGGCTCCAGATGGAGACCCAGGCCATATAAATTTCCCTGGCCACAGAGGCCCAGACTGTAGCTCCCCTCCCCCCAAGGACCAATGCACTGGCTATAACTCCCTTTAAAAAATGGAGGCACAAACTGTAGCTCCCCAAATATGGCTCCAGATATAGGCCCAGGTAGTAATTTCCAAAAGAGGTGGTAACTTCCAGAGGAGTTAGCAGCACAGGTGGTAATTCCCAGAAGGCAATGCAGGCACAGGTGGTAATTCCCAAAAGGAGATGATGGTAGATGTGGTTAATTCCCTGAAAGCAACCAGACATACAGCCTCCACATAATGGGAGGCACAGGCTGTAACTCCCCAAATATGACTCCAGATGGAGACCCAGGCCATAAACCTCCCTGCCCTCAAAGGCCCCAGAGGCCCAGACTATAACTCCCCTCCCCCCAAGGACCAACACACAGGCTGTGGCTCCCTCTAAAAAGATGGAGGCACAGGCTGGAGCTCCCCAAAGATGGCTCCAGATGCAGACACAGGTGGTAATTCCCAAAAGGAAGTGGTTATTCCAAAAGGAGGCAGAAGCACAGGTGGTAATTCCCAAAAGGCAATGCAGGCACAGGTGGTAATTCCCAAAAGATGGCTCCAGATGCTAGAGGCTAGCTCCCCAAGTGACTCCAGATGGAGACTGAGGCTGTAGACCTCCCTGCCCCCAAAGGCAACAGAGGCCCATTGTAGCTCCCCTTCCCCCAAAGACCATTACACAGGCTGGAGCTCCCCAAAGATGGCTCCAGATGCAGGCACAGGTGGTAATTCCCAAAAGGCAATGCAGGCACAGGTTGTAATTTCCAGAAGGCAATTCAGGTACAGGTGGTAATTCTCAGAAGGTGGCTCCAGATACAGGCACAGGTGGTTAATTCTCAAAAGGAGACAGAAGTATGGAGATTGATTCCAAAAATGAAAAATGGAGGCACAGATAGGTGATTTCTCAAATAAAAGATGAAGGCGTGGATAGGTGACTCTCACAATGAAGTGAAAAAGCACGAATGGTAATTCCCCAAGTGGGGTGCAGGCACAAGGAGTGTACTTCCCCAAATAAGAGATGGAATGGCAAGTGGTAATTCCCCAAATGAAAAGATGGCGTCATGGGTGGTGATTCCCCAAATGAAGTGAAGGCACATGAGGCCATCTCCCAAATGAAAAATGGCTCTGACTGGAGCTCCCAAAAGCTGGTTCCAGGTGGAGGCAGACTCCAATTTCCAAATGCTGGAGGCACAGGCTGGAGCTCCCCAAAGATGGCTCCAGATGCAGGCACAGGTGGTAATTCCCAAAAGGCAAAGGCACAGGAGGTAATTCCCAAAGGTAGCTCCAGATGCTAGAGGCACGGGCTGTAGCTCCCCAAATATGACTCCAGATGGAGACCCAGGCCATAAACCTCCCTGCCCTCAAAGGCCCCAGAGGCCCAGACTATAACTCCCCTCCCCCCAAGGACCAACACACAGGCTGTGGCTCCCTCTAAAAAGATGGAGGCACAGGCTGGAGCTCCCCAGAGATGGCTCCAGATGCAGACACAGGTGGTAATTCCCAAAAGGAAGTGGTTATTCCAAAAGGAGGCAGAAGCACAGGTGGTAATTCCCAAAAGGCAATGCAGGCACAGGTGGTGATTCCCAAAAGATGGCTCCAGATGCTAGAGGCTAGCTCCCCAAGTGACTCCAGATGGAGACTGAGGCTGTAGACCTCCCTGCCCCCAAAGGCAACAGAGGCCCATTGTAGCTCCCCTTCCCCCAAAGACCATTACACAGGCTGGAGCTCCCCAAAGATGGCTCCAGATGCAGGCACAGGTGGTAATTCCCAAAAGGCAATGCAGGCACAGGTTATAATTTCCAGAAGGCAATTCAGGTACAGGTGGTAATTCTCAGAAGGTGGCTCCAGATACAGGCACAGGTGGTTAATTCTCAAAAGGAGACAGAAGTATGGAGATTGATTCCAAAAATGAAAGATGGAGGCACAGATAGGTGATTCCTCAAATAAAAGATGAAGGCGTGGATAGGTGACTCTCACAATGAAGTGAAAAAGCACGAATGGTAATTCCCCAAGTGGGGTGCAGGCACAAGGAGTGTACTTCCCCAAATAAGAGATGGAATGGCAAGTGGTAATTCCCCAAATGAAAAGATGGCGTCATGGGTGGTGATTCCCCAAATGAAGTGAAGGCACATGAGAGGCCATCTCCCAAATGAAAAATGGCTCTGACTGGAGCTCCCAAAAGCTGGTTCCAGGTGGAGGCAGACTCCAATTTCCAAATGCTGGAGGCACAGGCTGGAGCTCCCCAAAGATGGCTCCAGATGCAGGCACAGGTGGTAATTCCCAAAAGGCAAAGGCACAGGAGGTAATTCCCAAAGGTAGCTCCAGATGCTAGAGGCACGGGCTGTAGCTCCCCAAATATGACTCCAGATGGAGACCCAAGCCATAAACCTCCCTGCCCTCAAAGGCCCCAGAGGCCCAGACTGTAACTCCCCTCCCCCCAAGGACCAACACACAGGCTGTGGCTCCCTCTAAAAAGATGGAGGCACAGGCTGGAGCTCCCCAGAGATGGCTCCAGATGCAGACACAGGTGGTAATTCCCAAAAGGAAGTGGTTATTCCAAAAGGAGGCAGAAGCACAGGTGGTAATTCCCAAAAGGCAATGCAGGCACAGGTGGTGATTCCCAAAAGATGGCTCCAGATGCTAGAGGCTAGCTCGCCAAGTGACTCCAGATGGAGACTGAGGCTGTAGACCTCCCTGCCCCCAAAGGCAACAGAGGCCCATTGTAGCTCCCCTTCCCCCAAGGACCATTACACAGGCTGGAGCTCCCCAAAGATGGCTCCACATGCAGGCACAAGTAGTAATTCCCAAAAGGTGACGTAGGCCCAAGTATCAATTCCCGGAGAGTGGTAACAGGCACCGGCACTAACTCCCACAAGATGGCTGCAGGGGTAGGCACAGGAGGTAATTCTCAGAAGGGAATGGACATACACCATATATCTCTGCATAATGGGAGGCGCAGGCAGTAATTCCCCCAAACCGAGGTGTAGGCAAAGGCAGGAATTCCCAAAAGGTCATGGAGGCACGGGCTGCAATTTCCAAAGGGAGACAGAAACATGGGCAGTGATTCTCTAAATGAAAAACAGAGGCACAGATAGATGATTTCCCTAAGTAAAAGATGGCGGTATGGAGGGATGAGTCTCCAAATGAGGCAAAGGCAGAAATAGTAATTCCCCAAATGAGGTATAGGCACCAGGAAATGTGTACTTCCCCAAATATAAGATGGAGTCCTGGGTGGTAATTCCCCAAATATAGCAGAGGCCTAAGTGGTAATTTCCTCAGATGAAAGCTGGCTCCAGGTGAAGGCAGACTGATTTCCAGATGCTAGAGGCACAGGCTGGAGCTCCCCAAATATGACTCCAGATAGAGACCCAGGCCACGAGCCTCCCTCCCCTCAAAGGCAGTAGGGGCCTTACCGTGGCTCCCCTCCCCCTAAGGACAATGGCACAGGCTAGAATTTCCCCAAATGGCCCCTGATGGTGGCACAGACTTTCCAAACAAGAGATGGGTCCAGATGGAGGTAAGGTTTATACCTCCCAAATACGAAGACAGAAGAAAAGAGCAGATGGCGAAGAGCTGGCTTCTGGTGCAGGGACATGGTGAGTGCACTGAGGCCTCCTGGCTTTTTATCTGATTCCTTGTTCAGGTTACACAGCTAGTTGGACAGTGTTTCTTTTGCTCTTTTAGCTGTAAACATAAAATTGTGAGTAAGAAAGCTATAGAAACACAGCGTACCAACAAAAAGTCTGCCACCAGGGAAGCTCTCTAAAACTTGGACTCAAATGGCCACATTCGAGGACCTAGAAAGCCATGCGTGGCCTCAAGGCAACAGGTTCCCTACCTGGGTCTACTATAAAGGGGCCCTGTTGCTTCAGCCCAATGGTGTGCATGCAGGATGACATGAGGCACAGAAGCAGCTTCCCTAGACCTGTCTGAGCTTGAGGACGTGTGGGCCAGGCCCTCTTACCTCACTGGCCAGCAGTCTCTTCCTCTCTGCAAAGGAAAATGTCCTCAGAACTACTAGCCTTTAATTTTCTAACTACTTTTGCCAAAAACATACTGAAAATATTTGGGCATGTCTTTCATGTTTACCTCAGTCATTTCGTAGTCCCCCCCCCTCCAGCCTACACCCAATGCAGAACAATCCCATTGGGAACCCTTCTCCCCCCTTGTTTGAGGGAGGAAAAATGGCTTCTGGGGTTGGTCCTCGGGGGCCATGGTTTCCCACTTATTCCAAGTTCAAGCTTTTTTGACTGAGCTTGGCGTTTGTATTGCAGGCATCACTCTGGGTGGTGCTTTACTGGTGCTGCTTACCGAGCAACCGTATCTGCACCCTTGAAGTCCTTGGTGTCTTTCAAAGTTGTATTTCATTGCCTGCAGGTGCCAGGGCTTATCTAGCTAATCCTTTGGCAGTGGGCACCCTCTTTGTTTCTGACTCTCTGCTACCACTAAGAGTATTGTCACGAAGGTCTGGGTATCTGTGTTTGGTCTTTGGCCACCCTGGGCGACAAGCCCAGGAGAGTGAGAGCTGGGCCACCCACTATGGCCAGGCAACCTCACTTTTTCTGGCAGAATTCTAACCCACACCTAGAATGGATGGGCCATTTTAGAACTCCACTAACAGTACATCCATGTGCCTGCCCTCAATGTTGTCACACCCTTCATTTTTTGCCAATATCTGGTGTGATGTGAAACCTCAAAGTTCTCTTTCCGTATGTTTCCTAGACCAGTAGTGATGTGGAATAGGTTTTTATGGGGTCATTTATACTTTGCAATCCTTCCTTTGAAAAGTGCTCATTATCCTTTGACTTGGTATCTTATTACGGAGCATTTCTTGTGGTAGGTTAACTCCTTTTGAACACAACGGCTGAACAGATTTGCCAGTGTGAGGGGCACCGAAGTCTGTTTGTGATGTATCCTCCTGGTGCAGGCCTTACTCAGCTAGAAAGGCTTTGGAGTGTGAACTCATCACCCCCCCTGACCTCTATGGGCTTTCACTCTAGTTGCCATCTGATTTCAACCCATCTCAGTTGATAACAATCTTGTTCATGTACGTGGATTTTCATTTTTTGCAGTCCTCTATGGAGGGCCCCCTTAAAGTGCTTGGATTCTTCTCTAGATAGCAAAGAATAGAAAACAGAGTTCAGATTTTTGGTGTGTGTATACCTTATCCTGTCCACCCCCTCCGCCCCACAAGTTGTAGGTTGGGTACAATTTCTCCTTCCTCTCTCACCCCAAGCCTGTGACTTTAGCTCAGAGCCTCTGGACATGTTTGTTATTATAGACTGCTATCTCCACACTCCCCAGTGCTATGCCAAAGGCTAGGGATGCGCCCCTTCCCTCAGAGGAATTGCTCAGTGTGCAGTGAAGTGATAGAAAAATGAAGCCAATATCCAGGAAGGCCATTGGACTGAAATGTAGATAATAACTTTTTTTTTTCTTAACATTCCCAGACTCCAGCTTAAAAACTCTTGGACCAGACTTGCTTTCACACGAACCTTGTTAGATTTATCATCTGCTGATTCCTTGGTAAGAAGTCTCTAGAAAAAGAATGAACAGCTTGCTTTGTCAGACAGTACAACTTGGACATTCTTTTAGAGGAGGGAGGGGGAGGAGGAGTGAGGGAGGAGCAAATACCATCTGGGAAGGGAGGAGCGAGGGAGGATTGACAGAGGTGGGAGGAGCAAATGAGGTATGAGAAGGGAGGTGTGGTCTAGCTCAGGGCCCGCCCACAGAGGCAGGCAAAAGGGAGGGGGAGGGAGAGGCAGATGGGGCATGCGCGGGAAATGCCTGATTCTCTCTGAACCACCCACAAGGGGTAGCAATGCCGCAGTCAGTGCAGTTGTTTTTTTTCTAGAATGATCTGGCCCTTGGCTTGCCGGCGCCATTTTGGGGTGTTGTCCGCCCGCTCAATCCCACAATGAAAGGGACCTTCACGCACTCCTTTCGAGCCTTGCCTTGCCCCCGGCGCAGTCTGGGGGGGGGGGCGCGCCAGGTCAGGGCTGAGCTTTACTAGCGGGGAAAGCCCCTTGTCTGGCCCCCTGCCCCCGGCATTTTTCTTCCCTAACGATCTGGCTTCTCGTAACCCCCCACCCTCCCGGCCATTCGCCTCCTCCCTACCTGGCTCTCTCAGGGAAGACTGAAGGGCTGTCCGGGGCGTTGTCGGGTGCAGCTGGGGCCACCGCGCGGCGGGGTGGGGGCTTCGCATACGGAGGATGGCCCATCGATCGGCAGTGCCTAGTGGGGCACCGTGCATCATTCGGCGCCGCCACGAGCTCCAGGATTGCCCAAAGCAGGATGGGTAGGTGGCGAGTGGGGGTGAGCAGCATTGGGCAGTGGCGGGGTTGTGGCTATGGCAGAGGCGGGAGGCAAGATCGCGGCGGCGGTGGATCATCGGGCGGCGGCGGATCATCGGCGGTTCCGGATCTGCCGGAGCCGCAGATGCTCGTCAGACTGATAGGTGATCGCCGCCACCGCCGCCAAGGCCAGCTCAGCAGACCATTGGGGATGGGGGGAGGGCCGACGGGCCTAATGCCGCATTGCGGAACTGCGCAGCTCTTTGCCAAGCCGCCAGCCTTATCGAGAGCTCGCTGCCCACTGCGGCAGACCCAACCCGATCAGAACTGACGTGTGCTTTGGTGACGTTACTGAACCCAGGGAGGGCAGGCGGGCGGGCCAGCGGGCATGCGCAGAAGGGGATGGAAAATTCCAGCTGCCCCTCCACTCGCCAGCCTGGCCACTCCTGCGGAAGGCTCGTTGGCCCCTTCCCCCACAGCCCCCTCCCCACTCCTATTGCACTTACCTTTCTAGGTCACCAGGGGCCAGTGGTTGCATGCCAATCGAGCTGGCTGGCCATCCTTGGGTTCTAGCTTGGCTTGATCCCAATTGGCACACAATTGCTCATTTCTTTTCTTTTCATTTTCTTTGTTTTAATAGCACCAGATGCAGATGTGCTATATGTCTACCGTCTCCCTAACCATCAACAAACCAAGTGGTTTTTACTCTTTGAAAAACAAAGATTCGAACCAGCATCAAAAGGATCTAGGGATTGAAAGGAGAAAACCAATTTAGCCACAGCTCAAGCTAGCAAAGTGCTCCCGACCTGGGCAAATGGGAAAAGATCGTGGAGTCAAGGTAACGAGCAATTATCAAGTGCCTATGGTATACCAAGTACTGGGGACAGGAAAAAAGACAAAAGAGAGGCCATGACTTCAAGGAGCTCCCAGTTTAATGGGGAAAAAATATGTAAATAACTATGTCAAGCCATTATACAGACAAGAGAGATTAGAGATAGTCACTGAGAGAAGACACTGACATGAATGGAAATGGAGTGTCACTGCATTGGTGAGTAAGGAAAAGTAGGAGAGCTCCAGATTGCCAAGGGTGTGAAAACACCAGAAGGTTTTATTTGTGATCCTTGAGATGATAGGAAGCACTGATGTTTATTGAATTGGGTGAATGACATGGTCACACTTTAGAAAGATAAATTTGGCAGCTCAGTAGAAGATGGATTGAAGTAGGGAATTTATATATGAGAGAAATTGTACAGATAAACTTGCCAGGCCTTAGCAGCTGATGGTGGGATAAGAGAGAATGCAAAGGCAAGGAGAACACCTGGACTGGGAACTTGGGCAATGGTGCACTTGACAGTAATAGAGAAGTGAATTAGGGAGAGAATTTGGGGAGAAAGTGAATTCTGTTTTGGACACATTGAGTTGAAGAGGTCTACGGGATAGCCAGTTCAAGATGTCCAATAGACAGTTAGAAATGGGAGATAGGAGAGGTTCAAGTAATGGAGATTCCTCAGCGTCCCCCCCCATCCTCCTTTGCTTACTCCAGGCTCCCCACTTTACTGTGAGACTCCTCCACATCATCCCCTACCCTCTCCTCTTTTACTCCAGTATCTGAGGGGGACATGTCTTCTTCATGTTAATACAAGGTACCTTTCTACTGTCTTCTTACCTCCTGGGAAACCTTGTTCCTTCAATTGTCCCCTTTCTCCCTAATTTTCAACTTTTCTGTATCTACTGGTTCCTGTGAGGCTGCCTATAAACATGTCTCGATTTCTTAGCCTGTGGTCTCCTTCAAGGTCGAGAAACTGTTGACCAAAACTACTTGACTTATTGGCTCTTCTTTCTCACCTCTGACTCACATTTGAACCAGTTATAGTCTGGCTTATGTCCCCACCACTCAACAAGACTTCCTCTCTCTCAGTCATCAGTGATCTTTCTATAGCAAATGTCAAAGCCCTTTTCTCAGTCCTTAGCCTTGATTTCTCTGGACCGTCTTACCCTGTTGACTTCTTATACAGTCTCTCCTTCCTTGCTTGTGGTGACCCTGTTCTCTCCTGGTTTTCTTCCCACCTGTCTGACCACCCCGTCTTGGTCTCCTTTACTTTTTCCTCATCCAACTCCTTTAGGTCTCCTTTGTATGATCTTTGACCCCACCCCACCCTCTCTTTCCTTCTCTCTCTTTCCTTCTCCTCATCTTCTACATGTTTTCTCAATCTGAGTCAATAGGCACTTGTGGAAGGGCTGTATATGCCAGACACGGGGTACAGTCCCTCCTCTCAGAGTGGGGGGGGCACATAAGGAGGCACAGAATGTCTACAGATACAGAGCCATTTCAGGGAGATAGGGTGGGGAAAGGCATCCTGTGAGAAATATCACCTAAGCTGTGTTTTCAAAAGAACTAGGGATTGTACTAGGCAGAGGTGAGAAGGGAGATAGGCATAGGGGGTACCCTATGCAAAGGTTTGGAAGTGGAACACAAATATTTAGGCTGATTTGGCCTGAGCACAGAGTGAATGATGGGGAGTACCCAAGGAGGTATGAGGGGCACCACGGTGTGCAAAGCACTGGGCCTAGAGTCAAGAAGACTTGAGTTCAAATCCATCATCAGATATTTATTAGCTGTGTGAGCCTGACCAAGTCGAGTGACTTCTGTTTGCCTCACTGTCCTCAACTGTAAAACGGGGATAACAGTAGAGCCTGCTTCCTAGGGTTGTTGGTAGAACCAAATGAGATCATATTTGTAAAGCACTTAGCACAGTGCCTGGCACATAGTAGGCACTATATAAACATTCCCTTCTCCCTCTCCTACTGTGTGTCAGTCTGAAAAGATAGATTGGAACCAGATTATGAAAGGTTTTAAATGTCAAACAGGGGAGACCATATTTTGTCCTAGAGGCAATAGGAAACTCCTGGAAGTTCCTAAATAGGAGATTAACATAATGACACCTACGTTTTGACGATGTCAACTTGGCAACTGTGGACGATGAAGATGAGGAAGAGAGAGAACAGAGGCTAGTTGCAGGGAGGCCAGTTAGAGGGGATTGAAATATTTCAGGTGAGAAAGGACGAGGGCCTGAACCAACGTGGTGGCCTTGTGAGTCAAGAAGAGGGAGGGGATGGATTGGAGAGATGTTGTGGAAGTACCATTGACAAACTTGGCCACTGATTGGTTATCTGGAGATTAAAAAGGCAAGTATGACTCAGCTTGCAAAGCTGGAGGTATCTGGGAAGGTGCCCTGAACAGAAAGAGGGAAGTTGGGAATTAGGTAGCTCCCATAGGTTCATGTGTCATACCTATACAGATGACTCTGAAATCTTTACATCCAAATGGAATCTCTCTCCCTACCTATTCTGTAGCATCACCAATGGCCTACTGGACATCTCTCATGGGACCATAGAGGTCATTGAGTCACCTCGCCAGCTTGGTGGCTGACTGGATACAGTGCTGGGCCTGGAGTCAATAAAGCTGTTGTTCAGTTGTGACCCCATTTAGGGTTTTCTTGGCAAAGACAGAGGAGTGGTTGGCCATTTCCTTTTCTAGCTCATTTTACAGATGAAGAAACTGAGGCAAACAGGGTAAAGTGACCTGCCCAGGGTCACACAGCAGGTAAGGGTCTGAGGTCAGAGTTGAACTCAGGGCTTCCTAACTCCAGGCTCAGCATTCTATCTACTGCATTGTTTAGCTGGCCACAATCAAGAAAATCTGAGTTCAAATCCATCTTCAGATACTTACTTGCTGTGTGACCCTGGGTAAGTCACTTCCTCTCCATTTGCCTAAGTTTCCTCAGCTATAAAACAGGATCATAATAGCATCTATCTCCCGTTGTTGTTGTGATTGTATTTGTAAAATGCTTAGGATAGCGCTAGGCACATAGCAGGTGCTCTATAAATGCTTTATTCCTTTCTTTTCCCTTCTCCAGTTCAACTTGTAGATTAGATGCTCAGGCCTAGAGAGGTTAAATGATTTGCCCAAGGTCACTCCATTGGTAAGTGGCAGAGCTGGGATGCAAACCCAGGTCCTTTGCTTCTAAATTGAATGCTTTTTTCACTGGACCAGACTGCCTCTCAGCTGTCCCACTGGTCTGTCAAACCTCAACATGTGCAAAACAACTGATTCTCTAACTTCCTAAATCTGCCTCTACTCTAAATGTCTTATTTCTGTTTTTCTTTTAAGTGAGGCAGTCAGAGTTAAGTAACTTGCCCAAGGTCACACAGCTAGTACATGTCAAGTGATTGGTCTGAGGCCGGATTTGAACTCAGGTCCTCCTGACTTCAGGGCCGGTGTTCTATCCTCTGGGCCACTTGGCTGCCCCTCATTTCTGTTTCTTACAACATCACAGAAACCTTTGATTCTTCCTTAACCTTCTCCCCCCCCCCATCCAGTCTTTTGCTAGATCCTATTGATCCTAACATCCATCCACAATGTCTCTTGCAACAATCCACTTCTTTCCACTGCCCTACTTCAGACCCTCATCACTTCAAAACAAATCAGCACCTTTGAAACATACTCCCCCAGAAGTGTCCATAAACACTCTGGCAGCAGCCATGGCTGAGTCGCTCTTTGCCAAGGTGTGATGTCTTGTCTGGCCTTCCAGTGTGATGACATTGTTGGCCACTTCCCCCGAGAGGTTCATGCTTTCGTCAGTCTATCATCGTAAGGCACCTTGGTGGTAGTCGTTCTGACTAGCCTGGACTACAAAAGAGCCCTTTTGTCATTCAGTGATGTCAGATCTCTTATGCTGTACAGACACAGGCACCCACTGCTTGGTCCAATCGAATTTCTCCCCCCACCGATGCCGTTAGGGGAGCCAGCCTATCTGGGTCTGGGCAGTGATGGACCCAGATAACCAAATAAAGAAATCAGTCTGATTTCTTTAGATGGAGGAAGTCTTTGTCTGGCAAGGCAGCACTTTTTCTGGGATTTGTGGCCAGCTTTGGTAGAACTAGCTCTTGCACGCACCAAAGATGGTTTGGGGTATATGGAGGCCGTATCTAGGGGGATGGGAGCTGCCTCTTAATTGATCTCCTTCCAGTGTGTCTTGCCCCTGTAGAAGCCAATCACCACACAGCTGCCAAACTCAATTCTTAATGCAGGTCTGACCATGTTACTCTCTCACTCACAAGCCTTTAATAGCTCCCCATTGCCTGGAATGCCTGGAAGTTAAAAAGTAGACTCCTTAGCCTGACCATTAAGGCCTGTCCCGCCCACATTTCTGCCCTAAATTCATTTCCTGTTAGAAATCTACATTCCAGTCCAAGTAGGAAACTTTTTCCTGAACAGCACACAGATTTACCCACTTCCTCCATGCGAGTACATGGAGCACACATGCCATATCCCATATTTGTGAGGTTCTCACTCATTTCTGGCTCTCCAAAATCTTTTCTTTTTTTAAGATTTCACCTATTTGCCAACTCCTCTGAAAAGTCTTCCCTGATATCAATTGTTCCTGAGAGCTCCCTGCTCAGTTTTTCTCCCATTAAATGTCTTTGTGGACATTTGTATCTCCACCCACGGCCCCCAATAGAACATAGGCTCTGTGAGAGCAGAGACCATTTCCTCATTGTCTTATGTCTTTAGGGCCTGGCACGTAGGCACCTAGTAAATGCTTGTTAAATTGGTAAATCTGTTCACCATCCAGTCTATCACCCTTGCTTTATACAAGAGGTCACAGGCCCAGACATGATCTTCAAGATGATCTTATTTTAGAAACTGGGATGGGTACTTATCTAGGCTTCTAGGGAGCCTGTTGGCCAGGAAGGAAGAGTCCTGCTTCTCAGCAGCAGGAAACAGTGTGATCTGGAGGTCTTAGCAGAGAATGGAATTCTGTGTTGGGTCCTTTGGACTGTCATTGCTGGCTCCTGCCAAGTAGAGTCAGAGAGCCTTTGCATCCAAGGGTCAGTGGCCAAGTGTCACAGGAGGAAGAATTTCCTTGTCCTTGCTTCTCAGAGCTCAGGCCCACAAATGGGCTACCCCAGATAAACAAGGGACTGTAGGAGAGTTTTATTGTGGCCTTATTGTTGTTTGTATTTCTGTCACTGCCAGGTAATGAAGAATATGTTTTTATTTTGAAAGTATCAGAGAGAATGAAGTGTTTCTTGAAAACATTTTAAAAAGGGGTTTCAACAAGAAAATGATGAAGAAAAATAATGTCGAAGCAGAGGGAAATTCTTCCCTCACTAGACCAAGATGCTGGAGGGTGGATGATTGTGATGCAACCAGTGAAGGGAAAAGGCAGGACCACTGCTCTGGGGGAGCTTTCTAAGAGGGGCATCATTTCCTGGATTCACTCTGGAAGGAGCAGCAGGGAAGAAGAGGGCACCTGGAAGCAGCTAGGAACTTGATGGCCAGAAAGAAACCACAGAGAGACCTGTTGTTTGCCTGCCTCGGCTGGGGTGATGCAGGAGAAGACGGTACAAAGGAAGGAGGGAGGGAGGAAGGGCAGACACACTGGAGGACAGAATCAAGAACCAAAGAGAATGTGACAGCTTAGGAACTGGGACAAAGGTGAAGCACATGAAGTTTAATAGGGATTAATGGAAAGTCATATACAGGTTCAGAAAGGAGAAGTTGGGAGAGACATCAGGGCTGTTACCAAAGAGCTCATAGGATTAGTGAGCAGTAGGCTCAATGTGAGTAAACTGAGGGAGATGGCACACTCGAAACCTGCATTGGGGGCAGCTAGGTGGTATAGTGGATAGAGCAGCGGCCCTGAAGTCAGGAGGACCTGAGTTCAAATCCAGCCTCAGACACATAACACTCACTAGCTGTGTGACCCTGGGCAAGTCACTTCACCCCAGTTGCTCACCAGAAACAAACAAACAAACCTGCCTTGAACATAGTATAAATGGATAGAAGTAAGGTGTTAAGAATTAGAGAAACAAGTGGCTCTGGGCCTGTGTATTTCCGCCTTTCCTTGAATGTCAATGTGACCATGAGAGTTTTGGGGGGGATCTCCCTTCATTTTTTGGGGTGGCTACGTGCCGAGACATTGACATATGGAGCTTTTTTTCCTCTTTTAATATCATTGTGTTCATTGTTTTCTGAATATCATATCACCCTTGAATCTCTGGTATAATTCTAACTTGGTCATTATCAAATCTGGTTTGGATTTGACATAATAATAGTCCTAGTCCAATTGGGTTGTTTTGCTTGGATTTTATTTAAAAGTGTTGGTCAGTGTCTGCTTCATTTCTGCATGATCTCAGTATCAGAAGCATCGTTTTCCACATCGATGGAGATGGGCTGACTGCTTTCCTTTTGGCTTGCTGAGAATCGCTTTGGTGGCAGGGGTGGGATTCAGTTGCAAATCCGTCTTGCTTTCCTACTTTGTCAGTTCTTTTGTTTGTTAGTTTAGTTAGTTCTTTTCTAGCTTGTTCAGTTTCAGTCTCTGAGATTGAGATAAAGATTGAAGATCTTTCCTTCCTTGCCTAACAATTTAGTTACTGTACATTTTTGTGGGTTGGGGTTGGGGTTTCCTTTAAGTTCTCAATTTTGTGAGCATTGGATTGTGTAAAGATTGGCATTGCTGATGTTGTTTTCTCTCTCTTGTGAGTTCATCTTTTTCATTTTGTTTTCCAGATACGGGACAGATATTTATCTTGTCTACTACAAAAACACTCCAGAATTCATAAGCATGCACTGACTGAGACGTGACATGTGGAACAGTAGCTCGTAATTCCTATTATGCCTCCCTGGAAGGCTAAGACATAAAACAGGAAAAGAAGAAAAACCATGAGATTGCTGAACTGCCATCTTTCCTTCCCACATCTCCCTGCAGCTGGTTATCAGAGCCTCTCCTCCTGTCACCTGGACACAAAATAGATGGTAAGCCTGTGAAAGCATCCCTATCAGAGCTGCTCCGAGAAAGAATCCCTGAGGAGCAGAGAAGCCAGGGCCTATCACTGCCACATTCTTCAAGACTCCGTTCAAACACCACCTTGTGCCAGCCTCCTCCGCCACTCAGGTGTTACCCTTTTCAGACTTGAATGCCAAACATAGGAGTTTATATTTGATCCTGGAGGTCATAGGGAGCCACTGAGGTTCATTTAGGGGGATAGGGTAGATGCAGAGTAGGATGCAACCTTGGCAGCTGAGTGGAGGATGGAGCAGAGTGGGGAGAGACTTGCAGCAGGAAGACCAGTTAGTTAGGTGACTATTGCAGTAGTCAAGGTGAGAGGTGAGAAGGACCTTGGTAGGCTGTGACTGTGTCAGAACAGACTTTGTGAAGGTAGAATCAACAGACCTTGACAGCAGCTTGGCTGTGGAGGGGTAGGTGGTGAGTGAGAGTGAGGAGGTGAGGATGACCTCTAGGTTGTGAACCCTAGTGATTGGAAGGGTGATGATGTCCTTGACAGTAATAAGGAAGGTAGAAGGAGGGACTGAGCTTTTATACAAAAGCTGAAGAGTTCTGTTTGAGATGCTTAGGGGACATCCAAGAAGCAGCTGAACACATACTAGAGAGGGAGCAGTGAGCTCACGTGCTCATTTTTTTATTCGGATCATTTTGTAATTCCCTCCTCTCTCTCCCTCTCCCTCTCTCCCCCTCTCCCTCTCTCCCTCTCTCCCCCTCCCCCCTCCTCTCTCTCGCTTTCTCTCTCTCCCCCCTCCCCCTCCCTCCCTCCACCCCTCCCTTCCTCTCTCTTTTCTCTCTCTCCGTCTCTCTCTTTCTCTCTCTCTCTCTCTCTCTCTCTCTCTCTCTCTCTCTCTCTCTCTCTCTCTCTCTCTCGCTTTTTCTCTCTCTCTCCCTCCTCTCTCTCTCTCCCCCCCCTCATCTGTCTCTGTCTTTCTCTCTCCCTCTCCCTCTCCCTCCCTGTCTCCCTCCCACCCCCCTCCCCTCTCCATCTATCCATCCTTTTTGAACAGGTTAGCTAAGGTTTGTTGGTTTGGATATTCTTTTGGGGGTAAAAAAAGCCCATTTGGTTCTTCCTTAGGTTTATTGCATCTGTCATGATCATTTTTGGTTTTCCATTGTATCTATTTCTTCTCCAGTTTTGTGCTTCTTTTGAGATAGCTCAGTTTTCTATTTTCTCATTTTCAAAAATGACCTGCTCAGTTCATTAAATGTCTCTTTTCTGATTTGTCAATGAACTTCGGGTTTCTGAAGAGTTTCCTTTAAGGACTCTTTCACTATGTCATCAAAATGTGAGGATGTCATTTCATTATTTTCCTTTACTTTTATTTAGTCAATCGTTGTTTCAGCAGCCCTGACTCATGTAGGCTTGTCTACTTCTCTTGTAAGAGACCTACATCTATGAACTGCAGGTGGAGTTCTCATGGGAAAGGTTGAGAAAACTTTGACTCTTGGCATGGCCTGAGGTAAGAGTCTCCTGACTCAGTTTCCCCAATATATCTTTTTTTGAATGGAAAATATTCTACCTGGCTCAGTGCAATTGCTTAGGCCATGGAATGACAACAAATGCAGATCAAAAGAGCAAGATCTTCCTCCTTTCAGCTTATTACGGTAATTCAGATGCCTCAATATTAATCTAATAACTAATAGATTCAGTATTGCAATAACGGCTTACAGATAAAATTTAGTAGACCTTCTAAAAATCACACAAAAGTTGTTTTGGTTTTTTTTACAAAAGATTTTTTTTTAAACATTCCTTCTAAAAGTATTTCTCTTTCTTAAAAACAGCTTAAAATTTATCCTGATGTTAAAAAGATAATCACTAAACTTTCATGAAGTAAATTAGTTGGAAACATCTAAACTTAGAGATGTCTTTCTTATTAAACCTTAAAGCAAAAATAAATCTTTAAAATTGTGACTTATCAAAACTGAGTTGGTATAAATTATCTTTAAGTATCATAAATCCCAAAGGTCTTAAAAACAAAATAAATTCCTAATCATCACAAATTTTTAAGTACCACCCTCCTCTAGTTAAAAGATGTTTGCAATGGGGAGGAGATTCAGTTTTTCTAAACCAAAAAATATATATACCCAATTAAATTAGCCTTATCACAATAACAAAGTTTACCAGGCCTTTAAAATTTTACTCAAAATCCTTTTCTTCCCTTTATCTTATGTCACTAGAAATCAAGAAAAATAATTACATTTTGGAATCCCATATAGATAGTGAATATGTGGTAGTTCACTTAAATCCCTAGGAAAACAATACTGACCAATTGTTGTAAACTTCCAGATTTTTTTATTCATATGTATATATATATGTATGTATGTACGTATGTATGCAAGTATATGTATATGTATGTGTCTAAAACTTTAAATGAAACTCACTCTACATCCTAAGCAGGCTTGAAAATTACACTCCCTGTTTTATACAAAGATACTCATTTACTCAGTGGGAATTCCACAGCACAGGAACCTCTTGCACAGGACTGATAAGAATTTATGACTAGATGGTTCCAGGAATCCTTGTAAGTTTACAAAAGAGATTTGCCAAGGTCTTTTCTTTGTACAATTACCAGTTTTCCCTGTTTTAAAAATACCTATGTAAATACTTGATGGGTTTTTTAAATGATGACAGTAACACCAAGTAACTTAGTTAACAGTCTCATCATTTTCCTAAGCGATAGCCAGATAATTTGAGGTGGAACTTCCTCTTAAATATAGTGACACTTGAAAGTTTAACAGCTGGGGGTGCAGTGGCTAGAGCTCTAGCCTTGGAGACAGGAGGACCTCAGACACTTGACGCTTTCTAGCTGTGTGACCCTAGGCAAGCCACTTAACCCCAAATGCCTCACCAAAAAAAGAAAAGAAAAAAAAACTTGGAAGTTCAAATTCTTACTGTGCTTCAGAATATTGCAACACATGGTCAGCAGGGCTGATAAAATGACCTAAGAGCTTCCTAAATCTTTTTTTTCTTTTAACAGTACAATTCTTAATTTAACAGCATCTAGATTATAGGAGAAATTGCTTATTGTTTACCAGATTACACAATATAAGAAAATTTAGAAACATATCAATGCCATAAATAACATCATGTGTTTGAAACTTGAAACAAAACCTGTTACCAATCAGGTGATCTCATTTCAGGTGAATGAGCTTCCAAATTACCTTACACAGAAAATCATTCATCTCTTTGCCATTGGAATTGTATACTGATCACATCTAAAAACCCATATGAAGTTATCAAATATGAAGCAATTACATCTAATTAAAGAAATAATAAAAATAGTTAACATTCATATGCCAAGCACTGTGTTAAGCACCTTACAAGCATCTGATTCTCACAGTGACCCCTTACAGAACAGTAAACTGAGGTAAATAGACATAAAATAACTTGCTTGGGGCCACACAGCTAATAAATTTCTTAATGGCAAAAAACAAGTGTCTTTTGTGTTAGATTCTAGTTTGCCACAATTATCCTGATTGGAGAACACACTCAGACCCGGTTCTTAATTCCTTCAGAACCGATTTTGGCTTAAATTAAATCAAATCTGGATTTATAATCACTAATGTTAACATTTTAATTTCCAAGGCTCTTAACACTTCAGAAGAAAAAATATTATTATCCATAAATGCATGTGTTTCTGTTTTTTTAAAAGGCACATGATGACATTTCCCAGCTCCATATAATTTTTTCCTCTACTTCAGTTCTCAATCCCCTGCCTCCCTTTACCTTTCTTTGAGACTTATCAGATAAAGAACTGCCATAAGCATTCCAGCTTCCAATTCCAATCCTCCCAGGAATTTCAAGCTGCATATTCTAGGAAATACATGTAAAGTTTTACAAACAGTTTGAAATCACACCTGTTATCATTAAGTTAGCTTAAATTGTGCTAGGCTAAAACATTATTAGATTCTAAGTTGAAGAAAGAGCAGAGGGACCTAAGGAATTTGATTTAACACTTGCAGGGCATGGCTGCTTTCCCTGGGCCAAAACCTTCAAGAGCTTCCATAGAGGGAGTACATGAAATAGTTGAATTAAATAATAATTGAACAGTACAAGGAAACATGGAAGACTTTTATATAATAATCACCAATAATTTAACCATATCCAGTAGTTTGTGTAGTGTTAGATTTAATAAGGGCTTCCTACAGACTTAGCCTGAAAGGTGGGTGGACATGATTAACCAGTTGATTATCCAACCTTACTCTCAGACTTAAAGCTAGTTACAGCCTGATTTCTAAAACTCTTTTCCTTTGCAATTTCAGGTTCTTAACTGAAGTCAAATCATTGCATTTGGACCACCTAACTGTGGGGCTAGATCCTGAAATGTCAAAAATACTGATACCCTAATTTAGTTACTAATCTGCTACAGATTTTTGTTGCATGTTTACATCAGTCTTTTAACAATTAAATCCATAACCTAAAGACAATCAGGGTGGTGGCTCAACCCTATGTCATTTTTGAGGAGGCATATTCTGATTGGTTAAAAATTAGTGAGAGAATGAATGTTACAATGAGGGGGCTGGGGCTGGACCTGAACTTTGATTGTCCCCACCCAGACCTGAGCTGAACACAATGGCTGCCCCACCTGGGTGGGGTCTGGCTAGAGAAGGGTAGCTCAGCCTTCCGAGGTTTGAGGTCTTGAAATGAAGATGAGAGAACAAGGGGAAAATCATTGGTTAGTTATAGAATTTTTATGATTTTTTCTTTTTTTTTTACAATTCATTTGTCATTGGTTATTAATAATCATTTCTCACTATTTCAAAGTAGCATATCAAAGATGCTGGTAAAAACCACAGCTGCCCAACAAATAGAGGGAATCAAGCTCCTGATATACCTTCTTATTACTGATCCCCAACTGAAAAATCAGAATTGCTCCTTTCCAAACTAAAAAACAATAATCTTGACTTACAAAGGTGGTGTGATTTTCCAGGTCGGTTGTTTCACCAATGAGGTATTTTAAGTTTCCATCCATTTTTTCATTTCTGTTTGACTGATTCTTGCTCTCTCATAGAGTCATTAGTTCACATTTGTCCAATTCTAGTTTTTAACAGATTGTTTTCTTCTGTTAATTTTTGTACTTCCTTCTTCAATTGGCCAATTGTGCTTTTTAAGAGATTTGTTTTCTTCAGTGTATTTTTTTTCCAATTGGCCAATTTTATTTTTGAAGGACTCTTCTGCCTCTCTCATTAGACTTTTAAAATCCTTCGTGAGCTCTTCTAAGAAGGCTTTTTGGCTTCAGACCAGTTCATATTCTCTTTTGTTGTTGCAGATGTGGGTTTGTTGACAATGTCATCCTCTTCAGAATTTCTGTCTTGATCTTCACTCTTCTCATAATATGAATCTGTGGAACGTTTCTTTTTACTCATGGTGTTTCTTTATTCCCTGGCCTTTAAAGATATTGAGCTCTCTTGCTGGGGAACAGAGGGCGCTGACCCAAGCTTCTTGTGTTGGGAGCCTAGGTCTTGGTCGGTGGCTTTGTATGCTGGAGCCTCTTATGTTGGCAATTGGAGGCTGTAGATTTCTGGCAGCTTACCTCGTGTTGGGCTGGAATCAGCAAGGCTGGAACTTTCAGGCAATTCTAGGTTGCCTGCTTTTCCTTTCCTTTAGCTTTCTTCTGCTCCTTTTAGATGGGTGCTGCAGGATGTTTATCTTCCTGGGGCCCCCTGCAGTGTTGTCTCCCTCGTTTCTGCTAACGCACTGGGAGATTCCTTTGTGGTGGAGTGCCGAGGAAGCTGGTAGTTTTCTGAGCTGGTTTCTCCTGGTTCCCCCTGCCCTCACTGAGGCACTCGGAGGTCCAGGTGTTGGTGTTTGCCTGCTCTACCACCTGGGCTTCAGGATCTCCTCCTAGTTGACAGTTGGAGTTGTTGGGCTGGAATCAGCAAGGCTGGGACTTTAGGAAGACTCTAGGTTGTTTTCTTCAGCTCCTTGCAGATGAATGCTGCAGGGTGCTTATTTGCCTGGGGCCCTTTGTAGTGCTGCTCCCCTTATTTTTGCTGAGGCACTGGGAGACTAGTTTTCTGGGTTGCTGCACTACTGTTCCCTGTCTTTCTTCTAGTTCAGGTGTTCCAGGCGTTTTTTTTCTGGGGTGATATTTTCTGGGTTTTCAGAGGTTGATAGGGGAGGGTGAGAGCAACTACCTTTTCACTCTGCCATTTTGGCTCCTGGAAGCGGAAGTCGAGGCCTACTTTCAAGAGTACAAAGAGTAGAAAATATCAAACCACTTGGTTGAGTGTGTGCATGTGTGCACGTGTGTGTGTGTGTGTGTGTGTGTGTGTGTGTGTATGAGAGAGAGAGAGAGAGATGAGAAAATTGTGTTTTGGATTTGTTGTTTTTTGTTGTTCAATCATTTCAGTCATCTCTGACTCTGTGACCCCACTTGGGGTTTTCTTGACAAAGATACTGGAGTGGTTTCCCATTTCCTTCTTCAGCTTATTTTACAGATGAGGAAACTGAGGCAACCAGGGTGAAGTGACTTACCCAGAGTCACACAGCTAGTAAGTGTCTGAGGCCAAATTTGAACTCAGGAAGATGAGTCTTCCTGACTCTAGGCCTGGGGCTCTATCTACTGACGCTCTGCCTTGCTGTTCATGTTGGATTTAGCTTTTTCCATCAAGTGGCACAGAGGTAATGCTTACTACATATCAACTCATTTAGATACCATTTACAGTTAAATGTCAGTTTGATCACATCTTGTACCTTTGGAATTAGTCCAATGAACCCAGTGCATCTGGTAACAAGGATGGGATATGGTTTGGGCTTTTTTTTTTTTTTTGGTGACCTGCCTGCCATCACAGTGAAAGATGATATAGGTTCAATAATAGGAATCTTATTCTTGGCTTTCAGTTGGCATTTTAATTGTGTGGATTCTTTCAAAAAGATTGTTCCATGGTTTCTGTAAAGGTGGGCCTAAGCAGGTTTAGTTGTCTGGGAAGTGGCTCCATGACTTGTGGGTGTTGACCCAGGGTTTGGATACAAGTGCTGAGCCCAGCTGGCAATGCCTGAGTAGGACTGACCTGAGTTCTGCCTCTTGCTAGAGTATCCTTAAAGGGAAAAGCCATCACCATTCCTGTAACCGAAACACAAATTGGGGGCCCTTTGAGCTAATACTATTGCTTTAGCAAGAAACCCTTGCCCACCTCAATGAGCCCCTGTAGATATCATAAATCAGGGGGCCACTAAGAGTTGGGACTTCCACATAGTTGGGAATATGAAGGTCTCTGGGAGAGTCTCTTTGAGCATTGGCCAGTTGAGAGGGCCTCCCACAAGCATAACAGTACTGGGACAAATTCTCAGTGCCAGGAGTTTCCTAGCAAAATGTGGGCTCAAAAGAAGAAAGTGAACACTGAAGCTAGTTTCCCAAAGATAACACAGTGTACAGTGTTGCACCGCAGTGGAACCCTAGCCCTAAGTTGGGAATTTTCTCAGGACAGGACCCATGTCCCACTGGAGAAGGAACATGGGTTGTCTAGGTCAGAGACGTGTCAGAAGCATTGCAGCATCACCATATACCTGAAATAGGAAAGGGATCTGAAGACTTCAAGTCCAAGTCATGTGGCAGAGATGTTTGTAGAGCCTAGAAAGGCATTTGGGTGGTGGTAGGACACTGCAGTGGGCATATACTGAATTTATCCAGTCTACTTCTCACCAAAGTAGATAGCCAACCACATAGACTGCTGACTGAGACTTGAAGGCACCTAATTAGTCTTGAGTTGAAAGAAAAGACACCATAGCTTGATCTGATGCTGAAAAGAATGAGTTTAAGCACAGTTTCCAAGCTGCAGAGTATGATCTGACTGCCTTAGGAAGCTGAGTGAAAGCCAGGAACCCAGAGAAACTGCTGAGAGATGTGCCAGCAGAAAGGAATGTTTGACTTGGAGAAGCTGGGGTCCAGGGACCAGTGGTAGCATCATGACCATGTGACCCAAGGATGCCCCCATATATAGTTATATGAGTGATAGTGTCACTTTGCTGGGTCCAGACCCAGAGATTATCTCTGGTTTATCATCGTGGAGACAGCCTCTAGCTTCTTGAAGATGCTAGCAGACTTTGGACAAGAGGACTAAAGTTGACCAACACACTACACCGGTAGTTCAGGATGCTCTGGTCAACTTGATAAGTTGTTAGTGGTTTTCAGTTTTGAGTTTGCTCAACAGATACTTCCAGATCTTGATGGCAGAGGAAGAAAAAGAGAAGGCAGTGTTCATCTCTCCTGTTGGATTTGACATCTTAGGGAGCACCTACCAATTTTCAGCAGCTTATGGGAGTGTTGGGAGACCTGGATGAGCTCATTTTCTTTGGAAAGATACTGGAAGAAGATGGGGATAAACTTATGAGTATGTTAGGCCAGCTAATTGAAAAGTGCCTCTGTCAGGTACACATAGTGTCTCAATATGGAGTGAGCACTGATCCAGAAATGAGAGAATCACCCAAAGAACCTTTGCAAATTAAGAAATTGTCTAGGACGGGGTGGGGAACCTGCGACCTCGAGGCCACCTCTAGGTCCTCCAGTGTAGCCTTTGGCCTGAGTCCAAATGTTACAGAACAAATCCTTTTATTAAGGGGATTTGTTATACAAAGTTCAGATTCAGTCAAAGGGCCACCTGTGGCCTCAAGGCCATAGATTCCCCACCCCTGGTCTAGGATTCAGTGGCTGCCATCACAGTTTTCCAAAGAATAGTTCAGCTGTTGCTTTACTTCTCAGCAGTCTCTCTCAAGCCATCACTGGGAAAAACCAAAAGCAGAAAGACAACAAAGGTCAGTTTGGCTTAAACTCTTAAAGCCTTCTTTTGAAGATTATTGGGGTGGGAAACGAGCACTTTTTTAAAAAATTAATTTATTTTGATTTATCAACAATCACTTCCAGAAGCTTTTGAGTTTTAAATTTTTCTCCCTCTCCCTCCCCAAGACGGCATGCAATCTGATAGAGGCTCTACGTATACATTCCTATTAAACATATTTTCACATTAGTCATGTTGTAAGGAAGAATTAAAACCAATAGGAAGAACCATAAGAAAGAGGAAACAAAATAAAACAGAAGAAAAAAAAAGGAGCAAATAGTATGCTTCAATCTGCACTCAAACTCCGTAGTTCTTTCTCTGGATGTGGATAGCATTTTCCATCATGAGACTTGGAGATGTCTTAGATCTTTGCATTGGTGAGAAGAGCTAAGTCTATCAAAGTTAGTCATCTCATGACGGGCTGTTACTGTGTACATTCTCCTGGTTCTGCTCACTTCACTCAGCATCAGTCCATACCAGTCTTTCCAGGTTTTTCTGAAGTCTGCCTGCTCATCATTTCTTATAGCACAATACTATTCCATTCCATTCCATTCATATACCACAACTTGCTCAGCCATTCCCCAATGGATGGGCATCCTCTCAATTTCTAATTCTAAAAACCTAGGCTAGTCATCCTAGTGACCTAGAAATGTGTAAACCTAGCAAGATAGACATCTAGAGCCTGAGATCTGGTAACCTGGAACCTTCCAGATCAAAGTACTTAGAATACCAGAGACTTAAAGAAATAGAGCCTAGACCTAGAGATGTAGAGCTTTAAACTGAGAGATTTTGAGCTTTAAACCAAAAGACTTCGAGTCCTCAGCCTTGATCCCTAGAAACCTGGAGTGCGAACGAGTACTAACTAGTCACTTAGAACTAGAGATCTAGAAAAAGTCAGATCTGTCCATTGAACCCTAGAGACTTAGCCTTAAATGTGTCTCCTTCTAGACCCAGACTTTGAATAACTTTGAGGCCTAGTATTCTAGAGAAGACTTAAGACACCCAGAGTTCTATAGACTAAGGCTGAGAGTGTTAGAGACAGAGAAACTTGGAGAACCCTAGATGATTGTAACCTGAGGCTGGGAAACCTGGAGATCTAATGAGCAGTAGAGACTTAAGAGGTGAGTGTACAAACTAGAGACAGAGTTAGAGCTGGAAATCTAGAGACCTAGAGAAGTAAAAGCCTAGGCTGAGAACAAAGAAGCCTATAAACTTAGCCCTCTCAGGCTCAGAGTGACCTTGAAATCTTATTGGAGAAACTTGGCACCATAGAGCCTTAGACACCCAGATTTCTAAAAACCTAAGCTTGTAGTTGAAGAGACCTAGAAATTTAGGGACTTGGATTCTAAAAGCCTACACCTAAGATCGGTAAATGTAGGGGTTGATTTCCAGCACCTTAGAAACTTAGTCAATGGGCATGTGTTAAGCACCTCCTATATTCCAGGCACTGTGCTAAGTCCCAAAGATACAAAGAAAGGCAAAAGCCAGTCTCTGCCCTTGAGAAGCTCACAATCCAATGAGGTAGGGGGCCAACATGTGAACAAGTAAGTACAAACAAACTCAATGTAGAATGAATAGGAAATTATTAATGTGAGGGAAGCCAGGGAGGTCAGTCGTGGGAGCAGAGGAGGGAGAGCGTTCCAGGCCCAGAGCCCAGAGATGGAGGGGATGGAACACCCAGGAGGCCAGAGTCACTGGATGGAAGGGGACCAGGGTGGGGGAGTGAGGTCCGGCAAGACTGGAAAGGGAGGAGGGGGCGGGGCATGAAGGGCATTGAACGCCAAGGAGACCATCTTGTATTTGCTCCTGGAGGCCCTAGGGAGCCACTGGGGTTTATTGAGTAAGAGAGTGACCTGGTCATATTAGCACTTTGGTGGCTGAATGGAGGATGGATGAGTAGGGAGAGCCTTCAGCAGGCCATTAGGTCAGACATAAGGTAAAGAGGGCCTGCACCAGGGGTGGGGGGCAGTGTCAGAGGAGAGAAGGGGGGCATATTCGAGAGATGCTACAAAGGTGAGATGGTCAGGCCTTGGTGAAGGATTGGATGGGGGGGGGGTTAGAGAGGATGAGGAGTCCAGAATGATTCCTGGAGTGGGAGCCTGAGGGCCTATGAGGATGAGAGCATGGGGCCAAGGGACACCTCACACATCCTAGTTGTTGCAATTCCTTTTCTCCCATTGTGTCTCTGCTTCATGAGCAGTTTCTCAGGCCCTTCTAGAGCCAGTCGTGTATTGCTGTATGGAGAATGATCTTCTCAGGGGGCTGCTAGCCTCAGAGGAGGTGGAACCAAGTGACCTGTGCTTGGGAAAGAAGTCAGACCGCTGCCTTCATGGACACAGGTGCCGCTCCAGCCTCTTGGGGAAATGACCCAGATGCCCTCAGTGAGCTCTCTTCATTCATGAAGATTACACCTCCTGGCAGGGTTAGTGTCTAGGTTAGGCTCTTTGATCAAAATTTGAATCCGTCTTTAATACAGCCTTGTCAGGAGTAATTACAAAACCCTTCTGGATCTATCCTTCTTTGTCTTCCCTGTCATCTTTGGAAATTCTGGGCCCCTCTTCTTTGTATGTTGGAATAAGCTCCTTCCAAGCTCTGCCTCCCCCACCCTACCCCCATTTAATGGGCCTCATTTCAAAACCAAATCAAATCAAAGCCTCAAGGTAGTGAGATCCCAAGCAAGTATCTTTTTTGGTTTTTTTTTAAATTTTTTTTTAAGTATCTTCTTCACAAGAGAGACCCCCCCCCACCCCATGTACCTGCAAATGAGAACATGGAACCCCTTGGACCTTGGGTGGTCAACTTGGAAGGAGTTTTCTTTTTTGAGGGGGGAGATATTCTCTGAAATTCTCAGGTATCAGTCTGCCCTTTGAATCATATGCTTTTATTTTTTAAAAATTGTCTTTTGTTTTTAACATCAGTCATTTTAGGATATACCCTCTGCCTTCAGACACACAGACTTTTACTTTGGATCAAAACACATGTGAACACACATGTACACACGCACACACCAGGCCCATTGAGAGCATTTAAGCTTGCTTTACTTACCCTGCTAGGCACTGTCCACTCTAGGTGAGAGGGAAAATACAGAATTAAAGAGGGAAATCTTCCCTCTCCTTTCATGATTTATTGCGTATATAATTAATCTCTGTTCTTTGTGAAGAGAAAAATAGCCACAGACAATTGAGCAATTATAATCTCTGTAACAATGACCCTGTTCCACCGGTCCTGCTTCTAGCCCAGCCCTTACAGCCATCTCCCGCCACCTGCCACTAACTGAGCAGCCAGGCCCCCTGAGGGAGAGAAGAGGCCGCATGTGCCAACCACGACCAGCTCCCCTCAGCCCAGGCAGCCCAGGCCCCTGAGCCCAAGGGCCTTGGGACCAGCCAGACTTCCAGCCTCAGGCCCTCAGCCATCCTCCTGGGAAGTAAACCCTGGGGACGGCCAGCTCCTGAGGCCTCAGAAAGGGAAGTCCTGGCCACGGTGCTCCAGTGGCTCCACAGTGGAGCCTGTTGCCGTTCTATGGGTAACATTAGAGAAGAGGCCTGAGCGCATGCTTGGCCGCTCCACCCTAAGCACCCTGGGACCTTGACTTCCATTGGATTTATGGTGAATGGGAGCTCCTCTAGGGCAGGGACATCTGGCTTTTCTGTCCGTGTTCTGTTGTTTCAGTGGTGTCTAACTCTTTGTGACCGCATTTGGGGTTTTCTTGGCAAAGATACTGGAGTGGTTTGCCATTTCCTTCTCCAGCTCATTTTACAGAGGAGGAAACTGAGGCAGACAGGGTTAAGTGACTTGCCCAGGGTCACTGAGACCAGATTTGAACTCCCAAAGATGAGACTTTGTGATTCCAGGCCTGTCATTTTATCCAGTCCAGTGCCCCCTAGCGGCCTGTAGCACAGTGTGAGCACACAATAAATGCTTAATCAGTTTTGTAGAATGTGAGAATGATGTCTCACTGGCTCGTATATTAAATTGCACAAAGTTCCTAAGGAGTGTTGAAGATTCCAGTGAGGTAAAATGCAGCCAGGGTGATTTATTCATGGGACTAGAAACTGGCCATAGTGTGTTGTTATATGGAAACACTGGTGCTTTATCCCTTCAGGTTTTTCTATACCTGAAAGAATATTAACTGCATATGTAGTTTAAAAGAAAATGTTTAAATTGTAATTGTCAATTGAAAGGCAAACAGCCTTGAAAGATAAAGAAACGCACATTACTGTCTTTGCAAAGAGCAAAGCATTGTGGATTTTTCCTGAGTTTAAAGCCTCTAATAACGCTAACCCTGGGCTCGCTCTGCTAGGCTCTTGTCTGATAAGGCAGATTTGGAAAGTCCTCCCTGAAATGGATGAATGCTTGTGATCATGTCTCCAGTTAGGGTAGACTGGGGAGCGAGTCAAGCCAGCAAGCATGGGTTAAGCACCTACTGTGTGCAAAGAGCCAGGGATACAAAGAAAGGCCAAAGATTGGCCCTGCTCTCAAGGAGTTCTCAGTCTAATGAGGAAGTGGACACCAGGAGAGGGAAACAGCCCCAGGAAGCAGTAGCTGAGAAGAGGCTCCTTCCCTCCCCACTACCCCGACTTCCCCCTTCTGTCTCCTAGTGTCCCTTAGCCTTCAGATCTGATCTTGCCTTAGATTCTGCTTTTCCCATTCCTAGGGTCTTTAGCACCTTCAGCATCTTAAAATCAACTCTAATTATGCATGTGTTTCAGCCTCCGATGACTCTGTCACTACTTTTCCTAGTTATTGCTATTAGATTATTTTTTGAGTTGTAAATAATTATGGACAATTGTAAAAAGTTTATTTGTTCTCAACAGCTCCCCAACTTATCTGTTGACCTAATGTTCCTTCACTAAAGATGAATGCTAGCTTCTCTGCAGAGCCGTAACATAATGGACCTGATTTTAAAGAGATAGTTAACACAAAACTCAATTACATGACCACCAGATTGTATTTATTGCCTTGAATCTTGAAATCTAAATTGAAAATTTATTGAAATTGAGCTTGAAACTTATGGACTGACATGTAATATGAAAAACATATGGAACTCTATATATACACATATATACATATGTATATATATGTATATATATACACACACACACACATATACACAATTCTCTCTATATATAGATATATAATATCTATCTATATATATTAATAAAAATACACACCTAGAGGAAGCCCGGTGGCATGTGCTGGGCTTGGAGTCAGAAAAGTCTTACATTCAAATATGACCTCAGACATTTACTAGCTGTGTGATCTTAAACAAGTCACTAACCTCTTCCTTGCTCAGTTTCCTCACTTGTAAAAATGGGGATGCCTCCTAGGATTGTTGTATCACATGAGATAATATGTGTAAAGTGCTTTGCAAACCCTAAAACACTCTATAAATGTGTGCTACTTCTTCTTACTATTATTATTATCCTTATACAACTACATTTCATCTGCAATCTGCTGACTCCACATGAATGTAACTCTTCAGAAATAAAACTGTCATGAAGTGAAACTGAAAGTTTTATTAACATTGCCAGAACCTGTAGCAAGCAGTAAACTACCAGAAAGCTGACACTGACCTTTAGGTGGAGACTATCGATTTCTGTTCAGTGTCAGTTTTCTCAGACCTAAGATGAGCAAACCGTGAACTCTAGTCAGGCAAGCTTAAGTTCTTCTTTATAGGAAGAAACCATGTAATGCCCTTGTGAACAAGGTAACTTCTTATGAGGAGAATTTTGGATCTTGGCTTATTTCAATTCTAAAGTCACCCAGCTCTCTTGAGACTTCTCTCTCTTGTAGATGGCATGCCTGCACAGCTTGCTAGACATATTCCCAGAAATGGCTGCATTGATGACAGCTGCACGTCTATACTGCAGTTGGCCAAGACCAAGAATTCAAAGAAATGGAAATGAGGGTGCATGGTCGATTATGTCTGCTCTTGTCATGTCTGAGAGATCTTGGATGACTGCCTGTGAAATCCAAGTAACCCTTTATTTGCTCATATGCATTGTGAAATTAAACATATGACCAAAGAGTTGTTGGCAGCAGACTACTATGGAATCATTGAATGATAATGATTAGATAATTAATGGATAAATATTTTGCCCCACAGATGCTTATTTTCCTTATGCAACAGCACAAACTGACTGCATACCCCAAAGTTTTTTACTTGTCCCACCTGCTAGTCACATAATGTTGAGAAATAGCAGCCTCCTTTACAACTCTGTGTATGAGAAACTATTCAGATGTTCTAAGACAATGCCATTGTGTGTCCACAGCTTTCATTCTTAGGCTATTGAGGAGAAAGAGTGAGCCATGAAGCTTGCTGGGAAAAGACCTCACCAGATGCCCTGGGCCCTGACCTTCAACCTTAGATCCACAGGTAAAAGTAAAGCAAAAGGGCAGAGTGCTTGTCTTGAAGGTACCTTCTTTCCTGCCCAGAAACAAGATAAAAAATGATGTCTTCCCCAGAACCTCAGAGATATCTTTGATAATGATGTACTTTATTTTATTTTTTTCCCCAGTTACACATTAAGAAAATTTTTAGGGGCAGCTAGGTGGCGCAGTGGATAGAGTATCGGCCCTGAAGTCAGGAGGACCTGAGTTCAAATTTGGCCTCAGACCAAACACTTGACACTTACTAGCTGTGTGACCCTGGGCAAGTCACTTAACCCCAATTGACCCCCAAAAAATATTTAGCATTCATTTTTACAAGATTTTGAGTTCCAAGCTTTTCTCCCTCCCTCCCTTCCCCTCTTCAGAAAATGGTAGGCAGTTTGATAGAATTTATACATGTGTTGTCATGTAAAAACATTTCCACATTAGTCACAGTTGTAAAAGAAGAAACAAATCAAAAGGGAACAAACCCACAGACCTCCAAGATATTAAACTCCCTTGTGCATCATAACATGAGCCTTTTGGTTTTGTCACTTTATTACACACTGTCGTAATAGTATTTTGGTGAATGTTTGTTATTAAAATTGTTCCTGCTTCACCTGGCAAAGGAAAACGCCAACAGCTCATACAGGCCTAGGACAGAGCCCTTGGGGATACTTGTGGTTCCAGCAAAGGAGATAGAGCAGGAGGAGAATGAGGACATAGACCTCGAGTGAAGAGAGGATTGAGGAGGAGACAGAGGCCGCAGAGAGGTCAAGGAGAATGAGGATGGATAGTAGGCCACTGGATTTGGCAACGAAGAGACCCCTGGCAACTTTGGAAAGCACAGTTCTAGTGGAAGGGAAAAGTCAGAAGGCAGATTGTCAGTGTGAGGAGAGAGAGCTAATGCCCCGAGTGGAGATGGACTTTCCGACAACAAGGAGATAGAGGACGTGATCGCAGAGATGAGTGAGGGGGTTTTCAGGGTGGGGAGACACAGACCTGTTTGCAGGCAGTAGGGAAGGCGCCAGGAGCCAGGGAGAGGGTGAAGATAAGTGAGGGAGAGGGGGTGGCTGAGGGGGCCATCTGCTGGAGGAGATAAGATATAATGGGATCCCTTGTGCAGGGGGAGGGGTTAGCCTTGGTAAGGAGCCAGGCAGACAATAGTAAAGAAGGAGAGAGAGAGAATCATGGGAAATGGGCATTTTTGTTCTGTCAAATATGTGGCAAGGTCCCCAGCTGAGAGAGAGGGAGGAGAAGGTGCAGTGTGTCTTGGCGGGGGTGGCTGAGGAGGCTGTGTCATCAGCAGGGAGAGGAAGATTTTCCTTCCATGTGTCTGCTTTTGAATTTGTTGAATTTGCTGTTGAATTCTCCATCAAATTGTATTTGTCCTTCCTTTGTCCACTTTATGTGAGTGAGTCTGATGTTATGGCCACTCCCTTACCACTTCCACGTTTGCACCCCAGTTATGAGAAGTGACAAGTTCCTTCCTCCTTTCTACACTTTGTTCCTTTTCCCCTCCCTTCTTTTTTCCCCTCTCAGAAAAGAACCAATCTGCTCTCAGTTCCTGTTTTTCCTATTTAACTCCCTCAGAACCTTTTGAAGACATTTAGGTTCTAGAGGGATATTTGTTTCTTCTCTGCCTGTATAAATCTTACTACAAGGAAAAACCCAGAAATAATTGATTGTGAAAGGGATGACCTCACCCATAAAACCAAGGAGGCCAGCAGAATGGGTTTAGAGAATTATCTTAAACAATGCTTTTTGTTCACCAAAAGCACTCAGAGTTAACATGAGGTAAGTGCTAGGGATGCAGAGAAAGGCAGACCCGTGGTCACTGCTTTCACGGAGCTCATTCAAATGAGAGAGGCAACATGCAAGCAACTCTATGTGAACAGGCTGTGTTGTTTGTTCTTTGTTTTTTGAAGGGGACCAAAGATGTCCCAGGTGATGTCTTGACTTGTGCATGAATTGGATGGAAGTGAGGCCAGGCTGCATGACGTCAGCAGCCTCACTCTCTCTTCCTGGGTCACTGGAAGTCCAGTGGCGGGACAAAAATCAGGACTGGTGATGGCCCGGGATTCAGGGGATGACCTTGGTGTCCTCGACGTCCACCCAAGCTCCAAGCACTCTACGGCGCCTGCTTCGGCTGCCTTCACGGACGTTGGAACAAGTTGTTCTCATCCACTCATTCCACCCGAGCAAGACTTCACATCCATGGGGTAGATGTCCCCCTAACTCACCAATGGTTTTGAGGTCTTCCTGTTACCCTCAACCTGGTTTAGCCCGTTTGCCAAGACAGTTTACCAGGGTGTGGGCACTGCATATGCTCCAGCTTCCTGGAGCTGCTGGTGAGAGTTGGGTGACAGGTAGACACCAAAGGTGGGTGAGGGGCGAGTCTTCCTGGAATACCCCTACCCTCCTACTGAAATAATTTTAAACCGCAAGCCCCTAGATTGGGCACCTTTTCTCTCTTAATGCCACCCCAGATCCTGACCATCCAGTATGATCCCAGCCATCCTGACTGAACAGCTCTGACATGGCTCCTCAGCTTGGAACTTGGAGCCCTCCATAATCTGGCTCCCATCTTACTGCTCCCTTGTAGCAGTCCTTGCTTACAAGCTCTTCCTCAAGGTTTGCCTCAGATGCCACCTCCTATGAGTAGCATTCTCTGAGACCTCCCCCCAGATGTTTGTGCGGCTGCAGTTAAGACCACTTTTGCTCCTTATCAGCTGTGTGACCTTGGGTAAGTTCTTTAACCTCTCTAGGCCTCTGTTTCCTCTGTAAAATGGGATAAATAATAATAGCTGGCTCAGAGTTGCAGTGAGGCCCAACCAAACAAGATAATATAGGTGCTAGAGAAATCCATGACTATGCCGTGTCCTCCATTCGCCTCTGGGGGGCAGGAGCCATGTTCTTTTTGTCTTTGTACATGCAGCTCCTCATACAGGGCCTGACACCAAATCAGTGTGTAATTAATCCACCTGAAGTTACTCTCCAGTGAGGGAATGTGTGGACAAGCTTGTAGGTGCCAAGGGTTGGTGTAGATGGGTTAAAGTCTCCCCAAAGGATGATGTGTGTAGACCAAGTAATAACTCTCTTCCACCCCTACCCCAGAGGGTGTGTGTAGATGAGTTGATATCCAGATGGTACAGAGGGATTAGTACCCCAAAGGGGAGAGTGTAGAGAGGTTAAAATGCCCCTAGGGACAATGTAGATGGATTTGACATTCCATGAGGGATAGTAATATTGCTGTTTAGTTGGGTCAGACTCTGCGTGACCCCATTTGGGGTTTTCTTGGCAGAGATACTGGAGTGATTTTCCATTTCCTTCCCCAGCTCATTTTACGGAGGAGGAAACTGAGGCAGAGGTGAAGTGACTTGCCCAGGGTCACAGCTGACTGAGGTCAAATTTGAATTCAGGTCTTCCTGGCTCCAGCCTGGGTGCTCTGTGCACTGTAGCGCCACCTAACTGCCACACAACAACAGGGACAGTGTAGATAGATTTAATATTCTGTGGGGGGGTAGTAGAGTTAACTAAAACCTCACAGGGGATGGTGTAGATGGATTTCCATCCCATGGGAACACTGGAGACAAGCTACTTCTGACACAGGATTGTGTAGAAGAGTTAACAAGACACGAGGATTGTGTAAATAGGTTGCCCCTTTCTGAGGAGGGCTGGAGGAACCGGGGGTGGGCCGACGGTCGGCCCGGCCAGGTGCAGCCCTCCCTCGGGAACCAGGTGTGGCCCAGCTCCAGACCGAAGAGGGGGGAGGGGCCGGCCGGCCGGGCCAGGTGCAGCCCTCCCTCGGGAACCAGGTGTGGCTCCGCCCCAGACCCGCGCAGACTCGGGCTGGGCCGGTAGTGTGGCGGCTACTCGATGTGGCAATCCGGGTGTGTGTGCGGGCTAGTCCAGGGGCCTTCGCTCCCGCAGATGGCCCAGCGGGGCCCAGCCCGAGAACACCGTCCCCCTGGGGGGCGGTCTCTGCCAAAGTAAGGGGCTGGGACGGGGGGGGGAAGTGGGGGGGGAAACGGACTCTGCTGGACTCGGCGCACGCCGCCTTTGGGTTGCGTAGACCCTGAGAGAAGTCTGACTCGGAACTGGGGGGGAGGGAGGCGGACGGCGCCATGCGGGGGCGGGGCCCCGATCCCTCGCCGGGGGAGGGGAGGCGGGAACAGCTACGCCAGCCCCCCCTCCCTCCTCTGCCCTCGGAGGGCGGGGCCAGGCGCCTGCGCAGAGTCCAGTCCTGCCAGGAGGCTGAGAAGGGCCTGAGGGGGCTCTGAACTGGAGCTGAGCCGAAGGTGGGGGGGGGGAGTGGGAGGGAGGTGAAAGGCGGGAGGTGGACGAGCCCCAGGCCCCGCCCCATAAGGTGAGCCTCCTGGTGGGGGAGGGTGTGGGCGTGAGGGCTAGGGCAGGAGTGAGTTTCCATGTCAACGGGGAGGTGATGACTACCATTGTATGGCGCATGCACTGGCAAGGAGCTTGGCTTGTACCTTTCCCATCCCCCACCCCACTCTAGACCACAGAGAGAGGGGGGAGGGGGAGGGCGCATGCGCTCAGGGTTTAACCTAGGCTAATTGTGGCGGGGCTGGCTTCCTGCCTCCCTCCCCTCCGTTCCCTCTGGTCCCAGGCTACCCCGGGCGGACTCCTTGGAGAAAGCGGCCAGGCCGGGCATGGCCGCTGTTTGGCAGCAGGTGCTGGCTGTGGATGCAAGGTGAGGTCTTATATTGCCTTGCATGCCCACACCGCCCCCCCAACCCCACCCCCATTCCCCTTCCCCAACCCCCTGCCGGGCTCCAGCCTCCCCACTTCCTATTATGCCCCCATGCTCCCCCACTTCTTGATGTTCCCAGATGCCTTCCAAAGGACCCCAACTCTCCCCCATCCCCACGCCCCTGCTGGGCCTCTCTAGCCCTGGGCTGCCCCCCCCACTGTGGCCCATCCCACTGTTGTACACTGGTGCCTCCCCCAGGGCCCCCCCTTCTCCATGTGCTGACTGGACCCCCCCAGCCCCCTGCTGGCCCACTGTCCTCATCGTCAGGGCTGGTCCCACGCAAGCCCCAGGATCGCGGCCCTGACATCGATCCCCCTTTCTCCCCAAGGGACAGCACATAGCAGTCTCCTCCCTTCCCCAGCATTATTACCCCCCTCAGGTACAACGCATACCGCACACCCACCTTCCCACAGTTCCGGACACAATACATCCGGCGCAGAAGCCAGCTGCTGAGAGAAAATGCCAAAGCAGGGCATGAGCCTGCCGTTCGAAGGCAGTACCTAAAACTGAGGGCCCAGCTGTTGGGGCAGCGCTATGGGCCTCTGTCGGAGCCAGGGAGCTTCCGGGCCTACAGCAACAGTGTTGTCCGAAGCAGTCGAACCACACTGGATCGGATGGAGGTGGGTCCTGTAGGAGGACTCTGCTGACTCTGCTCCCCCAGCTCCCAGAGTCCATAGCCTTAGCCTTGAACTACAGAAGGTAATTTCCTACTCCAGAATGGGATCCCCAATGCTGAGGGTTTAAGTTGACTCCCTCTGCCTGGCAGGACTTTGATGAGGACCCCCGGTCTCTGGGGGCCCGAGGGCACCGCCGCTCCATCAGCCGTGGATCCTATCAGTTGCAGGCCCAGATGAATCGGGTCATCTATGATGAGCGGTGAGGGAGAAGAATTGGGGGGATTGGCTTTGGTTTGATTGCCTTTTTGGGTGTGGAGGGGCTTGCTTTTTCTGGTCCTCATGATCTATCTCCCCTGACCCTGTTTTCTAACACTAGGACCCCAGGCAGTGTCGTACCCACATCAGTGGCAGAGGCCAGCCGGGCCATGGCTGGGGACACTTCACTGAGTGAAAACTATGCTTTTGCTGGGATGTACCACGTCTTTGACCAGCATGTGGATGAGGCTGGTGAGAGCCAGTGGGAGGGAGCTTTGTAAATCTTTGCTATGGAACTTGGGGCACATCACTTCTCTCGTAAGCCAGTGCCTAGTGCAGAGTAGGTGCTTAATATATACTTGTTCCCTCCCCCTCCCTCACCATCTTTAACACTGAAAGGAAAATTTAATTTTAGGTAGTCTATGTGGAAGCCATTACCCGACAGCACCAGGTTTGGGTGCTTAAAATGCTAATGGGGTCAAATCTTCCCAATTCTTCAACTGCTACTTTCCTCCTTCAGTAAAATCCAGTGACTGGCTCATGGCCTGACACTCCTTGTTTGGGAAATAAATGTCTTCTCCCTCATTTCCCCCAGTTCCCAAGGTCCAGTTTGCCAATGATGACCGCCACCTGCTAGCCTGTTGCTCCCTGGATGGCAGCATCTCTGTGTGCCAGCTGGTACCTGCCCCCCCTGTGGTCCTGCGTGTGCTCCGTGGGCACTCACGTGGCGTGTCTGACTTTGCCTGGTCCCTGTCCAATGATGTCCTTGTGTCCACTTCGCTGGATGCCACCATGCGCATCTGGGCCACTGAGGATGGCCGCTGCATCCGGGAGATCCCTGACCCAGATGGGGCTGAACTGCTTTGCTGTACCTTCCAGCCAGTCAACAATAATCTCACTGTGGTAAGGTGCCCCTACCGCTCCTGTCCAGTCCCTTGTCCTTCCTCCCATTTTGGTCCTTTTTGCAGGTCAAAAGAACCTATTGGTGGCGCAGTGGATAAAGCCCCTGCCTTGGAGTCGGGAGGACCTGAGTTCAAATCTGGCCTCAGACACTTGATACTTGCTAGCTGTGTGACTCAGAGCAGGCCACTTAACCCCATTGCCTAGAACCTACTGGGTTGTATGTATAAAGTGTCTGTGCTCTCCGCACTGACCCTGGCTTCCAAGAGCTTTAGAGCCCATCCTCTGTGGAAGAATAACCTTCTGGAAACTTCTTTGGTGCTGTGGCTCCTGCTCCAAGGCCAAGACAGGGTTAACAGCATTGTTTCTAGAGCCCCAGAGTCTCTGCTGGTGTGTCCCAATTGTGTCCCGTGGGCTCTGCCACACTTTCCTTTGCTGTCCATCCTCCTCTTCCTCCTCCCCCTGCCCCAAGGCAGGAGAATCTCTCAGGGGTCCCCCAGTCTCAGGCTGCAGGAGCTCCATGACCTGCATTCTCCACCAGGTGGGCAACGGGAAGCATAATGTGCACGTCATGAACATCTCCACGGGCAAGAAAGTGAAGGGCGGCTCCAGCAAGCTGACCGGCCGTGTGCTGGCCCTGTCCTTTGATTCACCTGGACACATCTTATGGGCCGGGGATGATCGCGGCAGCGTCTTCTCCTTCCTTTTTGACATGGCTACAGGTAAGAGGAGGGGAGCAACTCCAGGGGAGCAGCCCCCCAAGAACAGGGACTCAGAAGACTCCCTGCCCACACAGGGAAGCTGACCAAAGCCAAGCGGTTGGTGGTACACGAGGGCAGCTCCATCACTAGTATCAGCGCACGTTCCTGGATCAGCCGGGAAGCCCGTGACCCCTCTCTGCTCATCAATGCCTGCATCAACAAACTACTCCTGTACCGGTGAGGGGCGGCCCCTTCTGTCAGGGCCTTTTTCCCTCCTGAGTCCCCTGAGTGAATTCTTATTCTGTGAGACTGTGAAGGCCAACCCTAGCCCCCCACCCCACCTCTTTCCTACAGAGTGGTGGATAACGAGGGCACTCTGCAGCTGAAGAGGAGCTTCCCAATTGAACAGAGCCTGCACCCTATTCGAAGCATCTTCTGTCCCCTCATGTCCTTCCGCCAGGGGGCCTGTGTAGGTGAGCTCAGGGGCTTGCAGAACGTTGGAGAGAGGGTGGGGATGAGAACTCTGCCTCTGCTGACTCTTCTTTCTCTCATTCCACTCCCCTTCCCCATCTGCTCTCAGTCACAGGCAGTGAGGACATGTGTGTCTATTTTTTTGATGTGGAACGGGCCACCAGGGCCATCGTCAACAAACTGCAGGGCCACAGCGCTGCTGTGCTGGATGTCAGTTTTAACTGTGATGAGAGCCTTCTGGCCTCGAGTGATGCTGGCGGGATGGTCATTGTGTGGCGACGAGAGCAAAAGTAGCCATTGCGTGGCGACGAGAGCAAAAGTAGCCATTGCCTACCTTGAAGGAGGGCCCAGGCCTAGGCCAGGCACACGGTCTCAGTGAACTAGGGATGGGCACAGCAGTAGCAGTAGTGGGGAGGAGCTTTGTAAATAATAAAAATCCATGCCCGGTGACCACTGTGCCTTCCTATGTCCCCCCTTTTGGCTAGGGGAGATGACCTAAAGAAGTGAGGCCTACTCTCGCTCCCTTCCCCTCCCCTCCCCAGCCAGGAGCCCACCCCGCAAGAGGAAGCAGTGAGACAAAGACCGGATAAAGAACACAAATCAATGTATTATAAGCTGAGAAACAGCCCAAAGGAAACTGTTGAAAACAAATGTGATGAGCTAAACATAGCAACCTCTTGGGGAAAAAGGATGGATCCACTTCCCAAGCACCCCCTGCAGGGGACTGAAAAACTATCATCAAAACATGTGAACTCAACTGAAGTGCAAACTGGGAGAGGAGGGTGAGGGACTGGGACAGGTAAACTCTGGATACCACCCCCCCTCCCCCGCAGCCCAAGGGAAATGGGGGGGGGGGCAGTCATTTTGCTGCCCTGAAAGGTAGGTCAAGAGCCCAGGGGAGCCATTGTGCTAGCCCACAACTTTGTCCTGGGCTGTCTTGAAAACGAAGGTGACAGGTACTAGAAGAGGTACTTCCGGCAGGATTCGGTTCCGCATTTACACTCAATCCGCACCCGCTTCTTGGGAGAGCCTGTGAGACCAGCCAGACCGAAGTTAGAGTCCATACGTGTGCTTTCCACATCTATGGGGTCCACTGTGAAAAGAGGGCTTGGTCAAAGGAGTCAGGGCCCAGATGTCTTTGACATGTCATTGACCTCCTGGGCTCTGCCCTGCTCAGCTCAGCAGCTTCATCTCCGCCCCTCTTATGGTGGGGGTGGGGGGGGGGAATCTCCCCAGGCCCTTGGTCTTCTTTCCCCCTCCCCAACTCTCAAGATCCAAGCCTGATCACTGAAGGCACATCTAGGCCTCAAATTCAATGGTGCCCCATCATACCAACCCCTCCCCTTCCCCCAAATAGTTCTGCTTCCCCCCCCCCAACACCTGCACAACCTTGCATATTGTAGTCAAAGGTTAACTCCTCGCCTGCCCAGATAGTTCGGGTGGCAAAAAAGGCAATTCGTGGTAGGCGCTCGTCCAGATTATCGACGAAGACATTGTAGACCTGAAGGTTGGGGCTACACTGCCCAGAAGAAAGAGGGGCAAAGATCAGCGTGGAGGAGGTAGAAGGGAGGGGCCAGTGTGGACCCACCCTTACCCCCCAGCCACCTACGCTATGGTTAACAAAGTGGGAGACGTTCCCATAGTAGGCTGCATCCACTGTGTAGACGTCCTCCACGTAGTCCAAATCAAAAAGGTAGGTGATTCCCTGCCGGTCATAGATCTGCCCACGCCGTTCTGCCTCCTCAGAGGTGATGATCTGAGGATTCCAGAATCAGGGGAGCTTAAGTCAGAGTCAAACGACTACCATTTCTAGAGCAGATTAGGTCATCTCACTTAACCTCCAAGATAACCCAGGGAGGGTCTGAGACCCATAGAAACAACAGAGGTGGAAGGATTTTTGGCAGAGGACAGGCTCTTGCTCCTCTTTACACATCCTTAGGGGGCGTCCTGAAGCAGTACCTTCCTCCATTTCTGGATAGTTGTGATCATTTGAAAGCCTAAATCTGTCTCCCTGGATGCATGCCACCTCCCAAGTCCTAGTCTTGCCTCTTAGACCCTGGGCGAGGGGACCCAGTCTGCCCAAGGCACCTGGCTGGGTATTTAAGGGTCACTTTCCTTCCTTTTCAGACCTACCCAAGGAGCTTCTGAATCAGCAGTCTACTCTTTTGATTCTACTTCCTTTGCCCCAACCTGCTCTTGGAATCCACCTCTAGGGAGCCTATCAGTGAGGCCCTATCCCAACTCTTCCTCCCTTCAAGGCCTGGCCAGAGCCCCTCCTCAGCATCCCCAGTTTCTCCACAGGCAGCTTCTAGGCACCCATCTCACAAGTATGGCCCCCAAGTAACTGCTGGGCCCAGGTCTTCTTGGCTAGCACTCTCCAGCAGTGCCCAAAACACAGGGCTCCTGCCACTCAAGAGTAAACCTGCTCCTTTAGGACAGTTGAGTCCCACCAAGAAAGTCTTTTCTCTAGGCTACACACCCTCACCCTCTGGTCACATCTTATGGTTTTACAGATATGAGGAAAATTGAGGCCCAGAGTAGGAAAGAGACTAACCTTGAGTCACACGGGGCACTAGGAGATTAAGGAAATCCACTATGTTGCCTAAATCAGGGGTTAACCATCTTTTTTTTTCAACATGCTGCACCCATGTTATTGAATGGTAGAAGTGGAAGGGGGCTTAGAGAGATCATCCAGTTAAAACCCCCCCTGACCTATATCAGAGGAGAAACTGAGGCCCAGAAAAGGAGATCACAAAATAAGTTGGGGAGGCCAAGTGAGCTCTGTGTGACTCCATGAGGGTTGGCCAGGTCCCAGACTGGACAGAGCTAGAAAGAAGCTTGGAGATCTAGCAAAGCCAATCCTCGTGTTTTTGAGCCTCGCCAAAGGCTAGTCATGGAGCTTGTAAGAAGCAGGGCCAAGACTCAAATCCAGGCCTCCAGAGTTTAGCCTAGCATTCTCTGTGAATGATCATGTCCCTCAGTCACAAGTTGGAGCAAATTCTCCACCCTATCCCAGCCAAGAAATCACTGACTCCACCCCACCTCAGGGTGGGTGACTGAGGCCCAGAGATCACACAACTGGCTGATCAGGGAGGCAAGGACAGCTCTTGGGACTTCTTCTGGGACCCAAGGCTAGAAGAGGGCTTAAATACCCTCCACTGACATTCCCGCCCACAGAAAGCACTCATCCAGAGTCACCCAGAAAGTTTAGAGGGTCCACATATCTGTAACACTGTTTCCAAATCTGGGGCTCCCAACCTTTTAGACTTGCTGAACTCCTCCATCAAAATGTCAGATGGAAGATGTAGAAGGGGCCTTGGAGCCCATTGATTCTGACCCCACTGCTGAACAGATAAAGGGGTAACTAAAACCCACAGAGGGAAAATCCCCGAGGGAACTGGGGTGGGGGCAGATACCTGAATGACTGTGTTCATCAGCAAGAAGTCAGCTCTTTAGAGATGAGGTCCAGTACTAGAAGGAGGCTTAGGGAACTTCCTGTCAAAGACCGTTAATGTGGGATGGATCTTATATTAGAGAAAACAAGACTGAGGTCAAGAAAGCAGAAACAGCTTGCCCTGGGCCACACAGAAAAGCCACGCCCACAGGCATTCACTGGCTCCCTGAAATAAGCATTCCTTAGTGTCCACATTAGCCTTACCTCACCCACATACTCCATGACAAAGCTGTGGTTGCGAATCTTCTCAAGTGTGCGGACCCCCCAGCCTCGCCCGTTGGCTGTGCGGAAGATGCACAGATTGTAACTGATGCCCCTCTGCACCACGCGGTTGGGGCAGTCGCTGCTACAGCGGCAGCGGGCATTACACTCATAGATGGGCTGGCCAGCTTGCAGCCGCACCTGGCCTTGGACATTATAGGCAAACTTCTTGAGCAATGCACCTGGGCAGCAGCCATTGGCCTGATCGTCCAGACAGTCCTTGCATTCACAGCCGGTGGCCATCTGGCTCAGGGTGATCCCTTCGCCCATCTTGTACTCATTAATGTATGTGAAGTCCTGGGGGGGCCCATGTAAGTCCACTTCATTTTCCACAGAGATGCGGCCCTTGTGAGCCCGCTTGGCATTCAGCTCCCTCTCCCAACGCTGCAGGGCCTTGCGCTGCCTGCCCTTCTGCACTAGGAAATCTACCAGGGCTGCATCCAGGTGTCGAGGGGGCCGGACCCTGGGCCGCCTCCCACTACGGCGGAATAACTCCTGCTCCAGGTCTCGATGGAACTGCTTCAAGATCCCGGCACACCTCAGGTTCCGGCGTGGCTCCCATGTGTTCTCAGAGTCTGGGTAACCTCTCCACTTCACAAGGTAGTATTCTTGCTCCTGGAGGATGAGCCAGAGAACAGCATGTGGGGGGTGCCTTCAAGGGCCTCCAGACACTCACTCGGCACCCACTCCCATCCAGTTCCCCTGTAAGGCCTGTGAGTCAGCTGGGAAGGAATAAGGCACCCCACCCTCCAACCAGGCTGCCCTTACCCCAGGGGACTTACCCGGACCTTCTTATAGTTGCACAGGTAGTCCACCTCAAAGATACACAGGTTCTTTCGGGAGATGCCAAGAGCAGGGCAGGAGGTCTTGGCCAGCCGGCACAAGTCCTGTAGTTGGCTCCATGAAGATTTGCCACACACTCTGCAGTCTGTAAGCCCCAAGAGAAGCTGTGAGGGGGGTGCTCTGGGCCAACAGGAGAGCAGTGAAGAGGCCCAGGCTCCCCTCTCCTCAGAACAAGAGGCAACTGAGGGAAGGCCAGAGGAAGAGGAATACCCCAGCCTCCCCCCACAACATAGTGCTGCAGGGAAAGGAAATGAAGGTCCTGGAGTCAGGGCACCTAGCTTCAAGTCCCTACTATGGAACTTTTCTGGGACTCAGTAACTTCATATGTAAACTGAGGGGCTGACAAGTAAATCTCCAAAGGCTCTTCCAGCCTGCAACTGGAGAACATTTAGAACCCTCAGGGTTCCCCTCTCTGAGCTCGTCCCACCTGAGGCCTCTCCCTGCTCACCTCTCTCAGATGATCTCTTCCACCCAAACTGTGAGGGAGGCTTACTTCCCTCTCTTCTGAGATCTCCCCCTCAGTGAACTGCTATTGCTATCATGCACATCCCTCCTATTCCTGTCAGACATGCCTCCTCGGTATCCCCTTACTGCCGTCCAACATTTTTGCATGGTGCCCCCCAATTTCTGACATATCTCAGAGTGCCTCATTCCTCTCAGACATGTCCCCCCAGGAGTTCCCCACTCGTGTCTGATGTGTTCTTCCTACTCCTCCCTAGCGTCCCTCTGTTCCTGTCAGATACAGCCCCCTTAGGGTCCCCAAATTCATATTAGCCATCTCCCCCTTAGGGCCCCTGTTCTCATCAGCCATCTTCTCAAGGCACCCCCTTTCTGTTGGATGTCCCCTCAGAGCTCCCTTCTTTCTGTCAGACATTTCCCCCTCAGTTCTGCCCATTCCTATCAAACTCACTGCTGTCAAATACATCCCCCCTTTTCTACCACACTTCCAGCCCCAAAGCCCACTCTTGTCTCTCCCCTAGTCCTGTCCATTTTCTTTCCCATCAAACTACTCTCCCCTTTATCTTAGGCATCCCCGCAGAGCCCCATTCCTATCAAACATGTCCCCCAAAGTGCCTCCATTTCTGACTCCATGTCCCCTTCTATTGCTCAGACATCTCTTCCCGTCGTCTTGCACATTCTTCTCAGACGTATAACCTTAAACCATCCTTCCTTTCCATCAGACATTTCTCTTCAGAGCTCCCCATACCTGTCACATGTATCCCCTCTGATCCCCCCATTTTTGGCAGCCACTTCCTGCTCCAAGCCCCACCCCATCTCTCCTAGACATCTTTCCCTCAGAGTCCTGCCCATTCCTGTCCAGACATGTTCCATAAAATGCACCTGCCTATTTGTCAGACTTCTTCCCTTCACAGTACCCCCATTTCTGTCAAACACCTCAACCTCAGAGTCCGCGAGGTTTCTTACATGTCCCCCTCTGAGCTCTATTCCTGTCACACATCCCCGGCATGGCTAGGGATTTCTATTAGGCACTTCCTGCTCCAAGCCCCACCCGTTCCTCTCAGACATCTTTCCCTCAGTCATTCCCATTCCTGTCTGATATCTCCCCTCAAACTGTTCCCCTTTTCTATCCAACATGCCCTCAAAGTGCCCCCTTTATGTCCCACAACTCCTTGGAGCGCTCCATTTCTATCAAATCTTCCAATTCCTATCAGGTACTTCCTGCTTAAACCCATGCCCCATTCCACTGAGACATCTCCCCCTCAGAGCCCCTCATTTCTGCCAGGCACTTCCTGATCAATGCCCCACCCATTCTTCTAAGGCATCTCTCTCTTAGTTCCCATTCCTGCTGCTGTCTACTCTTAAACTGCTCCCCGTTTCTGTCAGACATGTCCTCTCAGGGCTCTTTCCTGCAACTTGCCTTCCCTCAGATCCCTCGATTTCTTTAAGACTTCTCCTCAAAGGCCCTGTCAGACACTGCCCCCCCCAATTCCTGTAAGATTCTTGTCAGAAACGGCCTTTTCAAAAAAAGAAAGAAAAAAGAAATGGCCTTTTCCTGTCAGTATTTACCCCCCCCATTCCTCTCAGACATCACCCCCATTTCGTCACACAACCCCCACTCCTGTCAGTGACCCTCCATTTGTCAAATATTATCCCCGCTGTCAGACACTGGCCCCCCATTCCTGTCAGGCATCGGCCCCAATTCTTGTCAGGAATGGCCTTTTCCTGTCAGACGTTGCCCCCCTATCCCTGTTAGATATTGTCACCCCTTCCTGTCAGTTATGGTCCCCTCATTCCTGTTCCAGGGCTCCCCGCCTTCTTTCCTAGTCCCAGGGCTCCGTCTCCCTCGGCCCCCCGCCGCACTGGGCTGGCGGTTCTCAGGGCCGCGTCGGGCGCTCGCCCGCGCTACGGGGTCCCCGCCCGCGGCCTCGCCACGAGGCGCCCCCCCTCCCTGGTCAGCAGAGCCTTTTCCGGCCTGCGCGTCCCCGCCCCGGCCAGGCTGCGGTCCGGCCGCGCACTCCCGCCCTCGTGCCCGCGCCCTGGCTCGGGCCGGGCTAGCCGGCCGGCCCACTCCACTTCACCTTTTAAATTTTCCGCCATCTTCCCCCCCCCGAGCGCTAAGGACATTGGCGAGGGAAGCCCCGAGCCGCGCGAGAACAGCGCGCGGGCGGGGCCTGGGCGGGGCCGGGGTTGGGGCCGGGGGTGGGGCCGCGGCGGTGGCGGCCCTGGCGGCGCCGGCGGCCCTGGCGGCGGCCCTGGCGGCGTCCCTGGCGGCGTCCCGGCCCGGGTGGGCGGGCAGCCAGCCAGAGAGGGAGGGCTGACTGAGCCGAGCTGCCGGGTTCTGCACCGAGGACGCGGCTAAGAGCGCTCTAGGGGCGGGGACAGCGCCGAGACCATCAGCCATTGGTTGGCCGCCGGGGCCACTAACCAATTCGCAGCCGGCTCCGCCAATTGGCGGAAAAAGGCCGGTTCTTCCTCCAATGGCCAGCCGCATTCGGCCCTGCGCTCCGCCTCCTCCTTCCCCCCCCCCCCGGGGTGGGGGCGGGGGCAGCGGGGGCGGCAGAGTTCGAGTCAGAACCTTGCCTGGCGACTGCCTAGTTTGCATGTCCCCCACTCCGGCCCAATCAGTGGGCTGAGCCTCCCGCTGCTGCGTCCCTGCCCCGCCCCTCTGCCCGCTGGGCCTCCCAGACTTGTTGCCTCGCCGGCTTCTTCCTGAAATCGGCAGTTCCTCCCACTGCCCCGGCTCCATCTCTGCTCTCCGTGCCTTGCACGCGCTGTGACCCAGGCCTGGACTGGAGTCCTCCTGGAATACCAAATTTTCTGGGCTCTGCGCAGCTTTAAGGACCACTTCCTCCTTGCAGACCTGATTGCCCTACCCCCACCCCACATCTCCCCATGGGCTGCTCGCAGCCCCGAAATCACCCGAAGAGCAAGGCCTCTGGAGCTGTGGGGCTTGGCACGGATTGGAGGCAGGTCCTTTAAACCCTAACTTTTCTCCCTGTAGATGTGGGAGAAGAGGATGACTCCCCACTACAGACTTCTTCACTTAGTCCTCTCTGAAGTTCATACCCTTAAGCACTCTCATAATATAACCCGAATTATAGTTTTCACATTTCTTACACAGCTTGTTCAGTTGTCCGATAGCAGGGGCACCCCCTCAGTTTGCAGTTCTTCGGCACCACAAACAGCCGCTGTAAACACTTTGGTACAAATGAGGACTTTTCCTCTTTGATCTCTTTGGGGCCTGGGCCTCATCCTGCTGGTATCTGAACTTTTCCTGAGGAAAGGCACATTGAGCACTTTCCTAAGGAACCCAGCAAAAAAGCTGCGAAGTGTTGAAGGGGAACTGCAGAAGACCTAGAAGGCAGCTCAGTTACTCTGTGGCTGGAACACCTAACAGGAGTGAGGAAGATCTGAGTTCAAATCCAGCCTCAGATGCTTCCTAGCTGTGTGACCCTAGGCAAGTCACTGGATCTCCATCTGCCTCAATTTACTCACTTGTAAAAATGGGGATAATAGCATTCACCTCCAAGAGTTATGGCAAAGATCAAATTAAATAATATTTGTAAAGTACTTAGCACAGGGCCTGGCATACAGTAGGCACATAATAAATACCTGCTCTCTTCTCAAACCTAATGAAGTCAAGCAACCCCCAGTCCTTGAGGCAAACATGCTGATGGGGCCTCAGGAATTAGAGCCCTGCCCCCCTCTCCTCCCAGCCCCTCACTACTGAAGACAGAAGCAAGCACCTTCTGCATTCCTAGACTGCCAATGAACATGAGGATTTGGGTTAGGCCTGTAGGCATGCTGCCCTCAGCGGCTTGACAAGGCTACACACTGGGCCCTTTGCATTTGGGCAGAGCCTAAAGGGATCCACCACCAGGACCTCATTCCTTGTGGGCTAGCCTCGTTCTCCAGCTGCTCCAGAAAAGAGAGAGCAGCTTTGGCCAATGTAATTGTACAGCGTTTCTAGTGTTTCTCTTTCCAAGTCCAAGCTGCCTGTCTGGGGTCACTACTGCTGGCTTCATGTATCCACTCCAAATACTGAAGCCCCAGGACCCCAGCTCAGCTCATGCACATTGTCTTCAGTTTTCTTTTCAGGAGTCCCTTAGGGCCTCCAGGCAGCTTGTGACCAGCTATTTCTAGGTCAACAAAGCTTTCCCAGAGAAAGGCACAAGGCACTGGTGAGGAGGGCATTAGGAAAGGAAAAGAAGGAACTTCCCAAGTCACTGCAGCAGGACTTGGGAGGGGCAACGTGACTAAAACATAGGCCAGTATCTGGGACGTCTACTGAGGAGGGCAAATGGCCAACTGGGCCAAAGACCCCTTTCTTGTGCCCTCTTGGGCAAGACCTTTCCTCCCATTGGTCTGTGTGCTCTTGGTGCTGTTGTCTGCCCCCTGCAGGCCAAGCACTGGCCCTCACCCTTTTTGGTCACCCAGAGAGGGCAGCTGCAGCCCAAGCCTGGACTCCTTCCCCCGCCCCCCCAACCCAGCCCAGCCCAGCCCAGCCCAGCCCAGCCTATCTTGTGAACCAGCTTCAAACAGTACAAAGATTTGGACACGTCCTGGGCGTCAGAACCACAGCCAGGTTTTCGTCAGGCTCCAAGGTCAAGGCCGAGGCTCTATTGATTCGTGGAGTGATTTAAGAAAGTAATGGAGAAAATGGGGCTGATGCATTCTCAGCTGAAAGGTGCCCCCGGCTCCCACAATTCCCTCTCAGGCACCCTGGTTCCATCCTTCAGTTATGCCCTGCCAGTCGGGAGTCAATCAGTAACCTCTGCTGGCAGCTTCAGTGGCACGCTCCAGTGAGTGCCAGGCCCCCAGCTGCCACTTCCCCTGGAATGTCTATGTCAAGGTTGACCTGAGGGACATTTTTCTTTTCGTTTCTTTTTAAAAACTTCAAGTTAATTTTTCTTTATTTTATGTTTAATTTTTGTTTTGAGTTCCAAATTCTTTCCCTCCCTCCACCCCCTCCTCATCTGTTGAAACGGCCATTATATATATGAAGTCATACATTAGCCATGTTGCCAAAAAAAAAAGGCAAGAAAAATAAGGGGGAAGAAATCCAAACCATTGATAGCCACGTGAAAAAAAAAACCTCCAAAAGGGTAATAATGAGAGCAATGCACATCAAAGCCAATCTGAGGCCATGCCTCACCCAAAGTTGACGTTAAAAAAATAATTGGCAAAAAGGAAAATGCCAAATGCAGAAGGCTCTGCAGGAAAACAGGCACACAGATGCACAGATGCACAGATGCATGGGCAGTGGAATTGTGAACTACTCTGTTTCTTGAAGCCAGTTTGGAACTGTTAGCCTGTGCACAGCATTAGACTCAGTGGTACCACTACCAGATCTGTACCACCCCCCCCCAAAGAGATCAAAGAAAGAAGAAAAGGACTCAGCTACCAAGATATTTCTAGCACCTCTGTTTGCGGTGGCCAAGAATTGGAAAGTGAAGAGACGCCATCCATTGTGGAACGGCTGACCAAGTTCTGGTATACAGATCTGATAAAATGCCATTGTGCTGTAAGAGACGATGAACAGGGATGGGTTCAGAGAAACCTGGGAAGATTGGTAGATACTGATTCAAAGGGAAGGCGGCAGAATCAGGAGAACAATTTCTACAATTATAGAAAAATTGTGAAGATAATAACTCTGAGAGATTTAGGAACTCCAATTACTACAACCAGCATTCCAGAGGAGTCCCGACGAAAACTGCTGCTCACCTCCAGAAAGGGCAGATTGGGGTATATTTCCTGCTCTTTCTTTTTCTTTCTTTCCACCTCCCTCCAACCTTCTTTCCTTCCTTCTGTCCCTCCTTCCCTTCCTTTCTTTTCCTGGTTTTGCGGGGCTCCACAGTTTGGAATGGCTCTTGTTTTTGCCTTCTCCATAGGTAGGGGACAAGAAGGGGGAAGCAAGGAAATTTGGAAGTGAAAATCTAATAAAAGAAGCGTGGGAAGTGATGGTTCCAGAGAAACCTGGAAAGCTTTGAACGAACCAATCAGACAATTTATACACTAACAACAAAAAACTTGGTTTTTTAAAATCTTTTTTTCAATTAACAAGGATTGTCATTAATTCGTCCCTCTCACTTCCCTTTACCTATGGAAGAAATTTTAAAAGAGAAACACCCTCCACCCACACCATATTGCCCTGTATCTCAGCCAAGCCCAAGTTGGCAGGAGCCACAGCCGAAGATGCTTGGCTCTTTTTGCATTTTCCCTTCATCATTTCTTCTTTCAGACTCGCGGTGAGCTTTGTAGTGAGCTTGAGATTTTTTTGTTTTTTGAGGCAATCGGGGTTTAGTGACTTGCCCAGGGTCACACAGTTAGTAAGTGTTAAAAGTGTCTGAGGCTGCATTTGAACTCAGGTCCTCCTAACTGCAGGGTCAGTGCTCTATCCACTGCACCACCTAACTGCCCCTAGAGATTTCCTAGAGCACAGCAAGTGTCCATTCTATTCATCTAGCCAATCCCCATTAGTTTCCCATCTTGGGCTACCACAAAAAAACTATAATAATATAATATACGTATTCGTGTACGTATTTCAGTATTTACACATTTGAAAATGTTCTTGTACGTTTGTCTTTCTTTGATCTTCTTTGGGATATAGACCTACTAGTGGCACATACAGTCCAGTGACCTTTTGGGCGGCTCTCCAAACTCGGCACATTTCACAGCTCCACCTCCCCTGTGCTCAGAGTAGCTAAACCAGCGAGTCCTTTGCAAGCCTTCAGAACCCTGCTCATTTCGATAGCCAACAACCACTCCAGAGGACTGATGGAGACCGAGCTGGCCATTCGCTGGCTGCCGGGAATGGGAGGTCGAAAGGTACAGACTGACAGAGACATTTGTGGACGTGGACATAAAAAGGAAGTGGGGGAGCAGAGTACAAGAGTCTTGCTTTTCTTTGGGGGAGAAGGGGGGAAGGTGAATGGGAGAGAAAATATTTGAATATTTGTGCATTATTCCTTAGAATCTCCTAGTTTAAATTCTAGATCTGGCTTCTGAAGTTTGAGACTGATCTGCATGGCCTTATGGGGAAGAAGCCTTGGAACCTTCCTGACTAAGACTCCCTACCATCTAGTCTGTACATAAGTTCTAGGTACCTATTTACATGAACATTTAAGCTCCTGGAGGGCTAGCACTGACTTAAAAACAAATGTGCTTAATATTTTATATTTAAAATCGATTTTCCCCCCAATTAACAGTCTTTTCTCTCTCCCTTCCACCCCACCCTACCCCCAACTGAAAAAGAAAGAAAAGCTAAATGCTTGTAACAAATCAGGCCAACAGATTCCCACATCGACCACGGCCCAAAATGTGTGTCTCCTTCTGACCCTCGTCATCAGTTCTCTGGATCAGGTGTGGCTATTACATTAATTTTCATTCTTGACTCTTTCTTTCAAAGTTTGTCTTAAAAATGTACAAAAATATCCTGGCTCTTTTCATGATAACCAGACATTGGAAATTAAGGGGGTGCTCATCAATTGGACAACTAAGCAAATTACACACATTTTCTCCCCCTAGTAAGTAGCCGGCCTTGCATAGTGACCATGCTCTCTCCCAGCTGATTTTCTGCTCCCCTCCCTCCACAGCTCTGCAGTTCCCACCATGACCTCCAGGTCCTTGAGCCCTCCATTCTCTCCTAGGCCATCTCCCCTGCACTGACCACCCCCTCCTCTTCTCCCCATTCTGACCCAAGGTGACCACATTCAATTCTACCCTTTCTTCTTCTCTTAATGACTCGCCCTCCCCCACTCTCTCAGCTGGGCACTTTGCCTTCTGCCCCCATCTCCTCCTTCACCCCTCTCTCACACGACGAACTGACCTTACCCCTGAACAAGGCTACCCCTCTACTTGTCCATCCCACCTCCTCCAGCAGATCACCCCCTCTGCCATCTCTGCTACTTCTCATCTTCAATCTCCCCTGGTCTCCTGGCTGCTTCCCTCCTGCCCCACACATGCCCACGTCTGCCCCATCACTTGACCCTTCCATCCCCACTAGCTACCATCCCATATCTCTCTTCTCCTTTGTAGCTAAACTCCCTGAGGTCAGATACAACCAGTGACTCCTCTTCCTCTCCTCTTTGTCTTCTCTGCAGTCTGACCTCTGACCTCATCACTCTGATGATCTCTCTCTCTTTTTTTTTTTTTTTGCTTTTTGATGAGGCAGTCGGGGTTAAGTGACTTGCCCAGGGTCACACAGCTAGTAAGTGTCAAGTGTCTGAGGTCAGATTTGAACTCAGGTCCTTCTGACTCCAAGGCCAGAGTTCTATCCACTGTGCCATCTAGGTGCCATCTAGCTGCCCCCCCCCACTGATCTCTTAATGGCCAAATGCAGTGGCCTTTTTTCAAGCCTCATCCTTCTTAAGCTCAATTGCCCTCTTCTCCTTAAACTCTCTTCTCTCTAGGACACCCTCCAATCCTGGTTTTCCTCCTCCTTCTCTGACCACTCCTTCTCTGTCTCTTTTGCTGGATTTTAATCTAGGCCAAGCCCGCTAACCATTGGTGTCCTCCAAGGCTCTGTCCTGAGTCCTTTGCTCTTTTCCCTTTGTATGACTTCACTTGGATCTCATCAGCTCCCATGGTTTTAATGATCATTTCTATGCTCATGATTCTGAAATCTACCGGTCCAGCTCTAACCTCTCTCTGGATGTCCAGTCTCACATCTCCAACTGCCTGTTGGATATCCCAAACTAGATGTCCAGTAGACATCTTAAATCCAGAATGTCTGAAAAAGAGCTCATTATCTTTCTTCCCCAGACCCTCCGTCCTTCCTAGGAAAGATCTTCCCTTATCGTCACAGGCTCCCAGTCTAAGGTAACCTTTCTGGAATGGCCTCCTTTGAAGCAGGCTCCCCAGATTCTCAGCATGGAGCCCCACTGACCAGGCCCCTTGGTGTGTGTAGAAATGTTTCATTTACTTTGGAAGGCTTGCATTCTGTTTGGACAAGCTGGATATATAAAAAGTTATTTTGTTAAATATTTCCCAATTATTACACGTAAAAAAATTCATTTTTGAAAATTTTGCATTCCCAGTTCTCCCCCTCTTTCCCACTCCTCCCCCAGGCAAGCGATGTGACGTGGATCATATGTGGGAAATGATGGCAAACCCTATGGCCATGTTCGCTGCCTCTGGCACCCGGGACCTCTTGACTCTGGCTTCGGCTTCCTGTGGCATCCGCCAGCAGGGGGCGTGCTGCAGGGCACCGACCCCTCCAGCCCCAGAAACCCTTTCTTTGTCGCTGCTTGGCCTCTGCTTGGTCTCTGGCCCTGCCGCTGCTGCAGCCTTGCCGAGACATCTCACTTTGGTTCTGTCCTTTATGGAACCAACAGAAAGTGCCAGAGGTGGTTGGTTTTTGTTTTGGGGGGGCTTTTGGGGGGGGTGTCCAAAAGGGGAGGGGCTTTTCAAGAAGATTTTTCCTTGCTTTCCTCACTAGGTATAAACAATATATTCATTGATTCATTCATCAAACACTTAGGAGGCAGCTTTGTCAAATGGGAAGAGCACCGGGTTCCAATGTAGACTTTGCTTCTTGCCACCTAAGTGACCCTTGCCAAGTCCTTTCTCTTCTCTGGGCCTCAGTTTCTTTATCTGTAAAATGAGGGGATTGGACTAGAGCTCTTCTGTGTGACTTTGGGACTAATTAGCTTCCAACATCATCTGTAGCCATGTTTAGGGGCTCCAAGGTGGTAGCACAGTGGACCCAGGCCTAGAGACCTAAAGACTGGAATTCAGACACTTCCTAGACAAGGCACTTCACCTCTGCCTGCCTCAGTTTCCTCAACTGTAAAATGGGGGCAATGGGAGCCCCTCCCTCTCAGGCCATGTCCCCTGCACAAGCTTGCCTAAGTCTCTCACCAGCCAAAAGTCCTGCCCTGTTGCTGTGCAGATGAAACTTGTGTTTCCTGGGAGCCGCTGGTGCTTTCCGGAGTTTGCTTGGCTTTCTTTCTCTATTTCTTTAACAAGTTCACTTAGAGCAATACAACTGAAAGGAAATCAAAATCCAGTGAATGATTTCAAGCGAGGCCTCAGAATTTAATACAAACACCAAGACCCGCATCTGAAAGTATCCATATTATATCTCAAAATGGGGCCCCGTTAACTTCATTTTCTTTACTTTGGAGGCATTCGGGAAGAAGTGACTTGCCTATAGTCATACAGCTAGTAAGTGTCTGAGGCCAAATTTGAACTCAAGTCCTCCTGACTCCAGGGCCGCTTTGTCCACTACCTAGCTGCCCCTCCCATTAACTTAAAAAAAAAAAAGGTTAAAACTACATGCCTCGGAGGAGACTAAAGGAAAGACAAAAGGCCGCAGAACCAGAGTGTTCTGGGTTTCCCTTTTCACTGGCAGACTCAGTTCTTAGATTTGTTCAAGCAAAAAGCATGTCTCCCAACATGTATCTCAAACAGCGTTCCAGGCAATGCGTTATGAGAGCAACACTGAACACACTTGAACCTGCTTTTTCCTAAAAACCTGCTTTACCCTTTCACTTAAACTTACACCCAAAACGCTGTGAGAAAAGCTCTTCTCAGCCTTAGCCAGATTGGTTATTACATTGCAGGGGAACCTCTGTCTGCGTTCAAAAACACTGAACCTGAAGTTTTGGAAATAATCACGATTTCACTGAGAGCGAGCACCAGCTGGCATCGTAGAATGGTTCAGCATTGTTTGGGGGTTTGTTTCTTTGAAAAAAAGAAAAACAGTTCAAGTTGACCAGGAGTCAGCAATCTCCGTGGGCCACTTATGATGGTCAGTCCAGACGCCCTCCCTTTCTAGCCACGTCCCTCACTGCTGTGCACTGTTTGATTAAACATCCCTGCCATGTTCCTCCCTCCCCCGCTGCTTCCCGGAGCACCTGTGTAACAGGGCTCCAGCCTCCGCATCCCATCATTTCCTGGTACCGAATCCAAGAAGGGGGGATAGAACAGGGCGTCTGCACAAGTCGCATATGGGACTTTCACCTGTCTGGTGTCATTTTGATGTGTACTTACGGACGGGATGGCAGGATGAGAAAAAAACATAAATACCTTTTGAGTAACTTTGTCACACACACACACACACACACACACACAGAGTGGCCTGCTGTACTCTTCCAAAGGCCTTGCAGTCACTACAGCCGCACCAGGCCAGCTCCTCTCCCAGGGCTGTCTTAAGGAGCCATTAGGGCAAACTCGACAATTTCAATGCACCTGGGCCTTTGCTTTTGTCTCTCCTTGTGTTTCTTTACAGCCTTTTCTGCTACTTCCTGTTCCGTGGCTCCTTTCACCTGGAATATTATCCCTGCACAAAGGGGACCAATTTCTTCCTTGTTCCAGCCCAGTGGAAGTCCTGGGAGACTTCCAAAGTCCTCACTGGCAGGGTGGGCACTGTCTGGCCCAGTGGACTCAACACCCACTCCACGGCCATGGGGCTTGACTGGAACGCTTGGAAAGTTCAGTCTCTCAGAGTTTCTCTGTCTTTTTACAATGTGAGTTTGATTTCCTCTTCTGATTCAAGTTCAACAAATGTTTCTCCTCTTGGGCTGCCTAATGCCCATTTTGAATTTTGTTGGACTTTCTTGGCTGAGCAGGGCCTCAAAGCATTCTCTGCCTTCAGCCCTCATGATCATTTTGTTCAGTTAGAGACAGCAGCTTGATCATTGACTTTCATGTGGCTAGGAACAAGTCTGACCTATGCTTTCTACAAATTGTGCTTCTGGTTATAGACCCCAGTATCCCCTTTGGGGACAGTTTTTGTTTGCTTTTTTTCCTACTAGTATTTTGTCACTGATTCAAATTCTGCTCGAGGTCCTTAACTCTTTAAAAAATGTTGTTATTGTTGTTTACTGTAACCAGTTGCTTTTGCATTATATAAGCTCCATTATTCTTTTCTAACATTAGCATTTATACATATGACAAGATACTGACTGGTCCTGAGTTCAAATGTGACCTCAGACGTTTGACACTTACTAGTTGTGTGACCCTGGGCAACTCACTTAACCCCCATTGGCTAGCAAAAAGAAAAAAAGAAGAGAAAAAAGATACTGACTAGTCCAAAAACCCTGTTTTTAGACTCCAAGATTTTTCATAACTTAATGATTGCTGTGGCTCAAGGCCAGTCACTTAGTCAATGAGCATTTATTAAGAGCCTCCCAAGAGGTCTTCCCAGCTTCCTCTCAAAGGCTGGAACGTAACTAATTACGACCATTTGCCCAGGAACACAAACAAAGTCAAAATCAATGTGAGTCTTCTCCTGGATTTTTGGGATTTTGCTCTTTTAGTAGAATTCAAGGTTCTGTGGCTTCTTACAAGCATCTCCAGCATCACTGACCAGTGGGAGAGGCTGTGGGGAGGAGAGGGCTGCTTCCTGTGAGGTAGCACCCTCTGATGCTCCTACTCTGACAGTGCTGGAGTGAAACCAGCCCACCAGAGGTTGGAAAGGGGGCCCTAATATGAGGGCTGGGGCTGGGCAGCCTGAGCAGGTAAGGCCTGTTCCCAACACTGAGACAACAGCCAAAACAGGGGGAGCACAAGAGACAGAGACAGAGACAGAGAGACAGAGACAGAGAGAGAGAGACAGAGAGAGAGGCAGAGAGAGAGAGGAGAGTGAGGAGAGATAAGAGAGGGAGAGAAAGACGAGAGAGATCGAGAGACAGACAGAGAGAGACAGAGACAGAGAGACAGAGAGAGAGACAGAGACAGAGAGACAGAGAGAGAGGCAGAGAGAGAGAGGAGAGTGAGGAGAGATAAGAGAGGGAGAGAAAGACGAGAGAGATCGAGAGACAGACAGAGACAGAGAGAGAGACAGAGAGAGAGAGACAGAGAGAGAGAGAGAGAGAGAAAGAGAGAGAAACCTTTTGAGGCACAGACCCCCATCCTAGGCCTGAGTGCAACTGCAGCTGGTAAGCTTTTGAGGGTCCTCACAGAGCAGGAAGTCTGGGAAGCGTTCCCTTGGTTTCCAGTACTTTGCCACCGCACAAATAGCTGCTAACAAGATTTTGGGTACAGATGGGCCCTTTCCCTCTTTCTTTGCTCTCTTTTGGTTTAGCCAATAATTTTTCTTTGCCATGTTGCTATGTTAGATACTACGTGGCTACAGAAATCTGTTTGTCTACACATAATATTATAATATCTAGATATAATATCCAACAGAAATATTAGCAATCTAGACGAGCCAACCTGAATCCTGGCTGGGGGCTCTGCTGGAGCTTCCTAAGATCCTGGCAGGTAAGCCTCCTCAGCCTTGCAGCTGGGGGAACAGCTTGGCCATGGCCGTGGGCAGAATCTGGGAGGATGAGACCTTGAAGTTCCTTCCTGGCTGTGACTGTTCCATAGCGCTGGTCTGTGCCAATACTCCAGTATTGTCTCTTGGTAGTTAACAAATGGTAAAGAGCTCCTGTGTTTGCCTGTGAGCTTAAGTCAGGCCACACCTCAAGAGTGATCTGGGAGCCCCATGAAATCAATGCAAAGCCCAGATCTGGCCTCCCAGAATCCATACTACCTCCCAAGGAGCTGCGTGCCCAGAGGCAAGTCACCCTTCAGTAAAAGCCCTCAGTTTCCTCATCTGTTTAATAGGGGCCTTGGAAACCCCATAATGAGGACCTCTGCTTCAAAGAGTGCTTGTAAGATTCAATGAAATAGAATCACAGAATTCCCATGATGGTCATGAGGAGGCCTCAACAACAGCCAGTCCAACCCATGATAGACAACACAGCCAAGTGGTCAGTGCACTGCCACTACGTCATGAGGGAGCCACTTCCACTTGGGGCCAGCTTTCCTGCCCTTGATCTGCCTCCTGGGTCAGCCATACTCCTAGTCCAGAATGTGCACCCACACCCGTGTGCTTGGCCAAGGTTCCTAGTTCCCTCACTGATTGTCATCTGGCATGGTCTTCAGGCCCTTCCTCATCCTGGTCGCCTTCCTCTTACCCATGTTCTTCCTAAAACTGAACATGGGAGGACGCATGTGGCCAGGCATTCCAAGCCGGAATTGGATGAGCTTTGGGGGTTATCATATCCCAACTGGGGACTCCTGGAGCTTGCAAGCCACTCAGAGCCCCAGCTCTTTCTCAGAAGCCTTCACCAATCACAGAGCTGAGAACATCAAAGGAAAGTTCTGCCAGCTCTGCTACTGGGGAGCAACCGTGAAGGGGCAGGAGGCCAGTGAGTGGGGCCAAGTGAGAGCAGAAGCCAATTGGGTTTCGGAGATACCAATGTTTCCAGTTCAGTCATAGATTGCAGACTGGCAAAAGGACCTTAAGTGTCTATCCTCCCACCCATTCTGCAGATAAGAAACTGAGCACCAGGAAAAGGAAGGCTATACTTTATCCATTATCAGAATGCAGGGACTTCCAGGAGGCAAGATGATGGAGTAAGCAGGAAATTGCCCGAACTGCCTCAAATTCAGTGACCAAGGCCCTGCTGCCCCAATACGGCAGCAAACGAGTGGCCAGCCCTTCCCCAGCCCGGCCCTGCCCCATCCCAGACTCCCCTCCTTCCCAGCAGGCCCCCGTCCCTGTGGTCCCAGCACAGCACCAGGTCCCTTGTGGCAAACAGCTAGGGCCTGCAGCCCCCAACACAAGAAGCCACTGCAGGAGCCGAGCTCAACTTTAAAAGTAACTAAACAGGCTGGAAAGGATGAGAAAGAAAAAAACAAAAACAAAACAAAACCTGACCCTAGAAACAATCAATAATTTCACCAGAGAATGAGAACAGTGAGACGACGTAGCCAAGTTTTATGCTCCAGCAGAGCGCAATTAGGGGACATTTTATTTTATTTCTCTGACCTCTTCCATCGTTATCACATTGGGGGCTAGGAGCAGGACTTCAAGAAGTGAGGAGGTCTATTTGAGAGCTTGGGGCAGGCAGACGGAAGAGGGCGCTCTTCGGTTCGCCAGGGCTTCCTCAATCTTCCCATTCATCCTCGTCATCCTCCTCACCCCCCTGATCCTCCCCTTCATCTGGGAGTGAAAGAGGGTGCAGAGTGAGTGAGTAGGACCAGAGCCCCGGGCCCCCCTCCACCCCAGCCCAGCCCAGCCCACCAAGATGCTCCCACCCTGCCTTGGGGAGGAGGGGAAGGCTGGGGGTTATTTCACTTCTCACCTGAAGAGTGGATCACTTTGCTCCGCTTTTGCATGACATGCATGAGGGCCCCCACCAGCCCCTCAGAGCTTGAGGGCGGAGGAGCTGGGAACTCCTGGGCCCCAGGTGTCTGCAGAGAGGGCCCGATCCAGTCTAAATCTCCGGCTCAGCACAGCAAGCCAAACCCTCATCCCAGCCTTTCGGCTTCCCCATCTTGCCCTCCTGTTCAGCTTTCATATTCTTTCCCTTCGACTCAGAACTGCCACCAAGATCTCCCAATAGCCTCTTCCCAATGTTGACCCAAAGATCCCCACCCCCGACAAGCACCAGCCAGCCCCACCTTGTTGAGCTGGATGCCCTGTCGGATCTCTTCAAGCAGGGCCCCCCGGCCTCTAGGGGCCACACTCCCCCCCAGATATAGGTGCAGGTGGTGCAGGTGGTACAGATGATGCAGATGGTACAGGTGGTGGAGATGGTACAGGTGGTGGTGGTGGGGGGGGAGGGGGTGGTGGCCCTGCCCCAGAGGCTGGTGGCAGCAGCTGGGGGGGTGCTGGCAACCCCAAGTGGGAGGCAGGTGGTGGTGGAGGTGGGGGACCCCCCCGGCCAGGAGGAGGTGGGGGCCCCCGTGGAACTGGTGGAGGTCCACTAGGCCCCCCAGCAATCCCAGAGGGCACTGGAGGGAGGGGACCTGACCGGCCCCCCCGGCTCCCAGCCACAGAGGAGCCAGGGAATCGCTGAGAGGGCCCAGCACGAGATGGGGGTGGAGGGGGTGGAACGTGGCCTACAGACACCAGAAAGGCAAGAAGGGAGTGCATGGTTAGATGGGGGGGGGGCATGAATACCTCCCTTCCTCTATCCCTTCTCCCTCTGCCCCCCTCCCCCCTCCAGATCTCCCTAGGAAGGATGGGCAGGGGCTGGAGCTTCTGGGGCCTGGCCTCAAGATTTGGAGGTTTTCATGAAAGGATGAGGTTTCCAGGGCCCTGGGGTGAACCTCTCAAGGGGCCAGGCCAGGGGTGCTTACCTTGCCGCCTCATCTCTTCTCTGACAGCCTCTAGCCCACCTTGGTCTTCAATGAAGTCGTAAATGAGCTTGGAGGTCTCTGCATCAGTCAACTGGGCCTCGCTAATCCCAGCTCTGGAGAAGAGGCTCCGCAGGTCAGGGTCCAAGTTATTCACCTGTTGGAGGCAGGGTCACAGATCCCACTCACCCTAAGGCCCAATCCTACCTCCTGTGGGGAGGGTTTAGAGGAGCTAAGAGGAAGGACTGTGTCCAATGGGGATATGGGAACATACATCAAATCCGCTGTGAGGGTCCCATCCGACATGGCTGACGTGCCTGGAGAGTACAGAAGGTTTGGGTTAGGCACAGGTTAGAGCCATGGTGAAGGCATCTCACCCTCCCCAGATTCCCCTCCCCTCTTCCCCTGTGCTCTTTCCCAATTCTGGGGCTGCTCCCCACCAATAGGAAGGGAAGGGCTGCTTACTGTGGCCCCACCATTGCCCCCCTCTCAATCCTAGCCTTTTAGAAGCTCCTCCAGGAAGCCACCCTTGGGGATCAGCTTCTCCTTCTCTGACTTTCGTCACTGGCTCTTCTTTCTGGGCTTCCACCGTCTTAAATAAGCCTTCTCTTTGCTGCTCCCCTTGCAAGGGGAATGGGAGGTTCTGGGTCTCCCACTCCCCACCCTTTAATCTGACTGAACAGAATGGACTCTTCCCAAGGTCATCAATGGCCTAATTTCAAAGACCAAGTTCGGGGGCCTTTTCTCAGGCTCCTTCCTCCTTTTCCAGGACTTGATCTACTTCTGGTCATCTTCCTACTCATCTGATAACATCTGAGCCATTGCCATCTCATTTCCCCCAAAGGTGGGGAGCCCCAGAAGTCCTGGCCTGGACTCCTCACCTTCCAAGATTTCCAATGTCACCTCTAGGCCAGGCTCTGTCTCCAACCACCTGAATTGGCTAAAGCTGAGCTCAAACCCAGACTTTCCAATTCCTACCAAGGCCACCAACAGCCCCTCCCCCTGGCTTCCAGGAGCTACTCCAGAGGCCTCAGCCCTTCCCCAAGGGTCTCCTTGGAGGTTTCTGCCAACCCTGCACACTCTGGTCTCTGAGCTGTCCCCAGAGTCCCCTCCCCCCACAATTCCTCCAGGTGAAAGGGATCTCCCAGGCCTCAGAGTCCCCTGGAAAGGTCTGCTGGGCTCTCTGCCTCCCATGGGTCCCAGGCTGATTAGAGCAGATGCTTGCTGAGGGCTGGAAGGAGGAGCACCACTGCTGGGTTTGGGCTCCACCTCCCAAGCACTTTCTAAATGTCTAGCACACCCATTCACGTGGGGGAAGGGCAGGAAGGAGACAAGCGGGGCTGTGGCAGGGGAGAAAGGGCCTCACTTGAACCCACTCGGGGCCCCAATGTCGGCCTTGCTGATCTTCTTTTTCCCTGAGCGCTTCTTGTCCGGGGGAGGAGGAGTTGGTGCAGGGAGCCCCCGGTACCTTGAGGATGTAATGTCTGGGTTCTGTATGTCCACAGCAACCAGGCTCAAAGATGGGGAGCCCAGGGAACTGGCTGGGACTAGAGATGGAGGAGGAAAAATAGGACAAGATTGATTGAAGTGGGAAGGGTCAGACTCAGTTTGTGCATTCCGGTCTGGCCCTTTCTCCCTGCTTACCACTGGGGTCTCCACTGGGTTGGGGAGGAAGGGGTGCAGTGCCCCCTCTTCTCTCTGTGCTGAGAGATCCTGGAGGGTGAAGGGCAAAGGTCATGACCTTTCCCTTGTCCAGCCTTCCCCCCAGCTCAGCACCCACCCCAAGAGAACATCATCATCTGGAGCACAGGCAACAGGAAGGTGATGTGTGTGTGTGTGTGTGTGTGTGTGTGTGTGTGTGTGTGTGTGTGTATGTGTGTGAGAGAGAGAGAGAGAGAGAGAGAGAGGGAGACAGACAGAGAGAGGAGACAGAGACAGACAGACACACAGAGAGAAACAGAGACTCAAAAGGAGAGACCTTGAGATGGGGAGAGAGATGGAAGGCCTGGAAAGCCATGGGACGGAAATGGAGAGGCAGGCTCCCTAGCGTTCCTCTCCTCTCTGGCTCTCACCAGCATTCTGTTTCTGGCTTCGTTTCTGGATCTTCTCCTCCACCAAAGTTTTGAAGGCTTGGGCCTCAGTCTCATCAGCGAAGTTCAGGCCAGCTTGACAGTCCTGGGAATGGACCCAATCCCCATGTTCCCCCCCACCCCAAAGTGGTTAGCTCCAATTCTCAGGGGACTGCCTCATCTTCCATCAAACACCAGACTCTCAGATCCTTGAAGCCATGTAAAAACCCTCATCCCTGAGTCATCCCAACACCCTCGCCCTCTACTCCCACCCCCTTGGCCAGTTACTCACATCACCAGGAAAGGTGTGGAAGAATGGAGTGGGAGCAGAGTAGACAAACTGAGTGTAGATTTCCTGCTCCCAGAGGAGGCGTCCTTCCTAGTAAAAAGAAACTGAGAGAGTGAGACAGAACATGAGACAGACAGTCACGGAGAGACCTTGTACTGGCCTGTACCTGGAGGCCATAGAGTCGAATGAAATAAGAACGTTGAGGGTTGTCTTTCACAAAGCAAATGGCTCCACTCCGTTCCTTCTGCCAGCGCCCGCCAGTGCTGGGTAGTGCCAGGTACAGCTGGGCCACTGAGGTTGCCAGAGTCTGTCTCCAGGCAGCCCCCAAGACAAAGAGAGAGACAAAGTCAGTGGAGACTTGAAAGGGACCTGAGAACATTAGGCAGCACCCCCCAGGAATCTGGCTTTAGCCCCCCCCTTTCCTGAGGGAGGGTCCCCAGCAGAGCAAATAGAAAGGGGGAAAGCTTCCCTGGAAACACTCACCAAGCACTTTCGGCCCAGGAGGCCAAAGAGCCGCTGGTTCTCATGATCCTGCAGAAGGCCAGAGGGTACATTCTGCTGGTGTTGCGGGGGCCCTCCCCGATACCCCCGGCTCATGGCAGCCACCCCTTCTTGCCTTCTTCCTCGCCTCGCCTTCCTAAGCTGCCCTAGTGACCGGGTAAGAAGGGGAACTTCCGCACCCAGTGAACAGGAAGCCAAGAAAACCACATTGCCCCAAGCCCAACCAATGGGCTCCTGGGGCCCCAGCCTGGCCTGGTCCTCCCTCCCAGGGGCTGCTCTCCATCTTCCTCTCTCTTTCTCTCCTCTCTCTCTCCTCCTTCTCTCCTCTCTCTCTCTCTCTCTCTCTCTCTCTCTCTCTCTCTCTCTCTCTCTCTCTCTCTCTCTCTCTCTCTCTCTCTCTCCCCTTTCTCTCTTCAGCTCTCTTATCTCTTGCCATCTCACCCTACATTTCCCTCTCTGGCCCTGGGAAGACAAAGGAGCACTGAGGACAGGCCCTGAAAGGATGATGATTGCGTCTACGTCTCTCTTCATTTCCCAGGCTCTGCTTCTCACTGTCTCTGTTCCTATCTTCCACTCCCTTTTTGGGCTTTATTCTGTCTGTTTTCTACCATTCTATGTTTCTCTTCTCTTCCCATCTCTGCCTCATAAGGAAAATAAGAAGTTCTTGGAATAGGTCTCATGGGAGAAAAACCTAGGTCTCTTGTGAGCTTCCCCCTTCTATTTGCTCGGTCGAGGGAGGCCAGTGAGCTTGACTTGGATTCTTGAGCAAATTCGTTGTTGTTTCAGCTGTGTCGGAATCTTCAGGACCCTATTTGGGGTTTTCTTGGCAAAGTTGTTGGAGTGGTTGCCATTTCCTTCTCTGGCTCCTTTTACAATAAGGAAATGAGGCAAGCAGGTTTAAGGGACTTGCCCAGGGTCACACAGCTAGGAAGGGTCTGAGGCTGGGTTTGAACTCAGTAAGTTAAGGGTTCCTAACTCCAGGCCCAATGCACTATGGCGCCACCTGGCTGCTGCAGTCAAATTCAAGCATGCATTAAGAAAGGGAGGGTTGTTATCATCGAGAAGAAGCAGCAGCACGGCTTCCTCAACGCCAAGAATGGATCATGTTGGACTGAACAGTTTGCTGTCAGACTGGAAGACCACAAAGGTGTGTGGGTCCAGGCCAGGGGCATGTGGGTGTTAGCCAAAGGGGAGTTGAGTCAGTTAGATTTAGAACCAGCAGGACCCCCAAAGTAGTCACTAATAGTTCTAATTTCAACTTGGAAGGTGTCCAGTGGAGTGCCTTGGGGAGCTATGCTTGGACCTATTTGTATCTGTGAGGTAGACAAACACACACACACACACACACACACACACACACACACACACACACACACAGTGTTTAGCAAATTTGAAAAAGGTACCAAGCAGAAGGAAAGCCAACTGAACCAGGGGCCAGAAAGATCTTGGGCCCAAGTGACTGCACTGAGCTTCAGAAAGAGCAGAAGGGAGAACTGGCTTGACAGACATGCAGCAGAGGAAGATATCGAGGGGCTAGAAACTCTCACTAACTAGAAGTCCACGGTGTGTGTGTGTGTGTGTGTGTGTGTGTGTGTGTGTGTGTGTGTGCACGCGTGCATGTGTGTGTTTGAGCATGTATGTGTGTATATGTGTGATGTACTGTGTGCGTATATCTCTGTTGTCTAGGTGTGATATGTGTGCATGTGATTTTTGTGTGTATGTGGGATGGTGTATATACACATGTATATATTGTGTGGTATATGTTGTATATGTATGTGGCATGCATGCGTGGATGTGCCTGCTGTTGTATGTGGTGTATGTGATGTGTGTGCATGGTATGGTATGTAGGGGTGGGCATGGCAGCTGTGATTTGGGGCTACATCATTATGAAGAGGCCTGAGGAGGTGCCTCGTTCAGACCTTGCTGAGAGGCCTGGCCTCTCTTCTGAGAACCAGATTTGAGAAAGGACATTGAGTGGCTAAGGGCCATCCTGAAGAAGCAATGGTTCAAGGGGATGTGAGAACTGGGCCCAGAAGCAGCCAGTGGGGAATGTTTAGACGTGACATGTCCTCAGTCCCAGGGCCATTCCAAGGGGCCCAGCAGGCCTATAGACAGAGGTAGCAGTCCTTGTTTAGGTCCAGGTTAGACTAGAGGCCAACTCTAGGATTCTGGGAACCGGGAGGTTTGTCATGTGAATCCTGGCCCTCCTTTCTTCCTCTCTGGGGCTGAGGACTTAGACACAACCACACAAGAGCCAGGGTTCCCAGATTCTCTTTATTTTTTGCATTTTCTCAAACATGAAGCCAACAAGTCAATCTCCTCCCCACTGGGGAAAGGGGTCCACAGACACCAGGCCTGGGGTTGCTTCCTCCTGGGGACTTTGATCCCTGCAGGGAGAGGGAACCCAGCCCAGCCTGGCCCTTCCTCTGGATTGTTCTCAGCCCCAGGAGCCCTCCTCCCCCCTCGCCTGTCTCTTCCCCTTTCTCCCTCCTCCCCCCTCCCCTCACCCAGACACACAAACGCTCAGGGTCTCCCACATCTCCCCATGCATGCCTGACAGCAGATGGAATGCATGGTGGTCACAGGCTGGGGAAGGCTCCAGCTGGGCTTCTGAGTCAGTGGCCTGCCCCCTTGCTCTGGCCAGTTACTGCCCAGTCAGTGAAGATGAATGCCAGACTCATGATCATGATCACAATGCCCAGAGCTGCGAAGGTGGCTGCCTATGGGAGCCGGAAGGAGAGCTAAAGACCAGGGCAAGAGTCCTGGCTTAGCCCCACACAATCTCATACAAACACTTCCCTGGGCCTTGGCTCTCAGCCTCCTCCTGCCTCCCACCCCACTGCCCCTCCTTCCTGATCTTCACTCTTTGGTGGGCATTTCTACCCCCCCACCTGGATCTTAGGGCGAGAAGCCAAGGATTCGTGCTCCCTGGGGATGATTCGGATATAGAAAATGCTGGGAAGGATGAAGATGAGACTGGGGGCCGAGGTGGCTCCTGGGAGGAAGGAAAGGGTGGTCATGGTGGCCCTCTGGGGGCAGCAGTTGGGAGGGGCAGAGGAAAGAGGGGAAACTGACCAATGACTCCAAAGATGTCCCGGATGTTGGGCACAAATATGACAAGAATGTTGACCAAGGTGAGGAGCCCAAGGGCGATGGCACCGTGGCGGGCCCAGCTGAAGGCCTTGGTCGGGAACAGCAGCTGCTGGATAGCTCGGCGGATCTGGAGGCAGTAAGACAATGCAGGGGTCATGGAAGGCTGCAGGAGCCTTCCCCCTTCCCTCTTGGCCACCCTCTGCCCTCCCTGCCCACTCTGTCCATGCACACCCACCGGGAAGAGGACGACAGGGACAGTGAGGGTGACAGCCATGAGCACGGCCAGTCTCACACAAAGGATCAGCAAGTCTGTCTGACTGTACAGATGTAGCATCTCTGCCTCCACGTAGCCTGAGAAGGGGGCATGCGCACACATGCATGTGCATACACACATACACGCGCACGCATGTACACACACACACACACACACACACACACACACACGCACATGCACATCGACCCAGGGCAGGAGCCTCCCCACCCCCCTGTCGCTGGGCCCAGGGCCTCAGCCTCCCTCCTCTCACCAAAGAAAGTAAGGTAACCAAACGTTGCTGTCAGTCCATACATAAGAAACATCGCCCCAATGGACATGTTGGCCACAGCCTGCATCCGGCGCTGGGATGGTCTGGGCACAAACAAAGGTCACGTGTCCGCATTCCTCTGAAGCTTTTCCTCATTTAGGGGCCCCCATCCCATTCTCTTGCCCTGGCTCCTCAATCCCCAATCTCCAGGTCCCACCATCATCCCAAGCCTTGGCCCTGGCTTCCCTGGCCCCCCCAGCTGTGGCGTCCCTCCGTACCTGCGCAGCTCTGTGTAAATGGGGAGGACCTCCGGATGGCAGACAAAAGCAAAGGCCAGGATGGGGATGGTGTAGGCTGTCTGGGGGGAAATCTGGGCTGGAGCCAGCAGGGATGGTGGCATGATGGCCCTCCTGTCACTTTCCCCCGAATGGGCTCTCCCCCACCTCCATTCTGTCCCCCTCCTGGGAACTGGTTGGTCCTCCCCACGATGGGGAAGGGAGTGATCTTCCAGGCGCCCAGCACTGGGAAACACAGCAGGCTGGAGGGCGGCGAGCAGGGAAGGCAGGGGAGGGAGGGCGAGCAGGGAAGGCAGCCTGACCTGGGAGTTGATGGTGAAGAGCCGGACTTCACAGGTGTCATTGAGGCCCTTGAAAGTCTCCACAGTAGAGTTCCCATCAGTCAGCGGGCACTTGATTGAGAATTTCTTATAGATCACCTGCAAGGGGATGGGAGCAGAGACAGATGGGGTGGGGTTCCTATCCCGAGGATCCCCCCTCCCCAATCTCAAAGGCCCTCAAACTCACAGAAGCAAGGAAGAAGACCATGCAGGTGAGGGAGAGGCCGCTGGTATAGCCCAGGTACCCTGTTCAGGATAGGGATGGGAACACACATGGGCAAAGGATTAGATTTGGGAGCCCTCCGATCCAGTCCCTCTTCCTTGCCGCCCCTGTCTTTCCCCCAGGGAATTCACTTTCTCCTGCCTGACTCACCCAGGTGTCTCATGAGGGCCAGCGGCAAGATGATGCCGGCGCTGACTAGGATGATGAGAACGTTGCCATCCAGGAACCAGGGGCTGCAAAAGACAGCAGGGGTGAGCGAGAGACAGGCCAGGAGGTTGAGGTGTCCCAAGGATCCCAGGCAGACAGCCTGCTTCCGGCAGCACCCCCAAGCCCTTCAAAAAAGCAAACCCAGTCGGTCTGGGTCAGACACACATTCTCAGACACTGACACTCCTGGGCAGAACCCTCACAGCTGAGTAGTCAAATGGCTGCAAGAGATGGCCAGTCAGTTGTGACGCGGGACAGCCGGTGCCCACGGCTGGCTGGCCAAATTGAGACAGGCGGCAGAGCACAGCCAGCCAGGTCTGGGGAGGTGGGGGGCTCCCCTTCTTTTGGCTGGGGCCCACTTGGCAGGGATATTGCGGAAAGGAAGCCTCGATCAAATATGGGCTGGTTTCTGGGGTACCTCCCAACTCTTCCATGCTTGGCTTCCAGCTCCCTCCCCACTCCCCCCACCCCCCCAGCCCCCTAGGCAGAGTGCCAACTGGACAGCCAGGTCAAGGTGGCAAGATCAAAAAGAGGGACCAGGAGTGCTCCCAGCAGGAGAGTCCAAGCAAGACAGACAGTCAGTTCGAGATGGCCAGACATCCTAATTGGGACAGCTGGACAGCCAGTCGGGCCAAAACAGCTGTTCACACAGAGCCAGATAGTCACAGCTGGACAGTAAGATCAAAACAGCTGGGCTGTCAAAAGCCAGGTTGAGACAGATGACTGCTCAGAGCGAGACAGCCAGAACAAGGTGAGCTGGTCCCTCCGTGCTGGCCAGAGAGAGCAAGGGGACTCGGGCCATTCCCAGCAGAAAGCTGAGTTAAACCAGATGCAGAGAGAGTGAGACATCTCTGTACAAAACTGAGACGGTTAGAAAGACAAGGAACAGGGGAAGGCCTGAGTGTATGCGTGTGTGTGTGTGTGTATGTGTGCAAGTGTGCATGTGCATGTGCATGCGTGTGTGTCTGTGTGTGTGCTCACCTGGAGTCAGTGACCTTGGAGTCCAGGAAAGTCCAAATGACCAAAGGAAGCTCTGATTTGATGATGTAGAGGTAACTGGACATGGCTAAAAGGAAGGAGGGTGGCAGAAGGGAGGATTGAGCCTTGGGCCACATGAGACCCGCAAGCCCAGGCCCCTCTCCCTGCAGGGTCCTGGACTTTCATCCGGCCTCACCCCCAATGTTGTGCAGGCAGATGACTCCAGCAGCAGCTACTTTTCCGGATGTCCCAAAGGCACGGCGCCCCAGCTCCTCGTATGCCCGGATTCCTGTAGAGGGGAGCGGATTGGCAGGGATTAGGGGTGGAACAGAACAGGACAGGACAGGCCAAGGGAAGGGCAGAGCGGCAGAGACGGGTTTGTTTGATGGAGAGAGGGAAGGACTTACCAACAAAGCCAGCACACGTGAGCAGGAGGTGGATGGAGTAGGCCGAGAGGAGGGCCATGCACAACAGGAGGGCTCTGGGGGAGGTAGCAAATGGGGCTGGGCTCAGTGGGGAAGCCCTCCACGCAGTGCCCAGAACCCACCCCAGGCCTAGCGGCTGGACTCACAAAAACAGCAGGATGCCCGTGTTGGCCATGGCATAGGCCAGCCCCAGGATTCCGCTGCCCATGATGGCATTGCTGAGGTTGAACATTGACATGCCCAGAGAAGTCTTCCCTTCAAACTGCAACATGGGACAGGAGGAGAACGTGAGACTCAGAGGCCAGGGGAGAAGCGTGGGAAGAAGGGGGAAGGTGGGCCACTCACATCAGAGAACGAGACTGCCTTCTTCCCGGGGGGCGGCCGGGGCAGGAAGCCAGCAAGCTCAGCCTGGGGTCTGGAGGGGGGAGAGGGGCTTGGCTCAGGATTTCTGGGCCCTACTGCCTAGACCCAGCTTGGGCCAAGTTGGCCTCCCCAGCTCCAGCCCATTACTTACTGCTCAGGCTCCGGGGGCCCCCTGGGGACCAAGCCATTCATCCTAGGCTCCCCCATCATGAGTTCCATCCTGGAAGAGAGAGAGGCTGGGCCTAGGGAGGAGGCTCAGGGCTGGAGAAGGACAGAAAAGAATTCCCTGTAACTCTGCTCCCCCCCCCCCCCCCCGAGCCAGGCTAGACAGCCAGGGCACCCCCCCCCCAGCTCTAAGCACATGCTTCTGTCCATGTGTAAGGGAGGGTGTCTGGGAACATAAGGGCTGATGTAACCTCCTGAGATGGAGAGAGGAGGGAGAGACAGACAAAATGTAGCTGCTGGGGCCAGGGTTGAAACTTCTCTTTCTATACGTTCCCAATGCCTAGACCCATACCTGACCTCGAGTAAGAGGTATTTCAGAAATGCTGGGGATGGGGGAGGTAGTGCCATAAGCATGTGGGGGCCACGAATGTGGCAAAGGGAGAGAGCCACAGACGGGGTGGGGGGGGGGAACAGGGCCAGGGAGTGGAGGGACAGGGCCACGGATGGGGAGGGGGGGAGGCCACGGACAGGGGGAAGGGGGGGACAGGGTCGTGAGGGGGGGGACATGGCCGGGGGGGGTGGAAACAGGGCCACGGATCGGGGGAAAGAGGGACAGGAAGGGGGAGCATGGCCGGGGGGGGGTGCGAAGGCCACGGATGGGGTTGCGGGGGGAGACAGTCCGGGCTGGCCAGAGCCCGGGAGCATCCGGCGAGGCTAGGGGCAGGGGCAGGCGGGAGAAGCCCCGGCTCCCCGGCTCCAAGGCCCGCTCGCTCACCCTGGCTTCCCTCGGGATCGGATGCCGAGCCGTCTAGCTGCGCGCTGGCGGGGCTCAGTGGCCAGACCTCAGCCTCTCCCGCCTCCTCCCCCTCCTCCTCCTGCCAGGAGCCCAGGCTCCGCCCCCGGCCCCATAGGCGCCCCGCCCCCGGCCCCAGGAGCCCGCGTTTTCTCTTGGGGCAGCACCATCAGTTTCCCTTCTTCCTGCCCCCCCCCCGCCCCGCGCCTCTCCCTCTCCCCTGGGTTCCTCCCCGCCACCCTCCCCACCTCCCCCACCTCTCCTCCAATGGAGTGTGTGACAGTGTGTGACAGTCCTGGGGGGCGCCTCTCCCAGATGAGCCGCCGCCAAACCCAGGACCCCCTTCCCCTTAAGCTCTCAGCTAGGGCCCTAGGGCCGGAGCCTTTTCCTATTACCTCCTGACTATATGGACTAGCTTCCAATCATTTGGAAATGATCATGGGACTTTGGGACTTTGGCTGGAAGGTGGGGAGGAGTGAACCCAGAGGGGGCCTCATACTGCACCCTCATCACCTCCCGTCTGAACCTTCCCAAGGGCAGCATGCAAGGAGAAAGTCCTCCTGGCACCCAGCGCTGGGAGTTCACTGGCCACACGCCTGATCCCCGACAGCCCACAGCTTCCAAAGACACTCTTCCCATACATCTGTGTGTCTCCGTGTTTCCGGGGAAAAAGCAGCCAAGCTTTGGGGTGGGGTGGGGGGATGATTTGTGCTAACTGTTGCTTGGTAAACGACATTTTGGAAAAGCCAGGTTTGGGGAAGCATTGCAGTGGCCAAAGCCCTCAGGATGCCTCTTAGGATACTGAGAAAAGAAATGAAATCAGAGTTAGCTGGGGCACAGCTGAGTATTTACATTATTATCATTACTTCGAGTGCAGCTAAACGTCATTCTCTGGAGACTTCAGTGACTCCACATAAGGCTCCTCAGTATTCTCTGTAACTTGTCCATTTTGGCATTTCTTATGGTACAAATGACATTCCATTATATTTACAGTCATTCCCTAATTGATGGGAAGCCACTTAATTTGTCAGATTTTTGCTACTATAATAATACCCACCCAGGGCATTTTCCTGTTTCTTTGATCTCTTTGGGCCTTAGGCCTAGAAAAAGACCTTTCCTGGGACAAAGGGTGGACACAATTTAGTGACTTTCCAGAACAGCAGCACAAATTCATAGCTCCACCAACAATGTACAAGTAGGCCTGTTTTCCCACAGCCCCTCCAACATTTTTCATTTTCCTTTTTTTGTCATCTTTGCCAATCGGGTGGGCAAGAAGTAGGACCTTACAGTTGTTTTGCTTTGCATTTCTCTAATGATTAGTAATTTGGAGCATTCTTTAATGTTTGTTAAAAAGCTTGAGAAGTGCCTGTTCATATCCTTTGACCATTTATCTATTATGAAATGGCTCTTATTCTTATATATTGGATTCAGTTCTTTGTCTATCTTGGAAATGAGACCTTGATTAGAGAAACTTGTTGCAGAGATTTCCCCCCCTCCCCAATCACTGGCTTCCCTTCTCATTCAAACTGCACTGGGTTTGTCGGTGCAAAAACATGTACAATTTTCGGCTATCCAAGGTGTCCATTTGACTTTCTGTGATCCTCCACATTCCCTGGCAGGCTGCAGTTGCAAAAGGCTCTTCATTCTTGCACTTGTGATTTATTTATGATGTGATTTTTTTCTATGTGGAGTTTACTGTGGTTGTTCTAAATGGCACTTCTGCCCAAATGCACTGTCCAGCGTCAAATGGTGAGTCCTAACCTCAGTACTTTCTATTTATCAAAACAATGCTACTGTAGTGGATAAAGAGTCAGCCTATGTAGTAGACAAAGAACTGGGCTCAGAGTCAGGAAGCCCTGGGTCCCACCCAGGACACACAGTGGCCTGGGTCACTCTGGACAAGGCCCCAAACTTCTCTGAGCCTCAGTTTGCCCATCTGCAGCACGGAGATGGTGCTACCTGGCATTACCATTAGTATTGGCCCAGACCCCGGGACAGGCCCTCAGCTCAGTCTCCTCTTTCCCTCTCTCTCCCTGTTTGCCTATCTGTCTCTTTCTCTCATTTCCCCCCTTACTTTTCTCTCCTTTTCTCTGTATTCTTCTTTCAGCCTTTTCCTACCTCTTGCCCTCAGTTCTGTGTGTCTCTCTATGCCTTTTTTTGACTCTCGCTGTCCAACTCTCTCCTCTCTCTTTGTATCTCTGTCTCTCTATTGCTCAGTGTTGCTTTCCTTGGCCTTCACCCTGTGTTTTGTCTCTGAGAAGAATGAGGCTCGAAATAGTCAATGGAGGACTGCCGCCCCCCCTCCCGCCAGCTTTAGCCTCCCTGCCATCACCAGACACATTGAAGCTTTCTCTTTTTTTCACCTGTTTAAAATGTGCAATCCAGGAAAGGGAGTGGGGGTGGGAAATGCTCTGGGCCTGGCTGGGGTCAGGGAAAGGGAGGGGAGGAAATGCTTCCTCCAGAGGAGTTTGATCCCAGTGGGTGGCCTGAGGGCCTTCCCTTAAAAGGAAGCTAAATTGTTCTCAGCCCCTGAGGGGTCATCCCTTCCCACTGACACAATCACACATGTGTTGTCTTCAAAACTCAAGCCTTTCTGAAAAGGGAGTCACCAGGCCAAAGAAAGAGAGGAGTTGGTTAAGGTCTGGCTAGGACCAAGACCAGTTAATGAGACACCTCAGAGGGTTAGGATTCACCCTGCTGACCCTTGCTCCCCATTGCAGGAAGCTACCCCCTCCCCAAGAGGTATGCTCTGTGTTTTCCATAATCCCAGCTCTAGGCCCCCACCAAGGCTCTGTCCTTTGCAAGAAATCTCCACCTCTCTTTTCCTTTCGGTATCCCTGTCTTCCTTCAAGCCTTCCCAAATTCCTCTCCCCAGATCCACTCAACTGCTTAGTGTCCTCACTCTCCTCAAATTACCATGGATTCACTTCTCTGCACACATGTTGTAACTTGCAAAAGAGTCACCAAATTGGAGAGCCAGCCACAGACTTCGGCACCTACCCAGTTGGACACATATGTCAGCGAAATCCCCCTTCAGCATATACAAGTCATCCAGACTCTACTTGGGGACTTACGGACCTCCTTCTACTCTTCATCAGGAATATTTCTCCTGACACGGGCTTTAAATAGGTCTCTCTACGCTTTCCCTCCATCGGTCCTCCTGGCACTGCCCTCTGGGGCCAAGCAGAACAAGGCAAATAATCTCCCTTCCACATGGCCTTTAAGTACAGGAAGACAGTCAATGCCCTCTTCTTCAGAATAACCATCCCCACTTCCTTCAACAAATCCTCACATGTCATGGACGCCAGGCCCTTACCTGTCCTGGGTGCCCTCCTCTGGATGCTCCCCAGCTTAGCAATTTTCCTTTTGCCTCCTAAAAGTGCAGTGGCTTCTTCCAGTTAAGAGGACCATATGAGAGATCATAGAGATGCCCAGCTCTCCCACATCATTCCCCCTCCTCAAATAGCTGAAAAGGACCTAGAAAGAGCAATAACGAGGCAAACCCCAGAGAAATGGATCTGACCCAGAACTGGACTTCGACCTTTCAGAGGAGGAGGAAAGGCTCATGGAAGGCAAACAGGTCTGAAGTCAATGGAGGCCATACCAAGAAAGCCATCATGAACTCCAACAAACAAGCCTGAAGCCAGCCCAAGCCAGGTGGGTGAGCTCCAGCAATTAGGTCCTAGAAACAAGATCCCGGCCCATCAGAACAGAAGCGGAGAAAGAACTCGTCCCCATATTTCACTGCATGCACTTCACTCTTCAAAGCCCTAGGAGACACAATAGGAAATAGGAGCAACTTAGAAAATGGGGCCAACTTAGTACCTATGTGCCCGAGCCAGAGGTCCTTTGAAGGAGGCCTGAGACCCATCATGGGCCTCTCAGGGCCACTACAGGGAGAAGATGGTGTTGGGCTGAGGTCAGATCCCACAGTGGATTACCAGGAGACTGAGATGTGTGAGAAATGAGTCATTTTGACCCCTACTTTATTCCAGTTAGTTTGATATGATTCCAAAGGGGTAGTGAGTGTAAGTTCTGCATATTAGGTTCCAGAGTTGTGAATCATAGACTGTAAATTCACTTGCTTAATCCTAGGAAACCAAGTAGAGCCCTTTTGCCCTTGTTTTTCCTTGTTACGGTGACCAAGCCTAGTGTGGTGGAGTCAACTCAATTACATGGAAAGTCCCCCAGTTTATTTTTGTACCTCCAGACCACCCTCTCTTGCCCAATATCTTATGTCAGTGGAGATGTCTCATGGTTTGCCCAACCTGAGACCCCACCCCCCCACTGATATACCAATTTTTGACTGATACAACATTTTTTGGCCCTCAAGGCAAGGTCTATCAACCAATGGGATTCTGCATTTTATGTAGCCCCTCTAGAGTGTTTAGGTATCAAACCTTATGAAAATAGAGCCCTGGAGGAAGGGGGTATCTCAGATCATGAGGAAGATCTGAAGTCTACTTCATTAGAGAGGACCAGGGACCCTTTAATAAAGTGCCATTGGCTCAGAGCTCTGCCTCAGTTTCTTTTGTTGTAGGTTGGACAATTTTAAAATCTACACTATTGGCAACCCAGATGGGACAATGATGAGTGGACCTCAACCTCTCGGCCAGCCCCTGCAAAGGACCCAAAAAGAAAACACACACCAAGATGAATTTTTGCCAATGGTTCTCCCATGAACACAGGCCCTGGGAGGTTGGACTCCCCTCGCTGTCTGTACCCAAATTCTTTGAGCCTGAGGTAAGTCTCTACAAGCTGAAGATTGGTGAGTCTGCCTTGAATTACCCTAAACTCATTTTTTTTTTTGCTTTTAGGCAATTAGGGTTAAGTGATTTGCCCAGGGTCACACAGCTAGTAAGTGTCAAATGTTTAGTCTGGGGTCGGATTGAACTCAGGTTCTCCTGACTTCAGGGCCGGTGCTCTATCCACTTTGCCACCTAGCGGCCCCTAAATTCATTTTCTTTAAGAAAGGTTCTTGATTGGGCTAAGAGGGACTGTTTGAATTTGAGACTAATCTGTCTAAATTTATAAGCTCTGGAGCACTCAAATTCAATTTTTATAAAAATTATATAGCCATAATTTTAACTTTTTATACACAGGCTACAGTCTTTCTTCTTTTTCCTCTGTTTTCTTTACTTTCATTTTGTTAGAGATTCAGCAGTGGAATTGCTAGTTCCTCCTTTTCAGCCAGCTAGCCACCTAGCTAACTTTAAAACTTCTTATTGGCAGAGTTAATATAGATTTTTTGACTTTAAATTCTTTTCAATGAGAAATAATTAAATCATTCTTGTCATTAGTGATCTCTTAAATTTGTTGAAGGAGAACTTTCGGTGGCTCACAGAGGGCCCAGGAACCCATCTAGAGGATTCTGTGGCCAGTCCCTGGATGGGTGAGGCTTGGGGGAGTGATTCCCCACTCGATACCACCTTGAGGTAGCAATAACTGGAGCCAGGCCCATGGCCTTGGGGGAGATGGCCCACCTCAGTGGCCTGGGCGGCCCAGGCTGTGATCACCCTCTTCTGACCTGAGAAGAGAGCTCAATGTAGCTTTACAGAGATGAGGAAAGCATTTAGGAAGATGATTTTCACTTATATTTGCTTAGGATTAAGTCACTTATTGACAATCAGAGCTAAATGTTTTTAGAAAGTTTTAAAGGAAGACTAGCATAAATTCTGTTGAAAATTTGGTCTCCATTGAAATTATAAAATTGTTCCTTGGGTCTCTTCAGCATAGAGTTTCCAGAGATCAACAACCTGATTTGTAATATTTCTATTCACTTATAAAGAACCTTTGGGCTCTACTTGACCAGTCTTAGGACCCTGGAGTTTAAGCCCAGAAATGAAGAATTAGAAGTATTGGAGAATCTGCCAAAACAAATTCCTGAATATTGGAATGTTAGCTGTAGGAAAGGACTCCCATAAAGGTGGAACTCAGATGGTCAGGGGACCATCAAGGTCAAGGGGGAGCACGGATTTTCAGTTTTTTGTTTTTGGAGGTTTTTTTTGTGTGTGGGTTTCCCCTTTTGTTCTGTTTCTTATTTCACAACATGACTAATGTGGAAATATGTTTAACATGATTGCACATGTATAACCTATATCAGATTGCTTGCCGTCTTGGGGAGGGTGGAGGGGAAGGAGGGAGGGAGAAGAATTTGGAACTCAGAATCTTCTAAAAAATGAATGTTGAAAATTATCTTTACATGAAATTGGGAAAAAATGCTATAAAAAAAAAGAAAAAAGGCAAGGAGAAGTGTCTCCAGCATCGTCAGTGGGGAGCTCCTTAGACAAAATAAGCCAAAAGGCACCCAGGATGCCTTGGGAATCTAGTCAGAGGAATGCCACTCCTGGCTGGGAACACTCCCAGAGACATGGGCTCAGGCCCTGGAGGACAAATGCCCCCTATAGGATCCATGTTGGGACAAGGGTGGACTTCCTATTGGGAATCACTAGAGAAGGAGCTATGAAGCTGTGTGAAGTTGGGTTTAGGGGATTGCTTTGGCCAAAGCATGCAGCTTTGCATTACTCTACCCTTAGAAAGTTAGCAGCAATCTCCTAAAACTAGGGAAACTTGATTTGGGCTAACTACCCCGCCCCCATCTTCACAATATTTGACATTTTTTAGTTTTACTCAGTCTCCTTTTTTCTTCCTGTGATGATACTTTGGCAAAAGGTCTGTAGGAATGGAACTTAAACCAGCTCTTCTATCTGTTAGGGACTTGTTCTCAATACAAAGTGCACTTTAAATGGGTGAACCCAATTGGCAAATTAGACCAAAGCAATTTTGGATTGTTACTAAATTACATTTTTAATAAGATTCCAAAAGCATTCATGTAATTAGGAAGCAGAAGAATGATCTTAAGCTGACAGCAGGACCCCAGCCACAAGATGACCCTAAGTTCTTAAGAGACTTAGAGGGGACAAGTAGGATCCTGACTTCAGAATCTTCTAGAGAAAAAAAAAAACTCAGGAGAAGTTCAGGCCTGGTTTCATGTTGTGTCTTGTTCTGTGCTCTGTGTGTCTTCATTTTGTGAATGATGAAACGGAGTTTAGGAATAGTGGCTTCCTTACTTCAGCTAGATGGGGCCTTCGACAATGAGGAAAACCTTGAAGAGAAAGGGAGATAAATGTCTGCTTTGTCTGTGCTGTGCTAACCCATAGCCAACAGGTGTTCTACTCACTTGACCCGAGCAACCAAAAGAAGCAGGCTGGAAAAAGGAAATTTTCCAAAATGTGTTAAGAGAAGACAGATCTCTCTTTTGTCTCTGTTTCTGACACTGGCCATGTTGGAGATTGCTGAGAGGGAAGACAGATGCAGGAATTCATTGAAAACTAAGATACAAAAACCACTCAAAAACCAAATTTATGAAAAAGGAAGCAGTAATTTCTTTCACTTCTAAATTATAATCTGGACGTCTTGATAAAATATTTTGATGAGCTTATGGGGTACTAGCAAACTCTGCAGAGTTTAATGAAAACAACTAAATTCACAGATCAGTTACTCCTTAAAAGGGACTTTGGGGGGCAGTTAGGAGGTGATAGAGCACCGGCCCTGAAGTCGGGAGGACCTGAGTTCAAATCTGGTCTCAGACCAAACACTTGACACTTACTAGCTGTGTGACCCTGGGCAAGTCACTTAACCCCAATTGCCCAAAAAGAAAGAAAAAAAGGGGGGAAAAAAGGGACTTTGAAAATGCTTGAAGTTTGCATTTTAAGAAGTGTCTTATTAGTCATGAGGTATGTTCAGGAGAGATTCTGTGAAATAGGAATTCAGGGAAGTACTAAAATAAGAAAAACTTAGGAAATAGTATAGGAGAAATTAGAATAAAACTGTTGTGAACGTAAGTAATTCCACAACTCAGAACTGAAAGAGGAAACACATTTGCTAAGCCTGAAGAAGTTTCAGCTAGCCAAGCTCTAAGTCTGAAGTTTGGGGGTTTCAATCTGTGAAATGGGTTTTAATTTTACTGTGGAATTAAGGCATACTTAAAAACTGTACTTAAAGTTAGGGTAAGTGTACTGCAGGAAGGAATTTGTATTATTAGAAGGAAGAACAAGGAAATTTTAGACCGTCTTCAGAAAAGAATAAAAGTGAGTAGAATTGGGGTTAAGCAACCACCCTAAGGGCACCAGGCAAGTCCTGACTGGGCCTCCTGATGGGCGGGGAATGCCGAAGTGCTCCCAGAAAAGGAAAAGCTTGTTTTCAAATCAGAAAGCAACCGAAGGTAAGTGAAATTAAATAATACAACCGCAGTTTAAATTAATTGGTTAGGTAAATCAAAACACAGTAAAACCTGTGTCGAAATCAATTGTTTAGTGAAAATAAGTTCAAATTGTATAAATAAGGCTATAATAAGTTAGGGAGAGAATCATTGAAGATAGAATTAAACAAGAATAAAAAAAGATAGATATAGGAATAAATTAAGTGCATGCACACCTAATAGAGGGTGCTCAGATTATAAAAGATCAGATTAAAATGAGCATATGGCTTATAAAAAGTATAAAATACTGAAATTTTGAGAGGGAAAAGCAGAACTTGCAAATTATTTCAGAACAAATAAACATTTTATAGGATGAAATAAGGAAACTTAAAATATAAAATAATTCTTATCAGTTAGAAGCTTGTAAGGTCAATAAAACAAACCACAGTGTTTTGGAATTTCTACTAAATGATATATTACATTAGGTTAGGTCAAGAAAAAAAACAACAAGTAAATGGAGTGATTTTCAAAGGAAATAGGGAAAAAGTCACACCAGAAAAGTCTAATCGCCATCAGATAGTTTTCCAGTAGTGTGATCCCTGTTAACACTATATGTAGTCGAAATGGTGTTTTAGTAAAAATAGAAACTTTAAATCAAGAAATTATCAAACTACAACTAAAAGGATCTTTCTAATCCAAATCATTGTAAAAAAGCAGGAGCATGGTGATGATATTGGGCTCTGAAATTTGAAATCTTGACAGTTAATGGCCTTTGTGGAAGTTGAGATTTAAAAAAAAAATGATCGAACTATATTTCATTTAGGTGAATTCAAAGTTAATTAGATAATAAAGATTTCTGTTCATTTATAAGCATTAAGAAATTAGCTCTTCTTTTGATGAGAGGCAAACATAAAATTCCTAACATGGAAACTACAGTTTTGGAAAGGATCAGAACTTTGAAAAAGAAAGAAGCAATTAGCAATCGGGATCCTTCGCTGTCAACAAACACCCAATGGAAGTTGCCTTTGAGAAAATCAGTCAGTGTTTCACTGAGGGAACAGTCAAGAAGAGAGTAATAATGATAACTTCCTATTGGGAGAAGAATGGCAGAGAGCCTTTTAGGGTGCCAATGCCTGTGACATTCCTGTGCCATAGTTGGGCTTTGCCTGATCCCCTTGGGCACTGCCAAAATAGCTGGCTGAATGCCTTGCCAGCATAAAAGAGGTTAACTTTGAGAAGGAGACAGATGATTTCTTCTCCAAAGTTTTGCGGCTTACTGAAATCTGAGACACCCTACAAGGAGGGTTTTCAAGTTACAAGTTGTTTTGGGGTCTATTTGCCCATCTCTTACAAAAACTATGCAGCTATACCCAATTCTAATTGCCCAAAGTCCCTTAAAGAAATTGGTCTGAACTGTGCATTATAACCGCTAAGGAACCAAAAAAAGGTGACAGGTTTTCAGCTAGCTGATTTTGTGCAATAAAACTTTTTGCTAATGTGCAAAGCAAAATTCACTGGAATAAAGAAAAAAAATTATTAAGTCTGTATGAATGGGAAGTAAAAATGAGAGGAATCAGAGAAAGAATTTTTGGTCCCACTGAAATAGAAAAGATCTAGGAATTTTTAAAGCAACGCCTTTATGATAGTTTCTGCACGTCTCCCTTCCCCCATCAATACGACTACAAAAATAAGTTTCATAAAATGCATATTAGTTAATTGATTGATAGAGAAATGGTTATCTCTTTGCTCTGGTTTAAAGGATTAGTCAGAACATTTCAAGGAATTGGTTTGGCTCTTTGGGTAACTCAAAGAAACAAAGAAACAGGAATGGGGAGCTGGGAGTGTCACCATGATCTTTTTTAAAATAGAAACCAACTACAAATAATGGAACCTCGTGCAAAATAAAATTTCGTTATTGTCACCGGTCATTCTAAATCAAAACTGATTGGGCTGAAAATATTGTAATGGTAGTAAATGAGAGAATCCAATCAGTCCTTATATGTGCAAAGGGAGTAATAAACATTTCCACCTCTCTCCCAGGGCTGTTGGGAGAAACACATAGTTATGCAGTGCTAACCCAGAGCCTGACTTATGTAAAGGGTGAACACCGCACTGTTCAGACCTTGCAGGAATACAATTGAATAAAATGCTATCCCATTTACAGGTACTCTTCCTAGTGGGCATGGAATGTTAACAACATTGGGAAATTATAGACTAAACATTTTAAAATAATACTTAAGCAACTTTCAAGACATAGAAGATGCCTGGCATGTGGCAGGCACTGCATAAACTACTGTGATTTGTATGAATAAGATCAATGACTTTCTATGAACTGAGAAGTTTCAAAAAGGATTTATCCAAATCCTTATCACCAGATTGGTGGTGTCCATCCAAGAAGTACCTACTCTTTTCCAATCTGAAATGGTGTTCCATTATAAATGCAGAGCATATTTTGTTTGAAAAAAATAAAACAACAAACAAACCCTAGAAAATACTACTACTACTGTTGTCCTTGCTGTTGGGGGAAAAGCAGAGTAAAGTCCTGATAGGAGAGCTTTGTCTGTGAGCTTCCTTGGGCTGAGCCCTGCTGACAGGGCATTGCCGTCTGGGGCACCAGGGCCTTTCTCACCCAAAATGAAGAAATGAAACTTTTGAACAAGAAGCGAGTGTCATTTGGGATCATTTAGAAGCTCGTGTAATGTTACCTTTTCTTTTTTCTCTTTCTTTTTTTTAAATTAATTTCTTTTGATTTATCAACAATCACTTCCATATGCTTTTGAATTTAAAAATTTTCTCCCCCCCACCTCCCTCCTATCCATATACATTCCTATTAAACATGTTTTCACATTAGTCATGTTGTAAGTAAGAATTAGAACCAATAGGAGAAACCACCAGAAAGAGGAAACAAAACTCAACAGAAGAGAAAAAAAAATAGCAAATAGTCTGCTTCGATCTGCATTATAATGATACCTTTGATGCTATTATTTTGAACCAACTATTTATTCACTGTGTATGAACTTGGGGTGAATAAGCAGGAACAGCAATCCAACCCTAACCAGGCCCCTTGGGTCTGGGTGACTGGGATAGGAAAGCCAAACACTCCTCCCCCCGGGGATACTGTTTCAGCTCATAAGGGGCTCATTGTGGCCCACAAGGGATAATGGATTCAATTAAGCAAGGGTGAGTTACTCCAGTGAATCAGCTGGCCTTTCAAGTCACATCCACTGGTAGCCATCTACTAGCTTTCGCCCCTCTTGGAGCCCTTACAGAAAATGATCATTACTGTGCCCAAGTCAGTCCCTGACCAAGGTTGAACTATTGCCTAGTTCTAAAGCCACAGCTCCCTCTGATGCCATGGCTTTCACCAAGGAAATTGTGCCCAGATATGAGCCACTTGTCTACAGGGACTCTGATGGGGGTCTTGGCTCTTGTATTGCAGAAACAGCCTGACGTTCTCCCTCCAGCTTTATCTGCAGACTAAGGAGGGGAATGATGAATAGATGAATAAATGAAATTTGTAAATGATAATTGTAAATAGATGAAACATATGAATAGTTGAAACATTCTAGATGAAATTTTGAGCCTACTATATGAGAAAAAATAAAAATTGTCTAGCCTTAAGCTGAAATTAGGGAAATTTTGCTGTTTGAGGAAGAGTCTCTTGGAACTTTAACTTGCTGCTGTTCTAAGTCTTGAATCCAGGTTATAAGTGCCTGAGCCCTCATAAGGCTGCTGGGTCATCATTCAAGGGAAATGCCATGTGCCCCTGCAGTCTGAGGACTGCTGTAGGTGGATGTCCATCTCTGGGAGACTCGAGAGAAAGACCTTGGGAAGGTGAAGATAGGGTCCTCTTGACCTATACCCATCTTGGTAAACAAGACATTTTCCCAGCTGGTTAGTTCTGGGCCTGGCTAGAACATCCTGTTATACAGTGTGCTGACCATGCATGCCTGAGATCGAACAAAACTAATGCAGCTATGGCCCTGTCTTTCTCTTCACATAGCAAATTCCATTGATAAGGGCGAGTGTAAAAGAAGATGAACTCTATTAGTGATCTATGATAATATATGCTAGTATAGTGAGGGATCATTTGGCACTGTCATTTGAATCACAAATAATGAAGACCAGAAAGCCTTACAATTAGTGGGTTATTTAGTTTATAAGAGACCACCTTATCATATTCTTTCGTTACGTTAACGTTATTAGTGGGAGATGTCACTTAGTGAAAAATGTGACACAATTTTCAAAATTGGATTAAGAATTTTACATGTAAAAACTCGTTTGAAACATCTATCTAATAATATTAAGAAAGACAAAAGACTTATTTTCCAATTCAGGCGCTCATGCCAAAACAATTAAAATTGTGTATTCTTAACGTAATGATTCTTTTTATGGGTCTATTTTAAACTAGTTTGTATTAAGTCTTGGCACCTACCTGAGACACAGATCGAGAAGGAAGACACTCCTTCAGAGCTGACCTAAGAACATGGCTTGTTCTAGAATTGTCTATAAAATTATAGACCTGGAACTTTTTTCATCTACATCAAGGACATGTGATCCTTAATAACCAAATCCACCTAAAGCTACCAAGCTATGATTACTGGAATTGCTGTTAGACCTCGTGGGATTGTAATTGACATTATGCTAATTCTGATTCCAGGTGTGGTCATCCAGAAGTCCTATTAGACCAACGATCCATGAGGCTGACATCCATGAAGTACAGACAGAGTTCTCATATGGAAGGCTGGGAGAACTACTTTTGGCATGGAATGAGATGGGATTATCCTGACTCAGTTTCCTCAGTATGACATTTCCTCTTGAATAGAAAATATCCCACCCTTTAAGCCTGGCTCAATACAATTGGCCATCTATATGACTCTAGCCTGGAATTTACATGAAATTAGGGAAGCATTTTTTTCCCTTACTAGATAACATCCCTGTTTTCTTTCTAGGGCAAATTTCTATAATCATGGCAGGTTATCAGCATAAATACAATATTAAATCCTTATTTCTTAGGATTCATAGGAGCACATCTGAACTATTATAATAAGATGCTGGTATGGGGCAGCTAGGTGGTGCAGTGGATAGAGCACTGGCCCTGAAGTCAGGAGGACCTGAGTTCAAATCCGGCCTCAGACCAAATACTTGACACTAGCTGTGTGACCCTGGGCAAGTCACTTAACCCCAGTTGCCTAAAGATTTAAAAAAAAATAAGATGGGCGTATAAGATTTGATCTATTTAGCCTAAAATTAATGTGAGAATAATTGGGCATTGATTGAACAGTTTATGGGACCTAACTATTGTTCTATTAATTATTAAGCCTAACACAGAAACATCTTCACTTTTGGTTTGAAGAAAAGGATGTTAGAATATCTTGTGTTACCTAAATGGGAAAAGCCAATTGTATTTGGGTTTATTATTAGTACTTGGATGTTGGGCACGTCTTGTAAGGCTAATGTGTTTTATTATAAATCACTTATTTGATATGTACTGTCTTGAAATGAACTATTCAGTGTATTTATACATCCCATCCCAGAACTTTTTCTGACAATTGCAGTTATTGACAACTTTTAAATGAATTTATTTTTGTATCAGAGGTCATTATCTTATATTTTTTAAGTGTTTTGTTAATAGCTCCCTAGCAGAATCTCATCCTCCTAAGGGGGATGAGCAGCTAAAAGAAAATAGCTAGAAAAGAAAATAGCTAGAGTGAAAATTTGTCATTTGGTTTCAATAAATAGTTGTAACAAGATTAGGTAATTACATATACCAAATATAAAATCTGGGTTCGGAATTTTTAAAATTTTCAGTTATTTGAATTTACCAACCTAAAAATGGACATTCTCTGGTCTAGTGATGTTCATATTAGGTTTGAGCTAGGTCTCCCTACCTGACCTGGTTATTGTCATAGCAAATTAGAATTGTATTAAGATCTATTTTGTCGGAGGTGTTTTTAACAGAGAGGGGATCTCTACAAGTGACCTGAACTGGAGAAGCAAATCCACAAGAAACCACTCTGAAGCTCCACTCATTCCAGTATGCCTAAGAGGAGAGATCTCCAGAGGAGAATGCATCAGAGGAGGCTTCAGAGAGATGGAATGTTTGAATCTTGACATATGATGAACTAATTCAAGGGACAGGAGGGAATGGGTTACTGAGAAAGAGATATCGCCCAAAGGGAACTGCCCCCAATGGCTTCTGTCAATGCCTCAAATAACTTTGCTCCCTTTTCCCCTCACACTATTAATTACTCCTCTCCCCTCCCCCCGCCATTTTGCATCACCCATAGGACTACCCTCTATGCATTTAGATTGTAACAATCCAAAAAAAGCCTGACGTCTTTCTGTGGATCAAAGTGGGGGAATGTGAGAAATGATTCGTTTGGACCCCTACTTTATTCCAATCAGTTTGATATGATTCCAAAGGGGTAGTGAGTGTAAGTTCTATATATTAGACTCCAGACTTGTGTATCATAGACTGTAAATTCACTTGCTTGATCCTAGGGAACCCACTAGAGGCCTTCTGCCCTTATTTTCCCTTATTATGGGTGACCAAGCCCAGTGTGGTGGAGTCAACTCAATTACATGGAAAGTCCTCCAACTCATTTTTGCACCTCCAGACCACCCTCTCTTGCCTAACATCTTGTGTCAGTGGAGATGTCCCATGCTTCACCCAACCTGAGACCCACCCCCCACCCCCATATACCTTTTTTGGCTGAGACATCACTTTTGGCCTTCGAAGCAAGATCTATCAACCAATGAGATTCCGTATTTTGTGTAGCCCCTCTAGAGTGTTCAGGTATCACTCCTTATAAAAATAAGGCCCTGGAGGAAGGGGGCATCTCAGATCATGAGGAAGATCTGAAGTCTACTTCATTAGAGAGGACCATGGACCCCTTAATAAAGTGCCATTGGCTCAGAGCTCTGCCTCAGTTTCTTTCATTGTAGATTGGACAATTTTACACTCCAAAGATGAGGAGGATGGAAGGTGTCTACTGTCAAAAACAATTGGCCTAGAAAACAGGTTGTTGTAGGTATGGCTCAAAAGCCAGCACTCTGTTAGTTCAGATTCAATGTTGGGACAAAATGAGGCACTTGTGAGTCACTGAACATTTAACAAAGCAAGTTTACTTTACCCTAACACAGCAAAGATATGCCACAAAGACAGGGAGGTCCTTAGCTTCTCTGAACATGGCCCCCTCTTCTCCATCTGGAAACTCATCTAGCCAGTAATACATACATACATACATACATACATACATACATACATACATACATACATATGAAGTAGAGGTCAAAGTGAGAATAAAAAAAAAAAATCCATTGATCATCTTATGAAAGAAACCTCAAGATGAAAACACCCAGGAATGTTATTACCAAGATCCAGAACTTTCAGATTAAAGACAAAATACTTCAAGCAGCCAGGATAAAGAATTCAAGTACCAAGAAAGAACAATCAGGATAACAAAAAAATTATGCTACAACTGCTATAGAAGAAAACAAAAAAGAGTAAATGATAATGTTTACAAGCTTCTCTGTATTCATCATGTTCATCATTTCTTATAGCATAGTGAGCTTCTATTCCATTCATGGACCACTTGGTTGAATCATTTCCCAATGGATGGGCATCGACTTTGTAGTTCTTTGCTGCCACAGAAAGTATTGCTATAAACATCTTGGCCTTTTATATTTCTGTTAGTTGTGTGTATATATCTTGTACCAGGCCCTTTTAGAGATATTTGGTACAAAGCAGAGTTCTCTTTAGAATTCTAATGCCTTTAAAGGTTAAGTGAGGGGTCAAATAAGCACCAGGACCAGGGTGTAGTTTTATTCTGTTTTGTCAGTTTTAAGAGAGGAAAGGAAAGGTGGGGGTGGGAGGAGGAATCTAATAAGGAAGAAGAGGGAGGAATTTACTATTTTGCATAAATGGAACATGAGAGAGAAGTATATAACATGAAGGAAAGGGTGAGGGGAGAAGGTATCTCATAAATTCATTCTTTACCTAAACCAAATAAAGGAGAACTGAACATACTCCAAAACATAAATTTCCTAGAACTTCTAGAAGTTAACTTTAGATCTAATCTTAAAGCACTTTTCACAACAAATCAAAAATAGATACAAGAATTCACTGAATAAAATAACTCCTTAAAAAGCAGAATTGGCCAAATGGAAAAAGAGGTACAAAAGGTCACTGAGGAAAACAATTCCTTAAAAATTAGAATTGGGCAACTGAAAGACATCAAGAAACAATAAAACAAAGTCAAAAGAATGAAAAATATTGCATTGGAAAACAACTGACCTGGAAAATAGATTGAGGAGAAATAATTTAAGAATTATTTGACTACCTAAAAGCCACAATTAAAAAAAGAGCCTAGACATCATATTTTAAGAAACTGCCCCAATATCTTAGATCGAGAGGGTAAAACAGAAATTGAAAGAATCCACTGATCACTTCCTCAAAGAGATCCCAAAATGAAAACTCCCAGGAATATTATAGCCAAATTCCAGAGCTCCCATGTCAAGAGGGAGAAGAACCAGAAAGAAACACTTCAAATATTGTGGAGCCACAGTCAGGATCACACAGGATTTAGCAACTTATACATTAAAGGAGCAGAGGGCTTGGAATATGATATTCCAGGAGGCAAAGGAGCTAGGATTACAACCAAGAATAACCTACCCAGCAAAGCTCAGCACATTCCTTCAGGAGAAAAAAAAAATTTAATGAAATAAAGGACTTTCAAGCATTCCTGATGAAAAGACTAGAGCTGAATAGAAAATATGACATTCAAACACAACACTCAAGAGATGCATAAAAAAGTAAACATGTAAGAGCAATAAAAAGAGACTCAATAAAGTTAAAGTGTTTACATTCCTATCTGGGAAGATGATACATATAACTCCTAATAACTTTATCCTTATTAGGGCTGTTAGAAGCAATCTACATAGACAGATGGCATGAGTGTGGGTTGATTACGTTGGGATGATCTAAAAAAAAAATGAAAGGTGAAAAAGAGAAATGCCCTGGGAAAAGAAGAAAGGGAAAGAAAAAATAGAGGAAATTATTTCACACAAAGGAGGGCTTTTATGGTGAAGGGGAAAATGGAGGGGGAGGCAGACAATGCTTGAACCTTACTCTCATCTGAATTGGTTCAAAGAGCAAAGAACATATATACACACTCAGGTATAAAAATCAGTCTTACCCAATGGGGAAGTTGGACATGTGAAGGGGATAAGAGAAAGGGAGGGTGGAATGATAAAAGAAAGGGCAGATTAAGTAAGGCAGTGATCAGAAATAAAAGAGACTTTTGGGAGAGAGGGGTGGAGCCAAGATGGCAGAGTGAAAGCAGTGACTTGTTTGAGCTCTCCCCCAAACCCTTCCAAATACTTGTAAAAAATGGCTCTAAACAAATTCTAAAGCAGCAGAACCCACAAAAGGACAGAGTGAAACAAATTTCCAGCCCAAGACCATCTGAATGATTAATCGGAAAGGTCTATCACACTAGGCAGAGAGAGGAGCGCAGTTTGTCATGGGCGCATAGGCAAGGCAGGCCTCAGTGAACCTGGAGCAGGCCTCAAAGGACTGAATCATAGGCAGCTGTGGCGGTTTCCAGACCTCTCAACCCATGAACACCAAAGACAACTTACAAGGTCAGTGGGAAAAGTCTGTGACTGCAGTAACAGAGAGAAGCACTAGGTCCCAGGGCGATGGCTGCTTCCTGAGCTTCCAGCCTACAGACTGAGGGGGAATCGAGTAACTGATCAGAGGGGGATTTCAGGAATCTCTTTGCTGGTGCTGAGGCAGGTTTCTCTTGCTTTGTCCGTGCTTGGATCTGGGTCACAGTTCTGGGTGGCAATCCTGGGGCAAGAAGGAACGCTGGGGTGGTGGAGCTTGTAGTGGCTGTGCAGAGAAAATCCTCCTCACAGTACCAAGGCAGAAAAGAGCACTTGTGGTCACTCATAGACCACAGCCCAGGCCAGGAAAGGAGTAAACACCTTGCCCCTTATCATACCACCTTGAAAGAATTGAAAATTTACAGGTCTCTACAAGTATCTCTGAAAACAGCTGTATAAACCCCCAAAGCTTGGGACAGTACATTCCCCACACTGGAAGCAGACCCCTACCTTAACAAAGAGTTTATAACTCAAGTAATTGGCTGGGACATGAGCAAACACGCAAAAAAGTCAGATTATAGAATCTTTCTTTGGTGACAAAGATCAAAACGTACAACCAGAAGAAGAGAAAAAAGTCAAAGCTCCTACATCCAAACCCTCCAAGAAAAATATGAATCAGTCCCAGGCCATGGAGGAGCTTAAAAATGAATTTGAGAAACAAGTAAGAGAAGTAGAGGAAAAACTGGGAAGAGAAATGAGACTGATGCAAGAAAGTCATGAAAAACAAGTCAACAGCTTGCTAAAGGAAACCCAAAAAAATACTGGAGAAAATAACACCTTAAAAAATAGCCTAACCCAAATGGCAAAAGAGGTCCAAAAAGCCAATGAGGAGAAGAATGCCTAAAAAGCGAATTGGCCAAATGGAAAAGGAAGTCCAAAAATTACTGAAGAAAATACTTCCTTAAAAATTAGAATGGAGCAATTGGAAGCTAGTGACTTTATGAGAAATCAAGACACTGTAAAACAAATCCAAAAGAATAAAAAATAAAAACAATGTGAAATATCTCATTGGAAAAACAACTGACCTGGAAAATAGATCCAGGAGAGAGAATTTAAAAATTATTGGACTATCTGAAAGCCATGATCAAAAAAAGAGCCTAGACATCATCTTTCAAGAAATTATCAAGGAAAACTGCCCTGATATTTAAGAACCAGAGGGCAAAATAGAAATGGAAAGAATCCACTAATCACCTCCTGAAAGAGATCCCCAAAGGAAAACTCCTAGGAATATTGTAGCCAAATTCCAGAGTTCCCAGGTCAAGGAGAAAATATTGCAAGCAGCCAGAAAGAAACAATTCAAGTATTGTGGAAACACAATCAGGATAACACAAGATTTAGCAGCTTCTACATTAAAGGATCAGAGGGCTTGGAATATAATATTCTGGAGGGCAAAGGAGATAGGGTTACAACCAAGAATCACCTACCCAGCAAAACTGAGTATAATCCTTCAGGGGAAAAAATGGTCATTCAGTGAAATAGAGGACTTTCGAGCATTCTTGATGAAAAGACCAGAGCTGAATAGAAAATTTGACTTTCAAATACAAGACTCAAGGGAAACATGAAGAGGTAAACAGGAAAGAGAAATCACAAAAGACTTATTAAGGTTGAACTGCTTACATTCCTGCATGGAAAGATGATATTTGTAATTCACGAGACCTTTGTCAGTATTAGGGTAGTTGGAGAGAAAAAATTATATGTATATAGATAGATAGATAGATAGATAGATAGATAGATAGATAGAGGGCACAGGATGAGTTGAAGATGAAGGGGTGATATCTGAAGAATAAAATTACGGGGTGAGAGATTATACTGGGAGAAGGAGAAAGGGAGAGGTAGAATGGGGGTAAATTATCTCACACGAAACAGACAAGAAAAGGCTTTTACAGTGGAGGGGAAGTGGGGGAAGGTGAGAGGGAATGAGTGAATCTTATTCTCATAGGATTTGGCTTAAGGAGGGAATAACATACACACTCAATTGAGTATGGAAATCTATCTTACCCTACAGGAAAATAGGGGGGGAAGGGGACAAGAGAACAGGGGGATGATAGAGGGGAGGGCAGAGTAGGGGAAGGGGTATACAGAATGCTTTCCATCTTGGGGTGGGGGGAGGGATGAGATAGGGAGAAAATTTGGAACTCAAAATCTTGTGGAAGTGAATGTTGAAAACTAAAAATAAATAATTTTTTTTTAAAAAAGAGAGAGAGAGAAAGATAAATAGAAGAAAATAGGATGGAGGGAAATACAGTTAGTAATCATAACTGAATGTGAACAAGATGAACTCATCCATAAAAATGGAAACAGAATGGATTAGAAACCAGAATCTAACAAGTTGTTTACAAGAGACACACTTGAAACAGAAAGACATGCACAGAGTTCAAATAAAGTGCTGCAGCAGAATCTATTATGATCAAGCATGTTTCCATAGGATCAGTGATGAAGAATGCTATCCAATTCCTGATGGAAAGTCCTGATCGACTAAATATGCAGAATGAAACACTTTTTTTTTTTAAATACTCTTTGTCCTATGGGATGGTTCTGTGGGAGGAGGAGAGGATACTGGGAGAAATGTTGGTGATGTAAAAACAAAAGACATCAATAAAGTTTACTTTTAAAAATAAATGCTGGCTCTTTAGAAGGAGCTGGGTGGATATGGTGGGAAATCTAGGTGATATAAAAACAAAATGTCAATAAAAATTTATTTTGAATATAAGATATATTTCTAAAATAAGGAGGGATTGATGCAAATAGAATCAGGCATGTAACTAATCAAAAGACCTCGAACAAATAGAAATTTTGACAATTAAGGAGGATATAAACAAAACTGAAAGCCAAAACACCATTGAATTTTATAACACTATTGTATAAGTACAAAAAGGGGCTGGTTTTTGTTTTTGTTTTTGTGGGGAAGGAGGGGGCTAATAAAATAGAGCAGTAATCTGATTTTTTAAAAGAGAAAGGAAAACCATACTGCCAATATAAAATGAATTTTTATTGTAGTGTGTTCAGTAAAAAGTATGTTTAATATTTCTACTTTTCTTCATTTCTTGTGGTTTTCTATGTCCTCAAACATGGTCAGTTTTTGTATAAGTGTCATGCATAGCTGTGAAATATGTGTGTTCCTTTTGGTTTCCACTCTGTATCATCAGAGAGCTATCATATCTACTGTTACAAAATTTTATTTAGTTGCTTCATTTCTTTCTTATTTATCTATTTGTTAGACTTGTCTGAGTTTGAAAGAAGAACATTGATATCTCCAACTATTATAGTTTTGTTGTCTTTGTCTCCCTATAGTTCTGTCAACTTTCTCTTCAAGTAATCTTTTGGTGCATATAATCAATCAATCAACAAGCATTTATTAACTGCCTATTGTATGCCAGGCAGTGTGCTAGGCACTAGAGATACAAGTACAAAGAGTGAAATAATCTCCATTTGCAAAGAGCTTACATTCTAATGAGGGAGAAAAGAAATACACAAAGAAATATATTGTTGTTGTTATTCAGTCGCTGGCTCAATCTGACAGTTCATTTGAGCTTCTCTTGGTAAAGACACTGGAGTGGTTTGCCATTTCCTTCTCCAACTCATTTTACAGATGAGAAAATAGAGGCAAACAGGGTTAAGTGATTTGCCCAGGGTCACACAGCCAGGAAGTGCCCAAGGCTGGATTTGAACTCAGGTCTTCCTGACTGCAGGCTCAGCACTCTATCCACTGCATCGCCTAACTACACATAGAAATAAATACAACATAAATATTACGTTAATAAATACAAATATATATGAAGGAGTTAAATACAAGGTAATGCAGGACTTAAAGCTAGAGAGCTGAGTGAATCAAAGAATACATCAATCAGTATGAACAATTAGTGCAAATCTAATTCCCTGACAACTGCAAACAGATACTCAAAAGGGGAAGAGTTTTACACAAGGACTTCTATGACTATGTAAAAGAAATGAAAGGGGAAAAAAGAAAGAAAAAGCTCTAAAGGAAAGGATTGGAAGGAGAATAAACAAATTAGAAGAGAATGTGGCCAATTTAACTCAAATAACGGACTCCCTGAAAACTAGAATAGACCAAAGAGAAATCAGTGACTCCAAGAAATAACAAGCAATGTTAGAATAAAATCAAAAGAGAGATGATTTAAGAATCTTTTTGGATTCTTTGAAAACCATGCTTTTTTTAAAAAGTCTGGACACTCCATTTCAAGAAATTATGCGTGAAAACTACCTAAATTTATTAGAGCCAGTAGGCTCTAAGACAGAAAGAATCCATCAATCATCTCCTGAGAGAAATTCCAACAGGAAAAGGCCCAGGAATGTCATAGCCACAATCCAGAACTTCCACCTGAAAGCAAAAATACTGCAAGTATCTAAAAAGTTGTTTGTCCATCATTTTTGGAGAGGACCAATGACATCCCAGGGTGAGGCCTTGACTCGTTTATGAATTGGATTTAAGAGTGAGGTCCAGCTGCACAAAGTCATGAGCCCCCCTCTCTCTTCCAGAGTCATCAGAGTCTAGTGGCAGGACAAAAGTCAAGATGACTGGCGATGGCTCAGGATGCAAGGGATGATGAGTTTGGCGTCTGCAATGGCTGACCAAGCTGTGCCGCACCTGCCTCAGCTGCCTTTGTGACTGTTGGAACAAATGGTTCTCATCCACCCATTCTGCTGACAGAAGTCTTCACATGCTTGGGGTAGACACCCCCCTCACTCACCAGCAGGTGGGAGGCCTGTCAGTTACCCTCAACCTGGTTTAACCCAACTGCTGGGACGGTTTTACCAGGGTATGGCCACTGAACATACCATAGCTTCTTGGAGACACGGGTGAGAGTTGGTGAACACTGGACACCAAAGGCAATGAACAGCCCTGAAAAGGGCCCAGCAGCCCTCATGGAAGAGGGGCTAGTCCTCCATGAACATCCCCTACACCCCATCCAAAAAGGAGTATTTCAAGCACCAGGTAAATACAGTCAAGATCCCACAAGATCTAGCAACCTCAATAGTAAAGGAGAGGATATGTTAGAATATAATGTTTCAAAAGGCAAGATCGATCAATCAATCAATCAATCAATAAAGCCTTAAATTCAAGAATAACTTACTTTGCAAAGCTGTGTCACCTTACAGGGGGAAAAAACAAACCTTTAAAGCAACAGAGGAATTTAAGTCATGTCTGGTGAAAAGCCAGAGCTGGGTAGGGACTTTGAAATAGAAGGGAAAAAGTGAAAAGAAACCTAGAAAGGAAAATTTATCTGAACAATTGGAGTTATATGCTGACATTAGGCTAACATTTGACTAGAGGGAGAAGAAACAAGTGTCCCCTCAGGCCTTTAATATCTTCAAAGGGTACCAAAGGAGGGGTAAGAAAAAGGGGGGGCAGTGTAATCGAAAGGATTATATACTGTACAGATTCAATTTAGGGTTATTATGGGGATAGGCAGTAGAACATTTATTGATTACTACTATTCTTAATACCATATGTGTCCCTACTGGATATATATTTGTATGTGGAAGATCCAATATTCTTTTAATAGTGTGTGAAGCTTTACCAAATTTGATTCTTTGGGATATGATTACTACATTAAATGCTTTCCAATGTTTAAGCCCATACAAAAATTATGGCCAATGTACACTAGGAGTAATAAATCCTGGAATATAATTATATAATTATACTAATTCCGTAAACCATAACAGAAGAAGAAATTCTTGGGATAATTTTTTATGGTGGATACAAAAGGCTACTGCCTTTCTAATCCCTTGGGTAGGATATATTGATCATGAAATGGTATTGACTATTACCAAAACTATCAAAATTATTGCTACATATATTATTAGTAATAGTCTTATTATTGATTTTTGGACCTTGTATTTTACAATGTTTGGTTTCTTTTGTTTCTGTGTGACTACACTTCTTTCTGTGAGCTCATGGTTTCCCCTGTAATAGATATGTGAACTTTCTCCAATATCAAGGTGAAAAGTTTTCTTGGCCTCCCCTCTTCTTAGGGGATGATGTGTGATGTTTGTTGTTTGTATTAAAGTTAAGTGTTTTTTTGTGTATTGTTTCTGATCAGGGATTGGGTCGGATCTAGAGGCCAAATGTAAGGGAAACGGAGGAGGGTAGATCCTGCCCAGCTCCCTGTGTAACTGTCTTATGACCTGACATAAAGGTAAAATGGAGTCATCAAAGCGTGGCCAGGATCAAGGAGACTGGAATATTAAATAACAACTAAACAATGTTACCTGGGAAAACAATCTATCTCAAGGAACATTTTTTTTTCTTGAGAAAAGCACGTGATTGTCCAAGGAATTGATCACTCCTTGGATAACCACACAACAAACAGGTAGTTGGAGCTCTGATCGAGCTCCAACCATTGTTAGAATGTGTACATACCCTGGATCTGCCTACTCACTACGGAGACGTACACAAAACGAAATATCAAGATTGTCTTTCCCTGGTTTACATGGATACAAAAAGGGTCATTGGAAAGGGAGATTTTGGAGACTTTGGTTGCAGAGATAGGGACACCGATTCATTGCCAGAAGCGGATGGCGTGCACGGCTTTCGTTGTGTTTTGGGGTAGGACGCTCCCCGTTGCCTCCCTGCCCAGACCTTTTGGCCATTCTCCAGTCTCCCCAGTCTATTAGATATTTGAGCTCACCTGGTCAGTGAGTATGTATCCTTTCTTTTCTTACTCCTACTTTCCTTTATGTTGATTATTACTTATTGCATTGAATGTTACTCTTACCTTTATTGCCCGTGTGGTTTTTAATCATTATTAATCATTGTAATTAAATGTGATTATTGGTTAAGCTTATCCTGAGTACGTGTCATTATATCTTGAGATCCGAACCTAAATTGAATCTGCGCAGTATGTAATCCTTCTGATTACACCCAGATTGGTTCTGTTCCGAAGATCTGAAGAGGAGAAAGAAAAAGGAGGGTAAGAGGAGGAAGACACTTAGGTAGAAAGGAGGAGGAAGGAGGGGATGGCTCTTACTATTTCTTCTAAGTAGCTTATGTGAGAAGTATATATAAACATGGAGGCAGGCAGGCATGGGGGGCGGGGGGCGCTGGCAACAGAGGATCTGCACTCTTATCTCAGTCAGACTAGGGTTGAACACACACATATTGTTGAGGAAATCTTCTTCCAGGAGGCCTATACCTCACTTGATCTCAGGACTATCCATGAGGTAATCCCCAGGGTCAACAATGTCCATTTTCAGGAATTCTGGTCTCTTACTTGTTCACCTCAGAAAAGGGAACAGAAAGGCAAAATGAGACAGCCAGGAACTGGAGATATAGGAACTCTTCTCTCAAGCTCGCCTTGGCTAGCCCAGGTCACCCAGCCGGGGCTTCTGCTATGAGTAGTCATTTTTCACCTGGCCGTTGGGGCTTGCCAGGTATCTGTCAGATAGCTGGGCCTGCACGCTCCACTTTGCTGCACTCTGGGCTGGAAGGCCAAAGGATTATAATCATTCCAAGGGGCAAAGATACCAATCAGAGTGTTCTGTTTCCTCTCAGTTCATGGGTTGGGGATCTTGTCTGCCTCCTATGGGTGGTGCCCTTCAGACAAAAGTCCCTGACATGTAATTTCATTGAAATGATAAGGCTTATCTGTTTGGGAAAGTCAAATGATTGAACTGTTTTCACTATCTACAAATCCGCAAGTCCTCACTACTGCTCAATAATCCTTCTCCTCTACTTGCCAATTTATTTTATTCCCCATAGAGATTGTTTCAAACTTTTTTCCAGTCTCTAATTCCACTCCAGCCTTGAGGCATTTGATGATGGAGAAGACTGAGGCCATCTCCCCAGAACTCCCTGTGCGTTCAAATAAGATAGCTTTACTCATTCCTAAAGTGAATCTCTCAACGTACGCTCCTGAATCTCTCTTCCTTCTATTCCTTCTTCCAGTACCTTGCTTTCTCATCTCTAATCTCCCCCTCAGCAGGAGATTCCCCCCCACCTCAAATGTTCTTTATCCTCATAGACCAGCTGGGTACCTCTCCAGCTCTCTCCCCACTTTTATTGTTCAACTTTGGGGACAAAGCCATCTAGATCTCAAATGGGGTTTTCTTAGTCATCCTCTTTACCTTTCTCTGTGGCTGGAAAATGTCTTCTCTCTTGATTTCCAATTTCTCTGTTTCTCTGACCTCTCTGTCTTCAGCCTCGATGGGATCTGTCCTTGGGCTGCTTCTCTCTGTTGGACTCGCTCTTTCTCTCTTCTTCCTCGATAATCTCATTCATGACCCCGTTATCAACTACTACCTCTATGTAAATGACTATAAAACCATTCTCTCCAGCAGGCCCCAAACCCCTATGTCCAATTAGCCACAGGACCTTTCTTGCCAGCTAGATGTACAATCAACCTGTTTAGCATTGAGCTAATTCTCTTCTCACCAAGTCTCTCCCATCTGTTCCCACCTGCCACCATCCTACCTATTCTGCAGTCACTTCCCACCTCTAATCCAGCTTTCGGATGAATATGTAGTTTGGCTCAGAACCCTGCAAGGCCTCCGTGTTCCCTATCAAGTCAAGGGCAGACTCTTCCCCTTGGCATTCCACAAACCCTTTCGATTCTTTTCTCACTCTTCTCCAGACTCCACTTAGGCTAAACTGGACCCACTTTCCCCTCTCCTACCTTGCAGCCTTTGCCTTTGCTCCTCCCCTTCCCTCTCCACGCTACTTCCTTACTCATCCTTTAAAGCCCAACCGAATGCCACCTTGTCCAGGAGCCCCCTCTCCCTTCCACCCCCTCGTTGGCCTTCTACCTCAGGTCTTACCAAGTACTTTTCTTGCACCTTTGTAACACACACATGTAGAAAGGGCTTAAAAACCCTTCTCTTCCTCAAGTGAGATGAGAGGACTTCCCCAGACCTAGCATCTTCACATCTTCAGTTCTCAAATCTTTCTCCCCCTTGAATCTGTCCCACAGCCAGTTGGGTCTCTCTCTCTGTTACTTTCTCCTTCCTCAAATTACTCTGTCTTTACTTATCTGTGGAAATACTGCCTCTGCCCCCCCCAAATAGAGGCTGCTGAAAGTCAAGCTGGATAGACAAAGGAAGCTGTGATCCCACTCTCCTGGGTTTGTCTCCTATCACGCAGCACCTAGTCAGTCAATAAATGTTCATGAAGCACGTACTATGTGCCAGACACTGTGGCTGCCAAGACTCTGCCTCCAGTGTATAATCTCACGTTCCTCCTGGTTCATTTTTACAGACCTCCATCGGTGCACGAACAACGTAAGTGCTGCCATGCAGACTCTTTGTCTGAAAACCAGGACTCCTAGCAATTCTGGGCTTTTGACCAGAGAGAAAATCTTTCCCCCCACTACTCGGCCCCTTCCCTGCACGTGAGATGCTCACAGGGTTCTGCACTGCACATATGGGGCTGTCTCAATAAACCGTTGCTGCTCTGAATCCGCATAACCACGTATTTGGGGTCCTACCTGTCCCGTGCTCAGCACAGGCCCTGGCACACAATCAAGCTTCGTAAATGTTGCAGTATTACACTCTTCCCTTCCTAGGCTGTGAGTGCCAAAGAACGAGCCTTCTCCTCAAAATTCCGCACCCCTCTGTCATTCTGTATCTCTCTCTCTGTCTCAGCACCCAACTGCCAACGAAGTGTAACGTTTGCCTCTAGGGATCTAGAATTAAGTGTCTGTGACCAGTAAACGTATGCACCCTCCCCTCCCCCCCCAGCTCTCCTGCCTCATACGTGTAAATAGACTTTACCGCTTTGCAGACAAAGCTGAAAAGCGGTGATGGAAGAAAACCAGGCACTGGACCCCAACTCCAAGAAAACAAGGTGGAAAGCTTGTTCCCATGCAGGAATGACCTTTGTTTAAAAAAGGAACAGGAAGCCAGGCCTTGGAAGTTGGCAGGTGTTTATTGTTCACACAATAAAGCAGCTGATTCCAAGGAACGCCTGGTGGTAGCTCCCTCACCTCCCCAGTGGATGGGACAAGCAGCCACAGTAATTGTATCTGTATTCTGTCCAAATCTCCCATCACTGTGATGTGGGCCAGCCAGTCCTGTTTCACTCGATAAAAGTGAGAATGTAAACAGAGATACAGGGTTCTGGAAACCCACTACCCAAGAGTGTTTGCTGGGTCAAAAGGAGGCATTGAAATACCCTAACCAAATGCCCCTCAAAACAAAGAGGAGACCTAGAGGCTGCACTGAGAAGCAATGGGAAAAGCCTCTCAACTTAGGGCAACCGACAGAAGGAAACTGGGCTATACGTGTGGAGGCCTAGCTATGTCATCTTCCTTGGGAGGCAGGCAGATGAGGGGAATGCAGAGACAGAGGCAGAGGGAGGTAGTGGGCGACTCGTTCCACCCAGGATCCCCTTTCTTGGCAGCAGCTGGCACAGAGAGGATGGAGAGGGGAAAAGGAGAAGGGGAGGTTCCTGGGGTCAGGAGGTCGTGGCCATGGTGGCGGCTGCAGGAGGGGGAGAGTCCGCTGCAGCTTCATCGCCTTCCTCGGAGTCCCACATCTCAGACTGCAGGTAGTCAGCGAACAGCGTCTTAGCCCTGTGCAGGACCTTCCCAAGGTGATGCCTGCGCACCAGACGGTCAAAGTGCATGGCCAGCTCATTGTAGTCCATACTCCGCTTCATGATGTGGTCCCGGTGCTCAAGCAGGAGGGCCAAGCACAAGAAGAGCATGAAGGGATTCCCCCGGCCAAACTCCTGGGGCGGAGGGAGGCTCACGGCCGCCCCAGCCGGTGGCGGTGGCGGCGGCAGAAGCGAAGACGAGCAGGGTGACGACAGGCTTTTCCCCAGAGAGCCACCCTTGTCAGAGGGGCTCCTGGTGCCGCCGCTCTCCTCCGCCCGGTCGGACTCTGTGGACAGTGGGGATCCGGCTGCCGAAGGGGAGGAAGGCACCATCAAAGGCCTCAGGGAAGGAGCTGAGAAGGACTTGGTCATATGAAGAGGCAGTGCCAGTGGAAGGAGAACACTGGCTGGCACGTCGCCCTCCTCCGCTGCCAACTGTTCCAGCAGCTGATGGGGGATGCCCCACTGCGTGTCCTCCCCGGCCTGGGCCCCGTGAGGCTCATGGTCACCAACACTGGCCTGTCTGGCTAAGGGTCTCTTGCGAAGGCTCGCCTCCTTGCTCTCCTCCATCCCCAGGCTTTCTTCCTTCTCTCCCCTCGTGTGCAGCGCCTTGTCTCCAGCCTCATCCAAGCCATAGTATGTGGGTCTCAGCATGTGCCTCTGGCGGACGGGCTGCTCGCCGTCTCTGGCCGGGGCAGGAAAGCCCACAAGTTCTACCTCTTTTTCAGGTGGGTCTGGGGGCAAGGAGCTCCAAGTTACCTCCAGCATCCTCAGAGCATCTTCAAAGGCAAACTCCCGCTTGAGCTCAAGCAATAGCCAACGGTAGCAAAAGAAGAGGTCATCAGCCCCAGTGGAGAGGAGGTAGCTATAGAATTCTGGGTCTGAATACTGGAGCAGAAGCTTCAAGTGGGAGAACTTGATGGACATGGCCTCTCCATCCACGCGGAAGTTGGCCTCCAGACGCTTCATGATGCCACAGAAACAGATAAAAGCATGGCCTTCGTTGTCCATGACTGCCAGGATGGGAGAGGCAATGTCACTCATGCCCTGGCAGTAAGAAATCTGGGGGTGAGTGACTGCGTACGTGGTGAGCAGGTCATGCAGGGCGATGAGGTGGGGGTTGTCCTCGGGGCCTGCATAGTAGGGGTGCGCCCGGTCTGTACGCAGCACGTCCTTGAGAACGCTGCTCCGGATGAACTCCAAGTCCTCAGCGCTGGCACGCTGGTGCCACTCACTCTTCAGCTGGTTGTATTCAAGTGTCTTCCGTTTCATGTAATCCATCCGCTCTTGGCCCGTCAGCCCGTCAGGGTACACATTCAGCAGGTATCGCCACACCACCTGGTGCCAAGAACAAACGGCCCAGTGAGGAGAGAAGCTTCTCCGGGCTCAGGCCACTTGAGCCTGCGCTAACACGTTGCTAGACTCTGATCCTGTGTGCCCACCCGCACACGCACATGCAGTCCCACGCGGTCCCACACAGTCCCATGCCCGCGTGCCTGGCTATGCTGAAGCCAGAGGTGGGAGAGGCACTGGGGCTTAGCAGAACCTCCCTCTGTGCCCTCCCTGACAGTGGCTGAGGCTGAGCTCCTACAGCCCCATCAAACAACCCTGAGCAGAAGGCTTCAGGCTCAAGATTGGGAGAAACACGGGGTCAAGATAGCAAGGTCTAAGGAGAAGGCCAGACAGTGGAATCAGCCCGTGCCCTCTTGTGTCACGTCGCACTGAGGAGTGGCCAAGCCCAGCCCCAGGCCAAGGAGCTCACCTTGCGGAGGGAAGGCTCCACTCCTCCGTGGTAAATTCGCAGCCGCAGCTCTTCAGGCCGGCACAGCTGGCCCTCCCGATTCAGGTAGGTGTGAAACTCCGCATCACTGAGTGGGGGCTTAAAAGGTTTGACGTCTTCCCCGTAGGACCAGCTCAGGACCTGCTGGACCTTGGACAGGGTCCGACCCACCTAGAAAACATACAGAAGTGGGGGTGGGGAACAGAGCTCACCATGACCAACCTATTCTCTGAGCTGTGCCCACCCCTACCTCCCCACAGAGAGAGATGCACCAAGAAACTGGAGAAGCTGGCAAAACCAGAGAGAAACGAGGGCATATCTGAGTTCAGTTCAATAACAAGGACTCCCATTTCTCTAAGTATTTTGAAGTTAACAAAGATGGGCAGGTAAAACAAATATGTTTATCCCCATTTGACAGATGAGGAAACTGAGGCTCAGAAACAAAATAACTTGTTCAAAGTTCCACACATACAGTGGGTGAGAGTAGAACTCAGATCTCCTAATTGCAAGTTCCACTTTCTTTCAGCTGCTCCACAATGTGCAGCGTGGTACCTAAACGGGGCAAGTAAGGCAGCTGCTAGGAGGCCCCAGGGCTCTCCAAGCCGAAGATGGCGTTTACACACCTGAGAGATGATGGACTGTGTGAAAGGCAGAGCCACAGCCGTCAGGGAACGCTTCTCTGCAGGCAGCAGGTCAGCGCCGATGACGTCCTTGGGACTAATGATGTCCCAGTCTTCCAAAAGGGGACCTGAATGAGGCACAGCAGTAAACCAGATCTGTATGAGATTGTGCCCCTGACCCCCCTCCCCAAAAGTGGCCCAATTCCTGACCTGCCAGGAGGCCGGCTAACCAGCCTGTAAAATTCTCTCTCTACAATCTGCACTAACATATGAACTCGATGAAGGGAAGGAGGGGGCTTCGTGGGGGCTCCATACATACTATCTTCCAAAGGCCGGACATCCACTCGAAGCTGCAGGTACGGCTGGGAGGCGCCGCTGAATGCTGCACTCAGATCTCCCTCTGAGGTCAGGGGGATGTAGGCCTCAGGCCCCAGCTTCTCTCGGCCCAGATAACTGATACCAAAGTGCTTCTTCCTGGGAAGACAGAAGTTCAGGACAACCTCGGGCCGGGTTCTGCCTTTGCCTCGGCTAGCTTCTGAGGTGCCCTGGGCAGAGCAGCTGAGTCATTGGGAGGCCCTGGCCTCCAACAGTCCCCAGCTAAGCTCCATTTAACCCAGGCTGGAAGGGGGCTCCTCACCCCCTTAAGCTGTGGTGAAGGACCAGCAGAAGAAAATGGAACAGGTATGTGGGGAAGAAATCTGGGGTCACAGCTAGGTACAGGGGGCGCCACGCAGGAAGAGACAGACCAGCAAGGCAACTGAGCAAAAGGTAGCAGGCTTTAGGGATACCCTTGTTTCTGATTCCTCCCTGGACTTTGTCTATGGCATGTTCCCCAGAAGCCTCATGTGCCCTGGACTTCCTCTGACCAGCTGCTTCCTCTCAGAATCTCTGCTTCATCGCCTCCAGGCTCCTCTCCTGCGTCTCAGGCTTTTCTCTTTCACCTCCTTGCTTGGGCACCTTCTGTCCGACACTCCCTCCCCAACCTCCGCCCCACTCCATTTTTCGGCACCCTTTGTCATTAGAACAAAAGCACCTCGACGGCAGGGACTATCTTTCTCTCTACATGTCTTTGTGTTCCCCAGGTCACACAGCACAGTGCTTGGCCCTCTGTAAGTGCTTAATAAATGTTTCTTGACTTGACTTGATTTTGTCTGCTTAAACCCGTACTGGGTTTCTTGGGTTTAGAGGCAAGAGCTGCTTCAAAACGTCCTACGCTGCCCTTGCTTGGAAGGAACAGGGGACTGGGATTCTTTTCAGTGACAAACCTCTGCACAGTGCCCAGCACTGACTAACAGGGATCGTTTGCCTCCTCCTTTTTGGAAACGAAATCCTTCCGGAATATAGGGCTGGCAGTGGTCTGCATCGCTGAGGCAGAAGCACCGGCTCCGTTCCTAGCTCCTTCCCAGGTTCTCAGGGGCCTGTCTTCCCACAGCCTCTGCCTCCTCCCAGTAGAACGGAAGCTACCTGAGAGCGTGCACTATTGCCCAGCACCAAACAGCATTTCTCACGGCTGAGAAGAGCCTCAGGCAGCCAGGGGAGCTGGCCCGAATTGCTCACGTGCTTGCCCACTCACCCACTCAGGTCAAAGGCCCGCATCAAGATGTGCTGCAGGACGTCTAAGGAGGTGATCTGCGGATCCACAGCAAACGTCCGGAAGTCAGGCTGCAGAAAGCCTTCGAACTTCTGAGGGAGACAGGACATCCTAGCAGGCAAGTTGGCCTGGCTCCCCACGAGTGAAAACCAAATTGAGAATAACAGACCCCCAGAGACTTCACTCCTTCCGGGATCCCAGAGTTCCTTAGGCTGGGTCAACTGTCACCAACATTGCCTCAACAACCAGGCCTCCCACCTGGGAAGCTCCCAAGAGGCAGGACCTAAACAGTCAAGGTTCACTGGGCCCACGGGGCCCACTTACCTCCTTTTTAGGCTTGCTGCCATTCAGGAAGACTGGGGCTCCTTGACTGTCTAAATATAAGAACTGGTTCAAGGCCCAAATTGCCTGCCAATAACAGGGGACTGAACTGAATCCAACCAGGTATGGTGGGAAGGAGCCAACTCCAGGTGGTCTCCCCTCATCCCCAGTTTCTAGAAGCTGTTTAGAACTTTCCTTTGCCCCACCCCCAGTTTGGACCTGGGGTTGGAGGTAGATAGCTGGGGAGCTGGTTAGAGAGGGCATTCCCCCAGAAATGAGATGCAAAAGCTGACCTCCTCACAGCACTGAGAGGGTTTTTCTGCTATCACACTTCCATCCCCCAGATGGATTAAATGCCTGGTCTGGAGCTTACCCACAGTATGTTAGCTGAAAAATCCCCAAGGATCCCTAAGGCCAAATTCCAAACACCCAACCCCCACTCAAAGTCTAGCTCTGACTTGACCTCCCTCAGATGCTCCAATCCTTCTGGCTCCCACATACCTCAAGCACCTGTTTAGTGAGAACACAAAGTTTTCAGAGTCAGGGTTTCCAATGTAGCAGTTGATGCCAACATGGAGTCACTGTTCAGCCTTATAGCTAAGCTGGTCTTTCTCTGGGGCCCATGCCCTAACTCTTGGAGTGTCCTGACTGCCGCCACCAAGGGCCAGACTCAGTACCTGGTCAGGTCTCTGATTCTCTGACTTGACCCCATAGATGTACTGGGACGTGAAGAGAGGGTGGAAAGGACCTGGGACAGGGCCAAAGGGGGCAAGCCCCAAGGTCAGCTGTGGGGGGTTAGCAGCTGCTTTTGAGAGTTCTAGTCAGTTCAGGACCCCTGTTTTGAAACTTAGAGGCCTCAGCGGAAGAAGCCCAGGTTCCTATTCGTTAACAGGGAGGCTCTCCCCCTGCTACCTCAATTTCCTCCTCTGTAGAGGCGGCGGAGGGCGGTGGGGCGCGCCCGGGCGTCTTGCCAAACAGCTTCTGGGGTCCCCGCCAGCCACAGGCTGTCCTCAGAATCTGTGTGTCTGCGGGGGTGTCACACGAGCGCAGCCCCTTCCCCATCGACTTCCATCCAGTCTCTGGGTGGAGCTGCCCCCGACCCCCGCCCCGGGTCAAGAGGGCTCGAGACCTCACCTTGACTCGGACCCGGACCACCTCCCGCTGCTCCTCGTCTTCGGCTGCCCCCGCCGCTCCTCCGCTCCCCGGGGAGGCCGCCATCCCGTCTCCTGTGACCCGGGGCCCAGCGGCCTCGCACCGGCACCAACACCGCCGCCACCTCCCAGGGTGACAGTTACCTTCCGAGTGCGCAGGCGCATACGCCCACAGGGGGCTCTCGAAGAGGTCCGCTCCCCAGCCCCCAGGAGCCGTGCGCCTGCGCACTCCCTCGTGGCCGGGACTAGCCGGCCCTCTCCCACCCCTTCGAGATTTCCGTTACTATTGCCCCGCCTTCTGCATCCCGGTAGGCGAGCGAGCACAGCTCCACCCCGTCCTGCTGCTCTAGAGTGCGTATCCCCTTCTTCTCTCCCGAAGGTGACAGTCCCCGCCGCTCTGGGCCGGGGGATCTCGGGTCAGCCGACGCTAAGCTGAGCCCGATGCGCAGGCGCAGGGCGGAGACCAGGCGCGCCCACGTCACAGCGGTGGGCGGAGCTTCCCGTGCGTGCATGAGTTCCCTCCCTCTCCCACGCAGCCGGGTACAGAGTTACCCGCGGGCCTCGGCTAGTGACCTGGCACCGTTCGCCGTGCCGCCTACCAGTGAAATCGGATGGCCCAAGTTCCCAGGGCCCCTGCCAGCCCTCCACTACTGTGTCTTTCCTGAACACTCATTCTTGTGCCAGCCATGACTGCCTCCCCCCAGCACCTGCCGGGAGGTGGGGTGGGTATCTCCTCCCTGATTCTGCACCACCGTACTCATTCACTCACTGGGCATTTGGGGCCTCCTTCAGCAGCCTTTATTAACACTGTCACGGGCAGATCTTTGGGGGTGGGATGGGGGGTGGTGGTGAAGACCAGGTCCCTGCACTGCCCCACAAGTTAAGCAAGTGAGGAAGAAGCTACCCGAACAATACACTGCTACAAAAATCCAACAGTGCCAGGAGGGAGGGATGGCTCAATGTGAGAAAGTGCTTCCAAGGGACCCTCTTCCCACTCCCCCACCCCCACCCCAGTGGAGGTCTTCACTGGAGATGCTCGTGCTGCCTTCTCCAGGCTTGGGGGCCAGCAGCAACATCTGCCAACGACTGGGCAAGCACCAGTTGTCGCCAGGCATCCAGGAGGAGGGCAGAAGGCACAATGATCCACAAGGCATTCAGGAAAACGAAGTAGAACCAAAAATAGAGTGGATGCCCAAGCTCCCCATGCTGGAAGCCATCTCGATACTCAGTGAGGAAATAAAGGACATCACCATACAGCTGGCCTGAGAGCAAAGCCCCCCAGAGACTAGTCAACATACAGGAAGGAGAACCAGGATCCAGCAACCCAGCCTTCAAAGTCTCCCTGCCTCCCTCCCCCACTCCCAAAAGGCCCACTCACCTAAGGAAATAACAAGCTGGAGAAGGAAACGCTCTGGCCTCTGTTGCAGAAAGGCCCCCACAGCCCACAAGCTGAGTGGGCCCCACACCCAGGCTGTCACTGTCTCCATACACACAGTGAAGTTGTCTGCTCTGTCCCGGAAGTACAATACATGACATTGGGAAAATTCCTACCACTTCCAAAGACTTCATCCATTTGCCCCAACACAGAGAAGAGCTAAGACATCCCAAAGGGAGAGGACCAATATGAGGACTCGGGGTTACTTACAGAACATAGCGGCTGTCACCCTTGGAGTACTCCTTCCCTGCAAGAGAACACAAGCCATAAAACAGCAGTCCAGGCTTGGGAGGGCTTCCCAGGGATGACTGAGTGGCTGCTGAGGGCAAAGGGCTAGGCTAGGGAAATCTTGCACTCAGTCCAGCTGAAAAGCACCAAGTGCTGGTCTGTCCTCCCTCCAAGGAAGAGGACAGCTCCCAAGAACTCCCCAAGGCCCAAGTGTCCGGCACAGGACACTCAGCAAGCTGAGATAAGAACCCCGGCCTCCCCTTCCCAACGACTCACACAACTGCGACAAGAAGGCCTGGTCCCTAGCAATGTCCTGATTGTAGACGCTGAACCAGCCTTCAATCACCATGTGCACAAAGGCACACATGGCAAACCAGCAGATTGCCAGGCGACGCCAGGGGCCCAGAGGTGGCACCAGGTTTCCACTCTCTCTCCTCCTCTGGCCAGATAACAGCCAGGTAACCACCAGGAGCGCCCCCGAGACAGAAAAGAAGACTGTGAGGATCTGCCACACTGGTCTATCGTTGGGTACATAACCACTGAGCTGGAGGTTTCGGGGCCAGTAAGGGTGTGCCACGTGAAGAGAGTTCATGGCGAGGGACAGGGAAGGAAACTTCTCTGGCCAGGATCCTAGGATGAGAAACAGAAAATGGGCTGAAGGCCGGGGGAGGCCTGAGAGGCGCCAAGAGGGGGGCTGCCCCTACCCTCGAGGATCTGGGGGTGCTGAGGCAGCGCCCCGGAGGGAAAGCTCACTTGAGTGGGGTGGGGGAGGGAGCCAGCCGAAGGTACCCGGAGGAGTCAGAAACGCATTAAGGGAAAACGAAGGAGCCAGGTGCCAGTGGGCCTGCTCATTCGGGGCTCCCAGGGTGAGGTCACCCTGCGAGGAGGGCTTCCTGGAGGCGGGGGCGGAAAGTCAAGGGAAGCCAACGTAAGCTCGGAGGAGACGGGGATACATTTTGGCTCCTGCAGAGACAGAAATGAGAGTTAGGGCGCGCACCTCCTCCCTCCCAAGCGTGAGCCCGAGGTCAGGTCAAAGCCAAGGACTCACAAGACTTCCCAGAGGCTCCCTCTGCGGCCCGACGTGGCGCGGTCTCGCTGGGGCAGTCCCGACTACCGAGACCGTTGCCAACAACAGCCCCGCCAGTCCCAGCCCTTCCCCTCCCCATCCTCCCCTCCATCCCTCCACCCCTCCGCGCAGGTTTCGGGAGGTGTCTCCACCGGGGCTCGGCCCCGCCGAGCAGCCGACCAATCACCGCCATAGGAGCTCCCCAAGGCCCGCCCCTCCGGCCTAAGCCGGTCAATGGGAGTTGAGCGCGCGTCCCTGGACTCCCTGCCCCGCCCAGGCTCCTGACTGGAGGACCACCCTAAGCCGATATGGCGCTGTCCCGTGGCCAATTGGAAGCCGCGGAACGTCCCCGGAGCCTCGCCCTGCCTGGAGCGGGCCAATGAGTGCCCACTGCGCGACCCCTACACACGTACCTCTGCCGCACCACACACGCCCAGGAACATACAAAACCCACGCACGCACACACCGTCCTCCCCACCCCCCAAACCCGCCGGTGCCGCCATCTCGGCTCTGGGAACGCCAGTCCCCGCCCCCTGGCTTAAGGGGACCAATAGGAGCTTCTAGCGCTAGAAGCTCCGCCCCCGCCCCATGCCGGTCCCCTTAGCTGCTCTCCTCAGTCCGCGGGTGGCAGAAGCCCCGGAGATCCTTTGTCGCCTTCCGGGCCCCCAGGAAGTCCCTAACCTATGTCCCTCGTTCGAGACAGGCTTATTCCTGCCTCCTTTCAGAAGACCGCAGGTCAAACCTGGAAGGTGCTACAGTCTAACCCTGACCCTCAATTTTGAATAGGAAACTGAGACTCCGGGAGAGGCAGGGCCATCTGAGCTGGAAAGGAAGGGTCCGCGAAGAAAACTCTTTTCAAAACGTTCGCGTAACCAACTAAGAGGACACTGATGAGGAGCACTGAGGAGGCCGGAGGTGCTGGGGGTGGGGGTCCCTGCCACACTTAAAGGCATTCCCATGATAATCACTTCTACCAGCACTTCTTCACACATGACCCTCCATTTCCCACCTCTGGGACTGCACCTGCTTGTGTTCCTCAGGTCTGGAAGACACTCCACCTCTGCCTCCTAGAATTTCTTTTAGGTTCTGCTCAGGTGCTGCCCACGACAAGGGCCAGCTTTCCTGACTTCCCTGTATTGTTAGCGCTCTCTCTCTCCTTCCCCAAATTCTCGTGTGAAATTCACCTGGGAACATGTCTCCCCCTTTATAATGCAATCTCTCGGAGGCCAGGCTGGGGCTGTTTCCCTTCACTCTTTTGTCTCCGTCGCCGCGCACCCACAGAGTAGGCTTGACAAAAATGCTGGTGGCTTTTGATAGAGTAGGAAGGAAAGTCCTTAAGGATATAGAATCTGCAAATCCGGCTTCAGATACTTGACACTTACTAGCTGTGTGACCCTGGGCAAGTCACTTAACCCCGATTGCCTCATCAGAAAAAAAAAAAAAAGGTATAGAATCTGGGTAGCTCTAAAACTCCAAAGAGCCGCCAACATCAAGGCAGGACTGAGGCAGACTGGGACCCACATCTTCTGACCCGCCTGCACCGCCAGCCTCACAACTTACACTGGCTGTCCAGCCTATCCAAAATCGGATGGAGAAGTCTCAAACAGCGCTGTGAAGACGCTGCTCCCTTTTCCCTCCTCCCCTCGGGTCCCCCTGCTCCCTTTTTCCTTCTTCCTCTCTTCTTTGGTCCCTCTTCTCCCTTTTTTCTTTACACCTCCTCCCTCCCCTCCTCCTCTTTGTCAGTTAATCGACATTTATTAAGCAACTACTATGTACCAGGCACTATACCTGCCCTCATGGAGTTTACAATCTAATCGGAGATTGGTTCCCCTTCTCTTCTTTTCCTCCTCCTCTTTCCCTTCGCACTCTTTGGTCTCTCTTTTCTCTTATTCTTCCCTTCCTCTTTTTCTCCTTTTTGATCCTCTTCTCTTTTTCCTCCTCCTCCTCCTCCTCCTCCTCCTCCTCCTCCTCCTCCTCCTCCTCCTCCTCCTCCTCCTCCTCCTCCTCCTCCTCCTCCTCCTCCTCCTCCTCCTCCTCCTCCTCCTCCTCCTCCTCCTCCGCCCGCGCCACACTCCCATTGGTCACGCAAATATTCTGCGCGTGTCCATTGGCAGCAGCCTTCCCCTCCACTCACCTCCTCCAGCCCCGGTAATGTACCTTTTCCCGGCTTCGACGGGCTCCCATTGGTCTACCCAACGTTCGACTCAACCTCATTGGTCACCTCTTTCATTTTTCAACCCCCCCCCCCGCTCTCTTGGCTGCCTCGGCTCCTTCTGCTCCCCCTACTTCACCCCAGTCCCATTGGTTGCGCAAACGATCTAAGCGTCTTCATTGGCTCCGAACTCTCTGGCTTAGAGCCGGCCTCCCCGCTGCGTTAAAGGGGCCGCCGTCAACCCTACGTGATTGGGGCCGGTGGAGAAGGTGGCTGGAAGGGAAGCCGCCTCGGTGGCCAACGGAGGACAAGCCGGCCAGGTAAGGGATAGGTGGAGGAAAATCCCTTCCCCATCCTCTGGGCCATAGATGGAGAAGAAAGGGGAAAGGAGGGAAAGAGAGGAGGTCCCTGGTCAGCATCCCCCCCATCTTTTCCCATCTCCTCCATCATCCCCCTCCATCCCCCTCCACTCGGACCAAAGGGGGAGGGGGAACGATGGCAAAGAGAGGGACACGCGCAGCCCCTTAACGCTCCCCCCCCCCACGGGATGCACTAGCAGGCGAACCCATCACACACACATACACACCTGCAAGGCAGCCCGTCTCACACACACACACACACACACACACACACACACACACACACTCACTCACTCACTCACTCACTTACGGCTGTACTGGCCAGTAGGCCAGCCTATCACACACAAGGATACACTGCTCGCCCAGCCCATCAGACACACACAGACACACAGACACACACCCTATACTGGCCAACAGGCCAGCCTCACAATTACACACAACAGCATGTGGCAAGCCCCTCACACATCACACCAGCATGCCAGCTCTTTACATACACACACACACACACAAATTCATGGGGATACAGCAGCAGGCCTGCCCCCTGAACTCACATATGAAGAGTGCAGCCACAGTCCTAGTCACATGCCCAGCCTGATGTGCAGGGAGGAGGGGTGGACCCAGCCTCATGACGACTTGTGCTGGGATCCCATTTCCCCCACTCTCTCATCCTTGACCAGCTCTTCGGCCCTGTCCCTGGGCTCATCGTCGCCATGGCTACCTTCAGCCGGCAGGATTTCTTCCAGCAGTTGGTGCAGGGCTGCGTGGTCCCCACTGCCCAGCAGGGCCTGGACCAGCTGTGGCTTCTGCTGGCTGTCTGCCTGACCTGCCGCCTCCTTTGGAGACTTGGTGAGTGGGCTGCGCCATTCCTTGATCCCTCTGGGAGGAGAGGAGGGCAGAGGAGCAGGGGGCTTCCTGGAGGCTGGGTCCTGGGGGGGACCCAGACTTTGAAGAGGCTGGCTCCTTGGGGTTGGGGGGGCTTTCTGGAAGTTGGCTGAGAGGTACTTCCTGGAGGGGAACTGGGCTTCCTAGAAGCTGACTCCTCAGGGTTGCAGGGGAAGTTTTCCTGAAGGCTGGCTTGGGGCGGAGGGTACTTCCTGGAGGCTAGCTATTGGGGGAGAGCTTTCTGGAAGGGAACCAGGCTTCCTCGAGGGGGCTTTTCAGGGTACAGGGTAGGGTGAAGGGCACTTCCTGAAGGCTGGCTTGGGGGGGGTGGCTTCCTAGAGGCTGGCTCCTCAGGGTTGGGGGGAGGCCTTTCTGGAGACTGACTTCTAGGGGAGGGCACTTCCTGGAGGCTGCCTTTGGAGGAGGCCTTTCTGGAGGCTGGCTCCTCAGCCGGGGTGGGTGGGGTCCTCCCTGTCACTCTGCAGGGTTACCCCCAGCTGTGAAACATGCTAGCACGGTGGCTGGCGGCTTCTTCAGCCTCTACCACTTCTTCCAACGGCACATGGTGTGGGTGGTGCTGCTCAGCCTTCTGTGCTACCTGGTCCTCTTCCTGTGCCGACACTCATCTCACCGCGGGGTCTTCCTCTCTGTCACCATCCTCATCTACCTTCTGATGGGGGTAGGGGCCCTGGGCCGAGGGACAGGGAAGCTAGAGGAGATGGGGCGCTTTGCTGGGGTGGCCAGAGGGAGCTGGGGAAGAGAAACAAACAATGGACCTTAAGGCATCTCGCAGGGAGATGCACATGGTGGATACTGTGACCTGGCACAAGATGAGGGGTAAGTACCCCACCCAGGGCAGAAGCCCCCAATCCTGAGCCCTTTCCCCTCCCATCCCTCAGTACCTTCCTTGGCCCCTGGTTGGTTGGCTGGTCCCCCCCCCCCCACGCTGGCCCCTTGGGTGCATGCGCCTGCCGTCGTCCGCCTGCTCGCTCACCTGCAGGGGCCCAGATGATCGTCGCCATGAAGGCTGTGTCCCTGGGTTTTGACCTGGATCGGGGTGAGCTGGGCGCAGTCCCCTCCCCTGTGGAGTTCATGGGCTACCTCTACTTCGTGGGCACCATCGTCTTCGGGCCCTGGCTTCACTTCCGCAGCTATCTCCATGCTGTCGAGGGCCGACCACTGGTGACAGGGCAGGGGCTGTGGGCTGGTGACAGGGTGGGAGGAGGCCGGCCAGGGCAGCCCCTGACAGCCATCTCCCCGCCTCCCCCATGTCCTTGCAGAGCTTCACATGGCTGGGGAAGGTGGCCGGGAGCCTGGCCCCGGGCCCTCCTATGCCTGGTGGTCTCCACTTGCGTGGGCCCTTACCTCTTTCCCTACTTCATCCCGCTCTATGGGGACCGGCTGCTGCGCAGGTGAGCCAAAGTGCAGACTGTAGGGCCTGTGGCCCACCCCTAGCATCGCCCCTTCTTCCGCCTTCTAACCTACACTCTGGTCTGCCTCCCATTCCGAGTACCCCTGACTTTTTCTCCTCTCCCCTCCCCATGCCTCCATATCTACAGCAAGAAACGCCAAGTGAGGTAAGTGGCGCCCTGCTTACCCACTCAGGCTTGTCAGCCCCTCCTCATGTCCTCCGTGTTCCTGCTGACGCTTCTCTCTTCTCTCTTCTCCCTCCTTTGTACTTCATCCCTCAGGGGCGCTGTGGCCAGGTGAGTCTCTGTGGAGGTGAAGCAGGTTAAAGTCTGGGTGGCTGGTGGGGGGGGGCACTACGACACCCCGCTCTTCTCCCACCCCAGGTGGCTGCGCGCCTATGAGAGCGCCATCTCATTCCACTTCAGTAACTACTTTGTGGGTTTCCTGTCAGAAGGCACAATGACGCTGGCTGGGGCAGGCTTCACAGAGGAGAAGGACCACTTGCGGTGGTAGGGGATCACCCTCAGGAGGCTGGGCTTTGTGGGGGGCGGTGGCCAGCATAGCCCTTCCTCCTAACCACTCACCCCCTGCAGGGACCTTACTGTGTCGAGGCCCCTGAACGTGGAGCTCCCCAGGTCCATGGCTGAGGTTGTCACCAGCTGGAACCTGCCCATGTCACACTGGCTCAATTCCTGTGAGACCCATCCCTGGCCCGCTGCGGGAGGCCAGGCCAGGGATCTGGCCCTGGGGAGGGAGGAAGCTGGGCACTTCTCTCTCTCCGTCCCCTTTTCTTCCCAGATGGCATGACAGACCTTGATCTGTCCCAGGGTTGGAGGTGGGGAAGGGGAGGGGAAAGAGGCTGGGAACCTGCCCTGCCCCCAACAAACCAAAGCAATCTGGGAAGAGTGAAGCTCATTCCCTGACCTTCTCCAGATGTTTTCAAGAATTCCCTTCGCCTCGGCAAGCTCTCAGCCCTCCTTGTGACCTATGCTGCCAGCGCCCTCCTGCATGTAAGCAGTGGGCGAGGTGGAGGTTCGGGGCTTTCCCTTCTTGCCCCACCTCTGCCCCATGGCCTCGCCTTCTCTCCACCCCCCAGGGCTTCAGTTTCCATTTGGGGGCTGTGCTGCTCACCCTCGCCTTCATCACGTATGTGGAACATGGTGAGATGCCTCTTTTCCCCCCTCTTCAACTCACCTCATCTTCTAGAGGACCTTATCTTTCCCTCCCCTTTCCTGCGTGCCTCATCCCCTTCCCCAGGCCCTGAAAGCCTCCCTTTGGAACCTCGACCTTCAAAGAACTGCCAATTCTCCTCTCCTCGTCCTCAGTGCTCCGGAAGCGGCTGGCTACCATCTTCAATGCGTGTGTCCTCTCTAAGCGCTGCCCCCCAGACTGTCCGCACCAACATCGCAGGGTGAGATGACTTGCCCTTTCCTTCCCCCAGAACCTGCCTCAACCGACCAAGGTGCCCTTGTTTCCCTCCCTGACCTCTCCTCCCTTCCTCCTAAAGCCTGGACATAGTCATCATGCCCACCCCTTCTGGGATACTCTCACCTCTCTTTCAGACCAGCTCCAAATCTCACCACCCCATTCCCCGTGTCCTCCCCAGGGTCTGGGCGTGCAGGTGCTGAACCTGTTCTTCAGAGCCCTAGCTGTCTTCCATTTGGCCTATCTGGGCTCCCTCTTTGATGTGGACACTGATGATGCCACTGAGGAACAGGTAGGGTTTGGATGAAATCACCCACAAACCAACGGAGGGTCTGGAAAGGCCTGAGGGATGGGGAGTTGCTTGGCCATTCTTTGGGTGGCCATCACTAATAATGCCCAGCAGTTACCCCTGTCCTGTCCCCAGGCCCGTCAGGGCAGGGGTGGCCAGGGCCTCTTTACCACTGCCATCCTCATCCCCTTCCCAGGGTTACGGCATGTCCCACACCATCCGCAAGTGGTCTGAGCTTGGCTGGGCCAGTCACTGGCTCACTTTCAGCTGCTGGATCTTCTATCGCCTCATCAGCTGAGGGCCCTCCCCCACCTCCCCTTCTCTTTCTTCCCCCTTGTGGGTCCTAAGTACCTGCCCCTGGGCATACAGTGGAGTCCTGGCCACTGTGGCTCCCCTCCCCCAAAGGGGCTCTGGGGCTTTGGGGGGGAGGGGTCCTTGGAGGGCAGGACCCTGAGACCATGTCTTCCACCCCCACATTCTGCTAGAAAGTTCCCCTTTTTATAAATGGTTTGTTATTGTCAGATAAAACTAGGTAAGGCACAAGTGGCCGAGCTGTGTGTGTGAGCTATTTCCCTAATTTGGAGCTGCTTGCTCTGAGCCCTCCCACCAATCAAGAGGCAGGACACACTGGGGCTATGGAATTCAGAGGGCCTTTTATTGGCCAGGTTGGGAGCCCAGGGCTTTGCTCCTTGTCCACTTGCTCCTGCTCTGGCCTGTGAGGGCTCCTAGATGCACAAGCCAGGTCCCCAGTCTTCTTTGAGGATGCAGGCCTCTTGCCAAGACAAGTAGACTCAGGGCCTCCTGCAGGCTGACCCAGAAGGAACAAAGGGACCATCAGAGAGACCTGGATGATGTGCAGGTCTTGGGTGGCAAGAAGGGCTGAGTTAGACCACAGAGGCTGTGAAAGGAGACCAGGAACCAGCAGAGAGAGCTCCTTACTTTCTCCAGCTGTGACCTAGTGGGGGGCTCAGCATGCTGGGGGACACAAACAGATCAAGGGCACATGGCCCTGGCAGACCACACATGCCCCCAGGAGGGCGGGGAAGAGGGAAGGTTGGCTGTGGAAAGTGGGAGAGTGATGGTCCAGAATGGAAAGCAAGACCCCAGGAGACTCTAACGATGGACTCTGGAGTAGAGATGGGACAGCAGGGAGGGGGCGTTCCAACCCTAACCCTCATTTTACAAGTGAGGAAACTGAGGATGGTGCCTAGAGAAGGGCCACAGGTAGGAGCAGGTCAGAGATTCTCCCCCAGATCCTGTAGCCCATTCATTACAACCTGCTGCTGCCTTCTCTCTAATCCAGTCTGAAGACCGCCCCAAATCCTCACCTTCTGAGTGTTCTGATGGCCATGCTCAGAGCTGCCTGGGCTACTGCTACTTCTTCCTGCATGGCCTTTCTGCCATTATAACCTGCCTTGCCAAATTCACTTTTCCAAAGCCCAGGCCCAACCCAGTTCCTCCTCAGCTCCCAAAGCTCCCCATGGTTCAGAGGATCAAGTTGGGCCCCATTGACACAAGCCAGCTTCTAGCTGTTCCTCCATAGCTGGCAGGCAGCTCTCCCCTGTCCCTGGGTCTGTCCTCTAATAGCTCTGGATTGGAAGGTCAGAAGGTCAGCGCTGGAAGGTATGGTCACGTGTCCCCACCCTCCTCACATGTCCCTGCCCTCCTCCTCGGCTTGGACCAGACTCTTAAGCTACAGAGGTCAGGGGCTGGATTTGATGCCACTCCAAGAGATCATGGGCTCTGGGGCCAGAATCCGTCTGCCCCTGAGGAAGGGGCAGAGTCAGAGTCAAGGTCAAGGAAGGGTCAAGAGTCAAACTGCAGGGAGAGGAAACTTGGACGGACCCTGGAGGGAGAGGCTGCGCTGGCCACAGAGTGGAAAAGGGGAAGAAGCAGAGGATAGACGTGGGAAAATCAGCCTCTTGAAAGAAGCTGACTGGCAAGGGGCACAATGGACTGGAGGTAGGCAAGTCAAGAGGTTGCCTCCCTTCCCCCACTCACCAGTGCTAGAGTTGTGGCTGCTCCTGGGCTTGGCACAGATGACATTAGGGAGAAGGAGCTGAAGCTGGAAGAAAAGCAGAGTCAAGGCTTGGCCCTGAGGGGATGGGGCAAGAGGTGACTCCCCTACCAGAACATTTGCTCTAGTCCTTACCTTTGCAAGAAAGCTCCTTCCAGGCTTCAGAATAAGGAGACAGGGATGGGCTTGGGTCATCCTTAATCCCTGGAGGCCTGGGCTTCAGGCGGGTGGGAAGACCCAGAAGAGATGTGGGAGGTCTTCAGGGGCAGGCCAGGGGGCTTTTCAAGGATACTGGGACCAGGGAGGGTGATGAGACACAGTCAAAAGGAGTGGAGTCTAGGTGTACTCATCTGTGATGTGTAGCCCAGTGACTATGGGGAAAGAGGCAGTTGGAGACAGTCACCAAAAGCTGTAACAAGGGACTAGGAATTACAAGAGAAGACAAAAGCAGATGGGTACAAGGCAAGAGAGCAGTGGCATTTGCTGGGCTGAACTAACTTGCTGCCTGAGCTCCTAACCTGGAGCTAGGCCCTTGCCCTGCCCACCATCAGTAGCCCTGTCCCCTAGAACAAAGCCAGCTGGTTGCCCCTTGAAGTGGTAAATGATTTCCTGGGCAGTGGCCACCTGGTAGGGATGGATAGGGTCTACGACAGAGGAGAGGACTCCCGCCTTGCAGGTAATAGTAATGTCTACCTGGAGCGGTGACCACAATACCGGCCAGGAAGAGAAGCTGGTGGCAGAAGCGGGCCATAAGGGCTTTGCACCTGCTAGCTTCCGTTTCCCAGATCCCTAGGGCTTGGATGCATATCTCCAAAGGCACAACCCGAGTCCGATGAGGCAGGCAAGAGCACACACGAAGGCAGCTGGAGGCAGCCTTACCCTAGTTTCTGGCTCAGGTTTCTGGGGGCAGTGAAAAGGTCCACAGCCCAGCTCATCCCCATCAGCCAGCTCTGGGGGACTCGGGGGAGAAACACTTCCTGGGCGGCCCTCCCAGCCCAGAATCTTAAAAGCTGCCAGGAAAGTCCTCCCTCCTCCAGCCCCAGGGATGGCTACACAGATGCACCGATGGACGCTCCCATCTGACCCGCGGACCCGAGAGAAGCGAGAGCCTCTTTCCCAGCAGAGGCCGCAGGTCCCGGGACACGCGGCCTGCAAACAACGTGACCCAAAGGCGCCCGCCCCCCGACATTAGGAGGCGCGGCGGGGCGGGGGGGGGGAGTGGGGTTAATTGAGCGCAGGCGCCCTAGCCCCAACACGCCGGCGTGCAATCTACGCAGGTGCAAGCGCACTACCCTCTGGGGCTTGTAGTCCTTTCCACTTTTCCTTCCCGCGAGCGCCGTTGCCCAGTACCCTGAGCTGGGGCTAAGCCACGCAGGAACACGCCAGGTGCTTTCTCTCCCTAGCTGCGACACTGGCGGCGGGAGCCAGAAAGACCCGCTCCCCTCTTTCTTTCCTTCTGGATAATTCCTCAAACGGGCGCGGTTGTCCTCGCGGGGGCGGGGCGGTCACGTCGCGTCCCGGCTGGCGGAGGGGTGGGGTGGGGGTGGGCGGAGGAAGACTAGCCTGGGAGGGAGGCTTGGATTGGCTCGGCGGGTCGGTGGGCGGTGCCGCGGCCGCCCCCTGACCTCCAGGCCAAGCCCGCTCAGAGGCGGCGGGCGTGCGCCTCGGCCTGGGCCTTAGCCCTGTCGCATAAACGCCGAAGCCGGGTCCGGAAGGCCTCAACCTGGGAGCAGATGGCGGCCACTTCCGTGCAGAGGGTCTGGGCGTGTGCGCACACGCTCTCCTCCTCGGCCGCGGCCCTGACCTTGGGTCGAGCCTCGCTCCCTCCGGGAGCCCACCGGCTTTGAGGGCCAGGGCTGGGTAGGGACCAGGGCCTAAAGCTGCGGAGCCGGAGAGTCGGGAAGGCCCGCATCAGCCTTGCGGCGAGGGCAGGCGGAGAGGAGCAGCAGGAGCCGCGAGCAGCTCCGGACTGCGGGCCCGACGTCCGATTGGGCAGCCGCATGGGTGACGTCACAGGGCTCTGGGCGGGGCTCCTGGGGGCGGGGCCGAGGCTCACCCAGAGTGGGGCGGCCCCTCCTCCCCACCAAGTGGCTTTTTGGGCACTTCGCCGGCCCTATCGACTCACCCTGCCCCCTTTGGATCCTCCCGAGATTCTTTTTTTTATTTCCATTTTATTTTCAGTTTCGAATTTCTCCTCCCCCTCCTCCACCCATTGAGAAAACAAGAAAAATACATCGACAGGTACAAACATGAATAGTCAAATAAAACAAATTAGCCACGTCCCAAAAAATTGACTCAGTCACCCTCAGAGTCCATCACTGTCCAGAAGTGGAACGCAGGCTTCATCCCGAGTCTTTTGGAATTGTGGTTGGTCGCTATAGTGATGAGAGTTCCCAAGTCTTTCACAGTTAAATATCCTTACACCATCACTGTTAGCGTCCAAGTTGTCCTTGGGATTCTGCTCACTTCCCACTGCATCAGTTCATACAAGTCTCCCCAGGTTTCTCAGACACCACCCCCTTCATCATTTCTTCCAGCACAGTCATATGCCATAGTTGATTCAGCCACTCCCCAGTTGTTGGGCGTCCCTCAGATCCCAATTCTCTGCCGCTACACAAAGAGCTGCTATAAATATTTTGTACAAATGGGTGGGTCCTTTTCTTTGTTTCCCAGCTTGCTATTTTCCATCTAATCTTGGTTGCATTGGTTTTGTTTGTGCAGAAACTTTTTAATTTGATGTAATCAAAATGATCCATTTTACATCTCATAATGCTTTCTACGTCCCATTTAGTCAACAATTCTTTCTTTCTCTATAAATCTAACACATAAACTATTCCTTGCTCTCTTAATTTGCTTGTGGTATCACCCTTTATGTCTAAAGCATGTACCCATTTTGATCTTATCATGATATATTGTATAAGGTGTTGGTCTATACCTCGTTTCTGCCATACTCTTTTCCAGTTTTCCCAGCAGTTTTTGTCAAATAGTTTTTATTCCAGAAGGTGGGGTCTTTGGGTTTATCTAATACTAGATTACTGTGATCATTTACTGCTGTGTCTTGTGTACCTAATCTATTCCACTGATCAACTACTCTATTTCTTAGCCAGTGCCAGATAGTTTCTATGATTGACATTTTATATTATAGTTTGAGATCTGATATGGCTAGACCACTTTTTTGCATTTTTAAAATTAATTTCCTTGATATTCTTTTTTTTAAGCTTTTATTTAGTATTTTATTTTCCCCCAGTTACATGTAAAAACAACTTTTAACATTCTAGTTTTTTTTTTTAGGCAGTTGGGGTTAAGTGACTTGCCCAGGGTCACACAGCTAGTAAGTGTCAAGTGTTTGGTCTGAAGCTGGATTTAAACTCAGGTCTCCTGACTCCAGGGCCAGTGCTTTATCCACTGTGCCACCTAGCTGCCCCAACATTAATTTTTAAAAATTCTCTCCCTCCCTTCCCATCCCCCCTGATTGAGAAGGCAAGCAGTTTGATATAGGTTATACATGTATAATCATATAAAACATATCCATGATAGTCATGTTGTGAAAAAACAGGCAAAAAAACTCAAGAAAAATAAAATTTTAAAAAGTATGCTTCCTTATGGAAGTGATTGCTGATAATTCAAAATAAATTAATTAAAAATTAAAAAAATAAAAATAAAAAAGTATGCTTCAATCTGTATTCAGACATCATCCGTTCTTTCTCTGGAGATGGATAGCATTTTTCTTTTTTTTATAATTAATTTATTTTTAGTTTTCAACATTCACTTCCATAAGATTTTGAGTTTTAAATTTTCTCCCGGGGCAGCTAGGTGGCACAGGGCATAGAACACTGGCCCTGGAGTCAGGAGGACATGAGTTCAAATCCAGCCTCAGACCAGACACTTGACACTTACCAGCTGTGTGACCCTGGGCAGGTCACTTAAACCCAATTGTCTCACCAAAAAAAAAAAATTCTCCCCCTCCCATTTATTCCCCCCCCCAGATGGTGTACAATCTACATATACATTCATGTTAAGCATATTTTCCCATTAGTCATGATGTAAAGAACAATTAGAACTAATGGGAGGAACCACAGGAATGAAGCAATAAAACAAAACAACAAAGGAAAAGGAGAGAAAATAGTGTGCTTCGATCTGCATTTAAACTCCATAGTTTTCTTCTTTGTGGACAGCATTTTCCATCATGAGCCCCTTGGAGATGTCTTAGATCCTTGTATTGCTGAGAAGGGTTAAGTCTATCAAAGTCAGTCATCACACAACGTGGCTGTCACTGTGTACAACATTCTCCTGGTTCTGCTCACTTCACTCAGCATCAGTCCATACAAGTCTTTCCAGGTTTTTCTGAAGTCTGCCTGCTCGTCATTTCTTACAGCACAATAGTATTCCATTACATTCATATACCGCAGCTTGTTCAGCCATTCCCCAATGGATGGGCATCCTCTCAATTTCCAATTCTTTACCACCACACAAAGAGCTGCTATGAGTATTTTTGTGCATGTGGGTCCTTTTCCCATTCTTATGATCTCTTTGGGATACAGACCTAGAAGTGGTATTGCTCTGTCAAAGGGTATGCACATTTTTGTAGCCCTTTGGGCATAGTTCTAAATTGCTCTCCAGAATGGTTGGATCATTTCACAACTGGTGGGTAGCATTTTTCATCATAAGTCCTTCAGAGTTGTCTTGGATCATTGTACTGCTGGGAATAGCTAAGTCATTCACAGCTGATCATTGTACAATATTGCTGTTACTTTGTACACAGTACATTTCGCTTTGCATCAGCCCATGCAAATATTTCCAGGTTTTTCTGAGAGCATCCTGCTCCTCATTTCTTATAATGCAATAGTATTCCATCATAATCACATACTACAACTTGTTTACCCATCCCGCAATTGATGGGCTTCCCCTCAACTTCTAATTCTTCACTCCCAGAAAAGAACTGCTATAAATATTTTTACACATATAGGTCCTTTTCCTTTTTGTTTTTTTATCTTTTATGGGATACAGATCTAGTAGTGGTGCTGCTGAGTCAAAGGGTATGCATGGTTTTATAGCCCTTTGGGCATAGTTCCAAATTGCTCTATAGAATGGTTGAATCAGTTTACAACTCCACCAACAGTGCATTAAAATTTCATTTTTCCCACATCCCCTCCAACATTTGTCATTCTCCTTTTCTGTCCTATTAGCCAATCTGATAGGTATGAGGTAGTACCTCAGAATTGTTTTAGTTTGCATTTCTCCAATCCATAGTGAGTTAGAATATTTTTTCATATGGCTATAGATAGCTTTGATGACTTCATCTGAAAACTGATCATATCTTTTGATCACTTATCAATTGGGGAATGGCTCTTATTTTTATAAATTTGATTCACTTCCCTATATGTTTGAGAAATGAGGCCTTTATCAGAGAAACTTGTTTCAAAAATTTTTTTCACAGTTACTACTGCTAACTCTATCCTCCCATTTATTCTATTCTCTGTCCCTTCACCCTGTCCCTCCTCAAGTATTTTGCTTCTGACTACCCCCTCCTCCAATCTGCCCTCCCTTCTATCACCCCCCCTTCTCTTACTCCCTTCCCCACCAACTTTCATAGATTTCTATACCCAATTGAGTGTGTATGTTATTCCTTCTTTGAGCCAGTTCTGATGAGAGTAAGGTTCACTCATTAGCCCTCACTTCCAACCTCTTCCCCTCCACTGTAAAAGCTTTTTCTTGCCTCTTTTATGTGAGATAATTTACCCCATTATACCTCTCCCTTTGTCTTTCTCCCAGTACATTCTTCTCTCATTCATTTTATTTTTTAGATATCATTCCTTCATATTCAACTCACACCTATGCCCTCTGTCTATATATATTCCTCCTAATAATGAGAAAGGTCTTATGAATTACAGATATTATCTTTCCCTGCAGGAATGCACACAGTTCTACCTTAATAAGTCCCTTATGATTTCTCTTTCCTGTTTACTTTTTCATGTTTCTCTTGAGTCTTGTATTTGAAAGTCAAATTTTCTCTTCAGCTCTGGTCTTTTCATCAAGAATGCTTGAAAATCCTCCATTTTATTGAATGACCATTTTTCCCCTGAAGGATTATACTCAGTTTTGCTGAGTAGGTGATTCTTGGCTGTAATCCTTTCTCCTTTGCCCTCCAGAATATCATATTCCAAGCCCTCCAATCCTTCAACATAGAAGCTGCTAAATCTTGTGTGATCCTGACCCGTGTTTCCACAACACTTGAATTGTTTCTTTCTGGATGCTTGCAATATTTTCTCCTTGATCTGGGAACTCTGGAATTTGGCTACAATATTCCTAGTAGTTTTCCTTTGGGGATCTCTTTCAGGAGGTGATTGGTGAATTCTTTCAAATTCTATTTTTCCCTCCAGGAAAACTAGGGCAGTTTTCCTTGATAATTTCTTGAAAGATGATGTCTAAGGGGCAACTAGGTGGTGCAGTGGATAGAGCTTCAGCCTTGGAGTCAGGAGGACCTCTGAGTGGTAAGACTGTGTCTTCACCTATTTTCCCAAATAGTCTATATGGTATAGAAATTAATTGTTTTTTAAATGTTTGATAGAATTTGCTTGTAAATCCATCTGGCCCTGGAGATTTTTTTCCTAGGGAGTTCATTGATGGCTTGTTCAATTTCTTTTTCTGAAATGCGGTTATTTAGGTATTAAATATTTTACTTCTTCTTCTGTCAATCTGGGCAATTTATATTTTTGTAAATATTTATCCATTTCACTAAGATTGTTAAATTTATTGGCATACAGTTGGGCAAAATAGTTCCTAATTATTGTTTTAATTTCCTCTTCATGGGTGGTGAACTCACCCTTTTCATTTTTTATACTGGTAATTTGTTTTCTTCTTTCTTTAATTAAATTAACCAAAGGTTTGTCTATTTTGTTGGTTTTTTCATAAAACCAGCTCTTAGTTTTATTTATTAGTTCAATAGTTTTCTTAATTTCAATTTTATTAATCTCTCCTTTGGTTTTTAGTATTTATAATTTGGTATTTAATTGGGGATTTTTAATTTGTTCTTTTTCTAGTTTTTTTTAGTTGCATGCCCAATTCATTGATCTCTTTATTTTATTCATGTAAGCATTTAGAGATATAAAACTTCCCTTAAGAACTGCTTTTGTTGCATCCCATAAATTTTGGTATGTTGTCTCATTATTGTCATTCTCTTGGAAGAACTTATTGATTGTTTCTATGATTTGTTGTTTAAACCCACTCATTATTTAGGATTAGATTTAGTTTCCAATTAAATTTTTAGTCTATCTTTCCATGGCCCTTTGTTACATATAATTTTTATTGCATCGTGATCTGAAAAGGATGCATTTGATATTTCTGCCTTTCTGTATCAGATTGTGAGGTTTTATTCTTTAGTACACAGTCAGTTTTTGTGTATGTGCCATGTACCGCTGAGAGAAAAAAGTGTATTCCTTCCTATCCTCATTCAGTTTTCTCCAGAGGTCTACCATATCTAACTTTTCTAAAATTGTATTCACCTCCTTAACTTCTTTCTTGTTTATTTTGTGGTTAGATTTATCTAGTTCAGAGAGGGGGAGGTTGAGGTCCCCTACTAGTATAGTTTTGCTATTTCTTCCTTTAACTCCCTGAACTTCTCCTCTAAGAATTTAGATGCCATACCACTTGGTGCGTATATGTTTAGTAATAATATACTTCATTGTCTGTGGTGCCTTTTAGTAGGATGTAGTTTCCTTCCTTATCTCGTTTAATAAGATCTATTTTTGGTTTTGCTTTGTCTGACATCAGGATTGCTACCCCTGCTTTTTTTACTTCAGCTGAAGCATAATATATTCTACTCCAGCCTTTTGCCTTTATCCTGTGCGTTACTCTGTTTCAAATGTGTTTCTTGTAAACAACATATTGTAGGATTATGGTTTTTATTTTATTTTATTTTTTTACTCTTTTTTTTTTAGGCAGTTGGGCTTAAGTGACTTGCCCAGGGTCACACAGCTAGTAAGTGTGAAGTGTCAGAGGCCGTATTTGAACTCAGGTCCTCCTGACTCCAATGCCAGTGCTCTAAACATTGCACCACCTAGCTGCCCCAGGATTATGGTTTTTAATCCATTCTGCTATCTGCTTCCATTTTATGGGAGAGTTCATCCCATTCACATTCACAGTTATGATTACTATATGTGTTTTTCTCTTCATCCTGTTCCCCCTCCCCTGTTTATCCTTTTCTTTCTCTTTTTCTCCCTTTCCCTCCTCACTTTTGCTTTTGACCACCACCTCCCTTAATTTTCTCTCCCTTCTATCAGCCTCCTCCCTTCTCTTTCCCCTTTCCCCTCTTACTGCCTATATGGCAAGTTAATTTTTTATACCTGTGTATGTTATTCCCTCCTTGAGCCAAATTGGGTGAGAGTAAAGTTCAAACAATGCCCATCTTCCTCCCTTTTCTCCCTCTACTGTAATATGTCTCTGTGCCTCTTCATTTGATGTAATTTACCCTTTTCTGCTTCCTCCTTTCCTCTTCTCCCATTACAATTCCTTTTTACCACTTCATTAGATTTTTTTTTTTTATCATTACATCAAAGTCAACTTAAACCCACACCCTTTGTCTATGTATATCTGGTCTAAATGTCATAATAAATATACAGTTCTCAAGAGTTATAAGTATCATCTTCCCATGTAGGGATGTAAACAGTTTACCCTTATTGAATAACATGGTGTTTTGGGGTTTTTTTGCCCTTTCCTGTTTACCTTTTTATGTCTTTCTTGAGTCTTGTATTTGAAGATTAAATTTTCCATTGAACTCTGGTCTTTTCATCAGGAAAGTCTGGAAGTTCCCTATTTCATTGAATGTCCATCTCCTCCTCTGAAAGATTGTGCTCAGTTTTGCTGGGTAGTTGGTCCTTGGTTGTAATCCAAGCTCTTTTGCCTTATGGAATATCATATTCCAAGCCCTCCAATCTTTTAATGTTGATGCTGCAACGTCCTGTGTAATCCTGACTATGGTTCCATGATATTTGAATAAATAAATAAATTTAATTAATTAAAAAAGAGAGAAAATAGTATGCCTTGATTTGCATTGACACTCCATTGTTCTTTCTCTGGATTCGGATGGCATTTTCCACCATGAGTCTTTTGAAATTGTCTTAAATCATTGTATTGCTAAGAAGAGCAGTGCATTTATTTATTTATTTTTGGCTTTCGACATTCATTTCCATAAGATTTTGAATTCAAATTTTCTCCCCCTCCCTCCTCCCCAAGATGGCGTGCAATCTGATATAGGCTGTACTTACACATTCATATTAAGCATATTTTCACATTAGTCATGATGTATAGAAGAATTAGAACTAATGGGAGGAACCAAGAGAAAGAAGAAACAAAACAAAACATTGAAAGAAAAGGAGAGCAAATAGTCTGGTTCCATCTGCATTCAGACTCCTGGTTCTTTCTCTGGAGGTGGAGAGCTTTTTCCATCATGAGTCTTTTGGAGATGTCTTAGGTCCTTGCATTGCTGAGAAGGGTCAAGTCTATCAAAGTTAGTCATCACACAACATGGCTGTTACTGTGTACAACATTCTCCTGGTTCTGCTCACTTCACTCAGCATCAGTTCATGTAAGTTTTTCCAGGTTTTTCTGAAGTCCACTTGCTCATCATTTCTTATAGTACAATAATATTACATTACATTCATGTACCATGACTTGTTCAGCCATTCTCCAATGGATGGGCATCCTCTTAATTTCCAATTCTTGGCCACCACATAAAGAGCTGCTATCAATATTTTTGTACATGTGGGTCCTTTTCCCTTTTTTTAATGATCTCTTTGGGATACAGACCTAGTAGTGGTATTGCTGGATCAAAGGGTATGCACAATTTTAGAACCCTTTGGGCATAGTTCCAAATTGCTCTCCAAAATGGTTGGAGCATTTCACAACTCCACTAACAATGCATTAGTGTTCCAATTTTCCCACATCTTCTTCAATATTTATCATCATCCTGTTTTGTCACGTTAACCAATCTGATAGGTGTGATGTGGTACCTCAGAGTTGTTTTGATTTGCATTTTTCTAATCAGTAGTGGTTTAGAGGGGCAGCTAGGTGGTGCAATGGATAGAGCTCCAGCCTTGGAGTCAGAAGGACTTGAGTTCAAATCCAGCCTCAGACCCATCATGCTTACTAGCTGTGTGACCCTGGGCAAGTCACTTAACTCTAATTGCCTCCAAAAAAAAAGGGGGGGATTTAGAGCATTTTTTCATATGACTAGAGATAGCTTTAATTTCTTCATCTGAAAACTGCCTGTTCATATCCTTTGACCATTTGTCAACTGGGGAATGACTTGTATTCTTATAAATTTGACTCAGTTCTCCATGTATTTTAGAAATGAGGCCTGCTGTGAAAATTGTTTCCCAGCTTTCTGCTTCCCTTCTAATCTTGGTTGCATTGGCTTTGTGTATGCAAAACATTTTCAGTTTAATGTACTCAAAATTATCCATGTTCTCTGTCTATTGTTTGGTCATAAAGTCTTCTGTTCTCCATAGATCTGACAGGTAAACTCTTCCTTGCTCTCCTAGTTTGCTTACAGTATCAGCCTTTATATCTAAATGATGTATCATTTTGACTTTATTTTGGTATTTGGTGTGAGATTTTGATCTGTGCCTAATTTCTGCCATATTCTTTTCCCAGCAGTTTTTGTCAAATAGTGGGTTCTTATCCCAGAAGCTGGGATCTTTGGGTTTATCAAACAGATTACTATAGTCATTGACTACTGTCTTGCACACCTAACCTGTTCCACTGATCCACCTCCCTATTTCTTAGCCAGTACCAAGCAGTTTTGATGATTGCTGCTTTATAATACAATTTAAGATCTGGTATGGCTATGCCACCTTCCCCTGCATTTCTTTTCATTAGTTTCCTTGATATTCTGGACCTTTTGTTCTTCCAGATGAATTTCGTTATTATTTTTTCTAAGTCTATAAAATTGTTTTTTGGTATTTTGATTGGCATGGTACTGAATAAGTAAATTAATTTAGGTAGAATTATCATTTTTATTATATTAACTTGGCCTACCCATGAGTAACTGATATTTTCCCAATTATTGGGGCAGCTAGGTGGTGCAGTGGACAGAGCACTGGCCCTGGAGTCAGGAGGACCTGAGTTCAAATCTGACCTCAGACACATAACACTAGCTGACCTTGGGCAAGTCACTTAACCCCATTTCCTAGCTCCCCCCCCCAAATCCAATCCAACTATTTAGATCCGACATTATTTGTGTGAAAAGTGTTTTGTAATTGTATTCATATTCAAAATTCCTGGGTTGGTAGGTAGACTACCTTCCTTGGCAGGTAGACTCCCCAATATTTTCTATTGTCTACAATTATTTTAAATGGCATTCCTCTTTCTATCTATTGCTGTTGGGCTTTGTTAGTAATATATAGAAATGCCAATGATTTATGTGGGTTTATTTTATATCCTGCAACTTTGCTAAAGTTGTTCATTATTTCAAGCAGTTTTTTACTTGATTCTCTAGGATTCTCTAAGTATAACTCCACATATCATCTGCAGAGAGTGATAGCTTTGCCTCTTCCTGGCCTAGTCTAATTCCTTCCATTTTTTTCTTCTCTTATTGCTAAAGCTAACGTTTCGAGTACAATATTGAACAACAGTGGTGATAATGGACATCCTTGTTTCTCCCTTGATCTTATGGGAAGTAAGATCATATTCTGTTCTTTCCTTTGATTTCTCATGGCCAAGAAATAGGGCTCTGCCTCCCTGCCACAGTTCTTTGTGATGTAATATATCTTGGTTGGTTTTGAAGTTCTCCATTTTTACCTCCGTATTTCTGGGATCAGACTGAGGAGGCTGGGGGATGGGATTGGGGTGGAGAGGTTCAGAGTCATGGCCTGAAGGAAGAATTGGAAGCACAATTAGGGTTAGCGTTGGGGGTGGGGGAGGACTCAGTGAGTCACACTGAAAGCCAGAGCTCAGGTCAAAGACTCCTCTTTAACTGTAATTGTGAGTGGGGTCAGTTTCCTCCAGAGGGTTGGACTGGATGGATTGCTAAAGTCTCTTCCAGCTCTGATCTCCTAGGATCCTAAGACAAGGAAGGGCAAGAGGAATGTGCATTAGAAGCTGTTGCAGGACTGCGCGTGCGCTGACAGGAGAGGAAGGAGGGAGGGAGGAGCAAGCCACAGGCTGGAGGAGGAGGAGGAGGAGGAGGAGGAGGAGGAGGAGGAGGAGGATGGCAGCAGCTTTGCAGCCACTGCTGGTCACCTTGGTTTGGGCTGGTGTCCTGCTCCTCCCAACAGCGACCCATGGCGCCGCCCTCGCTCAGGTATTCCTCCCACCCAGATTTCCTCGAGTCCTCTTCAGACTGGCTCTGCCCAAGGATTATGCCGGGAATGGATTGCCCTGGGAATGGTCGGGGGAGGAGAAGGTCTGAAGCTTAAGGGTTCCTGCAGCTGCCATCACTGAGGTTACTGGGATCAGGCAGAGGGAGGAGCCTTAGCAGAGTTTGGAGCTGTCCAGGGTCCTGGAGGAAAGGAAAAAGGCTGGGCTGCAAGTCTGGCTGTATTTGGGTCTTTGTGTGACACTGATTGTGCGTGTGATCGTGTTAAGTCTTTGGGTGATGATTCTTTAGACATTTGGCCTGTGGTTGTGTGATGTTTCTGTGTCATTCTGTGTCATTGTGTCTTCATGACGAGCTTAATCGCGGCTGTGGCTTTGTGGAGTTCGTGTGGGGTCATATGTCTCTATGTATGTCTGGGGGCAGTGCATCTAGTGTCAGCAGTTGCGGGGTGGGGGCAGCAAAGAGCATGTGTCACGGCAGCCCCCACACTCTCCCCTTCCTGCTCAGTCTCTTTCAAGCTCCTCCAAGCTGGCGCGGACTGGGTATGGGGAGAGGAGGGGAAAAGGAGGCAGTCAGTTTCGAGAGCAGGCTTGTAGCTCCCAAGGGCCTGTGTCCTGGGATAGCCTTGGAGATTTCAAGGACTAAGCAGCTTGGTTTGGTTTTATTAATATTTTTGTGCTATCCAGCTTTATGTCACATTCATTTCTCCATCACGAGTATCATTTTTGTCTTGTCTCAGATATGAAAAAGGCACTTTGTGCCAAAGCACAGGCTCTCCACCCTACCGAGTGGCCTTTTGGTAGACTTTGAGGAAGGCTCTGAAGAGCTCTGGCCCACACAGCCAAGTGGCTCTTACTGAGTCATTTGGAGACACTGAGCAGGGGGATTTCTGCAGGGGGAGCTTCTGCTAGTCCTCACAGAAGTGATTCAAGATTGTAATGTGCTGAAACAGGTGGCAAAGCATAGGAAAGAGATCTGCCAGGCTTTGGACTGAGGATTTGGATTCCAACTCAGTTCTGTGTTTGTGACCTTGGACGAGTCCCTTCCCCTCTGTGGACCTGATTCTTCCCCTGTAAAATGAGAGTAATTTGAGTTGGACTCTATGGTCTTGGAGGTCTTTTCTGGATTAAAAGAGGATAACTCCCATATGCACACACATACAGAAATTTCCCATTACCAGAGACCTGGCAAAGAGCTCTAGAGCTATTGCTTTCCCTGTCCTTTGTCGAAGCCTCAAGTCAGCCATTGTGGTGCTGGTCTTGGCGGGGCACTAGGGAGGGAACACGGAGTCGGGAGTCGCGGCCAAATAAGACATTCCAAAGCCCTTTCAAGACGTCTCCCTTACCCACAAACGATTGGTAGTTAGACACTTCCATGTTTCCAATGACATGAAAACTCACTCATTTTTAGATTTCCTAAGGATGGAGAGGTGCTACATTTTAAGAAGGGCATTCACTAGGTAGACCGAATTCAGCAGGCTGTTGACAGGATATTTGGGGGTCCTGATGGCAAACCAAAGCACTGTGGATCAGTTAGAAGAATGTGTAGCTTGGAAAAGGGAAAACTGAAGAGGGTATACATGCTTGGCTGTCTTTATTTAACTGAAGGGCAGTCATGGAGAAGAGGGATTGGATTTGTTCGACTTGGCCCAAAGGCAGGAGCAGGGGTCATGGATGGGAGGTACATCTAGGCTTGCTATCAGGAAAAACTTCCTATGAAAGCTACCCCAGAGTGGAATGGGCCGCCTTGGGGTGGGGGTGGGGGTGTGCTTACTTTTTCTCCTGGTGGCCTTCCAGCAAAGGGGCAATGGCCAATTGTCAGGCACATGGTAGATATTCAGGGAATGGTTGGAGGAGTTGGGTCTTTTAAGTTTAAGTCTTTTAAGAACATTGTCTGTTCTTGAGTCACATATAACATCTACTCTTTCTGGGTCCCACAGCCCCGGACCCTGCCTTTCTCTTGGAACCTTGGGCAAATGGCAAGGGCCCTGCAGTTGGACTGGCCACCTGGTTCCCCCAAGGCAGCCCTGCTGGCCCAGGCCCTAGAGCGGCTCCTCGAGGCAGAGGCCGGGTGGCAGGAGTGGGAACGGGAGACCAAGGCTGAAGCTGCTGCCCTGGCCCAGCTCCTCTTGCGCCTGTGGCGGGGCTCCCATCTTGAGCCTGAGGTCAGCATGGAAGAGGCAGTGTCACTTGGTCCCCAGACCCAAGCCAACGATGAGGCAGCAGATTCCAAGCAGGCACTACTCAGGTACCACTGGAGGGAAAGTGGATGGGTGTGGGGAGAGGCAGAATGGGTGGCACTGGAGACTTCTGGCTATTTCCATCCACAGATTTCTGATGAGCCGGCTGTTGGCCAAGATGTCGGAGACCCGAATCCCTCCCACCTTGGTCTGGGCGGGACCGTGGCCCCGGCAACGTCGTCATTTGCGCCGGCCCCTGGGCCTGGCTCCTGCTTCCATGTCACATGGGACCGCACTACTCGGCCTGAACCATCTGGAGGCCTTGGCAGTGCAGCAGGGGGTACCGCTTGCTAGCACACGCTACTGGCCAGAGTGACGGGGTCTCCAGCCACCCAAGGTTCCTTGCTGCCTGGCTCTCTCCTCCAGCGTGCATGTTTATCCCCACCTTGGCACCCAAGCTTAATAAAATAGCCTCCTTCGTGCCCCTGCAAGCAAAGCCGAGCCTGTCTCATCTCTGGTCCCCACACCCCCTGCCAGCCTCTGAGGCATTTTCCCAGCCCCTTTTGGGTTTCATCGCTCAACTCACTCCAGTCGAACTCCTGGAAACAAGTCTCTTCCACACCAGCTCACCCGGGCACTGACGCCAGCTTGCCTTGCATTAACGATGTTTATTGCTACCTTATGGTGGCACTTTTGACCCTCCCCTCCCTCATCAACTGCAAAATGGGTGGGTGGATGGGTGGCAAAGCAAGTGTCTTTCGTTTTCTTTTATTTAGGGAAACCAGTGTCTTTGCTAGAGAGACATAGGAATGATTGTTCTCATTAATCAATAATCCAAAAGAATGGCAACATCGAGGAGGGGCCACAGGGCACTCAGCTGTCATGGCAGTGCTGGCATCTCCTCCCCAAATTTGGACCGGTATGCAGCCTTCTTGGCCTCTGACAGAACCTAGACAAAGGTGAAAGAGTTGGAGGGAGCCCGTCTCTTGATGCCCAGCCCATGGGACCCAGCAGCCACTTCCAGGGGACTCACCTCATGGTTCACATAGGCCTGGCAAGTGTAACACCAGGCTGAGAGATCGGCATAGCTTAGGACCAGTGGGTGGCCTGAGGCCTCATGGTGCTGAAGCATGTGAGCCTGAATGTAGCGGCCACAATGAACCTAAAGGAAGCCGGGGAAGGAAGGACTCATCATTTATCAACGGGCACTGTATACTAAGCCCTTTACAAATATTTTATTTTGTCCTCATGACTGCCCTGGGAGGTAGATGCTATTATGATCCCCATTTCACAGGTGAAGAAATTGAGGCAGATGTAAAGTGACTTGCCTAGTGTCACAGAGCTAGTGTGTGAGGCAGGATTTGAATTGGGGACTTCCTAACTCCAGGCCCAGCCCTCTGTGCACTGTGGTGCCCCCTGGCAACCATAAGAATGAGGGTAATCCCTTCTAGTACCCAGGAGTTGGAATGACTCCAAGGTCAGGTACACTCTTTTACACACGTGCCCCTGTTCTCTGCCGACCCCACACCTCCACACTGCACTCTATACCACCTTCCCTGGCCCACCTGATAGCAAGACAGGCAGAGCCAATTCTCCAGACAGGTGCTGCAGTCCCAGCATGGCTGGGTCACATCCAGGCCCCCCTCTGGCACTGAGCGCACAGTCACCAGGTGTGGGCACCACGACAGCGGGGTCACAGCATAGAATGTGGTCTAAAAGGTTGTTGGAGACAGTAATGAGTCCAAGGCCACGAAGGGTATTCTCACCACATCTTCATCAGTTGGGGGCCTGGGGGGTGACACAGAGACTCACCCCCTCAGCATCAAATTGGTCCCCTATCATCAGCAGGGTGGGAGTGGCTGGGCCCCCTTCCCCAGCTGCCTCCCCAGGGTCCTCTTCGTTGGCCACGACAGATTCAGCCTCTGGTTCCCCTGGAGCGCATGCACTGAGCCGAAGGGACTCCAGGCCTAGGGTCTCCTCGAGCAGGGGTGATGGAGGCCGTCTCTCTAGCTTTAGTCCTGTGGCCAGTGCCTCTGCAGGGCTCTCTTCAGGAAGCTCGTGCCCCAGGGTGCTCTCCATCTCAACCAGCTCCAGTGAGGTCTCCTTTGTTTCCTCCTGGTCTTTACTGCTGGACAGTGAATGGAACGGGGAGACACCAATCATCCCCCCTGTCCTGTTGGGTCCTCCATGGCCCTGACCGAAGCTCTGCTCACCAGTAAGCCGAAGGCTCTGCCAGTACTTCCGGTGGGTCTGGGCAACCTCAGCCAGGGAGAGGAAGGCCCCAGGCAGCGGAGGCCGAAGCCAGGGGAGCGATGGGGGTGGGTCACCTAGAAGGGTCCGGGTACAAGCAGCCATAGATTCTGAGATGGATGTTAGGTTGTAGCCACCCTAGTTAGGGGAAGAGAGGTAGGCGGGCATGGAGGGCCCAGAGTCATGGGCAAGGAAGATCGAGGGAAGACCACAGGCAAGGGAAATTCGGGAGGGTCCTGAAGGAATCGTACCTCGAGGACCAGGGCAATGTGGCCACCAGCCAACCCCATCAGCAGATGAGTCATGTGTGCGTAGCCCTCTGGGGAGACTAGGCAACCTCCTAGTGGGTCCCCCCGAGCAGCATCAAAGCCAGCAGACACCAGCACCAACTCAGGGTTGAACTATAACATAATCGAAGCACTAGAAATGTTTGCCCAGCCTCTCAGGTAGATGCAAGTGCCAGGAGAGGCCACACCACCCTCAACCATCTTCTTTAGCTGCCAATCTCACCTCGTAGGCAATGGGCATCACAATATGGTGCATGGCGGTGAGGTAGTCAGGATCGCCAATGCGGGGCCCGTTCCATGCCACATTGACGTTGAAACCCTCTCCCTGGCCCTGGCCCACACAGCTGCTAGCACCATCCTCAGCCACGGGGAAGAAGGCGCCGTGATCATAGCGGTGCAAGGATACGTACAGCACACTAGCCAGGGAAAAGCCTGTTAGAAGACAAAGGCAGAGGCAGAGCCGACCCCTGTCCTAGCACCTCCCCGTGGGCTTCCCGTCCTGCCTCAGGCCTTACCTTGGGTCTTCCTCAAATATGTGCTGTGTTCCATTGCCATGATGAATGTCCCAATCCACAATCAGGATTCTGCAAGAAGAGAAAAGAAGCCTCCCCCAGCTCTTTCCCTTCAGCTCCCCTTAGACCGAGCACTCAGCAGCTTTTGTGTGGCCTGGCCTCATGGGCAGTCAGGCTGGTGATGCCAGAGGATTACCAAGGACACTGATTCTAACGAACCCCATCTCTCCAGATAGAAACCCAAGAAAGCCAAGGTCACAGAGGCCAAGTTAGAAAGCCCTGCCGTTGAGGGTGAAGGTGAGCAGTACTCCTTTCACCCTTTCTGGCTTCCTGCCTCAGCTGTACTCACCGGAGGGCCCGGCCTGCCACCTCCTGAGCATGGCGAGCAGCCACGGCCACAGAATTGAAGAAGCAGAAACCACAGGCAGCATCTCTTTCAGCGTGGTGGCCTGGTGGGCGGACAATGGCAAGCCCATTCTGCACCTGTGCTGAGGCCAAAAGGCAAAGGATAGCCTCATTTCTTGCCCTCTGTTATCTGCCTCCTCTCCACACCCCACGTTGGAACCAAGCCATGTTATGCCACACCATGCCATAAGAATTCCATCCCACCCCACATCCTCCACCGTGGTGGAGCCCCTTCCCTTTTACTACGTGCCTCCCTGGCCAAGATGGCCTCCACCAAACTGCAAGCAGCTCCGGCAGCAAGCCGGGCACAGCTGAAGGAATGGGGGGAGATGTAGATGGAGTTATAACTTTCACCCTCCCTGTGCAGGTCCCGAGGCTTCAGCCCACTTGTGGCCCGAACACGGTCAATATACTCCTCGCTGGATAGGAGGAAGAGAGAAAAAGGTGGGAAGAGGCACTTTGTGAGAAGAAGAAAGAACAAAGAGAAGAAAGAAAGAAAGAAAGAAAGAAAGAAAGAAAGAAAGAAAGAAAGAAAGAAAGAAAGAAAGAAAGAAAGGAAGGAAGGAAGGAAGGAAGGAAGGAAGGAGGGAGAAGAGGAGAGAGCGGACGAGGGGCAGCCTCTACCTGTGGCAGCTCAACAGCTCATCATCCGTAGCGGAACGGGCAGGCAAAGGGAGGCATCGAGGGCTCAGCCCAAGCTCCGTGTGGTGCTGTGCGATCTGGGCGATGCGTTCTGGCCGCTCTGGGTGGTGGCTGGGGAAGGGCCAGGTAGGCTCATCAAAGGGAAGGGAGGTCATGTGACCCCCAGCAAATGGTCCCCTCAGCCACCAACCCAAGCCCAGTACCTGTCCCACATATTGAAATGCTCCATCATCCTCTCATCATATACCAAGCCTGTTCGGTTCAGAGGCAGGGGCAGGGCCTGTTCCAAGGGTTTCCCCAGGGCCTCAAGATTGGGCGGGGGGCCTAGGCTCACCTCCCTGTGATCTTTCTCCTTGTCCTCAGGGGCAGACTCTGTTAGAGGGGGTGGGAGGTGGGGATCAAAAGATCACAGATTTAAAGCTCAAGATCATGTGGTCAGTCCCACCTGCTCCTTTTAGCAGGCCCTGAGAGAGGAAAAGGACTTGTTCAAGGTCAAGCCACCATTTGAACCTAGTCCTGAGATCTCCAGTATACTAGGTATATAGTCTGGCTGGCCCTCAGAGGCCCACCTGTCCCCAGCCTTAGCCACCAGTGGAATCCCTTGATCCTCTTCCCTCCCAGCCCATCACCCTCATTCCTCATTCAGGGCAGCCCTGGGGCCTCCACCTCTGAGGACTGAGATCATAGACACCTTTGGGTGGGCATGGGCAAGGGGAGTGGGGCCCACTTCTTTCAGACCCCCAGCCCTCCCAAGTCCCCTTGACCCTCTCAGTTGTCTCACTTACGAAACCTCTGTATAACCTTCCAGAAAGGTCTGTGAGCAGCCAGGGTACAGGACAAGGAAGCCAGAGCACTGCCAGTTGGAAAAAAAAAATAGGAGTGATCAGAGGAAATCAGAAAATAGAGCTGAAAGAGATCTGATGTCACTTAGTCTAAGGCTCTCATGATCTGAAGGCAGGACAAGGGACTCAAAACCAGAGAATGTCTGAGACAGAAGAAACCCTACAGGTCACCGATGACAATCCACAGAGAGGTGGAGTGATTTGTCCAAGGTCACTCAGATCCTAAGCAACAGTCATCCACCTTCCTCCTTCTTCTCCCCCCGGCCCCGGCCCTGGGGTTTCTTGAGGGCCTCTCACCTGGGGCAGGGGACACAAGGTGTGGCCAACATGGGACATGGGTCTCCCAGGAGGGTCTGAAGAGTGGCACTGACCCCCAAAGCAAGAGAACACAAATTGTAGCCGCCCTGCAGGAAGGGAGACACAACTCAGAGAAGGAAAGGCCAAGAATTATGGAGGGAATCGGTCACTCTCAGAGGTAAAGCAGCTAGGTGTCTCGTGGGAACCTAGCATGCAAGTGGGAATACATTGAAAATAAAGGGAGGAGCAGTGGGATAAGATGGAAAAGGCAGAGCGGAAGCCAGGCTCCCAGGCCCCTCCCTAGGACGCTTCTGCCCGGATTTGACCCCGGCCTCTTCCCAGATCCAATGAGCAAGGTGTGAAGGCGGCTACGTGTGTAAACACAAAGAAGAGATGGAGAGAAAAAAGCGGCAGACACAGAGACTGAAAGACACTGAGATGATTCCTCACCTCCAGACACAGAATCAGCTTCCCCCTAGCCAGACTCATGAGCAAGTGAGTGAGGTGGGCAAAACCCCCCGGAGTGGCCGCCATTTCTCCCTGGGGAAAGAAAGAGGGAGGAGCTGAATGCTGCCTCCTAGATCTCACCCCCATTCTGCCAGGGGTGAATGAGAGGGACCCAAAGCCCATGATCCTGCCCTCCTCCTGAATCCAATCTGGCCCTCCTGCCAAGAGGCCTACCTTGGGGTCCCCCAGCATGGCATCAAAGCCAGCGGCCACCAGAACCATCTGAGGCTGAAACTAGAGACGAAGGAGAGAAAGAGCACATTAGCCTGGCGTTCTGCCCTGCCCACTTAGCTTCTCCCTACCAGACTTCACTTTGGATTCCAAGATCCCAGCAGCCTGCATTCCATTCTGAACCGTCCTCCCAAGCCCTCCCACCCTGTTCCTACCAGCCAAGATCCTGAGCATTCCAAATTCCTGGCAGCGGCTGCTACTGCTATTATCTCCACTCCGACCTTTCCTTACCCCCCCCAAACAGAAGTCTTCCATGTCCCCCCCAAGCTCTCATCTAGTCAGTCCCCTCAGGCCAGACTCCATCTCCTTCCCAGACCTCACCACTCTGGCTCAGTCTCTCAGCTTCTGCCTTCCAGCCCTCACCACTAGGTCTCTTAACACTCTTGTGTTTAAGGGTCCCCCTCTGCCCTGCCCCCCCCCGCCTGAGTTCCATTACCTCCAGAGCGATGGGCAGCAGCACATGTAAGAAGGAGCTGATGTAATCCCCATCCCTCATCCCCACCTAGGGAGGGAGACACAGCAAGACAGAGAAATGGCCCAATGAGTGTACGCATATAAGAAGGTCTCTTAGACCAGGGCATTCAAGTGCTAGGGGCCTGACCTGGTTCCAAGGCACATTGACAGTGTATCCCTGACCCTTGCCACTCCCTGTTGCCCGCCAGTCAGAAGCTTTTAGGTGGGGCCAGAATCGACCCTGCTCATAGCGGTGAACGGAGAAGTAGAGGACGCTGGAGAAGGAAAAGGAGGACTTTAGAGGAGATGGCTTGGGGCACGGGGGCAGCAGGGGAAGGAATTCCAAGCCCCCTAACTATACTAAGGGGAGGACCCACTCTGAATATACCTTGGGTCCTGCTCGAAGATGAACTGTATGCCTTGACCATGGTGGACATCCCAATCCACAATGAGTATCCTGGAAAAGGTTAAGGGTCCCCTGAGAATTCACTGCTTGCCCAGAGAAGCAGGGGACCATCACTGGGCAAAGTCTTGCTGAATGGATTCCCTAGAAAGCCCAGATCGCCCCCAGCCTCACCGTGACACATGGTGCTTTTCCTGGGCATAGCGGGCAGCAATGGCAACATTGTTGAACATACAGTAGCCATTCATGTTCTCACGCTGGGCATGATGGCCAGGGGGCCTAGGACCAGAGGACGAAGCACAAGTTCAGAGGGGATCTAGGCACTGATTTAAGGCAGAGCTCAGAACAAATTGCTTAAAAAAAAAAAGGCAATGATGAAGCCCTATATCTTATATCAACATCACAGTAAAAATGTAATAGTACAGGGAGAGTCAGTGATACCAGAGAAGGGATGAGCCTTAGAAATTATCTGGACCAACTTCTGTTTTCCAGAAGTGGAGCATGAGGTCCTGAGAGGACACAGAGACAGATCTCCTCATATGAGGAATGGAAGGATGAAGGGAGATTCACCTTCCCTCCCAGCACCTACCTGACAAGAGCTAGTCCGTTCCGGATCTCGCCTACCATCAAGGCATCCACCAGCCGAAGCAGCGCCCCAGTAGCCAAGAGGGCACAAGGAAATGAGTTCTGTTCCAGGATTGGGGAGGGGGGAGGGGGTGAAGAAGGGGAAACAAGAGACCAGTGTGAACACAGCAAAAGATCAGAGAGTAGAGACAAGGAGAGGTGGGTGGAGACCGGGGGGTGATGGGAGAGCGAGGGAGACAAACAGGAAGACAGAGAAAAGAAGGAAAAGACAAAGAAGAAAGAAGGCAGGGAAAGAGAAAGAAAAACATGAAGGAAAGAAACAGACAGAAAGACGATGAAAGAGAGGGAAGAATAAACCAAAACACAGAGGGGGAGAAAGAGACAAAGAGAGAGTGGGAGGAGAGAGAGAGGGGAAGCTTGCAGGCTGCCAGTCAGTTTCTGGTATCTGCAGTCTTCTATCCCTGTTAATGTCCCAGAGGCAGCCTGCTGGAAAGCTGGTGGCTCACCGGGTGCAGGTAGACAGAATCGTAGGTGTCTGAGAGGGTCCGAAGCTCCGATTCAGTCATCTGTGGTGTGGATGCCATCAGCTCTATGTATTCTTGGCTGTTATTCCACAGAAAGCTGGATATAGGATTCTACACTCTTGGGAGGCTTGATGCTACCCAAGAAGGAAGAACCCCCAAGGGGAGGAAGAACTGGGGCTCAGTATCCAGCCCTTTGTGCTCACCTATGGACAAGCTGCAGCTCCTGGGGAGTAGCTGGACGGGCCTATGGGAGCAAACACAGGGAAGGCGTCCTTTATGGACAGCCCGCTCTGGCCTTGGGGGACTCAGGCTGGAGGCAATCGTGTCTGGACCAGAGTCTAAGCACTTCTTAATGTTTGCTGATGATTTGGAAGGGAAGAAACCCCTGGACAGGATGGAGATGTAAGCCGTGAGCCTGTCCACTTTCCTCAATGACAGTGTAAGAGGTGACACTGCCCTCACCTCAATGTGGACACACCGCTCAAGCAGACCGTCCCTGGCCAGTTGTTCCTGCACAGCCTGAAGGCGTTCCGGTCTTTCAGGGAAACTAAGGAAACCGTAAAGTGAAAAAGTCGAATGTGCTTTTGTCTTCTGGCTGAGCACCCTTTTCTCCTTCCCCTTGCCTGGCTCACCTTTCATCCCAGGAGCAGTGGAATCCACCCATTCTCTCATCCAGCACCAGGCCAGTCCCTGAGGGTACTGCTGACTCTGCCTCAAGGTCCTAGAAGGGAACCGGAAAGGAAGAGAACAAACAGTAGAGGAGGTCAGCCCCTAAGGAGATCCTCTTTCCCCAACTGGGAACGAGAAAGAGGAGTAAACTGAGGCCCAAGTGAAGGGAAGGGACAGAAACTCACCAGGTCTTGCAGGTTGGTCACCAGGTCTTGCTCAGACACTTGACTCAATTTCTTTGCTCGCCCTCTGCGACGGGCCTCAGCTAAACTTGGGCTGGCTCTCGGGACTGGTGATCCCTTCCGGCCTCCTCGCTTTTGCCCCTAGAGACACCACAGAAAGTAAGCAGACAACGGTTCCTTGAGCTCTTGGCCTCTTTGGGGAGACAGCTGTTCCATCTCCTCCACCCTCAGGCAGGGTTTCCAAGACCCTCATGGGCTCTCCTCTGCTCCTCCTCATGTTGGGAGCTTTCCCTGGCCTCCCTCCAGCCTCACGAAGGAGTTCCCTGATGCCCCCTCCCTCATCCTACAGAAGGGATTCTCACGGCAACTGAACTGACCATCATCCGGGTTCCGGCCGAGGGAGATCTGCTGGGGCTCCCTCCTCGATGACTCGGGCCTGGCTTCTCCTGCTGGGATGCCATGAGCGGCTAGGACTGCTCACCTGACCCACCTGGTGGCCTCACCGGAATGGAGGAGACAGCTAGATTTCTCAGGATGATGGCCCACCACAGCCCCCCAACCGTCCAAATAGCATCCAGTCACAACCCCCCGCCCCCCTCAGCCTCAGACCCGGCTCTTCCTCCCGCCCCCCCCACTCGGCCCCTCCCACCTCAAACTCGGCCCTCCCCTTCCCCTTCCCCCTCTCCGCTCTCGGCCGCAGACCTGGCCCCTCCCCCTCCGGCCCTCCCCTCCCCTCCACCCCCCCTGACTCCCGCTCTCGGCCTCAGACCCGGCCCCGCCCCCCCTCACTGGGCCCCAGGAGTCCGCTGGCTCCGCCTCCTCAGCCCTTCTTTGCTCTTCGGGGCCCCGCCTCCCTGAGCTGGGACCGGAGTTTGGGGTACAGGCTGAAGGACCCCAGCCCGCGCGCCCGATCAGTCACTGGCCTCAGCGACAGTGGAGGGAGCCCGTGCGGCACCCCAGCGACGGCAGGGTCACGTGCCATTCGCCCGGGCCTACGCCGGGATAGCACCACGTGATGCCCCGGCCCTGCCCCGCCGCGCCCCCCCCCCGACGGACGCATGGACGCACGCAGGGACGCATAAAAAGCCAGCTTCCTGGTTGTGGTGGAGCATCCGCGGGTTTATTGTCCTGAAGCCACGGGAGGGGGAGCAAGCGGGGCCGATCAGGGAGGGCTAAGGCCGTAGGGACGGGGTCTGGACGGGGCTACTGGAGCAGCCTGAGGTGGGTCGCGGCCCAAGCCCAGGCCCCGGCTCAGGCTCAGGCGATCACGCTGCTGTTTTCACGATCCTAGGGCCGAGACCACCCCCGCGGCCCCGGAAAAGGGGGCTCCAGTGCCCCCAAGCAGGGGGGGCGCAGACCCGGGAAAGGGGACCAGGTGACCCACTGAGGCCATGTGGCTCGAGAGCACCACGGGCCCTAGGCTCGGGTAGAGCGGTTCTGCCGCCAGATCCCCTGAGCCTGCCGACGCCACTGCAGCCACTGCTGTCCCCTGCCCAGCGGCCATCAGGGCCTGGCCCACCCGGGCCTTCTTCTTGGCCTTGCCTGACACCTTGCGGTTCCGGGTCTGGATGCCATCCTTTCGCATAGTCAGCGGCCTGTTCACCTGGGGTGGGGGGACAAACCCAGAGTCTGGTACCCCGAAAAGTGCCACCCCCAGAGACTGGGTTTCCCCTCTTCTCCCTTCCCCCCCTGTCCGCAGCTCAGCGACCTAGGACGGAGGGTCGAGGTCTTGGAGATTCCCCAGCCCAGCCCTTCTGGAGACAGGAGTCTTAAGAGCCCTACCCCCAAAGTCACACAGACCCGAGCCCAACTGTCACTCTCATCTCATCAGCCATCAAACACAGCAGGTTGCAGAAGGGGCTTGGAGATCATCCAGGCCCCAATCCTTCATTTTGAAGGCCCAGAGAAGCTAGCCCAGGTCCCACAAGGAGGGGAAGGGGAGGCTTACGTTGTGTAGCTTGTAGTAGAGACCACAAGCATTACACACGGGCTCCCCGCTGGCATTGCGCCGCCACAGTGTTGTTGTCGTCGTCTGGCAGTTGGTGCACTGGGTACCTGCCCGCTTACTGACGATCTGTAAAGAGCCCAGGGAGCTGGGTGAGGTCACTGCTGCCCCCTCCTTGCCTTCCTGTCCCCTAGGCCCTCCCTCCTCACCAGGCGCTTCTTGGGCCGGATGAGGGGCCGGTTCTGCCCATTCATCTTGTGGTACAGGCCACAAGCATTGCACAGGTAGTGCCCAGTGCCATCTCGACGCCACAGCGGGGTAGCAGTTGCTCCACAGTTCACACACTCTCTGGCCTCTGGGTGGGAGGAAAGGCAAGAAATTGGACAGAAAGTGAGAGCTGAGCCTCAGCTCAGCCCCTCAACTCTTTTCCTCCTCCTTAGGATTTCTCCCCCCATCCTGAAGCCAGGTCCTCACCACAGGGAGACAGGGGAAGTGCCCCACGTAGCTTTGGAGAGTAGGCGCCGCCTCCACCTGCCACTGAGAGGGGGCTTCCAGCAGGTGAGAAGAAGGTAGCAGTAGTGAAATCAGGAGGACTTGATGCCATGTAGTGGGAGGGCCCCACAGCTGCTGGGACACCCAGGGTGAGCAGGTCTGGGCTCAGCCGCTCTGTCTTCAAGGTCTCCAGGAAGCCCCTTGGACTCCCTTTCACATCAGGGCCCTCAGGAGCTGGCTGTGGGGAAGCCTCTCGAACAGTAGGGGCCAGGGCTGAGGCTGGGTACAACCCTGCCTTACCATAGGCCCAACTTGCAGCTGCATATGGGGCTCCCCCAAGCCCTCCATCCATCCAGTTGAGAATTGGGTATACTTGGCACACTGTAAGGAGTGGGGGGGGGGAGGGATGGTCAGGCCCCAGACCCCCAGTATGGCCTACTTCTAGTCAGGGTTATGGAAAGGCCAAGTCATCCAGGGAGGGGTCCATTCCCCATTTACTCTGTCTCTGCTGGTGTAGGACCTCTCAGTCGGACCCCTAACATGACTTCCTCAATTCTGACTCCCAGCATTAAATGCCTAATCCTTGAGAAGCATTTGTTCACTGACTGACTGACTGACTGGTACTATGGCCTTGGCCAGTGCCCTGAACCTCATATGATCTAATCACAATTCTCTCTGCTCCAGCATCTTCCCTCAGTCCCAGACTCAGCCCTCACCCCAACAGAGACTTGACCGAGCTCTCTAAACCACCCCCCCCCTCAAAGGGCATGGGCCCTTTGCTCCGGTCTCAGAAGAGAAGCTGCCTTTTCCTCCTTGTAGGTAAGCTACACAACACATGTGGCCACACATCTTCGGGTGTGGCCAATGTCAGAATTGTGCCAAGCCTTTGATTTGGATTTTTCTTTTCCCGTGGGGTGGGGGGGTGGGGGTGGGGTTGAGTGGGAAAGAAAATAAAGACTTGTTAACTGGAAAAAAAAATAAATCCAAAACAAAATTAAAAATCTCCATGAACAGGCTCCTGTGTCTCATGCCACCAGCTCCTCACCCCACCATCTGGCCACCAACCCGCAGCTACCTCTCACTCTAATTCTTTGAGCTCAGGGGATCCAGGACAATCCAATTCCCTAACGGTGCGAAGATGTTTTCATTTCTAAGAAGGTAAGTAGCCATAACTATAACCCACATCAAAGCTCAATGACTTTTAAGAGCAGAAGGAAATCCGCAAGTTTGCAAATAGCTGCTCACTGTTCCCAGCAATCTCCCCTACCCGTACAAGCCAATGGCCTTTTCTCAGCCCTAAGCACTCCAGATCTCTCTGCAGTTTTTGGACATTGTCTCCCACCCCTTTCTCATCAACGTTCTCTCCTCCTTTGGCTCGGTCCTGGTTCTCCTCCCCCAGTCTGACTGTTCCTTCTCTGTCTCCTTCACTGGCTCATTCCCCGTCCCCTGGGTGATCTACCCACTTCTCTCTTGGCTTTCCCCCAAGTGATCTCATTTGCTCCCTGGGTACAGTTCACCTCTAGGCAGATGACTCCCAGATCCAGCCACCTCAGCCGGAATCCTCCTGAGCTGTAGTCCCATACTGCCAACTACATGGCTGGCCAGCTTTGTCCACCCGCACATGCCGTAAGCATCAACACGTCCAAAACAGAGCTCATGTTCTCCCTTCCAAGCTTCCTTATTCCCTTTGAAGGCATGGTCATTTCTTCACAGCTACAGTCTCATCCTCAACACTGACTTCTCTCCCTCACTCCTCCTAGCCAAGCAGTTGCTGATTTGTCCCCTGGGAATCAATCCATCTCTTCCCCTCTACTCTCAGACAGTTAATACCTCTATTTAGGCCCTAATAGCACTCCTCACTTCAGACCATTACCACCCCAGCCTTCTAATGGGTATCCCAGCCTCAAGCCTCTCCTCTCTCCAGTCCTTCTTCTTAGCTGCCCAATAAACTTTCTGCTCTGCCCATGTCACTCCTTGCTCTGTAGGCTAGTAAGTAAACTCCTACGGCTGGCATTAAAAACCCTCCGTGTCCCTAGCTGACTTGTCTGGGAGCTCCCCTTCCTGCTATCAACCATCCGAGCCACCTAAACTGCTAACTGCTCTCCAAACGCAGCATTCTGTCTCCACTGGACCTGCCTCCCAGCTTAGCTCAGAACACCGTCCATTAAATGAAGGCTTGCTTAACCCCAATCTAACCTGGGGAGAGGGGGAGGAAGGGTGGTCAATACCATGTATGGAAGATTGAGGCCAAGCGGTAACAGGGAAGGGAAGAAACATCTTTATAGCACCTACTATGTGCCAGGCACTGTGTTAAGTGCTTTTATAAATATTCCAGAATGTAATTCATTAGCTGGCATCACTGGTACCACTCCACAACCATAGGGATAGACAAAATGGTGCCCCAAAGGCCTCCCCCACAGGATACCTGGTGAGTGTCTGTAAGCATCAGCGGCTGTTCCCCGATGGTAGTAGGACAGTGTGGCAGCAGCACTGGTGGTATCGGCCCCCTCAGGCCCTTGGAAGAAGAGTCCCGGCTCTTCAGTAGCACTGACAGAGGCCGATGAGGGCAGCAAGGTAGGCTCAGCAAAAGGGACCAGGGCCTCTGGCTCCCCCAGGCCAGGTGGGAAATCCATGGGGCCTCCCAGGTGGTGGCAGCAGAAACAGGGACAGTGGTGCCTCCCTGAGGGGGGGGGGGCAGGACTGTCAGCCCCAAGAGATTTTCCTAAGCTTGGTCCTTAGATAGGCCCATGGCCCAGCAGAGGGGCCATGGTCTGGGCCCCCTAACCCAACTAAGTGGGCACTCCTGGGCTCAGAGCCTTGGGTTTCACACACAGAATGTGCTGAGCCATGCATGTGTGTGTGTGTGGGGGGGGGCGTGCACGTGCACACACACACACACACACACATACATATTATATATACACACATATATATATATGTATGCTTGGGCAACTGGAGGCTAAAGATTGGGGGGTTATTTTGGCTCCAGGGAGGTAGAGAATAAGGAAAGGGGTAGACTAGATCGGGGCTCATCATTCCCTCAGGCTCCTTCTTACCCAGCCCTCCCTACTCTAATCAGTCTGTGTGCCCCCCCCATTTTTCTTTTCTCTTCTAGTCTTTCGCCCTCCCCTCACCCTTCTTTGCCTGTTTCTCATCCCCTCCAGGCCCAGAGTGGGAGCTCCTACCCCCAGTTATCACCCCAATGCAGAGATAACCCTTATCTCAGGGCTGGGGGATATGAAAACCTCTTATTAGCCGCCTGGGGCTAGTGTGTTCCCAGCAGGCCTGGGAACTCCAGGCAGGCGGTTCCAAGCCCAAGCCAGGCAGCCAGTTCCTAGCCCAGCTTGGCCCAGCCCAGCCAGGTCTGGCCAAGGCCAGCCAGGTATGGTCCACCCTTAAAGAATGGCTTTTATTTTTATTTTAGAGGAATTGGGGGCATCAGATATGGGGTTGGTTTTGAAGAGGAAATCAGAGCCAAAGACCCTCAGCCAGGACAGGATCAGAGATGGGGCTCAGGATCCTTGGAGACAGAATTAGGAGCCTTTGGGGGCTGACAGATTGGGGCCCCTCAAAGATGTAATTTGAGGGGGGCTGAGGTATGGGGCTGGAAGAGGGATGAGAGATAAGGTTGGAAGGGCAGAGAGAATTAAGGGAGAGAACAGAAGGAAGGTTGGGGGAGACCCAGCTTGGGGTTCAAGCTTACGAGGGTAACTCAGAGGTACAGGGTTAGGGGTTTGGGATAATTAGAGACAGGGCTCAAGCCCTCCTGAAATGGGGGTTCAGAGGGCTTGGAGGCACTGACCTGAGCAGGTGTTGAGGCTGGGGGGGGCAGTCTCTCTTGGATCTCCTCAGGGTCCAGGCTGCGACCAAGACAACGCTGTCTCCCTCCCTCACACCCCCCTCCTGCTGTGGCTACGGGCGGGGCCGGGGGGGGGGGAGATGGGGCCCAGCCTTGGGACCGCCCCCTGCTGGCACCAGTGCCCGAGCATGGCTTAGATGACTGGGGACACCTTCCTCGCCCGCCCATCACAGACCTCCCCCACTGGCCAACAGCCATGGCAGCAGCCAACCAAGACCCTGGTTCTCCATGCATTTCTCTCCTGGTCCCTTACCTCGGCCCCACCTTTAGCTTCCTTTCCCTCAGGGTCTCAGTCTCCATTCCTTTAGAGCACTGTCCCTCCAAGCCCTGGACCTGGGGCTTTTCCTTTCCCTTCTCTGGCCCCTCAGGGATGCCTGGTCTCAATTTCTCCTTAGTCCTGGATCTCATATGTAACCCTTCCACTATCTCTCCATTTCTCTCTCTGTCATCCCCACTCTCCCTTAGTTTTTTTTTTTGGTTTTGTTTTGTTTTGTGGGGGAGGTGTCTCCCATTAGGTCCTGGGAAGAGGGCCTAGGATACACTGGGGTAGATACCCAAACTAAGATGTCAGGGAAGATGAGGGACACCCTCCCTTCCTCCCCCCACCCCCACTTACACCAGCTCCCTGCTGGGCCAAGGCTGGGGCCTGCTGATAAGTCTTATCAGATGGAGGGCCGGACCTCGGTTGTTGGGGTTGAGGCAACTAGCAGCCCCACAGGAGGTTGGGGGAAAGAAGAGAGCGGATACTGGGGCCTCCCTGGCCCTGTCTATACCCCTCACCCCCTGCTTTCTGCCCCTGTGTGACAGGGAAATTCATATCTTCTTCTCCCCCCCCAAAAAAAAAAAGTAACACCTTGGTCCCTCTGCTCTGAGGGAGGGCAGGACAGGTGGGAATCATCAAGCCCAGCTCACAGCTGGGAAAACTGAGGCCTCCTTCCCACTTCCAGTCACTCTGAATATTCCCATTGACCCTGCCTTTGGAGTCCAAGGTAGTGTTTATTGTTATTAGGGAAACTGAGGCACAGCCAAGGTTAGAAGTCTGTTCTCCTGAACCTCCAGAGGGAGGGAAGCCGGACGCCTGAGTCCCCTCCCACCCTGGCCGCAGGAAGGCCAGGGGGAGCAGCTGGGAGTGCCCAGATAAGGCAATCTCTTGGGGCCAGGCAGAGCTGGGTGGAGGCCAGGGCAGTGGGAGGCTCATCCCTCCGGGAGGTAGGGCCGAATCAACTCCGGATCTGGCAACGACTCAGCCAGGGGCTGCTCTACCCTGAAGTCGTGGACATGAGGAGGACCTGGTCGGGCCTTGGAGCCGGGCCCCCCCCCCACGCTGTGGAATGGGCAGCTCTGAGGGGTGGGCTGGCAGCGGGGTTCTGAAGAAGTACTCATGTAGCAGGGCCTGTGGGGATGTGGGGGGAGTAAGAAGGGGTGGCCCAACCCAGCCCAGTCCTGCCTCACCCCTAGATCCCTGGCTTTGTCCCTTTTCAGTCCCCCCAATGGGCACCGTTTTCCTTGAAACGAAGGCTTGGCTGAATTCACTCGACGCCAAAAACGGGGGGTGGGGGGGTGGGGTGGGGGGGCAAGGGGGGCAGTGAGAAGGAGGAGAAACAGTTCCCCTTTGAGCACTGTGGCGAGTCGGTAGATTTTTATCAAGTACTGGGCTCACTTAAAAAGAAACAAGGGGCGTATGTTCCTCAAAGGTATCCACAGACCAGGCTTCTCCCCTCTGCTGGCTTGAGTGAAGGAGACATTCAAACATTCGGACAGTAAGCAATTTTTATCTGTTCATTAAAGCAGGCCCCCTAAGGGCATTAAACAAGATTGAGTTAGACATCAGTCAGACTCATGCTGAAGGGACAGATGAAGAACTATCCTTCTCTGTTCATTAAAGCAGGCCCACTAAAGGGCCTGGAGCTGGCCCAACCTTTGGGGGTCTAGCCTGAGTTACCTTATTTGAGCATCTGGAGGTGAGCAAAGCACTGGCCTCTATGGGGGCTATTGCTGAGGAAACTGAAGCCCAGGACCATGGGAGACCTGCCCAAGGGCACCCAGGTAGTCCTAATAAGAGGCAGAATTGGAACCCAGGGCTGCAGGGCCAAGAGCCCTTCCCACTGTATCAAATCAAATCAAATCAATTCATTTCTCTTCTGGGGATAATTTGTCAATTCAGTGCCTCTCTGCTAAAATGCTATTTTGTCACCCTAAAACCAGAAGTCTACCCTTCCTCTTCTGATCTCAAAGCACCTTTTACCTCCTCTTTCCATCTTTGCTGGCCAGTGCTCCTGGGGTCTCAGCCCAAGTTCCCTTGGCCAGGGGGCCGGGGCACCCCTTTGCCTTGCCTTGAGGTTGCCACCCAATTCATCCACCAGCCAATGCGTCTTTCTAAGAGGGTGTCTAGGGCTTTGGTGGGGGTGGGGGTAGTTGTTATTCCCCAGACACAGACAGAGCAGGAGGCCTAGCTGGAGCTGCAGGGCCTCAACCAAAGTGTCCGAGGGGCGGGGTGGGGGTGGGGGCCTTCCTTAACAGTTCTGCTCGTTATCTACACCTCCACACTCCCCCATGAGTCACAAGAATAGTGACAAATGGTGCCCCATTGCAGCCAATCCCAGTGGAAAAGACAAGTCAGCGGGCAGCCCCTCCCCCTGGCCCTGGCCTTGGGTGCCTCCTCGCAGTATTTCTCAGCTTCAGCTCTTGCCCTGTTCACACTGTGCGCCCTCACAGGCCTCTCTGTAAGCCCCAAGTTCAGCACCCATTGGCCTCTGGCCTCAAACCCCTTTGGGCTCTTTGCTTGACCTTGAAACAAGGCTCCCCCCAACACCACCTCCACTCTTCCTTCCCCAGCCATGCCAACAGGGGCTGCTCTCTCGTGTGCACTGTGCCTTTCCCACAACTCCCATCCCCCTCCACTTCTCTCACTCCCTAGTTGGTGCTATCTTTGGGGAGCTCCCTCCCATCTTTTTCTCCACACTTCACAAAGCCCACTAGGGCATCTCCTCTCCCACCCTGCTTCAGATGTTCCCAGGTCACTCACATGGAATTTCTCCTTCCTGGCCCATCTCCTCAGATATCTAGAGCTCCTTTGGGATCTCCCCACACTCCAAAGGTTACAAAGTTTATCCCTCAGTCCCTCACAATGTGGTGGAAACCATCCTCTCCCAGACTGCCAAATCAGTCTTCTCCTTGATCTCTCCACTTCATCTCTCCTTCCTGGACAGTCTCCCCTCCCTTGGTTTCTACAGCTTGGGCTCCTGGTTTTTCTCTTGCCCACGGGCCTAACCGCTCCCTTGCCGCCCCCCTGACCATGGGGGCTCCTGCAGGGCTCTCTGACAGGCTCCCATAGGTTAGGGCCTTGCACGCAGCAGGAGTTTAATGACCATTTGTACGCACATGACTCCCAGTGTGCACAGTAAATATCTGGATGACGATGGGGGGAGCTGGCATGTCATAAATGTCTGACATTGCATTGCAGGTCGGGCCCAGGGGTGCCCCCGAGGGGAAAGAAGGATACCTGATCAGCCGGGATCCGATGGCGAGGGGGATAGATCAGAAAGCTGCTAAGGAGCCGTAGGGCTTGGGGAGAAGCATCGGGCAGCACCTCATCCAGGGGCAGGGGCAGCTGCTCCTTGAATGAGATCTTGTTGTAATCTGGGAGTTCAGTTATCTCCTGGGGCAGAGGAATATTATTGCATTATTATTATGACGGAGCTGCCAACAGCAAAGTGGGAGAATTCCTCTCCCTCTCTCCTGCTACGCACCGGCCACACCTGGGGGCTGGGTGTCCCAAGGACCCGGAGAACACAGCAGAGCTGTTCAATGTCATTCTCACCAGGAAAGAGAGGGGAGCCATTCAGGAGCTCACCGAGGATGCAGCCCACAGCCCTGTGAACACAAGTGGATACGGTTTGGGCAGTTGTGGGCATCCCACTTCTTGTGGAGCCAGTTACCCCAAACAGGGAGCCGGCCAGCCGAGGCCCTCTCACTCTTGTCCCATCTTCCAGGGCCTTACCACAGGTCCACACCCTCATCGTACTGCCTGGCACCATAGAGAAGCTCTGGAGCCCGATACCACCTGCAGTAAAGTAAGGAGACATGATTAGCAAGCAAGAGGGTGAGAAAAAGCAGCTGCTCTGATGAGGTTGGAGAAACATGCCAAGGAACACCTCCTACCACAAAGCTTGAAACTGATGCCTGTTCCCCCCGCCTACCCTACACCCCCCCACTGCCAGACTCAGGAGTGTACCTAGTGGCCACCTGGTGGCTATAGAGTCGGTCACCCTCATGGGAGAAGACTCGGGCTAGGCCAAAGTCTGCAATCTTCAGTTGGCCCGAGGAGCTAATGAGCAGGTTAGCTGGCTTCAGGTCCTGGGGAAGGAAGGGAGGAAGGGAGGGAGGGAGGGAGGAAGGAAGGAAAGAAAGAGGAAGCGGGGAGGAAGGAAAGGAAGGAGAAAAGGAGGGAGGAAGGAAGGAAGGAAAGAAGAAAGGAAGGAAGAAGTTTAAGGCCCAACGTCTAGCCCCCTTGCCAAGGCTCGACTGAGCCCCCCCACCCCCGGCCCCACCCATCCCCATCCCAGCTCCCCCTCCCCCAAAAGGCTCGGGCACTGGCCCTCTGGGTATTCGTACCCGGTGTACAATGTTGTTGGCGTGGCAGAAGGCTACACCCTTGAGCAGCATTTGCATGTACGCTTTAACCTGAGCTGGGGCCAGAGGCCACTTCCCATGCCGGATGACCTCAGACAGGTCAGAAAGCATGAACTCAAAAGCCAGGACGAAGCCTGCTCCATGCGGGAACACAGCCTTCAACTTCACCACCTGTGGGTGCCAGGACACCTGATAAGGGTACTTAGAGAATTTTATAGAAGGTAGGAAATCAAGGCACAAGGGATCACTGCATCCTAAGCCCTCCTGCCACCAAAGTTCTTTCATTCTGTAGGGGAAACTGAGGCCAGAAAGTGTTGCTGGATCATCTGGTCAAACCTGAGCCCAAACTCCTCTTTCCTAGGATGGGGAAAACATGAGGCTTGAGAGGGCTTCGAGATTGTCCCACCTGGGCCCCCATTCAAGGGTGCTTGGAGGTCACTGTGTCCACAAACTCATTTCACAAGATGAGAGAAGCCAAGGCATGAAAGTGCCACATGCTTCATGGGATGTTTAGAGACTGACTACCCAACCTAGGCCTAACCCTTTCACAGGATAAGGGAAACTAAGGCAAGGGCCTCTTTGCAGCTAGGTGATGCTGTGGATAGAAGGTTGGGTCTCAAAATCTAGCCCCAGGCACTTATTGGCTGTATGACCCTGGGCAAGTCACTTCACTGCCTCAGTTTTCTCAGTTGTAAAATGGGGATCATCATAGCACCGACGTCTGAAGGTGGTTGTGAGGGTCTCGTGAGAAAATAACTGTGAATGACTCACTTAGTAGGCACTTAATAATTGCTTGTTCTCTTAACCCTTTCCACCTCCTCCAACACCAGTGTGTGCACATTGACTCAATTCATAGAACAGGAGAAACTGAAGCAAAGCAAAAGGTGTTTGGAAATGGTCCGTTAGCTCAAGCAGCATGTATTAAGTGCCCACTGTGTGCTGAGCGCTGGGGATACGAAGGGAGGTGAGACCAAAGTCCCTGCCTTCGAGAAGGGGAGGCCACAAGTGAGGAGGCCACCCAGAGGCCAGAAGGAAAAGGAGGCCATGGAACGGGCGAAATGCCAAACGGAAGGCTCAGCTCGCTCCATCAGGCACTGGCTTCCAGGAAGGCAGAGAGGCCAGGAGGATGGCGGAGGCCCAGAGATGAGGAGAGAGGCCAGGGCTGGTGACATACATCTGAGCATGGTCACTGAATCCAAGAGAAGTGATGAGCTCGTCAAGTGAGAGGGTGCAGAAAGAGCCAAGGGCCCAGGACAGAGCTTTCGGCGTCACCCATGGCTACGTGGCCTTGAGTCAAAAAGACCTGAGTTCCAATCCAGCCTCAGACATGTGTGACCTCAGGCAAGTCACTGCACTGCTGCCTGCCTCAGTTTCCCCAACTGTACAATGAGAATAAGAACAGGGTTGTCATGAGGATCAAGTCAAGTGCTTAGTCCAGTGCCTGGCACACAGTAGGTGCTGTAGAAATCCTACCTATGATGATGGTGATGCAGCAAAGGAGCCTGAGAAGCAGAGAGGCAGGAGGAGAATGCGGGGAGACAGGAGAGGAGAGAAGAAAAGAGCCTCCGCGGCTCCAGAGAGACCAGGCCACTGGGCAAAGGCCACTTTGGAGAGATGAGGGCAGAAGCCGAGCATAGGAAGCCTTCCCAAGATGGCCAGGGAACATTCAATCCGTGCCCTCCTTCCCCACTTCTCTGGCTCATTTTATGGAATGGGGAAAACAGGCAAATGTATGCTTAGACATTGTCACTTTCCAACCAGCTCCAGTTCCAGAATGAGGGCACGGATTCAAAGGTGCTTAAGAATTCACCAAACCCAACCTCTCCTGCCCACTTTGAACCCACAAGGAACCCCAAGAGCTAACACTGCTTCGAGATCATCCTTGGGGCTGGGGAAGCTTCCCCGAGATCATCTAAACGTCTTCTCTGGAGCTCACTGATCACAAGAGCCCCGATCTAGCATTGGAAGGAATCGGATGAGCAAACAGAGGGCCAGACAGGGAAGTGGAAGGAATGACTTACATACTGGTTGTCCTCAATCTCCTGGAGAGCCTTGATCTCCCGCAGGGCCTGGTTGGGGATCCCATCCTCCAGCCGCCGCAAGGCAACCTTCTTTAGAGCCACTGTCTCCCCCGTCTAGGAAAGAAAGACACACCCAGACACGGGGGAGACTGAGGCAGGCAGTCAAGGAGAAGGGCTTGTATGCAGCAGACAGGCAGAACCAGAGGAAAGTACAAAGACTGATGGAGAGAGACAAAAAGGCTGAGAAACCAGTTCGTTGTTGTTAAGTCGCGTCCAATTCTTCGTGACCCCATTTGGGGTTTTCTGGGCAAAGATGCTGGAGTGGTTTGCTATGTCCTTCTCCAGCTCATTTTACAGATGAGGAAACTGAGGCAAGCAGGGTGAAGCGACTTGCCCAGAGTCACACAGCTAGGAAGCGTCTGAGGCCAGAATGGAACTCAGAAAGATTTCTGACTCCAGGTCTGGCCGGCACTCTATGCACCACGCCACTAATCCAAGAAACCAGATCTTCTACCATTCAAAAAGTATTTACTAAGGTCTACATGTATAGCTGGTGCCATGCTGAGCCCTAGCAAAACCTGGACAAAACCAAACTCATCCCTGGCCTCTCTGGGTTTACACATTCTACAGAGAGAAAACGAACCAAGTGCCTAGATGATTTCATAGCTAGCGAGTGTATATGAAGTAAGTATGGGGTCACTTCAAGGGTGGAGACAGAGGCATTGATCCCTGGGGGGCTGAGGAAAGGCCCCAGGGAGGAAGAAGGGAGAGCCACAGCTTCTGCCCATGGAGGAGGCTGGGCTGGAGCTCAGACACAAACAGAAAGCCTGGGAGGAAGGGGGAACAGGTTGCTGTGAAAGGCTCTGAAGGCCTGAGCGTTTGGGATTTGATGTTGGAGGTAACGGGAAGCCTCTGGAGTCGACTGAGCAGGAGGGGGACGTGGTCAGATATGCTCTTTAGGAAAAGCCCTTTGGTGGCTGAACGGAGAGGGGACTGGAGTTGGGGGAGACAAGCGGGGCAGGCAGAGCATCCGCCTCCTCCCCTCCCCTCCCCCCACCAGCAACAGTAAGCAGGCCATTAGCCCAGGTGGGGACAGTGGCAGGGGAGAGATGTTGTGGAGGTGGAAATGACAAGACTGGACCAGTGACTAAGGGTTCGAAGGCCAGAAATAAAGATGCTCAGAAGAACTGAGGGCAGGGAGAGCTTGGAAGATCATAATAGGCTGTTTTAGCTGAAGAGGTCCAGAGGGCATCCAGGGGGCCAGCAGGCAGTTAGAGGGGATATACCGATGGCAGCTAGAGATGGCAGTGAATCAGCCACACGGGGATGACGGCTGGATGCAGGAAAACACCAACCGAGAGAAGAAGAGAGGAGAGGGCCCAGGGAACCCATGAAGGGAGACAAAGGGCCAAAGGGAGAATGGAGAGACAAAGGCAAACGTGGGCAAAGAAGAGAAAACAAGAGAGAAAGAAGCAGGGGAAGAAAGGGAGACAGGGAACGAAAGAGGGGAGGAGGGATGGAAAGGAGAGGAGAAGAGTGAGACATCGAGGGGAGAGCCAGACAGAGAGAAAAAGAAGTGAAAAGGAGAAAGGGAACAGAAAGGAAGGAGGGAGAGAAAGGAATATGGGAGGAGAAAGATGGAGAAAGGAGGGAGACAGCGAGAGACAAGAGGCAGACAAAGAGAAGAGAGGCCAGGCTGGAGGAGCCTCCAGAGGATTTCTTCACAAGGGCCACGGATTGCTTCCTGCACCAGCCTGGTCCCCACTTACCTCTACATGCTTGGCCTTCAAGATGATGCCATGGGCCCCTTCACCTATTCGGCCCAGGATGTTGTACTGGTCCATGGTCCAGCTTGTGGAAGAAGGGAGCGAGCCCAGTGACTCCCCAGGCTTCCCAAGTGGAGCGTGCTGTCTCTCCAGGACTTCCTTCAAGGCCCTCTCCCCAGCTGCGAGCTTGGAGCCTCCACTAGTCACATGGTGTTGCCATTCCTCTTTTGCACTGGTCTCCTGGCTAACTCCAATTCCAAGCACGCTGCTTCTAAGGGACCTTTGGCCTCACCTTGGTAAAGCATTGAGCTCCCTGCACTTCCTAAAGGCTTCTTCCCACCCCCAGCCCCTGCTCCTCACGTTCACCTTCTCACTTTGAGTTTGGGCAGCCTTTTCCAGGGAGTCCTCAGAGCCCCAAGCCCCCTCCTCCAGGATGCCCACACATGGACACACAACCATACGCACCCCTTGGGGGCTTCCCCTCAAAGAGAAGCGCTTATGCCACCTCCTCCAGGAAGCCCTCTCGGCCTTGGCAAGTAGCATTCCAGGCTCCGATCTGGGGCCACCACATGCCCTCTCCTCCCTCAGCTTGGGGGAGCGCTGGAGCCCCCAGCCCTAAGAGCCCACTCAAGGCTCAGCTCCTCCAGGAAGCCCGGTCAGGAGTGCCTGGGCCCTGGAGGGGAGATCCCCGTGGGCTGGGGGCTCCCTCTTCTCTGGGGATCGTGCGAGGCCTGGAGCAGCCTCGGCTCAGGATCACCGCCTCCACCACCCCCCTCCCACCCGCCCCCGCCCCCGCTACCGCTACCGTGCGCGGGCCGGGGCCAACACGAGGCTGCCGTCTGGCACCCGAGGACTCTGCGAGGCTCCCGGATAGCCCCGGATGTGCACCCCAAAGTGAAGAAGGCCCGCCCACCTCCTCCCCCGCAGCTCTCCACCTAGTCCCCTCCCCGGCGCGGCCCGGCCCGGCCCCGGCCCGGCCCGGCCCGGCCCGGCCCGGCCCGGCCTAAGCCACCTCCAACCTCCTCCCAGCAGCCCGGTGTCCCGCACGCAGCTTCCTTAGCAACGGCTCAGCGCAGGCGCACTCGGCGCCTCTCGGAGCAGTGAGCCCGGGCGGCTCAGTCAGGTGACACGGCCCAGGATGGGGGGCGCGGGGGCGGGGCCTGCGCGAAGCCAGGCCAGAGCCTGGAGAGGGGCGGACCCAAGTACTCCTTTACGTGGTACGTGAGGCCCGGCCAGCCCGGGACTGGGCGGAAGCTGGGTCGGAGGCGGCCGCGCCTAGGAGCGAAGTGCCCTGTCACGTGGTCCATGAGGCTCCGCCCCGTCGGAGCACGTTGGGCTTCTGCGTTCTTCCTGCCACGGTCATGGAGGATGGCTATGTCCTCTTGAATATTCAGTCTCCTCTTCCTGTGCTGTGGAGAGAGGCCTGGCCCTGCAGTCAGTCCCGGAAACGAGTTCAGATTCCACCTTATGCACTTGACAAGCTGGGCTAGCCTGCCTCAGTTTCCTCCTAGAGAAAATGTGGATCAGAATAGCCCTTGCAGGCACGGCATTTCCTTTCTTCCGCAAACAGTTTTTCCTTTAAAAATGCCGGTCATTTGTGGACATCTCTCAAAAGCACCCAGTCATCTGGCCCTCTCTAGATGTAGGCTAAAGTGGGAAGAGGTGGATGAAAAGATGTCCACGTGAATGCCCAGGCGACCTGATCTCTCTGTCTCCCTGGCTTCCTGGGAATGACATTTCATTTGGCTCAGTGAGGTTTCTATTCTATTCATGGGCCACTGGACTACATTAGAAATGAATTATTTGAGTTGGGAAACCACAAACTCCAATTGGGGGGGAGGGGGTGGTTGTCATATATTGACTTAGAAAAAACCAGATATTAACATTATCTATGTTCTTGTTGTATTGTATTCTCAGTTATTTTTGTGAAAAATTTCCCAATTACATTTTAATTGGGTTCTGGCTGAACTTTTTGCCACTTCTGCTCCATTGAATAACCATTGCCAGAAGACAATGATCCCGACTTTTTATTGACCAAATTTTGAAACCAATACTTATCAAAGGGAGATGATGCATTCCCAGCCCTGGTCCTGTTGGGTCTCAGAAAAATTGGAGGGGCTGTACCTCCAGGGGCCAATGTCTCTTCAGGAGGCCCATGGAACAGGTGCCAGGAACAATTTTTTCCTTTCTACCACGTGAAAAAGGGGGTTGTGTTGATTCCACAACAATCTGCCAAATCCTTTCATCTCTGTGCATATGGATGATAAATAAGGGTAGAAATTGCCCAAAGTGAGGAGTTGAAGATAACATCTAAGTTGTAAGCCTGGGTGCCTGAAAGGATGGTGGTGTCTTCCACGGTAATAGGGAAATTAGGATGAAGGGAGGGGCTTCAGGGGAAAGAGAATAAATTCCATTTGAGACATGTTGAGTTGAAACATGTCTCGGGAACATCCAGTTTGAAACAATCTGAAGTGTGAGACTGGAGGTCAGGAGAGAGGTTAGAGCTGGAGAGACATAATAACTGAATCCACAGAGCTGATGAGGTCACCAAATGAGAGCGTATAGAGGGAGAAGAGGACCCAGAACAGAGCCTTGGGGACACTCATGAGCTTGACATGGCTGAAGTTCCCAACAAAACAGATGAGGAGTGGTCAGATCGAGGGAGAACCAGGAGATGGCGATGTCCAGGAGGAGCCGGAGATGGACAGTGTCAAAGACTGCAGAGAGATCAAGAAAGATGAAGATTGAGAAAAGGCCATGAGCAATCTGATGATGAAGACATCATTGAGAACTTAGGAGAGCCTGGCCTCAGCAGAATGGTGAGGTTGGAAGACAGACCACATAGTTTTGAAGAGAGTGAGATGAGAAGGAGAGGCACCTGTCAGAGACGGCCTTCTCAAGGAGTTTGGCTACGAAAGGGAGGACAGATAAAAGACACTACCAAGTGGAGATGCACCGATCAAGTGCAAGTTCTTTGAGCATGGGGAAGACTCGGCTGTGTTTGCATCAGGGAAGGAGCCAATGGGAACGATGGATGGAAGGAGATTACTTGTTGCCTTTGTAAGGAGAAGGACCACTTCTTCAAGTGACACAGGGGTTACTTCTTAAATGCCTCCTATGTGTCATATGGATGAGAAACATAGTCTAAAAGATGTATTTCCAGCTACTGCATCTTTAAGGCCCAGGTACTTCCTATCTGTGATGTCCTGCCAACCAATGGAAGTGCCAGCCCCGATCAGGAACAGACAACTAGACAAAGACCCTGAGATTGTGTGGAAGGCCAGCAAAAATAAAATTCAAATTCAAGATCATTTGGAGTCAGAAGGCTTTTCTTCTCTGACAAAACTGGCAAGTCTCTTCTGGGCAGAACAAAAAATAGTTAAGGAGGTCAGAGCCAAGCTGGCGGAGGGATAGGAAAGAGTGTGGTGAACTCCCATCCACAGACTTTTCCAGACAGATGTAGAAAATGCACCAGACTGAATCTTGATGGGGAAATCCAGAAAATGGCACATTGAGTCCTTTGTTTAGCCCACCTCAGCACAGAAAGATAGAAATAGATATCTGCAGACTGAGGACAAGGCAGAGCACTGCAGTTCCCAGGGAGAGGCCACCAGGGCAAGAGGAGGGCACTGAGAAGGGGACAGGTGCCAAGCAACAGCTGAGGCACAGATCTGGGTCAGACTGAGAAGAGAACTTATGCATAGGTCAGGGAGGCCCCTGGCTGTTCAATGGAAAAGAGGAAGTGCAGAAGTCGGAATTAGTGGTGCTAGGGCTCAGAGCAAGCTCTCACTTCCAGCATCCAGCCCAGCCTACAGAGGAGCAGCCAGGGCGAGAACCCCAGACCAAAGGGGAGCTTACAATTCTGCCGCTCTGAACCAGCAGAGCTTGCCAGCTGGCTGACAGGGGCTGAGGCCTGTAGTGTCTACTGTTGCTCAGACTCAAACCCAGGTCAGGAAATTGCAGAGCTCAGAGCAGGGGGCAGTAATGAGCTTCTGCCCTGGATCAGACCCCTCTGGGCACTGAAAGCTTGCAGGTGCCCAGCCTGAGCTGTCCCTGAGATCCTGGAACAACCCAACGCTCAATACACAGAGAAAGCAGCAGCGAGAAGAGCCCAGACGTTCCCTCCACAAGTGTGACATAGCCCAGCCCTGCCATCAAGTCTGCAGTCAGGAAGCAGGCTGGAAGGATGGGCAAACACACAAAGAAGCCCACCATGAGCTATTATGGTGGCAGGGACATGCTGGACACAAATGCAGAAGAGAGTGACTCTAAAACAACTTCAAGCAAAGCCTCAGGAAAAAAAAAACATAGCTTGGGCACAAACTCAACTGGAATTCTGGAAGAGATGAAATAAGAGTATTTTTAAAAAGAGTTAAAAATGTTTCTATAAATGAAATGAGAGTGCTTGAGGAAAAAATTGGAAAAGAATTTAGAAGAATTCCCTGGAAAGGGAATTGACAGCTTGGTACAAGAGGTACAAAACCTTACCTAAGCAACAAGCTGCCTGAAAATTAGAGTAGACCAAATAGAAGCCAATGACCCCATGAAGCAACAAGAATTATTAAAACAAAGACAAAAGGCTGGAAAAAAGAAGAAAATGTCAAATATCTCATAGCAAAAACAACTGAACTGGCAAACAGATTGAGGAGAAAAAATGTAAGAATCACTGGAGTATGTGGATGCCAAGACCACAAAATGAGTGTAAGCATCCTATTTCAAGAAATCCTAAAAGAAAACCGCCAAGATCTTTTAGAACCAGGGGGCAAAGTGGAAACAGAAAAGAATCCACCAGTCACTTCCTGAAAGAAACCCCCAAATGAAAACTCCCAAGAACATCAAAGCCAAAATCCAGACCTTCCAGGTCAAAGAAAAAAAATCCTAGAAGCAGCCAGAAAAAAAGAATTCATGTACTGAGGAGCAGTCAGGATCACACAGCCAAGAATAACTTCCTCAGCAAAACTGAGTATAATGCTACTGGGGGAAAATGGACTTTTAGTGAACTAGAAGACTTCCAAGCATTCCTGATGAGAAGACCAGAGCTGTGGAGAAACCCTGAGGTTCAAACACAGAAGTGAAAAGAAGCATAAAAAGGTCAACGTGAACAAACAGTGAGAAGGACCACACAAGGACGAACTGCTTCCATCCAATTGTGGAGAGAGGATATGTGTGCCCCCACCCCCCATCCCACGTCCTGCCATCATCATGGCTTATAGAGGGCGTCCAATCAGACATGGCCTGGGAGTCTTGAACAAGTTATGGTATATTAATGTGATAGACTATTGTGCTATAAGAAATGATGAAGGGGATGTTTCAGAAAAACCTGGAAAGATGTGTGTGAACTGACACATGGTGAAGTGAGCAGAATCAAGACACCTATTTATAGGAAGCCAACAATATTGTAAAGATAATCAACTTTAAAAGTCTTCACTGCTCTGCTCAATTCCAAAGCACTCATGATGAAACATACTACCCCACCTCCAGACAGAAAGCTGATGGACTCAGAGGGAAGCTGATTTTTGTTCTTTTTTTTTCTAACATGGCTAACGTGGAAGTTTGTTTTGTGTGACTTCATATTTGTAAACGGTTTTCTATTTCTTACCTTCTCAGTGGGTGGGGGAAGGGTGATAAGAGGGAAAGACTCTGGAATTGAAAATAAAATAAAATTGAATGTTTATATCTTGACCTTAAGAAAACAGTGAAGGAAAGGAAGACAAATACACTCGAGGGGAGGAAGGAAGGTTAGGAAAAATTCTTCCCCGTAATCAGGGTACACAAGTAGACATCTAGACAAACAAGGACGAGAGGGTGGAGGGAAGCAGCTGACACTTGACTCTCACTCTCATCTGAACTGGGGGAAAGAAAGAAAAAGACACACACACACACACACACACACACACATATACAGGTGAATACAGAAATCCATTTCACTCAACAGGGAAATGGGAAGAAAAGAGAATAGGAATTAGAAGGAAGGTAGATTAAAGGAAGGATTCATTCAAAAATATTTCTAGCTCTTTTTGGGAATAGATGAACAAACTAAGGTTGGCTGTTGTCCTTAGTACTTGAAGAGGACTAAAATGACATCACTGTGTCAGGGTCAAGTGCAGTGCATCTGAATGGGGCTGATCAGACCAATAGCAGCTCAGAAGGCTCGACCACACTTTGGACACAAAGAGTCTGTCTGAACATTTGGGGTGGAGATATCTCTAAATCTGCACATCTCACATTTTTTTGAGCTACTGCAATTCTGCTTTGCTCAAAGATCACAGGGCCTTGTTTAATGTGGGCAAGCCATGCTGTTCTGTGCCAGTCTCTCTCACATCTCACAATTCCAAAGTTCTTCAGAGAGAATTGGCATTAAGAATGCCTTTGGTGGTTTCTTCTGACCTCCATGTGAGCGCCTGCCTCATGTTGAGTTCTCTGTAAAATAGTCATTAGTTTGCATCAACACACATTATTTTAGTGTGTCAACCCCACCATCTATGTGGACATCCCTGGAAAGTATACTGCCAAAGCAAGTGAATTTATCCATAACGTTTAACATTTTCCATTTGCTATAATTGATGATTCCATGTATGGATGATGTGGTGTTGGTTGATGGAGAACCTGTGTTTTCTTGGTATTAATTGTTAGGCCAAAATTAGCACAAGAAGTGAAGAATCAATCCACACTCAGCCTCAGAGGCTGCAGTGAGTGCAGGATCATTTGCGAACAAGTCATGCGCCAACTCCCCTTTTACTTTAGTCTCGGCTTATAGCCTTCTTAAGTTAATTTGTTGTCCTTCGTTTTTGACGAATGCGTTGCCAGAGCTAGCTCAGTGTTTGGGATGCTTGGAAGGAAAGTATGGGAGAGAAGAGGCATTACACCATTTACCATCAGTGCAGTAGCTGACCTTGATGCCGTTTTCGTCCTCATTGAGGGCATCTTGCTTCACTCCTTTGGGGACTGAGAATGGTTAGATGAAGCAAGCCATTTTTAGGGCACCTTTTCTAGCCCCTTCCTCACACCAGGAGGTGAGCAATGCCTGTTGGTAGGATTGTGATTACAGCTCCCAGTGTGTCCGCACCTGCTGCTTCATCACTTGCCTGTAAAATGGGATGGATGATGTCTCTCGACAGGCACATACGTGATTTCAGTGAGGCAGAGTTGTGCAGAGTTGGTGGCCTCACTCTTTTCCAGAGTCTTCAGAGTCCAGTGTCAAGACAACAAGTCGGGATGACCGGCGATGGTCCAGGCTGCAGTGGAGGGTCTTGTCTTCTTGGATGTCTAACCAAATCCTAAGCGTTCCACAGCACCTGCTTTAGCTGCCTTCATGGACTGCTGGCAAATTGTTCGCATCCACTCATTCTACCAGGGAAAGTCTTCACATCTCTCCCCCTGCTCCCTAAGTCACCACTTATCAGTTACCTTCACTCAAACTGGTTTAGCCCTTCTTGCCAAAATGGTTTTACCAGGGTGTGGATACTGCATGTGCTCCAGCTTCTTGGAGTCACAGCTGAGAGTTGGGATGGGTAGACACTAAATGTGGATGAGCATCCCAGAAAAGGGCTCAGCAGCCTGCCCAGCACAGGGGCTTGTTCTCCTGAACATCCCATACACCTCAAATTGTGATGGAATATGATTGTGCTGAACTCTTCTCAGCGTAATGACCAGCCATGGTTCTAGAGGACTCAGGATGAAACCTGCTCCCAGAAGGGAAGGACACCAAATACACACTGAGACAAATCTTTTTTGGACACATAGTTGGTTTGGCTTATCTGTGTTCTCAGGCCAGGAGAGTTGAAATGGGAGGATGAGAAGGCAGACCGTGGCCTATTAAAGCCGCTTTTTAAAAAAGTTGGGGAACTGTGATCAATAGAATGAGCAACTAGGATTCCAGAGGACTCAGATAATGCCTGCTGCTGTCTCCTGCCCAAACTGAAGGACTCCAAGCATGAACTGAGCCATACTGTTTTTAGGCCTGGCTGGTAAGAAATTCTTGCTTTCTTGATGGGAGGTAGGGAAAGGAAATTAGGAGGGAGAGAAGGCTGTTTGTTTGAAAATACAATTTAATTTAAAAAAAAAAAGGTTAAGACCCCCCACAAAAGCATGCCAGGGATTCTTATTGTTAAGAATCATATGGGGCACTGGACAGCAAAGCACTTGGAAGCTCCTTTGCTCCTTTTTACCTTTTCCCATCTCCCCTCTCTCCTAGCCTAACCACCACCACCACCTTCTGCCCTGGGGCCCTTCCGCAGCCCCATAGGCTCCATTTCCTGGTTGGGAAGTCTCTCATTTTGCCCTTCCATGGGGACCGTGTACGTCCATCAATGAAGAAACTGGGTTAAGGCTATGAGTGTGCTGGAGCCAGCTCAGACTGAGTACCCCATCATTAAATGCTCAGTGTGATTATTCATTTACTCCTCAGAAATCAGCAAATACTACAAATCAGGGCATTTGGGGCAGCTAGGTGGCGCTGCAGTGGCTAGAGTGCTGGGCCTAGAATCAGGAAGACTCACCTTCCTGAGTTCCAATCTGGCCTCAGACACTTGCTAGCTGTGTGGCCCTGGCCAAGTCACTTCCCCCTGTTGGCCTCAGTTTCCTCATCTGTACAATGAGCTGGAGAAGGAAAGGGCAAACCACGCCAGCATCTTTGCCAAGAAAACCCCAAATGGGACAGGACTGAGCAGGAAAAACACATCTAGGCTTGACTATTTTGTTGATTGTCTAGACTTAAGAAAAATGATGGAGAAAATGTCAGAAATGTAGATGCAAAGGATGCCAGCACACCCTGGACTGGGACTGCTGACCCATCTCAAAAATGCACAATTCTGAACAGAAAGGCCCAAAGTCTCCCTGTCCACTGTGCCTACTGTAGGTTTTTGGTGTCACAGACCCTTTGGGTAATTGAGTGTAATCCCAGTCCCCAAGCCCATGGGGGTGGAGGCACTCTCTCCTTGATGCCAGAATGGAGGAAAGTGGTGAGAAAGGGGGTGGGGAGGCTCAAGTTGGCTTTGAATTGCTGCGTCTCTTTGGACTTGTACTCAGTCTTATAAAATCCATGCCTCTGCTTTGTTTTTCATTTCTTACAATCAAGGTCGAGTGCGATTCATTGTTCTCCTTTGACCTGTGAAGGGCCTCTTCTTAGCTGCCTGGAACAAGGCACTGGCATGCCAAGGCATCCTCTAGCTAATCTGCTTGCATGCTTGCTTGCACGATCTTCTGGCTTTGGGCTGGCTGCACCATGTCCTGTATTGAGGTCAATCACTTGTACTGTATCTTGGGTTTGCTGCACGTCTAACCCTAATCCTTTTTTGATTTTGGCATCATCTCCACCTTTTCTAAATTGTCCACTACGTCATGAACATTCTTTACCTTCTGCTCCATAGCCTTAGCCTCGTCACCTTCAGGCTTGCCCTCCTTGAGATGCCTCTTGTCCTAGGCTGCCACCCAAGCTGGGATCCCATTTGAGGAGGGACTCCCACCATCCAAACAAGACCACTTCAGCTCCGGCTTAACTCCCTCCCAGACTTCTCCACCCCAGTACTCCCTAGGACTTAGCACGGTGCTCAGCACATACTTCCTTATTCACCCTTCTCTCTCGGCCATCCACATATAGCTACCTGAACTGCACAATGGCTTTTGGGACGTTTTTTAAATACCTGCACAGACTTGGTGCACAGAAATACAAATAGTGTCCTTGCTCCAGCATAGTGGGACAGGCTCAGGCCCTGAAGCACTCCTACTGAGGCATTGTGCCTAGCAGGGCCGACTCAGGCCATGGCGGGTGGCAGCATGACAGCGCTCAGGCCCATTAAAGGCCACAAGAGCTCAAGTCCTTCTGCCCTGGCACAGGGGGTGGCAATAGACTCTGGCAAAGCAGGTACAAATCTGGGCTTCAACGGTGCTGGATGAAGAGGAAGAGGAGGAGGCAGAGATGCCAGCTCCTAGGAGGCCAGTTGGAGAAAAGGGAGCCCTGGAAAATGGAATGGCCAAAGGCTGGCCTGTGGAAGCTCACTGTTTACCGTCTTGTAAAACTGCCTGGCCCTTCCCCATTACTACCAGCAAGTCCTGGAGGAGACCAAGGGGCGGCAACAGGGAGGAGGTGAAAGCATCTGAGCAGCCCCTATGGAAGGCCTCTCATTAGGCAAAGATTTGGTAGTGCACCTCCCCAGACCCACCAAGGAAAACGAAGGGGGCAGCAGTCTGGAACCGTCCTCTGTGCTGCTGCTCAGGGTCACCCTGCTGACACGGAGACAGACCCACTCTGAACTGCCACCACCTAACCCACGAGTCTAAAACCCAGGCCTCAACCCTCCCTGCGACTCTCTCCGATTTGTTCCTCTTTCAGGTGCTGCCTGGGTCAGGCTTCTGGAATATCTGAGGCCAGGGCTGCCCCCAAATCATTTAAGGTGCTAGAAGGTCCCCTCCGACAGAGGCGTTAAACAGGTGGCCTGCAATCCACTCACAAGTCGGGCCCAAATCGGATTGAAATGTCACGGGGCAACGTGCAACAAATCCATCAAAATCCAACACAGATGTTAACATGTGGTTTTCTAAGTGTGCTAAGTGACCCCACTTCTATTTGAGTTGAACACCGTTCATCTGGAAGACCTTAAGGACCTCACCCCCATGAGGGGAGGGGGCAGGAGTAACATCCCAGCCCCTCCCCCCATGCTTGAGGGAAAGAAAATGGCAAACCACTTCAGTATCTTTGCCAAAAAACTTTTCCCTCAAAAGGTACGAAGACATTCCTCTAGCCCTGGTTAGCCAAGGGGTCCAAAAGCTGAGCCGGTTGCCATCATATTTCCTCATTCCTCAAATACAAAGCAACCCTGAGGAGGGTCACAATGTGTAAAACAGGCAAGGAAGCTTCACTCAGCTCCACCAAGTCAGTTCGCCCTCTGTTAACTGTCCACCTAGATGGCTTTTTTTTTAGTGTCAAACCCAAACTATCAGGGAACTGGCCTAAGTCAAGCCCAGCCCAGAACAGCTGTCTCCTAAGCTCTGGTATGTCGTCACCGTTCTCTGATGAAATTCTCTGCTCTTGGGCTCAATTTAGCTAATGGCTTATGGGTGCTACTGGTGTTTAAGAAACAATAAAAACCATGGACCAGAAAGGGTAAGAGACAGGATCACAGAGCTGGCGGGAACATTAGAGATGAGGAAGTCTACCAACCTTGTTTGGCAGGAGGAAAGTAAATAAAGCCAGTGAGGAAAAGAATCAACTCCAGGTTACAAAGGTATTAAGCCGTGGCGGATTGGAACCCAGGCCTTCTTGCTTGCTCCAAAGCTACTTTTGCCTCAAGCTCTTAAATTCCGTATGTAGCCTCATCGGTGTCATCAGCCCTCTCAAACGATTACTTTCTGCACCCCCAAAGGGCTACTGAAGTCCGGGTGACAGAGTTCTGTGAGCTTAAGTTTCCAGAGGCCATAGTAGGGTGGGAGCCATTGTTCGGAGAGAGTTCACCCCAAGGGGGCTCAGAGAGAGTTCACTCCACTTTGGCTCAAGAGGGAAACTCTCAGCTCATGGGACAATAACCCTAATCCAAAATCACTTAAATGGCATTTTCTCCTGACTCTGGCACAGGAAGTAGGTGGCGTGGTACTAAGGCTGCCAGCTCCAAGCAGGGACTGTCCAAGGCATCCTTATCTTCCAAGAGTCCAGTAATGGCTTCCCTCCCTTTCCCCCCCAAAGGGATTCACCAACAAGATGTGACTCTATCTTTAGGCCGCAGTGACAGAAAAAAAGACACACATAGGTTTCAGAACCAGCTTTAAATAAAGAGGGAGAAATATGATGAAGAAAAATTGGAAAGGAGAAAAGACCAGATTTTTTTTTTCTTTGTGGGGGTAGGGGTCTGTGGAATTGGAGGCGGCGGGGGGGGGCTATATATGAGCTGGGAGCCAACAATGACTTGGTCTCAATGAATTCATTTCTTGGGAAAGTAGAAGGGGCCCCCTCTGTGGCAGCACTGAATAGTCAATCTGGCCCTCCAATCCAACCCTCATCTCTAGGAATGGCATTCACACTCCCTGAGATGATGTGAACCCCTGCCTAGCCAGCCCCACTCTCTGGAGCAAAGCCAGGAGGGGACATTGAGGGCTCCCCTGCCCTGAAGCACCAGCTCAGAGAGGTAGTGAAAAAGAGTCGGAGTCCAGTTCATTGCCCCCAACACTCAAGGATTCAAGTGTCCCCCTGTTCTCCCCATGTTCTCCCTCTCCCGCCCCCCACGGCCTGGTGGCTTCACTGGTACTGTCCGTAGCCTGGGTAACTGGGGGGCGGGGCAGAACCTTCCTTGGGGGGCAGCTGTCCAGGATCTTCTATGAAGGGGGGTGCTGGAAAAAGAGACAAGAGAAAAGAGGGGAGAATGGTAGAGATAAGGCCTAGGAAAAGGGAAAGAGTGAAGAGAAATCCAGGAGACAGAAAATGGAGGACAAGGACAAAAGAAGGTGAAGATGGGTAGGACCAAAGGAAGAGAAACGAGGGAGACAGAGGCGGGTAGGAGGGAGTGAAAAAAGAACAAGAAAGAGTGGACCCAGGAGAAACAGAAGAGAGACTTCAGGAAGGTGGTTAGATAAAAGACAATGGCAGAGGAACCCAAGCAAATAGAGGAAGGAGAATGAAGGGGGTGGCATGAGGCCCCCTCAAGCATGTCTCAAGAGAGTGACTCACTGTTCCGGAACTGCTGAGCTGTGTAGCGGGTGAGGAGGATGCCCACACCTTCGATCAGGGCCAGCAGGATCCCTCCCATCATGGCTGATCCAACCATGGCCAGAGGTCCACCTGGGCAACAGAAAGGTGAGATGTAAGTGGCCTGATGCCCGCAGGGCCTTCAGGGAACCTCCTGCCCTGCTTCCCACAGTAATGGGGTAAAGGGATAACGAAGGGCTGGGGGTAGGGATAGAGAGGTCGGTTCACAAGTCACTCACTGCGAGCTGCCAGCACAGCACCCGTGAGGGCCCCACTAGTGATGGAATTCCACGGGTCCTCCTTCCCTCGGAGTCGGACGAGCCCACAATCAATGGTAGAAAACAGGCCACCCCAGACAGCAAAGCTACCTGGAAAAGGAGTCCAGGCGGTAAGGCCATGGCGGGGCTGCCACTCGGAAGCCCCAAGCCTGACCTGGTAACTGAGGATCTGCCTGGCCAAGGCCACCTCTCCCCAAGCAGCAGCCATGTGCCTCCCACTTTGGGCATGTCCAGCCTGTTCTGCCAGCAGCTAGCTGCTGCCTCCCCTCCAGATTCCTTACCTCCAATCTGAGGGGCCCGGATTCTCACTGCACTGACACTCCCCCGGAAGCGGTGCCTGATGCCCTGGGGAGGACCAAGGAGAGGAGAGAAATGGAGGGCAGGCAAGCGAGCAAGGGCAAGGCTGAGCAGGCCCCATCAAGCTCCCCTTCTGTTTTGGCAGACAGAAGAAAGGACAGACAGGATGTCATGGTAGACGGGCCCTTTGACGTTGTTTGCTGGCCTTCCCTCCCAACTCACAGGCACTTCACAGGAAAGGGGGAAACCCAAGTCTAGGGGACTCACTACTGGGGCATTTCGGAAGCCCTTGATAGCCTGGAAAACGCCTCCTCCGATGACTCCCATGGTGAAGGCTCCACCGCAGTCGTCCACAATCCTCCAGGGGCTGCAGAGGCAGGTGCGGGGGGGGGGGGGTTGAGACTGCTCAGAGGTATGCTGGAAGGGTCCCCCTCTCCCCTCGCTCCCAACCCTGTAGGCACCTGGGAGCATCTCCAGCAGTGGGGAGGGGGCGCGGGGGCAGGGCAAGGAGGGACACCCTCCCACCCCCCCACCCCCTGCTGCCCCGCCCTCGGGGTCAGCCCGGTCCGGCCTGATGACCAGAAGCTGTCAGAGGGCAGACAGGCCGGCAGGAGGGCTGGCAGCTACCTAGCCGTCACTCCTGTCCCCCTTCCCCCCCCCAGTAGAATCATCCATCGCAGTCGTGGGGGAGCAGGAGAGACCTAGCATCCAGACGCGGGGCAGCCACGATACCTCCCCCTACCCACCTGTAATGGAAAAGTCTACAGCGAGCTAGGACCAAGCCTGGCAGAGACCAAGTGTGTGGGTGGCGGGGGGGTGGGGCGATGGTAGGCCAAATTCCCTCTCTCAGGGGTTCAAGCGTCGGTCCCCGTCTCCCCTTCGCCCTAACCCTACCCCGTACCAGGGCTCACGTGCGTACTCCTCCATAACTCCTTAGCTCAAGAGCTTCGGTCAGGATCCGGGATACCCACTCCAAAGGCGACCGTCCCACCTTGAAGCCTCTCAAGCCGCCCCTCTCTACGACTCCTCCCCCCCTTCCCGCCTCTTTCTGAACTCCACCCCCAGGACCTAGAGAAGGGACGCTGCAGTCGCCGGACGCTTGCGCAATCTACCACCTCCCCTGTGTACCGAAAGATTGCCGGGGAAACTGTTACGCGCGTTTATTGGCTGTTTCTTCCCTTGGCCCCTCCCCAATATTCCTCTTTGTATTCACTCATAGGTCGACCTCGGAACTAGAGAAGAAAGAAGTGTTTTGCGCGCGCTCTCACAGGCTGCCTGCCAGTCGTAAGTGACACGTGATGAGAGCGCCAAAGGAAGGCCGAGTCCTACGGGGAGGGGGATGAAGAAACCTCCCAGAATTGAAGAGAAAAAAAAAGGGGGGGGTTAACCGCTGCTGGTCATTGGCTGACAAGCGCGCGCACATGCGCACAACTGGTAGGGCGAGGGGCTGGCTGGGCCAGATCTGGAAGGTCCGCTGCTGGCAGCCCCGTAAGCCGGGGTGGGGGTGGGGAAAAGCCCGCCAGAGGGAAGTGACGTCACCGCGGCGGCCGGGCCCGGTGGCTTTCCTCTTAGAACGTTGACAAGAAGCGCCTGCCACTCTGCGCCAGCCCTATTCCTCCGAATTCCGCCCCCCCTCGGGATCGCCCCGAACGAACGAACGAACGAGCGAACGCCGGTCGAAAGGTCTCGCCATGCCGCTCCCCGTGGCCCTGCAATCCCGTCTGGCCAAGCGCGGCATCCTTAAACACATGGAGCCCGGTGAGGCGGCGGCCCGCGGCGGGGAGGGGTTGGGGGGCAGAGGGCACCGGCAGCCCCCGCCCTGACCTCCAACCGGCTCCCTGCAGAGCCAGAGGAAGAGATTATCGCCGAGGACTATGACGATGACCCCGTGGACTACGAGGGCACCAGGATCGAGGGCCTGCCGCCCAACTGGTACAAGGTGTTCGACCCAGTCTGGTGAGCCCTGCCTACCGCGAGACAGAGGCAGCGTCCGTAGGGGCTTGCTTCCCGGGCAGTTGGGTGGGGGGCCCTTGCAAGGGCCTTTGGGGAGTGTGCCCCCGGATCCCCAGGCCTCACCTTCAAGGCTCTCTTGTCCAATCTCTCAGTGGTCTTCCTTACTATTGGAATGTGGAGACAGACCTTGTGTCCTGGCTGAACCCCCATGATCCCAGCTCTGTCATCACCAAGGCAGCCAAGAAACTCAGAAGCAACTTGGGTAAGTGCCTTGCCCCTCCCTGGGCCCAGTGTTTGGTCATTCTGTAAAGTCAAGTCATGGAGAGAATGTTTGCTCTTTTGGAGAAGCCCCTCCCTTTCCCCTTCCCCTTCTTGTTTCTGATTCTCTGCTTTACCTGGCTTCTATGCCTTAGAGCCAGAAGATAAACTGGACCGTGGCTATGAAAAGCTGGAAAGGGAGGAGATGAAGGAACGACGTTACCACCGAAGGGAAGAGTTGGCCCCCTACCCCAAAGGCAAGAAAGGTAGGTGGCAGTGTGAGTGCAGCCAGTGGACAGAACCCTCCCCAGGTCCCCAACACTAGGGCTTGGTATGTATTCACTCAGCCCTGTTCTTGTGCCACCTGGCTTTCTTAGATTAAGCTGGCGTTTACTGGGCTTGTTGTGCCAGGCTTTGGACGTGGAAAGTTGCTTGTGATGACACTGTGATGATAGGACACAGAGACAATTACCAGAGAAAGGTCGAGGGAGCGTTTTAACACCTGCTGCCGGACAATAATTTCACAGAGAAGATAGCACAGGAGCCAAGCCACAGAAGCAGGCCGAGAGGCAGGAGTAAGCAGGGGAGGGCATTCCAGGCTCAGGGAAAATAGCCTCTGCGAAGGAATGGAACCACAATTTAAGGAACATAGTCTACAAAAAAGAATGTGGGGTTCTATGAGGCACATAGTGGAGGACCTTTAAGGCCAGGCTGAGGAATTGGGTTCATTCTAGAGCTAATAAGAGCCCAGAAGATTTCTGAGAAAGGAAAATGACATGGTTAAACATGAACCTTAGGAAAATTATTTTAATGAAAAAAGGATTAGAGGGAGGAGTCTGGGAAACCAGGCTGTCAATTAGGAATCTATTACAATAGACTAGTCGAGAGGCAATCTGAAGTAGGGTGGTTGTGCTAAGTAGGAAATAGGGCAGAGACTGGGAAGCTGACTGCATGTGTGAAAGAAGGTAGAGGAGGCTGCCTCCTGTACTTAGAAGGCTGCCGTTGACAGGCCAGGTCTGAGGAGGTTCCCTCTTGGCCATTTTGAGGTGGGAATGTCCTGCAAGCAATTGGAGGTGCAGGCCTAAGGCTCAGGGAGTGATTCTGGGTTTGTAGATTTGGGAGTCATCTGCACAGAGATGACTGAAACCACCAGCAGGAGCTGCTATATTCAGAGATAGGAAGAGACTACCGCCAGCCTCTCAAGTTGCTGAGTTTCACAACTTCTATCTATGAACAGAGTGGAAGCTCCTTAAAAGCATATGGTAAAAACTTAACACTTGGTTCACTGTCCTAAACAGAACAAGGGAAATTCATTTGAGACAGCCGAGGACATCCGCGTTTCATTTAGCAGGTTCTAGAACATGAACACGCCCATGCCCACCCTGCGGAACAGTCAGAGAAGGGAACTGGGAGAGCAAATTAGAATGTGGAATGTCATGCTATTGAGGCGTGGCAGAATTTTGCAGGAGTGGCTCTCTCTTTTTTGGGCCTTGGTTTCCCCCTGTTCGAAATGAGGGGGTTGGACTAGGTGGTCCCTCAAGGGCCCTTTCCATCAGTAACATGTCACAAATGGTGATATCAAAGTGGGTGCTAGCATCTTTACTCTCTCCATAGCCAGCCGGAAGGATGAAGAATTGGACCCTATGGACCCCAGTGCCTATTCCGATGCCCCTCGGTGAGTACCTTTGGAGGCCCAGCAGGGTCCCAGGTTTGGAGTCTCAGGCCTTCTGTGTGCTGGCATAGTCTCCCATCAAATGGATCATGGGACGGAGGTGGGAGAACAAGACTGGTTCTCTCTTTTGCTACCAATTTCCACCCTATTGATTCCTTTCATCTCCAGAGGTACATGGTCTACAGGTCTCCCCAAGCGGAATGAGGCAAAGACAGGGGCCGACACAACAGCAGCTGGGCCTCTATTCCAGCAACGGCCATACCCCTCCCCAGGGGCAGTGCTTCGAGCCAATGCTGAGGCCTCCCGGGCCAAACAGCAAGACTGAGACTGAGCCCACCCTCTCCAACCTTTGTGTTCATAATAAAGTGTTTTCCTTTCAAGTTTTGTCATTGGAACTCCTTGGGGGAGGGGGGGCACAGAGGAAGAAGCTGTTACAAATTTATTTTCAGAGGAAATATTCCCTACAGAACTTGGCTCAATCAATACTTTGTATAAGTCTCAGCCAATGAACAGGGGAGGATCAGAGGTCAGTAGTGTTAACCCTGGGGAGTTAGAGGAGAAGACCCTGAATCCCCATCAGCCCAAACTTGGCAAAGCAGAGGGGTGGGGGGAGGGAAGAGAATGTTTAACGCCTTAATACTGAAGAAGCTGCCTCCAGTTCCACAGGGAAGCCACAGGACCAGGGGATCCTCAGAGCAGACATGGGAGGTGCTGGGAATCTTCGGTCCCCCAATCAGACAAGGGGGTGGCTACGACCCCTTCTCCTTGGCCAGCAGCCTGCAGGGGAAAGAGAGAGAGAGCCCAGGTGGCTTTCTTTCAGACGTTGCCATGAACCTCCTTGGGTTGGAGGGTCGGGGAAATTAAAAGAGGTCCCACTGCCTTTTCTGTAGATAAACCCCAGTGTTAATTGGGTTAAATACAGCAAGGTCCCATCTCCCCCTATTTAGTAAGTTGCACATCAACTACATAAATAGAATTTCTTTATTTTGGCATTTGTACACTTGACCCCGGCCAATGAAGAAATTGGTCATTTTCCTGTCTTACAAAAATTAGGGCTGATAACCATCATCACCACCACCACCCTCCCCCCCTAACTGCACTCCCCAAAAAGCCTGGCCACAGCAGCAACTCTCAAGTCCTCTGTGTAGTAGGAGCCTTTGGGGAAAGGGTAGGTTAAAGGGTTAATCAAAGTGGGAGAGGGGGGTGGGGAATGAGATCTCTTTCTGAGCCAGGATTGTATGTCTTCATACAATCTGAAGCTTCATCTCATTCTACCCGCCCCCTTCCCAAACCAATAATCTTCTTTGGTCTCAGATTCAGACTTGATTCTTTTCCTTTTCTTGTCTTTCAGACTCCCCCTCACCCTGACTTCTCCAGTTTATGTTCTGACTGAATGTCTCCCCGTAATCCAATGCTCACTGCCCATCTGGCCCAATCCCCCTGCTCAGTCTTATTCCACCACCCATCCCCAACACCATAGGGTAGCCAGTGGGACGCTCCTCCTGGATCCGTTCCCCTTTGAGGATTAGAGGGGCGGTGGGGAGCCAGACAGATCCAATTCCTGCCCCTCCCTAGAAGCTGGCCCTGGATGGAAGGAGGTGGAAGGCTTAAACCATTCTTCCTTTGCTGTGAGGCATCAAATGCTGGGAAAAGGGAAAGGGGGAGCTGTTTCCCTGACTTGCCAGGGCTGGCTGGAGCCTGAGATGAGACTGGCATAGAGATACAGGAGAAAGGCTTTCTATGATGGGAAAAGAAGGGTAGAAGCAGTTCCATGGAATTGCAGGAGATAAAGATATTGAATAAGAGAAAATGTGTGCTGGAAAGCATGTCCTGATGCCCCTCTCGCATGGTACAGACCCTGACGGAAGTGGGTCAAAGCGAGGGCATCGAATGCTGAAAAATGGAAATGGGAAACTGACCTTAGAAAACTGGGTAAGGCCCCTAGGGAGGGGCCCGTGATCTGGAAAAATGAGTGAGACGTGTCAAAATAACAGGAAAGGGACGAAAAGTGAGCAGCGTGACTTTACCCCAACTATCTTTTAAACATCTTTTAAAAACAGCCTCTATGCTGAGTCAGAGTGCCCCACGAGACCTTAGGGCAAGGGAGGCAGGGAGGGAGATAGGCACACGCTGTGTGTGTGTGGGGGGGGGCAGGGCAGCGGAGAACTGAAGGGAAGGGGCTGGGAGATCTGGACTCCCTGGTGTTTCCCCAAACTCCAGCTCTGCTCCCAGATGTCACTTCCCCAGTACTGACTTGGGCAGGAAGGGCTCCTCCTCAGGGTCCGCATGGCGGCCACTGGCCAGCGGTGCTGTGTTCAGAGGGGGAGGAGTGACCACGGCAGCAGTTCGGGGCAGGCTGTAGAGGTAGACGGCCCCGATGACCAGGCCAGCCCCAAGTGCAAAGAGTGGATCCACCTGGAAGCCAAACAGGCGGACGGAGGCTGCTGTGGAAACGACAATGGAGAGGGAGGTGGCGAAGCCTTTGAGGATGTTGTCCGCGTATTTGACCACTACGGCCACGAGCAGGCCACCGAAGGCCTGGTTCAGCACCACCCCCCACACAGCTGGCGTGTAGCCGAAAAAGAAGCCTCGACTGGCTACGGCCCCACCCTCTGCCCACCACAGCCCTGCCAGGCCCAGCAAAGTCCCAAAGAGGCCCAGCTGTACGTTCCTCAGCCACACCGACCCTGAACTACCCTTCAAGATCTTCTCAAAGTAAACGCCAGCAAAGCCTGATGACAGGCATGAAGCCACCACAGCTGCCAGCCCCACGCCAGGGTTCTGGCCCCCTGGGCGTGGTGACCCATTGCTACCACCTGCCTGCTGGACCTGGACGAGGGCCACACCCAGGAAGAGCAGGAGCAAGGAGGCCCACTGCAGGCGGGACAGGCTCCGGCGGAGCATGAGGACTGAGAACAGGGCTGTGGTAAGGATTTTCAGCTGGTATGTGACCTGTGGAAGTGGAGGTAGAAGGCAGGGGTCTGAGGGACAAGGATCCCCCATGGAGGAAAAAGTAGGTCCACCCTATCTCTTTCCCCCATGCCTAGCCTAGCCTAGCCTAGCTTGGCCTGGCCTAGCCTAGCCTAACCTAGCCTAGCCACACCTGGCCCAGCTTCCTCCTTTTCTTCTTCCTTTCCCTGCTCCCTTTCTCCCTCCACCCCTTAACTGACCTGGAAGGTGGCAGCTGGCAGATTGGAGATGGCCACATACTGCAGATTGTTTTGGAGGGTATAGATGAGGGAGGGCACTGCCAGCTTCAATGTGTCCACATACTGGACCAGGACAGCTTCATGAAGGAAGAGCACAAAATGTTTCACGTTCCCTGCGCCGGGAGGACGAGAAGAAAGGTTGCCTCCTAAACCCATTAGAGCTCTGGGTCCCGGGTCCCCTCGCCGCCCCCCCCCTCGGCCCCCCCCGTGTGATCGATTTCTCCAGCTCCGTACCCCTCTTCTGTGCGAATAGCAGCAGGAGACAGGCAGCTCCCTTCAGCACCTCGGCCATGACCACGGCAGTGGTGGCAAAGAAGCGGTCCCCGGGCAGGGTCCGAGCGTAGCGGATGCTCAGGATCAGTGACGCGTTCTGTACCACCAGCACTGCCAGCGATGCCTGTTTCAACCACCGGTGGTGACCTGCGGGGGAGCCCGCATCAGAGCCTCCCCTCGCCCTCCTCGCTGGGCTGGTGCGCCCCCATTCTCTCGTCAGAAGGCCGCCCTGGACACCCATGGGTGCCAAAGGAGAAGGGGCCGGCCGACTTGGGGCGCTCCGAACCCGAGGAAGAGGCCCCCGCAGCCGGACACGCGTGCGGCCGGCTGGCCGGGTTCCCCCCTCCAGACACACCCATGACCACAGTGGCGGGCACGCGCCCCGCACACACTCGCGGACGCGCCGCTCCCCCCCCTCCCTTACTTGCGCTGGGTAGCCCAGGCTGGTGGTGCCCCCCCGGCGGCCCGACGGCTCCAGCCGCTGCCCCTGCCGCCGCGTCCCCTCCGCCTGCGCCCGCCGCTGCCATGTTGGCACCTGCCCGGGTCCGTCCCCTCGGCAACGGCCCGGGCCGCCGTTTCCTTCCGCAGGCTTCGTCATTTCCGCTTCCGAGGACCAAAGAGCCTCATTGGCCGCGTCCGCTCGGGGACCCGCCCCATGCGCCGCCGCCAGCCCCGCCCCCCGCCTCCCCCCCCTCGGGCTCCCCGCGTCCTCATTGGCTGGCTACCACCCAGGAGCCCTCCCCCTCGACTCCCTCGCCCCGTCCCGGCTCCAGCCTTCGGGGAGCCAGGGCAACAGGTTGGCTGGGTCGGAAGCACGCCCGGCGCCCCGAAAACCTCAGCGGGCAGGCCCCGCTGCCAGTCCCGGAGGCCCCCCTCTAGGAGAGATCGATGCCACAGCCTAGTCCAGGCCTGGGGTTGCAAGGGCCTCCTAGGGCTCGTTTTAATGTTATGCACAGGTTCGAGGGGCTGAGAGCCTGCTGGCCACCGACCGCCCTCCCTTCCCCCTCCCGGCGTCCTCTGGTTCAACCGTGGCCAATTGTCCAAAGTATTGGCACAGCCTCGGGAGGCAGCAGCCGCCTTCATAGGGGGAAGGTGAAGAAGTCAGCCTCACTAGACAATCATCGACACAGGCCCTCTGGCTGGGCAGGGGCAGGGGCAGGGGCAGGGGCAGCTGCTTCAAGGAAATGTCCGGGTTTGAAGAAGCCAGGAGGAAGAAAGCCTTAAGCTCCCAGCCTTCTTTTCCACCCCAACCTCGGGATCTCTAAACAACCTATAAAGGAAAGGGGGAATGGGGGAGGGGGGTCTAGTGTCTGAAAAAGTCCCCATCCATCCTTGAAAGCCCAATTAGGAGAATGGGGAATGGGCTAGTAGGTCCCTTGGGTGAGGTCCAGAGAAGCATCTCTAAACAACCTGTAAAACCAGGTCAACAGTGCAGCCTCAAGAGACTGGTCCCATTTGGGGGACCACAAGTATACATGCTTCTGTTCCTCCTCCACCACTATTAGAAAGCTGGCCACTCTGGGGTACTGGCATCACAGGAGACAGTGGATTCACCAGAGAGAGGAGGCAGGATTTCCGAAGTAAGTGCTAAGTGCTCCTCCCCGTCCTGCATCCAAGGGTCTCGAAGAATCTGCTCCAGTGAGGGTCGGTTGGCAGGGTCAGGGGCCAGGCAACGTCGGATCAGGGCCTCACAACCTGGAGAATTAGGCAGCAAGTCTGTGGCCCAGAGGGGAAGGAAAGGGCAGGGGAGGGAGGGGGCATGGGAGTAATCCCAGGAACTGTACCTTACCTGGGGAGACATGGCAGTGGAAGCGCAGTCGAGCACCTAGGATCTCCCGGTCATGCTCAAAGGGGATGTCTCCACAGGCCATGTCATAAAGGAGGATGCCTAGGGACCACACAGTGGCGGGTAGCGCATGGTACTGCTGCTGCGAGATCCATTCTGGTGGGCTATACACCCTTGTTCCTACAAAGCCAGAAGGCCCAGGGACCCATGTTTGAGACTCACCAGGCACTAGACTGCCCTGTCCTGAGTTCATCCACTCCAGCAATCCCCAAACACCATTGGCCTGGGCTCTCACCATCAAAGTCAGTGTAGGGCTCATCCCGGAGCAGGGCGCCAGAGCCAAAATCAATGAGCTTCACTTCACCCCGCCTCAAGTCCACTAGGATGTTCTCATCCTTGATGTCTCGGTGGACTACGCCTCGGGCATGGCAGTGGCGCACAGCAGCTACCACCTGGCTGAAGAAGCGGCGGCAGCGGCTGTCTCCCAGGGGTCCCCGCTCAGTGATATAATCAAACAAATCCTGGCCATGCTCTGGTCGCTCAAGCACCAGCAGGAAGCTCTCAGGGGTCTCAAACCAATCCAGTAGTCGGATCACACCCCGATGACCACCCCCAGCCCCGACCTTCCTCAGCAGGGCCACCTCCAGTGGGCATGGGCCTGAGTCAGACTGCAGGAAGGCAGAAAGTACAGGGAAGAGCTGCATCACAGAGGAGCCTCCCCACTTGGAGAGGGAAAACCTCCCTCCTCTATGTGCATATATAAGGGGGTGCAAACCTGTCTCTTGCTCAAGAGTCAGCTGGGGACAGCAGTAGGAAAAGCCCTGAACTTAGCCTCAAAAAGACTGAGTTGAATCCAGCCTCAGACTCTAGACACTCACTAGCTGTGTGACCCTGGGCAAGTCACTTAACCCCGATTGCCTCACCAAAAAAAAAAAAAAAGACAAGGAGACAAGGTTGAAATTTCAGCTCTGCCACTTTCTACCTGTGGGACCATGAGCCACTCAGTACTCTCCAAGTCTAAGGGTCCTCGATCTCATTATCACCAATTAACATTCCCACCCAGCAGCACAAGAGAAGCCCAAGGACACACAAAATTCCCATGTCTCACCCAGATAAAGGGAGGGGGGAGGGTCTTCCTACAAGGGAATGTCTTCAACACAAGCACCCCTTCCCCACATGCACAAGAATGTGTCCTACAGCTGAGGGGGAGTGTCCTGTGCCCAGAGCAGGTCCCAGAGAGAACATGCCCCAATATGGAGGTGAGTGATGGTGCCTAGGACACTCACCCAACCTGGTCAACTATGAACTCCCACAGATGGGTTACAGACTTCTCCCCTTCGGGGATGCAGACCTAGCCCATCCTTGGGCAAAGGGGCAGACAGCCCCTTAAAAGAGGAGATGAGTCACCCACGGGGGAAGGAGATGGGGAGCATACACACCAGGGGGGCCCAGCCCAGGACGCGGCTCCGGGGGATCAGCTTCACAGCAACCTGAGAGAAAAGACGAGGAGCCCAGGGAGATGATGGAGAAGCAAGGGAGGGAGTAGATCCGAGGGGAGGGGCGAGCGGGGGAGATCCGAGGAGAGGGATGGGCGGGGGAGATCGAAGGGGAGACTGGAAGAGAAGAGTGGGCGGGGGACATTCGTGGAGAGGGATGGACTGGGGAGATGGGGCGGTGGAGGGGGGAGGGTAGCCAAGGGGAGGGGCGGAGGAGAATAGAAGAGATGGAAGGGGGCGATCCTAGCGGGAACCCGAGAGGAAGGGCGGGCGGCGCCGATCCGAGGAGGGGACCCGAGGGGAGGGGCGAGCGAGGGTCATAACAGGAGAGGTTTGGGAGGGGGGAGACCCGAGGAGAGGGGCGGGTTGGGGGGGATCCGAGGGAAGGCGGCAGGTGGGGTGCAGTCACCTGCAGGCGGTCGGCCAGGCGGTGCGCAGAGAAGACGGAGCCGAAACCGCCCTTGCCCAGCAGGGGCCCCAGGCGGTAGGTAGCCTCCAGGGCCTCCTGGCCCTTGCCTGGCCGGCCCGGGGGCTCCGGGGACGGGAGCTGAGGCAGCGCCTCGGGGCCCTTGGTCAGCATGGCCCGGCTGGCCTGGGGGGCTGGCCGCTGAAGCGAATTGCCCGGCTCCGCCCGGGACGGAGGCTCGCACTCTACTGGTCACCGGGCGGCCGAGCCAGCGGAGAGGTCAGCCCCGAACGCCCCGCCCTCCCCGGCCGGGCCAATCGGCAACCAGACATTTGCATGGCAGCCCCGCCCCAGGCCTCCTCTCATTCCGAGTCGGGGCCTGAATGCAAATGAGGGGAGGGGGGCCAAGGAAGGATTTTTCTCGAATCGTGACTTGAGAGGTTTAATTAAAGCAGAAATAGGTTTTGTGGCGGGTCTGGAGACCCCAAACTCGGAGAGCCCGGCAGGCGATCCCTCTGGGATCGGCCTAGCTCCCACTCTCAAACGCTAGGGTAGCCCAGCCTCCATGGCCTCCGCTGTCCCCTTCCCCCCACAAGTCTCCCAGGAAACGAGACTCTTGGGTGGGGGGCGCCAAGAGGAGGAGGAAATAGAATCTCCTGGCAACCTCAGCCCGACCCAGGGTCTGGGGAGAGCTAGGCCCTTGAGAAACTGGGCCTGCCCTCGCCCCCCCACAAGAGACAAAGGCCGAGCGCAGAGAGGGGCCCCCCCAGCACAGCTCAGCCCAGCGCCGCGCCAGCAGGGTTATTCTGCCAAGGTGGGGGGAGGAGGGGTGCTGTGCCCTGGCTTGCCAGCTTGGGGTGGGGGCTACAAATGCCCTTCTCTCCTCTCCGAAGTCCAGGGAAGCAGCTAAACAATTCTATACCCAGGCTCTGAGACAGTGAGAGAAATGGGGGGGGGGGGAAAGCACCCAGGGTAGTCACTTTGGACACAGGTCAGTTTTATTGTCCAAAATCTGTGGTTTGGGGTGGTGGGTACCCAGTCTCAAGGCACCTGCTTCCCGCCCTACCACTCCTTCCCACCCCTTAAAAGGAGAGAGGGGGAGAGGGAGAGCAAGCAAGGGAGAGAGAGACAGAGAGGGGGAGAGGGAGGGAGATGGAGACAGAGAGAGATGGAGAGATGGGAAGGGGGGAGAGAGGGGGGGGGGGGAGAGAGATGGAGAGAGGGAGGGAGAGAGGAGAGAGGGAGATGGGGGAGAGAGAGAGAGAGAGAGAAAAAGAGAGAGGGGAGGGAGACGGAGAGATGGAGAGACAGGGAAATGGGGAGAGGTAGAGGGGGGGAGGGGAAGAGGAGGAAGAGGAGAAAGAGAAAAGACAGGAGCTACCCGTCCGGTCCAGCCCAGGGCCCCAGCCCCCAGGACGCAGCTGGGCCAGGATCTGAATTTTTTTAGAAGATAAAATTACATTTTAATAAAGGGAGAAGGGGTAAAGACACCCAAACGCTGATGACTCAGACGTCTTCCAGGCTGGGGGGGCGGTGTTCTATGGATTCCCCCACCCCACCATCACCCCCCCAAGAGGGGGCAGCAGAGATGGTGGGCACAATTTCCCTCCATTGATAGGCGTATCCAAAAGGCTGTGGGGACAATGGTGTCTAAGGGGCCACTGTGGCTCTCTGGTGTTTCTCAGGGCCTGCCCACATTCATTCCGCTACTGAATCCATGTTGGAGTTTAGGTGCAGAGGAGCTCAAGGAAGAAGGTGGGCATGATTTGAGGGAGCTGGGGGCAAGGGTAGAGGGGGTGGTGGAGAGAGGCATGTGATCCAAAGGGTGGTCAAGGCTGGACCAGAGTGCGAGAATCCCCCAAGGACTGGCCAGGCCAGGGGAGGGAAGAGCGGTGGAAGGCAGAAGGAAGGGGAGAGGGCAGGCAGGGGGCTCCAGTCCCTGGTTATCAACTCTTGTCTGGTGGGGGGTCTCTGTGTACTGTGTTTTTCTTCATACTGTCCAAATATTCCTGTTGGGAGACGGCAAGGACGGAAGCCAGGATTTCATCATCGTCCCAGTCGTTCAGACCTGGCGGGCAAGGGGAGAAGAATGGAAATGAGGCCTGGCAGGAGGGGACCCAGCAGCCTGATGGGGGAAAGGAGATGCTGGGCCCTAAAGGGCCTTACCAAAGGCGCTAGGTGACATCTGCTGGATGAGGGCCCGGCATTCCAGAGCAGGGTACAGGGACACAAGGGGGGACGTTGCTCGGTCTCCTCCCGTCACCAACTGGCTGCTTGGACCTAAGATAGACGGATGGGTGTCAGAAGGCCCCACCCAGAAAGACAAAGAGCCACCCCCCTCCCCCCCAAAGACCCTGCCAGGTCACCAGGAAACACTGACCTGGTGCACAGGGTGAGGGGGGTTTGGCGAGAGTGAGGGCATGGCCTGGTGAGGGTGGCTTGGGGCCCAGCTCTGGGTGAAGGTCCTGCTGCTCAGGGGAGGGGGCGGTGCTCCGCTGTCTGGGGGACCTGCCACTCCACTCCTCCAGACCACTAGAGGCCGCTGCTGTGGCCGAGCTGCAAGTGGCGCTGGCTTTCCGGGGCTGGGAGAAAGGGTAGTGGATGCCCGTGGGATTAAATCTCACCGAGAAGCAGGCCAAGCCTGGCACCCAAAGCCTCTGTTCCCCCGGCCCTGGCCTCAGTGGGCAAGACCACCTACCTGTGCTTGGCCCCTGACCTGCCGGGCTTGCTTCTCCTGGTCCCGAAGCCACTGCAGGTAAGACTCTCTGGCTACCTGCTCCTCAATAGCCTCGTTGGTGGCTTCCCAGTCCGTGGCCCGCTTCTTATCCTCTAGCATCTGCTGCTCAATCCACGACTCCTCTGATGTTTTAATGGCATTCTTCATCAGAGACTGGTCAGCAAACTAGGGGGAGACAGAAGGAAGTGACATTTAAAAGGCGAGGTCAGGGCAGAAATAAGGCTGCCCACCCGGGGGGGGGAGGGGAGGAGGAGCCTCTGGCCAGAAGATTCAGCTTCTCAGTAGGGGGGGTGGGGGTGGGGGTGGGGTGCATGAACGGGGCCTGGGAAGAACAGTGGGGTCATGACATCCCAAAGGGAAGGGCAACCCAACAACACCAAGGCCCTTGGCCATTAAGGTCCACCTCCCCCCAACCCTTTCAGGTAGGGCCTCAGCTTAGCCTGCTGCTAACTAGGGTGGTCCCAGGCTGCAAAGGAAGACAGGAGGGGAGACAGGCAGCAGAAAGTAGCAACTCAACGAGGCCCCCTTGAACACAGGCCAGGGACTGGGGTCCCAGCTCTCTCTCTGCCCACATACTGCCTCCTTCCCTTGTGGTGATCAAGACTCTGAGGCAGACTGGGAAAATAAGACATTTTAAGGGTCCTCTCCCCGCCGCCCCGCCCCCCCCTTTCCCACCCCCACCCCCCCAGCCTTCCCAACTCATCCCCCAGGGATCTACCTCCTCCCAAAGGTCAGCAGGGCCAAAAGGAGGGAGGCCATAGGAACAACTCCCCCCTTCAACAAAACATGGAATGAACTGAGGGAGGTACAGGGGAGAGTCCAGAGACCACTATTGTGGACACACAGAGAAAAGATGGCTTCCAGAGGCCCTTTTGGTTCTGAGTTTATGTGCATGTACATGTGTCTACGTGGGTGTGTGCACACTCCTGTGTAAAAAGACAGGCCTGAATAGGAAAGGGGAGGAGGGCAGACAGTAGACAGAAGAGCAGCTGGGTCCAGCTTAAGAGCTGCTCACTCACCCCTGGCTTGAAGGAGGGGAGCCCCAGCCCCACACCAATGGTGGCCTTGTTGGGGTTCACCACTGAGTTGTAGTGGACGTTGCGATGATAGCTGACCCGGATGGGCTCGTCCTCATTCTGCTGAATGCCATGAAACGTGTTGATGGGCTCTGGGGGGACGGGGATACTTGTGCTGTGACGGATGGGGTGGGGCAGGGCCCAGGCCGGCTCCCCCTGCCACCCCCCCCCATGGCCCTCACTGGCCCTACCTGTACTGTACTGGTACACCTCGACAGGCCGGTTGTACATCTCCGCCATGGCCTGCATCTCAATGTGGTTCCCGTGACAATTGTTCTTCCTCTTCCGGTTGATGTAGGTGGTGAAGTCTTCAGTGACATAATTGGAGAAGTAGTCAGCATTCTTCATCTGGGGGAGAAGGGAGCACAGACTCAGCAGGGGACAAAGAGGGGAGGAGCAGGTCCCCAGCAAGCCCAAGCAGGCCCCAATCTCACCAGATAATCCATGCAATGTTTCCGGACAACCTCATGCATGTCCTGGTCACCATACACTTGGTCCGCTGCAGAAAGGTGGTACAAAGTCAGAGGTTCAGGAGGGCGAAGCCAAAGTGAGGAAACAGGCCCCAAGAGGGGCCCAGGTTCCAGGTCTCACAGCACACCAGGACCAGGGCAGGTTCTTGCCATCCAACCCAATCCCAGAATTTTACTGTTCAGTTACCAGCTGTGCTGTGGGAAGAGATATCACCGCCCTCCCTTCTTTCTAGGTCCATTCAGAACCGCCACTGTCCCGGGGCAGTGAAATGGGAAAGAGGGGTGGGGGGAAGAGAGGAGTTTGAGGCCTCCACCAAGTGAGCACCACATCCTTCAGGCCAGCCCCTTGAACAAGTCCAGCCTAGGAAAAGGCAGGCTTCCAAGGAGTCAAAGTTAGCTGGGGGAGAAAGGTCAGAGGGTTGAGCCTAGAAGGTGCCCAACTTCTGAGAAAGGACCTGGGCTTGGGGGGGGGCACTGAGGCTGTGCCCACCATCTAGGCACAGCTCTGCCAAGGGAGCACAACCTTAGGGAGGCAGCAGCAGCCTGACATGGTGGTCAGAGAAAGAAGAACGGCTCCCACCCTCCACTATTTTTGTGTAGTGTAAGTGAGGGAGTGGTAAGCCATTTGCCAATGGAAACCTGCCACGGGCTTAGATGTTCCAGCAAGTTGTCAGAAGCCTGGGTACCCACCCCACTGGGGGTGCAGCAGGAAAGGAACAGAACTGCCCCTTGTCAAGCCCTCTTCCTCTAAAGCCCTTAGTCCAAATGACTAGGACCTAGTCAAGACCCTTTCTCTGCTTCTCTCATTCCGAGGCTGTGCAGAGGTGGGGGAGCAAATCAAAGAACACATTTTGATGGAAACAGCCCCTCGTTCTTTATGCCAAGCTACTTCCAAAGGGGACCAGGAGCAGAAGGGCTAAGACTGGTCCTCCTACCCTAAACCTTAAGGCTTCTACTGAAATCTGTCATCTTGTCTCTCAGACCTGAGGAGGGAAGGGACGCCCCAACTGGGCTCAGGGTCAGGACCGGGATTCTCCTAATGGCCCAGACCCTAGCTCTGTTTCTTCATCTCTATGGAAACAACCCTGGGCCACTCAGGAAGACTTCCAGTGCCTAGCCCTCCTGTCTCCTCAAGCAAGAGGGTAGGTAGGCTCAGCCCTCCAGCCCTGTGCCCTGCCCCCCACCCTTACTCAGAGCCAGAGGCCTCACACTGGAATGACTGCAAAAGGTCCTGGGTCCCAGTCCTGGCTGTTCCTGTCTCTGTTTCTTCAGCTACGAAATAGGGCTGCTTCCCCTCACTTCCTTCCCAAAGCTGCTGATGCTGACAGGGCTCTGGAGGAAATGATAGAAGGTGGCCAGAGTTTCTTTCCACCATCAGGAGGAGAAAGTTGGGATCCAATGGGACAAAGAGGTGCTCAGGGCCCTTGCCAAGCTGGTTTCCCTAGCAAGCCCAATCCAGGCTCTCGGCCTTGGCAGAGAACACCACTCCTCCTCTCTCTCCCACAGGGTCAGGCTAGCAACCTCCCCCACATTGGTAGGAGCTACTTATGTCCACAAGGCAAGAGCTTGGCTGGCCAAGGGAATGTGGGAAGAGGAGCCCCCAAGAAAGGAGGAGCCTAGCCTCACTTCCATGCTCTTTCTCATCCCACAAACCCTTGGCACCATCCCAAATGCCTCGCTCCCAGTCTCTGTAGCCTTGGACACCACAGCCCCCTCCCTGCTCTCGAGTATCTCTCCTCTCTGGGTTTTCCTGAGATGGTCACATTCATTCAGTGCAGGTGTGTCTAGGTTCCCCCCCACCCCCCATCTCATCAGCAACCAATGACTTCATGCCAATGACATCTCGATTCCAATGACTCCCATGGAGAATCAATTCTAGGCTCTCTCCTACTGGAACTGCCATAGGCACCCCACCCCAACACATCCAAAACAGAACTCCGGCTTCCTTCTACCCATCTCACCCACTCAAAAACGCCAGTGTTATCTGAGTCATTTCCCCATCTCGGGCAGGCCCTCACGCCTAGACTATTGTAATAGTCCTGCCTACTCTTCAAGGTGACCTTCCTCAAGTGCCAGTCTGACCACCACAAATCCAACGCCAAGTCCCCTTACCAATCCAAGTGGCCTCCTTTCCGCCCCTCCCCTCTCCTCTCAGAATCAATCCCTGGCTACACTGTAGGCCCGCCCCCCTCCCCACTGCCACCCAGGCTGCCTTGTGTTCATTCCTGTCTATACTCGGCTCTCTGTGGCATTGCCCTCATCTGAAAGCCAAGCTCTTTGGGGGCAGGGATGGCTCCCCTTGGGCAAGTGAGGCCTCAGGCCTGTCAGTCTAGCACCTCATAGTAACAAGCTCCCATTTATGTAGCACTTTAAAGTTTGCAAAGCAATCTAGAAATATTATCTCATTTGATCCTCACAACTCTGGAAGATAAAGGCTGTTATTATCCCCATTTTATAGCTGAGGAAACTGAAGCAAAGCTGAAGTGACTAGTCCAGGGTCCCACAACTAGGAAGTATCTGAGGCTGGATTTGAACTCAGGTCTTCCTGACTCCAGGCACAGCGCTCAGGGCACTGTGGTGCCCCCTAGCTGTCCCTGTCCACAGCCTATACTTCAATAAATGAATGTCCATCAGCAGATGGAAACCAAGGAGCGGAGGGAAGGTTCCTTCCTCTCCAGACAGACCCCCCCCACACACCCCCTGCAGAGACAAGCCACAGAACATTCCGGATCCCATTTCCTCCCACACTTCAAGGGTTACAAAGTACCCTTAGAGCACATGGAGTCCAACCCCCTCAGAGAGGAAGAGGCCCAGAGAAGGGTCCATTCTCTCCACATACCCCCACCCCACCCCCCAAGGATTGAATTTAGAGCTGAGCTGGGGCCTAGGAGGGGAAAAGGGCTGGGCACAAGGCCAGACTGCCAGGGTCCTGCCGAGCCCACACGGCGGAGAGGATGATGTACACTCACTCACTTTCCCAAGGAACTGTTGCAGGTAAGACACCCTGCCAGTACCCAGGAGAGGACTCTGATGCCAGGCCATGGGGGACTGGAGGGCAGGACAGGGCCATAGGCTAGCATAGAAAGAATAATGGGATTGGGAGTCAGATTTGGAACCCTGCTCTCCCTCATTTGTAAAGGGATGTAGTTGGGCTAGACGAGCCTGCAGCTCCAAACGGGCCTATGGTCCCAAGTGGATGGCTTCCTGGGGTCCCGAGGGAGCCAGATCCCCCTGGTCAGGCTTGGAGACAGCTCCAAATTCTCCCTTCAGCAGTGACCATATGGATCTCCAAGCCAGAGCCAGATAATGCTCCTCCCAAGTGCCCCCCATGCTCTTTTATCCCATCAGGAATCTGAGCTCCACTCCAAGCCCCTAGTAGCTTGCCCGTGTGGTCCTGGGGCAAAGTCCTCCCAGAGCAGAGAGAGGCCTATGGCTACAGCCTCCCCACCTCCTCCAGCGGAGGCTGAGGAAGCAAGCCTCACCACCTGCCCCCATGGCTCCAGCAGCTGCTTTAGAGTTAGGGATCCTAAAAGAACTCGGATGGGCAGGAGGCACAGCTGCATTTCCCAAGAAAAAGGCCTGGCTGGCTGCTGGCCTGCCCCATTCCACCATCTGCCAGGGGGACTGCCTCCAGCCAGCAGGCGATTCATTCTCACTGAATAAAGACCCACTGATTGGCATGAGAGAGAGAAGGGTAACCCCTCAGGCCCAGCATCACCTCAGGGGATACCCCCCAATACATACACCTGGCAGGAAAGAGAATAAGCATTTCTGTGGCACCTTCTAGAGAGGCCAGGCACTGTGCTCAGTGCTTTCTAAATAGTGATTCTCTGATCTTCACAACAACTCTGGGAGGGAGAGGCTGTTCCCCCTATTTTTGCCATGGAAGAAATCAAGGCACACATGGGTTAAGTGACTTGCCCAGGATTTGTCTGAGGCTGGATTTGAACTCAGGTCTTCCCAACTCCAAGTCCAGAACTCTAACACCACCAGCTACTAGGACAGACTAAATGTGCACCAGCCCCACCAGACAGGCAGCTAGCAGACACACAAAGCATCATGCAGCCAAGGAGCCACATGGAGCTCGGGGCAGTGGTTCTTAGGCCCCTACTGCCCAGCGGTACGGAGGGCCGCAGGACAAGCTCCCAATCATTCTACCTTTCTAGGGGCACAGAGAGGTGGGGAAAGGCAGGGGAAGGGGTGGGGGAACCAGAGGCATTTCCTGAGAGGCTCCTCCTTCCTGCCTCCCCAGCCCACAGGACAGCAGCAGCAGCGGCAGCAGCAGCAACAACTCACCCACTGCCCGGAACAAGCAGGCCCCGTCCTCCTTCATCTGTTTGATAATGAACCCTTTCTTGTCCCGAAGGGCCTTCTCAAACCAGTGCTCCTGCTGAAGATGAGAGACAGCAAGAGCTTAGAGACCAGCCAGTTGGAGCAGCCTGGCCACCTTGGCCCCACAGAGGCTGCCCAACCTCCGTGTGGGGCCAGGCTGGCCAAAGGGCCTGCAGGGCTTTAAGAGGAGCTGCCCAGTGGTCATCTTGTCTTTATTCCTTCTGCCAGAGCTGAAGGAGAGGCACAGAGACTAGGAGTCCTTCAGCCTGGGCCCAAAGGGAACCCCCCCACCCCAATCCTGGCAGAATGGGAACTAAGGCAGGCAGATGTGGCTGCAACGTTAGCAGAGAAAAAGGATTCTAGCTCCAGCCCCAGGTGGAATCCACTGGCACAGCCTGAGCCTCAGCCTCTGCTACCCAACTGCAGTCAGTCAGAACTCAGAAGACGGCAAAGGGAGGGAATTGGGGAGCTACCCCACAAAGCCCCGTAATACGGGAAGCACTCCAACTCCTGGGAGCCTCCGACCAGTGAACCTCCCCTTGTCCAAGATCACCAAGAGGTAGGGTGAGTGCACACATGCATGTGGCGTGGTATGGCCACAGACAAGCTTCTTGGCCCTGCATTGCTGGCTGAGGAAATAGGAGCACCATGCAGGCCCGGGCACATCAGTCCAAATGGACAAGCTGACCCCCTTCCCCTGATGGGGGTGGCTTTTGGCTAGATGAGGGGGTAAGGGGCATGGACACATCTACTGCCTGGTGCAAGGCTTGCCCTCGTCCCCCAGCTGCCCATATGCTGCTGACACCTGGTGTCTGGCACGAGAAAAAAAAAAAAAAACCAATGTTCCCAGAAAGTTGCTAGTTGGGCTCTGGGCCAGGCCTGGAAGTGGGGGCAGGACACCAAGGGCAGCTCAGATCCTGGTCCTACTCTTTCCTTAGCCCACAGTGGCCTTGCAGGTAATGATGGTAAGGAGCCTCCAGGCTCACCATCCCCTCTCTTCTTGGGAGCCCCTAAGCAGCCCTTGCTAGGGGGTGACAGGAGCTTGCTTGGGGGAGGGAGAACAGAACATGGAATCCAAGTTGAGCAGTGGTGCTCAGGGCTGCCCCAATGGGGCAAACGGCTCCTCTTGGTCCCTGGAGCTCCCCTTCCTCTCCTGCCTTTCTCAGTCCATCCTTGTCCCCCTCTGCCGCCCCACACCCAAAGGCAGCCTTCGGGCCGGTCCAACCAAGGACAAGACACCAGCATCTATCCATCCATCCATCTCCTGCTTGAGAGGAGAAACAAGAGCCCCCAGAGGACAGAAGGGGTAGGAAAGGGGCAAACACTGTACTAAGCACTCTGTACTATCTCTGGCCCAAGATCACACAGCTAGGAATCATCTGATGCTGCATGTGGATTCAGAGCTTCCCAACTCCAGGTGTTCTATGCACTGGACCACCTACAACTAAAAGAGGGCCTGAGCCCCAAAGGAAGTAGGTCAGGAACCAAAGCTGACAAGTAGGGATCATGGGCCTCAAGGCACTATCAAGGGTCTCTCCCAAGATGCTAGGCCAGCTGCCCAGCAAGAGAAGTAGGGGCCCTACCAAAGGCATGCCCCCATGCCTCACCAGTCAGTGGCCACCTGCAGGGCGCTAATGTTGCCCGATTTTGGCCACCGGTAGGCCTGGGAGCAGGAGGGCCTTAAAGCAGCTCCCAACCTAAGGACAGTTCCTCCAGGAGCCTGGAGGCCAGGAACCATGCAGATGGGGGAGGAAACCTCTTCTCCAGATTGGAAGGAGCTGGCCCAGGCCACAAAGCCCAGCAACTGTGGCATTTGCTTCATCCTTGGACAAGGCCCTAGGGAAGAAGCTGCCCTGTTGTCCTGAGGAGCTCGATGGACAGAGACAGAGGAAGAGAGTCCTGCCAGCCAGCTCCCTCCTCAGGGGCCCTGAGGAGGACACTGACAGCTTCCTAGAGCCCCAGAAATGGTTAAGAAGATAAAGATGATAGACTGTAACGAGATGGGAGGCTCATGAAAGATGAGGGGAGAGCACTTGGTGCTACAAGGGACCTTTCAAGGCACCGAAGTCAAGGCCCTCAATTCTAGAAGGATTACAGAGACTCAGCTGGAGATCCTGCTGTCCTCCCTGCCCCAGCTCTGCCCCAAGAGAGCATTTAGGGGAAGAGAAGGGGAGCAGGGAAGAACCAGGAGAAGGCAGGTGGGCAAGTAGGCAGGCTGCGGCCTGGCAAGAAAAGGACCCCAACAGAGAGGAAGAAAAGAGAGTGGCTTTTTGGGAGGAAAGTTACAAGAGAAAGCAGAAGCAGGGGTCCCCCCCCACCCTGGAGAAGCAAGGATGAAAGATGGAGTAAGAAAAGCAGGGGAGGTACTAGGGGACTCTAGGGATTGGGGGGGGGAGGGCTAGAGACCAAAAATGTAGTAAGAAAAGCCAGGGGACTCTAGGATGGGGGCTAAGACATTTAAAAATTGGGGGACACGGGGGTCTACGGACCAAGGGAGAAACACTAGGTAAGAAAAGCAGGGGGTCATGGAGACCCAGGATGGAATAAGAAAAGATGGGGGGGAGTGCTAGGACAAGGGGTAAGAAAAGCAGGAAGGGACCCAGTGGGCTGGGGGTGGGGCACTCTGGGGGCCAAGCATGAAGAAAGGAACAGAGAGGGTCCTGGGGATACAGAGGAGGGGAGTAAGCAAAGCGGTAAGGCAAGGGAGCTCTAGGCACGGGGTGGGGGTGGGGGGAGAACACAAAGATAGGGGACATAGGGAATCAAAGACAGAACAAAGATGAGGGATCCTGGGGATCAAGGGGGGACAAACATGGGGGGCCCTAGGGAACAAAGGTGGGACAAAGATGGAGGACCCTAGGGGTCAAAGAGAGGACAAAGATGGGGGTTCTAAGGACAAGAGACAAAAGATGGGGGCTCTAAGGACTAACTAAAAGGAAGGAACAAAGATGAGAGTTATAGGGATCAAAGAGGGAACAAAGATGGGGGGCTCAGGAACAAAGTAGGGGACCAAGATGGGAAGGCTGAGGACCGAAGGGGGAACAAAGATGGGGAGCCCCAGAGATCAAAAAGGGAACAAAGATGGGGACTCAGGATCAAAGGGGGGTCAAAGATGGGGGGCTCAGGACCTAAGGGGGACAAAGATTGGGAGCTCAGGGATCAAAGAGAAGACAAAGATAGGGAGCTCAGGACCGAAGAGGGGGACAAAGATGGAGGGCTTGGAACGAAGGGACGGGGACAAAGATGGGGACCCCTACGGATCAAAGAAGGGACAAAGATGGGGAGCCCCGGGGATCAAAGTGCGGACAAAAATGGGAACCTCAGGGCCGAAGGGGACAAAGATGGGGGGGCTCAGATCCAAAGTGGGTATGCGAAGTAATCACAGCAGAAAGGCCGCAGCAACAGCCCTGAGCAGCCCCCCCCCTCATCCCCACCCCGTACCTGCTCCACAGTGGCCGGATCCATGGCCTCGACTCGGGCCGCCGCCGTGTCGTACTCGTCCTCGCTGTTGTAGCCGGCGCCGCCTTCGTCGCGCTCGGGGCTGCCCCCCGAGCCTGGGCCCACACCGCCGACGCCGACGCCCGGAGGCCCACCGGGGTTGCCCCCGGGGCCCGCCTGCTGCCGCCGCCTCTTGCTGTGGCCCGGGCCCGAGCAGCAGCCACCTCCCGGACCGCCGCCGGGGCCGCCCACGGCGCCCAGGCCTAGGCCCAGACCCAGCGCGTCGGCGGCCCCGGCGGAGGCCGGCCCCCCGGGGCCCGGGGGCGGCGGCGAGGCCTGCGGCCGGGAAGCCGCGGAGCCCGCGCCCGAGGCCCAGCGCGCCAGTGGCGGCGGCGAGGCCCGCGGGCGGCCGCCCGACGACGGTCCGGCGCCCGGGACGCCCTCGCCGCCGCCCGGGCCGCCGGGCCCGCCGCCGCCCGGGCCGCCGGGCCCGCCGCCAGGCTCGCCGTCCGGGCCCGAGTCGGCATCCGAGCCGGCGGGCGGCGGCCCGGGCGGCGGCGGCGGCGGCTTCTTCTTGGGCAGGATGGTCATGGCGCTCCGGGGCCCTGACGCCGGCGGGCTCGGCCTGGGCCTGGGGCTCAGCGGCTCCGGCTCCGACGCCCCCTCAGGGCCGCCGGGGCCGGGGCCGGGCCGGAGCCAGGCCGGCCCGAGGCGCGGGGCGGGGACGGGGGGAGGGGGAGGGCCGACGACCAGGAGAGGCCGGAGCCGCCAGGCCCCGCGGAGCCGCAACGCCGAGCGCCGCCTCCCCGCCCGCCTCCTTCGCCTCCTCCTCCTCCTCCTCGCCGCCGCCGCCGCCGCCGCCGCCCGGGCCGGGAGCAGGAGGAGCGGGAGGTGGCGGCGGCGGGAAGGGAAGGGAAGGGAAGGAAGGGCAGGAAAGGAAGGGAAGGGAAGGGAAGGGCAAGGCCAGGCGAGGCGAGGGGAGGCCGGAAAAGAGCCGGCGGACCCCGGGAAACTGAAGGGAGAAGGGGCGGGGCGAGGGCCCGAGGCCCCGGATGAGCAGGGGCGGGGCCAGGCCGAAGCCCCGGATGGGGAGGGGCAGGCAGGGAAGGGCAGAGAGCTAGGCGAGGCGAGGGGGAGGGCTAGCTCTGGGAGGCCCACGGGCCGGGGACCGAGAGCCCGGCTAGGCCCTGACCACGTAGGGCGGCGAGCAGAGCGCGCAGGGCGGGAACTGCCCGGCTGAGGAAGCCGCGGGGGGAGGCGGGGGGGCGGGGCGCGGGCCCTTCAGCCGCCGCTGACTTTTCCTCCTCTTCTTCTTCTTCTTCCTCCTCCTCCTCCTCTCCCTCCCGACTCCAGTCTGGAGGCCCCGCCCCGCTCCACCTGGTGACTGACAAAAACAAACACCCTGACGCGGCCGACCGGCCCGCACAGGCGCACTGGCCGGGGAGGAAAGCCCTCCCCCTCCCCTTCCATTCTCCGCCCCGCCCCCGTCGTTGATGGCGGGCAGTGTACCGGGCGGGGCGGAGAGTGGGACGGGGTGCGGGTTAAGTCCGGGCCCAAACCCCCTGTTACGTCTCGGCGAGCAGCGGAGGGCACGGAGGCCTTTTGCGACTTCCACAGCCAGGGACTGAGGGGAGGCGCAGTGTCCAGACACAGCAATTCCACCACGGGCGCCTGCCCCTCCCCGCCTGGCGAGTTGCCACAGGCCGTGTCACACACTCCTCCGCAACGTCACTTCCGCCCCTCGCCCCATCACCCCCGCCTCGCCGCGCAGGTGAGAAAGGGGCGGAGCTCTCCGCTCTTCTCTCATTGCTCGCCCTTGCCTGTCAGTCAAACTAGAGGCTCGCTCCGCCCACGCCCCGCGCAGTCAGGTCCTTTATCTTGCCCCGCCCCACCAGCTTGCCGATTCGTCCCCCCACCCCCACCCCACCCATGCACAGCCACCATTGCTATTCTGCGGTCCATGCTGCCCCCTAGTGGTAGTCAAGGTCTCCGTGTCCTGAGGTCCCATGCCCTTTTCCTCTCTCCCACCCCCCACCCCCTTTAAAAGCTCCCGCACCTCTATAAGCTCACAAAACCATCATTTCCTCGATGAGCTTTCTAAAGTTGGCAGCGCCCCTGGGCTCTGCTTCCCAGACCTCTCTCTCTCTCTCTTTTTCTCTCTCTCGGTGGGTCAGCCAGAGCATTTAGGTCCTTGCTTTCCCACCATCCACTGGGGCAGGCTAGCTTAGCCTGGGCTGGAATAGCAGGGGAAGCAGGCATCAGACCCATTTCCCAGATAAGCAAGTTGAGACCCAGACTGGGAAAGAGTGGCTGCCGGAACCCAACTCAAGCCCTTTCTGATGTCACCTCCAGTCCAGTACCCCATATTGCACACACACCCCACCCCCACCCTGGCCCATTCCCCACTTGTGGGCCACGTTCTCTTTTCATTTGTGTGTAGGTTTTTATTGGTTTGAACTGCATCCAGTAGGCCACTGGCTTTGAGCATGGGGCAGGTGGGGAAACCTGAGACGTGCCAGGAAAAAGGCAAGCAAGTGAGGCAGGCAGCAAACCCCAGCTGATGGAGGGGATCTAGGACACAGAAGAGAAACTGAGGCAGGCTCTAAGAGCTCTGGAGACCTTAAAACACCTCTCCTCCTGGCCCTTAGTCCTCTCCCCAAGAATTCAGCTGGATCTCAAGGGCAGAATGGCGGGATAGCAGAGGCTCTTTGCATCAAAGAGCTAGGCTGAGAGCTACTGCTGCCTATGTCATGGGGGCAGGGAGGGCACCAGAAGGCTGGATGTTGGACCTCCCTTCCTAGGGAGCTGAGCTTGTGCTCCAAAGGGCCAGGACTCCGCTTCTCTGGCCAAGACCCCGTGGATCACTTTCCACTATGCTTTCCTCGCTGATCTCCGTGCCTGAGGAGGACGGGAGGAGATGGGGGAAGGCTCCCCTTCTGCTGTTCAGCTTAGTCACCTGTCTCCACATGAAGAAGGCCAATCCATGGAGAGAGGCTACAGCAGTGTGGTGGAGGCTCCCTCTGCCGGCTGACATCTCCCAGGCAGCCTCTGCTAGCCCAGGTGCTGACACATGTCCTCCTGAGACACCCATTTCAGCTAGGTTCCTTCCTGCTGGCCCAGTCAGTGACAGGTCCTAGGAATAGGGAGGCTATGGGGAGACCCAAAGGCTCATCCTCTGCCAGCCCAACTCATGGTGTCCATGTCTCTGGGGGACAGAGAAGAGGGGACATGAGTGGAGCTAGGGTTCTCCCTTCCCCCAACTGGCTTCTTGGATTAGAGCACTTAGCTAACTCCCCCACCCCCCCATTCCATTGCACCACAAAATTGTCCTGTTCAGGGCAGTGGAGGAGGCTGAAGAGGGACTGAGATGGGGCCCCCCCCCACCACTAGAATATTCCATTGCATAGCTTGGGGCAGGAAGAGAAGGTCAGTGAGTCCCTCATCTGCAACACTTTGCCCCCTCCAAATATGGCTTTGAAAACAAAACAGGGAAACATCCAAGGTGGTGAAGCCCTCTAGTCACAGGGAGGAGATTTTGACAGCATTGTGCAGAAGGTAAGAAGGGCCCAGGCTGGAGTTCCGGAGGGCCCCCCTGCTGCTGCTGCTGCTGCCTGAAGAGGGTCTACCAGGCCCCTCCCCCCTGTCACTGGCAGGGGAACGTGGCCGGCTCTCATCTGGGGTGTTAGCTGGGGGGGTGGGGATGCTGATGATGGCCGCCACCAGGTCCTGACTGTCACAGTTCAGAGTCAGAGTATCATGAGTCTTGGCATTGAGGCTGGCTCGGCTGCTGGATGGAAGCAGAAAGTGAGAGAAGGCCCTAGGGGAGGATCCCAAGATCTGCAACCCAGCTGTTATGCCACCTTGGGTAAGTCAGTCTGACCCCCCCCCAAGCCTCAATTTCCTTATCCATAAAATGGGAGGGGCATGGGAAGACTAAATGATAACTAAGATTCCTTCCAGGGTGAATGGCTAGAGTCCCTGGGCAGTGAAAGGATCAGTGAGTGGGGGCACTCCGTGGTACACATGGCTGTTGACTTTTGCTATAAATTCTCATCTTAGTGGGAATGAGTCACTTGGTGGACAAGGGACTGGATTCAGCTTTATTTGCACCTGAGGCACCTAGGGCCCCCTACCCAAATCTTCAGTTCCTGGCTCCAGGTAATGAAGGCCACGTTACCTCTGGGGTCCTGGGCTATGGTGCCCAGCAAGAGTGTCCAGCTCCTGCATGCTGCCTCGGCTAACAGAGGCCGTGGAGTTGGCCAGGCGAATGGCCCGGCGCTGCTTGTTCTGTCGGGGGCAGCAAGAAGAGATCAGACTACTAGCCCGAGTGCTGGTGCCTATGACAGCCTGGGAAGACACAGATGTGCTCCGGCTGGTTTGGCCACCCAGGGAAATGACTCCCAGTGCCTCACTGAAGGTGGACTCATCTGTGAACTCATGTGACTGGGAGGAGAGAAGAGACAGAGACAGAGAGAAGAACAGAGAGAGAGAGAGAGAGGGAGGGAGGGAGGGGGACAGAGAGAGAGAGAAAGAGAGAGAGAGAGGGAGAGAGAGAGGGAGGGAGGGAGAGGGAGAGGGAGAGAGAGAGGGAGAGGAAGGGAGAGAGGGAGGGAGGGAGGGAGAGAGAGAGAGAGAGAGAGAGAGAGAGAGAGAGAGAGAGAGAGAGAGAGTAAGTAAGCATCATCGGGGGCAGACAGAGCCCTAAGGGAGCAGGGAATGGCAGGGAGGACCCAATGAAGGAAATGTTCCTGAAGGAGCATAGGAAGCAGGCATTTACAGGGAGACAGACGGGAAAGGATCTCACCGTGGTCTTTTCTAGACAGTGCAAAAGATGATGGTGTTGCTGTTCAAAAGCTGAGCTGCTTCGTGTGCTCAGCGCTGGCCTTTCAGCACCATCTTGGTCCTAGGTCACATGGGTGGAGCATCAGATGGGCCACTCTGGCAACAAACCCTCATGCCCCCCCCCCACCATGCCCACCACCCAGGGCAAAGCCCCACCTCCAGGCCCCTGTTGCGCTTGTACTGAAGGAAGGCTGTCGTGGTCCCGCTCTTGGCCATTCGGATCCTTGCCAGTCGCACCTTCTGCTGGGCCCGGCGCTTGTCAGCACGCTGGTTCTGATGGTAGATTCGGCTGAAGTTGGAGACAATAACAGGCACCGGCAGGGCAATGACCAGCACCCCGCTGAGTGAGCAGATGGAGCCAAAGATCTTTCCAGCAATTGTGCTGGGCACCATGTCCCCGTACCTGCAGGCACACACCCAATGCTGGATTGGGGCTCTCCGTCGGCCTCACAGGCCGAGTGGAAGGAGTCCTCGCTGAACACTGCTCACTGACCTGAACCCTAAATGCACTGCAAAGGAACAGATGGGGGAATGGAGACGGGGGACCTAGTGCCCTCTTTGTCTAACCCTCTCGGGAAAAGCCATTTGTGATATGCAGGTGCACCCCAGACATTTGACAGAGAGGGAAACCAAAGCCCACATTGGAGACAACACTTCCTCAAAGCCACGTGGCAGGACTTCAAGCTCCCTCAGGACCTCAGCTTTCCCTTCTTTATAATGACATGTTCTCTATCCCTAAGCTCCTATCTGACTTGGAGATGCCACAGTGGAGGAAGAGTCAGGCACCCGCAGGGGCCTGGATCCGCTCTGCTGGGTGGGTGGCCTCAGCTGACTATACACAGACAATGAAGAACTGCTCAAAGACTCTTCCGCAACATGCACACCCACCCCGAGCCCTGCTGGAGATCCACATGAGTGCCTGCCTGGTAATTCCCGAGTGACCTGGGCCAAGTCCTTCACCTTCTCTTTGCCCCAGTGCCCAATGCCCTTTCCACCTCTAGAACCACCATGAGCCATTTGGAAAGCCAGGCAGCAAGTGCAGAAACGTGAGAGGGGACAGACTCAGGATGCAGAATGAGACACACATGTTTGGACATGGCCAACGTGGGCATCTGGCTTGTTTGATGCTGCGTGTTTCTCATGGAGATTTTCCTTTTCTTAACCGTTCAGTGGGGAGGGCAGGGAGAAAAAGAAACACTAATTGAAAGAGAATAAAATTGATCTGGAGGGAAATAAAAAGAAGAAATCAAGGCTCTCTTAAGTTTCCCCGAGCCTCTGGAATTCCATGGCTTGGCCATTTCTGAGAGATTATGGAGGCCTGACTAAGAAGCATGATACCACCTAGGTCCCCTCAGAACAAATCCCTCAGTGACTCCATTTATCCCTCAGCCTCTCTGAGACCCCCTCTATGACATGGGAACTGTCATCACACCTGTCAATTTCAGAGCCATCATCCTTTCCGTCCAAGTCACTTACCCAAGAGTGGTCATAGTAACGATGGTGTACCAGAAGGCAGCTGGGATGCTGGTAAAGTTCGTCTTGCTAGTGCCCTTCTCAGCATAAAACATGACGGTGGCGAAGATGATGATGGCCATGGTGAGGGAGAAGAGGAGAAAGCCCAGTTCAGAGGCACAGCTCTTGAGTGTGTAGCCCAGAATCCGAAGGCCCTGGGAATGTCTGGAGAACTTGAAGATTCGGAAGACCCGGAAAACACGCAAGGTCACAAAGGCCCCAGACAGGTCGTCATTCTTGGGCACAAAGAGCCCAATGTAATAGGGCAGGATGGCTACGGCGTCAATGAGGCTCATGACACTGCGGAGGAAGCGGCCCCGACTGGGCGCCGCAAACAGCCGCAGGAGGTACTCCCCGGTGAAGATGAGCACACAGGCTGTGTCCATGCAGAAGAAGGCCAGTGGGAAGCGGTCCCCACAGGGCTCCTCCCGCCAGCCAGCCCGGCCACCAGCTGCACAGGGGATGGTCTCTACGACATTGGCGATGACGGAGACCGCGATGAAGAAGCCCGTCACGTAGTAGAATACCAGAGCCATGGTGCTTGTATGTGGGTTCTCAAAGGCTCGCCACAGGCGCTGGCGAAAGGGGCTGCCAGGTGGCAAGGCCCAGTCGGCCCCAGCCCCTCCAGGACCCCCCAGCTCAGCCTCCTCATCCTCAGCCAGGCGTTCGGCATTCTCCTTCTTGCGGTCTCGGTACTCTTCCAGGCAACAGTCACCAATGAGCTCTGGCACTATGCCATAGAATGCTAACTCCTCATCAAAAGCCTGAAGGACAGGAAGGAACTGGAGAGGAGAGGAGGGGGGGGCAAGGGGGCAACTGCCCCTCTCAATGTGCCCCCCCCCTCGCCCTAGGGAGGAAGTCTCCCAATCTCCTTGGCCCTGGCCATTTTCTCTCTTTGGGGAGGCTGGGCCCTGACTGCCCAGCAGTCACCCTGAGTAGGAGCCTGAGACTGACCCTCTCCATTTGCTGCCAGGAAACCCCTGGCGGCATCTAAATTTGTTGGGCTGCCCAGACAGGGACAGAAGGAATATGGGTGGAGTCCCACCCCTCTCTCCCAAGAAAATATTGGCCCTGTCTGAAGCGATCGGGCCACCTTCTCTGATTGCCCAGGGAGAGCCCTGAAGTCTTTCGCAGAGTCCTGCTGGGGTCCCCAGACACTCTTTTCCCTGCCCATGCCATTCCCCACCCCACCCTCAACTTTATATACTGAGGCAAGTGGTGACCTTCCCTCAAGCAGGCCCAAGGCTCACCTGGATGCACTCCTGTCTGGGACAGTGGAGGCGCCCAGTTCTGTAGAAGTTGAGGACATGCCTGAAGAGGTCCGGGTCCCGGTCAAAGAAGTATTCACCCGAGTCTGGGTCAAAAAAAAATTCCTTTTCTGAGCTGCCCCAACAGTGTATCTGGGTATCGGTCCAACGTATTCTTCCACGTCTGGAAGCGTCGCCCACTGACATTCACCACCAGCACTTCATCACTGCGGGCCTCACATCCCTGGGGGGCAGCAGGCAGTGGCTGCTGAGCTAGGGGGAGCCAGCCCACAGCAGCTGCCCTGGCAAAAGGCAGCCAGGTTGCTACCCCAGCTGCCATGCTCTAAGCACTCAGCCCTGTACAGGCAGGGCTGGGCACAGGCTGCCAGGACTGCCTGACCAACTCAGGCGGGCATCTGCCTCAGAAACACCAGGATGCAGCTGCAAGAGAGGACCAGCTCAAGATCAAGGCTGAGGTGGCACAGCCCCAAAGTCAGACCGGGCTGAGGAGAAAGAGGAGGGGGCCGAGGGGGAAGGCTGCGTGCCAGGTGAGGGTCAGAGAGGAAAAGGGGCTCTGAGGGCCAGAAGCAAGGCTGAGGCAGCCTCAGGGGATCAGAGAGCCAGGCTGAGCTGGAGGAAGAGCTGCAAACGGAGGGCCTGAGCGCTGGCAGGGGAGGGGGCTGGGCTGGGGCCCCCCTGGCCAAGGGACCGGGGTTGGGGCTTAAACTCCAACGGGCAGAACAGGGATTTTTCCCGGGAAGGGACTGCCAGGGGCCAGGTGGCGGCTGCTACTGGGATGGGAGTAGGGAGTAAAGCTGTGGGGCTGGGGCTGGGCTCTGCGCAGGGGAGGAGATTGAGGCTAGGGGGCTGGGCCTTGAGGGGCGGGGCAGCAGCAGGGACCCGGGTCTCCCCACAAGCTGGGGATGGAGCAATGGTCGTAGGGAGGTTCCCCTTCCACTCTGCCCTCAGCCCGGCCCGGCCTGCTGCCTTCTCCTGGCCCCTCCCCTTGATCCTCCCCGGGGCGGGGTGCCTGGGCTCCCCACTGCAGCAGCAGCAGCAGCAGCAGCAGCAGCTCCTCTGTCCTGGCTTCTCCTCCTCCTCTAGCAAACAGGACGCTGCAGGAGAGGAGGGAGGGGCCCTGACACTAGTTAGGAGCTTTCCTGGCTCCCAGCCCCCAAGCCTCCATTCTCTCCTGGGGGGAATTGCTAGCTCTCAGTGATGGAGATCAGTACCTCTGCCTCCCAATTCCCTTCTCCGTGTCTAACCCAGTTCTCCACTGCCCAGTCCCGAATGCCAGCCGCCTCCTCTTCCTGAGCGACACCAGACCACCCCCACAACCCCATCAGTTCTCTCATGAGCCAAGCTTGCCCTCCCTCCCTCCCTTGGTCCCTGGGGTTGGAGTTCAGCAGCACTTAGCTGGAAACGGCTCGGATCGATGGGCTGTAGAAGCCACGGGAGCCTTTAATGGGCCTTGGAGGAAGAGGGGGAGGGAGGGAGTGCAATTCTCGCTGTGTCGTCCTTCAGTGGGGGGAGGGAAGCCAGTGTTGCTGTATGGGGGAAGGGGGCAGGAGCAGGGAGGTTGTCCCCACTAAGACCCAGACACCTAATGGGCCCATTCTAGATAATCTTGGATAAGTTCCTCTGAAAAATGAGTGTTCATACATAGGAGGAATGGATTCCTCGCTGCAAGGAGGCCATGATGTGCAGCTGTAATGGAAAGGATTACGGACTTCGATCTCCTCAGTTTCCCTTACAGCAGCCAAAGCAAGGTTTTGGGATGAAGGGGGAGGCAAGTGGAGGCACCATCCTTAGAGCCCCAGTCTAGCCCTGGACGCTTAGCAAATAAGAGGCAACCAGATTTTCAGGCAGGAGAGGAAGATAGGACATTATTCTTTCAGGGAGATAGGGCCACACAAATCAGGACCTTGACAGAGCACACAGGCGCAGCACAATACATTTGGACTTTGAACCTCTTTCCCCGGTTCTCCCGCCCCCCCCCCCAAAAAAAGTGCAACAGCCACAGTGGGCCAGGAAACATAAATAGAGAGAGAGCTGAGTCACACCAAGTCATGCACAGGGACAGATGCGGGCTGGGGGGCCTGGCTAGCCTGCGCCCCTGCCCAGGCTGGGCCAGCCGGCTGGGCTGCATCTTGTCCTCAGCTGGCATCTCCAGATACAGAAGGGGAGGATTCCGCACCCCCAACACACTCCTTGCTGAGCCTCACGATTTCCTGTGAGAGCACTTCCATGTCCTGGGGGTAGAAGGAGGGAGATGCAGAGAGCATAGAGCCAGAGTCAGAGCCCACCCCACGCCCCCAGCACTTGGGGTGTTCCAGAACCTAGAACCGCTACGGAGAAGGGGGCAAAGGAACAGTCCTCCCCAGTGCTTCGCCCTGAGCCAATTTCCAGCCACCCTTCCGGTCCGGGAGGTGGGCAGTGGGGCCGGGCCATCCCTGCACCATGCACACCTTGTGGAGGTGCATGTTTTTGGTGAGCTGCTCTTCCAGCATGTTCCGCAGCTTCTTATTCATCTCCCGCAGGTTCTCGTCCCCTGGCTTCACCAAGTCCCGAAGGACACTGCCCAGGCCACTCCTGTCTGTGTGGCCTGAAGGGCCAGACACGTCTACAGGGGGGAGAAGCAGGGCCTGAGACTTGTGCCTTGGGCTCTTCCCACCCCCACCTCCAGACCTGGACACGGCCCCATGAGGAGACAGGGAAGGAAGGAGGGGAGGCCAAGCAAGTGGGGGCAGAGCTGACCGATGCGGCTATCCATGACATAAGTCTCGATGATGGCGCTCTTCCGGCACAGGTCTTCAGCCATTGAGGCACTGCTCACCTCCAGGTGCTTGACCTGGGAAGACCCAGAGTTACAAATGTCCTCCCAGGCCCAGCCTGGGCCCACTGTCCCTCCCCCGAAGGCCCAGGGTGGGCACCTTCTCCTCCAGCATCCACTTCTCCTGCTGAGTCTCCGCCAGCCGTTCAAATAGCTCAGCCACTTCTTCATCTGACAGCTCTGCTGGCCGAGCTGGGCCTGGAGGGCTCCCTGAGGAGGACTAAAGAGGGCCACGAAACCTTGGGCCGCAAAGTCCCCCCAATCCCTCCCCATTGGACCCCTGGCTGAGCTACATTTAACAAAGATGGCCTCCAGACCTGAACTCTCTTCTGAGCAAACTTTCTAAGCCTATAGTCTTTTTGCTACTCAGCTGCCTCGCCCTCCCAGCCTCCTGCCCTCCCTTCTCCCCAGGGCTGGGGGGTGGGGACATGGAAGTTAATTCCCTGTACCCGAGCAGGACCAGCTGAGCCCTCCTTCTCCCGGAGGATCTCCCGATAGCTAAAGGAGGAGACACTACTGCTATCACCCGTCTGTGCCCGGCTGGGTGAGCTCATCTCTGACAGGACTAGCTCCTCAAAGCCTGAGGGATAGAGGGGGAGAGGGAAGAGGACTCAGTCCTCACTCTCTAACCCCAGGAGGAAGACAGACACACAGACACAGGTACGGGCACGCATGCACGCATGCAGCCAGGACAGAAGCAGCCTTAAGAGGCTGCCAGGTCCACTCCCCAGCTCCCGTGACCTCCCCATGAGGGAGAGGGCTCTCCCCCTCCCTGGGCAGGTGCCCTCTGGTACTCTGGCTCACCTGAGCGGCTCTTGCTATTCGTCAGGAGTTCCTGGAGTCGCTCCTGAAGCTTGTCAGCACGTTTCCGTTCTAGCTGCAGCTGTCTCTTCAGGTCTTTCAGCTTTGGAAGGGGACACAAGGAGGAAGATGCTCAGAGGGCAGGGGCTGGTGCTCGCCCTGGAGCTTGGAGGACTGGTGGCCCAGGCTGTCTGCTCACCGCGGCACTCCCTTTCTTCTCAAGGATCCGCTGCCCGTCTGCCACATCCTTCACCTCCTGCTGCAGCCGAGCGATGGTGTTGAGGTGGTCGCCACATGAGGCCTCAGCCTCTCGAAGCTGGCCCTCCGCTGCCTGCACTTCCTCTTCTTTCCGCTAAGGACAGCAGGCTTGATGAGCCCAATGGGCCAGGTCTGGCTAGGCCCTGCCCCTGCCCCTGCCCCGGCCCCCCTCATCAGGGCCCCTGGGCCCACCTGCAGCTCAGCTTTGTGGCGCTCCTCCTCGGCACGAAGGCTCTCCTGGTGCCCCTGATGTTGCTCCTCTAGGGCCTCCTGCTTGTAAAGACAGCAGGCCTGAGCACAGCCAGCCTGGGCTGCTGGGATCTGGAAGGCGGCTGGGGGCAGAAGGGCGGGGACATGCTTTACCTCTGCCTCTTTCAGGCGCCGCTCAAACCAGCCCTTAGCTCCTTCCATTGACTGCAGCTGGGTCCGCAGCTCCTCCACCATCTGCTGCAGGCTCTCCAGCTCCCGGGTCCGAGCCTGAGGGAAGAGGAGTCCTGGTGGAACAGCTGCCTCCCCTTCCACCACCTTGGAGAGCACCCCAAACTCATCCAATCTCAAATGGAAAGGAGCCTTTCCCTTGCTGACTCTATTGCTCTTCTGCCAGGTCGCCCTGCCTCTGTGTCTAACCCCTCTCTCCAATTCAGCTTCCTCCCCCTTCTCAATAAAGTCCAGTGGTTCCCTAGGGCCTCAAAGATCAAATATAAGGCCCTCCCCATTTAGTTCTCACCAGCTTTTGTCTTCTTACCACACACTCCATGCTGGGCCTTTACCGAGTCGTGCTTCTAGTGGGAATGCCCGCCCGCCCTCCTCTACCCCCCAGCCCCAACTTCACCTTCTCTTCTCGGATCTGGGCCCGGAGCTCTTCCTCCTGTTGCCGCCGGCCATCATGGAGCTGCCGGAGCTCCCGCTCATAGCGAGCCCGCACTGCCAGCACGTCCTTTTCTGCCTGCAGCCTGGCCAAGCCCAGCTCCTCCTTGTGCCTTGACTTTTCCTGCAGTGCCTCAGCCGCCACCTCATCCAGGAGGACCTTCCTCTTTTCAGCACTCTGTAGGGCACAGCTGAGCTGGACTCCCAAGGCCCCAGGACCCCAATCTTGTGGACTTCAGCAAGGCTGCTAGGACGCCACTAGGGACTTCCCAAAGGGAGCTGACCATGCTCCGTTCTCAACGACCTTGCCCATAAGATCATAAAGCATTCTAGCATCCCCTTGGCCAAAAAGGAAGCCCAAGGAGTTGGGGCCCACAGGCTTTGGGATCACGGTTCTTTTCAGCTGTTTCCTGACCATCCTTTTATCACCAAGAGGCTGGTGGGACTGGAATGTAACAGGCAGCAGGATCCCCAGTTTCCCAAGAAAGCCAGCCATTCCGGCCCAAACATCCTAAAAGAGCTAACTCCAAAGCCCACATCGGAGCCCCGAAAACCCCTAAGCGACCTGCCAGACCCTCAGGGTTTTCCTAGAGCCCTGAAGAGTCCCCCAAATCCCCAGGACATTCCAGAGAATTACTGAGAGACTTGGGGAAAGCAGCCCCACCTCCAAGGTCTGTGCTCCTCAAGAACCCAGGCAGCCTGAGCTTCTGCTCACCTTCCGGGCCTCCTCCAGTTCCCGACTAAGATGTTCTTTCTCTTGCCCCAGGACCTGGAGCTGTTCCAGAAGCCGCCCATTTGCCCGGAGTGATTCCTGAAGAGTGTTAAGGAGTGTTAACCCACTCAAACCCCCCCCCCAAACCATGGCCCTAGCGCAACAGGGAAAAGGGAGGCAGGTAATCATTACTCACCTGGAGCTGGGAGCGAAGATCATCTCTCTGGCCTGCCAAGACCTCAAATTCTGCCTGGCACTGCTGCAGCTCTGTGGCCAGGCCTGCAGTCTGCTCCCGCAAGGCACACAGCTCCTGAGTCTTGGCTGTCTGGATCTGAGGGGGCCCCAGGAGGCATAGGGGCCTAAGAGGGCCATCCCACAGACACCGAGGAAAAAGAGCAAGGGGGGAGAGGGAGAGCACACACCAAAGGGAGATGCAGAGAGCCAAAGCCAGGGCCACATGGAGAGGGCACACCCCAGCCCCAATACCTGCTCTAGGGCAGCCAGGTTGGTCCGCAGGGCATCATTCTCTGCCAACAGTGCCTGCACCTGCTCCTGTGAGTCTGCACTTTGGCAGGCTGCCTGGCTCCCCAGGAGTGCAAAGCCCAGGGAGAAGACACAGAGGGATCCAGAGGAAGAGAAAGGGAGAGAGAGAAAAAGAGAAACACAAAATCCACACAGACCATGTGATGCCAAGTTTTCCTAAGACCTGCTTTTTGCCAGTGGACAGAGCAGCCTCAAACCATACCTGGTCCTGGAGGGCACGGAGGGCACTCGCGTGGTCCTGGCGCTCAGTCTGGCATTGTTCCCTTAGCTCGGCTAGGCTCTGGATGGGACAGGGCAAAGCAAAGTCAGACTGCTTGGCTCTCTGGCTCACTATCCCTCCCCTCTAACCATGGGCAACCTGGTTGGCCGCCTGGAGCTCCTGTTGCAGCTTCTGAGTCCGCACTAGCTGGGCTTTGAGATCCGCCTCTTGGTGCTGCCGAAGTTCTTCAATCTTATTCCTGCCAGGGGATAGGATGAGGTGTGCATGCCGGTGACCTGGCTCCTCCTCTCCCTCAGGTCTTCCAAGCCACGCCCAGCCCCATACCTGCTGTCATTATACAAAGCCTCCTTCTCAGTCTGCAGGCGGAAGAAGCTAAGCAAGGGAAGGAAAGATAAGTGGGCTGGGCAGCTTTGAGACCCTCCCCCTGGGTCCCTCCCTGAAGCCCCGGCTCTCAAGGGGTCCCCATGTACCTCTCCTGTTTCTTCTTCAGCTTCTCCGACAACTGTGGGACAGAAAGGCCACGGACCTCAAGACACAACGAAGCCAACATAAGGGACTAGGAACGTTGGGAATTGAAGGAACAGAGGGTGACTGGGAGATGAGCAGGACAGAAGCCTGGCTCAGGACCAGGCACGAGGGAGTGGCTACCACTGAAAGCTACCATGTGCTGGCAAGAGGGCAATGACAGATTGCCAGGCTCCTCCCACCCAACAGACTGGAGGGGATTCTGGGAGAAAGGGACAAAGGCTCACTAGAAACCAAAGCAGCTGGGCCAATTACAGGGCAAGAGAACCAAAGTGATTTGGTGCTAGGAAAGGGAGGAGGAGCTGAAGTGCCAGGGAAACTGTGGCCTGGAGGAGGGGGAAGGGGATACCAGCTGTGGCCTCCTGTCACAAGGTGCCACGCAAAGTCCCACCTTGGCCACCTCCTCCTGCAGCTTTGCCGTCTCCTCCTGCTTCGAGCTCTGTAGACAGATGTATGAGGTGTAACTGGTGACCTGACCTCCTTGAGGCACCTCCCACCAGCCCCAGACCTGCCTACCTCAAGTCCCTGTAAACGCTCCCGAAGTAGCCTCTTCTCCTCCTTCTCCACTTCCCACTTCAGCTCGGCCTCTGCCAACAGGGGTGGGGCTACTGGGCCTCCTGGAGGGTCCCCACAGCCCCCTGCCTCATCCTTTCCAGCAGTCCCCAGCAGGCCCAGGGAACCTGTCTGCTCTTTCTCATAGCGTTCCTGCAGGGCTGAGCACGTGGGGTGGGGGAGGGGGGCTCAGCCCCTGCCACCTCCTCAGGGAACCCCAGGTCCCCTCCTGCCACCACCTTTTGGGACCCCAGGCTTCTACCTGTCACATTCCTCTGGAGGGCTGTGTTCTCGGCCTGCAGGCGCAGAAGCTCCCCATCCATGGGGCTGCTGGCTGTGCTCGGAGGCCCTGGACCCAGGGAGCTCTCCTTTAACTGCTGATTCTCTTGCTCCAGCTGCTCGATCTGTGCACAAAGCTGAAGGATAAAGAGGCCCCAGCATGAGAATCACAGGCACCACGACTACAGAAGCAGGCAGGGACAGGGGCAGGCCTCAAGACCCCCAGCCAGGCCCTTCCTCATTCCCCTCCCCCGGCCAGGAATCCCAGACCTTGCTGAGCTCTTGAAGGAGCGTGCTGTTCTGCAGCCGAAAATCATCTTCCTGACTGTGGAGTTTCCCCTGCAGCATCTGGTTCTCACTGAGTAGAACTTCTACTTCCTAGGACACGCAGAGGTATGCACATGTGTGCACCAGGAAGAAAGAGCATACAGAACACACACAGGCATGAAGGGGGGAGGGGGTGTTGTGGCAGGGAGGTAGAAGAAAGGGGAGGGGGAGAGGAAGGGGGGGGAGGGAGGGAGAGGGGGAGAGAGAGAGAGAGAGAGAGAGAGAGAGAGAGAGAGAGAGAGAGAGAGAGAGAGGGAGGGAGAGAGGAGGGGGAAGGGGAGGGGAGAGAGGGGGAGAGGGAAAGAAAACATCCCTCTCAGCCTTCTCTGAGATCTAAGGGATTCCCTAGAGTATCTTCTGTGAGCTCCTAGCATTGACATCTACAGGGGCCTTTAGTCTTCCCCGCAAGCTCTACAAAGCTCTCCTGTGCCTTTGTTTCACTTCACGGCATTGAACATTAGAGGGACTTTCAAGGAAGTGTCGGGGGGGGGGGAACTTTCTTCTAGGAGAGAGAGAGAACTCAGGAATCTCAGAATCTCAAACCCAGAAGGGTACTTAAAGATTAACTTTGTCCAAACTCCCTCACTCTCTTATATTTCACTGATGGAGGAGACTGAGGTCCCAGAAGGGTCAAGGCCTGGTCTAACGTTACACAGTGAGTCCAAGGACCCAGGTTTTTCCTCCAGGCAAGAGCTGATAATGTCCAGGCGCTGAAATCAGCTATGTCTAACCAGTCCCCGAAAGCTGCCCAACTCCTGCTCCTTCAAGTCCTCCTCACCTGGGCTCTCTTGCTCTTGCTCAGGGCCTATGAGATAAGACAGAAACAAGGAAAGAAATGGTCACAAGAGAAATCACTAAGGAACAAGAATGGGAAGAGGCAGTTTAAGGGAATGGGAAATGAAGTAAAACTTTAGGGGGAGGGAAGGGAAATTCAAGGAGAAACTAGTGAGGATAAGAACTAGGGAAGAGCCACTTCAGGGAAAAGAGAGAAGAGGGGAAAGAGGGTAAGCCTCAGGGGAAACTACTGAAATGGAAAGAACTTGAAATAGAGACGTGGAGAGAGACTTGGGGGGGGGGACGAGCAGATGCTATTGTCGGGGACTAAGAGCTGGGAGGCCAGGGAGACCCTGAAGCAGTGGTTGGGAGGATGGTGACAGAGACTTAGATGATCCTGGCCACCTTCTGGGCTCGGGCAAACTCCTTATCCAGAAACATGATTCTCTGCCGGAGGGAAGTGAGCTCTGCAGAGGGAGAAAAGAGGAATGGCTGTTTGTCCGGGGCTGCAAGAGGCTGCAGCTGCTCCTCAATCCACTTGACAGCTTCCCTGGTCCCAGCATCAAAGCTCAGAGAAGGTACTGTGGAGCCCCAGGCCCAGCCTCGATCTAGCCCTTCGCCCACCCCAGACCCAACACTCCTTTTTCCCCTGCAGCCTCACCAACACCATTTTTTCTCAGCTCGTCTGATAGCTGGTAGTTCTGGGTCCGAAGCTCCAGTAGCTGGGCCTGGGGGAGGGGGTAGGGCGGGAGTCCCCCCTTTGTCATTATTACTTCTTCCCTCCCTTCCAGGTTTTACCTTCCCCCCACCTCGGGTTTCTCTGCCCCCCCCATCCCTTTGAAATCAGCACAGCAGCTCCCCTCCCCCATTCGCTGGTGCAGCAGGGACTTATGCAGGGTCACACAGTCACTGGGGGAGGCGCTCTTCTTCCAGAATTTGAAGACCCCTTTTTTAACACTGTTCTGCGGCCCCTTCCGGTCCCATGGGTCCTCCCACCTCCCTCCAATGTCCTCCTTGGATCCCTATTGGTTCTTCCTGTCCCCAGTGCCCTGGACCCTGCCTTCCTCTGACCCTCATTGAGCACCCCGCCTCTCACTGCTTCCTTTGGATTCCTATTGGTCGTCCTTCCGTTCAGAGCCCTGCTGTGCCCGCCCTCCCTGGACCCCTATTGGCCCCTCACTCGCTAAGCCCCACCGGCCCCGCCCCCAGAATATCCCCCTCGAAGCAATCGATCCCGCTCCCCTCCCCCCCAGCCCCTTACCGGCTCTTCCCGCAAAATTCCTAGGCAGCCCCCCACCCCTTCCTTCCAGCCGGTATCCTCAGAACCCCGCCCAGCCCTCCCCGGGCCCCCGCGCCTCGCCTCCAGCCACCTGCATCCGTTGGAACTCCTCCTCGGAAAGAGCCTGCGCCATGTTCCTGGCCCCCCCCCTCCCCGGCCGCCCCCTCCGGCGCCGTGCGCGCAGGCGCAGTCGGCTCAGCTGGGCTGCGACTCCGGGAAGGTGGGACGCTACCAATGGCAGGGGGTGAGAAAGGGAAGGGCGTTGAGAAGAGGGAGGGACCAAGACGACGACTCGATGTCTCTCCCTCTTTTTCCCCCATCTACTCCACTTTTGGTGGTTCCTGGGGGGAAGAGAGGGTGCTGGGAAGGCCGACGTCTCCTTACGCCGGAAGTCCCGGCGTGTCCTCCCCCGCCCCGCCCTTTTCCCCCATTCCGGCTTTATACTTTGCGGGGGGGGGAGACCGGAAAGAGCGGGGTGAGTCGGCGGGTGCCCTGGCCTCCTATCTGTTGGTGCTTCCAGGCCCAAAAGAGCTCTAGGATGGCGTGCAGTGCGGCGCCCCCCCTTCCGAAAAGGACGGAGCCGACTTCAAAGCGCTTTAACAAAGTTGAGCCATGTTTTATTGTGTCTGCCAAGAGAAGTGGAGCCCGCGGGCTGTCAGCCCCTCCCCCCACCCCCGTCCAACCTGCAGCCTGGTAGCCCCGGGGTCAACACGGAGCTTCCGCGGTTATAGCTGCGGGGCCAGGGGAGGGGGGGAGGAGGGAGGAAGCACCCCTTCTTCCGTCCAGGCCCCGCCCCCTCTCCCTCACCAACGGGAGGGGAAAGTGGGAAGGAATGAATGCGTCCGCGCCAGGGGGCTCCCGGGAGGCGGGGCTTCATCAGGATTCCTCCTCCATGCTGAAACTGCTCCGACGGCTGCTGCTCCCCTTGGACTGAGCCGGGGAGACGGAGGAGAGCAAGGGGTCAGTGGCGGCCCGAAGAGGGGACAGCCCCGCCGCAGGGCTCGGGCCCAGGGCTCCCGCTGCCTCCTCCTCCTCCATCAGAATGTCCTCCAGGCCGAGCTGGAAGGGATCTTCGCCCAGCTCCCCCAGGGGATCCCCGGGAAAGTGCAGATCTAGGAGAGCTTCCGGCGGGGGTGGCAGGGGGGGTGGGCCACTGCACTCAGCTGGCTCAGCCTTGGGGGCAGGGGACAAGGGCAGGCCGTGGATCTGGGCTTGGAGTTCCAGCTCCTGCAAGGGGCACAAAGCTAGAAGGCCGACTCAGGAAGCTGCCACCCCCTGACCCCAAAGTGCTTGACAGAGGTCGGTTCCTTTCTCCCTGCCCACCCTGGGGGAAGGAGCTACAGTTATCCCCACTGTGCAGATAACAAAATTGAGGAGGAGAATGGTTAGGTGACTTGTGTAGTGTCTGGAGCACCATTGTAACTCCTGCCTTCCTGACTCCAGGTCCACCTTCCAACCCCTGGGCGCCTCTCTTTCAGACTCTTGCTTCCCACTTCAGCACTCCCAGGTAAAAGTCAACATCCTGAGCTCGGGAAGCTTTTCTTCTCCCCCAAATTCAAAAGCCATGTTCCCCCTTCCCTCCCCTTCTGGAGGGAAAAGAAGGGAAGTGGGCAGGCCCACCTGGACCCTGAGCTGCAGGCTTCGGTTGGCTTGCTCCAGCACCCGCTGGCGGTTCTCCAAGTCCTTGGCTCTCTGCTGCTCCTTCTGGAGTTTTCGGATATAGTCCACTGAGGCCTTCAGTATGGTTCCCTTGTTCAATCGAATTTCCCTAGGCCATGGAGCAGGAGTCTTAAGAACAGGTGCCCCAGTCTCTGCCATTCCCCTCCCCCCCTGCACCTAGGCTCTGGGAGGACCAACAGGAAGGCTGGCACTGCTAGTGGGAGACAGGGCGGAGCTAGAACAGCAAACACTGACTAAAGAAACCCTCTTTTTACAGAGAAAGGGAAGACCATGCTGAAGGTCACAGGTAGCAGTCAGGAATCAAACCCGGATCTTGCCTCCAAATCTGCTCTCCTTCAGCACCCTAGTTTTCTCCTCTGAAATGAGTAGATATTGTCAGGTCCCAGCACTCATTTCATGGATTGAGAAAAGTTACTTGCCCAGGGAGGCTTAGGGCCTTGCTCTGGATTAAAAGGAGAAAATCTTGCCCCAACCCTGAGAAGCCAGGCTTGCAGAGCCATTTCCATCCCCAGAAGGACTCACGGGTCACTGGACTTGGGGATCAGGGTGCCCAGCTCCTTGATCCGGTCATTGATGTTAAACCGTCTCCGCCGTTCAACTGGGAAAAGGGTTAGAAGCAGAGCCATGTGGTCTGTCTGAGAAGGAGCCAGCCCTAGAATCCCAGGCCCCAGGAATCCCTAGCCCCCATCTCCCCCAAAGCTCACTAAGATTATGATTGTCCTTCTTCTGCCGTTCCTTTAGAAGGGCCTTGGCCTCGTTCTCTGCAGGGAAGGGACAGAGAGGAGCCATGTCAAGGAAGGGAGCCACACTCCCCCCACCTCATGGCCCCCCCCCACCTCCTAGCCCTGATGCTAGTCCACAAACATTGTCCTTTAATTCCCCTCCCAACAGCCACCCAATTGTAGTCTCCATCAGATGTTTCTGAAGCTCCCCTGTACCCCAGCCCTTGAGTCCCCACTACTTGGGTCATGGCTCCTGGAGGGCTGGACTTTCTAGCACTGGGGGGGGGGGGAGTGGGGGAGGAGAGCAGCTCACCAGAGATCTCCTGCTTGATACTGGTCAGCTCAGCAGGGCAGGAGTTGCTGACAGGGACAGCTGGGGTCACGGCACTGGGGCCACTGTAAACATCCAGCAGGTTCCCAGAAACGGGCAGCTTTTTTGGGGGGGGTGGGGATGAGACTTACCAGGTCTCCCCCCCACCAAGTTCACCCTCTATCTGCCCCCAGAAATCCCTGGCAAAACTTTACAATGTCCAGAAGGAGCCCTTAAAGGGGATATTGGAATCCAAAGGCCAGGGTCCCCAGTCTCCATCCCAGGGGCAAAGGGACACTCATAAATGGGACAACTTAGTCCCAATCTCCACCCGTGGGAGAAAGGGATGGGGTAAAAGGGGCACACTGCAATTCCCCATGTCATCTGCTTCCTTTTTATCCTGACCAAATGAGGGCCTTTGCTCTTAAAGTGAATATCCCCATAGCCCTCCTCCCCATATCCTGGGCACATCTGAGGCTCACTGTGCTTGGAAGCTGCAGTCCCCCAGGGCCTCCAGGCAGGTAGCCAAGCATCTCATCATTGTAACTGGACTCCAAGCTGATGATCTCATCAATCACATCATCAATCTGTGAGCCAGAGAGAAAACCAGGTGGCAGGGGAAGGTTTGACTTGAGCTAGGTACTCTGCCCCAGGCCCCCATGGGCAGCTTACCTCCTTTTCTGAACTGGAGCCGATGTTTAGAAGGGCCATGGGGCTATTGGGGGCACTTCCTGCAGCTGGCTGGGACCTCTCAGCTGAAGTGCCCTCCGCAGGTGGCGGTGTCAGGGCCTGAGAAGCCAGCTTGGGGCCAAGTGTAGTCGACAGGTACTGTTTGACCTGCTGGCGCCGGGCCTGCTGCAGGTGGTAGCGGGTAGGGTTCTCTAGGTGTGTCTGGACCTGGGACAGAGGGGCCAGGGAACAATCAGGATACTAGAATCCCCTTTAGGAACCTAGGCCAGGCCCCAGCTGGTCTATGCCCTCAGAGAATTATCTATTTCCACTTGGAAGGGACTTTAGCCATCACTTCTTCTCTCATCCCTTCATTTTAGGGTTGAGAACTGAGGCTCAGAATTAGAACATTGGCAAATGCCAAGACCGGCATGCAGCTCCTCTGCCTGCCAGAGCAAGCTCAGAGCTGTCAGAGAACAGCCTGGCAGAGCTGAAAGGGCCCTTCAAAGCCCAGCTAGGCCAGGTACTCTTTGCCTTCTTTGTAGCATGAAGAAGTGAAGGAAATTCTCCATTTTAGTTAGAAGTGAGTAAAAAGCAAGGGGACTTTTCTCATCTAAGCTCACATATTCCCTACTGAAATTGATTTCTGGGGAAATCCCTGTTCTAAAGCCAGCCTCCTCATTGGCTCCCTTCCGAGAACCTGCAGACAAATCTCCTCACCTTCAGCACCTCCACTGGCACCTGAGCAGAGGCCGGCCGGGTAAGCCCCACCCCACCAGAAGGGCCGCCCGGGCTAGCCCCAACTACCACCGAGATGGCTGGGGATGCTGGAGGGGCTGGCCCACTAGGGAAAGTGGTGGAGGCCGCCCGCTCCCGCCGCTCCCGCTGCTCTTGCTCTTGCGCTTGGGCCCTCATTAGCTGCTGGCGAAGGAGGATTCGGGAAGACATGACTAAAGACGATGAAGCTGGAGGCTGTGAGGAGGCTGCTGGGGCTGCCTGGGAAGGGAGGCTAAAAAGGAAACAAGAAAGACAGAAGGGGTGGCTGATGGGCCACAGTGGCAGGCAGACCTGAGGATCTGGGACTCCCCATGGGAGCTATGGAATTGAGCAACAAGAAAGAGACAGGGACAAGAGGGACAAAGATTTCCCAATCATACCCAGAACACAGATGACTCAGCACATTCCTTTTTCAGTGCCCAGGGAGGGACAGACAGAAGAGGGGGAGCCTGGACCCCTGGTGGCCTGAGAGGAGGGAACACAGGGAGGGATGGGCCAGAGGTCATGTGGCATGAGGAGTGGGTCCCTTGGTACCTGGAATGGAGGGGCTGACTCTTCAGCTCATAGAAGCTATCTGGGGTCAGGGATAAGGCGTTCTCCAGCTCAATGTCGGCCACAATCCCGGACTCAGGGAGCAGGGAGTTCAGGCTACAAGGAGAACAGGTGGATATTTGGGGGGGGTCATGTGATCCTCATCTTAACCGCCCCCCCCATTCCCCGTTATGGCTCTCTCACAGACACACAGGGACAGGCCCTTGGTCACAGGGCTTACTCCTAGCCCTCTGGTGAAATTCCTGAGGCTCTCTGGGCCCTGGGGTCCTGAGCGTGACATGAGGAGAGTCTGTGCTTGAGTATTTTTCCTGTTCTGTGATTGTGGGAAGAGAGTTGGGAAGGTGTGCAAAGGGTTTGGCAAAGGGTCAGGAAGAGGTTCACTGTGGGCATGTTGTCTTCTCTAGAAGACTGGGAGCTCCCTGAGGGCAGGGACTGTCTTTTGCCTCCTCATCACTCAGCACAGCACCTGGCACATAGTTGGCACTTAATGTTTACTAATTGACCTAAGAAAAGAGTCAGAGAAAAAGTCAAACATCTGGGAACTGAGAAGGATTTCTGAATAGGGAAAAGGCAAAGGGACCCAAAGATCTGGGCACTGGAAAATACTTGAGAACTCATGGGAATTAGAGCCAGAAGGACCTTAGGACTAAGCAGGCTCAACTTTCTAATTTTCCAAGGAAGAAACTGAGGCCCAGAGTAATGAACTGTCTTGCCCAATGACATGAAGAGAGTGAAGTAAGTACCAGAGCCAGAATATCAGCAAGAGATGTGGGGACTTGAAAGAGGGACCAGGAACGAATAAGGAAACAGAGAAGGGCGAGACAAAACAAGAGCAAAGGAGAGATTTCACATTCAGGGGATTGGGGGGGGCAATGTTAGAATTGGAAACTGTGTCCAGGAGAATTTTATGGCTCCAAGAAATGACAAGGCCCTCAGAGCACCCCAACTTCTTAGCATGTCCAAGAATGGCAAACCAAGGATCAGTAAAGAAATTTGGAGATGTGGGTCTCAACGAGTTAGTAAAGGACTGAAAAAGAGGTTCTAAGAGCTAAAGAAATGTTCAGGGACTGGAGCCAAGCTGCTCCATTCCAGGATGGAGCCAGAGAAGAGACAAATTGGGGGAGGGGAGGGGCAGGTTAAGCCAAATCCAGATGACATGAAGAGACACCACGAGCACTGGAAGGGGCTTCAGAAGTGGGAGGTTAGAACAGATGAAACATCTATTAATTCTCTTACGGGCTAGATGGGGGGGTGGTGTACGGGCCGGTGGCTAGAAGCGGCCAGGAAAAGAAAGGCTACAACCAAAACAAAAACAGGCAATGGGAGCCAACTCGGCACCCTCCCTTCTTTCCTTGCCTCCCTCCCACAGGTCTATTTCCAAGAGGAGGAGTTTCCTCCAAGGGGGAACACTCAAACTCTGGACAGAGGGGAGAACGGATGGGGGAGGGGGGACCTAAAGGGCTCAGGGCAGAGAGCAGTTCCAATCCTAGACAACCAAGAGATTAAGCCTGGAGTTCCAACAGTGCAAGGGGAGGGGGATGACTAATCCAGGCCCTCCTTAAGCCAGTCTTTGCCTTTTCCCAGGCCGCCGGGTCCCTTTGCACAAAGGGGGACCATCTCCCTTCCCGAGGCCAAGGGCCTTCCTAGACTCCCGGTTCCCTCCTCCTCCTTTCTCCCAAGGCCTGGAAGACCCCCCCCGAGACTCAACGGCTGCCCTATCCTGGGGCCCCAACCTCTGAGTGGGCCCCGATCAGAGGTGGGCTAAGTGACCCTCCACATCGGAGGTGGGGGGGGGACGCCTGCCCCGCCCTCTCGAAGATCCACGGGGCTCTGGAGCCCCAAACCCGGGCCCCCTCCGACCTGAGCAGCGAACCCGAGCTGCTGCCGCTGCCGCCGCCGCCGCCGCCGCCGCTGCTGCTTCCGGAGGGCCCTCCGGGCCGCCGCTCTTCCAACAGTACGAAGACGGCGGGGGCGCCGGCGGTTCCCCGCGCTCCAGGCCCGGAGATCGCGGGCTCCGCTGAGTCCCGGCCCGGCTCCGCCCCAGACACCGACATGGGCACCGACATGGAAGAGGACGTTGACATGGACGCCGGCGGCCGCGGGATCGTTCCCTCCCTCACGGCCCGCTGGCCGCCATCGGCGCCGGCCCGCCGGCCAGGAGCCGAGCCGAGCCGAGCGGAGCCGGACACAGCAAGGGGAAAGAGCAGGAGGCGGCCTCGGGCCTCCTCCAGGCGCCGGCGTCAGCCACCCGGGCTGGGCCCTGACTCATCGCCAGCCCGACCCCTCCTCTCCCCGGCCCTCCGCACCGGGGGAGGGGGGGAACGCCTCCGGAAGTGACGACAACGGTGGCACAGGCCGGCTCCGGAGCCATTCACTGAACGCTAATGGAACTAGGGCCTCGCCCCCGGAAACCCCTTGCCCTCCGAAGTTATGGGAGGTGGGTCTAGGCGAAATGGACCACGCCCCCTCTCCCAGCCATTGATCAAATACTCCCGCAGACACCGCCGCTCTCGTGACGTGATCGAGTTCACAGGCGGAGCTACCCAAAGGCACCACCTTCCTTTCTCATCCCTCCCCTTATGCAGAATTTGGAGGCGGAGCTACTCCAAGGCGGGCGCCCGCCCACACACACACACACACACACACACACACACACACACACACACACACACACACACACACACACACACACACACACACACACACACACACACAGTCGGAGGGGCGGGGCTATATACCCTACCACAGCGACACATTCCGCAACTGAGCAATACCCAGTCCCCGCCCCTGCCCCGCTCCTCCCCTCCCAGCCACTGAGAACGTTACGCACCGGCACCTCCCCCCTCCGAGGACGACGGATTTACATGCGGAGTTATGACCAGGACCGCCTTGGCGGGTACCCCTGGAGTCCCTCCAGAGCGCTGGCTCCTCGTGATATCGCGAGAAGGGCCCGGGACTCCCCTCCATGTGACCTGCCCTGCTTCTCAGCGGGCCAGCCGGCCGCCATCGGTCCTCCTCCTCGAGTGGCCTGTGTTACGGCCTTCTGGCATCCTGGTTGGTTGCGGCCTCCATGTGCCCCAAAGCTGGGCCTCCGATCCCCCCCCTCTTAGCTTCCGGAGCGCTGCAGGTGGTGAGCGCCCGCCGTGCCCTAAAGGCCAGCGCTCTGTGGCCTCTGGCACAATTGGGAGAGGACCCGAGTTCAGATCCTGACTCAAATACTCCCCTACTAGCTTTCTTACTGCACCTCTCTGTGCCTCAGTTTCCTCGTCTGGAAAATGGGCATAGTACTTAGGACCCAGGATTCCTGTGAGCATCCAGGGAGGTTTTATGTGCAAAGTGCTTTGCAAACTTTGAAGCTCATGTTAATTATTGCTCATCTATACGAGTCAGCTTGCCAGCACCCTGTGCACCACCGCACTGCCTTCTGGGTCTTCCTCAGGTTCATTTCCTAACCCAGCACCTAGCATAGCGCCTGCCACCTAACAGCAGCACCCATAAAATGTTAGGCTAGAAAAGACACACCTGTGCTTTCCTGGGGAGCTTGAGGACAGTTTCCCCAAAGCAAAACAATCCGGTCTTTAGGCCTTTTCAACCCTGGACAAAGCCATTGTCTGTACAGTCCTTCCTAGATGGTTTATCTATCAAGAAGCATTTGTTTAGGTGGCGCAGTGAATAGAGCACCGGCCCTGAAGTCAGGAGGACCTGAGTTCAAATCCAGCCTCAGACACTTAACAGTCACTAGCTGTGTGACCCTGGGCAAGTCGCTTAACCCCAATTGCCTCATCAAAAAAAAAAAAAAGCAGCATTTATTAAGTGCCAGGCACTATGCTAAGCACCGGGGATACAAAGGGGGCAAAAGACAATCCCTGCCCTCAAAGAGCTCACAACTCATTGGGGAGGGTTTTTTATATGTGTGTGTGTGTGTGTGTATCTACATATGCATATATATTATACATATGCATATGTAGATACATATGTGTGACATAGATATGCAGATACAGATGCAGTGCCCCCTCTTAATGGCAAAGCCTGCCAGAGCCCCTCAGAGTTTGAGGGCTAACCGAACAGTTGTAGCTTCAGTACTGCCAGCAGTGTGCTCCCAGTTAAGCTGTGGCAGTCTATCAGCTTTTTTTTTTTTTTGGTTATCCTATGTACCTTTTACAAGGGAATGTAAGATACAGCAAGAAGATAGTCACAAAGCCTTCCCTCCAAACCAAGTCTCACGCAAGGTTCCCGAGGAAGGTGGGTTCAGGCTTAGGGTGCAATAGCAGTAAGGCACACAAGTGGAGAAGCTGGCCCCAGGTCCCGGCCCTGAAAGGCCTTTCCTCCCTTCATGGAGTCCTCATTAAGCTCAGGCTCTGAGGATCAGTGCCTTTCTAGATTCCATACAGTTCTCTGCTCTCTATGACAAGAGGTCACAGCCGTCCTCGAGTGATTCTCTTTTCACATCTGACCACCTCTACCAGCAGCTGCCACTACTTGGACGGTCGACGCCTTGAACTCCAGTTGGCAATGTGATGTTGATGGATCTCCTGAGCTCAGAGTCACCTGGGTACCTCCGAATATCCATTTACCTAAGATGAGGAGAGAAGAAATACAAAAGAAACATGTGGCATGCGCTGCTGCTCCTCCACCCAGTAGTCTTGACTCCCAACTAAGAAGGAAAAAAGACACTGACTGGTCAGGAAGTCTATTGGCTGAGCACATCTTGAGTCACTTAAAAACCTTTTCATCATCACATAATATCAGCACCTTAGTCATCCATGGCTGAAACCAAGCTTTGAAAGTTGCACACGTTGTTGTTAATATGGAAATGTTTTACATGACTTCACATATATAACAGGTATCCTATTGATAGGGGAGGGGCTGGAAGGAGGGAGAGAATTTGGAACTCAAACTTTTTCAAAATGAATGTTAAAAATATAAAGTTTCACATGTTGCATTGGAGCAGGGCAGGAAATATCTGTGCATGCATTCCATAAGCCAAGGACAAATCCAAACATATTCTAAATACTGGTCCCTGACTGGTCCCTCATTGCACTCACACCAAGAGATAAGCTCCATAGGATTTCTATCCAAATGCATGTTAAAATTTGGACAGTAACATTCTTCACCCACTTGCTCTTTCTCAAATGGACAGACCAAATTTCTCTCCCAGGAGATCTGAGCAGTGTCCAGGGGCTTGATGCAGGTAGCACAGTGCCACCCACCAAAAGGAGCTTCTAGAGGCCCTCCCCATCCATGGGACATCCCTCATAGGCCTAGACTACGCCCTGGATCTCCCCAATCACAGCGCAGTAAACAAGTTTCTGTGTTAAACCTCACTTAATGTCTGTGTGTGATAATGACTGCCCAATGGTATTCCAGGTGCCACATGCTCCGAGGAGTAGAGAATGATCTTGATATATCTGAATGAATGACAATTTATAAAAGAGCTTGGAAGGTGATATTTTGTTCTACTGATTCTATATGTGTATATATGTGTGGGTTTATATATAAATATATATCCTCATTTCATTGTAGCCTTCGGGGGGGGAGGTTGAGGGAGGGAGAAAGAAAATAATAAAGTACAAAGTGCACAGCAGAGAACAAAAGAAAACCTACAAGGAGGCAAAGAAAAGCTGGGTAGCTTTAAAAACAATGTGTAGTATTTATTATGTTGGCTTTCCTGAAATGGAAATTTATTGTTTTATATTGAATCCTCTCTTATGTTCTGCTGTGTACAAGATAATAAAAAGAAAACAAGAAACATTAAAACAAAGTGAAAAAAACTGGGCAAAAAATTGGAAAAATACATAGTATCTCATAGCAAAAACAACTGACCCAGAAAACAGGTCAAGGCAAGATCATATAAAAATCACTGGACTTCCAAGAACACCTTTATTCCCCCCCCCCAAAAAAAAGAGCCTACATACTGTATTTCAAGAAATCTTAAAATAAAACTGCCCGGCTGTTTTAGAGCCAGAGGGCAAAGTAGAAATAGAATAAAATCCATTTGCTCCCTCCTGATAGATACCTCCAAATAAAAACTTCCACCAACATTATAGCCAAATCCCCAACATCTAGGTCAAAGAAAAAACACAGCCAGAAAGAAGTGGTGTGCTGAGCCACAGTGTGTACCACACATGATTTCACCACCACTCTAATTCTAAAGGAGTGGAGAGCTTGAAGTGAAATTCTAGGAAGTAGAAGATAGAGACTCAAGACCCATCGAAATAAGAGTCCAGTCCTTCAGGGGGAAATAAAGGCTTCCAAAAAATCCTGATGAAAACACCACAGCTGAATGGAAATTTTGATGCGCAAACACAGGAGTCAAGAGAAATATAAAGGGGGAAACATGAATGCAAAATGATAAGGACTAAGGAGGGATAAACTGCTTCATTGTAACAAGAGGAGATGATAGGCATGTCCTCTCTGAATCCCATTATCATCAGAGGAGACAAAGAGATTATAATTCCGACTGGTTTTGTTATGCTTTGATAATCTTAAAAGAACAGAGAGGGAAATGAACATGCTAGAGGGGCAAACGAAGAAGAAGGTGGGAGAAATATTTTCATGTGATCTGGGCAAGTGGGCAATGCGGAGATGATCCCAAGAAGGAGGAAAGGTGCCACGCGAACATCCTTTTTATCTGAACTGGCCAAAGGAGGAATGAATGCACATGTTCACACACACACACACACACACACACACACACACACACACACACAGAGTTGAGTACAGAAATGTATTTCACTCACCAGGGAAAGAAGAGGGAGAGATCATTAACAGAGACATTTGTTGTTGGGCAATTGTTTCAGTCAAGGCTGATACTTCAGGACCCCATTTGGGGAGTTCTTTTGTTCTTATTAATTTATTTTAAACTTCAACACAAAATAAGGGGGGGGGGAAGCATTGCCATGTGCACAGCAGAGCGTAAGAGAGGCTCCAAAATAGACAGCAATCAATTTCCGTTTCGAGAAAGCCTATTGATAAATACTGCACATCGTGTTCTGAGCTGCCCGGCTTCTCTTTGCTTCCTTGTAAGTTTTCGACTTGTTCTCTGCTGTGCACTTTTTACTTTGCTCTTTTGTCCCCTTTCCTCCCCCCCCCGGCTACAATTAATTGAGGACAGATTTATATACACATAATATACATACACATATATGCACATGCATACATACATATGCACAAACACATATACATACATATACACATACAGGCACTTACAGACACATATGTATACTTAGATATCTATGATCATACTCATATGTAGACATATACATTCATACACATCTATGTAAGGCCGTACTATACTTGTCCGTCCTCTGTTTCTCTGACGGTGGATAACGTCTTCCTTGGTAAGTGTGAGTCTTTTCCGTATTTTTCTAAGTCCACCCACTCGTCCTTTCCTGCACCACAGCCATTTTCCAACCTTATACTGTCGAGTTATTTTAAATAGTCTAAAACAATATTGATTAATCTGGCTGACAAATGGTGTACTTTTCCTATTTTTCTCTTTTGATTAAATCTATTTTAGCCTTAACTTTGTCTGAGATCGTGATTACTACTCCTGCTTTTTTTCCCTAAGAAAGTTGACTCCTGATCTTTATTTTATGTTTGTATGTATCTCTTATTTGCTGTCACTCCTGACTCCTCTACTTTACTTCTACCTGCTACCTTGCCCTCCTATTACTTAACCTAGCTCCCCCTCCCTCCAAAGATCCCTCCCTTATCCTCCCATCCCCATTAATCTAAACACCCTTGTATACCACCCCCCCTTATCCTATTCTCTTCCTCTCTTATTCTTTATAAATTTAGAAGAAGACTTTTATTTCTTTCTAAATGTTTATATTGTTCTCTCTTTAACCCAGTTCTGATGTGAGTAGGGTTCCCTCTAAAGATTCCTCCTTTATCCTCTCCCCTCTCCCTGTCCCCGGAGCCTTTTATTTATTTCTGAATTTAGAAGACTTTTATATCCTTCTAGATATATATGTATTGTTCCCTCTTAAACCCATTCCCAATGAGAGTAGGTTTCGAGAAGATGTAGGGGAAATTACACTACGTGATCTAAGAGAGATGGCCAAATGACCATCCCAGAGGTAGGGAACCTTTGGCCTGGAGGCCACATGTGGCCCTCTAGGTCCTCAAGTTCAGCTCTTTGACTGAATCCAAATCCCCTTCATAAAAAGATTTAAGGATTTGTTCTGTGAAGTTTGGATTCAGTCAAAGGGCCACACTTGAGGACCTAGAGGGCCACATGTGGCCTCCAGGCCACAAGTTCCCTACCCACAGACCATCCTTTTATTAATTACCTGCTGGCCTTATTCATAAAATGATCAAATTTCCCAGAAACTCTCTCTCAAACTTTTCAAATGATACCTTTATGGAGGATGTTGTTGGTTTGGGCATGAGTGATTTTTCATAAAGATTTTGTACATATTAGAGAGTAGACATATGGGTCAGTAGCAAACGCTAGGTGGCACAGTGGATGGAGGATAGACCTGGAATCAGGAAGATCTGAGTTCAAATTTGACCTCAGAGAATTACTAGTTATATGACTGGAAAATTCACTGAACGATGTCTGCCTCAGTTTCCTCATCTGTAAACTAAGAATAATCATAGCACTTACCTGCCACGGTTATTGTGAGGGTCAAAGGAGATCAGATTTGTAAATTGCTTTGCAAACCTTAAAGTGCTACAGAAATGGGCTATCGTTGAGAAATTCTCTTAGTTGCCTTTTTTCAGTATCAAGAAGATTCCAGACTTGTTCTAAGCCTTCAGTATCTTCTCCTCCTTAGATGCCTCATAAAACAAATCTTAAACGTCATCTAAATTGTGTGGCCTCCAGCCTGAAAGTCCATGATGTCATGTATACTTGGCCTAATCTGGCTGGGCTTCCCATTTTTTGCTCTCTCTAATGACATTTGTACTCCCCCTATGAACACATCTAGGACTGTGATGTTAAGGTTAAAGTATGGTGATTTGCATTGAAGAAGTCATTTAATAAATATGCATTTGTTGAATTTAGTTGACTTGTTGCAATAGGGAAAAGAATGATGAAGGTGATTTGAAGACATCTCTAGGAAGGCAGAAGGCTTGAGATGCAGGAGAAAATTCCTAAGAGTATCTGGGAATTACTCAATTGAAAGGAAAAATGGAAGGCCAACTGAAGAAGAATTGGAGCAGCAGGAATTAGGGAAAGGAAAAGCGTACAAAGTTGGAAGGTCCACAAAGAAGGAAAACAGCAGTACAAGGACTTGAGAAGGAGGAGAATGTCTTAAGGAGAAAGAGAACATTGATAAAACAATAGCTTAAGGAGAAACTGGAAGTGGAAGAAGGGAAGTGGGGGATGGTTGTCAAGAGTTTGTTAAGGGGTTGGGGGGGTAGCTAGGTGGCAGCTAGGTGGCGGAGTAGAGCACCAGCCCTGGAGTCAGGAGGACCTGAGGTCAAATCTGGCCTCAGACATCTGACACTTACTAGCTGTGTGACCCTGGGCAGGTCACTTAACCCCATTGCCTAGCCAAAAAAAAAGAGTTTGTTAAGGAGACCCAGGTGAGGAGCCTGTTAGCTTTGGAGCCGTGCTCATCCACAACAGCAAAACAGGCAAGGACTGAAAAGCTTACTTTGAGGACATCCAGAGACCAGGCTGAAATTTGCCAAATGACTACGATCTATGACACTCAAAGTGTGGCCTGGTTTCCTCATTAGGAAATGATACTGGAGTTCCAGGGTGGTTATTTGGGAACTGCTTCTTCTTCTTTTTTTTTTTTTAGAGTTGAAACTTTTTCTCCCTTTTTCTCCCCCCCCCCAAGACGGCGCACAATCTGACATAGGCTTTACATTTATATACCCATTAAACATATTTTCATATTAGTGAAGTTGTAAGTAAAAATTAAAACCAATAGGAGAAATCATCAGAAAGAGGAAACAAAACTCAACAGAAGGTAAAAATAAGTGAGAGCGATTCGACTTCCACAGCTCTTTCTTTGGATGTGGGCAGCATTTTCCATCCCGAGGCCTCTGGAGATGTCTTAGATCCTTGTAATGCTGAGAAGAGATGTCTAACATTAGTCCTTGCACAATGTGGCTGTTACTGTGTACAAAGTCCTCTTGGTTCTGCTCACTTCACTCAGCATCAGACCATACAGGTCTTCCCAGGTTTTTCTGAAGTAAACCTGTTCATCATTTCTTATAGCACAATAGTATTCCATTACATTCATATACCACAACTTGCTCAGCCATTCCCCAACTGATGGGCATCCTCTCAATTTCCAATTCTTTGCCACCACAAAAAGAGCTGCTATGAATATTTTTGTGCATGTGGGTCCTTTTCCCATCTATTGCTGTATCAAAGGGTATGCACATTTTTGTAGCCCTTTGGGCATAGTTCCAAATTGTTCTCCAAAATGGTTGGATCATTTCACAACTCCACCAGCAATGTATTAGTGTTCCAATTTTCCCACATCCTCTCCAACATTTATCATTTTCCTGTTTTGTCATGTTGGCCAATCTGATAGGTGTGATGTGGTACCTCAGAGTTGTTTTGATTTGCATTTCTCTAATCAATAATGATTTAGAGCATTTTTTCATATGACTATAGATGGCTTTAATTTCTTCATCTGAGAACTGCCTGTTCATATCCTTTGACCATTTATCAATTGGGGAATGGCTTGTGTTCTTATAAATTTGTCTTAATTCTCTATATATTTTAGAAATGAGGCCTTTATCAGAAAGACTGGTTGTAAAAATTCTTTCCCAATTTTCTACCTTCCTTCTAATCTTAGTTGCATTGGCTTTGTTTGTGCAAAAACTTTTCAATTTAATGTAATCAAAATGATCCATTTTGCTTTTCATAATGTTCTCTATCTCCTGTTTGGTCATGAATTCTCCTGTTCTCCATAGATCTGATAGGTAAACTATTCCTTGTTCTCCCAGTTTACTTATGGCATCAGCCTTTATATCTAAGTCCTGAACCCATTTTGACTTTATTTTGGTATATGGTGTGAGATTTGGGTCTATGCCTAGTTTCTGCCATACTCTTTTCCAGTTTTCCCAGCAGTTTTTTTTCAAAGAGTGGGTTCTTATCCCAGAAGCTGGGGTCTTTGGGTTTATCAAATAATAGATTACTATAGCCATTGACTACTGTGTCTTGCATCTTTAACCTATTCCACTGATCCTCCTCCCTATTTCTTAGCCAGTACCAAGCTGTTTTGATGACTTCTGCTTTATAATACAATTTAAGATCTAGAATGGCTAGGCCACCTGGGAAGTGCTTCTTTAAGAAATCCCAGGAAAGGTTTTAAGAAGACAGAGGCTACATAGAGGTTGGTATGGGGGAAGCTGGGTTCTGTACGAAGCCCGCAGGGTAGAATAATATCACACAGAGGAGGGAGGGAGCAAAAGCCACTGGGAACCTGGAGTTAAGGACCAGACATGGGCCTCTTCCCCAAAAGGAAGGAAGCAGCTGCTGATTCCCCCAAGGAACCACGTAGCTGAGCTCCCCAGAGCTTGCCTCTGTCAGGGGAGAGCTGATCCAGTGTCAGGGTCCAAAGATGATGGGCTGGTCACAATTGTTTAAGGGTATTCATTTGCAGACCTCACACCGATGTGGGGGGGGGGGCTGTTGTCTTTCCTGGGCATAGATGACAACACATGGTCTCTGAAGACTTGTCAAAAGTAGATGATTACTACCTATCTCACGTGGTTTTCTTGGGCGCACAAGATATCACCTAAAGAAACCAACACAAAATTGGTAAAGATTGCACAGTCTGAGGGAAGAAGATGAATACCTTAGGGATGTCGGGATGTATTTGGATCACTACTGCCATTGAAGGCAAGGGATTCAAGAGAGAACAGGAGATTTGGGAAGCTGGTGAAGAAGTGCGGAGGACTGCTCAAAATGGACTTGCCTGGAGGCTTACACATCTAATCAAACAGGCTTTAAATGGAAAATGACTGAGAAGGAAGTAGCCTGCCCCTGTATATCCCCCATAGGGAGTCTCCATGATGCAAAAAGAAGAACAGTGAGACACCCAGAAATTTCTAGACAGTGCACAAAAGCCAAGGAATGCGTAATGCAATGAGTGGTGTTGGTGGTCAGTGTGGAAATGCATGAAGTATGGGTAACAAGACATTCCCATAAGGGGAGTGAACCAGCCTGGGAGGGTCAAGGGCCCCCACTTTTAAGTTGTGCCTGATGCAGCCTGGCCAGGTGACCTAGGCAATGCATTGGTGAAAGAAGCTGCCAGTACCAATGAGAGCACAGATTTGGTTATAACGGAGAACTCTGGGAGAAATGAGAGGAGGGAGATATGGAGGAGAGCACTTGGGGAAAAAGCCTTAGAGACAGCCCCAGGAGTCAGGTTGTAATTGAAGCATGTACTATAGCACCCAAAGAAAAAAGAGAAAGAGGGAGGAAGAAACCCAATCCCAGCCTGCTGCAATCATCATGGGGGATTTCCATCATCTCCACACCTGCTAGATATTTTTGCCTTATGGAAGGGGGTGCTCCATACATCTGCCCCCATGGACATGAATGATGTGATCAGGCTAAAGGTGTGAAGACACGTAAATGTAAAAATGTAGTGGTCCAGCCTGGGCTGTTGTGTTTTATGTGATGTGGACTTCTTTGAGCGAGTCAAGAAAGGAACATTGGCTTGATTGGCTAATGGGAGTGGGAAGAGTGAGGCCAGAGAGGGTGTTTCACTATACCCTCTACAAATCACGTCCCTACCACACACATTAGGTTATCGCCCAAATCCTAATCCTAATTCCAAGGAGCAGCAAGGTGGCCCAGTGAGTAGAACTCTGGGCCTAGAGCCAGAAAGACTCACCTTCCTGGGTTCCACTCTGCCCTCAGACACTTGTTAGCTGGGTGACCCTGGGCAAGTCACTTCACCCTCAGTTTGCCTCAGCTTCCTCATCTGTAAAATGAGCTGGAGAAGGAAATGGCGAACCACTCCAGGATCTCTGGCCAAGAAAATGGGGTCATGAAGAGTCACTAAAAAGTGTAAACTGAAAAGCACTAAATGACAGTGCCAACGTACAAAAGCCACACAAGGGCTCCTCGGTAGTTTGAGGGAGGGGCTCCTGAAAGGCTCTGAGCTGCTTGAGCTGGCTGAGCCGAAGAGGAGGTGACAAAGCCAAGCCTGCGTGGTAAGCGTGGGAGGGAGCTGGCATAGCTGCCTGGCCCTTGGGAGGGCCTCATAGCGGCAGGGTCAGACAGGCTTGCGCTCACCAAATGACCTTGAAGTCAGGCTGCCTGCGTTCTGTTCCCTTGAGGCCCAGATGTAGGTCACAGCTAGGCCTGGGCTGGGGGCCCTGAAGCTCCCACTCCTGGGCACTTTTTCCCTTCTCTCCGACTGTAGTCTCAGTCTCCCCAGTGACGGCCTGGCCTAGGCTGCTGCTTCGGGCCGGGGTCAGGGGTCAGGTGAGATAGAAGGCAGCAGGAGACAGAGACAGGTGGAGCTGGGAGGAAGAGGCTGGGGACTTCCAGGCTGACTGAGGTTAGTGGGTCAGACGGAAGAGTGGATGGAGGGATGGACTGATGGAGTTCCCGCCTCCACCCAGTCCTGGTTCGCAGGGGAGGCCAGGGGCGGGGCCCAGAGCAGCCCGCGCGCGCCCGTCCTCCCCGGGCCGCCGCCGCGCACGTGCGCTCGGGGACGCGCCGGGGCGGCCGCGCGCACCCGGGCCGGAGGCAGGCGGCGGAGCGAGCCGCGCGGGGGCGCGGGCGGCCGGGGGCGCGCGGCAGAGGGACGAACCCGAGGGGCCCCCTCCAGCCTGCCCCCCGCCTCCTTCGCTCCCTCCAGCTCGTGGCCTTCCCCCTCGGACACGGCCCCCAGCGGCGGTGAGTGCGAGGCGGGGGAGCGGGGTGGGGGGAGAGGGAGGGAGCAGCCTGACGCCCCTCCCCAGGCCCGGCCCCCGCCCCCCAGGGCTGCCCCCCCCCGCCCCCGTCCTCCGTCCCGGGGCGGGGGTGGTTCGGTTGGGCAGTGCTGCGTGAGGGGAGCGGAGGGTGAGCGCGGGGATGGGCCGCCTCCCCCTCCCTGCTCCTCTTCTCCCCGCCCCGCCCCTCCCCGCCGTGGGGGGGGGGGCGGCTCCGGGACTGGATCCCGGAACTCCGATCCCCCACCTGCCTCCACCCGGTTGTCCCTGACAGGACAGGACAGGTCGGTTATCTCATCTCTGGGTGCTGGGGGTGGGGGGGCAAACCAGCTGGCAGGAAGTGGACGCGCCCTCCTTTCCCAGATCGCCCCCTCCCCGCCAGCATCAGTTTCCTCTATGTCTTCCCAAACCCTAGGCCTGAGGAAAAGAGAAAGCGAAAACATGGAGGAATGATAAGGTCAGCCCCGCCCCCCCAGCATTTTCTCCTTTCGGGCCTTGGGTCTAGTCTCCCAAACCTGTGGGACAGGGTTAGGACCAGGAATTCCAGGAATTCAGGGCCCAGCCTCCCCCTGCCCCCCCTTGCATTCTAGAGCACCATGCCTGAAGCTGGGGAAGGTTGGGGAGGTAAAGGAAGAAGGATATTCCATTCCCAACCTGGGGGGGGTCGCTATTTCTGCCTGCAGTGGGGGTGGAAGGGGGGCCTCCAGCTCCTTGGAGCCCTGCCCTCAGCCTTACCTTTTCCCCTCCCCACCTCCTCAGAGCCTCCTGGGCCACCAGGCAAAGGGTTAAAAGGTGGAGGCTCCCTCCTCCTCCTCCTCCTCCTCCTCCTCCTCCTCCTCCTCCTCCTCCTCTTCTTCCTCCTCCTCCACCTCCACCCCCCAGCGCTAGCTAGCTAGCTGACTAGCAGGTTAGCAGGCTGGGCCTAGGCTCCTGGCAAAAACCTCCCTGTGCTGCTTCTCACTGGCCTGCCTCGGCCCAGACCTAGGAAGGGAACCCCACAAGTGGTGAGGAAGGGAAGTGAGGGGGACTGGGGGAGGGTGCTGGGCCACCAGGATGCAGGGAAGGGCAAGCTTTTTTTCCCAGGTGCTTTGAGATCTTTCACTTAAGAGTAGGGAGGGTACTCCCAGAGAGAACCTGGCCTCTTCCCCAGAAGCAGCAGCAGATGTACAGAAAAACTCAGCTGCCCCCCACCTCAGGAGCTTCTCTACCCACTTGCCTGCCCCCAGGAGCTAGTCTGGCTGTCCTGAAAGCTGCTTGGGGATGTATTCCTTAGGTCAGAGCCATGTGAGCCCAGAGTGGTCCGGCTCTTAGAGGGTTGGGCCTTCAGGGGGCCATTTGAGCCAAGATCTTGGGGGACAAGGGCTTAGGGTCACATCTTGGCAGCTGAGGACTTAGGGAACTATAGATAGAGGAGCCAGCTGAGAGCTTGGGCTGCTTACGGAGGAGGGGAAAGATCGTAGCAGTGGCAGGCCAGGTCCTTCCCCTGCAGAGCCACCTCAGCTTGGGGAGGTGCCCCCAGAAACCACGGCTGGCCCTGCCCCTCGTGGGATGCTTTTGCTGTGGGTTGGCAGCAGCTGGAAGCCGGGGCCCTTCTGAAGTCCTCATTTGGCCTCCCCCACCCAAGTTGGAGAGTTTGGGGGGGGAAATGCCAAGTGGGGAAGAGGAGGAGCTCCCCACCTCCTACTCAGGGCTGAGCCCTTGTTTATCTGTCTCTTCTGGACTTTGCTTCTCTGCTTCCTGACTCATTCCTGACTAGGACCTAAGGAAGAGCTAAGGCAGTAGGGCATTTGGAGGGCCGAGGGAGAAAGACAAGACAAGCTGCCAGGTGCCACCTTGCTTTCCTCCCCCTGTACCCCTTCTGGACCACCCAAGAGGAGGTCTGTGCCAGCAAAGGGTGAGGGGAGCTTTTTGCATCCTGTGGGATAGAGAACTTTAAGGCTGCCTGCCCCCCCCAAACCACAACCTAACCCCAAAGTAGGAGTCAGAAGGCTAAAATCACAATCCAAGGGTCTGAGGGCTGGTTGAGTGGGGAGAACAGCTGGGTCCCTGACAGCAAGAGCTTCTCACCCAGGTCCTGTCCAGCAAGACATCTCTGCCTCCTCTCACCTGCCTTAGGATGGAGCTCAGAGGACAACTCATCAGCTCCCCAAGCTACAACTGTCCAGGTACAAGCCCCAGGGATGTGGGTTGGGGGGAGAAAGCCCTTGGGTGGCAGGGCTAGGCTGACTACCTAGGGCACGGTTTAGAATATTGGCTAACTCTGGGTGGGAGGTCAGATGTGAGAGCAGATGGACTCCAGCCTGTTTTCCGTCCCACTGAACAGGACTGCCCCTGGAAGAGAGCCCCCCAGTTAAGGTGGAGAGACTTCGGGCCCTGCTGGAACGGCAGCGGGGCCTACAGGAAACCCTAAGTCTAAAGCTTCGAGAACTCCGAAGGGTCTGCCTACAGGAGGCGGTAGGTGAAGGGACCCTAGTACTTGGGATGGAGGGTGGGCCAGGAGGGGAGCCCCATGATAACCTCCTTCCCCCACTCCAGGAGCTGACAGGCCGCCTTCCTGTTGAATACCCCCTGGAGCCTGGGGAGCAGCCTCATCCCATCCGGCGCAGGGCTGCCCCTATGCCCCTGCAACCCCGAGGAGTCTGCACCTCTGGGGTAAGTGTCTGAAGCTCCTCAGGAAGGGGCAGTGCAAAAGGAACCGGGCCTCAAAGGCGTTGGGGGGTAGAACTATGGAGGGCCAGCAGGGGCTGCTTGGGGGTGAGATCTAGAGCCCGAGGCTCCACCCTCCCCTTTTCATTTCCCTGCCTCTGTGGTCCTTTCCATGGTGCAGGCACTAGCACTGGAAACGCTTGAGAGAGAGGTATCGGTTCAGAGGCAGATTGCTGCAGCCGCCAGACGCCTTGCGCTAGCCCCAGAGCTGAGTGTGGAGCAGCGGCGGCGGCGGCGGCAGGTCCAGGCAGATGCATCACAGAGACTCCTTGAACTAGAGGAGCAGCTGAGGGCCAGCCGGGCTCTTCTGGGCCTGCCGCTTACCATGCCGCCAGGCCATGGTGGTCCTGGACTTCCTGGCCTCCGAACCCGGGTAGCTCAGCTTAGCCAAGGTGAGTGACATACTTCTACTGGAACTAACCAGTGGAGATAGAAGAGAGAGCAGCTCAACAGTAGCCAACAGAAGAGGGGCCGAGGCACAGGCAGTGTGGGTCTAGGGGACTGGTGACTCCAAAGACCGGCCCCTGCTTTCTTCTCCTAGATGATGCCTCCCGCTCAGAGAGCAGCTCTCTCTCAGAGTCGATGAGCCACGAGAATGGTGAGTGTGATCCGTGGAGAATGCCCGGGAGGAGCAGAAAGCCAGAACCCACCTGCCCCACCAAAATGTCCCCTCTTTGTCTCCCCTTGCCCTCAGAGGATCCCCACAGTGAGCGGCCCGCACTCCCAAAGGCCCGGGACCAGTTGCGAGCTTCAGTGTCAGCGGGAGGCAGCCCTGAGCGTCGCCCGCCATGGAAGGCAATGCCCCCTCTGCCAGCTGCTGAGCTCTATGGAGACCTGAAGAGCCGGAGGAACTCTGTGGCCAGCCCCACCAGGTGACCACAGTTCAAAGGGGAGGGTCCTTCAGAAAGCAGGTGTGAAGCCCCTCCCCAGGGGACTGGAAACCACTGATCATTGCTTCTTCCCCACTGACAGCCCCACCAGGACCCTTCCCAGAAGTATATCAAGCTTTGAGGGCAGAAGCGTTCCTGCCACACCTGTCCTGGCCCGGGGCCCTGCGCCCCAGCTCTGTAGGTAAGGCCCACCAAGGCAAGGGGGAGAGAAAGGAAGGCCAGACTTTCCAATCTTAGTGACACGGTTTAGAACTGAGGGTCTGTGGATAGATTGGGGGGGGGGAAGGGTCAGGGGTCTATGAACTTGGATGGGAGCAAAGGACATCTTCGACAGGATTGGGTTCAGGTTTTATGCATTTAGAAACAAGATTGTTCCCAGCAGGGCTGCACAGACTTCTTTGACAGGCAGCTAGACAGGCGATGGCACCACTTACTGTTCTAATTCCCTCACCTGCTGTAGAACAGGGTTGCCACGGATGCAAACCTCTGAGCACAGCAAGGTGCTAGTCAACCTGTAACAAGGCAGCATTGAATGGGGCTTGCTTACTGTCCAGTCAGAACCCTTCCTTTTATAGAGGGGGACACTGAGGCTCCAGAGAGAGAAGGCACCCGCTCAGGCTTTGAGCTGAAGGCAGGGCTGGCAGGTGGCTCCCCGGTTCTTTCTGATTGGCCTCGTGACCTCACTGCATTGCCCCTCTCTCCCGTCCCAGGCTGGAGGGCCTTCACTCCCGCCAATGGTCTGGCAGCCAGGACTCTCAGATGGGCTTCCCACACACAGATGGGCCTTGGGAGCGCGCCTTCCTCGTCTCTGGCCGAACCCGCCGGAGCAACAGTTCTGAGGCCCTGTTGGTCGACCGAGGTGCTGGGATCTCCGGCTTTGCCTGTGCCCGCCTGCCCCCAGAAGGCCCACCAGTGTCCCCGCCCTGCAAAAGCAATGAGAGTATTTTTGAGCGACCAGCCCCAGTGCCCCCCCCAGCCTTCTCTTCTCGAACAGCTGGGCCTCCGGACCCTCCCCGGGCTGCTCCACGGGGGCGGCCCCTGCCAGCCTCTGGTGACCTGCTACTTGATTACTACTTGACCCGGGGTGGACAGTGCTGGCCTGAGGGCCCAGGCCACCTTTCCTGCAGGGACGGTCTCTTTGTCTTCTTTCCCCCAGCTCCCTCAGCACTTCAAGGGGATAGTGGAGGTGGCATTGGCAGCCCCCTCCTTCAAGCCAAGGACCCAGCAGCACCTCACGGAGGCCCTGGGCGTGGGCTGACCAGTCGCGCTAAGTCTGATGATGGGGGCCCGCTGCCTGGTTCCTTCTGGGCAGGCCCTGGGCCAACCCGTTACCACAGCCAGCCAGAGCAGTCAGGTGCTGACCCCCGGAGTGGGCACAAGGCTCTGGCCCTAGAGGGCCTCCGAGACTGGTACATTCGAAACGTGGGCTCAACAGGAGGGGGTGCTGTGGCGGGCCTTCACCCCTCGGCCCGGGGCCTCCTTCCAGAGGGCCAGGCCCTGCATCCTTCTCCATTCTCCTGGCCTCACTCTAGCTACCCCCCAAGGCCTCCTGCTGCACACTGCCCATGGCACTGAGGCTAGCCCTGAGCCATACTTGGGCTATGCTGGAGTGGCCCTGCCCTCAGCAGCGGCGGCGGCAGCGACAGCCCTACCTCACTCCCTCAGCTTCACAGCACCTCCTGTCTCTGGCAGGTACTGAGTGAGGGTGCCCTGGGGGAGGGTGGGGGACTTGGCACGCCGGGGCATGAGGAGGTGGGAACGAGGGAGAGCCCAGTGGACCCTGTTCTCTGCTCTGCTGTCTTTCTTGTTTTCTCTAATGTTACTCTCTTCTCTCTCTGTCTCTGGCTCTGTCTGTCCCTGTTTCTCTTGTCTTTCTACTCCTCTCCCTTGCCCTCCCCCCACCCTAAGACACTATACAGACTTCCTGTACCCCCCAGAGCTGAGCTCCCACTTAAGTGACCTGGCATTGGAAGGGGATCGGCCCCTGGACTCAGATCCTCGAACCCCAGGGACGTTGGTCTGACCCTCCTCACCCTGGAGAGACTGGTCTGACATCCCAGTAATCCCAGCTCCCCCTGGGGATGCTAGTCTGGATTCCTAATGGACCCTCAGGATGCTAGCATCATGTCTTTGTGAACCTTCCCCTGCACGGCCCCCCAGGGATGCTGCTTTGACACCCTCTGCCCTCTTACCCAGCCCTTTGCTTCCTAAACACCATCCCTCCCAAGCCCCTGCTACGCACCCATTTCTCATCTGCTGTGAGTTGGGAAGCGGCCTAAGTACGGCGCAGGGCCCCTCCCTCTCTTTTCTGCCTGCTATGAGGAAGCAAGAGAGCCCCCAACTACGTGGATGCTGATGTGCTCTGACCTCCCCCTCCCTCTGCCCACATGAGGAGGGGGCATGGGGCTTCTGGGGAGGGGGCGTGGGCTGGATGCCAGTGTGGCATCTAACCCATTGCCCTGTCTGCTGTCGTTGACATCAGGCCTCCAGATGGAAGCAAGTGCCAGGCTCAGCCACCTAGGTGTGGGGGAACGGGGGTAGTGTGCGCCTCTGGAAACGGAGGATTTCTCTCCAAGGCGAGCTGTGCTCAGTCTTCCAGTCTTCATATCTGTTCCTCTTGGGTGTCGGGCAGAAGGCTCAGCAGCCATCAGGAGTCCCCTGCTTATTGGCTGTGAAGATACTGGGCAGGGGGGAGGTGGGGAAGCTCATTAGCTGGGGAGAAGCAGCCACCCTGTCCCCCATCAGGAGCCCCCCACCCCAGAGTAAAGACTCTATGTTCCAGTGGTGGCAGCAATGAGGCGAGACCCTCCTGTGCCTCATCTCCTGAAGATGAACGGTGTGGAGGGGCCTCTCGGCCTCTCCGAGCCACACGAAGACTCATTGCCCCTTTCTCCTGTCTCACTGTTGTGTTGTCTGTCTGGATGGCCCTGCTCCCCAGGAGATGGAAGGAGATGCTTTCTTTTTTTGGAGGGGGGAGTACAAATGGCCCCCTGGGGTGGACACCCCCCCCCCAGCCTCTGGCGGCTGGCGTCAACACTGGAACACTAGGGGTTTCTATAATAAACAGGTGAATGGTACTGGCCTCTGCCTCCCTGATTGTCTCCAGCCTCCCCAAAACTTTCCTTTTCCCTGCCCCTTTCAAGATCAAGCCTGGCACTATTTGGACTTCGGATCTTCAAGAGCCAGAAAGGTGCTTACAGATGAGCTTCTTCAAGGTTCCCCTTCCCCTGCCCCCCACCCGGGGCCATTTCATAGAGGGAGACTTGGAACCACAGGGGAAACTGAGGCCCTTAAAACTGTAGGAGGGACTTAAGATGGTAGGTCCAGAAAGTCCCTGGAGAGAAATGCCTCCAGCCCTCTTTAAGATTAGACATGAGTTGGGGCAGCTAGGTGGCACAGTGGATAGAGCACTGGCCCTGAAGTCAGGAGGACCTGAATTCAAATCCTGCCTCAGACCAAACATTTGACACTTACTAGCTGAGTGACCCTGGGCAAGTCACTTAACCCCAATTGCCTTACCAAAAAAAAAAAAAAGAAAAAGACATGAGTTAAATGTGAGCTCGTCCTCCACCCATCTGAGCTACCTTCCAAGCTGGCCCATGACTGTCCCTCCTCCACACTGAGGAACTCCAGAACTCCATTTCTCCCATCTCTCATTCCGACCATAATCTCTGATGCCACCTTTGCTTCGGCCTTATGACACGCAGCCTGATCTTCATCCTTATGCCCTCAGCTCTTTCCCGGGCCTTCCACACAGGCTAGACTGCCTTATCTCACCCACTTGATGAACCAGTTCAACTCAACACCATCCTCCATGTTCAAATCTCTAGCCCCCTTGTTTTATTGACAGCTGTGTCCTGCCAAGCCCCAAAGCTGGATTACTCCCACCTTCCACCACATTGGCTCCTACTCACACGGTTCTGGATAAAGTCACAGATCCAGGTTGAATGGGTCCACCACAAATAAGCTTTTCTTAAAATCTTCACTGGGCCCTCACTGAAGCAAGGCAATCCATTTATACCCCCTGATTGATTTGCTAGGGGCAGCTAGGTGTTGAAGTGGATAAAGTGCCAGGCATGGAGTCAGGAAGACCTGAGTTCAAATCCAGCTTCAGATGCTTCCTAGCTGTGTGATCCTGGGCAAGTCACTTCACCCTTCTGGCCTCAGTTTCCTCACCTGTAAAATGAGCTGGAGAAGGAAATGACAAATCACTCCATTATCTCTGCCGTCACAGAGAGTCAACCAGGGCTGGAACTGAACAATCAGTTTGCTCTCCCATTTACTACCGTAGCTCTTCCCAACTTTTTCTTCCTTCCTCAGGCCTCTCATGGCTCCCCCTCAGCTGAGGACCTCATTCATATTTCCCTGAAAAAAATTGAAAGCATTCACCAGGAGCTCCCTCTTCTCCCCTCCTCATCTCATATCACTCCAAACTCTAGCTGCTACTTCATAAATCCTAGTGGCACCTCCAGGATCAAATACAAAATGCTGTTGGCACTTTCAATGCCCTTCATGACCTAGTGCCACCTCCCCTCCTCCCAAGTGCCTTTCTGGGCTTAGAACTTATTCCCACCCCTATCCCCCACATACTGTGCCATGCAGTAACTCCTGCCTCCTGACTGTTCTTGTACAAAACACTCTGGGCAGCTTTGTAAGGCTGTCACCCTCCTCATCTCCCACCTCCTGGCTTCCCTGGCTGCCTTCAGGTCCTGGCTCAAATCCCACCTTTTCTAGGAAGTTCTTCCTGATTTTCCTTAATTCTAGTGTCTTCCCTCTGTTAAGGATCCTCAAGTTACCCTATTTGCATGTTTATATATAGTTGTTTGCATGTCGTCTCCCCCATAAGACTGTGGGCCCCTTGACAGCAAACACTGTCTTTTAGCTTTCTTTGTATCCCTAGCCCTTAGGACAGTGCCTGGCACATGGTAGGGGCTACACGTCTCTTGACTGTCTTTCCCAAGGAGGTAGCCCTCCTTTCCAAGGCAAACCCCTCTAATGGGCATCCTTGGTTTCATCCTTGTCTCATCCCCTTGCCCCCATTATCATATCTACTCTCTAAGCTTCAATTTCTCCTTATCTACTCATTTCTTCCCTACTGCATATAAACATACCTAGGTCACCTCCGTAACAAAACAAAACAAAAAACTCCTCACTTGATCTAACCATACCTGCTGGCTCTCATCTTCTAGCTTTCCCCTTCTAGGCTAAACTTCTTGAGAAAACCATCGACACTTGCTACTTGTACTTCCTCTTGCTTTCATTTCTTAAATCTCTGCAGTTTGGCTTCCAACCTCATCATTCAACTGAAACTGCTCTCCCCACAGTTATCAAGGATCTGTTAGTTAGTCGCCAAGTGCTATCCTTAACCGTTTTCCCAATCAGCTTCTCCTTGACCTCTCTGTTGCCTTTGATATAGGTGTTGAGTGCTACGTCCTTGATATCAGGGTCCTTCCTGAGCCCTCTTCTCTTCTCCCTTTATACTATGTCACTCACGGGTCTCATCCGCTCTTGTGGCTTCAATTATCATCTCTAGGAAGTGATTCCCACATGTGCTGATCCAACCCTACAGTCTCACAACTCCAAATGCTTATTAGATGAATTGACCTAGATGTCCTCAAACTCAACATGTTCAAAATAGGGCTCATTATCTTTTCCCCAACCTCTCCCATATGTTCCTATTACTGTCGAGGGCGCCACCATCCTCACAGGCTCCCAGTCTGGCACTCACCCCATGTATCCAGTCAGTTGCCAAAATTTGTCATCTTTACTTTCCCAACATCTCTTCTACATGTCCCCGCTTTCTCCACTCATATAGCCACAACCTTAGTTCTGGCCCTCTTGCCCTCAACTTCCCAGGGTTGTTGCAAGGATCAAATGAGGTAATATTTGGTGTGTGTGTGTTTTTGGCTAGGCAATGGGGTTAAGTGACTTGCCCAGGGTCATGCAGCTAGTAAATGTTATGTGTCTGATACCGGATTTGAACTCAGGTCCTCCTGAATCCAGGGCTGGTGCTCTATCCACTTCACCACCTAGCTGCCCCATGAGGTAATATTTGTAAAAGCACTCAGCACAGTGCCTGGCACATAGGAGACATTTAATGAATGTTTATTCCCTCCCCTCTTTTGTTGTTCAGTTATTTTTTCAGTCATGTCTGACTCTCCCATGACCCCATTTGGGGTTTTCTTGGCAGAGATACTGGAGTGGTTTGCCATTTCCTTCTCCAGCTCATTTTACAGATGAAGAAACTGAGGCAAATAGGGTGAAGTGACTTGCCCAGGGTCACACAGCTAGCAAGTGTCTGAGGCTGGATTTGAACTCAGGAAATCTTCCTGACTCCAGGTCCAGAGCTCTGTCCACTGCAGCACCACCTAGCTGCCCATTCCCTCCCCTCTAGACTATTGTAATAGCCTTCTGGCTAGTCTCCCTGCCTCAAGCCTCACCCCACCCTGTCCATCCCTTACTTGTCGAAGCAATCTTAATAAAGTCCAGGGCCACCATGTCACTCTTCTGCCTGATGACTCCCAGTGGCTCGTGAAGTTCACCGTTCGGCACTGATTTGCCAATTTCTAGTATTCTTGCCCCTTCCCCCACTTCCCTGATCTAGACTAGAACTAGTGCCCCTGCACTCCCTGGAACATGCCCCTTCCTCTCTCACCTCTGCACCTTTGCCTTGGCACTGGCAATCCTCGACTCCTGGTGAGCTCTGTCCCTCATCTCCACCTCACTTCCTTGGCTTCTTTCAAGACTCAGCTCATATCCCATCTTCTGCAGGATTCTCTTCCCCTCCCGTTAGGGCCTCCCAGCTGGTGCCTTCCCCTCCGCTACCTGCCTCTGCACCACTTTTTACTGCTTGTCTCTGCTTTTCTGGGATTTTTGCCCCCATGCCCTCTGTTTACTCCCCTGTTTCCCCATGGTCTTTCCCAGAGAGTAGCCAAAGAACCAGGAGTTCCTGCCCCTAATTTCACAATTTCATAAATTAATTATCAGTTCACCTATACTAGTGGAGTCCTTCCTCTTTGTCCCATCCATGCATTCTCTAGTCTAGTCAAACTGGCCTGCCAGTTAACCGCTCCCTGGACACAGAATATTCCCACCTCCCACTTCCAAGTCTTTGTGTACGTTGGAGTACATGCCCTTTGAAATCTCAAATTTCCTTAAAGGCAGTTCTGGTAGAAGCTATGTTTCTTTATCTCCTCAGTTGTTATTTTTTTTCTCCCTCTTGAAATTACTTTGTATATAATTTTATCATAAGCTACCACCAGAAGAAGGTAAGCTCCTGGAGGGCAAGGTCTAGGGTTTTTTGGTTTTGCTTGGGTTTGTTTTTTCTTTCCAGTCTTTGTAAACCCAGTGCCTAGCACTGCTTGGCACAAATTAGGCATTTACTAAAATATTTGAATTGAATTTCAGAATCAGTTGTCTGTATACAGTCACACCGTTAAATAATGAGAATGAAGATCAGTATTAACACCAAATGAGAAGAACAAGAAAGAAAGGGTGGCTGATATTTAAAGAGCTCCCATTTAACCTAAAGAATCAAAAATACAGAAATGGATTAAAGGCACAGACACTGAAAGGCAGAATTTCCACTTCCTCTCTAGATGCTGAACTGGCATTCAGTAATTTCCCCAACAAGAAGGCCAAGAGCCTAGAAACCATATCAGCCACTGAATGAGATTATCTTGGCGCGGTGGGAGATGTCAGTAAGGGCAACAACAGTTTAGAATATTATTTTCCTAAGATTCTCTGTGGGATCACAGAGAAGCAGCTGAGCTGCTTTCACTCGAATAGTCTCAGAAAGATTCTGAAGATCACCTGGCAAGATAAAGTATCAGACACCAAGGTCCTTTCTTGAGCTGAACTGCCGAACAGTCAGACTCTACTGCAGAGATCGAAACTCTGATGGGCTGGCCGTGTTGTTCGAATGCCATACATTTGCCTGAAAGACAATTTTACGGAGAATTCACGCAAGGCAGGCGCTCACACGGAAGTCAGAAGTGATAAAAGGACACTCTCAAGGTCTCTCTGAACAATTTTGGAATTGGTTTCATGATGTGGGAGACACTGGTAAAAGACTGTCCAGCATGGTGTGCCTGCATCAAAGAAGGTGCTGTGCTGTCTGAGTGAAGCAAAACTGTAGCCACTCAAAACAAGAGTGAGATGCGCGATTCGAGCTATCCGCATTCCAGACGTTCACACGGACTATCTGTGCTCCACCTGAGCTCGTGTTGGTCTGATCAGCCCCAGCCGAATGCACTGTACCTTGACCCCAACATCGTGATGCCATTTCGGTCCTCCTCCAGTACGAAGAGCATACAACAGGCAAACACCAGTGTGCACTGCCACCAGGTGACATGCTACCCACACAGCGATGTGAAGGAGAGGGCCTGGAGGGGGTTGGGTGGCAGTCTTGGAAACACCTCCCTGGGGTAGAGCTGGCCAAGGCAAGCAGCTGGGGCCCCAGAACTCTGTAAAAAAGTTTGGGACAGTCTCGATCGCTTCCATCCACCAAGCATTTATTCAGTTCTTCCTGTATGTCAGCCAGCAGAACCTGTGCTCCACTCAGCTCTGCTTTTGGGCCACCAAAAAAGATGGATCCTGCCTTCCAGGGGTTCACATTCCACGGAGAGGGGGGGAGGCAGCATCCTGAATGCCCAAACCAGGATCAATATGAATTCCAAAAGGGAACGGAACCTGCCCAATAGTGAGTACTCTGTCTGCCTCCTAGCCTCATTGCTCAGGACTGACTGGGTTTTTGGATTTTTTTTTTTTACCACAAACCCTAAAACCCTGCAATTCCTGTCCCCACCCCTCAGGGAAGGGCTCTCCAGCCTCCCTCCCTCAGCTTTCAAGACCTAGCTCCTGGAAGCCCCGCCCCAATTTTTCCCTCCTTGATGAGTTCCTGGGACTCAGCTAATCTGTGGATGATAATAATAGCTAGTATTTCTACCTACCAAGGGCCAGGCACTGTGCTAAGCACTTTACAGATATGATCTCATTTGATGGCTGTGATAACCTTGGCAGACCAGTGCGATTAGGATCCTCACCTTATAGTTGAGGAGACTGTGGCAGACAGGCGAAGCGACTTGTTCCGGATCGCTTGGTAAGTGTCTGAGGTGAGGAATGCGGAGCCCACCCTGGACCTGAGCAGCGACTAGCCTTCAGCTGGAGCTAAAGTTTCCACAAACAGATGTCTAGTGACAGGGGGCTCCCAAGCTGCCCAGTAACTTAAGCTCCGCCTTCCCTCCAGCTGGGATGTGCCTTTCTGTCACTGTCTCCCAATTTTGTCTAACAGACACGATGTGCTTGTGCACCAGTCAAAGTCAGGGAGCATATTTGAAGCTCCTACTCTGTGTTAAGTCCCAGCTCGGTGGAATAGCTGGGCTGGGGGTGGGGAACAAGCAACCGAAGATGAGACAAAAAGGGCACAAGAGGGGACTAGCAGAGTCTAGAAAGGGAGGCAGGATTGGTCTGAGCCTTTTCTCCAAATGAGGATGGAGTTTCCTACAGGAACTCACCAGTGAGAAAAGGGATCCGATAGCTCCGGTAGGAGTTAAGAGTCTGATGACAAATATAGTGCTATAGGACTAGAGGTTCAGGGGTTAAGGGTAGACAAAGACGAATTTGAAGTAATCCCTGGGGGAGATCAGGGAAGGCATGGAAGCTTCATGCAGGAAAGCTACGGCATCTGAGCTAAGCCTTGATGAGAATGGGGATTGGCATAGCAGAGGGGAAGAAAAAGTAGGCCAGGAACGGGGGGATGCCAGCCCATTGAAGCCCACGTCTCAGAGACGTGGAAAGGTAATTGCAGGTAAGTTGGAAAGGGCTGGAAAAGCCAACCCGAAGAGTTTGATTTGGATTCTAGAGGAAAGAGGAATTGTGACTAGGAAAGTGACGCAGTCAGATGTGTGTTTTAGATGTGTTGAAGCTGCTTTTTTTCTCAGCCAAGGAACACGACCTTCCAGACAGAAATGGCTAACTGGGAGCTATTGTCACTTAAGCCAAGGAGACAGTAAGACAATGCCAAGTTGCTCTTGTCACCTGGTTAGTGCGAATGGCATCTTTGGGTCTTGGAAGAAGTGGCAGACATAATTGCTGAGCCACTGTCCCTGATATTTGGAAGATAATGGGAAATGGATGAGGTACCAGCAGATTGGAGAGAAAAGGCAAGCATTCTGATCTTCCAGGAAGGAACAGAGCCAACCAGGCTGCAAGACACAGGCCAATGAGTTGAGTGGGGGACATCCACCTTCAAAGGGAAGTGGTGATTTCAGAGCACAAGACTGGCTTCCTCAAGCATAGAACAAGCCAGACTAAGTACAATGCCGCCTTTTCATATGATTACTGACCTGGTGTCGTCAGGAATGCTGTAGATAGAATTTGCTGACATTTGGTGATGTGTCTCAGAGTTTTCTTAAGGAGGAGATGGAGAGGCATGAACTAGACAATAACACACTTTTCAAATGGATTCAGAACTAGCTGGCTGGCCAGAGCCTAAAAGAAATCTGTAAGGGTTCAATGTCAGCTTGGTAGGGGGGTCTCCAATGGAGTGCCCCAGGGCTCTGTGCTGAGCCCTTGGCTGCTTCACCTTTCTTTATCAGGTGAATTGAACAAAAACGTTTGGATGCTCAGCAGATCTGGAGATGACACAAAGCTAGAAGTACAGAGTCAGAATCCCCCCAAAGAGTTAGGTTAGAATTCTGGGCTGAATCAACACAATAAAGTGAAGGATGGGGGAAGACATCGACAGTGGTGGACCCATAGAGATTTGGTGACTGAATGGCCTCCAAGCTCTGGGAACCAGCTCACATTGGGATGCCAACTCCATTTCGCCCTGGTCGCGCCACATCTTCAGGATTATCTCCACTTCCGGGCACTGTAGTTTAAGAAGGACTTGTGTGGCAGGGTAGGGCCTCGAGTTTATGTCACATGGGGATCAGTTTAAGAAGCAGAGGATGTTTAGCCTGGAGAACAGAAAACACTGAGGGGGGGGATGGGGGGTGCAGAACAGGGGAAGACGGGAAAGCTTGTTTCCATATCTGAAGGGCTATCTTGTGGAAAACAGATTAGGCTGTTAGTTCTGCTTGGCCCTCGGAGAGCAGAACTCAGAACTGGGGACAGAGATGGAGGCTGAGGCTCCTTCATGGCGGGAAAGACTTCCCGATAACTGGAGCCATCCCCAAGTGGCCTGCCAGTCAACTTGGTCTCATTCGAGGTCCTAAAGCAAAGCCAACCGTTTGCCAGGTTTCTTCTAGTGAGGATTCCTTTGGGATGTGGGTCAGGTGAGGAGTCCTCTGAGGTCTCTCCCACTTTGTGACTCTGAGATTTCAAACCTTGGTGACTGGGGTGATGGCAGTGTTCTCAACAGAAATGGGGAAGCACCAAAGAGATCTGGGTTTTTGGAAAGAAAACCGGAAGGTTTGTAGATGCCTTGAATTTGCAATGCTTGTGAAATATACTGACTCTGGTGGGGGACGTTCATCTGGCCTCGGGAGAGGAAGGCGCCCAGGGCTGGAAATAGAGATCAGACAGACAGATAGGGAGGGGAGGGCATCAAGGGCACAAGAAAAGGAGTTGGTCTCGGTCCTGGAGAGTGTGGCCAAGGGCTCGCTCGGTATCTTCTTGGGGAGCCCTGCCCAGAACAGGACCAGGACTCGAGGAGGGCTAAGGGGGGTGTGGCTGGGAAGAGGTTGCAGAGTCTGGAGGGGAAGAGGGAGTAAATGTGGCAGCCAGGGCCTAGGTGCTTTTTTCTCCTAACACGCGGTAGACTATTGCACTTTCGCCCTTGTCTTGCCTCAGTGGTCGTCGGGGGCGGCGCTGTGGCTAACAAGGTTTTTAGGTTTTCTCTTCTCATCCGGCCCCGGCAAAGTAAACTCCTTGTGTCCCTCATCATTCAGGCCCCAATCGGGGAGTGAGCCTCCCATCACCCAGGCAGAAAGGGCCTCGAAGACGGCCCCCTCCTTGTGAGGAAGGACACAGCTGTCTTCATCCCTCAGTCCAGGACTGGCTCAGGCCATTCTGCTTTCCCAGCCGCCCACCTTGGGAGTTGTCTTGGGAGTGCGTTTCGCCTCCCCTGAGTCAGGAGGGCCTCCCCGCTTGTTCTGGGTCCCCTCCATATAGGGAGACAGGAGCGTCGGCCCCGCCCTCGCCGCTCCCTCCCTCCCTCTCGCCTAGAGGTGGTGATTCACGCTCTGGCTTGGGCAGGGGTGGGGTGGGGTAGGGTGGGGTGGGGTGGGCAGCGGCCTCACCTACTTCGTACTGGGCGGCGGAGGACCCAGGGCTGTCGGGGATTGCTCGTACAACTCGAGCTCCGGGGCAGCGTCTAGCGCTTCCTAGGCAGGGACCTCCAGGAAGGAGGGCCTCTGAAGCAGCGCCTACCTCTTTTCCCTCTGGCCCCAGGATGGCGGACTCGGAGCATAGCTCGACTCCCAAATGCTTAGCCGCCTGCACTGCATTCTCCCGCACCCGCAAGGGGATTTTCCTCTTGGCCGAGATGGTGAGCGCTTCTGGGGGAGGAAGGGAGGAGAGACCGGGGGCCGGTCGGCATACCTGGAAATCTGGCCTGGCCGGGATGTGGGGGAGGGGGACTTGGGGACTGTCGCTAGTGGCTAGGAAAGAAGGGTGTGTCTCAGCACGTGGAGAGGAGGAGGAAGGAGCAGCCCTGGGGTCTCCCTCGGAGGAACGTGGGACCTCTCCCACTCCCACTGGGTCTTCTCCCTAACCCTATAACCCAGCCCCTCACTTCCCCGAGGGTGGGGAGGGAAGGGGAAGAAAGGGGAAACTCCAGGGGAAACTGAGGTTGAATGGAGACCGGGAGAACTTATTCCCGCGCCCCCGCGCAGAGGGGGAAGGGAGGGAGGAAAGGCTAGGTGAGCCAGGCGAGGCTGGCGGGGTAGGGCGGGGCGGGAAGGCAGAAAAGGGTGTGTTCCCCCTTCTCGCGGTCTCGGCCTCCTTCCTCCCTCCCCTATTTTTCTCCGCTTTGGTTCTCTTTCTCCTTTTTTTTCCCCTCCCCCGCCCTCGAAGGCCTAGGGCACCGCTTATTTACCTGGACAACTCCCCACCACGTCCCCCGGGATGCTCCTGCCGCCCTGCCTCTGGTGCCCCTCCGGCTTCCCACCCTCCATTTTCCTGGGCCAGCGGGGGTAAGGGGGGGGGTGCGTGCCTGCGGTCCTTGCCTCAACTCCCCTCTCTCTTTCTCAAACTGGGGAAATTGGAAGCAACCCCGTCGCTTAGCCTCCCGTGCCTGAACCGTTTCTTCTTTTATCCCCTTTTCCTCTTTTATTTCACTTATTTCCTCGCTCCCATCCCCCACTCTTGCGGCTGGGGCTGTTTGTGGTCCTGGGGCAGTAGTGTGGGGGGAGCTAAGAGGGAGAAGCGCCGCCGGGAACGGCGGAGCTGAAGGCCCTGAATGCGACTGGAAAACTCTCGAGGGCCTCCGTGAAGATCCGGGGGGGGGAGGAGGAAGGGGAAGGGTGCTGGTTCCTGGGCCGGGAGAGAAGAGTCTCGGGCCTGGACCAAGCAGCGCCCTCTACCGGAGGGTCAGCGAGCAGTGTTGTCCTGTCCTCTCCTCGCCCCCCCCCCCTTCCTTCTCCCTGAGCCAGGTGCTGTGTTTGCTGATCATCATATGTTACTCAGCCTCCGGGGTAGTGGGTTACCTTACTCTACCTGTGTTGGAGATGGTCCTGGCCGGCTTTCTTTTCGTCATCTTTATGTTGAACAAACATCACCAATTGCAGTTCATCAACTGGCCCTGGAGTGTGAGTGCTGGCGGGGGGGGGGGGGGGGGGGTGCGGCTGAGTTGCAGGAAGATCACAGGCTTCTGGGGCTTTCCCATCCACCCCGTGTTTGTGGGTCCCCTCTCCCTTTCCGAGCCAGGGCTTCATCTGGGCCAACACACTGTCACCTGATGAGCCCAGGGCCAGAGAATTCCCATGGCCTGCCCAACCCTTGGGATTGAGGCCTTGTAGTGAAGTCCCAGAAGCCCTTTCCTGCTGAGTCCACTTGGGGTCCTCACTCACTGCCCTCCCCCCCCCCCGCAGGACTTCTTCCGAGCTCTCATCGCATCTGTCCTCTTCTTCATTGCCTCACTCATTACCATCATCAAAAATGTGGATGCTCAGAGTATGGTTGGAGGGGTAAGCTTCCCCAGGACTCTCCTCCAGTTTGTCTGCTCTGGGATAAGGGCTGGCCTGCACCCTGTTGCTCTTGTTTCTTACCTTGATCCTCCTGGCCCTTAGGTATTGGGCCTGGTGGCCACCATCCTGTTTGCCTATGATGCCTATAGCACTTTCCAAGGCCAGCGGAGCCACCACACCCCAGCTGCCACTGGTGAGTGCCAGTGCCAGGGAGGACTGTGCAGGGGCCTGGCCAGCTCAGGCTCTTCTTCATTTTCCCATACTTCCCCCCCTGCAGAGTCTCCCGATGGCCCCTCGTAGCACCAATGTGGCCACCATGGGCTCCCTCACTCACAAAAGGAGGATGAAGAGGATGACCAGTGGAGCAGCCCAAGTGTCTGTGCATCTCCCTCAGCCCCTGCTTGCAGGAACCAGTCTCTTTGCCCCTGGGAGCCTCAGCTGCAGCCCTCAGCCAAGTTGGACCAACTTGTCCCAGAGAGGAGGCCAAGGGTTTTGGGGCAGAGGGCAGGGAGAGGATGAATAAACGGGTAATAAATTGGCTTGTCTGTGGATCATGAGCTTCATCGGTGGGCAGCAGCAGATCCTGAGAGGGAGGGGGAGAGGGCAGCTTAACAAAACACCACCTGGAAACTCAAACACATGAAACTAATCCTTTTAATGGGCAGAGCCAGCCTGCAAAGGATGGCATGGAGTAGAATATTCTAGAGGTACTGGAGTGGAAGGGGTGGGAGGGCTGGGCAACCAGAATGCAGACCCCAGGATGGCACAAGAGGGATACAAAGAACTTGATCCAGCATCTGCTCCAAAACCAACTCCAACAGTTGGGGACAATGAGGCAGAGAGAGGGAGAATGAGTCTGCACAAGGCCTTCTCCGTAGGGGCATGTGTGAGCCCAGCCAGGTCTCAGGCCACGATGCAGTTCCTGTCCCTGTCCGGGTGTCGGCCCTGGCTTGGAGCCTGCCTGGGAGGCCCAGGGGAAGTCTCCCATGTCCCTTCCTTCTCTTGGGGCCCCAGAGTGGCTCTCTGCAGGGCTGGGGGCAAAGGAATGGGCTCCCCAAGGAAGTAGCCATCCTCCTCTGAGTCAGAGGAGGAAGAAAGAGAAGAAGAAGAGACCCAAGCTGAGTCCCACTCCAAGTGGGTACTGTGGCGATGGTGAGGCAGCCGCTGGGGCTGTTGCCTTCTCCTCTGACTGGGCTGGGCTGCAAGGCCCTGTGGAGGGGGAGGAGGAAGGCCCTGGAGCTGCTCCTTCTCCTGTGGGGCTTGGGCCACCAGGGGTTCTCGGAAGCTAACTCGGAGCTCCCCTCGCCGGCAAAACTCGGGGCCCTCTGAGGAGGCTGCTGGGTCAGGGGCAGATATAGGCTTAAGGTCTGGCTGTGGGGGCTGCCAAGGGGAAGAGACCACCCGTCGGAGGCCCAACACAGGCATGGAGTGGCGCTGCGGGGCCTCACGGCAGAAGTGGCTGCATGCTCTGCCTGCCAGGGAGCCTGCCCGGGAGCGGGCCCGGAGTGCTGTTGTGCTGGGAACCAGAGGGCAGGTGGTGACTGCTGTTGCCCCCACGGTTGCTGTGGCCACTGTGGCCTCTGCTTGAGCAGGGAGGCTACAGGCTCGAGAGCAGAAGATCTGGCCTTGCCTGGGGAGGAAGGGCTCGCCCAGCAGGGGCCGCCCACAGCGGCAGCAACTGAAGCAGGTCTCAGATGCGTGCCAGTGCTGCCCACCGTACGTCATCTGGCCCTGCTCCATTCCTGGCCAGGGAGAGAACAGAACGTGAGCTCAGTCATGGAGAAAGGAGACAGAACGTGAGCTCAGTCATGGAGAAAGGAGGCAAAATGGAGCCAGAGGCACACTGGCTCCTTCCTCCCTGAAGTGGGAGCCCTACTTTGCCAATTTTCCCCTAAGGCCAAGCTCAGAAGCAAGGTCACCTCCCCCACTCCCCCACAGCTGTTCCTCTTCCCAACCCCGCTCAGCCTATAGGCTCTGGAGTACACAGGTCCATAGAGCCTCCCCAGCTAGATGGAGCATGAGAAGGGGTGAGCAGAGGCTCAGGAAAGCCCCAGAGCCAGGCCCTCGTTGCCCTTCCTCAGGTTGGATCGGGGCAGTGGCCTCACCGATGCGCTCTCCACAGCTGTCGCAGTACTGGGTGTGTCTGGCCTCGTAGCAGGCCCCACAGTGAGGCCGGCTCCCCCTCATCACGTAGCGCTGCCCTCCCAGAGGCCCCTCACAGTCAAAGCAGCAAAAGTGTTGGATGTGCCAGTGACGGCCTTCGGCCTCTGTGCACTCTGCCGCGAAGATGATCTGGACAAGGAGACAGGCAGGGAAATGGGAGGACGGAAGGGCGAGAGGGCCCGAAACAACTTCCTTCCTCCCAGAGTGGGCGGGCTGTGCCCCCTGGAGTCTGCGGGGCCCTGACCCTCTGCCAAGGTGCACCCCCACCCCCCACGTCAGTCCCCTCAGATACTTCATCACAGGCTTGGCAACGGGGCCGAAGGCACTCAGCGTGGTGACGCCCACAGTAGATCTTCCCAGACTGGTAGAAGTAGATGAGATCAACAAGTAGTTCACCACAGGTGGCACAGAGGAAGCACTGGGGATGCCAACAGGTCCCGTGGCCAGCCCGGCTGGCGAAGACGGCCAGATCCCCCCCTCCGATCTGCTTCCCACACTAGGAGGGGGAGAACCAAGGCACCGTTGGCAAATAAATCAGATCATCAGCCCACAGGAGCTCCTCTAGGGCAGGGCTTCTCTTTTTCCTTTCTTGGCATCCCTGGCACATAGCAGGTGCTTCATTCATGCTGGCCAACTGACTGAAACAAGGTACCTACTTTGGGCTTGGACTACTGCTGTGGGACTGGAAAGTGAGATGTTGGCCCCTCATGGGGTTCACCTATTCTACTGGGGGGAAAAAAAACCACTTTCACAGATCAATTCTTCCCAATCAATCCCAAGTCTATTTGGGGAGGGAAGGGAGGCCCTAGCAGCTGGGGGAATGGATCAGGCTAGGTCCCAGGAAGGACATGGAGCCTGAGCTGAGTCTTGAAGGCCAACAGGAACTGGAAGAGGCAGAGGTGAAGAGTGAGGGCCTTCCAGACAGAGGGGATGGCCTGGGCAAAGGTGTGGAAAACAGAGTGAGGAACAGCAGAACAGAATGCAGGCCATTTGGGCTGCATTACAATTTGTGATGAGGCTGAAAAAGGCAAAACAGGCATGTCTATCTGATCCAAGAGGCAACGGGGAGATGTTGGAGTTTCTTTTCTGGGAAACTCAGGAGAGGCGTGGATATGGGGAAAGTGCAGCATGAGAGAGGTGTGGGCTTCAGAGCCCCAGCGACCTGCTCACAGATGGCCCTGATAATGGACTCCTGGAACGCTTGGACAGCCCCTGGGACCCTATCACCTGGTCACGCCTGGCGCTGGTGACGGACCCTGGGAATGCTCAGAGCCCCAGGGACCTCCTCACCTGCTCACAGATGGCCCCGGTAATGGACACTGGGAACGCTCGGACAGCCCCTGGGACCCCATCACCTGGTCATGCCTGGCGCTGGTGACGGACCCTGGGAATGCTCAGAGCCCCAGGGACCTCCTCACCTGCTCACAGATGGCCCCGGTAATGGACACTGGGAATGCTCGGACAGCCCCCCGTCCCAGGTTTTCCCGTCTCCGCTTTTGGCTAAAGAGTCTCAGTTCCTTTTCTTCCTCTTCTTCCAGTGCTGCACAATACTGGGCCTGGGAAGTGAAGTTGGGGGACACCTCAAAAGCCATAGAGGTAAACCACTGCTGCTGACTCAGTTGTCCATCCCCAGTTACCTTCGCAAGAATCCAGCAGCATAGAAGAGGAGAAGGCTCCCCACTGTCTGGAACACCATCCTCCTTCTCTGGATAGCTCCCCCTGGCCTGCCCCCTCACAAAGAGCCTGGCAGGCTTCAGCAGCAGTGGGGCTCACTTGGGCCTCCTCCCCTTCCTCTCAGGCTAGCCTAGCCTTAGGCCCCCAACTCAGGGAAGTCCACTTCTCTTCTCTTGACTGGTCCCGCCTGGTTTCTCCCCTTGGACTCAATGAAGCCCTGCTTTGGAAGGCTGCCCCTTGTCTGGGGGCTGGGGAATCTCACCTCACTGTCATGTGGGGGTAACTGTCGAAGCAATTGTTGAACACGGTACCTTTCCCCAAGGCTGTTTACATAAGGAACTTTGTCCTCTGGCAGGCAGCTGAAAAACTGATCCACCTGGGAACAATTGAGGGTTAAAGAGGAAAGGGGAAGCCATCACATCCAGGCAGACCATAGGCAAATCTCTGACCCCCCCCAACTCAAGAAAGGATCACATTTAGCTCCATGGTCCCCTCACCTGAACCCCACCTTAAACCACCTCGCTCTGAGACTCAGGGCAAACACCTGTGAGCGTGGAAAGCCAGAGCAACCACTGATTCCTGATGGAATTGGCCCTTGGGTCAGGCCCTGCCCCTCTCTGGGCTTCAAGTCTCTGCAGCTTGGAACATGTGGGTGCTTAGTGACTCTCTGCCTGACCCACTCCACTCTGAAACCTCTGCTCTGGCAGCATTGGAGGGAACTAGAGAGGAAAAGAGCCTGGCCTGAAGTCAGGGGGCCAGAATTCTGGAAGGAGTGGGGTGGGAAGGGGCATCTCATGGCCACAGTGCCTGTGCTAATCACTTTTTCAAACATCCAAAACCAAAATCAAACCAAAGCGCTGTTCCGAGCCCCATTTTCAGAGCTTGGCAACCTCTCAGACTTGGAGTTGTTGGGTCCAAGGCACTGGAAGGGGGCTTCCACTCCCTCTGGCCAATGTATTCCCTGATAGCAGGATAGTGAGCCTCCCGAAAGGGCCCCAGGTCACCAGGCTTGTCTTAAGTGAATGTTTTAAACAGCAGAATCCCAGTGTAGCTGCCCACCCCCACCCCCATATGCTTCCACAGAGGGGAAACTGAAGCCCTGTGAGCAGGCCAAAGAAACTGGTCCAGAGAGGAGTTGTCGGTGGGGGGCCAAGAGGTTACCTGCTCAGGCTTGAGGCCTGGGGGCACCCACGTATACTCCTCTGAGGCACAGCCAGAGCTTTCATCTGAGGTGGAATGCCGCTGGAAGTCAGAGATGAGGCGGGCCATGAGCTGCTCCAGGTCCTCCGGGACCCCACTCCCCGTGTGAGCCTCTCGGGGGCACTTACAGTGCTGACAGATCTTCCTGTGTGGAGAGACGCTTCCACTCCACTCCCTGCCCAGATCTGAGCCTGCCTGCTCTGGTTGAGAGGGACCCATGAAGTCCTCCCTCCCTTCATGTGACAGGTGGGGAAACTGAGGGGGGAGAGGCTCCTGACAGGGGGTTAGCAGCCTCCAGGGGGCTACTCCCTCCCCACCCCTAATCTTTAAGAGGCCTCTGCTCTCTGCATTATGGTTAGAGTTAGGAAATGACCAGCTGAGAAGCCCAGGGTCCCTCACCTCCAGCCATGCACCAGGAAGCCAGGACACTGGTCCCCACAGCTATTGCATGGCCTCCCGAGGCCAGGGTCTTCAGACTCAGGAGGCTGGGGGCAGACAGGCCAGGAGGAGCCCTCAGTCCTTCTCCCAGCCCCACCCCCCACCCTACCTGGCCTCCTGGATTTCTCCTTGTCCCAGACAGAAGGAGTCGGAGGGAGGAGGGGAGAAAGAAGGGAAGCCTCCCTGTTTCCTACCTGACCCTCCATTCTGCCTTTCCTCCCCGCTTCTCCAGCTGTTGCCCTCCCCGGGGCGCGCCAGCCTCCCGCTCCCCACGGGCCACCCTGCTGGGGGCCGGCAGCCCCGGACAGACGTCCCCGCATCTGCTGAGGCCAGCTCCTTCCCTGACAAGCCCGAGGCTCCTTACCCCGCGTCCGGAGCGGCGCCGGCGGGTTCCCCTGACGAACATGGCCACCCCGGACTTCAATCCACTCCCTCCCAGCCGCCGCCGCCACCGCCCTCCTGGCCGCCAGGACTCCTCCCTCCTCTCTCTTCTTCCTCCCCCTTCCTCCCTCCCGTCTCTTCTCTCCCCCCTTTTCCTCCCCTTCCTTCTCCCTCCTTCTCCACGCTTCTCCTCTCCTCGTCCTCTCCTCCCCTCTTCCTCCTCGCTTGTCGCGCTAACCCAACCCCTCTCTGCTGGGGCCTAACTCCGGGGTGGAGGAGGGGAGGAGACAAGCAGCTGAGTGTGGGCTTCTCCCTCCCCCCTTCCCCCCACCCCGTCTAGAGATCCCGGCTGGGGATCCCTGGCCAGCCACGGGGCTCCCCCTGGCGGCCGGTGCGGGAACCCGGAGAGACGGCCCAGAACCACCCTGGCCATGCTGCTTGGCTCCCTTCCCCCGGCCCGCCCCAAACTATAGTCACTCTCCCGGAGCCAGGGTTCGAAGCGGGTTCCTCTCAAGGCTCCCTGCCCCCGGCCCTCCAGGGTCCCAGCAGGCGCTTCAGCTCTGACCCGGGCAGAGCTGTCCAAACAGTCCAGGCCCTCCGGCTTCTTCCCCTCGCTCCCAGACAACTCTCTCTACCCGACTCGTCAAAGGGTCAAGCCCGACAGAGGGACCGCTGGCTTGGCGGGACTCAGCTTCCTGCCCCGCAGGGCGGGAAGCCAAGTCGGGATCAGGAAGTCGGGACTGCTCCTTCACGCGAGGAGAGTCGCTCCCTCCAACTAGACAGTGGACTGGGGTGGGGGTGCTCTACCCTTAGCCTTGGCTCCAGGCCCCACTCCCAGCCCGTGGTGGGGGATGGGAGGCAGAAAAGACCACCACACCCGCAGCTGGCAACCTAACCCTGAATCATGTGTCGGTAGAATGGTGGGAGGGAGAAGGACCCGTGATGGGAACCCCACCCCACTGACAAGGATGTTGATTGCAGCCCACCACGTGTACAGAGTCATCCCCTATATAGATCCCCCCACACACACACATTCTGTGCACACACACCCACAGATGCAGGCTCCGGGGTGCCCCTCCCCAGCATTCCTGGCCCCCACCCACCTACACCCAGCACAGAGAAGTTCAGAAAGGATGCTTCTCACTGTCCCCAAGTGCAGAGAGATGGGGTAGCTAGGATGGCATGAGAAGGGAGGGGAGGAAGGACCTGTTCACCACAGCATACCTCAAGGAGAAAAGGGGAAAAACAGAAGGTCCCTCTTCTCCAAACATGGAGAGCAAACCTCAAGGATACTGGAGTTAGGCAGACCTGGGTTCAAGTCCAGCACAAGTCCCACATAAAGCTGATGTGTGACCTTTCTTAGTGCCCGCTGATAATGCTCTGAAACTACAAGTCAGGTATGCCGGAAACCATGCTTTAAGGCACAGAAGAGTTGTGGCAGGCATCCCTGGGTTCAGCTGGGTGAGCTCCACTGAGGAGATGAAAGGATTTGGCCCTTTGGAGTCAGCTGAAGTCCTTAGGCTTTTAAAGACACCTTGGGCCATTGGGTGAAGCAGCATTTGGAGCCCTTCCCAGAGCAAGGCAGTGCTGGTGGTGGTGGTAGTGGTGTGAATTGGGACTGAAGGAGAGGCTCCATTTCAGGCAGAGGTTAGTGAAAAGAAAGATGGCCTATTTCCCCACCCAAGTTCACGGACCCCAGCTTAAGAGTCCTCACCCTGGAATATAGACTGAATTGCAGGTGCCTTTCTAAGGAGACCCAGGGAATTGCTGACTGAAACTCAGAGGGCCAAACTCTCGTCAGAGGAGAGCTATGCAGGCAAGTGGCTGGACCAGCTTGGGCTCAGATTTTGAGATGCCAGGCCAGTGCACAGCATATTTGGGGACCTTCATGGAGGTAAGGAGGAACCTGCCCCCCCTTTCAGGGGGAAGAATGGGGGAGAGATGGAGACTTGTGGCAGAAGCACATGGCAGAGTAGACCTGGGCTTGCTTGCGGCCTGAGACAGTGACAATGGTTATGAACCTCAGCTCCTTCGTGGAGAGGTGGGGGGGTGTCTTCTAACTCCCTAGGCATCATGGTAATCCCAGGATCTAGCCTCCTAGCATGACAGGGGAGATTTTGGGGGCAGCATCAGCTTGTTCCAGGGGAGTTCCCTGGTAGCCTCCAGTCCAAGAGTTCCCAAGTCCAAACTTGTAGAAGAAGGGATTTCCTGAAGTGGAGTGCTCCTTTGAGAAAGAAGAGGATTGTCTGGCAAGTGCCAGCCGTGCCCAGCATCCCACTTGGGTCCAGGAGCGAGGAGGTTAGTTGGATGTTTGTTTACCTGGCCACACAATCTTAGGGAGATGACATTGGGCTGTTAGAAAGAGGAACCAGCTGAATGTCAAAGAGTTGCCTCAGCAGCACTCTGCAGGTTCAGCTCCCTTATGACTTGAGTTCTTTACATGTTTCTTTATTCATGAGTTCCTGTGAGTGCTTTTTGTCTTATACATTCTACATGAAGTGAAATGAAAACTGTCCTGTATCCAATATGCATTTGGTACCTTGAGTGCTCATACAGTGGCTATGGACCCTACTATTTAAGAAAATCTAGATATTCCAGGTGGGAGCAATGAGTCAGAAGGAGAAAGTGACCCTCGTGGGGTCAGCACAAAATCAAACCAGTCTGCCTGACCCTAGAGTCTTTTAGGGGACCACAGACATCCCCTCCCCACATGGACACCTGAGGCTCTGTTGTCTCTAATGAGACACTTGTCCTGGAAAGAGTGGAAGGGGATGTGAACATCCTGGCACCAAGGAAGCTCCCAAGCAAGAAGAAAGCAATTGGATGAGTCAGGAAGAGAGTCGGAGCAAAACCCCCTCCCTGACCTCTCCCCATCAGGACAGATAGCTGAGAAGTCAGCATGCTGCTCTTGAGCTCTCCCTTCTTGGTACTCTTCTTGGCAGGGAGCTGGGAGAGCTGGAAGGCCTTTGAATGGGGCAAGGGGTGGTTTGGGGGGATTCCGAGGACCCTCGAGGGGGGAAGTGGAACTTTCTAAGAAGCTGGGTGATGACAAAGCATTTTCCCCCTACCAGTCCTTCCTCCTTCCCCACCCCCTTCCCTTGATTCCCAGAGAAAAGGCAAAGCATGATGGGCTTGGTACCTTTTATTTAAAGGGGATGGGAAGAGAGAGAGGATCCATGGCCTAGTTTTTCCCTGAAGGATTAGGGGTAGCAAGGTGGGAAGGAGCAGGACCACAAAGCTGGACAAAATAGAGACACACAGCACAGGCACCACCAGGAATCACAGATGCAGGAGGGTAGTGGAGAAAGGGGAGGGATTGGATCTGGGGGGAGGAGAGGAGGGGAGCAGAGCCAGGAGATAGGGGTCGGTGCAGTCAGGGCTGCCCCTCGGACAGGGCCTTCTCAAGCCTGTGGGGCCAGCAAGCCTTCCCTACCTTTTCCCCTTGAGGCCCTCTAGAGATCAGCCAGCCCACCCTCTCTATCCCTCCAGTCCTCTGCCTCCTGCCTCCATTATAAAGCCTCTCCCCATCCTGACCGACAAGTTAACATTCATGACGGGCCCACCGTGTGCTCATGACTGGGGCTTCAAAGAGCCTTCCCCCGACTGTGTTCTGAGCCCTGATCCCAAGGAGGTGTGGGTCCCTGCTCCCTCCCAGCCCCCTTAGTCTACACCTCTAGGGAAGGAAAGAGATGAAGAAGGAAGGATAGTACCACAAGGAGTGGGGAAGGGTCTGGGTTAGGGAGGGTCGCCTGGTTGGTGGTCTGGCTCCCGTTCCCCAGATTAAGATGGGCATTGGATTTTTGGGGGAGGAGTGGGTGAGGGATCTGCAGACAGATAAATAATATATCTTTCTCTGTAATATATGTATTCTATATAAACATCAAAGACAACTAGATCACCCCCAGGGTGGGAGAGGGCAGCGGGAATTTGACCTTGGGGCTCCTAGGCAGGTTCTGATATTCCCTACTATGCACACACACACACAGGCACACGTGCACTCGCCCACACCAGAGGGCTTCCTGTAGGAGGTGGCACAGGTGAGTGTCTCACTCCCCCCCATCCCAGCCTAGAGAGAGAGAGAGAATGCACATAGCTGGTTGGAAGTCTCCTGGATCCTGCACCCCCACCCCCTGCCTCCAGAGCCCTACATCTGGTTAGAGAAGGAGGTGGGCGCTCCCTGGGGGCCATAATCTGTGGGCTGGCCCCCATAGCCTCCCATGCCGCCTGTTGGCTGCCCGTAGTCAGGCTGGTAGCCACCCTGGGGCCCATAGCCAGCCTCTCCATAGGATTCTCCTGGGGGTGCAGGCTGCTTCTCTGGGGCAGGGGGCTGTGGGCGCAGGAATGGTGCAGACCAGCCAGTTTCCTTGAACACAAACCACACGTTGCCCAGCCACAGGACCAGATTGAGGAACCCAAATACCTGCAGGTGACAGAGAAGCCAAAGGACCCCCCCTCCCTCAGTTCTTGCCTGATCACCCCCTCCCCAGGCCCTCCAGCCCTCCCCAAGATCTCCATTCCACCCACTGCTCCGGAGACTCCCGGAATATCAGAGCCAGATATGGGGCCTGAGAGGCCCCTTCCCTTCCACAGGGGTAAACTGAAGCCCAGAGAAGTGAAGGAAAGGGCTGTCTCACCACGGAGGTGTTGAGGCCTGAGGTGACAGGCTCCCTCAGCTCCTTGCAGGACACACTGGGCTGGGAACAGATGCTGCTCATACCCTTGATGATGTTCTCTGGGTCAGTGGCCATCTTCACATCAGACAGGCCCTTGGCCCAGGCAGAGGAGCTCACCAGCCACAGGAAAGCAAAGGCTGCAGTGACCAAGAAGTCCTGTAGGGAGGGGGACACAAGGGAAAAGAGGGCTGAGGCCACATGGAGCCCCAGGGGCACTCCTAGAGGTAGGGCGCAGCCAGCTGCCTTGGCATGTGCACGCCAGGCCGGGGGGCAGGGGGCTGGGGACGACTCACAATCATGGGGCCCTTGTTGTTTTCTCGGTACTTGTCCTGGAGGAAGATGTAGGTGGCCAGGGCGCCTGTGGAGTAGAGGAAGGCAAACACGGCCACAGTGACAAAGAACTCAGCAGAAGAGGAGTAATCACCCACTAGGAAGACCTTCTTGGCACCGTTGCTCTGACAGGTGGGGGCATCGAAGTACACTTGATGCAGCCTGGGCAGGGATGAGACAAGGCCAAAGTTAGGCCTGAGTCCTACTAAACACCTAGCTCCTGTCCTGGGGTGGGGGTGGAGGGGGCGAGGCGGGGGGGGGGTAGAGAGAGAGACAGAGACACAGAGAGAGATGGAGAGAGACAGAGAAAGAGAAGAGACAGAAGAGAGAGACAGAGAGAGAGAAAGAGAAGAGAAAGGAGAGAGAGAGAAAAGAGAGAGAGAGAACAGACAGGCACAGAGACAGATAGGCAGAGACAGAGACAGAAGAGAGAGACAGAGAGACAGAGAGAGACAGAGAGAGAGAAAGAGAAGAGAAAGGAGAGAGAGAGAAAAGAGAGAGAGAGAACAGACAGGCACAGAGACAGATAGGCAGAGACAGAGACAGAAGAGAGAGACAGAGAGACAGAGAGAGACAGAGAGAGAGAGAAAGAGAAGAGAAAGGAGAGAGAGAGAAAAGAGAGAGAGAACAGACAGACAGGCACAGAGACAGAGACAGAAGAGAGAGATGGAGAGAGACAGAGAAAGAGAAGAGAAAGAAAAGAGACAGAGAGACAGACAGAGAGAGACAGAGAGAGACAGAGAAAGAGAAGAGAAAGGAGAGAGAGAGAAAAGAGAGAGAGAGAACAGACAGACAGGCACAGAGACAGAGACAGAAGAGAGAGACAGAGACACAGAGAGAGATGGAGAGAGACAGAGAAAGAGAAGAGAAAGAAGAGAGAGACAGAGAGACAGATAGAGAGAGACAGAGAGAGAAAGAGAAGAGAAAGGAGAGAGAGAGAAAAGAGAGAGAGAGAACAGACAGACAGGCACAGAGACAGAGACAGGACAGAGAGACAGACAGAGAGAGACAGAGAAAGAGAAGAGAAAGAAGAGAGAGACAGAGAGAGACACACACAGAGAGACAGAGATAGATACAGAGAGAGACAGAGAGAGCTCAGGCTACTCAGGGACAAAGGGCACAGGCTGTGGTGCTTCCCAGACTCACTTGTACTCTTCTATAAGAGAGGCTGTGAGTGGGGTCCCACACTGCTCTGGGCCATTCCTATCATTTCCCTCCCAGGAGGTCCCATCCAGACCACAGAGCAGCCCCCATGGAGCAGAGACAGAGAAAGGAGTGTGGTAGAGATAAGAGTAGACTTAGAGATTACAAACAAAGTGAAGGGAGAGGCAGTACACAGAGATGTGGAGACCAGAAAAGAGGGCTAGAGACAGAGAAAAGATAGGGCCCAGACAGAGGGAGGAACAGCTATGGGGACAGGAAAAGACACCAGGGGAGTGAGGCCCAGGGAGTGCCAGAGGACCTCAGGCAGGGGCTGGGAGGGGGCAGAATTTGAGCAATGCAGAATTTAGAGATTATGAGTCTGGAGGGGTTTAGGTCTAGGGGCCCCTGGCGTGGAAGAAGTCTCCCTCTGGGAATCCTGAGGAGTCTGGGGGAGCCCGGGCACCTGAAAGGGTAGGCAAACTCCACATCGATGCTGAGCTGGCTTTCACTCCGGTTGGCACATTCCACGCTGAGCTTCAGCTCCCCTGTGTAGCTACCACAAGTAGCAAAGGCGAAAATGGCAAAGACCTTGGGCAGTGGAGAAACACAGGAACACAGTCATACAGACACTCCAAGTGGGAAGGGCCCTTGAGGGTCATCGAAGGTCACCCCTACTTGAACCAAGAGCCTTGCTACGACATTCTCCACCAGTGGCCCACTTGGAGCCATCTGGTAAAGGGTGCTCTACAGCCCATGAGGAAGGCTCATCCACTTTGGGATGACCAAGATGGCCGAGAAGTTCTTCCTTCTATCAAGCTCCAACTGCCCCACCTGTGCCATTAGGTGATGAATATTCCATAGCATGCTATGAAAGCATTGAGCTGGCCTTAGGATTTTACCTGGAATGAGACAGAGAGAGAGAGAAAGAGAAGAGAAAGGAGAGAGAGAGATGGAGAGAGACAGAGACAGAGGGACAGAGACAGAGAAAGAGAAGAGAAGGGAGAGAGAGAGAAAAGAGAGAGAGAGAACAGACAGACAGGCACAGAGACAGATAGGCAGAGATAGAGACAGAAGAGAGAGACAGAGAGAGCTCAGGCTACTCAGGGACAAAGGGTACAGGCTGTGTTAAAAGGATGACTGGTCCAATCAGCCGAAGGCAGTGCCTGCCCCAAAGGCCAGCCCAGCTTCAGCAAGCCTCACTGAGCACACTGCCTTTTTTTCCCCCTCAGGTCACGAAACTAGGAAATGCGGGGTAGGTTGTGGAGGTAGTTTGCCTAGATTTTAACAACGTATTTGATCCAATCTCTCGTATTATTCTAGTGGAGAAGATGGAAAGGTTTGGGCCAGATGATCAGACAGTTATAAGAAGCCAGCACCATTTAAATGGCATGGCCCAAGTGTGGTCAGTAATGGCTCACTGTCACCTTGGCAGGGAGTCTCTACTGGATTGCCCTCGGGATGTATGTCGGGCCCTGGACAGCTTCACGTTTTTAGCAGGGAATTGAATAAAGGCCTAGCTGGTCGCTTAGCAAACCTGCAGATGGCGCCCTGCTGGGAGCAATACAGCTAACAGAATGGGAGACAGGCAGTCAGGACCCACAAAGATCTGGCCAGGCTGGAGCACCTGATTGATGCCAATGAGAGAAAATGCTATAGAAATACTCTCTTCCTTGGATTCCCAAGCCTGAGATGGTGGAGCCTGGTTGGATGACAGTCGTTTGGTCCTAAGCTGTGGGATGTGAAGGGGTCCCTCTGGCCTCTGTTGAGAGGATTGTATTTTGTTTTGGGAGGAGAAGCTGGAGTGTGTCCCGTCGGCTGAAGAGGATGGGAGGGTCCTCAAGATCACGCCATCTGACCATTGTTGAGCTGGGAGACAGGTGGATGTGAAGGAAGAGGGCCTAGCTTTGTTCTGCTTGGCCCCCAGAGGGCAGAGCCAGTCTGGGCTGGATGTCAGGTCTCTTCTACCTCTGAGACTCTTCGTGTCCCATCCCCCCCCATGGCTCCTTGGTGCCCTCTGGGGGCAAGGAGAGCAAATCTAACCCCATATGTCCACGCTGGCCCTTCCAATCCTTGAAGACAGGATTAGAAGGGCCATCCAAACCAAACCTCTGCCCATGCCAAAGCTTCTCCAGGCTCAACTGTCCCTCTTCCTCTTCTGACCCTCATGGGGCCTGGCTCCTCCTCATCCCCTACTCAGCCATGCATCTGGACATATTCCAGCTTCTGCATGGCCTTCTTATGTTTGGCCCCCAAACCTGGACACAGTAGTCTAGACAGGTCTTCCTCATCCTCTACTTCACCAATTGATTATTTGAGAGTCAAGGTTTACATTACTTTACATTGCTCCCTGTCAATGTTCATTTTATTAGCCCTGGCTCATTATCTTAGGATCACTGGATTAAGAAGTGGAAGGGAACTCAGGTCACCTGGAGGACCAGTGTGTCATTTGACACAGGAGAAAACCAAAGTCCTGAGAAGGAAAGGGACTTCCCTGAGGTTTTACAACTACTGAGGTGGGATTTGAATCCTGGCCCTGGGACTCCAAAGCTGGGCTCTTTCTAGCCCATCACAGTGATGATTTTTGAATCTTGATTCTTCTATCTCCTCCCAGTTCAAGGTGAACCCCAAATTAATAAACAACATCTTCATGGCTTATTTAAAAAACAAACCCTAACCCCCCCCAAACCTCAAAGGGAGCCCAGTGGTCATCTATTCCAACCCAGAATGTCAGGATTTCTCTCTCCCCCCTCCTGTCTCTCTTTCCCTCTCTGTCTGTTTGTCTCTGTCCCCTCCCCCATTCACCTACTTCTGCAACCCTCCCTTAAACACCACCTCCCCCAGCTGCTCCACCCAGCTCCCCCCTGCTCCTCCTGGGAGGTCCCCCTAGATTTCTCCAACATCCTCTTCCTCCATTGCTTCTGACTAGAACAAAATAGAAGGTGGAGTCCAGGGGCTGCTACCAGAGACCTCCTCCCTCCAGAATTACCTTAATCTATTATTCACTACTAGGATTTATCCATTTAACCATCTCTGAACCCATCCAAGTAGACTTTCATTGAGAAACTATCAAACACCTTTGATGAAATCTAGGCATCCTAATTCCATAGCTTTGCCTGGCTTCAGTTAGCTGCCTTCTCTCTCCCTCCCTCCTCTCACCCAGTGGGTGGCCAGGCAGGTGGCAGATGGCTCAGCAATCCTTTGGCCCTCTTGTCTCCTAATCCAGGATAAGCCATGCCCTACCCTCTATTCCCATCTCTCTGCCTACCAAGGTTGAGAGTGGATTAACTGGGGCCTCCCCTTCTCCTCAGCCTCTCCCATGGGTCTGTTCCAGATCAGAATTAGTTGTTCCCCTCCTCACCAGGATTCCCCCTCTTGGGAACCAGATAGAAACCCACCTTAACCTCATCCCTCTAGAAATTCTCCACAAAAGAGACTCACCCATTCCAGTAACTTCAGGAAGCCCAGGGGCTCCTTGACCACCCGGAACTGACCTCCAGCCACCAGCTGTAGAGAGACAAGAAAGGATGAGGAGAAGGAAAGATGGAAGAAGGGAAAATATGGAGATTAAAAAAGAGGAGAAGAAAAGGGATGGGGAGGGAGATAAGGAGAGGACCAATGAAGGAAGAGAAGAGGAAGAGGACAAAAAGGGAAGGAGGGAAGAGAAAATTAAAGGGATGGAGGAGAGACAGGGCTATAGGAGCAAGTGTGGAATGGGAAGGGGGAGCTCTGAGCACAGGCTGCTGACCAGCTTCCCACTTAGTTCTGCAAAGGGCACTGCTCCTATCCAAGGTGACTGGGGTGGGGAAGGGAATGGGGACCCTACCTTTTGGGTCAATCAACACTTCTTCCCAGTCTTCTCACCATCCCTCTGGCCTTCTTCTCACCCTGCCTTCTGTCACCCTATTTTCTCAGCTCAACAGAGTAACACACACACACACACACACACACACACACACACACACACACTCTCCACCTTCCAAACCTCTTCTCACTCTGACTCTTCCAACTCTAGAATTTCTCCATCTATCTCCCTTTTTCTCCCACCTAGTCTTCTTTCTAGGCCATCTGCTCATATATGATCCAGCCAGGAATTGTCCATTTCCCTCACAAAATTCATCCCTCATCCTCCTGGATTCATTCCAGGATTGCCACCTTCACCTTCCTCTCACCTTATCTTCAGGTAGCTTCCTCCTTCTCTGGGATTCCTGCTTTCATATCTCCATCCTCATTATCCCATCCCATCCCCACCCCCACTTTCTTCACTTCAAACCTTCCCTCCTCTGCCACGGTGCCCTGTCTCCATTGCTATCAACATCTATGTTCATACATCTAATCCTTCCTTCTCTGGAATGCCCTTGGGAATCTCCATATTCATCTCCTCCCCAGGACCATTATCTTCCCTGTCTCTCTCCTTCCCCACTCCTGCTAGATCCACCTCCCTTCTCTTTCCCTCCTTCTCCCCAAAATTCAGACTTCCTATTTCACTTAGATGTTTCTCCAGAATTTCTTATCCATCAAACCCCCAAGTCAATGTTCTTCCTTCTGGATGATCTCCAAGATTTCTCTCTCTCTCCCCCTCCCTCTCTCTCTCCCTCTCTCTTTCTCTCCCCTCCCCTCCCTTCCCCTCTCCCTTCCTCCCCCCCCTTGCTCTCTCTTTCTCCTTCCCTCCCCCCTCTTTCCTTTCCTCCTTCCTCCTCTCTCTCTCTCTCTCTCTCTCTCTCTCTCTCTCTCTCTCTCTCTCTCTCTCTCTCTCTTTCTCTCTCTCTCTCTCTCTCTCTCTCCCCCCCCCTCCTCTCCTCTCTTCTCCTCTCCCCACCCACAAACCTCTTCTACATCCATCGATTCTCTACTAGTCCCTAATTCCTCTACTTCCTGGGCAAGCCTGCTCTTCTCCCTGGTGACCCTCCTGAATTTTTCCACCTCTTCTCCCCTGTCACTTCCAGGGCTGTTTCCTCTTTTTTCTGGATGCCTTTTGGGATTTCTCTATCTGTTCCATCTGCATCCCTCAACAGCAAATCCCCTTTGCCTTTCTTCCTAGGATGCTCCCTCCTCCCCTTAGCTAATTGGTTTTTAGCTCCAGCTTCCTGCCTCTTCCTGGGGGACCCCTAGGCTTTCTCCCTCTCACTGAGCCTGGGGCTTTTGCAGGATGGCAGCTTCCTGCCTTCCTTCTCCTCCAAAATCTTTCTATTTCACTCCTTACTGGATGCCCTCAGGAATTTGTTTTCTCCCATTTCCCTTTGCATCTTCTCATTGCCTGTCCCTTCTTGACCTTCCTTTTCTCCTCCTGGCCGTCCTCTGGGGTTTCTCCCTCCCCAACTGATCATCACTACTAGTCAACCGGGCCTTCCCTTCATTCTCTGAGACTCATCTTCCTTCCCCACCTTTCTCAATTCCAGGCTTCTTCTTGCCGTGCAGCCCTCTTCAGCTCCTGGCCCCTTGACAAGCCTCATTCCCCACCCCTCATCTCGTACCCCCTGAATGTTCTCCTCCCTTCCTGGGTCTCCTTTATCTCTTGCCCCCTGGGCACTGCCCCTCACAGCCTGATTCCTTCATCTGTCCCCTGGATGCCTTCCTCCCCCAATTCATCTGTCCTTCAGACAGCCCCCCTCCTTCCCTGGTTTCTTCATCTCCTGCCCCCCTCAGGACTCCTTCCCTTCTGGCTCATCTTGCCCCCCACCCCCTCCCCTCTGGCTCCCTCACCTCCAGCCAACCTCCCTTCTCTGGCTCCTTTATCTTCTGCCCCCTGTTCTCCTGACCTCTGGCTCCTTCAATTCCTGCTCCATTCTGCCTAGGTCCCCCTGACTGACTCCTTTATCTCCTACCCCTCCCCAGACACCACCCCCTCGCTCCTTTACCTCCCGCCCCCCCACGTCCCCCTGACCTCTGGCTACTTCATCTCCTGCCCCTCCTCAAGCCCCCCCCTTCACCTTTTGCCCCTCCCCAGGCCCCTTCTCCCCTCTGGCCCTTTCACCTTCTACCCCCCCATCCCCTTCCCCTCCGGTTCCTTCACCTCTGCGCCCCCCATCCCCCTTCCCCTTTGCCTCCTTTACCTCTTGCACACTCCCCCCCCCCGCCCCGCCCCGCCCTTTTGTTCAATCTCTTGGCTACCCTCCCTGAGCCCTCCGGGAAGGGGAGGAGCGACCCCTGGGGCCTAGGAACTAGCTCGGGGTGGCTGTCCGTGGTGCTGAAGCGCCCTCGGTCGCCTCCGCATCTCCCCACCTGGTTGAGCACGTCCATGGCGGCCTTTTGGATGTCCAGCAGCCGCCGCAGCCGCAGCCGCAGCGGGGGGAGGAGCAGTAGCAGTGGCAGCGGCAGGGAGGGGGGCGGAGCGTTGCAATCATTGAACAGCCTCAGCTGCTCTCGTCGGCGCGCCTTCCCCTTCCGCTGCTCTTCTCGCTACCCCCACCCCTACTCCCTGCGCGCAGGCGCGCCACCAGAGGAGGGGAGCAAGGGAGTCGGGCTGGTCGATGGTCATTGGCCTTTTCGGGAATGTAGACAGGGCAGGTTTCGGAAGGGACGTCTTAGGGGTCCCTGGGACAGGTGACTTCAAAGGCTTCCAACCCCTTCCCCCAGGCCACTTCCTCCTGGAAGCCCACCGAGATTTCTTTCCCAGCTCTGAAAGGGGTGTCACAGAGGCCATCTAGCCCAACTCTGACTTTAACCGGAGTCCTCCCTCAACCCTTCCCTGGGGGTCGTCCTTGAAGACTGGAGGTGACCGGGACTTTCACTATCTCACCTCCCAGACTCAAGGATGAAAATGGGCTCAATGGTCATATAGTCTATTCTAAACAGGAATCTGAATTCCCCAACCCCCTCCAAGTACACAGCAACCAGCCTTGACTTGAAGGCCTCCAGGGAGGGGCATCCCCATGCAGCGCACAATGGTGAGGAAAAAGCCTTGCTCTTGTCAACCCTTGGGAATCTCTGGGCCCCTACCCTGTGCTGATGAGCAGTTTCTAACTGCCCCCCAAGGAGGAACCCCCCCCATTCCCCAGCAGTTTCTAACCACTCCTGTTCCCAGACAGAGATAATAGCAAGGACACCCCTACAAATGTGGTCTTTTCTTTTCTTTTCTTTTTTCCTGCTTTCTCAACACTCCTTTCCTGCAGCCTGGCTGTTCTATGTATCCTTATGCCCTACACTAAGAATCTCCTTTCTCCCCTTCTCCAGGTATCCCTGTCTGAATAAGGCAGCCCATTGGCCCGAAATACAATTCCCACACCCTGAATAAATGCCTCACTATTTACTGATCACCTCGTTGGTCTGAGTTTTTCCAGGTTTGACACTTTTCGTTAGAAACAAATTTTGTCAGGGATCCTTTTTGAACCTAGCCACCAATGACCCCCCTCCCCCACCCCATCCTTAGTCCTGATCCTCCTTTGGAAGAAGGATCTCAAGCCTGAGTCTCCCACTTTGGCCTGACTGGGAAGAGCTTTGCAACTGTTATCACTGAATCTGCTTCTGCCCTCTGGAGCCAGATAGGACAAGTCTTATCCTTGTCAACTCCATGTGTCAGCCCTTCGAGTAGTTGGAGAAACTCTCATGTACTTCCAAATCTTCTACATAGGATGTGGTCTCCAGGCCCTTGGCCAGCCTGGTAGCCTTCCTCCAGCTTGTCAACATCCTTTGATCCCAGATCTCAGAAATGACAATGGGGCTGTCATGTCCTTCATCCTGGAAGGTTGGCCCTCCCTGGCAGCTCAGGCTGCCTGCCTTGGTTTGCCATTCCTCTGCCAATTCATCTGGACCCACAGAAGCCTGGATGGTTGGACCCAACAAGCTCCCAGCTTGCTGAAGAATGGCTCATTTGAATCTGTTCTTTCAGAGTCAGAGTTCAGGCTGAACCAATGCTTAGGAGACCAAGTTTTCTTTTTTTGTTTGTTTGTTTTTGTTGGTTGGCTTTTTTCTCACTACTCGCCCAGAGTCACACAGCTAGTGAGTGTTATGTGTCTGAGTTCAGAATTTGAACTCAGGTCCTCCTGACTCCAGGGCCAGTGCTCTAGCCACCTAGCTGCCCCTAGGAGACCAAGTTTGCCACCTTCACTTGAAACCGTTGATTTCCTTGGCCTTTGTCTACGGATACCCTGAGGCTGAGGATTTTCAGCCGCATCCTTTCTTGGTTGGTGTCCCAAATACTTCTTCCTCCATTGTAACAATTCTGCAATGTAGCTACTTCCAAAGTTGTAGCTATTAGGCATTTATGCACCTATGCCATAGGAAGGAATTTTATCAAAGAGTTTACTAAGTTTCAAACAGAATTAGAAACAAAATAAAAATAGTGAGAGATTCTAACCACTCAACTCTCCGATGGTGACCAAACCACAATGTTAAAGGAGAAGTAATCACCTTTTACTGTAGAGGGTCCTGAGAGTTACCTCAACTCCTCACACATTCCCAAAATTGGACTCTGGTTCTTACAGCTAAAGAAAGTTACAGAAACCTGCAATGATGTTTCAGTTTGTGTCTCTCTCTGTCTGTGTCTCTGTCTGCCTGTCTGTCTGTCTGTCTCTCTCTCTCTCTCTCTCTCTCTCTCTCTCTCTCTCTCTCTCTCTCTCACACACACACACACACACACACACACTCCCATTTCAGCCTTTCATTAATTCTGGGTCTCCTATATCTGTTGTCTATCTTGATACATCAAAATCTCCTATAATTTAGTCTTTCCTTTATGTCTCCTCTCTTTCTCATATAGTCATATTTGTTGTTCAGTCTCATGACCCCATTTGGGGTTTTCTCTACAAAGTTACTGGAGTGATTTGCTGTTTCCTTCTCCAGCTCATTTCACAGATGAAAAAATTGAGGCAAATAGGGTGAAGTGACTTGCCCAGGGTCACACAGCTAGCAAGTGTCTGAGGCTGGATTTGAACTCAGGAAGATGTTTTCCTGACTCCAGGCCCAGAGCTCTATCCACTGCAGCACCACCTAGCTGCCCTTCCTCTCTTTCTCAGGCCAAGGCAAAACCCCAATCAATCAATCAATAATCAAAGTCAATAAATATTTACTTAAACACCTCCTACACACCAAGCACTGTGCCAGGTTGTGGGATATAAAAAGAGGCAAACGCCAGTCTCTGCCCTCAAGGAGCTCACAATTCAATGGGGGAAACAACATGCAAATGGCCACGTACAAACAAGTCATAACCTGGATAAAACAGAGAGAAGGCACTGAAAATAAAGGGGAATCCAGGAAGGCTTCTTTTAGAAGGTAAGACTTTAGCTGGGACCTGAAGGAAGCCAAGAGGTAGTGATGAGAAGGGAGAGGATTTCATGTCTAGTGACAGGCAGCGAGAATGGCCAGAGAGATGGAAAAGCCAGGAGGCTAGTGTCACTGGATCCCAGAGTACATGGAGGTGTGCAACATGTGAGAAGACTGGAAAAGTAGCAGGGACCAGCTTATGAAGGGCTTTGAATGTCCAACAGAGAATTTTCTATTTGATCCTAGAGATGATAGGGAGCCACTGAAGTTTCTTGAGTGAGTTCTATGGTTGGAAAATCACTTTGGCAGCTGAGTAGAGGATGGATTGAAGGGGGGAGAGACCTGAGGCAGGCAGGGCTCCCCACCTCCCACAGCAGCTACTGCAATAATCAAGGTATGAAGTGATGAGAACCTGCACCAGGGAATGCTAGTGTCACAGGAGAGATGGGAGTGTATTTGTGAGATGTTACAAAGATAGAAACAACAGAAGTAGGCAACAGATTGGATATGGGAGGTGAGAGAAAGTGAGAAGTCAGGGATGACACATAGATTGCACGTCTGGGTGACTGCAAGGATAGGGGTACCATGAAAAGTAATAGGGAAGCTGTGGGGGGAAGGTTTCAGGGAAGAGATAATGAATTCCATTTTTAATATGTTGAGTTTAAGATGTTTACATGACATCCGGTTTTGAGATTTCCACTGGGCAATTGGACATGTGAGACTAGAAGTCAGCAGAGAGCACTGACAAATCAGAGAGGGCTGGACAAATCAATGTGAGACTCATCTGCATAGAAATGAGAATTGAATCCCCGGGAGCTGATGAGGTCACCACGTGAAATAGTCTCGAGGGAGAAGAGGGCCCAGGACAGAGCCCTGGGGGACCCCCACCATCGGATGAAGATCTAGCAAAGAGCACCATGAAGAAGCAGTCAGAGGAGGAGAATGAGAACCAGGATAGAGCAGCGTCATGAAAACCTCAAGACAAGACGGTGGGTGCCAATGTTGAAGGCTGCAGAGAGGTCAAGAAGGGTGAAGACTGAGAAAAGGCTACTGCATTTGGCAACTAAGAGAACTAAGAGATCCTGAGTAACTTTGGAGAGAGCAGCTTCAGTTGATTAATGAGGTCAGAAGCCAAACTGTAAAGGGTAAAGAAGAGAGTAAGAGGAGGGCAAAAGGAGGTACCTGTTATAGGCAACCTTCTAAACCCCAAAGGTGTTTATCCACAAAGGGGAAGAGAGGTATGAGATGAAAGTTAGGTATATCTGGTGAGGGCCTTTTGAGGATGGGAGACACACAAGCATGGTTTTTGGCAGTACAGAAATAGTCAGTAGAGAGATTGGAATAGAGTGAGTGAAAGAGTGGGGATAATAGAGAGGGCAGCCTGCTGGAGAAGATGGACTAGAATAGGATCACTTGTGCATGAAGAGAGGTTAGCCTTACTAAGGGAATCGAGCTGAGCCAAAAAAAACCCAAAAAACAAAACCAAACAAACAAAACAAGGGCCATGAGGACCACACTGTCAATGGAAAGAATAACTACCAGAAGACCACCCAAAGTGAGCAATGCAAATTTACAAAGAACAAGCCTGGCTCGAAAAAAGATCCTCTGCCCAGGTGGGAGGTCAAGACATGCAGGTGGCACAGTGCAGATTTTCACACTTTTTTGGCTATATCCATCAGTTATGCTGTTTCTCTCTCTCTCTCTCTCTCTCTCTCTCTCTCTCTCTCTCTCTCTCTCTCTCTCTCTCTCTCTCTCTCTCCCTCTGTATGTGTGTGTGTCTGTCTGTCTGTCTCTGTCTCCCTCTCTTTTGTCTACAAAATGCTATTTATTTTATGAGATAACTCTTAGGGAGGAAGAAGAGGAGGGATGTTAGGAGAAATTATGGGGTTGGGAAAAAAAAAAAGAGACCAATTGAAACTTTTAAAAAGTAGAAATGTAGCTTTTCCACCTATCCAAGGTCATGGACCCCTGTAATCTATCCACAGACTTCTTGAGGGTCAGTGGAATGCAGGTTAAGAACCCTTGGTCTGGGAGCAGAGCCAAGATGGTGGAGTAAAGGCAGGAACTTACCTGAGTTCTCCCAAATTCCCCTCTAAACAATGTCAAAATAGTGCCTCAAAATGAATTCTGAATCAACTGAACCAACCAAAGGATGGGATAAAATAATATTCCAACCAAGATAACTTAGAAGGTCAACAAGAAAGGTCTGTCTCACTGGGGTGAGAATGGAGCACAGTCCAGTACAGGTGCACCCAGGAAAGCCAGCAGCAGCCCTTGGAGTTGACTGAATTGGCAGCAGTGGCTTCCAGAGACAGTAAGAGGGGTCAGAGAACTGGTCAGAAGAAGATTGCAAGGGACCCTTTGCTGACACAGGGAGCAGGACTCTGTTGCATTGCCCATAAGCAGTTCCAGGTTACAGTTGGGGCTGGGGGGGGGAGGGGAGAGGAAACACTAGCAGGACACAGTTCCAGGGCAGAAAAAAAGTACTTGTGGTTGTTCACAGACCAGTAGAGCAATGACCACACCTCTCCTTATATTCTACCACCTGGGAAGAACAGAAAACTTACAGAACTAGCTCTGAAAACAGCAGAACAAAAAATCTGAAGCTTGAGACAGTGTCCCCTCCACCCCAGGAGCAGAGCCCAATTTTAACATAAAGTTAAAAGTCAAGAAGTAGGCCTAAAAATGAAAGAAAAAAAGAAACTGACTGTACAAAGTTACTACGGGGACAGGGAAGATCAAAACACAAACTCAGAAGAAAACAATGCCAAAACAGCTATGTGCAAAAGCCTCAAAGAAAAATGTGAATTGGTCTCAGGCCCAAAAAGAATTCCTGGAAGAGCTCAAAAAGACTTTTAAAAATTAAATAAGAGAGGTAGAGGAAAAATTTGGAAAAGAAATGAGCATGATGCAAGAAAATCATGAAAAAAGTCAAAAGCTTGGTAAAGGGGGCATGAAAAAATACTGAAGAAAATAACACTTTATGTGAACTGATCCAAGCATTCTGGAGAGCAATTTAGAACTATACCCAAAGGTCTATAAAACTGTGCATACCTTTTGACCCAGCAATACCACTTCTAGGTCTGTATCTAAAAGAGATCGTAAAAATGGGGGAAAGGGACCCACATGTACAAAAATACTTATATATTTATTTTAATTTTTAGGCAATTGGGGTTAAGTGACTTGCCCAGGGTCACACAGATAGTAAGTGTCAAGTATTTGGTCTGAGGCTGGATTTGAATTCAGGTCCTCCTGACTTCAGGGCCGGTGCTCTATCCATTACGTGACCTAGCTGCCCTACAAAAATATTTACAGCAGCTCTTTTTGTGGTGGCCAAGAATTGGAAATTGAGGGGATGCCCATCCATTGGGGAATGGCTGAACAAATTGTGGTATATGAATGTAATGTAATACTATGGTGCTATAAGAAATGATGAGCAGGTGGACTTCAGAAAAACCTGGAAAGATTTGTATGGACTGATGCTGAGTGAAGTGAGCAGAACCAGGAGAACGCTGTACACCCTAACAGCCATGTTGTGTGATGACTAACTTTGATAGACTTGACCCTTCTCAGCAATGCAAGGACCTAAGACATCTCCAAAAGACTCATGATAGAAAATGCTATCCACATCCAGAGAAAGAACTGTGGAGTTTGAATGCAGATGGAAGCAAACTATTCTCTCTCTCTTTCTCTCTCTCTCTCTCTCTCTCTTCCTTTTTTTCTCGTGGTTTTTTCCCTTTGGTTCTAATTCTTCTTTACAACATGACTAATGTGGAAATATGTTTAATATGATTGTACATGTATAGCCTATATCAGCCTGCATGTTGTTTTGAGGAGGGGGGGAGTGAAGGGAGGGGGAGAAAATTTAGTACTCAAAATCTTACAGAAGTGAATGTTGAAAATGAAAAACAAATACATAAATTTAAAAAAGAAAAGAACACACTAAAACCAGAATAATCCAAATGGTAAAAGAGGCACCAAAAAACCATTGAAGAGAAGAACCCATTAAAAAGCAGAATTGGCCAAATGGAAAAAGAAGTACAAAAATTCACTGAAGGACCCCATCAATTGAGGAATGGCTGAATAAGTTGCAGTATATGAATGTAATGGAATACTATTGTTCCATAAGAAATGGTGAGCAGGCGAATTTCAGAAAAACCTGGAAAGACTTACACGAACTGATGCTGAGTAAAGTGAGCAGAACCACAACATTGTACACAGTAACAGCAACATTGTTCAAAGATCAACTATGATAAACTTAGCTCTTCTTAGCAATGCAATGATCTAAGACAATCCCAAAAGACTCATGATGGAAAATGTTATCCACACCCAGAGAAAGAACTATGGAGTCTGAAAGCAGATCAAAACATACTATTTTCTCTTTTTCTTTGTTTTTTCTTTCTCATGTTTTTCCCCCCTTTGGTTCTGATTCTTCTTTACAGCATGACTAATGTGGAAATATGTTTAATATTTACGTGTTACATGTACAGATTACATGTATATACATCAGATTGCACACTGTTTTGAGGAGGGGGCAGAAGAGGGAGGGGGAACATTTAGAACTCAAAATCTTGTAAAAGTGAATGTTGAAAACTAAAACTAAATGAATAAATAAATAAAATTTTTAAAAAATGAGCAGGATGGTTTCAGAAAAACCTGGGAAGACTTAAATGAACTGATGCAAAGTGAAGTGAGCAGAACCAGAAGAACATTGTATAAAGAACATATTGCATGACAAGCAACCGTGAATGACTTAGATATTTTTAGCAATACAAAGATCCAAGACAATTCTGAAGGACTTATGATTAAAAAATGGTATCCACCTCTAGAGAAAGAACTGATTTTTTGTTTTGTTTTGTTTTTGATCAGTTCTAAGTGTGATTTTTTGTTTTGTCTTGTTTTTTGCACAACATGACTAATATGGAAATATCTTTTGCATGACTGCATTTCTATGACCTGTATCAAATTGCTTGCCTTATCAGTGAGGAGGGAAGGGAGTGAGGGAGAGATTTTGGAACTCAAAATTAAAAAAAAAAAAACAAATGCAAAAAAATGTTTACATGTAATTGGAAAAAAATATATTAAAAAAAGAACTCTTGGTCTATCTTGTCTCTATCTCTCTCTGTGTTTCCTTCTCCTTTTGTCTATGTAACTTTCAGTGTCTGTATATTTTCAACATTCACTTCTATGAGATTTTGAGTTCTAAATTTTCTCCCCCTCCCTCCACTCCCCGCCCCCCAAGATGACATGTAGTCTGATATAGGCTATATATGTACAATCATATTAAACATACTTCCACATTAGTCATGTTGTAAAGAAGAATTAGAACCAAAGGGTCTCCCTTGGTCTCCCCTTTTATGGCTCCATCAAACTCAGGTCCCAGGTGAGTTCTCGCCATTGCCTCTAGACCCAGGAGATAGGGATTGGAGCTGTCGTACCTGAGCTCACCTCCTCCAGGATGACATTTATTCTAGTATAACACCTACCTATGTCTACACAGGCACTTACACACACGCACACCCTTAGGTCACCCAGGCTCATCTGTGGAGCCCCAGCGCATGAGCCCCTCCCTATGTGTCACCCAGAAGATCCAGTTAGATCCAAGCCCAAAGCATTTCATATGAAGATTTTCAATAGAACATTTTCCCATACTCCAACACAGGACATACTCTCATATAGATAGCCAAGAAAGCAGTGGGGAGAGTGAGCAGGCAAGGGCATGTTCTGGAGTTGTTGTTGTTGACCTGCTCTCATTATGCATGCTCCTTGATGGGCATGTCACTCCACTGGGCTTACTGGCATCTCTGTAGGCCTCTTGTTCCACTGAGTTCTTCTGGTCTCTCTTGGCACACAAGAGCTTCAGTTTGAACTGGGTGTAGTTTCTAAAGCTCTCCCAGAGGAGGCTAGCCTGACGCTCTTTAGTTATAGCTGCCCACACCTAACCAATAAAAGTTAGGCCAAGTGCCCTAAAAGCTAAGATTAGCTCTTTCCTTTAGGCAGCCAGGTGGCTCAGTGGATGGAGTGCGGGGCCTGAGGTCAGGAAGACCTGAGTTCAAATGCAGCCTCAGATACTCACTAGCTAGGTAACCCTGGGCAAGTCAGTTAACCTATGTTTGCCTTAATCCACTGGAGAAGGCAATGGCCCAGTGTAGCAGCCTTATATTCCAGCTGCCTAGGGTTAGGTTCTGCCAATCTGATGCATTCCCCTGTAAGGTCCTCTCTCCTTAAGCTCTAAATGTATTTGCACAAGAACCAAAGGTAGGCTAAGGAGGCCAGGGTAGTGTTCTCCACCCACCTGGTCCCAGATTCAGTCTTAGGCCTCCCTTCAGTAGCAAAGCCTCAGTGCTTTGGTGCTCTATTTCTTCCAGCAAAAAAATGAATGTTTCTCTGGGTGCCCTGAGGAGCTTGCAGGGACAGCATAGACAGGGCCTTTGGAGCCTCTCCCAGGTGCCAATGCTCTGGAGGGTCCCTTGGGGAGTCTTCAGTACTCTCAGGGGCTTGAGCTCTCAAGGACATTCAGGGACGCTCCAGGACTTTTTTTCTGTCACTCTTGGAGGCACTGAAGAGTTCTCAAGGCCTCTCTTGAGGCCTCATCTAGGCTCTAAGGGTCTCATATTCTCTCCTACACTTTTTTTTTTTTGCTTTTTGCAGTGAGGCAATGGGGTTAGGTGACTTGCCCAGGTTCACGTAGCTAGTAAATGTCAAGCGTCTAAGGGCAGATTTGAACTCAGGTCCTCCTGACTCCAAAGCCCGAGCTCTATCCACTCCTACACTCTTTAGAGGCTTTTCAGATGTGGAAGAATATTTAAAAACTCCTTCACAATTTGTCTGGGAAGATGAAGAAATCATCATTTTCTGGCCACAAGCCCCTTCCAAGACTTTCTGGTTTGAGGACAGGAGCATTTCCTTATGGAAAGAGTACTTGGCTCTGGTTTACATCCTTGCCTCCCCCCACCCACAAGAAGCAATGGAAATATTGACCCATCTAGGTCTCCACAAGGGATCAGCCTAAGACCCACCCAAAGTGGGGAAGGGCCCTCTTCTATTCTGAGATTCTGAAGAGATATGGGACCTTTTCGTTCCAGAAGGAGTCAGAGGGTGATTGGTACTCCATTGCTGTTCTGGATTGTTAACTGCCAAGCTGGACTGTAACACTGTCCACTCTTTTCCTATTTGGAGAGTCCTATCAATATTACCTCAAATATTCGGGGGGTCTGGGGTAGAGTCCTATTAGAGGGCATATGGGGAGGGGATAGGCCAGTTCAGACCTCTCCTCCCCCCACTCCCTCTCTGTTTTCCAGAAAAGGTTTGGATAGTACATCTAAACATTTTTTATTTAATAATTTAAAAAATTTTAAATTTAAATATAAAATGAGAAAAGAAAAAAAAAAACACTGCCATGTACACAGCAGACCATAAGAGAGGAATAGTAAATGTCCATTTCAAGAAAACCTCTAGAATAAATACTACACAGTTTTCAAAGCCGCCCAGCTTTTCTGGGCTTCTTTGTTGGTTTTCTTTTGTTCTCTGCTGCGCACTTTTTACTTTATTTTTCTCCTCCCCCCCCCCAAAGAAGGCTACAATTTAGCGTGGATATATAAGCATATACATAGATATCTATAAACATCGCTATACATACACTCATATACATAACTGTAAGACCATCCTATGCTTATTTCCTTCTATCATCTGTTTCTCTGAGGGTGGCTAGCATCTGCTTTCACAGCTCCAAGTCTTTCCACATTTTTCTAAATCAACCAGCTTATTATTTCCTGCACCACAGCAGTATTCTGGCCCAGTCACATCCTATCTGAGAGATTGTCTATGAAAGTTTTCTCCCAATTTTCTTCCTTCCTTCTGTTCTTGGCTGCAGAGGTTTTATTTATACAAGATCATTTTAATTTAAAATAATCAAAATAATCCTTTTTACACTTCAACAATACTCTCACCATAGAACATAGTTTAAGGTCTGACACTACTGAATCTGCTTCCTTGACATCTTCTTTCTCTGGTTTCTTTGAAGTCCTTGACCTTTTGTTCTTCCATATGAACTTTGTTATTATTTTTCTAACTCAGTAAAATGATTTTTTTAGTAACTTAATTGGAAAGACATTGAATAAATAGATTAATTTGATAAAATTGTCACTTAACAATTATATTGGCTTTCCTATCCATGAACAATAAATAGTACTTCCATTATTTATATAAAAATAATTTTATGTTTATGTTCACATAGCTCCTGTGTCTGTCTTGGTATGTGCTTATACAGTATTTTATACTGTCTATGTATTTTAAATGGTCTAAAACTATATTGAATTATCTATTTGACACAGAATAGTTTCTCTATTTTTCACTTTTGATTAAATGTATTTCAACTTTAACTCTACCTGAGATCATGATTACTATCCCTGCTTTTTTACATAATAAATTCTACTCCTGCCCTTTATTTTATCTTTGTGCATAACTCTCATTTTTACAATGTTTCTTGAAAGCAACACATTGTGGAATTCAAATTTTTAACTTGCTATCCATTTCTGTTTTGTGGGTAACATCATCCCATTCACATTCTAAGCTACAATTATTTGTTGTGTATTTCCCTCCTTCCTATTTTTCCTCACTATCCTTCTTACCCTATTTACCCTGTCTCTCTTCACTCCTCTGCTTTACTTCTACCCACTACCTCGCCCTCCTATTCCTTAACTTACCCACCCCTCCAAAAGTCCCTCCCTTATCCACTCCCCTCCACCCTATCCCCTTGCCTTCTTACTTTTTTTGAATTTAGAAGACTTTTATGTACACATATGTACATAGACACACACATACATTTCCTTCTTTAGCCCATTCCCAATGAGAGTAGGGTTTCAGCACCACCTGTCCTTCCCCCTATTAGCTTCTTCTGTATCAATTTTTCCTTTTATGCCTCATTTGCATGAGATAGTTTCTCCTTTTTATCTCTCCCTACAGCTTTTTTAGAATCACCCCATCATACTCAGCTCAGCCCAAGCCTTTCTTTCAAACCACCTAAATAATGACAATCATAAGAGTACTGCTAACGTTTTCACATATACAAAGTAAACAATTTGACCTTATTGAGTCCCTTATATCTATAGTCTTTAATGTTTACCTTATATTTCTCCTGTATGTTATATGTCAAGATTTCCCTTAAGTTCTGGGTTTTTTTGTCACAAGAACCTGAAAGTCTTTCAGTTCATTAAATATCCATTTTTTTCTTCATTCAGGATTATACTTAACTTTGCTGGGTAAGTTACCTTTGGTTATAACCCTAGTTCTTTTGCTCTATGGAATATAGTATTTCAAGACCTATGATTCTTCAATGTAGTAGTGGTAGGTCTTGTGTAATCCATATTGTAGCTCCATAATATTTAAATTGTTTTTTCCTTGTTGCTTCCAATATTTTCTCCTTAACCTGGGAGCTTTGAAACTTGGCTATGATATTCCCGTAAGTTTTCCTCCTGGGATCTCTTTCAGGTGGTAATCAGTGGATTTTTTGTATTTCTGCTTTGCCTTCTTGTTCTAGAACTTCAGGGCAATTTTTCTTGATAATTTATTGTAATATTATATCAAGATTATTTTTAATCACATTTTTCCTTTTTTAATTCTTTTTTTAATTTATTTTTAGACAATTGAGGTTAAGTGACTTGCCCAGGGTCACATAGCTAGTAAGTGTCAACTGTTTGGTCTGAGGCCGGATTTGAACTTAGGGCCTCCTGACTTCAGGGCCGGTGCTCTATCCACTGCACCACCTAGCTGCCCTTTTAATCATATTTTTCCAGTAGCCTGACTATTCTTACATTATTTCTCCTCAATCTGTTCTCTAGATACATTGTTTTTCTGACAAGATGTTTCACTTTCTCTTCTGTTTTTTCATTCTTTTGATTTTGTTTTATGATTTCTTGGAGTCTTAGAATGTTATTAGCGTCACCTAGCCCCATTCTAGTTTTCAAGGAATTAATTTCTTCCTTAAGTTTTTCATTTTCTATGTCAAGTTGGTTGACTTTCTTTTCATAATTTTCTTCATTTTCTTGGATTGCTCTTTTCCCCCCCTAATTTTCCCTCAATCCCTCTTACATGATTTTTAAAGTCCTTTTTACATTCTTCTAAGAACTCTTTTTGTGCTGGGGACCATTTGACATTTCTAATTGAAAAAGGAGTGGTTTTGTTTTTTTAGCTCCATCATCTTCCTCTGAATATGAACCCAGATCTTCTCCATCCCCGTAGTAACTATCTATGGTTGGGGTTTTTCTCCTTTGCTTACTCATTTTTATTTATTTTTTATTTTATTTTATTTTTTAAAAGCAGCTATCAATGTAATCAAGTTGTAGTCCCAAAGTATGGGGAATGATGCCCCAAGTCTCAGGTCTTTCTTACTGTTATTTACTGAGGTCTGTCTCAGGGCCCAACCTTGAGCTCTTCTCTCCACTTAGGGCTCCCAGCCACACTGTCCTGCGAATGATCTTGCTCTCTGCAGTCCCCCCCACCCCCCCATGGCTGCAAACCACAGCTGTCCTCTGCCCTGGGACTGAAAGCAGTGACTCTGCTCTCCAAGCAAGGTCCCAGCCCCTCATTACTGCACTCATCAGATGTGGACATGTCTGGTCAGCACAGCTGTGCTTGGCGTCCCTCAGCAGTGGAAGGTCCTTCAATCTTCTCCTCCCCAGGGTCTGCCCCCAGGACTTGTTGTTTGTTGATTCTGCAGAGTCTCACCCCTGGAGGTGTTTGCACTTCACCCCTGGAGGTCAGGTCTTTCCTGGGGTCTTCTCCAATTGTCTTAGGGGGACAACTGCTTTACCCCGTGTTTATTTCTGCTGCTCTGAGGCGATGGTCTGTCTTTTTTTGTGGAAGAAATTTGGAGGACCGAAAGTTTTCTGACCTATTCTGCCATCTTCCCAGAATCCTCCCTCTTGGATAGTAAATGAATGCTCGATGAAATCAAATTGTCTCTGGCAGACTTGCACCTAAAATGCAGTCTAATAGTCACCTTTTTTTCTTAATTTGGCAGACTCAGCTCTTGGAGTACCAGAGGGCTTTTGATCTCTTGGGTTTCTCAAGGGTTTTCAGGGTCTCTGGGGATCTCTCACAGACCATCCTTAAGTGCTGAGTGCAGAGGTCCATGCTAAGGGCTAGGGACTCTGCCAGGGCACTCTTCATATACTCTGGGGATCTCCAGCTCTAGTCCTTTATGAATCTCTATAGCTCAGTTTCTGTCTCTCCCTCTCTCTGTCTCCACTATGCTTCTCTGCCTCTTGCTCACCTCCAGGAAAGACAGAGGAGATGGCCTATTGAGGCTTCTCCAGGGATCTTGGGACCTAGAAAGAGGAAGCCCCTAAGGGGCTGGGACACAAGCCATCTCATCCGCTAGTTCTTCCTCTTCGACCTCTGGGGCCCTGAGGATCTCCTCATCTTCATCACTACCCATGGGACCCCATATTTGGGTCTGGGCAGGGGAGGGCCTGGCGGCCCCCAGGGCTAGCAGGTCACAGGCAGCACTGTCCATCTCATCCAGGGTCAGCCGGCAGGCATCAGCAATCTCCTGCTTTGCCAGAGCCACAAAGCGAGGGTCACGGGCAAAGAGGCCCAGGCCCTCGGAGATCAGCACCTGTGGGCATCAATCAGTGGGAGCAGGGCAGTGGCCCAGGGAAGGGAGGGATGACAGGGGAATTTTAGAATTGGAAAGGGGGCAGAGAGGATGGGAGCTCAGGATGTGTGAGGTGGGTAGCGGGGGATGTCGGATCCCAGAGGGGAACTGGCTGCAGGGCCTAAGTTATGCAGGCAGATAGGGGGAGGGGAGGAGAAGGGAGGGAGGAGAGGGAAGGGAAAAGGGAAGAAGGGAAGGGAGTACTTCTACAACCAGTTGACATGTCTAGGGGTGGGGTACCTTTTCTCAGCCCTACCCGCACCCCATTCGGACTCACAGCTTCCACCAGGCTGTCAGCGCTGCCCCTTTTCCCTGGGCTAGGTGGTAAGTGGGTGCTGGGCACATGCAGGCGGGCATAGGTGCGCAGTGGGCCCCGGGACTCCACGTCAATGTGACCTCCCTGGAGCCTGCCCTCCTCCACCAGTAGTAGGGGTGCATAGAGCACATGGCCCTGCTGAGGAGGTGTGGCCCACGAACCCTGGAAGAAGGGGAAGAAACACGTCTGGGCAGTTGGCAGTTAGCTGACTGCACCTGTCCTTGCCCCCTAAGCTCCTCCTTACCTGTGCCTGGCGGCTGCCAGAAGATCCCCCACGCTGATAGGTTCCAGGAATTGGGAAGTCATCGCAGCTCCCCTGGCGTTGCATACACTGGATGGTGAAAGAGGGCTTCCGGGCTAACAAAGTACAGGAGGGCAAAGGGTCACTGACCCCTGGCCTCTGAAACAGTCCCTCTCTCCCTGGGGCCACAACGCCCAGATCCCTCCCTCTAGACCCCTCCCATCTCATCCCCCGGGGGCTCTCACTGGCAGGTGTTGGGGGCAGTAGGCGCCTGCGGCGGGGGGGTGGGCCCAGCCGCCTCCCCAGTTGTTCAGAGGGTTCCCGAGGAGGAGGAGGTGGTGGTGGTGGGAGGAGGATGTGATGGGACCTCCAGATGAGCTCATTTACATGGGGTTGTCTGTTGGAGAGTTAAGGAGGAAATTAGAAAGAGGACAACTGGGGAAGCCAGGTGGTGCAGTGGGTGGAGCCCCGGCCCTGAAGTCAGGAGGACCTGAGTTCAAATCCAGCCTCAGACCAAACGCTTGATACTAGCTGTGTGACCCTGGGCAAGTCACTTCACCTCAATTGTCTTAAATAAAGATTTAAAAAGGGAAAAAAAAAAAAGAAAGAGGAGGACCAGGTTTGTGAAGGAGGGGCTCAGTTGGCCCTGTGAAATCCTTTTTTTTACCTTTCCTGACTGGGAGAGTGGTCCTCTTCTTCCTCCTGTTCTGCCAAGCCCTTAGGTCCTGAGGGCAGCTCTTCTGGCATGGGGAAAGCGCTGGTAACAGAGGAAGGAGACATCCTAGGTTTCTTCCATGGCCTGTTCTTCTCCCCCCCCCCATCCCGGCTCCCCTAGAGCTTAGCTCCCCCAGTGGCTACACCAAGGGAAGGGCCAGAGTGACTACTACTACAGTAACTACTTTAAAGCAGCTGGGAACACATCACACCATGAACTGGGATAAGGTCAAAATGGGTACAGGATTCAGACATAAAGAATGATAGTGTAAGCAAATTGAGGGAGCATGAAATATTATGCATAAGGGAAGATTTATGGACCAAACAAGAGACAGGGAACATTATGGGAAATAAAATGGAGAATTTTGATTACATCAAATTAAAGAGTTCTTGCACAAACAAAACCAATATAGGCTATTCTTAGCAGTACAATGATCCAAGATAATTCCGAGGGCCTTACAAAGAGAAAGAACTGACGGAATTTGAATGCAGACTGAAGTATACTTTTTTTTTACTTTACTTTATTATTCTTGGAGGTTTTTTGTGTGCATTTTCTTTTGCAACACGGCTAATATGAAAATGTTTTGCATGAATATACATGTATAATCTATATCAAATTGCTTGCCTTCTCAAGGAAGAGCACGATGAGGAAGAAAGGGAAAGAATATGGAATCCAAAAAAAATTTGCGTTAAAATTTTTTCGTTTACATGTAATTAAGAAAAAATAAAATAAAAATTAAATGTACAAAAAAGCTTGACAACGAAGCAACATTGCTACTAAATATATTTGCACTACAAATGATAGCAACAAAATGCTTAAAATAAACAAATATGCAAAAATGTTTAAAAATTTTTAAAAATAAAGCATCTGGGAGTAGATACAGGAAATATGAGGTAGCTCCAGTGGTGGCCAAGAGTCCAGCGGGGATAGATGGACTCAGAGCTAGGGAGATGTTGGGGAGAAACCTAAGTGTGGAGAATGGAAACAGTGTAATCTGTATGAAGGCATATAACTGTACTTAGGGGTTGCTTTTATTTCATTTTGGTTTAACTCTCAATTTGGAGGGGCTGCTCTTCCCTATTCACTCAGTCATTAATACCTCAGGCTTTACAAATCCATGGATATTTCTTGTCAATCAGCATAACAGAATCACTACACTTTGCCACCTGCACTGTTGCACCCACTGAGGAAGATGCCATCATTTTTCTAATTACACATATGATGATTCAATTCAATAAATGTTTATCGAGCAAAAAAATAAAAATAAAAATAACTCTGAATTTAACTCGAGTATGGGCCAAGGAGCTAAGTAAGCCAGGTCAACCGATCCTGCTTTTGTATTTGCGCCTGACACACAGTGAGTGCTTAATAAATGCTTTTCATTGACTCCTTCACCCCCTCTTCCACTTATTCATTCACTCATTCATTCAACTAGATGCCACTAGGTGGTGCCACAGTGGACAGAACCTTTGCCCTGGAGTCAGGAAGACCGAGTTCAAATCCAGCCTCCCATACTTCCTAGTTGTGTGATCCTGGGCAAGTCACTTAATCTTTGTATGCCTGAGGTTCCTCATCTCTAAAGTGGAGACAATTATAGCACCTACCTCCCAGTGTTGGCGTGAGGATAAAATGAGATAACGTTTGTAAAATGCTTATTATTATTATTATATTCCCTGTTCTCCTTGGTTACCTATGCCTGGAAGAATTCTGCCTTCTGGACCTGTACCTCTTGGTACCCAAGCCTGTGAGCCATCCCCAGGCCCCTTTTGTCCAATACCTGTGAGAATGGGCTCCAGGCAGAGGTCTTCTCACCACTTCTGGATCCTCCTCGGTGGCCACAGTCACAGACACAGAAGCAGTGGAGTCATGGTGGGATGGTGACAGAGGGTCCAGGGCATCCTGTGGGCACTAGTCACAGCCAGAAGATTTGGCCTTAAGATTATTGAGCCCAATTATCCCATTTTGCAGATGGGGAAGGTGAGACCCAGATTGGTAAGAAGCCTCAGAGCCAATGAAGTGGACTCTTGCCCCCAGAGGTACCTCATGTACTCACCCTGTCGGTCTCCTCTGTGAGGTCAGCATTGTCTCCTTCTTCTTCCAGGTCACATGTAAGGGCCTGGCGGATTTCTGGGCCCAGATCCTGCAGGGTCTTCAGCCCAGCCTAGGGATGGGGAAGTCCAGGAGGGCACCCAAAATTGGGTTTAACATTCCCCACTCCATTCCCTTCCCTTTCCCTAGGCAGGCCTTTGTCCAGGGTCTCCTTGTCCCCCAGGTCTGGCCTCTTCCTTCCCTTCCCCTCCTTTCCCACAGTGAATGCCTAATGAGAGGAGATGGACTGTGGGACTGTAGGGCTGGCCCCCAGGAAAGGCCTGGGTTCTGGCTCCCTTCCCTAGTCCCTCCCAGCCTGCCCACAGACCCGTAGGGCAGATGAGTTGCTTGGCAAGTCCTCAGCCCCCAGCAGACCCTTCTCTTTCCGACGCCGGAACTTTCGGAAATAATCCTGGATCAAGAACGTGGCATAAAACTTCCCAACAGTTACTTCCTCCTCTGTGGCCAGACATCAAGGAGGGAAAGCACAGAATTTACCATTTGGGGCTTCCTGGTAGCAGGGCTGGGTGGCAGAGAGAATGCAGGAAAATGGCAGGCAGGACAATGGAGACTCATGGACTTATTGACTCAGCCAGGGTGCTTAGAGATCATAGCTGGTTCCTGGCTCATCCCACAACACAGGGAAAGGGAGCACCTGGGGGGAGGGGATTGGGGACTGGGCTGTGACTAGTGGGGGAGTTTGGAGCCCTCCTACCATCAGGAGGTGGGATGAGCTCGTCCAGGAGTCTGGGCTTGGTGTGCTTCCAGATCTTCCTAATGACAACTCGCAGTTCCTGATTGGCCCTCTCCAGGTTCCCTGGGTGCAGCAAGGAAGACAAGCCAGAATGACCCCTTCCATTGGCCAGGTAAGTCATTCCACTTAGTCAAATGGGGTTGGAACTCCACTCCTCCCATCCATCCCTTACTGGGCTCCATCCTACCCTCAGTCTTAATCCTCAGAGATGTCCGGACCAGGGCAAAGAGGGTGGCATTGAATGTTACCGTCCCATCAGCATTCAAGGGCATGTTCATGGCCACCAGCCGCTGCAGAGGCCAAGGGCTTGTGTCACACACACACACGCACACACACACACACACACACACGTACACATGTGAGAGGGAGACATGGGTATGACAGAGACATGGGATAACCTAGCAGATTCGGAGAGAAGCAGCTCCCTAAGGGGCCCAGGCTGGAGTATTTTGGGGATGGGGAATCTCTGGGAGCTGAGAGAGTTTTGGGAAGCTTCTCGAGGGATCTCAGGGCTGGGGGACCTTGAGGGTTTCAGGAGGGTCCAGGGTGTCAGGGATTGGGTTGAAGGGGGCTCCCTTCAAGGGGCTGAAGGATATTCCAGGCACCATGATGGACAGACCTTGCAGGCCACACGGTGAGGACAGAGCTTCCCAAACCCCAAAGGAGGCTGGATGCGCCGGAGCAAGGCCACTACGTCCAAATGTTTGATGTGGCCCCTGGTTAGCCCAGAGAGAAGAGGTCAGAGCCTTTCAGGTCCCAGGGCCTCCCAGACCTCCCAGATAAGCAGCCCTCTAACTTCCAGGGTAAGGAATGGGATAGGTTTTGGTGGGCACTCGAGGGTCTGGCAGGGGTCCAGGAATATTGGGCCTGGGGTGGGGCACTGCCAAGTTAGGGGACAGGCTCATACTTGGCTCCAGGGTCGTACTCAGACCAGACCCTCTTGAACTCGTCCAGGTGGTGGGGGCCGAGGATGGACCAGTCCCGTGTCAGGTAGTCAAAGTTGTCCATTATGACAGCCACAAATAAATTGATGATCTGTCCCAAGATGAGGGCAGAAACAGAGTTAGGGGAGGGGTCCCTTAAGAACCAGGGCCAGAAGGGAGCTTAGGGGGAGCTGAGGCCCCCCAGGGGGTAGAAGGCCCTCCATTGCCATTGGCAACCTCTAAGATTATCAGCTCCTGGGTTCAGACTTGCAATGAGGCTTGAAGAGGTGACCCAGGCAAGGGGGAGAAAGGTGCTACAGGTATGATGATCCCATTTTACAGATAAGGTAACTCAAGCAAAGTAACTTGCCCTCAGTGCCACAGCTAGTGCTTCCTGACTTTTCTTTGGGTTTGGCCATTGGATCCTTGGCTCAGAGCTGGGAAGAACCTTCAAAGCCCCTCACTTTACTGAGGGGGAAACTGAGGTGGAGAGTGTGACACTGATCCAAGCCACAAGGAAGTTAGGGTGAATTCAGCTATTCAGCCTTCTCAGTCATGGCTGCCAGTCTCATAATGGGGACAGTAATAGGTGATCACCTCTGTTCAGCACTTTGCCAGCACTTTTAGGATTAATAACATCCTATATTTAAGAGGGGTCATTGACAGAGGAAACTGAAGCCCATTGAGGAGAAGCTCTCGCTCTGCCTGGCCCCACCCGAGTCACTCACCCCAACAGTCCTGGATGAAGGTAAGGGGGCTTAGAAAGAAATCAGCAGACCCCCTCCCCTGCTTCAACCCTAGAAAGGCCTGCACGACCATCGAGTCCCATTTCACTCTGCAGAAGAGGAAACTCAAGCCCAGACAGGGGCAGGAACTTGGTTGGCACAGATCACACAGAAAGTGAGGAACAAAGTCAGCACTGGAGCTCAGGGCTTTGTATTTCCAGCACAGGGCTCTTTGGATGATACCATGCTCAGAGCTGGAAGAAGCCTTAGAAACAATGTAAGCCAAGTCCTGTGTTTTATAGATTGTGGAAGTGAGGCTCTGCCATGGGACTTGGGGGAGGTTTTGGGGATCGGTGGAGTTTGGGGGGCCCTACAAGGACCTGCCCTCTGCTCTGTCCCCCGGGGGCTTACCAGGAATGCACAGAGCATGAAAAAGCTGATGAAATAGACAATGGCGAAACTGCTTCCACAGGTGAACTCTTCGCCAGGTCCAATGTCTGACTCAGGGTCACAGCGCTTCCCAGGCAGGCTGGCCAGCATGATCTCTTGCCATGCCTCTCCTGTGGCACACCTGGGCCAGGGCCCCACAGAAGAACACAGCCAATGAGGGCTAGAGCCAAGGCCCAAGCTCAGGGGACAGGACCGCAGCCAAAAGGGTCCTCGGAGAGCAAGCATCTAACCCCACCTCCATCATTTTACAGATATCGGGGAAAACTGAGATGTAGAGAAAGGGACTAGACCAAAGTCCCAGAGCAAGAGTTGGAAGCTTCTGAGCTCTGCCCAGCCCAAGTCATCAAATCAGCAGCTCAGAGCTACAAGCTGGGGTGGAGGTGGGGGCGGGGACAGATCTAATCCAACCAGAGAGGGACTGAGACTGGCCCAGGTCACACAGGCAATTAGTAGTTCTAGGTATCTGTGAGTGATCCTGTTTCTCTAACAGAGGTTGGCAACCTTTCAGACCTAACATGCTTGAGTCTCCAAGGGGCACCGAGAGAGCTAAAGGTCCAGTCTCTTACTGTTACAGAGAGCCCAGGTGGTATCATCAAATGGCAGAGCTGGGAAGGACCTTAGAGGTCACAGAATCTACCCCCCCTTTGCTTTAGAGAAGAGGAAACCAGGCTTCACAAAGGTTGAGCGGCCCTGGCCCGTGTCAAAGCCAGGCCACGCCCAGGGGCATTCCTCACCGGAAGAGGAGGAGCACGGCCTGGGGGAAGGTCTGGAAGTTGTTGTTCCGGTTAATCTGAGTTGCGTCCTGGAGGGCCACCTTCCCGAACATCTGAGAGAAGACGTAAGGGGATGATGGGGATGCCCCTGAGGGGAGCCGGCAGACCTGCCCCTCCGGGAGGCTCACCTGCATGCCAATGACAGCATAGATGAAGAAGATCATGGCAATCAGCAGGGCGACGTAGGGGAGAGCCTTGGGGCCAGCGGCAGACAGACACACCGACACAAAGAGAGCCATTAACAGAGGGTCAGCACCAGACACTGAGCCTGGGGCAGTGAACGAGGAAGGCCCCTCCCTGGGGAGGGCTGGACACTGATCCTTCCCGAGTAGCCACCCACTCGATTCTTAGTCTAACCAGTGACTCTTGCGAGCTAGGTACCAAGGACAGTGATTCTTCACTCCCGACATCCAAGAAGCCCAACAGGTGGGAGGCAGGGGACAAAACCTCATCCTAGTTATGCTTGTCAGGGAGAATTCTGGGAACTGTAGTCCTGGGAGAAGCAGGACTAATTCTAAGAGTTGTAGCTTTGGGCTGGGGGGAGGGGGGGTGGGGGCGGGGAAGGGGGGGAAACAGGAAGAATTCTGGGAGTTGTAGTCCTAAGTTGGAGTGAGTAATGTGTGTGGACTATATGAGTTGCAATCCTGGGAGAAGCAGGAAAAACCATGGGTTGGAACAGAATTCTGGGAGTTGTAGTCCTGGCATAGGGAGGAGCAGGGAGAATTTTGTGAGGTGAGCTGACAGAATGGTAATTGTAGCTCTTGGGTAGGAGAGAGCCAAAGACCTTACCTGGAAAGACTTGATAAAAGTCCACAGGAGTGTACGGATCCCTTCCCCCTTACTGAGAAGCTTGACTAGCCTCATGACACGGAAGAGGCGAAAGAAGGTGATGGAGATCCGGGAGCTATCCTCAGAGCTCTGGAATGGAGATCCAAACATTGAGGACCTGCCCCTGGACATTGCCTCTCCAAGATGGCCCTCGTCCCATCCCTGGCCATCTTCCCCCAACTTCTGCCCATGCAGATCCTCTAGGGAACTGGGGATGGAATGAGGGCATATCTGAGACCTCAGTGAGAAAAAAGGAAGAGGCAGTGTCCCAATCAAGTTACCTCACCAAGGAGTCCTCCATTCTGAGGATGATGGAGATGGCAGAGGAGAAGATGGAGATGATGGTGGAGATTATAAGATAGACAACAGACAAAAATGAGGCAAGGGAGAAGGTGGAAGAGATAAAGGAATAATAGAGGCAACAATGGAGATGCCAACGAAGAAGAGGAGGGGAAGGATGAAGACAATGAAGAAGATGAAGGCCAAGCAGGCTCTAGGGAAAAAATGGAGATCAACAGAGAGGAAGGAGCAGATGGCATTGGAGACCAGGGACAGGATGGAGGGACCAAGAACGAAACAATGGAAAAATCAGCAGAAGGTGGAGGAGAAGCAGACAAAGGTCATGGAGAAAGAACAGAACGTGGAGAAAACAAGGAAGGAGACGACAGGAGACTAGACCGAGTCCAACAGGGAGAAGGGCAATTCGGGGCTGGAGATCACGCAGGGGAGTAGCATCCTCACATTGACCTCAGTGACTGCGATGTCCACCACACTGCCCACCACGATCAGGGCATCGAAAGTATTCCAGGCATCACAGAAGTAATGCTGAGGTAAGGAGGATTGATGTGAAAAATCCAGGGGAAGTGGCAGGAGGTAGCCACACCAGGAGCTTCAAGTTCTAATGGAAATAGCCTTGGGCCAAGAGCCAGGCAAATGAGGTTCTTATCCTGGGCACTTCTCCCAATTTGCTGTGTGACCTTGGCCATATCCTATCCCCCTCTAAGCTGGAATTGCCCTCTTCCATGAAATGAGGGGTTTGGATTCAATGATCTCTAAGCTTCTTTCCCTGCTCCCCCCCAAGCTCTGAGAACTTCGTAGCTTGGCCTGTCCACGTCTGGACCCCCTCAGGAAGGTGCCAACCTTGGGCTTGAAGGCAATGACCTTGAGCAGCATCTCCACAGTGAACAGGCCTGTGAAAACCATGTTGAGGACATCCATCGTGTAACTGAAGGGAGCTGTCTGTTCATAGTGCTGGGGAGACAAAATGGGACTAGTGAGAAAGAAGGAGGGAGGAAGGAAGCAAGAAGGGGATAAGCATGCATTAAACACTTGTTATGTGCCAGGGACAAAGATGATCTCGGTGGATCCTCACAACAACCTAGGAGGGAGGGGCTATTATTATGAGCCCCATTTCACAGATGAGGAAACTGAGGCAGACAGCAGTGAAGTGATTTGCTCAGAGTCACACAACCAGGAAGTATCTGAGGCAGGATTTGAACTCGGGTCTTCCTGACCCTCTCCACTATGCCACTTAGCTAGAACACAGAACATGAAGGCTAGAAGGGACATTTGAAATAGGGGGAAAGAGGGGTACAGAGTGGGGCAGGGACTTAGGATCTCAGAATGTCTTAATGACCATTCAATACAATCTCATTACTTTAGAGAGGAAGAAATGGAGACTGTCAGAGAGGCAGGGACTTGTGTGAGTCAGATCTCATTGGATCCAATTAGAGATCATTGAGTCTAGCCCCTTCCTTTTATGGAGGAAGAAACTTAGCCCAGAGAGGGGCAGGCACCCACCCAGGGCACACAAAGTCAGGAGGTGGGGGGAGGGGATGCTAGGCGAGTCACGGACCTGCATAGCCAGGGCAATAGTGTTAAGCAGGATGAGCAGGAACATGAGGTACTCAAAAGTTGGGGAGTTGACAGTTGCCCAGACTTGGTGTTGATGCCTGTTCCTGGGAATGTAGCGTCGAAGAGGCCGCGCTTTCAGGGCATATTCCACACACTGGCGCTATAACAGAGAAGGCAGAGGTCAGCGGTGGGGACCAGGGCATGAGGAGATGCCACGTTGCTGACATAGGCCAGCACCTGGTTCTTGTCGAGTTCACAGTTCTTGTACTCTTGCTCGCCCTGGGCTCGGAAGGTGATGATGACAAAACCCACAAAGATGTTCATCATGAAGAAGGCGATGATGATGATATAGACGATGAAGAAGATGGAGATTTCCAGCCGGTAGTTGTAGATGGGGCCCTGGTCCTCTGCATGGGCATCAATTGCCTTATAGAGCAGCCTGGGCGGGGCAGAGGAGACCAAGAGATGGAGTGAATGGCATAAGGGGATGGGAATGTTCATAGACTTAGAAGGGAACTGAAGCATCCCAGGGAAGAGAAGTTACTGCCCCAAGGTTTTTCAGGTAGTGAGCAAAAGAACTAAGTGAGGAACCCACTTGCCAAGGTACCTCCCAGGCACAGGACTAAAAGGTTTTAACTCTGAGTTGTGTGTGTGTGTGTTAGTGGGGAGGGTCCAAGGGTGGGAGAGTGAGGGAGTCCAGACTCTCAGAACTAGAGAGGCTGGGAGGCTGGGGATTCTGGCCTCTCCCCATCCCACCCCCCATTGTGTGAATGCAGAGTGGAGCTCACGAAGGCCAGCCTTCAAAGGTGGAGACGGTGAACAGCGCCATCATGGCCGCCAGAACGTTGTCGAAGTTGAAGTCACTATTCTGCCACACACGCTGCCTCATGACAGGATGGGCCACATCTCCATCAGGGTACACGAGGAAGGTGCCTCTTGGGGGGAGGGGAAGAAGATAGAGGATTTGGGGAGGACTGGAGGGACTTGGGGGCTTTCCCAGGGGCTCAGAAGGACACAATGTGGGGCTTCCAGGAACCAGGAAGGAGATTTTCTGGGCACTCACTTGCACTCTGTCGGTGTGTGTTTGGCTTCATCCGTGCAGCTGTAGAGTTTCCCCTGTGGAGATACGGAGGCCATTGAACAGGGAGCTGGGGGAGAGGAGGAGTTTGCCCTATGGCATTTGGCTCCCATTAGCCCGGGACTCCCTACCTTGAAAAGCTGGACCCCAATGCAGGCGAACATAAACTGGAGCAGGCTGGTCACAATCAGGATGTTGCCGATGGTGCGGATGGCCACGAAAACACATTGGACCACATGCTGAGGTAGGACACAAGAGCGGTGCCCAGGACTGGACAAAGAAGCCCTGCGCTCTGAGCCCTGCCCTGGGTCAGGGAGACTCTGGGAAAATTCAGTTACCTTGAGGCCCTTGGCTCGATTGATGGCCCTCAGGGGCCGGAGCACCCGCAGCACACGGAGGATCTTGACCACGGAGATGGCGCTGGAACTGAGAGCCAGAGCCAGAGTCAGCCTCAGCCTACCTTGGAATTCTGGGGTTCAAGGGCCCTGGGCTTTAGGGCATCTGCTTCTCTGGCTAGGATCCAGCTCAGGCTCTTGAGGAGACCCATATCTGGTTGGGGGGGGGGCTCAGACAGCCCAGGGCTAGGATTCAAGGGGTAGGGGTCTTGGGTTCCAAATTCAGAGAGTCTTGAGTTGGGGGGGGTACCAGGTTTGAAAGGTTCTGGTTTCTGGTCATTCCTGGTTTGGTGGTCCCAGTTTCATTAGATATTTTGAGGAATATTCCTAAGTTTGGGGTTCCTAATTCTTAAGGGAGCCCATGTGACTACTCGAGGATTGGAGCCTGGGTCTTAGGAGGAACTCACTGGATGCCAAAGGAGATGAGCGATACACTGACCACCAGCAAGTCCAGCAGATTAAACCAGTTTCGGCAGAAGGAGCCTCGGTGTAGGAAGGCCCCAAAAGCAGTCATCTGGGGGACAGGAGGGGTGGCTCAGCCCCAAGGACACAGATGGGCAGACTGACTGACAGGGGGCCGCTGGGATGGGGCTGGGCGGCTCACCTTGAGCAGGATCTCAACAGTGAAGATGGAGGTGAAAGCGTAATCAAAATAACCAAGGACCTGAATGGAGGACAGGGTGTGGGCATCAGCCAGCCCCCTCTGCCTTTGCACAAGTGGGGCTCTGCAGCTTTACCTCCAGTTCTGCTCTCTGATTTGGCCTCTCTTTGGATTTCTCTGGTCCAGCCTCCAACATCTTCCTATGACATTTAGTCTCTCCTGCAGCCGCCCCCCCCCCCTTCTCCAGCATCTCAAGGGTCAAAGGATCTCTCTCTCTGAATGCCTCTGTTTCCCACTCTGCCCTTCTGGCATGTGGGCCTCTCTCAGGAGGGTTGTTTCAACCTTTCTCGCATCTCTATTTCTCTGTGAGTCTCTCTTTCATGTCTCTGTGTTTTTTTCTCTTGTTCTATCATTCTCTAGTTCCCCAAGACTCTATGCATGTGTGTGCACATGTGTGTGCACGTGCATGTGTGTGTGTGTCTGTCTGTGGTGCCTTTTCTGCTTCTTGGTTTCTGGATTCTCCCCTGTCTGGATCAGCACCCAGAACCCAGGCCCTCCAAAGTGTCCTGGGGCTGTCCATCCAGAGCCAGCTCAGACTCTCTCTCCAGCAGGTCTCAGAGCAGAGCAGATTCCACTTCACATCCCATGCAGCTAAGCCTCCCCCCCCCACCTTGTCCCACCCTTTTCTCCCCCTCCCTCTTTCCCATTCCGCCTCCTGTTCTGGGCACAATAGTCAAACCATTACTTTTGGGAAAGATGTGTTTCCAGACTCCTCAGGGGACCCACTCAACCATCCTTCTGACTCCCCCTTGGGGCAGGAATGTCTGTGTGTCTCTTGCATTTTTTAGCCCCAGTCCTGAGCCGGGGGCTTGGCACTTCTGCCATCTGTCTGCATGTCCTTGGGGCGCTGCTAGTTCTCCCCATCCCTCTTCCCCTCTCTCCTCCCTATCCACCCAGCTGCTTCTGTCTGAACAGTCATTCGTCTGTCCCTCACGTGGTTTCGGAAGGAGTGAGCCCGGATGGGGTCCTCAGCAGCCAGGGAGACACTACTCAGGATGATGAATACCAGGATGAGGTTAGTGAAGATGCGGTGGTGGATGAGAGCATGACAGCTAACCCGAAGCCTGGGACAGAGAGCGAGTAGGGATTGTGGTTCAGCGTCATCCCTGACTTACTCGGGAGGTTCACTGAGCCCCCACTAACCCACAGGCTTCCAAATACTCACGGGTTTGTGTGACTGAGGCAGAAGAAGGCACTGCCCTCAGGGATGGGCACCACTTTCTCTTTGGGTACCACTTCCTGTAGGCGTTCTAGCCTAATTCCTTCCTGGTCATCCTCCTCTTCCTCCTCCCCCGAACCTGGCCCAGGAAGGAAAGCAAGGTTAGCATGAGGAGGGAATGAATAAGCATTTCTTTATAGAATGCACCTACTGCTGTGCTCTGATCCCTTGGTCCCTCCCTATCTCTGGCTGAGGACCAAAGGATCACGGATTGAGTGCTGGAAGGGCCTTTCATTCTTTAGCCCACTAATTCATTTTACAAAATGAAGAAACTGAGGAAGTTTAAATGAAGTTAAGTGACTTACCCAAGGTCACACAGGCAAGTAGCAGAGCTGGGATTTAAACTCCGAGTCCATGGATTTTCTAGGAGATGCTGACAAGATCCTATTATTCTCCTCTGCCTCCCCTTCCCCATTCCACCTCACAGGCTGATAGATTTGGAAGGGTGCTTAGAGATCATCTAACCAAACTCCTTTTATGGGTTGAGGAAACTGAGATTGCAAGGTGAAGTATCTGGGAACCCAGAGGGGGGAAGCTTCCCCCCATCTCTTGAGACACTTTCCAAGCCTGTTCTCTATTACCTCCAGCTTCACTCTGCTCTTGCTCTTGCCTTCCTCGTCCTCTCCACAGGGCACCTGTGAGTGAGGAGCACAAGGCTCAGAGCCCCCCTCAAGTTCTAGCCCCCCAGCTTCTGTCCCAGCTAAACTCACCAGCACTCCGTTGTCTTGGGGGCTGGTTCCATGCTCAGCATTCTTCTCCCTGCTCAGGCAGGAAATGGTGGGAAGGCTTGTGGGGATGAGATTTAGAGGGAATCCCGCCACCCCCCGCCTAGGTGAGATGGGTGAGGTAGGGAGCCAGTTTCTTGTCCCTTGGCCTAGAGTAGCAAGAAGGATTCTCAGAAGGTCAGGGTGGGGTCCTTACTTTCCCCGGCCCTTGGAGGTTCTGGCATCTCCCCCTGCCAGGTTGTCCACAGCAATGGCAAGGAAGACATTCAGTAGGATGTCTGATGGTTTCAGCTTAGGATCCTAGGACCTCTAGACAATTCTTCCCTTCCTCCCCCAAAGGGTGTGTGGAAGCCCATACCATCCATACGCCCATACCGCCCATAGGAGAAGTGGGAGCCCAAGGGTGAGTGAAAGGGCTCAGAGTCTGTGGAAGCCCATGGACGAGCAGGGAGCCAGGGATGAGTTTGGGGGTCTTTGGGCTGAGGGTGAGTGGGAGGAACCCGAGGGGAGGAGGCTGTGGGTTGAAGCTGATGGGAAGCAGGGCCCCAAGAGTCAGGGGGAGGCGGGCGCAAAGGGCACATGAAGCAGATACAATTGCCGCAGATAAAGAGGATGATGAAATAGATGCAGACCAACATTCCAGGGAAGAAGGGCCCCCCATAGGCTAGGATCCCATCATACATGACCACATTCCAGTCTTCACCAGTGAGGATCTGTGGGGCCAAGGTCACTGTTGCTGAGGGGAACTGAGTCCTTGGCCCACTCCCACCCACCCTAAACCCAGTCCCCATAAACTGCTGCCAAATTCTCTGCCCAGGCTCTTCTCGACCTCCCTCTCTCCCTGATATTCTCCCCAGTCCCCAATGCCACCCTGGCTGATAGAAGCTGAAACGTGACCTGGAAGACAGTGAGCAGGGCTTGGGGGAAGGTGTCAAAGGTGCTCCGTTTGGTGTGGGTCTGATCAAAGTTGAATTTCCCCCCAAAGAGCTGCATCCCCAGGAGGGAGAAGATGATAAGGAAGAGGAAGAGGAGCAGAAGCAAGGATGCAATTGACTTCATGGAGTTGAGAAGTGAGGCCACCAGGTTGCTGAGGGATGCCCAGTGCCTGGGGGGAGGGGAGAGCCTAGTCAGGGTTTGGGCAAAGGTCAAGGCCAGGGAACTGTTGTCAGCAGGGTCAGGGTTGGGTTGGCGTTGCCACCTTCTCCTAGGTGAGAGTCAGAATAGGGGTGGGTTAGGGTTAGAAGTGCAGACTGAACAGCAGAGTTTCTGAGAATTAAGGTTAGAGATCTCCTATTTAGGGTTAGGGTTATTATCTGGCAGAAAGTAGAAAGCAAGGCCACACTGCAAGTTAGATGCAGAGCTGGGTCTGAAAGCCAGGCTCCTTCCTGCTCCCATCACAAAACAGGGATTGCAGAGTAGGGGTCCCAGATTTGGGGGCTCCAGCAGTTAAGCCAGAGAAGCCAAGAAGGAAGTGCTGGAATTTTGGAGCCAAGTTGACTGCAACTGCCCTCTTCTGGACTTCTCCATCACACCCCAGGAACCTCGGCATCCAGTCTGGGAAGGGCCTCCTGCCCCTGGCCCCTTCCTCCCTCAAACTGGAGAGCCCCCTGAGGCTAGCCCCCTTTTCTCCCTTCCCACCAGGCTGCACTCCTCTGCACTTTGCCATCATGCCCCTCCCCGAGCCCAGACCTTCCTCCCAGCCCCTTTCAGCTTCCTTTTGTGGGCATAGTGCCTGGCACACAGTGGGCACTGTATAAATGTGCCCTATTTTATGATTGTTGTTATTATTATTATTTCCCCCCACAATAGATTGTAAGCTCTTTCTTTTCTTTTGGATTCCCGGCACTTAGCACAGTTCCTGGCACACAGTAAGTGCTTAAGAAATGCTTATCAACTGACTGACTGAAATCCAAGCCCCTGTTCCCCAGCAGGTGCAAATGCAGAAACTGTGGGAGATGACATTATAAGCAAGCTGAGAAGGCCCAACTGAGCAGGACTGTGGGGAGACAAAGCCTTAGGGTCCCTTAGCCATCTGTGGCCTTTGGGAGGCAGCTCCGAAGTCTTCTCTATGGCTCTATAGACACTAATCGTAATGAAGGAATGTTTGCTTCATTTTGTCATGATAGCATACCGTAGGCACTTAATCAATACTTGGTATTCAGCAATCTGTTGAATTGGTGGCCTTGGAAGAGCTGGTTAATCTGCTCCGGCCAAAAAGCTCTATGGTTACCACTACCCTACTGCCACCTGGTGGCAGTCAATGGTTTTCTCAAAGGTGGAACCCAACAAGCTGATCTTACCAGGAGCTGGATAGATGGATTAGGGGCCATCAGGTGGCTGGCTGGTGGAGGGGTGTGGGGGGAGGATGGCAGGGAGGGGAGGGCGGAGGCTTCTCAGACCTGGTCACCTTGAAGATCCTCAAGAGGCGAACACAGCGCAGCACCGAGATCCCCAGTGACTGCATGGCCCCAGCCTCCACCAGGGCTGTCTCTAGGATGCCTCCACACACCACAAAGCAGTCGAAGCGGTTGAAGAAGGAGGCTGCGTAGGCGGCTGGGCCAAGGCCATAAAGTTTCAGAAGCATCTCCACAGTGAATAAGCAGAGCAGGACCTTGTTTGCATATTCTGGGGGGGGGTGATGGAAAGCAGTGTTTTGGGGCTCCTAGGCTATCGTTCTTGGGGCTCCACAAGGGCTCCACTCAGTGGGGTCCTGCCACCAGGGGCTCCCAAGGGCATTTGGGGGCAGGGAGGATGTAGTTGTCTTAGTAGATCTCACCCTGGATTTGTGTGAGCCAGACCGGCTGTCCGTGGTGCTCAGAAGCGATGGTCAGTGTATTCAGAAAGACCAGAAGCAGAACAGTCCAATAACAGGCCACAGATTTCACGGCATGGCGGCAGTGGGTCCTGAGCACCCTGTTGGCCCTTCGCACCCTGCGGCTGGGGTGGGGGAGGAAGAAAGGAGGACTTGGTAGCCTCCTTTCTCCACCCTCCCTCTGCTCCTAGGCTGCCACTGAGAAGTGATTAATCCATTTCCATGGTTTCAGGGAGTTCCTTGAACTGCTGCCTGGACAGTGTATGGTGGATCTAAGGCCATGTAACCCAAGGATGCCGGGGGAAGGAGGTTCGGTGGCTAGGTCCTCTGGTTAGTAATCATTAGATGTGAGATTTGAATCCAGGGCCCCTCATCCCAGAGCCATGCTGGCTCTCTGTCTTAAACTCAACACACACCAAAGCGAATGTGTCCATTATCTTCTCCCCCCAAACCATTCCACTCCTCCCTAGCTTCCCTATCCCTGGCAAGGTGGCCACCATCTTCCCAAGCCCCCTGACAAAGTCTATGTGGTAGTTTTCTTTGACTCACAGCACTCATCCAATTCTTTCTCTCTCTCCTGGTTCAGTCTCCCATCACCCCTTGCTTGGACTACTGTCACAGTCTCCAAACTGGTGACTCCCCCAAATCTCTTCCCCTTTCCAAGCATCTTCCTAAAGCCTACTTCTTTCCCTGTTCCAGAAGCTTCACGACTTCCTAGGGCTCCTAGGAACCAATGTCCTCCCCTCAGCCCTCTGCAGGCTGCCTCCAATCTGCCCACTGTCCAACACGCTGTCTCCCACTTCTGCAGCTGCGTACAAGCCCTCCAGGAAGGCTTCTCTGGGAATCTTGGCAAAATGGCAGCTGGGGTGGGGGGAGGGGCGGGGAAGGGACTGGTGGGCGGTCATGGGAGATTCCTAACCTCAGGGCTGCCTTGGCTCTTCCTACAAACTTACCACAGCCTGGTCTTCATGATCTTGGCCCTGCAGAATGGAAGGGGCTAGGCTGAGTCTGGGGAGGGAGGAGCTTCATTTGACAGATCTGTGAACTGAGGCATTCCAGAACCCCCTCCCCCACCCCAGGGCATCAGGACAGACCCTGCCTGGCTGCTTGGAGTGGGAGGGTGGCACTCACAGGTTTCTGCTACAGGCATTCCCTGCCTCTTCATCTTCCTCAGCCCCAGTCTCTGCACTCATTGAACCTGTTTCACTAGCTGGAAGCAGAGGGGGAGGGGGAGAATATGACTAGGCAAGGACACCCTCTGGGCCTCTGTGTCTCACCCAGGGTCCCCCTCCTCCCATAGGCCCATACCACCCACAGGCCCATACCACCCATATGCCCATACACCCATACCACCCATACACCCATGCCACCCATAGGCCCAGACCACCCATGCCACCTATAGGCCCATATGGCCCATAGGCCCATGCCACCCATAGGCCCATACACCCATGCCACCCACAGGCCCAGACCACCCAGACCACCCATAGGCCCATATGCCCATACACCCATACCATGGCTGCTAGTCGAGTGACTGAACCACCGTAGTCGGCTTCGCTTCTTGTGGATTGTCTCAGACAGGGTCACTCCTGTAGGGAGGGAAGAGGCATGTGGAAGGGGTGGCTGGACTTCTGCTGCCCCCACCCCACTTCTTCCTTTGGTGCCTGTGAGCAAATGGTCCTTGTCAAGGTAAGCAGGGACAGAAGGCAGAGGACTTGGGCTCCCATTCGGATTCTTGCTACATCGCAGCCTCCTCCTGGGCTCTCTAGGTCTCAGGCTCCACTCCCTCCCCATATCCTCATCTACTTCCCCACCTGTACAATGGAGGGATTGTCTCAAAGTCTCAAAGGTTCCTCCCGCTTAGAAATGCTACATTTGATCTCCAATTACACCTCCATAGTCTCAGTCTGTGCCTGGGCCCAAGTGGCCTAGTGGGATTTGAGGTTGTGTGGGATGTCACTCCCCAGGGACTGTGCTTTGGGAGTCCCCTCCCCCCATACGTTGCTGCAGCCTTCCAGTGGCCACTCCTTCCTCCTCAGCCTCTGCCTCAGTCTCCCCCTCCTGGTCTCTGAAGCCCAGTTCTTCAGCCTGGGTGAGCCACTCCAGGTAGCCTCGAAGGTCTTCCTCCATCTGCTGCTTCTCCCGAAGTTTCTGAAAGTCTCCCCGGGCCTTGGCCTTCTCTCGTTCCTTGGAGAATTCCCTGAGAACATTCAGAGAGAGCTGTGATGGGTGGAGGGGTACCAGGGATAACTGTCTGAAGGCCTCTGACCACTCCCAGGGCTCACCCACTCAGGACGCCCAGTACAAGGTTGAGGACGAAGAAGGAGCCAAAGATGACCAAGCTGACAAAGTAGAGCCAGGGAAGCTCATACCCCATGGCATCTTGCATCTGGAGGAGAAGGGGGAGGAGGGAGGGGAAGGGGGGGGAGGGGGGGAAGGGGGAAAGGGAGGGAGAGAGGAAGAAGACAAACGGTCAGGTGAGCTCAATCTGCCTCACCCTGGGGGAGCCTTGGCCCTGAATCAGGGCTGGGCTAGGCACCGTCCTCCCCCCCGCAGCTAGGAGCCATACCCAGTACAGAACATCAGTCCAGCCCTCCATGGTGACACACTGGAAGACAGTCAGCATGGCAAAGAAGAAGTTGTCAAAGTTGGTGATGCCTCCGTTGGGCCCCGCCCAGCGGCCTCGGCACTCGGTGTGGTTGGCAAGACACTGTCGGCCAGAGGAGCCCGGCATGGCGCAGGGGGATGGATCCTCCTCAGCCTCCAAGTCTGTCCACAAGAGAGGAGAGAGAGGAGAGGAGGGAGGGGAGGGGAGGGGAGGGAGGGAAGGGGAGGAGGAGGGGAGGGAGGGAGGGGACAGGGGGGAGGGAGGGAGGGGAGGGAGGGGAGGGAGGGGACAGGGGGAGGGGAGGAAGGGGAGGAGGGAGGGGAGGGGACAGGGAGGAAGGGGAGGGAGGGGAGGAGGGAGGGAGGGAGAAGGGGAGGGAGGGGAGGGAGGGGAGGGAGGGGAGGGAGGGGAGGGAGGGAGGAAGGGAGGGGGGGAGGGAAGGGGAGGGAGGGAGGGGAGGGACGGGAGGGAGGGGAGGGAAGGGAGGGAGGGGAGGGGAGGGGACGGGAGGGAGGGAGGGAAGGGGAGGGGAGGGGAGGGGAGGGAAGGGGGGAGGGGAGGAAGGGGACAGGGAGGGAGGGAAGGGACAGGAAGGGGAGGGGAAGGGAGGGAGGGGACAGGAGGAGGGGAGGGGAGGGAAGGGAGGGGAGGGAGGGACGGAGGGAGGGAGGGGAGGGAAGGGGGAGGGGGAGGGGAGGGGACGGGGGAGGGAGGAGGGACAGGGAGGGAGGGAGGGGAGGGAGGGACAGGGAGGAAGGGGAGGGGAGGGAGGGAGGGAGGGAGGGAGGGGAGGGAGGGGACAGGAGGAGGGGAGGGGAGGGGACAGGGAGGGAGGGAAGGGGAGGGACTAAGCAAGGATGAGTGCACCTTATGTGCCAGGTGCCATGCCATCCACCTTTGACAAGTATTATCTCATTTAGTCCTCATAACAACCCTATTTATTGTCTATTGCTAGATACTATCATATCACCCCCATCGCACAGTTGAGGAGACTAAGGCAAACAGAGATTAGGTGACTTGTCCAGGGCCACACAGCTAATAAGTATTTGAGGCTGGATTTAAATTTGATTCTTCCTGACTCCAAGGCCAGTGGACAGGGGAGGGGAGAGTGGGCTCAAGCCGAGGAAGCTCTGCCACTCTAGTTACCTGAGCCCCGGATGAAACAGGTCTTATGCATGCGGCCCAGGAAGAGTTCAAGGCCTATCACTGCATAGATCATGATGACAAAGAGCACCAGAAGCGCAATGTGCAGCAGTGGAACCAGGGCCTTCAGAATGGAGTTGAGCACTATATGCAGGCCTGGGGGGGTGGGGAAGGTTAGGGCCTTGGGCCTTGGGCAGGCTTGAGGGGGGCCTCCCCATTACCCCCCATCCCTCCAGGGAGGCCCCCCCCGGGGGCTGCCTGCTTCCTGCCCAGCCCTGCCCCTCCTGGGGAGCTGAGGCTCTTTGTCCTGGGAGACTGGAGGCCATCCTGTCAGTGAAACCTTCTGGATCATCGCAAACTCCCTCTGTTCTCCAAAGTGAGGAAGGTCTCCAGAGGCCCCATCCAGCACTGTCTGCACACTCTGCCCTCTAGCTGAGGACCTCTCATCCCACACTGAGACAGCTGGCAATCCTGTCCATACTAATTCCATCTCCCTCACCTCCCTACTTTCTAGTTCTTTTTTTCCCTTGTGCAGCCCGGACTCACTGGGGACCCCAGATACCAGCCGGAGGGGCCGAAGCACTCTGAATGCCCTCAGGGCTTTCACATCAAAGCCTCCGGGCTTCCCTGCTGTGTGGGAAACATCCCCCGGACGAGGAGGGCCCTGCTCCAGGAGAACACTGAAGAGCCTGCAAGGGGGTTGAGGCTAAATTAGGAGAGCTCAGGGCCCATTCAGATAACAGGACCAGCTGGGGGCAGAAGTGGGTTAGGGTCAGAAATGGGGATCTCTGGCTATTCCTTGTGCTCTGGGGCCCAGGGTGGCCTGGGGAGGTGGACAGAGCCACAGGGAGGCAGGGGAACCTTGGTGGGAGCTAGGGGAGGGGCCGAGGAAGGGATAAGTGGATCCAGAGGAGAGATGAGCATCCGGGCAGAGGGCTGCTGCACACCCTACAACCACAATGATGAAGTCCAGCAGGTTCCAGCCATTGCGGATGTAGGCATTGGGGTGCAGCACAAGGCCATAGGCCACGATCTTTAGCGCGGTCTCCACAGTGAAGATCACCAAGAATGCATACTCCACCTGCTCCTGGGGTGAGGAGGGGAGAGTGTGGCTGTGTTGGGGGAGGGGGGAACAAGTCAGGCCCATTGGTATCTAACGGATGTATGGCCACCCAAGAAGTGCCTATGGAGGCTCTGAGGCAGTCTAGGGGGTGCTGAGGGGCATCTTGAGTGGTCAAGGGGAAGCCTGTGGGTCCAGGAATGCTCATAAAGGGCTCTGGAGTGGTTTGGGGGTATCTGCAGGGTATTTGAGGGCCCTGCTCCAGGAGAGCACTGAAGAGCCTGCAATGGGGTTGAGGCTAAATTAGGAGAGCTCAGGGCCCACAGGACCAGCTGGGGGCAGAAGTGGGAATCTCTGGCTATTCCTTGTGCTCTGGGATGCAGGGTGGCCTGGGGAGGTAGGCAGAGCCATGGGAGGGGGTGCCTTAGGGAAATCTTTTAGGGGTCCTGGGAAGTTTCTGTCTGAAGGCAGTTCAAGGACTTGGAGGGTGAATGGGTCTCTGGTGGTGTAAGGGAGTTCTTACCAGGTTGTGGTTGCCTGCATTGGAGTCATCCTCTGGGAAGGGGACATAGACCCCAAGGGCCACACAGTTGGCAAAGATGGTCATAAGGATGAGGATGTCAAATGGCCTGAAGCAGGTGAGGTCAAGGAAGCTGGTGGGGGTGGGTTTGGCTCCCCATCTCTTTCCTTCCCAGCCCAGGTCCCCAAGTGAGGAAGGGTGGAGTTGCCCAGATCCTGCCCTGTGTTTTTGCACTGCCCACTGCCCATATCTTCAGTCTGGGAGGAAGGAAAGGCAGCTCCATGGATTGGGGTGGGGGCAAGCCAGACAGGATACTTCCATTCCACGATGGTGATGCAGAATCTCCTCACTGGGTTGGTAAGGCTTAGGCAGAAGAGGGCCCTGGGGGATCGCTGGATCCCCCCAGGCCCTGGGGCCTTATGTTTGCTGGGAGGAGCCTTCCTTCGCCCTGCTGGCATCCCGACTTGGCCTCCTCCCCCTGGAGGGGGTCCAGTAGCCAGACCCCACTCAGGGCCGGGGCCCGAGAGCCTTTGAATTATGTCTGGAGAGGGAGAGAAGAAGGGAAGAGGCTATGTCTCAGAGGGCCTTGTAGGACCAGGTGACCCCCAATCTGGCTAAACCAATGGAATCTTGGTGCAAATCTGGGGTGTGTCCCGTCAAGATTCGGGGGGTCTCTGGGGCCTCTGGGTCAGGAGATCTGGGGACCCTGGGCCTGAAGCTGAGGGGAGGCTTGGGGGCATAGACGTCGGCATTGCCAGGCTCACCTAACCCGCTTTCGGCTCCCTCCATCCTCTTCCCTCTCGCTGGGATGCCAGGATTAAGGCCAGCCAGCCTTATGGGCTAGAAGGGAGGGGGAGCCAGATGGTTCTTCCTAGGGGCCTTGGGGGGCAGGGGATCAAGAGGTGGGAGTGGCCAAAGGTCATATATATACAGCGCTGTGATGGCCTCCCCCGCAGGGATTCGCGTGTCTGGGCCCTTCGTTTTCTCGCAGGGGTGATCACGGCGGCCGGCCACTGGCACCACCAGCCCCTGCCCCACTTCACTAGTTCACTCTCTGCCGCCAAGGGGAGTCCTGTGATTCGAAGGACGAGAACGCTGGAGCGCATGCCCGAGACCTGGGAGGCCTGAGGACTACAAGTCCCAGAGAGACGTGCGCCTGCCCCCCCCCCCCCCGCTCGCCGCTCAAGGCGGAGAGAAGAAAGAAACTACAAGTTCCAGAGGGCGCTGCGCGCTCGAGCCAGGTGACTTGGCTCTTCGTCCTTCGGCTCCCAGGCGGAACCCAGGCGTCCGAGCCCGGCAAAGAGGCTACCGAGCTGTGGAGCGCGTGCTGGGGACGGCATGGAGGAGGCGGACCGGATTCTGATTCATTCGCTGCGCCAGGCGGGCTCGTAAGGAACCGGGCCGCGCTGGGGAGTCATCTGGGATTCGTGGGGAAACTGACGAAGCTAGGCTTGCCAAATAGGCAGTGCCAAGACTCGGACAAGGGTCCTGGGCCCTGGGGATCCCCTTCCCCCAGCCAGGCCTCCTCCCCGCCCCCCACCACCACCACCAGGGCCCGACGTCCCAGGCACTACTCCATCCCTGACAGGGCCATCCCCGAAGATGTCCAGTCTCTCCGGGCCTTCACTGCAGAGCTGGCCGTAGCAGCCGTGGTGGGTTGTCTGCAGGTACTTCGGCCCTCCCTGAGCTCCAGCCTTAGCGCCCACCTGCCTCCTGGAATGTCTGCCCGCTTTCGGCTTGGCATGAGTCTGGCTCAAGCCTGCTCGGTGAGGCCTGGGACTCGTATTGGATTGAAGCCTGGGGGAAGGAGGGGAAGGAAGCGAAGGGGCTGCCAGGCCTGGGGCCTGGAGGAAACAGGTGGCATCTGGCCTCTCTCTGTCCCTTTGTCCTCCCCGGCTGGTCATGTGCCGCCAGGATCTAGGTTATCCGCGAGAGCTCGGTTACCAGAGTTTTCTGTACCCAAGTGAGCCAGACCTGAGGCAGCTACTGCTCTTCCTTGCAGAGCGGTTGCCCCCCGACCCTACCCAGGAGAGTGCTCAGCCCTCAGGTAACTGGGGTCCCACAGAGGCTAGGCTAGGGCAACGAAGATGGGGGGGCAGGGCGTGGAGTGGCTGCCTGGCTGGCTTGAGAGCTAAGTGGAGCCTTCCTCCCCTGCTCAGTAGGTGAGTCGGCTATCCTGCTCCGTGCTGTTGGCGCCCAAGTAAGGGAACTTCTGACAGAGCCATGGGTGCCCCCAGCCCTAAGGCCTCAAAAGTACCAGGTATGATTGCCCCCCCAAAACCCCTCTTTTCTCTCCCAGCCCTGCTGCTGCCCAGCTTGGCTCTTGCTTTCTCCCTGTCTTCCTCCTGCCCAGGACCGTGTCCCTCTGAAGCCTCTCCACGTTCAGCCCTTCGTGTTCCCTAAGGCCAACACCCCAGAAGGTAAGAAGGGGCCCAAGACTTTGGTTAGCCACGCAAAGATCTTGGTCAGGCAGGCCCTGCCATTTTGTACCAAAATGCTCTCAGAGCTACAGGAGTCCACATGTACTCCACACGAACACAGCTAACCTGAGACCCCATCTCTCTCCCTGTGACCAGGTGCCTCCGAGGTGCAGGAGTTCCAGGGAGGACCCCTGGTGCCCCCAGTTCCTGCCCAGATCCCCTGTCAGGCCATCCGGGCAGCTTCATTTCTAGAGGAGCACACAGCCCAGCTCCGGGAGGTGCCTGAAGGAGACGCTCCTGGAGATGCAGACAAGGTTAGGCCAGACCCCTTGCCCCCCCACCCCCACCCTGTGTGCTTTGTCTCTGTTTCTCCTCTCCTCTCCTCTCTCTTCTTTCTCACTCTCCCTACCCTTCACTTGTGCAAATGCCCTCCGTTTGGGGGAGCCTCAGAGTGCCCAGAGGGCTCCATTGTGGATGGAGGAGCAAGAATAGATGCTCCTTCTTTCTCCATAGGCTTGCAGGAGGTGTCTGGCCCCGCGGCTGGTGGAGCAACTGAGGCAGAACTGGGGGCAGGCCACATCCAGTGCCTCAGGGGCTCGTGGACCAGGCCGAGAGCTGGGGGAGCTCCTCTGCACCTGGGGGCCTCGCGGGAAGGGTTCCAGATTCACTCATGCTGAGAAATTCACTTTTGCTCAGGTAGTGGCCAGGGGACACATGAGGGATTGAGGGCCCAGGTCATTGGATGGGGAATCTGTAAAGCCCTCTCCCTTTTTGTTTTTCCCTGCCCCGCCCCCAGGAAGAGAAAGTGGCCCATGCCCCACCTTTGGCACCTGCACAACATCCCTCACCACTGTCCCCGCTGTCCCCCGCCCACTTGGAGCGGGAGGTGCAGGCAGGGCAGGAGGCAGAGCTGGCCTCTCTCCAAGGCTGCCTGGAGCTTGTGGGCCACAGCATCCAGGAAGCCGGGGCCACCATGAAGAGGCTGACGCTTAGCACAGGCCAGGTCAGGGGGTGTGGCTGGGGAGGGGACGACACAGACCTGGGGGGTGGAGGAGGAGGATACTCCTTCCGACCTACTGACTAGGAGCTGGGGTACAGATCGAAGCAGAGGCCCACCAAGACTGGCTGAGTGCCACAGAGCGGGAACAGGCCAGGAGGCTGAAGCGCCGGGCCGTCGACTTGCTGCCAGACGCCCCTAGCAACCTGGCCAAGCTGCAGGTGAGTGTGGCCAGTCACCAGGGCCTCCTGGTGGCAGACTTAGCACAGCCCCTGGTGACTGTTTTTTCGTCTCCCATTGGGTCCAGGTGGTGGTAGAGGCCAGTGCCCAGCGTGTCATCCACCTCACTGGCCAGTGGGAGAGGCATCGGGTGCCACTCCTGGCTGAATATCGGGCTCTGAAGAAGCGTCGGGACCAGAGAGAGGTGACCCCACCTGCTGCTCTGATACCAACCCTGGGTTTTTGACAGCCATTCTGTGGGGTTTAGGAGTGGGAGGCTTGGACAGGCAGGCAGCCTCCAGGGGCCTTCCCCATAGGATTTTCCCTGAGTTAGGAGCAAAGGAGCTGTCAGCCCCTCTTCCCCCCCCACCACATTGACACTTGGGGAAACTGAGGGCCCCTTTTTTTCCTATCTAGTTAGAATCATCACACAGGGCAGCTGAACTCCAGGCTCTGCAGGACTGTGTGCGGGTAGCTGCTGCAGAGGCCCGACGCAAGGAAGGGTTACATAAGCAGTTGGTGAGTGACACTGGCTGGTTGGTTTCCTGCGAGGGAGGAGGGCCTGAGACCTGGCTCGGGGGCAGGGGCAGGCCCTCAGGACTGAAAGACAAATGGCCCCGGGCCCTTCACCAGGTAGCTGAGCTGGAGACCCTGCCTGGAGACATGGCCCGCTCTGCCTACACCCATCGCATCCTGGAGATTGTGGGCAGCATCCGAAAGCAGAAAGAGGAGATCACTAAGGTGAGGCCGCCTGGGGCCCCTGCTTTCCACCCTCTTGGCCTGACCAGCCCATGCTCACCCATCGTCTACCTCTCTTTCTTACTGGGGCTCACAGATTCTTTCTGATACCAAGCTGCTTCAGAAAGAGATCAATGCTCTATCTGGCAAGCTGGACCGGACCTTTGCTGTCACAGATGAACTGGTCTTCAAGGTAGGTGTGTTGGGTGCCAAGGAGGAGGCCTGGGCCTGTGTAAGGCCGTTGGGGGGGGGGGTGCGGCTGCTTCCTCAGCTAAGCCGAAATCCCCCTGCCAGTCTGAGCTCCTTGCCTCCTCCCTGGGGTTGGCACAGTTTTGAAGTCAGCGTGTGGTAAGCTCAGACTTGAGCACGTCTTTGCAGCCAAGTAGAGAGATGCTGGTCCAAGGGACTGTCCGGACCTGGTGGGTGCCAGGAGCCTTAATGGCTATTATAAAGCCCCCGGGCTGTTGAGCATTTTTCTTCCTGACTTGGATGAAGAGAAGCGTGCTTTCACACTGGCCAGAGCAGAGGGCTTGAGTGGGCGAGGCCTGGTTTCAAATCCCTTCCCTCCCTCGAGTGGCTAGGATGTCAACACTAGGAGGCTTCTTCTTACTCACTGAAGGGTTAGGAGGACCCAATCAGTGTCATCAGGCGAAATGGCAAGCTTGTCTGGAAGGGGGTGCTGTTATGTGGGGAAGGGGTCAGGTTTGGCCTGGAGTAGCCTTGGCAGACTCTGGACTCCTTGCCAGCTGTGGGATTTCTAAGGTCTCTTTGGCCCCTTGGCCCACTTTTCTCGTGTGCCCCTGCAGGATGCCAAGAAGGATGATTCTGTGAGGAAGGCCTATAAGTACCTGGCAGCCCTGCATGAAGTGAGTTGGGTGGGGTTCCCCAGGGCCAGCCCCTGCTGCTGGGGATCCTCCCCCTGACCTCCCCCCTCCCCATATCTCTCCCAGAACTGCAGCCAGCTTATCCAGACCATAGAGGACACTGGCACTATCTTGAGGGAGGTCCGAGACCTGGAAGAGCAAGTGAGGAGCCAGGGAGGGTGGGCAGGACCCTGGAGGCTGCTGGAAGCTCCCCCAGGGTCACAACCACCATCTTGGCCTTACTTTTCCTTTGACCACTGAGACCATTGTCAAGGAGTCTAGATGAGGTCTGCTCCCTGAGTGTTGGCATCCAGGACAGGCCCTAGGGGACAGCTCCCCTCGCCCCCCAGCCTGCCCCCCCCTTTGGTCTTTGATCTCTGCAGTATCACTTGGGGGACAGTCTGGGAAACCCCTCAGGACCAGTAGAAGGCATCCAGGACAGGCACACTGAATCCCCCCCCCCCCGCCATGCACACATCATGGCCGTCAGGGGCCTTGGTCAGCCTGACTCTTGCTACCAGGTGGCACATACCTCTCTAACCCTCACTTTCTGCACCAGATTGAGACCGAGACTGGCAAGAAGACACTCAGCAATCTGGACAAGATCCTGGAGGACTACAAGGCAGTCCGCCAAGAGAACGCGGGCCTGCTGGGCCGAGTCCACGAAGCATGAGGCTGCCACAGCGGGACAGCCTCACCCAGCACCGTTTCCCTTTGGGCAGAGGCCCTGATAGGCCTTTCCCTCAGGCAAACCCTCTACCAATGTGTGGTTCAGCCATAGGGCCTTTATTGGTGGAAGGAGACCAAGGCCCCTTCTTCACTTGGGGGGGGGGCCAGAGCGGGAGCAAGACAACCAATAAAAATGGTTCCTTCAGCAGCCAGACTCAGGTGTGGCTGGTCAGCTGGGGGGCAGAGGGAGCCAGGCCTCTGTCACAGCCAGTGGGGCACAGGACAGCAGACGTTTCAGGTCTTGGTCTCTGGGGGGACAGTGCAGGAGGGTCACTCCTCGCCCAGGGTGGCCCTCCTCCCCATCCCTTGTCAGAGGGAGTTAGTGGGGCCGGGGGCTCCTCACAAAGTCGAGGCTGTTGTGGGACTAAAAGCTGGGGCTCAAGTTAAGGCTGTCTGGGTACCTGCTGGGCCTTGGACTTCTCTTCTTTCGGAATTCAAACTCGTCCACAGTCCACACTGCCCCTTTCTCATTCTCCACCCGCACAAAGCATTTATGCAGACTCAGGTTGTGCCGAATGGCGTTCTGTGGGAAGTGAGAGCACCTGAATCTGGCCTCTCCTTGCAAGCTACCTTCAAGACAAGGCTCTTTGGGCCCAGGAGAATCAAGTATCCACAGCCTAGTCAAAGGCCAGACACCCAAACATCCATGTGCACCCACAGGAGCTCAGACAGGGGCTTACCTTCCAGGTGGCTGGGTGGGTCCGGAAGAAGGCAAATGTGTGGGTGAACCAGTGATAGATCTCATTGAGTGTTCGCTGTTTCTCAGGGGCTTCCAGTATGGCCTGTGGGCAAGGGAGGCTGTAGGGAGACATCCTTCCCTCCTTGGAGTGGTCCCTCACTATCCCTAGAGCCCCTAGGGCAGGGCATTTATGGGAAGGGAGAACTTGGAGAACTGATTTTGGCAGAGTCAGAAGAGAATAGAATCCAAAGGAAGATCCTCTTATTTTACAGAAGGGGAGGCTGAGGCTCACAGACAGGAAAAGGACTTGGCCAAAGATGCCCCAAGAGCAAAGGCGTGGCTCAACCCCAGATCTGCAAACACACCAAATCCAGCAGAGAAAGAGAATTGGGCCTGGGGCAGGCTGCAGTCTAGCCTCCCAGAGGTCTTGTGGTAGGAGTTAAGATTAGAAATGGGCTGGAAATTAGAGATGGAGTAGTGGGCCCTGTCAGGTCAAGGTCAAAGGTTAGGGGTAAGGGAAAATTAGGGCTGGGTAAGTTGGCCCTTAGAGCCTGAGTAACTGGAGTGGAGGTGGCTGGCCAGAATTTGGTGAGGCTGCTTTTGAAGCTGAGGCTGGAGGAAGTTGAGGAAGAAAGAGAAACGCCCCCTCCCCCTAGGTGAGCTGGCCTCCCCCCCACCCCCCCAGGTGAGCTGGCCTCCCCCCCTCCCCAGGTAAGCTGGCCTCTCTTCCCACCCCCCCAGGTGATCTGGCCTCCTCCCAGCCCTCAGCCATCTGTCCTTCCCCAGCTTTGTGTATACTATCTGCCATCTCAAGGGCCATCTTCCTCCCCTCCCTCTTGTGCCTCCTCCCAGGCTCAGCTAAGGAGCTGCCTCTCCCCATCTCGTTCTTTAGGTTGCTGGGGAGGGCAGCTGCTTTTTCTCTGTTTCTCCAAGGCCTACCTCCCAGAGCATCTTGCACACAGCGAGATCTGTATTTGTTGGATTTAGTTGGAGGCAGCTTCTGGGGGTCGGGTCCCCATAGGGTTTCAATTTGGGGTTGAGCCTGAGGCTGAATTCAAGGCAGGGTCAGGCTCTGGACTGAGGAGTGTGCAGCTCAATGGACTGTTTGTTTGGATGAGGTGGTCTGCCAGGCTCTAAAGCTCTGATGCCTTGACTTACCCAGCGGATAAGAGTAGCGTAGGTGAAGGGTGGCCGCAGATTGTGGGATCGGAAGTATTCCAGGTTATGGACAAATTCTGTGGGGAGCGGAGGCAGGCCGCGAGCTAGCTCCTCCTCCCTCCCCAGCATCCCCAGTATTTGCCTTTCAATCTGGGGGAGCCCAGGAGAGGCCAAAACCCCTCAGTGGTGACGGAGCTCAGAGAAGCACACAGGTGAGCCACCCAAGGGGCTGCCTATACCTCCCTGGGCCTCTTCTTGGGCCTGTGGCCAGGCAACCCCTCCTCCTAGCCTCAGTCCACCTAGGGGTGCTCACCCGGGGACATCTGGCTACCCCACAGGTGCCTTCTAACCGCGAAGAGGCCCTGCCTGGGGAGCCTCGCTTCTTTCTCGTCCTCTGGGGCTGCTGGCCAGGCTGACCAGGTGGGGCCCAGGCTCCCTGATGGACAGTAGGTCGCCTTCTCTGTGGAGGGGCTCTAGGAAGGAGAGGGAGGCTAAGCTGTCAGAGCTGCGAGGTACCATGCAGAGGAGAAATTGGGCTTGCATTTGGGAGGGATCTGAGGTTATTTAGTCCTGCCCCTTTAGCTCACAAGTGAGGGAACTGAGGCTGAATGACTGGTCCTAGGTGTCCAGGCTGGGGTTTGAACCTAGGACTGCAGACTCCAAAGCCAGCACCCTTCCTCTTGCCCCAGGCCAACTAACACTCAATCCCTTGAGCTGGCCAAACATGGAACAAGGTCCTAGAGGAGGCTCAGTGAGCGCTTTGGGGGCACCGGGCCAGGTCATGATTGGCCTACCCGGCCAAGGGGCCGTGAGGTGAGTAGGCCGGTGGGCCAAGAGCCCATCTACCTACTGCCCTAATTCCAAGTCAGGGCTCTGGCACTGACAGAGCCCAAGTCTTTAAAATGCACAAATTCTCGGCCTGTGAGAAAGTCTCAGGTGCCACTCACCACAGCCAGGGGCTTCATCAGCGCCAGCTTCCCAGACAGGTGGGCTTGCATGGCGCCCAGCTTCTCTTTCTCTAGGAGTAGCTGCGAGAAAGGAGAGAGGCGGCGCTGACCTCCTCCTCGGTCTGCCTTCCCCTCAAGCCTCAGGGCCTTTCTGGACACAATAGCGCATTTACCAGATGTGATCTCACTGGAGGGAGGTGCCATTATGATCCCCATTTTATGGATAAGGAAAAGTGAGGCAGGCTAGGGTGAAGTAACTTGCCATCCAGCTGGAAAGCTATGAGGCCATCTTGGTGACCAGTCCAGAGTTCTCCACTGAGGGCCACCTAGTACCTCTGTGACTTCCTCAAGCCCCAGCCTCTTCCCAGGGGGTAGGTAACCCTCTCTCACCTTGTGCTCCAGATTTTGTACCACCTCTTTCTGGATGAGACACTGGGCCTTCCCCTTCTCATCTAAGCGATGGTCTTCTTGGAGGTGTCTAGGGGAAGGAGGCAAGACAAACAGAGCAGCCTGAGCTGCGGAAGCCCTGTCACCTTCCCGGGACTGGGCACTCACTTACTTCAAGAGCTCCCCTGACTCCGGGAAGACCTTTTCACAACCAGGCCACCAGCAACTCCGGGAACTGTCCAGCGCGCAGGTCTGGAGGATGCTGTGGAAGGACAGATACAGGGGAGCCATGGAATGTTCCTCAGCTCCAACTCTGCCCCTGGGGAACCTTGGAACAAATCCCTCCACCCCTTTGGATGTTTGTTGAGGGCTCTAAATGCTGAGATCACCCCCACCCCACCCCAGCCTTCATTTGGCCAGAGCACAGTCCCTGACAGGATAGAAACTCCAGTGTCAGCATCAAGAGAGTTGGGATGCAAACCCAGGGCTTCCGGACTAGAAGGCTGAGCCTCCCTCCATCCCCAGTTCCAGGCTGCCTCTTGCTAAGATTCTCAAATTCTCCCCCTTCTAGGCTGCGGGACACTGACCTCTCCTTCTTGGGGCCAAGCCGGAAAGCAGAAGCATCCCCAGGGCTGGGCCCACTGGGAAAGGCACACAGATAAGTTGTCAGCATGTTGGCTGGCTCCTTGGGCAACCACTCAAGGTTGGCAAGGTTGATCCCTGCAGAGGAGAGGAAGAACAGTTAGTCACACTAGTAGATGGCTGGCCATAGGATGAGCAAGGTCTCCCTTGGCTACACTCAGTCTTGGTTGACTTCCCTCTCTCATGAACATTGAGGCCCCAATCCGAGGGAGTTAAGAAGTCTGGGCTTTGGGCCTGACTTGGCCACGGCTTCATCCCCTCTTTGGGCCTCATTTTCCCCATCTGTGCAATGGGTGGGGGATTTGGACTAGATGTTTCCTGGAGTCCAGGCTTTGAGCCATGGATGGGGAAGGACAGGAGCAGGCCCAACTCATCAGACTGTTACCAGGAGGAAGGCCATGCAGCTGGGCGGGTCTGGTCTTGAGGGTGATGACTCCAGGAGGTGAAGGCAGGTTGATCAGGGCAGGGGTGCTCAGCGGCGTCATGTGTACCAATGGGGGCCGGCCAAGGACCTCAGCAGAGGTGAGCTAAGGCATGGAGGGGGGAGGAAAAGAGAGGAAGTCCCTTCCACAGGCAGCCATATGCCAAACAATTATGTGAGAAGGTTGGTCTTGCCAGAGTTAGACTAAGGCATTCCCCTCTCGTACCTGGTGTACAAAATGCTGCTTCTCCCGAAGCAGGGCCTGGGGGTGCGGTGATGTGCTGAGCCGCCCACCCGATGGGGCCACCATCACCATGGGGCCTGTTGGCAACTGGAAGGGGAAGGTTAGAAACAGAATGCCAGAGTCTCAGGTTAGTGGCCATCTTGGGTGATGCATAATGGAACAACATAGGGGGCAGCCAGCCTCTGCTTCCCATCCACCCATTGGCCTTAAATCTGGTTCTGACTGGGGCCAAATAGGACCAGCCAGCAGATCTGCAGGGTCCAAGATGGAATACAGCCTGAAGATCACCTGCCTCCCTGGGCCTTGTGGCTGCCCTCTCTTTCTCTAGCCTTCTCTCCACACTGTTGCGGAGCTGACCAGGATGGCACAGTTAGGAGACAAATAGGCCTTGGACTTCTTGGCCAGGATGTGGGAGTGGCAATGCCTATTTCCGGATCGCTGCTGCTACCTGGCTTCTTAAAGGCCTTGACATGTCCTGTACTTGGTGTGGTCCACATTTAGGACTATTGAAAATTGTTTTTTCCTTTTTCTTTCTGAGACTCAAAGTAGATATTCACTTTTCAATCCATCCCAATATGACACAATTGAAGAAAGAAGGCGCTCAGCTGGAGAGAACCAAAATGGAGGGACAACTGTCCCATGTGAAAGCCTAGGAGCAAACCCACCGTTCAGCAGTGAGTGCCCACTGAGTCCAGTTATGAAGATGAATGGCGGCCATGCTTACAGACAGTGGCTGGGGGGGGGAGGCGGGGTGATGAATGGGACTGATGAGGGCTTTCAACCTGGAAGGGGGAGAAACAGCCTGGAGAAGCGGGAATGGAAGGCTAGCTGACCAGAAGAGAGAAGAGAAAGGAGGGGCCAGCATGGAGATGGTGGGGAGGGAGGGACCAACGGAGGGAGGAGGTGAGTAAAAAGGCTGAGCCCAAGGTGAGAGAGCTTGAAAATGAGCATCTTAATGAGGCATGGCTCCAGAGGGGCAGGTCAGTGGTAGCACAAGTCCATGAAAATCCATTTCTGTCCTGCTGACCTAATTTCCCATTTTGGGGGAGTTCTTGGGCCTGAGGAATTTGGAAATCCCAGTGGACCTGCAATACCGGAAGGCACTGGGACCAAGCCTTTTCCCATCTTCCTCAGGATGCACCAGCAGGACAGTGGGCCGCAAGCTAAGCCAGGGAGGTGGACCCAGAGAGGAGTGACAAATGGAAAGAGGTTTCCATGTGCTCCCAAGAGGGGATGCTTTGGAATTTCTCTCCATCAGTCACTTGCTATGTGACTGTAGCCAAGTCACTTGCACCGCCCCCCCCTTTCAGATGTGACAGTAGCCATGTATTTTGGGTTTCCCAGAGGCCATCTGATTGAGCGTGTCTGTCTGTCTCTCTCTTTCCCGCAGTGTCTGTCTCTCTGTCTTTGTCTTTCCTTCCTTCCCCCTCCCTAAGGTTTAGGTTGGGATGGGGAGGAGGGGTAGGGAAGGTAGGTGCCCTAGTTGGAGGGGAATTTCTCCTGTTGGTGAGATCTGCATAAGAAACAGACGGCGCCCCCTCACCCCTTCACAGAGACCAGAAACCACTTCCTCTGCTCTCTTCTCCCCAATGATTCAGATATAAGGGTGAAGGTTCCCTCAATGAAAGGGGAGGGCACCACCCCTCTCAGCTCCCTAGCCCCCCAAGCACCTACCTGTGGTGATAAGGCACTTGTCCCAGTGGGTCCCCCTCGGGAGGGAGGCCCAACCTCCCAAGCTGGAAACTCCAAGGCCCCTCTGGTTACCAGTTCTGTGTCCTTCATGTGAGCCATGAGGCTGGAGGAAGCCATGGAAGAAGAGGCTGCTGGGATTTGGTGTGGCTTGGGATTGGGCATCAAGCTGATCCTCAGGTAGCCTAGAACAGAAGATGCTGACATAGGCTTCCTGGCAGAGGGATGAGAGTCTGAACTGGGTAGGGTAGGATGGGAAGTCCTCCTTTGTCTGGTCTTTGGGCCCTGCAGAGGGCCTGGGATCTCTCTGGGGTTTCTCCATCTCAGGTTCTGTGGCCCCTTATTGGACTGGCACTAACAACAAGATGGTTTCCTCTCTCTCTCTCCCTCCTTCCTTCCTTCATTCTCATTCTCTCTCTCTCCTCTCTCCCCTCTTTCTCCCTCTCTCTCTGTCCCTCCCTCTCCCTCTGTGTGTGTGTGTGTCTCTCTCTCCTCTCTCCCCTCTTTCTCCCTCTTTCTGTCCCTCCCTCTCCCTCTCTGTGTCTCTCTGTCTCTGTCTCTCTGTCTCTCTCTCCTCTCTCCTCTCTTTCTCCCTCTCTTTCTGTCCCTCCCTCTCCCTCTCTGTGTCTCTCTGTCTCTGTCTCTGTCTCTGTGCTTGAAAGAGACCTAAGAGTAGACCGTGACGGAAACTGTGGCCCAGAGAGGGGGAAAGACATAGCCAAGTTCAGACAGTGAAGTCATCTGGCAGAGAAAGGGCTTAAACTCACTAAAATAATGATGCAGTCATATTCCAGAGCCCCGGGGCTTGAAAAAAAGAGATTGGGTGCAGGTGGAGAAAACCAAAATGGAAGAAAAGGCCAGCTCTCCGTCAAAGTGCCATGTGGCGGCCTGGTGCTGTTTTTAACGCTACATGAAGAGGGCAGTGGAAGTCATTGGGAGTTTCGAATTCTCTGAATTTCAAATTCTAAGATTCTTTGATTCCAAAATTCTGTGAATCTAAGTTAGAATCACAGACTCTTGCCCTAACTCAGTGAAGGACCTTGAACAAGCTGCTCCTTCCTCCCCTCTCTCCCTGATGGTGGGGGTCTCGGTGGATGATGGGTGGGCAAAGTCATTCTCAAAATTTCTCTGTTTCAGCCACATCAGCAGCATCTCCCACTCAGCTTTGCACCATCCTGTACGTGTACCAGAGAATCTTAGAATCAAAGAAGCTAATTCCTGGAATATCCACCTCTTCCACCTCAAACATTCAAGTCTTGGGACCCAGCAGAACCCTGGGATGTTGGAGTCTTAGAATGTCCCCTTCTTCAAGTGAGGGAAGGCCCCAGGCTTGCTGTTACTAGGGCTGTGTTTTTGCAGAAAGGCCTTTGTGGGGTGAGCAAGAGGGACCCTGCCCTTACATTTCTGACCATTTCCTGGGGGCCACACCTCTCTTGTGAGAGCCAGGGTTCTATTGCAGACCAGTGTGATGGAGGAGATGGCCAGCTGGAGCGGCCCTGCCACCCCCAGACTTCCCGCCACGTCACTGGCGATACAGAAGAAAACGCCACCCCAGGGTTTCGTTCTGAGAACCGGTGGGGCCTGCCCAGCAGCCTGGGCCCCCACTTCTGGACTTATGACGTGAGTAGCAGCGGAAATGGGTGATATCCGGGAAAACATGCCCTGTGTCAACTCCACCCTTGGGCCTAGGACCTTCTTACCCTATAGTCCAATCCAATCCAATCTAATAGTCTTCCTGAAGACCAAAGGCCTTGCCTAGAGTATGGCTCCCCATTGTCCCTGGCATTCCAAGCTTCTATCCCAGCTTTGCTGGTGGACAGAGCCCTGTCCCTAGAGTCTCTGATCATCAGCAATTCCCTTCAACTATTGGGGACTCATTTTTCTCTGTTCTAAAGTCAGAAGGGTTGGACTATACAATTTCTGAGATCCTTTCTGCCTCAAAGTCCTTGCGCTCCTGTCAGTGAGTCAGCCGGTCTGGGATGGGCCTTTCAGCCACCTGCCAGCCCTAGACAAGCTATTTTTCCCTCTCTGTGCCTCAGTTTCCCCAAGCTCCCAGGGCCCTCAGAAGAGCAGGCCTGGGAGAAGGCAATACCTTTGGCGGTCTGAGCTAACAACAGCCAACTTCTATGGGCTCCTCTTTGGGGCTTGTTGGCCTCCGTGTCCCAGACTAGGGTTAGAACTGTCAGCCTCATTGAGAGCTGTCCCCTCCTGCTCCCTCCCTCCCTCTGGGTTCCCTGACAGGGCACCCAGGAGCCAGCTCCAGTGATGAGAGGGTGGCCTATTCCGGACTCAGCTCTCCTCTAGGTCCCACCCAGAATGGTCACCTCAGGGACTCCAGCTCAGCTGCTGAGGCTGAACATTCTGATTCGTGGCTGCCAGACTCTCCTCAATGTCCCAAACGGAAGTCATCACTTCTGCCCTGGCCCCACCCACACCATCCTGTCCCCTTAGGGTCTGTAGCTCTACTGAGGGCCCACCATCTTCTTGGCTGCTCCCTCTCCCTCACATCTCACCACATGGTGATTCTCTCTGGGCAACATCTCTCCACTAATATGGGGACTACTGTAATACTGTGCCTCCCAACTGGTCTCTGTCTTGAGTTTTCCCTGTCTGATCCCTCCTGTCCAGGGTGTAAAAAGATGAGCAAAAAGCCTGGCTATGACTATGGCCCTGACCACGGCCCTGAGGAAGCTTCTGGGTTGGGGTGCAAACTCCTCTCTTTGGCATTCATGGCTCGCCCTTCGCCTTGCCCACCGACTCCTTTGTCCTGAGTTGTTTTCCATCTGCCATGTCCCATCCCCTGCCTCTGTGTCCCTGCCCGGGCTGTCCCCCCATTCCTGATCTCCCCAGTTGTCCAGGCTCCTCCCCTGCCCCGCCCATCTGGGGACAGACTCTGAGTATGCCCAATTTGTGACAAGCAGCCTTGCAGAGTGGATAAAGATCTAGGTTCAAGTCCTGTCTCTGACACCTCATAGCTGTGGGTTCCTGGACAAGCCACTTCACTTTGCAGTGCCCTGAGCAAAATGGGCACAGAGTGGTGTTGGCAGATGGCATTTCTTCGCTTCAACCAAAGCTGCTTCTCTTTTTCCATGCTGGTTTTCCCCAGTGGACTGGGAGCTCCCTAAGGCCTCTGTCTCTGCTGTCTTCAGATCCCCTGGGCGTGGCACACAGCCTGTGGGTGCCTCTGGCAAGCCTAGGCATTTTAGGATTAAAAAGGCTCACCAACACCACCCCATACACTTTTTTTTTTTAAAGAGAGATTGAAAACTGAGGCCAAAGCAGATCCCACGGCAAGGGAGAGAGCTCCCCTCCCCCACCAGACATTAGGAATCATTGACCCTTAAGCACTTCCTTTGACAGTGGAGGAAGCCGAGGCCAGGCAAAGGGAAGGGGAGGGAGCCTGAAGCCACAGACAGTGTCCACGTGGGGCACCCTACAACAGCCCTTAGGCTCACAGGACTGACCCAGAAGGAAGGGGAAGAAGAGGAAGGGGATAACTTACCTTTCCGCAAATCTGTGGAGTTGACCTCCTGAGCACTCTAAGTGACCAGTTTAGACCTGCAGAAACAGACACACGCGCACACACTTTGAAGAGACCTGGCTTTGTCTGCAGTGAGCTTCCTACTTGTCCCACACCATAGTAGGGCTTCTTCCAGGTTATTTGTGTTCAAGTTTTGGGTTTGGTTTGTTTTTTTTTTCCTTTCTGAAGAGGCCTGGACACTTTCTCACACCCCTGGGTGTCTGATCTGGGAGTCACCCTACCCCCACCTCCGATCTACATTTATATACGTACATCCTCCAAGCCTCTGTTCCCAGATCTATTTGTGCTCTGAACTTTCCCAGAGTCCCAGAGGGCAGCTCCTCAGGTTTCTCTGGCCCAGCCTCTTACTTCATTGCTCCCTCTCCCCTGCCCCATCTGTGAGCACAGGGCCCTGAGTACAGTAGCTGAGTATATATAATGATCTGGCTGTGATGGGGGACTCTAAGCCGGGGACCGGCCAGGTACTCTGAGTACTTGGCTTAGATCAGTGTTCTGGCATTGGAAGACCCTGCACCCCACCAAACTCCATGGGGCTCAATTACGTTTTCACTGTGTCCTTAGTCAAATCACTTCTCCTTTCTGGGCCTCAGTTTTCTTCTCTGTCAAGTGGGGTTAATTTGAAGGCCAAGTGAGATTAGGTTTGTGCCCTCATTATGGTGTTGTAGAACAATAACTGGAGGTTAATTAGTATTCATATAATTTATTCACATACAACATGAGCATCGCTAACAAAGACGGCGCTAACTGAAGCTCAAGACTTATGGAGTGTGCCCTGCTCCCAAGACACTTGCTAAATACTCTTAGCCTGCTTTGGCCCCTTGCTCCCCACAGCTCTTAAGTGGGGGGCCCAGTCAGAACTCTTCCTGGCCCGCTTCGGGAATGGCTCTCCCAGACGCCATTGGATTTGGGGTTCAGCTAATTCCCTGTCTCTTCTCTCTGTGGGCTTTTGTTCTCTCCCTTCCTTCATATAAAATCAGGGCTTTGAGTGAAATGGTCTCCAAGAGCCACTTCTAGCGCTCATGACTCCATGGATCTCCTGCTTTGCTTCCTGTTCTGATATCCTCTGCCACGGACTAGGAAACCTTAGCAATCACCTTGTCTGCCCCCCTCACCATAGCCTGGTGGGGGGAGGTCACATTTGAAAGCGGGTCTTGTGACCTCAAAGACAGAGTGGTGCCCAGGGCCCCCCCCCCCAGCAGAACTAGAGGCTCAGATATGGACAGATCGCTGGTGTCTGCCTGCCTCCCTGGGCCTCCATCCAAGTCTCCCCACACCTCTGGTAACCCCAAACACTGGAGGCCAATAAAACCGCCTGGGTTAAGGGGTTTGGGGAAGGAAAGGAGGGAGGAGAGGTGAAGGCAGCTCACACAGGCAGGAATTACTCACCTCTTGGGAGCAGGGTGTCCAGGCTAGCTTGAGGTAAGAAATACCAAAGGCTCGAAAACAAGTTCGCTTTTATACGGGAGGTGAGAAGAAAAAAAAAACCACTGAAAACCGAACCCACACGCTGTCTTCTCAATCAATCCTATCACTCTTCTCCACTCTTGGTCTAGAGTACGGGACTTAAACGGAAATTTTGAAATTCAGACTCTCTGTCTCCCCCTCCCTCCCTTCCCCCCCTTCCCCCCTCTTTCCCTCTCCTCTTGCTTTCTCCTCTCTTCTCTCTTCTCTCTCTCTCTCCTCTCTCTCTCTCTCTCTCTCTCTCTCTCTCTCTCTCTCTCTCTCTCTCTCCCTCTCTCTCTCTCTCTCTCTCTCTCTCTCTCTCTTCCTCTCTCTCTCCCTCTCTCTCTCCCCTTTTCCCTCTCTCCCTTCTTCCTTTCTCTTTGTTTCTCTGTCTCTCCATCCTTCCCTCTCAGTCTCTGCCCTTCACAGTCATTTGGAAATAACAAGAGTTGTTGAGGTCAATGAGATACTACCCTGCTGAGGTGAGTGTATTATTGAAGGAAACCCCAGAGTTTTTAACAACATAAGAGAAGCAGGTTTGAAAGCCCCAGCCACTGGGAGAAGAGCAGTGTAGAGGCAGGCCCTGAGGAGGGGAAGTCAGGCCTTGTTCAGAAGCTCAGTATAATCTAGTAAACCTTTAGTGGTGCTGGGCCTTGGAGCCAGGCAGATCTGGCTGTGTGACCCTGGGCCAGTCACTTCCCCTCACTATGTCCCAAGGCAATGTGCCAGCCTGCATTAGCACAGAAAATTTCTTTATCTGTTTACAAAATCCCAGGTTGGTCCAGAGGCCTCGGGATGGAAAATTCTGTCCACATCCAAAGAAAGAACTATGGAAGTCGAATAGCTATCACTTATTTTTACCTTCTGTTGAGTTTTGTTTCATCTTTCTGATGGTTCCTCCTATTGGTTTTAATTTTTACTTACAACTTCACTAATGTAAAAATATGTTTAATGGGTATGTATAAATATACCTATATTAAATATAAATATAAATATAAAGCCTATATCAGATTATGCGCCGTCTTGGGGAGGGTGGGGGAGAAAAATTTTCAACTCAAAAGCATATGGAAGTGATTGTTGATAAATCAAAATAAATTAATAAAATTTAAAAATTAAAAAAAAATCCCAGGTTGGGTCCCTCCCCCTCTCCTTGACAACTTAGTGATATAGCAGGCCTAAAACCACACCTCCATGTGGCCTGCTTGTGGGCTTTTCCCGGTGAACTCTGGGTAAAACGCCTGCGCAGTAGATACAAGTGCATGTTTCTTTAAGAACTGACTCCTTAACCACTCCCTAATCCTGCCCTGAATTCACCTAGTTAGCATATTTGACACATGTCTTACTATATTTTATACTATATAAACTTTAGCTATACTGTTTTAAAATTGCAGATTCCTTAAGAATCCTCGCCCGCTGAAAAGTGTAACAATAAACTTTTTGCAAGTTGGCTTAAGATTGCTTGAGTTTGTGAATTCATTCCAGACGACCCATTTTGTACTCTGGTTTTTTTGAGGGGTCCCAACCTCTCAAACCTCATCATTTCTCCCCCTCTTTTCCTCCCTCCTCCCTCTGTCCTTCCTTCCTTTATTCCTTCCTTTTTCTCCTTTCTCCCTCCTTCCTTCCCTTCTTCCCTCCCTCCTTTTCTCTCTTCCTTCCAGTTGGTACATCTAACTCTCCCAGACCAACCCTTTCCCCCTACTACCACAACTGAGAACACAAGAAAAACAGGTATAGTAAAAAATGAAGATTCATGTTGCCTATGTCCTAAAAAACCCTTTGTCTCATTCTGAGTCTTTCCCCTCTCAGGAGGTGGGGAGCATTGGTCCTGTGGAATCCTGCTTGGTCATGATGCCCAGAAGAGTTCAGCACAATCGTATGCCATCATATTCATATGCCATAACTTGTTTGGCCATTCCCCAATGGATGGGCGTTCCCTTCAGATTCCCATTCTTTTCCACCTCAAAAAGAGCAACAAGTTTTTTTTTCTTATCGTTAGTTTGTTTTGCTCAAGACTCATCCCACTCCCCCTTTAATCTACCCTCCCTCTAATTCTTCCTCCCCCTTCTCCCTGCAATTTTCCTGTTGAGTGAAGTGCATTTCTGTACCCAACTGTGTGTGTGTTCTGTCTTCTTCTGAGCAGTTCAGATGAGTGAGGTTCAAGAGTCAGCTACTCCTTCCACCCATAGCCAACCCACGAAATACTTATTAAGCACTTTCTATGTGGCAGGCACTGTGCTAAGCTCTAGGGAGACAATTAGTCAAAAGAAAGACAAAAAGGGGAGACAATACACAAAAGGAGGCAGGAAAGTAGGAAAGCAGGGAGTGGGAGGGAGATGGGACACCATCTTGTTCCATGGAGCTGAAAGCAGGCACAGTAGCAGATGCAAAGTGGAAGGAGCTTAGTCCAGTTTTTGTCCTCTATAAAGGAAGGTGAGGCAACTAGATGGCTCTGTGGGCCTGGAGCCAGGAAGACCTGAGTTCAAATCTGGCCTCAGACATTTATTAGCTGTGTGTCCCTGAGCAAGTCACTTCATCCTGTTTGCCTTAATCCATTGGAGAAGAAAATGGCAAAGCACTCTAGTATCTTTACCAAAAAAAAAAAATTGCCACGGACAGTGTGGTCCATGGGGTCAGGAAGAATCTGACAGGACTGAACGACATGATGGAAGGCATTGGAAGGAGTTAGGCATTCCACCCTCCAATCGAAGGAGAGAGGAGGCTGAGGGAGGTGCTGGCACTCAAAGCTTTGAGTCAGCCACATGGTACCAAGTTTAGAAGTGAAGAGCTCATCCTGGGAGGGGCATCTGGTCCAGGCAGAGCAGCAGATGCAAAGTGGAGCCCTCTCTTTTTTTTCTATAGATGTGTACTGGTTCACCCTGATTATGTGAGATGCTTTTCCCTAACTTCCCTTTCCTTCCTTCCTCTCCTCCCCAGCATAAGCCTCTTCCCCTTTCTTTCCATTCTTTTCTTAAGATGATCAAGATATTACAGAACCACTCCCAGGCATTGCTAATTGGTTGGACTCCCTCTATGACCCCAGATGATGATGTGTCAGTTCACACACATCTCTCCAGGTTTTTCTGAAATGTCCCCTTCATCATTTCTTATAGCACAATAGTCTTCTATCACATTAATATACCATAACTTGTCCAAGACTCCCAGGCCATGTCTGATTGGATGCCCTCTATAAGCCATGATGATGGCAGGACGTGGGATGGGGGGTGGGGGCACACATATCCTCTCTCCACAATTGGATGGAAGCAGTTTGTCCTTGTGTGGTCCTATCTCACTGTTTGTTCATGTTGACCTTTTTATGCTTCTTTTCACTCCTGTGTTTGAACCTCAGGGTTTCTCCACAGCTCTGGTCTTCTCATCAGGAATGCTTGGAAGTCCTCTAGTTCACTAAAAGTCCATTTTCTCCCAGTAGCATTATACTCAGTTTTGCTGGGGAAGTTATTCTTGGCTGTAAGCCCACATCCTTTACCTTCTGGAATATTACATTCCAAGTTCTCTGCTTCTTTTAGAGTGGTAGCTGCTAAATCTTGTGTGATCTTGACTGTGGCTCTTCAGGACTTGAATACTTTCTTTCTGGCTGCTTTCAGTGTTTTTTCTTTGACCTGGAAACTCTAGATTTTGGCTATGATGATCCTAGACTCAGGAAGCGACCAGTGTATTTTTTCTATTTCCACTTTGCCATCTGGTTCTAAAAGATCTGGACAGTTTTCTTTTAAGAATTTTTGAAATAGAATGTCTACCATGATGAAAAATGCAATCCACCTCCAGAGACAGAACTGATGAGCTTTGAGTGTAGACTGAAGCAGATTTTTTCCACTTTATTTTTCTTGCTGTTTTTTTTTTCTTAAGTTTTGGGTTTTTTTTTTTCTTTGCAACATAGGTAATATGGAAATGTCTTGCATGACTTCACATGTATAATTGTTATCGCATTGTGTGCCTTCTTAATGGGTCAGGGGTGGGGAATGAGAGAGAGAGAGAGAAATTTAGAACTCAAGATTTTTAAAAAATTAGTGTTAAAAATGAAATAGGACATCCAGGCTCTTTTTTTGGTCATAGCTTTTAGATAGTCCACTCATTCTTTTTTTCTTTTTTTTTTTTTTGGTTTTAGGCAATTGGGATTAAGTGACTTGCCCAGGGTCACACAGCTAATAAGTGTCAAGTATTTGGTCTGAGGTCGTATTTGAACTCAGGTCCTCCTGACTTCAGGGCTGGCACTCTATCCACTGCGCCACCTAGCTGCCCCTTAGTCTACTCATTCTTAATTTGTTTTCCAGGTCAGCTGTTTTTGGTATGAGGTACTTTACATTTTCTTCCATTTTTTTCCAGGTGTTTTTTAACTTTCTTTCAATATTTCTTGTTGCCTCATGACATCATTGGTTTCTATTTGGTCTACTCTAATTTTTAGGGCATTTGTTGCTTGGGAAAGGTTTTGTACCTCTTGCACCAGGCTGTAATTCCCTTTCTAGTTCTTTCTTCCAAAGCTCTCATTTCTTTTCCAGTTTTTTTCCTCAAGCACTCTTATTTCATTTATAGAAACATTTTTAACTCTTTTTCTCCCCAATCTACAATAATTTTATCGTAACAGAGAAACCAGGCTGCATAAAGGCCTATGTGATTACAATGGAGGGTGATCTTTCCAACGTTGATGTTTGAACTTGGCTAGCAACACAGAGAAGCTTACAACCACAGCTCAAAATACTCATCTCCCAAGACTGACTGCCCCACATAAACTTGACATGAACAGGCTATTTATTGCACAACCACATTGATAAGGTCTGGTGGGGAGGTAGCAGAAATGGGGATGATGAAAAACTTTACAATGATGCCAATATTAAAGTGCAGTCATTTTATCAAATTCCCCTCCTCCATCTTTTGCTGAGAAAGGGGAGGAGAGAACAAGCTCATTTCTTAAATTACATTTCACTCAATTCTCCAAGTATATGGATCCTGATAGGAAGGATCTGAAGGTTAATTTGAGCAGAGGGAGGGATAGAACCTAGGGCAGATTTGGATCTTTGGGTTGAAGGGAAAGGGCAGCAATAAAAATGGAGGAGGAAGGGAGAGTTAAAAAAGTCTTAGATGTCCAATGGGTGAGAGCCACCTCCCTGTCCTGTTATTTCTCGAAGCCAAGATGCTGTACAACAGCAGCATCTACAATTTCCAAAAACAAACTGCGATTCGAGGTGCCTCTCTCAGTCACAGGAGGCCAATAAGAGGCAGGAGCCAGAACTGGGCAAGCTTTCTTTGGAAGCTTTTAGCACCACAGAGATTTCGGTTACGTGGGCTAAGTGATATTTATTACCTAGCTTAAAGCTCTCGAACAACATTGTAACGCCAGACATCTAAGACTGGGGGACGGGGAGAGGGAGAGGAATTCTGGTTTCTGGGTGGGATTTTTGGTAGAGTTGCTATAAACATAAAATGTTTTGAAAAAATTGTGGAGGATGGGTTGGGGAGTTTGGATTAGCCCCACAAAGCTCCAAACACTAGTTTCGGGTGCCTTTTGCCTACTCACAGGTCTTGTTCTGAGATACTTTCAACGGCTGAGCATTAAGCACTGTGGCTGAAAGAAATTCTCACACCGCTCCTATCTTTGCCAGCTCAATCATCTCTCTGAATCTCAACTAGCAGAGTCTGGAGGTGGGAAAGTCATCTCTGCTCCATCTCGCCAGGTAGAGTTATTTCGTTACTTGGGCAAGGTATCCTACGCTGCCCGATGTGACCCCTGCTACGGAAATGCGGCCATCTTTTGTCATATAGTTGGAGAATTCCTTGGTCTGCCGTTCTGCCTGCTCAGGTTCCAATCTGGTCAGTGATGTGCTGCCAGCTGTGGGAGGTTAGAAACCAGCTGGGTTCACATGCCAATGATGCAACCTTTGGCTCCTCAGATCAGGACTATTCAGGATCATGGCGGCAATTCAGGCCCCGTTGAGAGGGGGGCTGGAATCCGTGGGATGAATCAGGATTTTCAACTGGGGATTCTACCCTTTTGGCTTCATCTAACCCTCATTGTGCTCCCTCCCACACGTTCACCATACAGGCCCATGTTCTTGGCGTAGGAGTGACAGACAGACATTGACGCCCTGATCAATGAAGTAGTGAACAGCCCAGGCATCCTTGTTGCCATCTCCACTGGCAAAGCCCTAGTATGCCATGTCAAAAAAAAAGGCAAAGAGTTTCCTTTGCTTTACCAAGGATGTTATTTCTTTCCACTGCTTAGGATGAGGATCGACTCCTGTGGAGGCTATGAGCACAGGCATGCAGAAGGATGACACTCTGCTCTGGGATTTTTGAAATGTCTTCCAAGGCTCTGGTGAAGTCAAAGCCACAAGTCTTGGGGTCATAGTAGTGATCGCCATTCAGCTACATGCCAACGTACCTGAAGACGGGGGTGTGATTTCCCCAGGATGGTTTTGGAAGATAGACATCCCAGCTAAATTTGAAGAACTGTTGCAGAAAACTGGCTCCCACTCTCAACACTCCAGTTCCAGAAATAGTCTGTATGGTGACATATTGATTGCTTTTCAGAACCTTGTTATTTTCACCCAGGGCCAACTCTGCTGATGTATTGCAAAATTCAGCCAGTCCTGCGATGCCCATGTTGTTCCCTGCAATTTGAGCCTCTGCCTCACGGACACTTAGAAGAATGTAAGGCTTCCCATTGTCATCTCGGTAGGCCCCAACTCCCAGATTCATCTTCTTGCTGTTACTGTCTCTCTTAAATGCTTCCGTAACCCCCAAGATAGGGTTGAGGGGGGCCATCTCTACGTGGGTCCATCAAGAGCTGGCTCTGGCAGCGGTGGCTGCACTGAGGCCTGGGTACAAGGAGGTGGCTCTGGAGAGCAGGCGGCAGGAGTGCAGCAGCGCCATGGCGAGCAGAGAGATGGCTGGTGGATGCGGGCACACCAACATTTTTAACTCTTTAAAAAAAACTCTTGCTTCATTTCTTCCAGAAATTCCAGTTGAGTTTGTGCCCAAACTGTGGTTTTTTCTGAGGCTTTGCTTGAAGGTGTTTTAGAGTCATTCTGTTCTGCATTGGTGTCTAGAGTGTCCCTGCCATCATGATAGCTCGTGGTGGGCTTCTTTGTGTGTTTGCCCATCCTTCCAGCCTGCTTCGACTTCAGATGTGATATTATGGCTGGGCTCTGTCATACTTGTGGAGGGAAGGTCTGGACTGCTTCTATTGCTACTTTCTTAGAGTATTGAGGGTTATATTTCAGGGACAGCTCAGGCTAGGGACCTGCAAGCTTTCAGTGCCCCCAGAGAGGGGTCTGACCCAGGGCAAAAGCTCATTGCTGCCCCCTGCTCTGAGCTCTACAATTTCCTGACCTGGGTTTGAGTCTGAGTAACAGACACTGTAGGCCTCAGCCCCTATCAGCCAGCTGGCAAGCTCTGCTGGTTCAGAGCAGCAGAATTGTAAGCTCCTCTTTGGTCTTGGGTTCCCACCCTGGCTGCTCTTCTGTAGGCTGGGCTACATGCTAGAAGTGAGAGCCCAATCTGGTCCTGGAGTCTGAGCCCCACCGCCACAGCCATCACTGCTATTGCTGCTGCTGCTGGCTTCATACACTGGCCAGGGTGTCCCTACCTGGGAATGCCACCCTCGCACAGAGGTCCCCTCCTCAGTTTCCCTTGGATCTGTGACCCAGAACTGGGTAGTGGATGACAAAGCTGCCAGTCGGCATCTGTTCCTGTCGAGGGACCCTCTATCTGGGAGAGCTCCAGGCTGGGTCTAGGACCTCCTCTGGCCTGGGTGTACCTAGGTTTCCTTGGGCACTGGTGCTCCTGCTCTGACCAGTCCCTAGGGTCTGCAGACCCCCTTCTCCCCCTATGCTGGGCTGGGACTTTTTCTGGCTTTCCCCATCAGGATTCCATCCACTGTGTTTTATTATTTTTTCATTGCTTTCTTTTTATTTGTTTTGCAATAACTCAATTTTATTTTATTTTTGGTTTCAAATTCTTTCCCTTCCTTTCCCCCTCCCTCACACAGTACAAATGCATGTAGTCACTAAAAACAAATTCACGCACTAGCTCTGTCCAAAAAAAAGAAAAAGAATGCAAGAGAGAAAAATATGCTTCGCTCTGCCCTCTGAGCTCTGGTACGCTATCTAACTTTGTTGGAAAGAATTCATGGGCAGGCGTTCACCACACTGCGGCCTCCCACTCTATCATCTAGAGAATTGTTTAAATTATTGTTTGAAAAAAAGATCAAGAACAAAAGAAAACCCAACCTCCAAGCCTTCTGCAAAGCAGCTTTAACTCAGACCCTCATTGAGAATTGTCCAAGATGCACCTCATCCCACTGTAAGAGACACAAGGGAAATTGGAGTCAGAGGAACTGAGTTCAAATTGAGACACTGATACTTAGTAACAATGTGGTCCTCTCCATGACATAAAACATCCCTCATGGGAGGGGGAGAAAGAAGATAAACACCATAGGCTCTTCACCTTTCTTGTATCATAGAGTTCTTGGGCATCCTCTGAATCAGGTTTTTTCAATGCATAACACACATTGAGGAGCAGTTAGTGGGCACAGTGGATAGAGCGCTGGGGCTGGAATAGGGAAGACCTGAGTTCAAATCTGGCTTCAAATACTTCCTAGCTGTGTGACCCTGGGAATGTCACTTCCACTTGTTTGTCTCAGTTTCCTCATCTGTAAAATAAACTGGAGAAGGAAATGGCAAATCAGTCCAGCATCTTTGCCAAGAAAACTCCAAATGGGGTCACGAAGAGTCAGACATGACTGAAACAACAAATGTCAGTAATGGCAGTCAGAAAAGCAACAGAAATTGAAAGCATAAAGAAGGCAGAGAGAACACAAAAGTATCTCTATTTGTTGATGAAATGAATGATTTACTTAAAAAATCATAGGGAATCAGCAAAAAAAAAAACCTAATCAAGACCATAGCTTCAGCAAAATTGCAGATGATAAAAATAAACGGCATTTCTATGTACTAATAACAATATCTAGGAAGCTATAATAAAAAGGAAAGTTCTATTCAAAAAACTACATAATGTATAAAATATTTAGGAGTCAATCTATACACTCAATACCTGTATAAATTCAAGTACAACATTCTCTTAAAATAAATTTTAAAAATTCAAATAGCTGGAGAAATATTCAGTGCCAGTAGAATAAAAGTGACAATACTACCAAAATTGATTATACGTCTGATGCCATACCAATCAAATGAACAAAGGAATATTTTTCAAAACTAGATGAAATAATAACAAAACACATTTGGAGAAACAAAAGATTTAGAACATCAAGGGAAATAATGAAAAAAGACAGGAATGAAGGAGGAACAGTGCTGTGAAACTCCAAATTATATTCTAAAGCAGCAGTTACAAAAACTATTTGGTTAAAAAAACAAACAAACAGAAAGGAAAATAAGGAAAAATCAGAAACAATGTAACTCAATAACCCAGTGTCTGATAAACCTGAAAACACAAATCACCCCTGCAAGAATTTTGTTTGATAAGAACTGCTAGGAAAACTGGAAAGCAGTCTGGCAAAGAGATCATTAGTAACTTGGGAGAGAGCAGTCTCAGTTGAAAGATGAATTTTGTAGCCAGACTATAGAGAGAAAAGGAGGCAGGCGGCTTTCTCAAGGGTTTACCTACGAAAAAGCAGGAACAATACGGGATGCCAGAGGGCTGACTGGATCCAGTAAGGATTGTCAGCCTGTTTGTAAGTGGTAGAAGAAAAGGAAAGACTGTTGTTTATTGAATAAGAGATTAAAAAAATCATCTCATTTGCCAAAAGTTCCCTCCGCTCCCCTCCTCATCTCCCTTTACTCATAAATCTTCCCCTTCTCTCTCCTCCTTCACCCTTGTCTCGTATGATCTCATTTTTTCAATAAAATGTGAGGCAAGGTTGGTGAGGGGGAGTGGAGGACCTGCGGGGGGGGGGAGGGAGTGGAAAATGGAGCTGTGTAAGGATTGCCTAGCAGCAGTGAGGGCCCTGTTGAGCTGTAACATAAATCTGTACTGGAGCTGGTCAGCATGGTTTTATGATTTTCTCCACCTTTATCCAGCCACAGTGCATAGGAGTAAAGGCAATGGATGGCGGGAGTGATCCAAGGCTGACATTTGGCAAACAGTGTGGAGTTGATGGAGAAAGGAGGAGAGGGAATTTCAGAGTTCACGAACATGGAAGTGGCCACATTGATTTTCCTAAAGCATGGTCTGACCAGGTCACTCCCTTACTCAATAAACCCCAGTGGCTCCCTAGGGCCTTCAGGAGCCAATATAAGATGGTCTCCTTGGCGTTCAATGCCCTTCATGCCCTGCCCCCTCCTCCCTTTCCAGTCTTCCCACGCCTCACTCCCCACCCCATCCCATTCCATCCAGTGACTCTGGCCTCCCGGCTGTTCCATCCCCTCCATCTCTGGGCTCTGGGCCTTCCCTCTGACCATCCCCCGGAATGCTCTCTCTCCTCATCTCTGTCTCCCAGTTTCCCTGGCTGCCTCCAAGTTTCAGATCAAACCCTACTTTCTTCTGGTCCTCCCCTCCACCCCTCACTGCTTCTGAGATTCCCTCCCATTTACACTGTGTGGATCCTATTTGTATGTATCTTTCCAAGATGCCACATTTTATATAAATTGTTCTCAACATTACTGTGTTGGTGATGGGTTTTCTATAGAGAACCATTTTCCATGTGGACCTCATACTTTTATATATGCTATGGTTGGGATACAGATACTATATATGCATATATGTGCATATATAATATATCTACATACACACACATACATACATACTTATACATATGCATATATTTGTAGTACCTGACTAAGCCTTGAGGCTTTGACTCAGGGAAACTGAGTCAAAGGCCTTTGGCTAACCATAGGCAGTAAGCAGCTAAGGGAGTGCTCTTACACACCTGAGACTTCTGGGGACGCCCTCATTTTCTTTTGTTTATAGATTTGTTGGAGGGATATTACATATGAATGCTTTGTATTTGCCACACTGACAATTTGCAATTGCTCTGCTACACTCATGGTCTAACTGCCCAATCCAGTGGTCTTTTCTCAATCCTCATTCTCCTTGGACGCCATCGATCACCCTTCCCTCCTGGATAGTCTCTTCTCCTGGCTCTCCTCCTACCTGTCTGACCACTTCTTCTCAGTCTCCTTTGCTGGATCTTCATCCAGGTCCATGCCTGCTAATGGTGGGTGTCCCTCATGGCTCTGTAGCAGGCTCTCTTCTTTTCTCCTTCCATCGCACTTCACTCCCCTGGATTTAATGACCATCTCTATGCTAATGATTCTCAAATCTCCCTTTCCTGCACCAGACTCTCTGCTGACCTCTAATTTCTTATGGATCTTGAAATGATGTCCTATAAACATCTTAAACTCCACATGCCCTAGACTGACCTCATGATCTTGTCCTCCCTTACAAACTTCCTGGTCATTGTCCAGAGCACCCTCATCCTCCCAGTCCCCTTGGCTCCCAGTCCTAGGCATCAGCCTTGACTCTTACCTCTCTCTCATCTCTAGTCTGTTGCCAAGGCCTGTCAATAACACCTTTACAACATCTCTCAAATACACTCCTTTCTCTACTCTGACCTCCTGGTACAGACCCTTAGCACCTCTTTTTTTTTTTTTTTTGGCTAGGCAATGGGGTTAAGTGACTTTCCCAGGGTCACACAGCTAGTAAGTGTCAAGTGTCTGAGGCCAAATTTGAACTCAGGTCTTCCTGAATCCAGGGCCAGTGCTCTATCCACTGTGCCACCTAACTGCCCCAACCCCCATCACCTGTTGCCTGGACTGTTGCAATAGCTGCTGGTTGATCTTCCTACCACAAGTCTCTCCCTACTCCAGTCCATCCTCTGCTCAGCTGTCAGGTCAGTGACTTTCCATGTCATTCACTCTCCTGCTCAATAAACTATAGTGGCTCCCTATCACCTCCAGAAACAAATACAAAATTCTGGCTGACATTCAAAGCCCCCTCTGACCTCCCTTCCATGTTTTCCATTTTCTTGCATCTTAGAACCCACCCACCACACAAATACACATACTATTTAATAGCCTTTGGGGCATAGTTCCAAATTCCTTTCCAGGATGGCTACACCAGTTCCCAGCTCCACCAAAAGGGCATTAATGTGCCCATTTCCCCCAGCCTCACCAGCACTTGTCATTTTCCTTTTATCATCTTTGCCAATCTGATGAATATGAGGTAGAATCTCAGAGTTGTTTTAATTTGCATTTCTCTAATTATTAGTGACCTTACTTTCCCAGAGGGAGAATAGCTATGTACGCTCTTCAGTGTTCTAGAGATACCCCTGAGAATGCGAGGGTATCTTTCTCTAATGCCATCTGCTCAAGCTACTGTGTTCTTCAATATCAACTATACATAATTGGGACCCCAGTTCTATTTAACCAATTAACATCCATTAGCTTTTATAAGAATATGTTTCTGGCAAAGATATAGTAAGAACATCATAATTCTAAAAGAAATAAATTATAAATTGTAAATAAAATAAGAAATAAAACCATTGCCCCTTGAAGGGCACCTCGGTCACTAGAGAGAGTGGGCTCCAACTTAATGCCATTTTTATACCGTGTTCCAAAGTTCACAAGGTCATAGTCAGCTCCAATATCCTTTACAGGAAAGAATAAATGCAAAGGTGAAGAACAAGATTATTCATTCACAGGTGAGGGCCTGAGGCCTCTCTTCCCTTACATACTTATTTTTTATCTAAACAGCAGCTCAGAAAGAGCAAAGCAAAGCAAGAGGCTTGGGGAAGGCTGCCCCTTACCTCCTTCCAGGCAACCAATCAAAAAGCCTCTTCTTCCTCAAGGTCCCAAGCTCAGCCCTCTGGGCCTGCTCCCAATGACCAGTCCTTCATTACATCCAGTTTCATGCCAATGTTGATCATTATTCTAATGAACAGCAATCCTGGGAGGCAAAGCAGGGCCACAGAGCTTTCCCCCCATTGTATAGATGGGCAAACTGAAGCCCAGAGAATGTCAGTGTCCTGTGTTCAAGCTTATAGTGTGGCAAAAAGAACAATGCATTTGGAATTCAAAGATCTGGTTTGGAATCCTGGATCCAATTTGAGAGACTAAATGGCAGAGTGGAAAAAGGCAGACCTTAGATATTTCCTCAGGTACTTATGAGCAACGTGGCCAAGGGTGAGTTGCTTGACTTTTCTGAATTTCAATTTCCTCATTTATAAAATGAACAAATGAATAAAATGAATGAATGAATGAAGCATCTGTTAAGCACCTGCTGTGTGCCAAGCCCTATGCCAAGCCAGGTGGATGAAAACAGAAAAGTCAGACGGTCTCTGCCCTCGAGGAGCCCCCATTCTAACGGGGGAGGCCATGCTTGGGGAAGGAGTCCGATGGAAGTCAAGGGCCCGGGGTCCTTAGGGCGGAGTGGCCAAGCAGGCGCTTCGGCCTTTTCTCTAATGTCACCCATAGAACAGCAACAGGCTCTGCTGTGGAGCCACTGGAGCACCGTGGCCAGGACTTCCCTTTCTGAGGCCTCAGGAGCTGTGGCCGGAGCCCCCAGGGAGCCAGGGTTTGCTTCCCAGGAAGATGGCTGAGGGCCCGGGGCTAGAAGCCTGGCTGGTCCCAAGGCCCTTGGGCTCAGGGGCCTGGGCTGGCTGGGCTGAGGGGAATTGGTCATGGCTGGCACATGCGGCCTGTTCTCTTCCTCAGTGGGCCTGGCTTCTTCAGCCAGGTTGGTTTGCCTGCCCTTTGGGTGGCAGGTGGTAGGGATGGCTGGGCCCCTTCTGTGCAGAATGATGGCTCCGAGACCACTGCGCTAGAAGCATGGCTGTCTCAAGACTCTTGGATTTGAGGTCTTGGGCTCTCCCCATCAGGGTCTGAGACAGAGGTTCCTAAACTTACTTGGCCTACTGCCCCTTTTTAAAAAGAAAATTACCCCACACTTCCTTAGAAATCTACTTTCTTTAACCCTTTAATGGCTTTTTAAAAACTTGCATCAGTTAAAAAAACATATATTTTATATTTTTTAAATGATGCATCTTAAATTTAATAATTTATTATAAATTTGTGGTTTTTTTCCTGCATTGAAATTTTGATGATGTAATATTGACTCATGTAACCATATAGTATCGTATTGTAAACAAATCACTACAGGCACATATTCCTACCAATCAATGCATGCTGCACTTCCCAACAATGTGGGACGGGCTCACCTACCAACACTTGCTTGTTAAGACCTGTTGGTGGACTTGACCACTAATGGGTTATAATTTGCATTTTGTGTGTTTATTTGGAAAATAATGTAATCGTTATGACTTTAACTCTATTACACAACAGATGAAACACATACAAATGGTTTTTCAAATTTTTCTTCTCTTCTCTTCTTTCCTTCTGCTTCCACCACCCCTTCATTTTTCTTCAATGTCCCCCAGTTGCAATAGCATGCCTAGCTAGCATCCTTTCTTCACAAGGCTGGATTGCTGAAGGGCAGGCTCCTTGGGCTCTCGTTTGAAGAGAAGTATCTGACTTCTTCTCGATGCCCCAAGAGATTCATTATTAGGAAAACTTTGGTTGTTGTACAGTCATTTTGCAGTTGCATCTGACTCCCTGTGACCCCATTTGGGGTTTTCTTGGCAGAGATACTGGAGTGGTTGGCCATTTCCTTCTCCAGCTTATTTTATACATTGAGGAAACTGAGGCCAATATGGTGCAGTGATTTGCCCAGGGTTACACAGCTAGGAAGTGTCTGATGCTGGATTTGAACTCAGGTCCCCCTGACTCCAGGCCTGGTGCTCTATTCACCACAGCACCCCACAGCTGCCCCACAGAAAGTGATAAATGACAAGGGAAAACCTTACCATCCCATTCACCTCCCTCCTCCCAAATCTCCATTTAAAGAAAGAGCTCAGGGGGCAGAGCCAAGATGGCAGAGTGAAAGCAGTGACTTGCTTGAGCTCTCCCACAAACCCCTCCAAATACCTGTTAAAAAATGGCTCTAAACAAATTCTGGAGCAGCAGAACCCACAAAAAGACAGAGTGAAACAAATTTCCAGCTCAAGACAACCTGGATCAGAAAGGTATATCACGCCTGGCGGGGAAAGGAGCGCAGCGCAGCAGGAAACCTGGAGGAGGCCTCAGAGGACTGAATCGCAGGCAGCTGTGGTGGTTTCCAGACCTCTCAACCCACAAACGCCAAAGACAACTTAGCAGGTCAGTGGGAAAGGTCTGTTTCAGCTGTGCTGAGAGAGAAGTGAGGTGGTTTTAGCTCCAGCTCCTGAGCTTGGCCCCTGGGCGGTGGCTGCCTCCTGAGCTTCCGGCCCACAAACTGAGGGGGAATTGAGCAGCTGATCAGAGATGGATTGCAGGGATCTCTTTGCTGAGGCAGGAATCTCTTGCTTTTGCCCGTGTTTGGATCTGGGTCACAGTTCTGAGGAGCGGTCCTGGGGAAAGGAGGAGTGCTGGAGTGCTGGAGCTTGTAGTGCCTGTAGAGAGAAAACTCTCCTCACTGTTCCAGGACAGAAAGGAGTGCTTGTGGTAACTCATAGACAGAGCACAGGCCAGGAAAGGAGTAAACACCTCACCCCTTATCATACCACCTTAGAGGAACTGAAAATTTACAGGTCCCTAGAAGTAACTCTGAAACCAGCTGCACAAACCCCCGAAGCTTAGGACAGTACACTCTCCACATTGGAAGCAAACCTCTACCTTAACAAAAAGTTTATAACTCAACTAATTGGCTGGGATCATGAGCAAGCAGTGCAAAATGAGTCAGACCATAGAATCTTTTTTTGGTAACAAAGAAGATCAAAACATACAACCAGAGGAAGACTACAAAGTCAAAGCTTCTACATCCAAAGCCTCTAAGAAAATTATGAATAAGTCTCAGGCGTTAGAAGAGCTCAAAAAGGATTTTGAGAAGCAAGTAAGAGAAGTAGAGGAAAAACTGGGAAGAGAAATGAGAGTGATGCAAGAAAATCATGAAAAACAAGTCAACAGCTTGCTAAAGGAAACCCAAAAAAATACTGAAGAAAATAACACCTTAAAAAATAGCCTAACCCAAATGGCAAAAGAGGTCCAAAAAGACAATGAGGAGAAGAATGCTCTAAAAAGCAAAATTGGCCAAATGGAAAAGGAAGTCCAAAAGCTTACTGAAGAAAGTATTTCCTTAAAAATTAGAATAGAGCAATTAGAAGCTAGTGACTTTATGAGAAATCAAGACACTGTAAAACAAATCCAAAAGAATGAAAAATTAGAAAACAATGTGAAATATCTCATTGGAAAGACAACTGACCTGGAAAATAGATCCAGGAGAGAGAATATAAAAATTACTGGACTATCTGAAAGCCATGATCAAAAAAAGAGTCTAGAAATTATCAAGGAAAACTGCCCTGATATTTTAGAGCCAGAGGGCAAAATAGAAATTGAAAGAATTCACTGATCTCCTGAAAGAGATCCCCATGGCAAAGAACTGGAAATTGAGAGGATGCCCATCAATTGGGGAATGGCTGAGCAAGTTGTGGTACATGAATGTAATGGAATACTATTGTGCTATAAGAAACGATGAACAGGCTGACTTCGGAAAAACCTGGAAAGAATTGTATGGTCTGATGCTGAGTGAATTGAGCAGAACCAAGAGAACATTGTACACAAGAACAGCCACATTGTGCGATGACTAATATTGAGAAACTTAACCTTTCTCAGCAATACAAGGATCTAAGACATCTCCAGAGGCCTCGTGATAGAAAATGCTGTCCACATCCAAAGAAAAAACTATAGAAGTTGAATCGCTATCATTTTTTTTCTCTTCTATTGAGTTTTGTTTCCTCTTTCTGATGGTTCCTTCTATTGGCTTTAATTTTTACTTACAACTTCACTAATATGAAAATATGTTTAATAGGAATGTAAATGTAAAGCCTATATCAGATTGTGTGCCATCTTGGGGAGGGTAGGGGGGAGGAAGGGGGAGAAAAATTTTCAACGCAAAAGCATATGGAAGTGATTGTTGATAAATCAAAATAAATTAATAAAATTTAAAAAGAAAAAAAAAGAAAGAGATCCCCAAAGGAAAACTCCTAGGAATATTGTAGCCAAATTCCAGAGTTCCCAGGTCAAGGAGAAAATATTGCAAGCAGTCAGAAAGAAACAATTCAAGTATTGTGGAAACACAATCAGGATAACACAAGATTTAGCAGCTTCTACATTAAAGGACCGAGGGCATGGAATATAATATTCCAGAGGGCAAAGGAGACAGGATTACAACCAAGAATCACCTACCCAGCAAAACTGAGCATAATCCTTCAGGGGAAAAAACGGTCATTCAGTGAAATAGAGGACTTCCAAGCATTCTTGATGAAAAGAACAGAGCTGAATAGAAAATTTGACCTTCAAATACAAGACTCAAGTAGAACATGAAGAGGTAATCAGGAAAGAGAAATCATAAGAGACTTATTAAGTTGAACTGTTTACATTCCTGCCTGGAAAGATGATATTTATAACTCATGAGACCTTTGTCAGTATTAGGGTAGTTGGAGGGGGAAAAATTATATGTATGTATGTATAGATAGATAGATAGAGGGCACAGGGTGAGTTGAAGATTAAAGGGTCATATCTGGAGAATAAAATTAAGGGATGAGAGAGGATTATTCTAGGAGAAGAAGAAAGAGAGAGGTAGAATGGGGTAAATTATCTCAAAAAACAGACAAGAAAAGTTCTTACAGTGGAGGGGAAACGGGGAAGGTGAGAGGGAATGAGTGAATCTTATTCTCATAGGATTTGGCTTAAGGAGGGAATAACATACACACTCAATTGGGTATGGAAATCTATCTTACCCTACAGGAAAATAGTGTGGGAAGGGGACAAGGGAGCAGGGGGCAGATTGGGAAAGGGGTTAATCAGAAGGAAGTACTTCTGAGGAGGGACAGGGTCAAAAGACAGAATAGAATAAATGGGGGGGGCAGGATAGGATCAAGGGAAATAGACTTAATTTTTCACATGACTACTATGTTTTGCATAACTGCACATGTATAACCTATATTGAGTTGCTTGCCTTTTCAGTGAGGGTGGGTGGGGAGGGAGGAAGAGAAAAATTTGAACCAAAGTTTTAAAAACATGTTAAAAAAAATTTTTCACATGCAACTGGGAAATAAGAAATACAGGAAATGGGATACAGAAATCTATCCTGCCCTACAGGAAAATAGAAGGAGAAGGGGATAAGAGAAGGGAGGGAGAGATAGAAGGGAGGGTAGACTAGGGGAAGCGGTATTCAGAATGCATGCCATCTTGGGGTGGGGGGAGGAGTGAGATGGGATGAAAATTTGGAACTCAGAATCTTGTGGAAGTAAATGTTGAAAACTAAATAAAATCTGATCAAAAAAAAAAAGAGCTCAGGGGGCACATCTTATTTCTCACCTGGCTGCACTACTGTGGGACCTCACCATGCTCCTACTAGAGTGTAAGCTCCTTGAGGGAAGGGCTATGGTTCCTTTTTCACATTTGTAGGTCCAGTGCTTAGCTTACAAAGGGCACTCAATACACGCTTATCTACTGAGGTCTTCAGTGTTGTGCTCAAGGTGGCTTGTGAAGATTTTCCCAGAAGTGAAATCTTCCCACTGGGAACAAATATGCTAATCTACTGCACAGGGTCATTGTAAGGAGTGTTTGGTAAACTTTAAAACACTATATTAAAGTGGACTGTACTTCTTTATTTCCTGGGGGCCCTTGGCCAAGTCACAGTAAACCCTGCCCCCTCTAATACCTTTAACGGAATCCTTAGAGGTGCCGTAGTCCAATGCTGGTATTTTACAGAAGAGATATTTTAAGGATGGAATCAGGAGTGGCCCAGAGGTACCATGACTTGGCCAAGATCATCCAGATTGTAAGCAGCAGCTCGGATTCCACATATCTTGCCTCCCTCTCTCAGGCCACATTTGATTCGTTCATTCAACCAATACTGATTATGACTCATAATCATAGCTCATGACAGGCTACAGCTCAAAGTCAGCATTGGCCAGGTCTCTTGATCCCCACGCCCAAGGTCTCAGACTCCTCTGTCTCCTCGAGAGGCTCAGAGGCCCTACAAGTTGTTTGGGTCTTGGCCCCCTCAAAGTAGTCCCGCCAATGTCCCAAGACGCTTCTCTTGGCCATCACATATCATCAGAAGTGGCCACATGGGCCAGTCTCCAAGGCCAGAGCTTTGGGAGTCACCTGTGGGGGAGGTAGGAATGAGCTCCCCAACCCAAACCCTCCCCAGGTCTAGAAGAAAGAAGCAGAGGGAGAGGGAGAGGAGGGGTGGGAGGGAGAGGGAAGGGAAGAGAAGGGTGTGGAAGGGAAGGGGGGAGGGAGGGAAAGGAGGAGAAGTAAAAGGAAGGGAAGGCGGCTGCTACATTCGGGCCTCCAACCTCCTTCCCCATGTGCCCGTTCGCTTGGCCCGCGCAAGCGCCTGAAGCTGGGGGGGGGAGGCGCGGCGTGGCCGCCGACTCCTCCCCCTCTCCCCCACCCTCTCCTTTCCCCGCCCTTCTCTCCCCCCCCCTCCGCCGAGGTGCAGCCCCCTCCCTTAGCCCGTCTCCTCGCGCAGCTTTCTCTCATTGGTCGCGTGCCCTGTTCCGTCAGTCCCAGCGCGCCCCACACCGCCCCCACCACTCCCCGCCTCTTCGCGCTCGCCGTCTTCCGATTGGTCGCTGCCCTTAGTCGCCCGCCCTCGCTTGCCTGCCATTGGCCGCGTCTTCCTCTCGCCTGCGCTTCCCCGGCAGCCTCGGGCTCCGGCTCCGGCTCCCGGCTCTCGGGCTCCGGCTCGGGCTAGTCGAAGGTCCGAGTGGCCTTGGGCGCGGCCGCCGCAGGCCCCGCCTCGGCTCTGTGGCTTTGGGCCGTCCGGCCCCGCCAACGTCATGGCCCGAGCGGCCCCTTGGGGAGAGCCTGCGGAGCCGGGGCCGCCTCCCGCCACCAGGGCCACAGAGGAGCTGGGCGGGCCGGGGCTGGGGATGGGGATGGGGCCGGGGCCGGGGCCGGGGCCGGGGCGGCGCCCCTCGGGAGGGCCCCGGCGCGTGCTCTTCGCAGACGAGGCCCTGGGGCTGCCCCTGGCCCAGCTGAGGCGCTACCAGCCCTGGGGCTGCACGGGGCTTGGGGGAGGGCCCGACGACGATGAAGAGGATGACGACGACGACCACGACGACGGGGCCGACGACGAGTCCCCGGCCGAACTGGGCCTGAGCGGGAGCCCCCCCGGAGCGGGGCCCGGGCCCCCCTTCTATCTGCTGCCCGGCTTCGTGCTGCCCCCGGCCCCGGGCCGGCTGGAGCGCCTGCGCGGTTCCATGGTGGAGCTGGAGGACCTCCTGCCCCCGGAGGATCCGGGGGCGCCGGGCCGAGCGCCGGTGCTGCGCGGCCTCATCCGGGTCCTCAACCTCTCCTACCACAAGGCCGTGCACGTGCGCGCCACCCATGACGGCTGGCTGACCTTTCGCGACCACCCGGCCCACTACGTGCCAGGAGGGAGCAGTTCCCCCGAGGACGGGGGGCAGACGGACCGCTTCGCCTTCCAGCTGCCGTTCGAGCCTGCCAGCGTGGGTGCCCAGGTCCAGGACGGTGCCCGCATCGACTTCGTGGTGCGCTACCAGACGCCCGAAGCCACCTACTGGGCCAACAACCAGGGCAAGAACTATACGGTGGTGCTGAAGGAGACCTCGGCAGCCCGGACCAAGGGGCTGGGCCTCCCGGGGCCTCCCGTGCCACCCGCAGCAGCGAAGCACCTCCTTTGGGAGGTGGAGACAAAACAGCTGAAGAGCTGTATGAAACCTGTCAGACACAGGTAACTCGCACTCCAGCGTCCACCCCTGCTTCTGACCCTCCCCTCCCATACTCGGGGCGGGGGCCTCCGGGGCTGAGCTCTGGGGAACCTGCTAAGGAATCAGGCAGCCACTGCCCTATTCCCCCCCTCCGAATTAAAAGGGATGAAGCTCTGAGTAAGGGTCAGGCAGCTAGGTAGCACAGTGGATAGAACACTGAACCTGAGTTGAAATCTGGCCTCAGGCACTTACTGCCCCCCCCCTTAGTAAGCCTCTCTGTGCCTCAGTTTCCTCATATGTGACATGGGGATAACGATAATAGCACCTGCCTCCAAGGCTGGCAAGGCTCAAATGAGGTAACATTTGTGACACATGGGCAAGCTTGCTGGATATTATTATTACTGTGGGAGTTGGAGTTGCTGCTTTAAGCTGCCTGGACTTTTGACCCAACTGTTTGAATTAGTCCGAATGGTCCCAGTCCAAACAGCCAAGATGTGAGCAGAATTGTTTTGGGGGGACAGTGACAAGATGTTAGACCGAGCAGTGTTAGTCTCACTGTAAGGTACTCACCCTGTCCAACCTTGTTGGAGTTGGGAGGGCCTGGGTTCACCCTGCGGCTCAGATGCCTGCTGGACCTCCCTGGGCCTCTGTAAAGTGAAGGAGTTGAACTAGATCAGGGGTTGGGGGAATCTTTGGGTGCAGTCTTTTGAGTGCAAGCTTTACCGAAGAAATCCTTTTGTTAAGGGGATTTGTTCTGTGAGGTTTGGATTCAGTCAAAGGGCCTGACTTCTGGCCCTCTTGGGGCCCCCAGCCTGGTATAGGAGTGTGACCTATGCATAGAAAACTAGTCACACCAACATTCCGACCTTCAGAGTGAACAGAGTGGAGATGGGACCCAGAGCTCACAGTCTAGTCACCAGAGTGACACCAGAATGCTGCATGTTCTGAGGGACCACAAGCAAGGTGATGCTAGAGGTGGCCTTTAAGGGGCTGGCCAGGAAGAAGAAGGCATCGAGACCAGAAAATGCAGGGGGGGTCACTTAAGGCCTATTCACCCCTGTATCCCCGAGTACACCACTGGAGAGACCAATGGGAAGATGCCTAGGCATAGGGAGAACTTGGCCATCATGGGGTCAGCCTGGTGAGCTTGATCACCATGTCCTGGGCCCTTGCCAAAATGTTTTTCAGAAGTGGAACCCAGATGTCCAGTAACTTAAGCTCTTGTCTCACTGTGTAACCTTGGACAGATTCCTTCTCTCTGCCTCATTTTCCTCGTCTCTAAAATGGGGGTGATCTACTTTGTGTCATCAGTCTCTCAGGGCCACCTAACTGAGCTATCTCCTATACTCAGCCCTGGTGTGACAAAGGGTACTAGACGATGGGAGCCCTTGAGGGCAGGAGCGATTTCAGACTAAGCTCTTATGACATGGTAGAATTTGGCCTCAAAAACCCCTGGGTTCTCCCCTCCTCTTTAGCACACGAAGGAATTGGCCTCCATGGCCTCGACAGTCCCTTTCAGTTCCAAAGGTTTTTGAAAGGCCAGACTTGAGAGCAGAAGAAGGGAGAAGAAAAGGGAGGAAATCCAGCTTAGAGCAGAACATCCAGTGCAGTGTTCAGGTGTTTCCCAACAAGGCTTACAGGCCTCTTTGCAGTGGGCCAGTACTCAGTTGGCAGTTCATCACTGGATGGCAGGCTCAAGTTGGTGAGTATTGGAAAGTCAGCATGGCAAGTCTTCATTTGGCTGGCTTTGAGGCAGTTTCTACTTTGGAGCCCAATTAAACACTAGATTTGGGAGGCAGAGACCTAGCTTGGGCTTCTGGGTCTGGTCTGTGTGCTGTGTGAGACATCTGGATCTCCTCTCCTCCTTTCGAAGGGTTCTTCTATCTCTGCTGTGTCTGATTCTGTGCTAGGCCCTAATTTCCCTTCTGCAAAAATCGTGGAAGGACTCAGTTCATTTCCTGGACCCAGAGACAGATCAGTGCCATCTCATCAGCCCCAGGTCACGCATGCAGGAGACAGTATTTCCATTCTCCTTTCACTAGACAATGGGATGGAAGTTATTCAACCAGGTTGCTTGATCACCATAAAAGTGAGAGAGGGAGGAGACTTAGTCTGATACAATGTCTAATAGAAGTCAGCACTGGCACTTGTCATGTGCTTTACATGTGTTAACAACTCTTGCAGGTGGCTACAGTTTTACAAATGAGGAAACTGAGGCAGACAGGTTCAGTGACTTGCCCAGGGTCACACAGCTAGAAAGTGCCTGAGGCAGGATTGGAACTCGGGTCTCCCTGCCTCTTGATTCAGCACCTCTCTCCATTGCACCACCTGGCTAAGCATCTTCAGTAAAGCTCTGACTCTTCTGCCTGATACTCAGGCCTCTCTACCTATTGGTAGCATGCTATTACATATGTGTGGTCAAAGTGAATACACCCTGGTGGGCTCTCCTGTCTCTGGGCCTTTACTGGAACTATTACCTAAAACACCTCTTCGATCTCTTGGATTCCTTGTCACGCTTTAAAGCCTCCCTCCCGAGTCAGTGACCCAGGGAATGCTTTGTTTTAGAATGCTCCCAGTACACTTCATTATAATGTAATGTTGGGTGGTCCAGGTCCCTGAGTATTCCCCTCTTCCTAGGAACTAGGAAGTTTCTTGGTTTGGGGGGGGGTTGGGAACGACACAACCCTAAATCTTATCTAATGTTATCTAATCTTCTGTACTCTCAGTACTGAGAAAATACAACTTAATCACTGTTAATAATTGAATAAATCTGTTGGTTATATACTTGACCCCCTAAATACTTTAAGATGAAAAATGGCCTGGGCCCAACCTAAATCTAGGATGAGGGGAATGAGCTGCACATACAAATGTTGGGGGAAGCAGGGAAGGTTTCATAGGGAGACCCACCTTGGAGCTGGATCCTAGAGCAGGAAGATTTTGGTTCGGGGGGGGGGCGGGGGGGAAGGAAGGGAGTTCTGTTGTGGCCATTGTGGAAGGAGAAAAGGATCAACCTCATTCCTCTGGGCTTTTTTTTTTTAAATTTGCCTGGCAGTGAAATGTCCCAGTCAAAGGGTTTGGATATTTTTAGGATGTTTGCCTAATTCCAAAGTTGAATACATGGCTGCTTTGGGAGGCACTGGAGGTCTCCCAGTAGGTGCTTGATGATCACATGCTGGGGATGCTTGTTCAGGGGCAGGTCAGGTAGGATCAGTTTCTTGAGACTGGGCAGTAGGAAGCTTTTTAGAGATCCTCTTCCTCTGTGTCCCACGAGGACCACTTTTACCATTGTCTGGGTCGGGAGATGAGTGTGGGCTGGATCTAAATTGGGGGTCTTAAAGATGTTCAAAATGGATTGTCTTGAGCCAGGTCGACAGAGTCAGACTCTTCTTCCTGTGTCTATAGACACGGGAGTCAGGAAAAAGAAGTTTTAGCAAAGAATTACAGCAAGAGCAACCTCCATTTCTAGAGCATTTTTTCTCCAGTTGCCCAGGAAGTCCTGCAAATCTCTATAAAGTGGAGATAATGGGAAAAGCATCAGGGCAAAGAAAGGCCCCCAAGCCCAGAGAGAGTGTCAGAGCCTGGACTCAGACCCAGGCTTCTTCTTCAGCTGGCTCCCTAGGTCCGACTTCAGAGGGTTCTCTGTCTCTGCTGTCCTGTGGGCTTCTTCTCTAATCTCAGAACTTGGGGGCCAAGTGTTAGCTCTTATGTGCTTGCCCACCTGCTAGTCACCCACTAGTGATCTGGGATCCATTATCGTGTAAACCCCTGGGCTCTCACCATGAACTGTTAGTCACTAAACATTTATTACTGTGCAGAGCTCTGGGAATAAAAAGAAAGGCAAAAGCCAGCCCCTGCCCTCAGGGAGCTCCAAGTCTAAGTGGAGAGAGAACAAACCAACAGTGATATGAAAACAAATAGGAAATGGTCTCCAAAGAAAAGGCCCTGGGAAGGCTTCCTGTAGAAATGGGATTTTAGTTGGCACTTGGAGGAAGCCAGGAGGCAGAGCATTCCAGACTTGGGGAACAGCCAGAAAAAAATGCCTGGAGCCTAAAGATGGAGGATCTTGTTTGAGGAGCAGCCAGGAGGCTGGAGTCACTGAATCAACTGAGTTTATTGAGCAGGGGGTGCTGGGGACATGGTGAGACCCACATTTTAGAAGATCACTTTGGTGGCTGAATGGAGGATGGAGTGGAGGGAGACTGGAGGCAGGCAGAACCCCCCACCCCCACCCCCATTGACATGCCCCGGTCCAGGCATGAGGTGATGAGGGCCTGCACCAGGGTGGGGGGCAGGGTCAGAGGAGAGAAGGAGGCGTGTATGAGGGATGCCGCAAAGGTAAACTTGACAGGCCTTGGCAACAAGTTGGATATGGTGGTGAGAGAGTGAGGGGTCCAGGATGAGACCTGGGTGGTCAGCCTGGAGCATTGTGAGGATGGCATTGCCCTCCACAGTAATATAGAAGGACAGAATGAGCAGACACCATACGCGACCCCAATGTTGCAGGAAACAGAGCAGGAGCAGTCAGAGAGGGAGGTGTGTCCTGGAAATCAAGGAGGAGAGAGGGATCCCTGGTCAAGAAGAATGAGGATTGAGAAAAGGCCATTGGTTTGACAACTAGGAGATGCTTGATCATTTTGAAGTCAGACCCATCCTCACCTCTGTTCATCTCAACAGGGATACGTTAGCAAACAGGGACACCCTTTCTTCCCCATAACTTTGTTGCCCCCAGTTGCACCCAGTTCTCTGCTCTGAGGACTGGAGATTTCTTTGCAGCTTTCAGCCAGTCAGGCAATTCTTAAGACTATGAATTGTTAAAATAGTTGTCAGTCTGCATCTGAAGAGAGAATTCCCCACACCTATGAAATGATGGAGAGTGAGAGAGAGAGAGAGAGAGAGAGTGTGGGGTGTGTGTGTGTGTGTGTGTGTGTAGTTCATCTTTATTTTTGGGGGGGAAAAAAAGATGGAAACATTTGGTTTTGACACACCAGGCACTTCCTGACAAGCATCCAATCTCTCCTAAAAGGAAGACCTGTGAGCCCCTGGACAAGCCACTGAAGTCAGCCTCTGTTCCCTCAACTGTAAAATGGGGATATTAATAACACCAGTCTCCCAGGGTTGCTGAAGGTTGACTGAGATAGCAGGCATAAAGGGCTGTTTCTGTTATTGCTGCACACATTCTCCCCAAAGGTTACCACCTGTTACCAGGACTTTGATGCTGACTTAGAGCTTTAGATTTGACCTGCTGTCAGTGTGCACTATACTTCTGTGTCCCTCAGCCCTTGGGGCCTTCATCTTCTACCACTAAATGCTAAAAACCTTCTGTGTGGCTGAGTTCTTTATCTTGTCCTAATGGAACTAGCCCTGAATTTGTATTCTGGACCAGCTTGGGCTTGAAACCAGCCTCTGACCTCTGATAACATTGTGTCCTGAGCTTCTTGCATTCTGCTTCAGTTTCCTCCTCCCATACATGAGGAATGATTATTCTTGTGTTTTTTTCCACTCTGTCCCATGGAACTAGGGAGGATCAGCCCTCAGGCTATTCTCACACTGGTTCTTGTTCTGAAGCCTTCCACCAGAATCAAGTTGTCTGAAGGTGAGCATAGGCTGGTACTCAGGCAGCAGGGAGTGTTGGGTAATGAGGTCAACCTCAGGAAGAATTGGTTTCTAGTCCTGTGCTGGACACACACTCTGAGACTCTGAATTGCAACTCTGCGTTGGTAGGGCAGCTAGGTGGCACTGCAGTGGATAGAGTGCTGGGCCTGGAGTCAGAAAGACCCCTCTTCCTGTATTCAAATCTGGCCTCTGACACTTAGTAGCTGCATTCCCTGGGCAAGTCACTTCACCCTGCTTGCCTCAGTTTCCTCATCTGTAAAATGAGCTGGAGAAGGAAAGGGCAAATCATACCGGTATCTCTGCCAAGAAAACCCCAAAAGTGGAGTCATGGAGAGTCCGACACACCTGAAAAATGACGGAACAACGCCCACAACAAAATTGGCAGAATTTACACCCCCATACTGAAAAGCTACAGAGATTATTGCCCTAGTGAAAACCATGGTTGTTAACTTGACCGCAAAAAGAATGAGATTCTCCAGGATGGAAGGGGACCAAAAAGAGGGAACCCTTGTCAGGCTTGCCTGAAGGGTGGTCCAACGTCCAGTCGCTAGCTTGGCTTATTCAGAACTGACGGGGCTAAAAACTGGTGACAGAAATGCCCTGAATAGCTTCTTTGTAACTTGGGCTGGGCCGTCAGATTCCTCCACGGTGACTTTCAGTAGTCATTCGTGACCCAGAGAACAGACATTCTCTGCCTGCTTGCCTTCCCTCCCCGTCCAGATATGACGGAAGATTTCTCAAAACCACTTAGCACAGTGCTTGGCACTTATTCTCCTCCCCTGTCCTCAGAGAGGATGTCTTGCCATCAGACTTGGCCCTGCTCTTGGCTCAGCCACCTTTCCATTCCCCCCGTGCTTGCTTGGAGCAAACCTCGGTTTCCTCACTCAGATCACCGTGCATCCCGACCCTTGTTAGGCAGTGCTTCTTGACTTGTCTTCAGTTGTCCGTCATGAAGCATTGGCACTCTCCCGACCCCCTCCATGTTGCTGAATTTTCTCTTTTCTTCTGTGACCTGCTTTTGTTGGGTCGCCTGAGCACCTCAAAAGCGACATGATGTGATGGCATCTTGGAGGAAACAGCAGAGACTGGATTCTTCAGTGTGGTGGTGCAATTCTCTTCTCTTTCACTGTTTTTTTTCATGGCCTCTTAGAAATTGTCACATCTGGCTCTTTTCCCTTTCAAGTGAAAGCTCTGTGGTTGCCTCTTTCTTGTCTGTCCCCACTGTCTAGGAGCTGGGTCAGACCATCTCCTAAGTCATCACAGTTTACTCTCGGTTCACCCCCTTGTCTCCACACTGGCAGGTTTTCCCCTCCTGACTGCTAGAAATGATCTTCAGACAGTTGTGAGAGCAGCTTGATTTCCATAATTAAGAGACTAGGTTGGAGGGAGAAAGGTGATCTGGGTGTTTAATCAGCCAGCCATTCAATGAACAAGCATTCCTGAAAGCCTTCCTCTGTGCCAGGTACAGAAACAAAGGCCGAGCTGAAGCGGTCTGTGGGGTGGAGGTGGTGGGAACCTGGGAAGCCTTCACATTGGAAGTAGCCTGAGCTTTGAAGGAGCCTGGGAGGAGGAGAAGTATATTCCAGGTATGTGAGATATGCAAAGGGAAGAAGGCAGGAGAAGTCCAGTCTGGATGGAGAAAAAGGAGGTGGGAGCCAGGCTGTGAAGGGAGTTTGGATTGGATTCTCGAGGTAATGGAACAGTGGACTTTAGTGAATAGGAGCATGTGACAGGGCCAAGGCTATGCACAGAGCAAACCCTAACTATGTAGGAGGTGAGGCCCTGTGCTAAGTGCTAGACCAAACCTTAACCCTAACCCTGCCCTGAAGGAGCTCACAGTCAGATGGCAGAGCCAACATGCAAACAACCAGGTGCAAAGCAGACATAAACAGGAAAAATTAGAATCAGCAGAGGGAAGGCACTAAGGGCTAGGGAAGGGGGGAACAATTTCCTGTAGAAGATAGGATTGGAGGGGCAGCTAGGTGGCGTAGTGGATAGAGCTGTGGCCTTGGAGTCAGGAGGACCTGAGTTCAAATGTGACCTCAGATACTTGATACTAACTGTGTGACCCTGGGCAAGTCACTTAACTCTGACTGCCTCACCAAAAAAGCAAAAAAAAAAAAAAAGGGATTGGAGTTGGAACTTGAAGGAACCCTGAGAGGGCAGGGGGAGGAGATAAGGAGGGAGAGCATTCTGAGCATGGGGCACAGCCAGGGGATGGATGGGTATGTGAGCAGGCAGGAGACCAGTGTCACTGGAACAGTAGGAGGGGGCCAGATTTGAAGAAAGCCGAACAGAGGATTTCCTATTTGCTCCTTCACCCTGACCTCTTAGCATTTGAACTTGGGGTTTGAGAAAATGAAAGACATGTTGTGGATAGAAGACTTTAAAACTACCCAAATAGTTCCTTCGTCAGAACTAGAGGCCCAGATGTGATGGCCTTCTCTTATTCAGCTGCATCAGGTCTTAGGGACTAGAGGCCGAGAAAGACAAAACTCCCTAGTGCCCATTTTCTTCTCTCTCTCCTCAGTCCAGCTACATGATCTTGGGCTAGTGGCTTCAGTCTAGTCACCTGTCAGATGGGGACTGGAACTCGGGGCTCTTTTCATCCCAGCAAAAAGAAACAGTAATCACCATGTGTTTGGATGTGTTCTCACTCCACACATCTTTTCCTTCCAGGGTGTTGACTTTGATGAGGTAGAGGCCAGAATCTATGGGTGAAAGGTAGTGCAGGGTCACACAGGACTTAAATTTGTCTCCATTCTGAGTAGGCAGAGAGGACAGTTTACTAGGCAGTTCACGTGGAGTAGGGATCTAATCTCTACCTCTACCGCTGTGAAGATGGAGAGCCTCAGCTCAGATGCTATCACATGCAACTGGATTCAGAAGATGAGGCCGCATGATCGGCCTCAAAGTGGAGTTGGTTGGTAATGGCCCCATGTCAGCATGGTTGGAGGAGGTCCCCAACAGAGTAGTATCCCAGGCATCCACACTGGGCCTCAGGCTGCTATTTCACATTCATATCCCTGACTTGGACAAGGGCATAAATGGTCTACCATTCACATGTGCAGAGGACACCCAGCTAAAACAGTGGGAGGGACCTTGGCAGGGTACTGCAGCAAGGTCAGACTCAAATAGGAATGGAGCCACTACTCCATTCATAGCGAAGGAGCCTTGCTGGTCATAGATTGACTTTGTTTTCAAATGTAATGTTATCTGTGTGTTATTGTATTGTTATTTATTTTGGTAAAATCTCTATCAAATTTCTTGAGATCTCTCTTAAAAACTCTGGAGTGTTGTGGGCCTACATGCTGACTGGGGACCCTGTGTTTAATACCTCTGGGCTAAAGCCTTGAGCCAAATCTAACAAGAAAAAGATCTAAGGGTTTTAGTGGAAAGGCTCAAACACCCTCCCATGACCTTGGGCTGCATTAGGAAAATCAGAAAGTGGTCATCCTTCTGTGCTCTGCCCTTGTCCCAACTCATCTCAAATGTTGGATTCAGCAGTAGATGATAGTTTGAAAAGAACGTCTCCAGGGTCTCTGACGTGGCCTTGACTCCATGTCACATGGGAGGAACTGGGATTGTCTAATCTGGAGAAGAAAAGACTCAGGAGGATCACAGGGCCTGGCCTGAGGCGTTTGGAGGAATGGGCACAAGGCCTGGGGGTTATGGTGAAGATTCCTTTGGTGGATGGGCTGGCCTTGATGGCCACAGAGACCCCCTTCCAGCTCTCAAGTCCTGTGATTCTGTGAGGACCACCCTGGTATGAGGTTCAGGAAACCAGGAGACAGCCCAAGGCTTAACCTTTCCCCCTTGATTGTTATTCGCAGGCTTCGGCCTGGAGAGAGACTTCAGGCCCACTATCCCAGTCTTTCCCTGTTGCTGGGATTGGAGATGCTTTTGAGACTGGAAGCATTCTGATGGTAGTAGCCATGGGCTGGGCTGTGATGGCAAGAGCTGTAGTGGTCCACTGAAAATCTCCAAGGTGAAGAGGGGGCCAAGGATGTGACCCACGGGCAGACCCCAGGCCTGGGCACTTTGCCCTCATTTCTCCAGTTGCTGGAACGCTGATCTTAGCCAATTGCCAGTGTGCACATCCCTTCTCTGAGGAGGCATGGAGACAAGGAAGCTGATTAGGCGAAGCGGTCTCTGCGGTTCTGCTCTGTGGCAGTTTCCCCCAGCTACATCTTAATAAATCATGGAGACAAAAAAAAAGTAGGTTTGTTATAAAAAGTAAATTTGTAAATAAAGTTGTTCAGTCTACAGCCCAAGGGTCCGAGATTTGGTGGTGGTGGGAAACCAGGTGAAAGCTTCCTTTTCATATTTCAGTGTGCCTTTTTTTTTTTTGAGGCAATTGGGGTTAAGTGAGTAGTAAAACACAACTAATAAGTATTTGAGGTTGGATTTGAACTCGGGTCTTCCTGACTCCAGGGCCAGTGCTCTATCTGCTGTGCCACCTAGCTGCCCCCCAGAGTATGCTTCTGGTTTGGGTTTCTTTTTTTGTTTGTTTGTTTGTTTTTCTTCCATATACTCCTAGATCAGAATTGGCTTGGGGGCAGTAGCTGAGGAAGTGCTTGATGCTGGCAGAGGGACGTGCCAGGGAGCATTGCTAAGAGTGTATAGATTGAGCGCCCTCTTGTGAGCAGGGGAATACCCTGGTGGCCTTGGGCTGGCGCCATCTGGTGGCCACAGTATGCACCCTCTTGCTGGTCAGTGACTTCATTTAGTGACAACCTGCTTTTCTACAATGAGTGAACAGCACACCATCTGTCATGCAAATGATTCTTGTAACACGAGAAAGGAGAGAGGAATGAAGCCCAGTGCTAGGTGACATTAGCTTAGTAAATAAGTGATGTCAGGGCTAGTGTGGCAAAGGCAAAAAGAAGGGAGAGTGTGGAGCAATGAGAGACAAGAAAGCAGACTGCTGAGGGCCTTGAATGCCTAACAGTGCCAATGAGGGGCGTGGATGTCCAGGTCTCTGCTTAAGAAACATCATTGTGATGGTGTGGAGGGGGCAAAGTGTCAAGGCAGAGAGACCTCTAAGGTGGAGAATGTGTCCACTTTCCTCTCTCTACCTCCCACAGGCAGACTGAGGAGGAATTCAGAAGAGAGAACGTACATGAGCCTGTCTCTTCTAAAGGTAAGTCTGATGGGGCCACTTTCATGTTCTTTTGCTGCCCTGCCCCTCATCTCCTTCTTTTCAGTTTTCTCAGATTCACCTGGAGTCTCAGAAATCCCCTGGTTATAGAATGGGAACCCCACCAATTTGGGAGTTGAATAATAGTCCTATTTACTATGAAAATAGTCCTGTTTACTGTGAAAAAGACTGACTGTTCAAACCTGGCAAGTCTAGGCACAGCAGCAGCATCTCTGATAAAGCCATTTGGGGAAGGGGGTGGGGAGTTGGCCCCCCAGTGGCCTGGGCCAAGGAGTTTTGGCCCTGATTGCTCTGTCTATAGGCAGTAGACAATGAATGGCCCTTGAGGCCAAGGCAACAGCACGAGAACAAGGTGTTCCATGACACCTTGAGTTTCACAGGTGAATGACCATTTGCTTGGGTTTGAAGATGGGGAAGGGTGTTTGAAACCAAAGCAGGCAGGCCTTTGGTGGGGTGGTGGGAGGGGAGAGATTTTCTCTCCACACTGAACTGGCGGAGAAAGCTGTGTCCTCTCCATCCCATATCGGTTTCTCATACAGTGACCAGTTTTGAAAAGAATCTGTTGACTCAAAGTCACAGAAATGCAGCATGACCTCTCCTCCCTACCTTTTTCTCACTCTTTCAGAATGCCCTGATGCCGGGGACAGGGGGTCAGGGAGCATATTAGTAACCCCTCTGCCATTCCAACCAGGGTCACAGATAATACAGGTAAGAGACAGTGGCATCCCCATCACATTAGCCAACTCCACGTGTCCACCCTGTGGTAGGTATGTGCCTGATGGCAGCAACCTTCCAGGATGCCCATGGATGAAATGTCACCCAGGGGGAGCTGGTCTCCACTTGCATCAAGAAACTGAATTCCAAGGCTGCTCTATTCTCAGCTCTCACAGTTAGCTTAGACTGCAGGTCTAGAGAGTGGTTGGTCCAACATGAGGAAGATGTGCAATGAGCTGCCCTTGGAAGTACTGGGGGTATCCAAACAGAGACTGTTGACAGCCGCCCATCAGGACGATTCTGAGAGTCTGTGATTGTAGAATGTCCAAGTTCTATGACTAACAAACTTTCCCTCATTTGAAGCCTCTCCCTCTTATGCTGCTTCCATCTGTCACTCGCTGAGACCTAGCTCCTCTTGACTGACACTGAATAATCATAATAATAGCTAGCGTTTATATAGAGCCTACTATGGGCCAGGCACTGTGCTAAGCACTTGACAGATATCACCTCCTCTGATGCTCACAACAACTTTGGGAGTTAGGGGCTATTACTAGCCCCATTTTACAGTTGGGGAAACTGAGACAGCCAAAGGTGAAGTGACTTACCCAGAGTCTCACAGCTAGTGTCTGAGGGCAGATTTGAACTCAGATCTTCCTGACTACAGGCTCAGCACTCTGTGCACTGTAACACCCCCTGGCTGTGCCCTACTATATTACATCCCTAACTATGCTTTATAATACTAGTTTCACCTCTCCAATACCAACAACCTCAGACAAACTGGCACTAGAAGGGGTTTCTCTCCATCACTGTTTCTAAGTCTCTCCCTCTGCTACCATCACTCAGCAGCCTCTTCTCCTTTGAGGGTGATTCTCTCCAAATTTATTACCCAGTCCTGATGGCTCACAGTCTTCTTCTCCAGCTCAGTTCCTGCCCTTAACTAGGAGACTTCCCATGGCCTAATTCTCTTTTCCACCTTAGCTACACTCTTGATCTTGCCATTGGCCACAAATGTTCCACTTCCATGTTCAGGAACTCTGAAGTTCCCTTATCTCATCGTTATCTTCTCTCATTCTGTCTCTGCCTCTGCAACACTTTTCTTAAACCTGTTCTTGGTCTTCACTGGGACCTCAGTTCTTTTCCAGTTCGTCGCTCTATCTCTGCCTTATACTCAACCATGAACCAACTCCACGCTAGCCTCCACTCTTGACCTCCAGTCTCAGCAACTTAGACCTAGAGACATATCAGGAGACTTGGGGCCACAGACCTAGACTTAATGAACCTCTAGACCAAGACTTGGAGAGACACAGAGACTTAATGCCTTAGAGTGCTAGAGATAGAAAAAATCCCAAAGACTTGGACACATGGAGCCCTAGATCTAGACCTAGAAAGAGACACCAAAGACACGTGAGGCCTTGAGCCTTTGAGCCCAAGGGTTACATTTTGTGACCTAGAGCCATAGGTTCTATATCTCGGGACTTAGTCTGTCTTTTGTTTTTCTTTGTATTCTCAGTGCTTAGCACTGTGCCAGGAACAGAGTGCTTAATTGATGCTTGTGGACTGACTGACTAGATTCTCCCTCTACCACCATCTTCCTTTGAGGTTTATTCAATCCCTATTCAAACCCACTTCCTGTGACCTACTCTTTCACCTCACCTCATCCACACTCAAAGATGGTCCATCACCCACAAGGGTTCCACTTCCACGATCAAGAATTCTGACATGGTTTTATCTGCTCAAAACCTTTAATCATTCCATCTTTCATTCCAACCCATTTTTCCTCACTTGGATCACCAGTACGTCCACCCTTCTCCCAGGCCAATACCCCTACACTGGTTACACTTTCTTCCTTTTATCCGCTATCGAGATGTCGACCCTTTGATGAACCAGCCCCTTTATTGGATCACCGATCTTGCCCCACCAGGTCTCAGTCTTGCATCATTCACACTCTGCTGCCTTTGCTCCTACTCACATGCTGCTGAGAAATTCACAAAACTGTTTTGTACGTTATGTTAATCTCATCTGGGCCCTCACTGCAGCAGGGCAATTCTCTCACACCTCCCTCATCAGCTCCCTCTCCCACTCTCCACAGAGGCTCTTCCAAACCTTAAAACCTTCTTCAAATCTCCCATGGCTCTTCTGCCTGCCCCCCCACCCCCGCTCCCGCCACCAATTGCTTCATTTCACTGGAAAATGTTGAAGCCATTTTTTGCCTTGAGTCCCCTCTTCCTCATCTCCCATCACTCAGATGCCTTCCTTCACCCCTGTCTCCCATGATTGCCAAGGTGACCCCCCCATGTGCATCCTTGATCCCATCCTAGCTTCTCTAGTGGATTGCCCCCTCTGCCATCCCCACTTTCTCACTTATCTTCCATCTCTCCCTGTCTCCTGGCCGCTCCCCTGCTGCCTACAAACGTGTCTGTGTCTCCCTGATCCTCAAAAAACCTTCACTTGATCCATCCATTCCTGCTAGCTCTCATCCCATATCTCTCCTCTCTTGTGTGGCTAAATTCCACAATGGGTGTCCTTGTTTCCTCTCCCTTCCCTCTCTTCTTAACTCTGACCTCAGCATTCCAAAGGGACCATGATAGAGCAACTGGCCTTTGATCAGTCCTTGTCCTTCCTGACCTTTCCGCAGCCTTTGACACATGCTCAGTCAGGAGATTGCTGTGGGTCTCCTAAAGCCCAGATTTCTTAGTCTGGCACTTGAAACTGGTGCTAGTCTTTGATCCTTTCCAGAACAATCTTTTCTCTTAATGGAACCGCTGCCACCCTTCCATATCTTGCATGCCTCCACTTCTGCTGATTCCCTATGCTTGGGGTACCTGCCTCTGAGAATTGGCATCAAGGGGCCCCTCCATTATTACTTCTGGAGACAGGTTCTCCAACTTCCAGGTAAGACCAAGCCCTTCTTGGGCTGTCCTCCCCACCCTTTACAAAGGGGCTTTGCTCACGGTGACCCTCAGAAGTGGCTAGTACAGTGACATCATACTCTGACCATGTTCAGATGAGAGACTGATAAAGCCAAAATAAAGTGAATTGTTTTTTTTTTAGCAAGGATATGGCTAGCTTTGCTTGAGAATCTTGCACCATTCTGATGAGAAATTCATATTTGCTTCAATTTTAAATGGACCCAGGATCTCACTGGGCTGAATTTATTTACACTTAAAACCATTGTAATAGAAGTGGGAGAAAAGGGCAGCTCCTATTTCTATAGAAGATTAAAATTCGCAAAGTTACAACAACTCTATAAAATAGGTAGTACAAGGATAATTATTCCCATTTTACAGATGAGGAAACTGAGGCTTAGAGAAGTCAAATGACTTGCCTTATGTCACAGAACTGCAATTCAAATCCAGGTCTTCTGACTCCCCTGTTGGCCACATGTTAGGGTGATCTGGGGTGGCCTGCCTTATTTAGCTCAAACTTTTTAAACCAAAAACATGGCCAGGTACTCCTTTCTGAGGTGAGAGTTGCCGTCAGCCACGGGGAGGGCCAGAGAATTCATTTGCACTCAATCTGAAGTTGGCAGGATCGTCTCTATTTAGTCAGTGGGCCTCGCAATGGCCTCCCCCAGACCTTCAGCAGTTTCCTGTTGCCAAGAAGACAAATCCACGGCCTTCCACAGTTCATCAAGGGAGCCTTATCTTCTCTTTCTCTCTCTGCTGGCCCTGCCTCGGTGGCTGGGAGAGCTCATTCTCATGCCTAGAAGGAAGGCACTCCCTCTCTCTTCAGCTCAGCTTCTTGGCTCCTTCTCTTCTCTGTTGATTTTTTTCCTCCTCTTCTCTCTGTCTCTGTCATCTCTGTCACTCTCATCTCTGTCTCTCTCTGTCTCTTCAGTTTCCTTAGGGTGCTTGTTGAGGACCTCTGCCCCATCACATGCCACTTTGTCCCATTTAATAAGAGCTCACATTTTCATAGCACTTTGAGGCTCATAAAGCACAATCCAGATAGCCTACCTTTCAAGGTAGACATTGTCATTATCATCTCTACTTTCCAGAGAAGGAAACTGAAGCCCAGAGAGGCTAGCAAGTGTCTGAGGCAAGATCAGAATTTGGGTCTTCTTGACTCTAGGACCTATACACTGTCTTCTTTGTGTTTGTAGTGCCTGGCCCAGGGTAGCTAGTTACTAAATGTTTGCTCAGTGAAATGAGCCAGAGTGACCCCCAGGGTCATTAGCTGAGGTGCTTGGGAGAAGTGGGGCCTACCTAGCACCTTAGAGGGGAATGGGGCATTTTTGGTAGACCTTGTCCTGATTTTCTTTTCCCTTTGTTCTTTCTCTCATTTCTGTCCCTGTTCTGCTAACCCCCTTCCCCCTTCCCTCCTCCTTATCTTCTGTGACCCTAGGTCTCAGATGTCATGGTGGCTAGCTCTCCAGAAAACAAGGGATCTCACCTGTACCTGCCTGAGACGGTCCTGGAATACCCACAGTCCCCCGCCATCGAAATCCACCCTTCTGTGCTGAGCTTGGGGCCAGATCAGGGAGGAGCCCTGGGAGTGCCCCTGTTGGGGGCTGAGGAAGAGGTCCTGTCAGACTTGGCGAGTCCTCTGGGTGAGTGGCCTTCTGAGGGTCACCCTGGAAAGAGCACAGACTTGTTTGGGTCAGATGAGGCCCAGAATGAAGATGCTGTGGACCTGGAGTTGGAACAGCTCTACCTCACCCACCTGAGCCGCTTGAGGGCTGCAGAGGTGGCTGATGGGGATTTGGCAGGGATCCCTATAACTGATCCCGACCAAGATCTCTTCCTGAAGTGGATGGGTCCAGAGAGAGCCTTGAACAGCTCCCTAGCAGAGGAGATCACCCTGCATTATGCAATGCAAAGTGTGCAGGGGCTGATGGAGCTCCTTGAAGATGCTAAAGAAGGTGGTGACGAGGTTGAGGAGCTGGGGGTGTCTTCTGGTGCTGAGGAGGAGGAGGAGGAGGAGTCTGGGGAAGGAGACACACTGAAGGAATCCCCTCCTGGCATCGTTACTGGCATGTGGCTGGCAGGACAGCATCCTGGGTTCGTCTTGGTCAAGGATGGGCTCAGTCAGGACCCAGAAGAAGAGGAAATCCTGAGGTCTGGCCATTCACGGTCCTGGGCAGCCCCTGAAAGGAAGCCAGCGGATACAGAGAAAGAATGTGACCAGATCAGTGCCATCAAGGCTGAAGGGCTCTCTTCCTGCTTCCAGGAAGGAAGCGATCTCTTGCCCAATAGCATCCCAGTGCAAAAGCCTTCTGGCATTGCCCAAGGGGGAGGCCTCTGGGAATTCCCAGGTCAGCTCCAGAGGGCTCTCAGCCAGTCTCTGTGTGTGCTGGGTCTGCTGGTTTTCCTGCCCATTGTGTGGAATGCCTGCATGGCCTTCATGGGTTTGGCCTTTTATCTCTCTCTGGCCTGGTTCTCTTAGATGGCTGTGTGTGGGGGTGGGTGGGGGGGGGGCAGGGGAGGCCTAGCAATCATAATTACAGAAACCGTGGAGGTTAGTGGAAGAAATGAGGAAAGCTCTTAGATACCCAGGCCCAGACACAGACACACGTTTACGTAGATCTATATGGACACCTGTACATATGTACATGCACAATGCACATGTGTATGTGGCATCATACGGTAGGTGGGGAATGTAGCAGAGAAAAGCATCAGTTACTGTTTGCTGTATTTCTTACTAAACAACTTCTGAAGAAACCAGCAGAGGCTTTTTGCAGTGAGTTTGTGGAGTTCTCCCCATCTCGGTGATAGTTTGAAAGGGCGAGTTGACCTTGGAAGTGTTTTCTTTCTGGGCATGGGGAAGGAGTCCCACTTACATTAGCACTTGCGGCCATGAGCTCAGGGACCAGGTTCCAGGCTTAGGCCACGGCTCAAAGACTCTCATGGGTGGTCGCTTGCAGCCAACTCCACCAACAGTTTGCTTGTGTGAGCAAGAAAAGAGCCTGGGTGAAAAGCAGAGCCCGACCTTGACTTGTTGAAGAATTTCCTCTACAGCGTTCCCGCCTAGTTGTCGTTGAATGCTCACTGTGACATGGGCACTGCTTCCCATTCCATTTATGGACAAAGAAGGTTTCCTGATGGGAGACTGAATCCTTTCTCCCTCGACCTTCACCCCATTTGGACAGTTATTTGATCTTCCTGGAGCATCCGCGGTCTCTGTTTCTACAAGCAAGTCAGAGCTTGTTTTGGTTTGGTTTGGTTTCTTTTTTTTAAGTGAAAGATTACTGACCGGAGGCAGAGAAAAGAGTGCCACTGATTATTATGTGTCAGAGGACCTCAGTCCCTAGATTCTTTGATTGCTCAGGAGCACCTGACTCCAACCCTCTCATTTTAAGCAGGCCCTGAGAAGGGCTGGAATGACCATCCCACAGAAGGAAGAGTGAAGGAGAGGTTTGTGGCCAGACCTCAGCGGCCTTCTCGATTCCATGAAAGTTGGCCAGAGCTCCCTCACCCTGGGATGAGCACTTGAATAGTCTTAAGGGATGAATCCTGCTTTACTTATTTTTCAGAAACGGGATGCTTTGTAGGCTCAGTTTGGGAGTGAGGCGCCTGGAATGGAGCCCAGGAAGCCAAGTGACTTGGGAAGTGGATTTCCTCTCTGTGTCTCAAAGGGTCCAATGGGACTCTAGTTGCCCCAGAGCACTAGAGGGACCCTCCAGATCGTAGGGTTTCAGGATGAAAGAGTTAGAGTGAATTCAGTATCTGGGGTTTAGAATGTGATGAAGAGCAGCTGTTTGGGGGCAGGGGCTCCTACTCTGGAACATGGTTGGTTTTTTCAAAATGGAAGGAAGTGGTAGCTTTGTTGGAAGGGAATGAAAAGGAAGATGCCGTCTTCTTTCCCTAGTTCCTAGCTCACAGACCCCTGAAGTCCCGCCACAGAACAGGTGTCTAAGAGGCCTGACACTTCCTTCCCTGTCAGATGTTTTGATAGGAAGTCTGAGACTCAGTTATAGCTCTTCTTCAGCCTCCCTCCCAGAACTTGTTGCCTATTCATCTGATTATAATGATCATCCCGCAAGCCAGTGCACTACTATATTGAGTGCCTACTATATTCCAGACACCGGGCCAAGTACAAGGGATACAAAGAAAGGCAAAAGGCCAGTGCCTGCCCTCAAGGGACTCCCAGTTTAAGTGCAGGAAACAACAGGCAAACAACAATGTACAAACAAATTCTAGACAGGCTAATTTGGGGGTAACCTGGGGAGCGATGGGGAAGGGGGGTTCTAATGATGGCTGCGCTTTTCAAGGAGCAGGTGTCAAGGATGTCATCGCCTCAGTTTCATGGAGTTCATACATGTGTGGCCTCTCTTCTGTTACGAGTTGTTCCGTCATTTCAGTAGTCTCCTTCGTGATCCCATGTGGGGTTTTCTTGGCTAAGATACTGGAGTGATTTGCCATTTCCTTATCCAGCTCATTTTATAGATGAGAAGACTGAAGCAAACAGGGTTAAGTGACTTGTCCAGGGTCACACAGCCAGATTTGGACTTGGGAAGATGAGTGTTCCTGACTGTAGGCCCACTGCAGGGCCACCTAGCTGCTCATTGTCATGTGAGAGATTCCATCCTATACCCTGCTGCCACAAGGAGCCCTCGGTGAGATGTGCCCAAGGCCTTTCCTGTGCCACGACCTACAGAAGGTTACTTCTCAGCTTTCTCATTCCCCACTGCTGACCAAGCCAAATAAACCTACTGCTTCCTGCATTGGAGGCCTTCACAAGCTGCTTCCCACTGGCCTATTCAGCCTCTTCTTGTGCTGCTTCCCTCCATGCATTCTGAGGTCAAGCCAAATGTGTGTACACTCCAGCCCTTGGATCTTGTTCTGCGCTCTCTCTCGCTCGCGCTCTCTCTCTCTCTCTCTCTCTCTCTCTCTCTCTCTCTCTCTCTCTCTCTCACACACACACACACACACACACACACACACACACACACACACTTGCTCTTTTGCTGTCTCCCTCCTCTCTCTCTTTCCCTCTTCTCTCCCTCCCCCTCTCGCTGTCTTTCTCACTCTCTGACTCTCTTTCTGTCCCTTATCTCGCACACACTCTCTCGTTCTCTTGTTCTCCCTCTCTTGCACGTGCTCTCTCTCTCCCTCTCCCTCTCTCTCCCTCTCCTCTTTCTCTCCTTTCTTTCTCGCTGTCTCACTCTCCTCTCTCTCACTCTCGCTGTCTTTCTCTTTCTCTCTTCTGTCACTCTCTCCCTTCTCTGTCTCGCTCTCTCTTGCTCTCAGTCTCTGTCCCTTCTCTTTCTCTCTCTGTCTCTCTTTTGCTCTCCCTTCTCTCTCTCTCGCTCTCTCTTTCTGTCTCTCCCTTCTCTGTCTCTGTCTCTTTCTCTGTCTCTCTCTTGACAGACACAAATTTCTGTCCATCTGTCACAGCTTAACCCTTCTAGCACATGTAGATCATAGTGGACCCTCCCCCAATTCAACTGTTGACCTATGTCAGCCTGTTTTTTCATCCACACTATTGTAGTGGGTAAGAAAGTATTTATCAAATTGAAGATCCCTCGAGTGTTCAATATGTTCCACTTCACTGTTTTTCTCTGTGTGAGTCCATCCCCACCTCTGCCTGTGTCCATCTGTCCCTCTCTGTTTCCCTGTCTGTGTCCTTGCCTGTATGTCCGTCTCATTTGCCCATCCACATCTCTGCGTCCTTGTCTGTTCATCTCTATTATCCACGTCTGTGTCTGGCCATCTCTGTGTGTCTCTCTGAAGAGCTCTAGATAGGAGCCTGGGGAGTTCCTCAGGCTTTTGTGGGTGCTTCCTAGGAGCCACAAGCCCTTCTTTGCCTGGTGTGGGCATGTTGTTTGCTGCTACTCAATGTATTTCTGGCCTCAGAGTGGGGATGAGATCAGGAAATCTGGCACTTGTGCCCTTATACTTCTGCCTGTATGCTTCCTTCAGCACTTTCTGAACTAGATACAGGAAGAGTAGCAGTAGATTCGTACATTCCTTTGGGTCCATATGGATGAGTTTCTATGTGAAGAGTTCCAGTCTTAGAGCACCCTGACCTCCAGCTGCTTGTGCATCCTCAGCACTGTGACTGTGTCCAAATAAATTCCCAAATCTCAGCTCCTTACTCATGGCTGTGTGTTAGTTTGGCTGCGTCATTCCCACTCCCCCATCCCACTTGTTTAGGAGGGCCAGGAGCTGCCTTGTCCCGTTTGGGAAATGGGCAGAAGTCAAGCTACCTAGAAACTGTGATGGAAATATTGAGAATGGATGTTAAGAGAATAACATCATTTTGCATGACTTCATGTGGATTTGTGCAGTTGTTTTCAATCATCTCTGACTCTTCGTGACCCCATTTGGGGTTTCTTGGCAGAGATACTGGAGTGGTTTGCCATTTCCTTCACCAGCTGCAGATGAGGAAACTGAGGCAAACAGGGTGAAGTGACTTGCCCAGGGTCACACAGCTAGTAAGTATCTGAGACTGGATTTGAACTTGGGTTGATGAGTCTTCCTGACCCCAGGCCCAGTGGCACTTTGTCCACTGCAGCGCCACCTCACTGCATCTTGGCCAACTCGCAAAGCAAGACAAGGCTGGGCAGGATTCCCTTGACAAGGGGATGCGTTCAGATCTCTAATCTCTCAAATTTCTCTTCCTAATCTTCATCAAGAACTTTGCCTCTTCCCTCCTCTTCAGCTTCCAAGTATAGTCAGTGGTGGGACTTGAAGGCTGGGCCTTGTGCCACCCCAGAATCCATTGGGCCCCTCCTGTGCTGCGTTCTCACCTTCACAATAGTCATAGGCTTAGATCATTGAGATCACTCACAGAATGTAGGTTGACTTGCCTACGGTGACACACAGTAGAGCTTCACCTCCTGATTCTGGGCTCTGGTAGAAAAGGGCCTAGGCTCTTGGGGGGCGGGGGAGGTGGAAGCAGGTGTTAATTCAGTCACAAAGCCCAAAGATAGACCCAGCAGGTGGCAGGGATTTTCCAGCTTTAGGCCTGGTGAGTTAGAGCTGGAGGGCCAGTATAAGAAGTGGCAGCAAAAGGGAAGGAGGGAGGAGCTATCCCCTTCACCAGAACATTTGCGTTGGTCAGACAGAGCCAGGGCCATAGTGTGCTGGGGTCATGCATGTGCTCACCTTACTGCATTCAGATGGGAAATCTCAGCTTGTCATTTGAAATCCTACAAGTGGAGAGTTAGCAGTAAGAGAGCCTGCCTACCTGATAAATTCCAGCTCAGCTCAAAACAAAGTGAGCAAAGACTGATGGGAGGTGGAGGAAAGGTAGAATTGGCCTGAGTTTCTCACCTCCCCATCACTAACACATGCTCCTCTTCAGTCAAGTGTAGGAGGCTCCCCCTGAGCTGAGCTTTGAAGACAGTAAAGAATTCAGCAAAATGTGGGGAGGGAGAGCTTCCCCTAGTCTTCCCCTAGGATTGGGTGACACACCCTGCCCTACCCTGCAGCGGCTTTGTAAAGGTCTGTTTAAACCAAAGGGTACTTTTGAAACTATGGAAAGCCTTTGTAAATGTAAGCCATAGAAAACTTGTCCAACTTGAAAGGAATTTGTAAATTGTAAACCTAGGGGGCCTGTTCACACACAAGGGCCACCATGTGCCCCCCCCCCATCAATTGGGAGAGCTGCTAAATCAGCAAGTCCCGTGCTAGAGGCAAAAACCCAGAGCCCCTCCCTCCTACATGGGTACAACTTGTGTTAAATAAATACAAAGTAATAGAGGAAGAAAGAAACAAAGACTACAAAGTACATGTAAAGGCGAGACAGAGAAACGGAATAATAGGAAAGAACTCACACAGGTGGAGAGAGGAGCTGAGCTGGAAAGAACTTAAGGAGTTTTAAGAGGTTGGAGTAGAGGAGGAAATTAATGGGGGGGGTGGAGTTTGCAAAGGTATGGAGGTGGGAGATGGAATATTTCTTCCTGCTAGTTGGAGGGGAAGTTCAAAAAGGTAGTAAGAAGGGTTAGGGTTAAAGTGGCACTAAGGCTAAGGGTCAAAGTAAGGGATAAAATCAGATTTGTGTTGGGGGGGGAGAGAAACACATATACTGTACTGACTTCCAGCCAATATGGTCACCTGAACAGGAAGGTAACAGGCCATCCAACCCTGAAGTTCACATCAAGAAATCCAATGAGAAACTTCTTCCAACCCCAGAACTGCACAAGGGGTCAGCCAGACTTAGTTCTTAAATGTGTTAGGCGCCTTTACAAAAATTATAACATTTATTAGAGCATAAAGAACCCCATACATAGACAAATGCAGAAAAGGAGAACTGCTAAACACAACCTTTAATGACCACAATGCAATAAGATTATATTCAATCAAGAGCCATTGAAGAAACTAGAAATCAATTAACGGTAAATAGTTGGTGGGTCAGACAGCAAATCACAAAAATGAGCATGACAATGAGGCAACTTAACCTTTGGGGATTCAGCCAATTCAGTCATTAGGGGGAAAGTTCTATCTCTAAGCACTTTCATCAAGGAAAGAGAGAAAGAGCAGAACAATTGGGCAGGAAACCGAAACAAACCAGAAAAAAAGTAACAAATCGAAGAGTAAACTACCAATATCAGAAATGAAAAAAGAATTGACAACAAATGAAGAAGGAAAACTATTAGAAACTATTTGCTCCAAATATATACCACTAAAACAGACAGCATAAGTGCATGAATATTTACAAAAATATAAGATGCCCAGATTAACAAAACAAACAAAAAAAGAATTTGAACAATCCAGCCTAAGCAAAAAAAAAAATGTAGCCATAAGTGATCTTCCAAAGGAAAAACCTTGGGAACAGATGAATTTACAAGCAAAATCTATCCAATATTCAAAGAACAATTCCAATAGTATAGAAAGTACAAAGATAGGAGAAGGGATCCTACTAAATTCCCTTCATGATACAAATATCAGAGAAAAAACTACAGATCGGTAACCCTAATGAACATTGATACAGAATTTTAAAATGTTAGCCAAGATGCTATGGCAACATATGTCAAAGATGGATTACACGATGCCAGGTTTGGAGTAACCAGGAATGGTAGCTTGGTTCAATGTTAGGAAAACTATCAACAGAATTGACCATAGTCATAACAGTAATGACAAAAATCATATGATTTTATCATATGATTTATCAATAGATACGGAAAAGGCTTTGACCAAATTTGACCACACATTTCTATTTTTTAAAATAGGAAACACTATTCTGAGAGGTTGATATCATATTGCTTACAATGGGTAGGGAAAGGGCTAGAGGGAGAGAGAGAATTTGGAACTCAAATTTAAAAAAAAAAATGCTGGAACAAACATAGGAAAGATAGAAATAAATGGACCTTTCCTTAATGTGATAAGTAGTATGTATCTAAAACCAAGAGTCAACATTATATACAATGGTGATAAACTAGCAGAGTTTCCAATAAGATCGGGGTAAAGTAAGGCTGCCTATTGCCACCATTGCTATAGAAGTGAGAATGAAGGGGTAGGTAGGTGGCATAGTAGATAGAGCACTGGCCTTGGAGTCAGGAGGACATGAGTTCAGATCCGACCTCAGACACTTGGCAGCTACTAGCTGTGTGACCCTGGGCAAGTCACTTACCCCCGATTGCCTCACCAAAAAGAAAGAAAAGAAGAAAAAAGAAAACTAGAAGAATGAGCAAACAAACAAAAAAAACTCACCATAAAGAGGTATGATGGTGACAGAGATGCTCAAGACACAAATGCAGAAAAAGAGAATGACTCCAAAACACCTACAAGCAAAACCTCAAAAGAAAGAAAGAAATACAGCTTGGGCACAAGTTCAGCTAGAATCCCTGAAAGAGATGAAACACAAAAAAATTTTAAAGAGCTAAAAATTGGAGAAAAAATTAGTTATGGAAGAAAGATTTGGAAAGAGAATTAATAGCTTGAAACGAGATGCTCAAGGAAAAAACTACCTAAAAAGTAGAATTGGCCAAACAGAAGATAATGATTCCATGAAGCAGTAAAAAATATTAAAAAGAAATATTAAAACAAAGTCAAAAGATCAGAGGGTCAAAATCAAAAATGGAAAAAACATAAGATATCTCATAGCAAAAACAACTGACCTGGAAAATAGATCAAGGAGAATCATTGAACTACCTCAGAGCTATGACCAAAAAGCTTAGACATTATATTTCATATCATAAAAGACTACCCAGATGTCTTAGAACTAGAGAGCAAAGTAGAAATAGAAAGAATCCACTGGTCACCCTCTGAAAGAAATCCCTAAATAAAAAAACCCAAAAATAACTTACCCAGCAAAACTTCGTATAATCCTCCAGGGGAAACATAGGCCTGTAACAAATCAAAAGCATTGTAATGAGGGAGTTAAATAAGAAAAACTGAGGATCTGGGGTTGGATCAGTTCTGTTCTGAAGGTTTTAAGAGTGAAAAGAGAATAAACAAACAAACAAATAAATGGAATACACTCGTGTAGGAGAAAGTGAGGAGGAGGTAGAATTTGCTCTTTCTCCCAATTGGGCTGAGTGAGAAGAAGAATATATAAACTTGAAGGAAAAGGTGGGTGGAGGGGCATCAGAAAAAACTCACTCCTATCTGAACCAGACAAAGGAGGCTTGAACAGAAATACAGAGATAGACATAGAAATACAATCCCCTTTCAAAAGAAAGAAAAGAAGAAAAGAAAAGAATTCCATTATGAGGGGGTGCCCACCAGATATGAAAGTGGGGGAATACTGTGCCATAAGAAATGATGAAGGGGATGGTTTCTGAAAAATCTGGGAAGGCTCTTATGAACTGAGGCAGAGGGAAATAAGCTATCTGGCTTTGTTGGCCTCCCTGCCTTCAGTCTCTCTTGGCTCCAGTCCATCCGCCATTCAGCTATCCAAGTGCTGACTCCCCTGTTCAATAAATTCCAGTGGCTCCCTTCTATCTTCTCAGAACCTTTCCAGTCTTCTTATGCTTGCCCTAACATAGTCTTCAACCCAGTGATATGGGTCTCCTCACTATTTCTTGCACAAGATACTCCGTCTTCCGTTCCAGGCATTTTCCCTGCTTGTCCCCCATGCTTGTAACTCCCCCTCTCCTCCTGGCTTCCTTGGCTTCCCTCCAACCCCACCTTCAGCAAGAAGCCTTTCCCAGGCATCCTTAACACTACTGCCTTCCCTGGCTTGATCTTCTCCAATTTATCCTGTCTAGAGCTGGTTTACACATGGCTGTTTGCATATTGTCTCCCCCATTAGATTGTGAGCTTCTTGAGGGCAGGGGTTGGTTTTTTTGCTTTTATCATTTTCTCATTATCTCACATGAGGTAATATTTGTAAAAAACAAATGCTTGGCACAGTGCCTGACCCATAGTGGGCACTTAATAAAAAATACAAACTTTGAAAGCTCTAAGACCTCTGAGCAGTGCAATGACCAAGCATGTCTGTCTGTAGGGGACCCATTCTGAAGTGCAGGAAGACTCACTATGTGTGGCCATGGCCCCTGGGTGGATTTGTTGGGCTGGACTCTTATTTCTTACAAGGCCCTTTATTGGGGTGGCGGGGGGGGGGGAAGTAAGGGGCTAGCATCAGTCATGCCAAAACAAAGAAGGCTTTTGAAATGTGTTTTTTTTTAAGTACCCAAAAAGGAACAGAAGAAAGTTCAGAAAGAAACACTGATAAGCTAGATAATTTTGAAAGTAATATGAGAGGGAATGATCGGACAGACAGGAGGAGAGCTAGAAGGAGACAGTAGTGTTATGAAAACCTAGAGAGAAGAGAGTGACCAGCAATGTCCAAGGCTGCAGAGAGAGAGGTCAGGGAGAATGAGGATGAAAAAAAGGCAACTAAGAGGCCATTGGTCACTTTGGAGAGAGAAGTTTCAGTGGAATGTTGAGGTTGGAAGCCAGACTGCAGAAGGATGATTCCAGAATGAGAGGAGAAGAAATGAGGCCATGAAAGGGAGGAGAGATCTAGGATGATAGTGGAAGGGAATGAGAGAGTCTAATAAAGGCTTTTTTATAGGCAAATTCCTTTTTTCATTAATGGGTTTTTTGTTTTTTGGTTTTTTTAGGATGGAGGAGACTTGGGCACATTTGTAGGCAATAGAGAAGTAACCAGTAGACAGGGAGAGATTTCCCACTAAAGAGTGGGGATAATAGCTGGGGTGATCTGCTAGAGAAGAAGGAAGGGGATGGAAAGGTGTGTGTACAGGGGCACACATTGGCAAGAAGGGCCATTCCTTCATTAGAGACTTGAGTGAAGGAGGAGATAGTGGGGGGTGAGGGATATGACATGATAAGAGTAAAGTCCTCAGCTGAGGTGGGGGGGGTCCTGTGGGAGGCTTGAGGAGAAGAGAGGGTTTGAAGTAGCCACTCTGGTGAATGGGATAGAGTTTATTAGGGAGGAGTAGAAACCCTGCCTTGCTGCAGTGAGGTCCCAGTTGAGATGAGATAACACAGATTTGTGTTAGCTGAGAACCCTTCAGCTCAGTTTTGTGACTTCCTCCAACTCCCTTTAATAGAAAGTGGGTAGAATGGAAGGAGGCTAGATGGTGAGGGTAATTGTAGGTTGGGGTCTGGCAAAGCCTGATGGATATCAGAGGTCATTGAACAGTTACCAAGAGGAGATTTACTTCACCCTAGCTCAGAAAGGGTTAACCAAGGACAGAGTGGCATTTCACTTCTCTGGACTTGGCCTCCTGCTCAGGCGATAAACATGACTAGGCAGGGAAACAGGTGCAGAGGGGCACTATGAAGCAGGTACTGAACTCCTTGGGAAAGGGGGAAGATTGGTAGCTAAGAGCCACCAGAATCTGGGTCAGGAGATCAGTTCAGACTGCATGAACCCTAAAGGAAGAGAGGTTATTCAGTCATGGCAACAGAAAGTCTAGATACTTTAGTGGACATAGGGAGCAAAGAGTATTCTGGCAGAGGCGGTGAATGAGGCAGGAGTGGGTGGGAACTCTCTGATGTGTGCCCCAGGACTAGCAGGGACATTGCTGGGGAGGGTTCAGCCAGATGGGGTGAGGACAAAGGCAGCAAGGCTTGGAGATAGAGGGCATTCCCCTATAGCTGGGATTGGGAGAGTGAGAGGTGGGGACAAGAGGTAGGGCCAACCTTAACCAGCCATTGGCTTCCCAAGGCGAATCAAATACAAAATCCTATGCATCCTCCTTAAGGCCCTTTACTGTCAGTGCCAGCAGGCATGGCCTCCCTCTCTCTTCATCTCCAGGTTCCTTCCAAGCCAAGCTCAAGGGCCTCCCAGCATGGGATGGTGGATGGTGAGCAGCCTGTGAGACATACCACCCTGGCCAGGCTCCATCAGCTTTTAGGGCTTGAGGGAAGCTCTAGAACAGGCGCTGACTGCAATGGGCAGCTTGCTCGCCCAGGACGAGGTTCCCTATCCCAACCAAGAAAGATCGGGCCCAGTGCTAGGCATGATATACTTTGTATAGATTCCTTCCTACTTTGGTCTCCTGTGCCCTAGAGTGGAGCCTGGAGCAAAGGCTGAACGCTTCTTTCCCTGGCTCTACCCTCTCTGTTTCCTGGACTCTTCCCAGTCAGTGGTCTGCTCTTTGCCCCCCTCCCCCATCCACATTTGGCCTTAGCGACTCCTCCCCTACTCCACATCTGTCCTTGGTGTCTGTCTCCAATTCCATCCACATCTGTACTGTAGCCCTCCCTCCTTGGCCTCCTTGTCACCTCCCCCAGCCTCGGCCTCCCTTTTTTCTGTGTCCCCCTTTCCCTTCCCCCTCCTTTCCCTTCCTCCTGAGCATGCTCTTCCTCCCTTCTCCTTTCTCAATCCCTCTATTCCAGCTCACTCTCTCGGCTCATTGTTCCCTTTTTCCTCTTCTTCTCCCCTGTGCTTGGAGATCCCTCCCACTACCACCCACACAGAGGGAACCAGCAGCAGGCCCGTGCAGCTCAGAGGCGGATTGTCTTCTCTTCCTCTCTAGCCAGCGGCCTTGGGCTCTGCCTAGATCTTGGCCTCCTCTCCCTGGGGGTGAGGCTGGGTGTGTATCTTGGTGGGCCTCAGGGCCTGCTTCTGGGCTCCTGCCTGCCTCCTCTTCCTTAGTCTGGGCTCAAGTCTCTCCTTTGGGCCAATTCAAAGGGGGTGGGGGGTTGAGTGGTGGGGGCCAAGGGGGGAGGGTGGGGAGAAGCTCAGGCCTTCCATATCATTTTCAGTGGCAGGAATGTGCAGCTGCAGACGCCTCCTCTGCCACCTCTGGACTGGAACCCTGGGCCTCCCGGCTGACCCAGTAACTGAATCAGCCCCTGGACTCTGGAAGGGAGGGGGGCTTGGGATGGGGTTGAGGGAGCATCATCTGGTCTAGTTCTCTTGGAGTCTCTGTCAGGGTGTCTCTCTGTCTTGCTCTGCATGGCTGTCTCCCTCCCTCTCCTTCTCTTGCTTTCTGTCTCTTTCTGTCTTTCTGTGTGTGTGTCTCTCTGCCAGTGTCTCTCTTTGTCTCTGTAACTGGCATTCCTTGTGTCATGGTGGGTGTCTGGCTATCTCTGTTTCTCTCAATGTCTCTGCCCCTTTCTATCTCTATGCACACTTTTCAGCCAAGGCCTGAGGCTGCTTCCTTGTGGTGGTCTAGGACAAAAGGGAGGTAGGGGGTCAGAGCCTGGGGCATGGGATTACCCTGGCCTCAAGGGGCTGTGTGCCCACATGGGTGAGAGGGGCATCAGGGGAGTCCTTCCAGACTTGGGCAAAGCCAGAGCCTACTATGGGATCTAAGGCCTGTGGGCCATGTGGGACCCATGTGATGCATGTGTAATGCCCATGTAATATTGTGATATATGTGTGCCCCCCTCCCCATCCCCTCGAGAGCAGAGCAGACCCCTGGTCTCCAGGACAACGGGAAGAGGAGGAGAGGAGGAGGAGGAGGAGGAGGAGAGGAGGAGGAGGAGGAGGAGGAGGAGGAGGAGGAAAGACTGGTGGCCTTTGAGAGCCCTTCCCCCTGGGGACCACAACAAGGAGGCAGGCGATTCAACCATAACCGCCCGCTGCCGCCGCCTCCTCCGCCTCCGCCGCCGCCGCTGCCATCGCCGGCCCACGTAGCCCAAGCCCCGGAGCCCCGAGCTGCCAGGTGAGAAGACGCCCACAGCGAAGCCCCGCTTCTGTGGCTCAGGCGGGGCCTGGCGCCCGCCGCCGCTGCCCCGATCGTGCTCTCGGCCACGCTTCCCTGTGTCTTCCGCCGTGGGGCTCCCCCCGAGCCCAGTTCTGCCTTCCTTGGCTCTGCCCTCCTTCCTCTGTTCTCTCCGCTCCTGCCCGCCTCCCGTCAGCTCGGCTGTCTCTGCCTCGGTCTCCCCTGTGTGTCTCCGGCTCTCCGGGGCTTCCTCCGGATCTCCCCGCCACTCTCCCGCTCTCGCAATCTGCAGCCCCTCTGGCTATCTCCATGGCTCTGTCTCCATGGCTGTCTCCTGTCTCCTGCTGCTTCGCTTTTCGTCCTCCCTGGCTCTCCGACACGGTCTCCTCACTCTCTTCCTCTCTTTCTCTGTCTCCGTCTCCCCACATCTTTGCCTCCACTTCCTGTCTCCCTCATCTCCTTTCCTGTGTCTCCGTCTTCTCTTTCTCTCTCGCTATTGCCCTCCGCCTCCCTCTCCTGTTCTCTACTCCGTCTCTCTGGTTCCCCTTCCTTGTCTACGCTCCACCACCCCACCCCCGCTTCAGGTCTCTATCTCTCCAGATCCTTCCTTCTGTCTCTCCTTTCATCCAGGTATAGCCCCCTCTTGTCCGTAGTTTACCCCCTTCCCCCAACTCCCCCCCACCCTTTCGCCTTCCCCTTTGTCGTGGTTTCCTTTGGCATTGTCTCCCTTTCTCTGTCGCTATCTCTCTTGTATATTTTTTGGCTTTCTTGCTTTGTCTTCTGCTGCTCTGGACCCTAGTCTGGCTCTGGCCTCTGGATCCCTGTTCCCTTCTGTCTGGCCCTCAGTCTGACTCTCTCCCTTTTGTCTCCCTCTTGTATGCCCACATTATCCCACCCTGTTTTCCTTTATTTGCATCTGTCTCCTTCTTTGCCTCTGATCATGTATTTCTTCTTTCACTATCTTTTTGCTTCATTACCGTCTTTCTTTGCATATCATGTCTCCCCATGTCTCTCCGTATCTCCCCCTGTTTCTGTCTCCCCATAGCTTCTTTGTTCTCTTCATTTCCTTCTCCCTCTCTCTCTCCTCGCACCCTCTTGGTCTCTATTGTTTTCTCTTTCCATCTCTCCTTTCCTTTCCCCGTCCATCTTTCAGTCTCTCTCCCTCCTTCATGTCTCTCCATCTCCTCGTCATGTCTCTGTCCACTGTTTCTCCCTCTCCCTGTCTCTGCCCATTCTTAGAGTCTACCTCAGTCTCTCTGGCTCCCCACCCACATTCCCCCCCCCAAAATGGAGTCCTGCAGAAACCGTTGGTCATCAGTGCCTCCTCCCATTCCCCCACCCCCGCCCCCGTGTTGTTCTGTGTTTCGTTCTCTTTATCCCTGGCTGTTCTCAGTGACTGTGGGTGGGCAGGAAGTGGGGTGAGGGAGACCAGATTCTCTTTTCGACACAGAGCCTTTGCTGCCTGTCTCACCTCAGGCCTAAAGGAGGGGAGCATGTGTGTGGTCAGGTCTGTGATCCGTAGATGTATGAGGGCGGCCCCGAGATGCCCAGCCCAGAGTTAGAAGCTGGGAGTGGGGGGATTGGGGCTTATCTTAATCTATTGGTGTGTGGCAGGAATTTGAACAGTGGGCACCAGCCAGCCTGGGGTCCTCGCAGGTCTGTTTTGAAGGGGACTCCAGGCTGTGGCCAACCTGGCCGTCTCCCTTCCTCCGCTCCTCTCTGGCTCTATTTCTCCCTCCGTCTCTGTGTCCCTCCCGTTCTCTCACTGTCTCCACTGAGTGGGGGAGGAACCATCACCTCCTAGAGGGGAGTGGGGGGCCGGGGGTGCAGCCAGTCACTGGCGCTGATTGAGAGGAGAGAGAAGAGACAGACAGAGACCGGGGGGGCGGGGGCAGGCCAGCTCCTCCCCCTTTCTGAACCTCCTAGCCGGCTGCCTGTGCGCACCCAGCTTGGCTCGCGAGCCTTGCTGTGTGTCTCCGTATTGGGTGTGAGTATATACGGAGACATTAGAGATTACGGAGAGGCTGATCTGTCGGCATTGTGTGTTTCTGGGTACTGGCTTTGTGAGATCTTTTGCACGTTATTGTGCGTGTGTCCTGAGGTTGTGAAGCCATTGTATAATGTGCGTGCGCGCGCGCGCGTGTGAACGAGTGTGTGTGATCTATGTGTCTGTGGTCTAGTTTTTGTGTCTGTTAGAATTGGGAGCCCGCGTCTCTGTGTGCCTGGCAAGGGCCAAGATGGGGGGGGGGGAGGAAGGGGGAGGAGGAGGAGGAAGAATGCTTCTTGGGGTCCAGATTGTTGAATGGGGGGGGGGAACCTGTTCTAGAAGGTTCACCTCACAAGCTCACAAGCCACGCTGCATAAAGACACAAACCCACAACAGAAAAATACAATCCAGAGAAATGTAGGCCTACACGCACAATCAGGACAGCACGCCCTGGCCAGAAAGATCCAGACATGGCAACACAAACGAGCCGCACGCCGCGCCGCGCTACAGAAACAACACACCCAAAAAGCAGCTCAGGGACACATACTTAAGATGGAGGAGGAGGAGGGGGAGAGGTAGGGGGAGGGGGAGGAGGAGGAGGGGGAGGAGGAGGAGGAGGAGGCGGCGGCGGCGGGCGGGAGTGCGGGCGGCTATGGCTCCAGCGCTTTGGGTGGGGCTGAGGTGGGCTGGAAGCAGGGTGGGGGAAGAATGGAGTAACCCTCTTGTCTCTGCCTCCCTTCTGTCTCTCCTGGCCCCCACGCTGCTTGCATTTGTGGGTCTGGCTCTCTCCATCCTTCGTCTCTTTCTCTCGCAAGTCTTTTCCCGCCCTCATTTTCTCTCTCTTTCTCCATCTTTCCCTCCCTCCCTCTGTGTCTGTGTGTGTGTGTGTCTCTCTCTCCCTCCCTCTTTCTCTATGGGTCTCTGTCTCTGTCTCTCTCTGTATGTCTCTCTCTGTCTCTCTGTCTCTCTCTTCCTCCCTCTCTCCCTCTGGGTCTCTGTCTCTCTCTGTGTGTGTCTTTCTCTCCCCCACCTCTCTCTCCCTCTCTCAGTCTCTTTCTGCCTCTGTGTCTGTCTGTCTGTCTGTCTCTCCCTCCCTCCCTCCTGTTCCCCTTTCCCCTCTGCCTCCCTCTGAATTTTCACATCTCTGCTCCTCTTTCTGTCTGCCCCCTCTTTTCTTTCTCTATTTCTGGTGTCTCATGCTGCCTCTGTCCCTCCTTGTCCTCTCTGCAGGAAGACCCTATCCTACCCAGCCCATGGCAGCCCGAAGGAGTCTTTGATCCCCAGCCCCTCCCTCCTTGGGCCAGCCCTTCTAGTGGCATGATGCCCAACGCCACTGGGCCAGACGATCTCAGCGGCAGTGGGTCCTCCCTGCCTCCCACCACAGCCGCCGCCGCTGCCGCCGCCTCCACCTCCATCAAGCTGGTTCTCTTGGGGGCCATCATCTGTATCAGCTTGGTGGGCAATGCCCTCCTCTCCCTGCTAGTGCTCAGGGAGCGTGCCCTGCACAAGGCTCCGTACTACTTCCTGCTGGACCTGTGCCTGGCTGATGGTGTGCGGGCTGCCGTCTGCTTCCCCTTTGTGCTGGCCTCCATCCGGCATGGCTCCGCCTGGACCTACAGTGCACTCAGCTGCAAGGTGGTGGCTTTCATGGCAGTGCTCTTCTGCTTCCATGCTGCCTTCATGCTCTTCTGCATCAGCGTCACCCGCTACATGGCTGTGGCTCATCACCGCTTCTATGCCAAGCGCATGACCATCTGGACCAGTGCGGCGGTCATTTGCATGGCGTGGACCCTTTCTGTGGCCATGGCCTTCCCGCCTGTTTTTGACGTGGGCACCTACAAGTTCATCCGCGAGGAAGACCAATGCATCTTTGAACACCGCTACTTCAAGGCCAACGACACGCTGGGTTTCATGCTCATGCTGGCTGCCCTCATGGCCGCCACCCATGCTGTGTATGGGAAGCTGCTTCTCTTTGAGTACCGCCACCGCAAGATGCGCCCTGTCCAGACTGTCCCGGCAGTCAGTCAGAACTGGACGTTTCATGGGCCTGGCGCCACCGGCCAGGCCGCGGCAAACTGGATAGCTGGCTTTGGCCGAGGCCCCCTGCCTCCCACGCTGCTGGGCATCCGGCAGGCAGCTGGAGGTGGGGTGGGCCACGCGGCCAGCCGGCGCCTCCTCGGCATGGAGGAGTTCCGGGGGGAGAAGGAGCTAGGCCGCATGTTCTACGCTATCACTCTGCTGTTTCTGCTGCTCTGGTCTCCTTATATTGTGGCCTGCTATTGGCGGGTTTTTGTGAAGGCCTGTGCCGTGCCTCACCGATACCTAGCCACTGCCGTATGGATGAGCTTTACGCAGGCTGGGGTCAACCCCATTGTCTGCTTCCTCCTCAACAAGGACCTCAAGAAGTGCCTGAGGACTCATGCCCCGTGCTGGGGGGCCGGAGGCCCCCAGGCCCCTCGGGAGCCTTACTGTGTTATGTGATAGAGGGAGCATGAAGAAAAGGGAAAAGAGGCTGAGCGAGGGGAAAAGAAGCCCGAATGGCACATGAGAATCGGTGTTGAGGGCATGGTGGGGATCCTGGAGGAGGTCCCCAGACTTACCTGATTCTCTGAGCTCCATCACATGGCACTCCTCTGTTACCGGTGGTATGTGGAGGGGGGGTCCCCAGCAGCCTCTAGGGGAGTAGGGACACACACACACACACACACACACACACACACACACACACACACACCCCAGATTGTTTTTTTCTTTTTTAAAAACTAGAAACAAAAAAAACGGGGTTTTCTGTCAGTTGTGAATGTGCTGGGTTTTCACTTACATTAATTCCTCTCTCTTGGATTTGCTGTCTCCAGAGAGAGATGTTGTTATGTACTATATAAGTTCCCTTCCCCAAACCCAGTAACACTGACTTAGTAATGAATGCCCCCCCCAAAGTGGGCAAAGGGAAGGTGACACTCCCTCCAATGCTAGAGCCCCATCCAGCGGCACCTCTGCCCCAAACCCCTGCCTCAGGCCTGAGAACCAGGCCCAGGAGGCCAAGGGGGAAGAGGACAAGCGGGCCTCTTGGGGGCCGCCGCCAAGGATGGTCTTTAGTCTCCATCATATCTCTTCCCACATTGTGTTCCCACTGGGAATTCTAATTTGCCCCCCTGTTGGGGCACGGGGGTGGCTCAGGACCAACACCCCCCACCACCACCACTAGGCTCCCTCCAGTCGCCTCCTTGGGGACAGGCTAGGCAACTCTCCTGCTGTCATGGGAGGGGACTTAGCTCCCTGGTTCTCCAGGGTCCCTCTGGGAGCCTCAGTGGTCCTTAGACCCCAGCTTGTCCCTGCTGAGGAATTCTTTCCATCCTCAGCCTTACTTTTTGCAAGCTGGCCAGCTCCGTCTTTTTTTCCAAGGTGATACGTGGTCCGTTACATGGGTGTCCATGGTCCCAGAACCCTTGTGGATGTTATATCACCTTTTTCTCTCCCTGTTGGGACCTCCTTCTGTCCTCCTCCCAATCCTCCCTCCTTCTTCACTGACCTGGCTCAGTGTGTCTCAGGGACCCTCCTCCCTTCCCTAAGAACATACCTCTCTGGAGGTGCCCCATAGTGGACCTCCTCTCTCACATGAGCCCTGGAAGCCAACAAGGCTTACATGGGTGTCAATGGTCAGGGATTCCCCTGCATCAGAGAGTTGACTCTAGACTGTGCAGCCCTCTGGTTCTGAGAAAGAGAGCCCCACCTGCAGGATGTTAGAGAGGAAGGGGTGGGCTGGGAGGAGGGGAGAGACTCGGAGGGGGAATTCAGTTGGAGAGGTGAGCTGGGTCTAGGGAAGGTTGCCCGGAGGAGGTCTTGTGTGTGGATGGGAGAGGAGTCTGAGAGGGCCTGGAGAGCTGGGGGTATGTAGTAGGGACTGGCTAAGGCCACAGAGAGAAATGGGGGAGGGGGGGACTTTAATGCCAAGGGGAAAAGGGTCAACATTTCGGTCCTGGAGGAGAAGAAAAGGATGAGATGCTGAGGCCCAGAGAGTCGCTGGGCTCAGCCTCATCCATGAGTTTTCAGGTACGGGATTTGGCCCTTCACCTCCCCACTCGCAGATGGGAAGCACATTGGCTATAGTGGCCCTGTATTTGGCCAGCTCCCCCCACTCCCCTTGGCCTCCCCAGTTCTGGGCTTGTTGTTCTCAGCCCTCGCCTGATATTCTCTGCAGCTCCTCTCATCTTCCCTGTGTGGGGGTATGAGAAGCAAACAGGCAAGCAGTAGAGGGGAATGGGGACTAGGTAGGCAGCTGGGCTTCAGGCCTTTGGTTTTGGACCAGCCTAGGCTTGGTCCCACCCTGGACCAGTGTGAAGACATTGTGGTCCAGGGCTAGAGGAGGTAGGGAGTCAGGGCCCTTCAGGGCTGGGCCTGATGGGAGGAGGGATGTGGCGATAGCTACAATGGGAGGGATGGGATGGGAGCTATCACTGGGCCTGAAGGGAGGGCCCTCGGGCAGGCAGCCGCCCTTTTGGAAGGGCCTTCATTTTTCTGCCTGTTTTTTTTTTTTTTGTAAACCAAGATACTGAAGTAAATAAAATCTCTCAGCCTTGTTTGTTTTCTTTCCAGGGGCTTGGTGGGGGGTTGGGTCAGAGTCTTGGACAGTCCAGGGGCAGGAATGCCCTGAGATGTGCCCAGAAGACCTGGGGGTCTTGGCCTAAAATCTCTCCCAAGACTCCATTCATATCCCTGCATTCAGAGAATGTCTTGAGTAGGAGGAAACCTTGGGGAGCTTTTGGTCTGTCTTCCAGAGGAGGAGACTGAGGTCCAGAGAGGAGATCAAGATATTTGCTCAAACTTTTACAGTTAGTTGAATGAAGCATCTGTTAAGCACCTGCTGTGTGCCAAGCCCTATGCCCAAGCCGGGTGGATGCAAACAGAAGAGTCAGACAGTCCCTGCCCTCGAGGAGCCCCCATTCTAACGGGGGAGGCCACACTTGAAAAAAGAGTCTGATGGAAGTCAAGGGCCCGGGGTCCTTAGGGTGGAGCGGCCAAGCAGGCACTCGGGCCTCTTCTCTAATGTCACCCATAGAACGGCAACAGGCTCCACTGTGGAGCCGCTGGAGCCCCGTGGCCAGGACTTCCCTTTGTGAGGCCTCAGGAACTGTGGCCGGAGCCCCCAGGGAGCCGACCGTCCCCAGGGCTTACTTCCCAGGAGGATGGCTGAGGGCCCGGGGCTGGAAGCCTGGCTGGTCCCAAGGCCCTTGGGCTCAGAGGCCTGGGCTGCCTGGGCTGAGGGGAGCTGGTCGTGGCTGGCACATGCTGCCTGTTCTCTCCCTCAGGGGCCCTGGCTGTTTCAGCCAGGCTGGCTTGCCTGCCCTGTGGGTGGCAGTTGGTGGGGATGGCTGGCCCCTTCTCCCTGGGAGATGGCTGTGAGGGCCAGGCTGGAGGCAGGTCTGCTTGTTTCAGGAGTGTGGTTAGTAGCAAACAAGCCAGAACCCTCGGCTTCCCCTGTGGTGAAGGGTCTGAACTGCGGCTGGGGCCTTCTAAGGTCTAAGCTTCCAACCCCACTCCAGGAGGCACCTGCCAGCTTCCGCCGGGGACTATGGCCTTGGCCACCCCCAGAGTCAGGCCCCGCCGCAAGGGCCCCAGGAAACAGGAGGCGGGCTGGGCTTTGGGGAGCCGGGGGATTCGAGGACGCAGGCAAGAAAGGAGTTGGGGATGCCGGGACGGGAGGGATGCAAGGACCCAGGGAGTGAGGATGCCGGGATGGATGCGGTGGATGCTGGGATAGAGGGATGCGGGGATGCCCTGGAAAAGGAGGCCAGCTGGGCCCGGCCCTGCCTCTCTACCGCCTTGGCGTTCTCTGATTGGCCAACTCTGGGACCCGCTCCCAATAGGCTCCTGGGGGTGAGGCCGGGAAGCGGGAGGAGGAGCTAGAGGAACTGAAGCCCGCCCGCCGCAGGCATTAGGGCTGGAGAGGCGGTGGGGGGGGCCCAGGGCTGAGGCGGCCGAATGCGCATGCTCTCGATCTGAGGGCTGGGTAGCTCGGGCTCCAGCCTCCCGCTCTAAGGGGGCGCTGCCGGTTTGATGGGGGTGGTGCATCAGGGATACGCAGTGGGGGATGGGGGATGGGGATGCAGGGATGGAGCGCGAGCTGAAGGCTCGCCAGGAATAGCCAGGTTAGTCAAGGCGCTGGGTTCTAATCCTCCCTTTGATGCCTCAGATTCCCTTTCTGTGTGAGATAGAAGCTACATCAGCGGTGTGCGCATTTAGGGGACAGGCTACTTGTTGCCTTTGGAGAGACCTGGGTTCAAATTCTGACTGCCAATTACTACCTATGTGACCCTGGGCCATTCACGTAATCTCTCTCGGGATCTAAGGTGGGTGGGGGGCTCGGCTGTAAAATCCAGCGGCTGGAGTAAATGCCTTTGAAACTGTCTTCCATCTCTAGATCTAGAACCCTAGACTTAGATGTCATCAAGGCCCAGATGCTATGGGTTAAGTTCCTTCGGGTCCTCTACTCTTACCAATAAAATGAGAAACTGAGGCCTTGTCTAAAGGTTACTTCACAGTGTCCAGAAGATTAGGGCAGAGGCCTTGTCCTCAATGGTGTACTGGCATACAGTAGGCACTAAATAAATGTTTATTGACTGCCAGACACAACCTAGGAAAGCAGACCTCCGTGGAAAAGGCAAGAGGCTGCTCCCTCCAGACCCTAGGCCAAAGGGCTCCAGAAGAGCAAGCAAAGTACCTGGCTCCTTTTGTTGGAATTAAATTTTCTTTCTTTTTTCCTTCTTTTTCCCCAACATATTTTTATTTCATTAAATATTTCCCAAATACATGTAAGTAAATTTTAGCATTCATTGTAAAAATTTTTGAGTTCCAAATTCTCTCCCTCCCCAAGGCAAGCAATTTGATTTCAATTATACTGTGTGGTCATGCAAAATATTTCCATATTAGCCATATTTCAAAAGAAAACACAGACCAAAAAAAACCAAAACCAAACCAAACCAAACCCAGGAAAAATAAAATAAAAAAATGTTTCAGTCCATTCAGAGTTCATCAGTTTTCTCCCTTTCATCACGGGTCCTTCAGAATTGTCTCAGCTCACTGTATTGATCAGAGCAGCCACATCTTTCATAGCTGATCATCACACCGTGTTTCTGTTGCTGTGCACAATGATCTCTCCTGATTCTGCTCACTTCACTTTGCATGAGTTCACGAGTCTTTCCAGAATTTTTCTGAAATCAGCCTGCTTGTCATTTCTTATAGCACACAATCATAGACCACAACTTGCTCAGCCATTCCCCAATTGATGGGCACTCATTCAATTTCCAATTCTTTGCCACCACAAAAAGGGCTGCTATAAATTTTTTTTTGTACAAATAGGTTATTTTCCTTTCTTTGATCTCTTTGGGTTAGAGACCTGGTACAGCTTTTGCTGCATCAAAGGGCATACACATTTTTATAGCCCTTTGGGCATAATTTCAAACTGTTCTCCAGAATGGTTGGACTAGTTCACAACTCCACCAACTACACAAGTTGTCCCAATTTTTCTACATCCCCTACATTTGTCATTTTCCTTTTCTATAATGTTAGCCAATCTGATAGGTGTGATATGGTAACTTGGAGTCATTTTGATTTGCATTTCTCTTATCAGTAGTGATTTAGAATGTTTTTTCATATGACCATAGATAACTTTGATTTCTTCTTCTGAAAACTGCCTGTTCATACCCTCTGACCATTTATTAATTGGGGAATGGCTCGTATTCTTATAAATTTGGCTTAGTTTCCCTATATAGTCTGTCAGAGAAACTTTCTGTAAAATTTTTTATTTCCCAGTTTTCTGTTTTCCTTCTAATTCTGGCTGCATTAGTTTTGTTTGTGCAAAAGCTTTTTAATTTCATGTAATCAAAATTATCCATTTTACTTCCGGTGATCTTATCTCTTGTTTGGTCATAAACTCTTCCCTTATCCAGAAATCTGACAGGTAAAATATTCCACATTCCCCTAATTTACTTATATCACCCTTTATGTCTGAATCCTGTATGCATTTTTACTTTATCTGGGTATACAGTGTGAGATGTTGATCTAGACCTAGTTTCTTCCAAACTGCTTTCCGGTTTTCCCCAGCAACTTTTGTCTGATGTTGAGTTTTTACCCCCAAAAGCTTGGATCTTTGGGTTTATCAAACACAAGATTACTACAGTCATCTACTATAGTGTACTGTGTACCTAACCTATTCCACTGATCCACCCCTCTATTTCTTAGCCAGTACCAGATTGTTTGTAATATGGTTTAAGATTTGGTATGGCTAGGCCACCTTCCTTCACAGGTTTGTCGGTTTCTTTGTTTTTTCCATGAATTCCCTTGGTATTCTTGACCTTTTGTTCTTTCAGATAAATTTTTTTTTCTTGCGCTATAAAACAATTCTTTGGTAGTTTAAGTAAATTAACTTAGGTAGAATTGTCATTTTTATTATATTGGCTCAGCCTACCCATGAGCAATTAATGTCTCTCCCAATTTTTTAGATCTGTATTTCTGTTTAGTGTTTTGTAATTATGTTCATCTAATCCCTTGGTAGGTTGACTCCCAAATATTTTACATTGTCAACAATTATTTTAAATGGAATTTCTCTATCTCTTCCTGCTGGACTTTGTTGGTAACATATAGAAATGCTGATGATAGGGGGCAGCTATGTGATGCAGTGGATAGAGCACTGGCCCTAGAGTCAAGAGGACCTGAGTTCAAATCCGACCTCAGACACATAACATTCACACAGACTCTGGGCAAGTCACTTAACCCCAATTGCTTCACCAAAAAATTAAAAAAAAGAAAGAGATGCTGATGATTTATTTGGGTTTATTTTATATCTTGCAACTTTGCTAAAGTTGTTCATTGTTTCAGTTTTTCAGTTGATCCTCCAAGTATACCACTATATCATCTGCAAAGTGAAAGTTTTGTTTCCTCATTGCCTATTTTTTATTCCTTCAATGCCTTTTTCTCATCTTATTGCTATAGTGAGCATTTCTAGTACAATATTGAATAATAGTGTCAATAATGGCCATCTTTGCTTCATTGCTAATCTTATAGGGAAGGCTTCTAACTTATCCCCATTACAAATAAAGCTTGCTGATGGTTTTAGATAGATACTAATCATTTTAAGGAAAGCTCCATTTATTCCTATGTCCTCTGGCGTTTTTAGTAGGAATAGGTGCTGTTATTTTGTCAAAGGTTTTTTTCTGCACCTATTGAGATGATCATATGATTTTTGTTTTTTTGTTATTGATGTGGCCAGTTATGCTGATAATTTTCCTAACACTGAACCAGGTCTACGTTCCTGGTATAAATGCCACCTGGTCATAGGACATGGTCTTTGTGCTATCAGGCTGTAGTCCCTTTGCTAGTGTTTTATTTAAAATTTTTCCATCCACATTAAGGCAAGTTGGTCTCTAGTTTTGTTTTTTGTTCTTCCTAGTTTAGGTATCAAAATCATATTTGTGTCAAAAAGGCATTTGGTAGGACCCCTTCTTTACCTATTTTTTTTCCAAATAGTTTATATAGTATTGGGATTCATTGTTCCTTTATTTCATGTAGATTGTCAATTTTACTGGCATGCATTCAGGCAAAATAACTCCCAATCATTACTTTAATTTCACCTTCATTTATGATGCATTTACCCTTTTAATTTTTGATATTGGTAATTTAGTTTTCTTTTCTTAAAATTAAATTAACCAATGGCTTATTTATTTTATTGCTTTCTCTTCCCCACCCCATAAATCAGCTCCTAGTTTTATTTATTAGTTCAATGGTTTTCTTACTTTCAATTTTTATTAATCTCCAATTATCAGGATTTCCAATTTGGTTTGATTTCTAATTGGGGGTTTTATATTTGTTCTTTTTCTATCGTGTGCATGCGTGTGTGTGTGTGTGTGCGCGCACACACATTTTTTTAAGTTGCATGCCCAGTTAATCGATCTGATTTTTCTCTTTTGTTGACATATGCTTTGCCTCTGACACTGTCAGTCATTCTCTCCTCCTGGATCCTCTCTTCTCTCTACGTTTCTGGGATACCCCATCTCTCCCCATTCTTCTTTCCACTGCTCCTCCTCCAGATCACGCCCTTTAACCACAGGTGTCCCTCAGGGCTCTGTTCTGGGCCTTCTGCTCTTCTCCCTCTGTACAACTTCACTGGGAGACCTCACCAACTCCCATCAGTTTAATTATCATTGCTACGGTGATGATTCTCACATCTACCTATCCTGCCCTTCTCTCCTCTGATGGTACCCTCACCCTGATGCAGACCCTCATGACCTCACACCTGTATTAATGGCCTACTGGGGACTCTGCCTGCCTCAAGTCTCTCCCCACTCCAGTCCATCCTCCATTCAGCCACCAAAGTGAAAAGTGTAAAAGTGTAGTTATGATCATGACACCACTCCCCACTCCCACTCAATAAACTCCAGTGGCTCCCTATGGCCTCCAGAAGCAAATACAAGATGCTTTGTTTGAACGTTCAAGTCCCTTCGTGCCCCGCCCCCTCCTCCCTTTCCAGTCTTCTCACATCTCACTCTCCACCACATTCTCTTCCCTCCAGTGACCCTGGCCTCCCTAGCTGTTCCACCAACAAGCCCCTCCATCTCTGGGCCTTCTCTTTGACCAACTCTCAGGCCTGAAATCCTCCTCTGCTTCAACTACTGACCTCCCTGGCCTCCTTCCGAGTCCCAGTTGGAAGCTTTTGCCCAATCCCTTTCATTCTAATGCCTTCCTTCCTGATTTCCTATTTATCCTATATACAGCTCACTTTGCATCTATTTGTTTGCGTTAGACCACAAGCTCCTTTTTGCATTCCCAGTGCTTAGCAAATGTTTACTGACTGGACCAGCTAAGGCATCACTCTATCCCTGTCCCTCTTTACCCTGACTCCTGAGCAACCCCCCCCCCCCACTCAGCCCCATTTCTGGGCATGGAGAGGCAGCCCATTTTAGCCAGTCAGCTTCCATCATCACAACTCTCGTTTCAGATCAAATAGAGCGCATGGGCTCAACAGGTCTTGTGCCTAGAAGGGCAGAGTATTTCACTGAGGGCACCAGAAAAGTGGGGCCTTCAGCCCCTCTTGGCCAGGCCAGCCTCCCCCCATTCCCTCCAAAGGCAGGGGTGCCTTAGGGCCAAGCCTGACTCAGCCCGAGATTCCAGTCTTTCTCCTCCCCCACCAAAGCCCTATCTCTCCTCCACTTCCTTTCTGTCTGTCCCTACCCCCACCTCCCTGGTGACATTGCTAGGCTTGGGGTTTATCAAGGTCAGACCTGGGGCCTTTCTCCACCAGGAATCCAGTGGGGCCTCTAGGTCTAACTGCCTGTCTCCTTGTTGCCCCAGCGATGCCTGCTTACCCCAAATCCCACGAGCTCGAGCTGTCTCTAGGTCATGGATGCCATTCATGCTACGTAGGATGGGCCCTTTAACCAGAAGATGGAGCCCACTCACCCAGATGTTGTGATCCCAGATAACTTGCCCATCTCCCCCACCTGGTACAGTAGGCCATGGAGAATCGAGGGAGACACCCCAACCACAGCGTATCTAGACCCTTTAGAATCCTGGAGCTTTCCCTTGCTACCCTTGGCCTGCCTGCCTCAGTGACCTCTGTTCTCCTTCCTCCCTCTTCCCAGACACCAGTGGATTTACTGATCAACTCCAGACAAGTATGCATGAGAAGGCAGGCAGTCACAAACTGCAGGTGGAGGTGACCAACCCAGGGCCACTGCTGGAGGTCCAAGATAGGGAGCAGGGGGAGACTGGACAAAGGACTCACAAAAGCAACTGTTCTGGGCACCTTCCCTAACATACCATCTGCCATTTGTCACCTTGTGCCCATCCCCCCCAAACCCTTTTTCCTCATGGCCCTATGGGTCCGAGCTGAACATTCCTAATTGTGCTTGGCTCCTGGATGCTATCAGCAATCATAGTCAAGGGCAGGAAGGGCCTGGGGGAGAAAGGCTCCAGGGCCAGCTGGCTAGCTGCCCACCCCATTTCTGCCAACTGGATCAACTTGGAAGCACTCCCCAGCAGCAGGGCAACTCCCAGCCTCCTGGCACTAGCTTCTTGATCTGACTCAGCCCCATCCCATTTCCAGCTGAGGGTTCCTATTGCTTCAGATGCTCAGAGATGGAGGCTCCCATGGGTGTTAATGAGCATGAGGGGCTGGGGGCCCTTCAAAAATGGAACATTCCCCCCCCCCACAGGCCTATGGATACAAGGGAGGGGGAGGAGAGGGCTGTTTTATGGGCTCCCTGGAGGTGACATCAGCCTCTTTAAATGTGGCCATTATTTCTTAACTAGCTTCTGTAAAATGCATTATTACCTCCGATGCTGAGCAGGAGGGAGGGGTCGATGGCCCAAGGGGGAAAACAGAAGAAAAAAGTGCTGGAATTTCTGGCCTCCCTTTCCTTCCCCCAGGCCTTTGTTCGCCATGTTCCTCCTCCTCCTCCTCTTCTTCACCTGTTGCATGTCTTGCCTTCATTAACTCAATTGTGACCTCCTTCAGGAAGCCCCTCCTGATTGCCCCAGATGAAACCCCCCCCCCCCATGCCTCCCTCCTCTGCAGAGCACTTTGTTGCTTCCTCTTAGAAGCTGGTGAGGACTGGGCTGGAAAAGTCAGTGCTGAGTACTCTAAGCTTTGGGACTCATGGGCTTCTTCACCAACTTGTACATATGGGTGAACCATGTATCCACAATCCCTTGGGGTGCATGTGGGGGCAGCAGCTTTTCCATCTCAGCTCCCAGGCCCCAGCCCCTCAGCTCACCTCCACCAGCCTTCCTGGCCCTGAGTTTGCCCATGGCAGTCAGGGGAGGCCTAGGATGGAGAAGGGCACTGTGCTCCAAGTCAAGAATCCCAGTGTACTAGAAACTGGGGGTTGGGGCAGCAGGCAGGCCTTATTCCCTATCCCACCCCTACACCACCAGCTGTGGCCAACTTCTTGAGGAGTTGTGCACGTTTGTATGTACCTCCAGCTCCTGGTGGGGGGTGGGGGGTGAGAAGGAGGCTGTTCCTGGGGCTTCAATCCTGCCCCTCCACTGGGAATGCATAAGGCTGGAAGCCAAGGGTCCTTCCTCCTCTCCCTGCTGGCCCATTCACCCACAGTACAGTGAGATGAAATCCCCTTCCTTCAAACAATCAAAGCACTTTTCGATCACATAACCCCCCCCCCAACACTGGGCATCTGGGACGCCCCCCTCCCCTCCCTAGGACTTTCCTTCTTACCTGGCTTGTCGAGACAGGAAAAGGAAGGCCCGGCTGGCCTTCAGGTCCTCACCTCCCACGTGTGACCAAAGGGGCTCTTTCCCTGCCCAGCCTCCCCCCCCCCAAAAAGGGCCAGAGAAGGAAATGCCAGGGCAGAGGCGGCTTTCCAAAAACCATTGCTAACAGTTTTATTTCTAACAAGAGGAAAATAATAAAATAAAATTAAAAGAGGCAACTGCGGGAACGACGTGTTTCCTGTTGGTTTGCTTGGTTTTGTGGGGGAGGGGCAGTTCCTTTGTTTCTTCCTCCCAACAAATGGATGAGGTGGCAGCCAGAGCTGCCATCTCTTGTCCCCTTACAACAAAATCCCAGGGCATGGGGGAGAGGAAGCGGGGTGGGGTGGGGGTGGGGGGTGTCGGGGTCAGATGGCAGGCTGCTGAGGCCTGTGGGAGCAGCACCAAAGAAGCTTTCTTCAAACCTCCCAAGTTAATTAAAAAGAAAACCATTAGGATTTGCTCATCAAGGGCTAGTTCCCCTCTCCTCCTTGCCCTTGGGGGGTGGGGGGCAGGGAACAGAAGGTTAGTGGAAGCCTAGCCTAGAGAACGGGCCAAGAGCTCCACACCCCCAGGCCTAGCGCCAGCCAAGCTGGCGTCTGTCCTTCCCCACTCCTGGAATGGTGCTGGCTGGGGCCAGAGGAAGAGGGGAGGGGGGCAGACCACAGGCCTGCCCATCCAAGGGAATGAATGCTGGTAGGAAGCTAGCCCCCCTGGGAAGGAGGGGACACACAGGAGACAAGGGCCCAAGACCCCTAGAGGCCAGCCCTGCCCCCCATCCCGGCAGGAGCGCCCGGGCAGGCCGCAACCCCAAGTTCTCTCTCCCTCTCCCAAGGTGTGTGTGTGTGTGGGGGGGACCAGCAGGGGGTGCAGGGACACGGGACGGTGCACATGTCCAGCTCCAAACTGTCACAATTGCTGCTGTTCAGAGGGACAAGGGGAGGTGGGCAGGGGGCAGATGGCAGAGGGGCAGGCAGAGGGCCCACCTCCCTGGCTCCCTGGCCTCACCTCCGGCCTGTTCTGGCTCAGGGGAGGGCTGGAACTCCGCATGCCACCACCAGGGGGAAGGTCCTCATCCCCGGCTCTGGTCCCCTCGGCCTCCCCTTCCTCCTCCTCTTCCTCCTCCAGCATCTCCTCTGCCTCGGTGGTCACTGGGCCCCGGGCTCTCTTTGGCTCCAGCTCCTCCCTGGTCACATCTGTGCACTCGCCACCTCCAGTACGTTCCCCTTTCCGCCGCCGCCTCTTCTCTGGAGCCCGGCTCCGCCCTCGAGCGCCTTGCCTCTCCGCCTTCTCCAGCTGAGGATGTGACAAAGCAATGGGGGTGGGTTGGTGGCCTCAGGCAGCCCAGCTCCCCAAAACCATCCAGCCCTCTGAGCCTCACCTCGATCAGCGTGCGGAGCCGGATCAGGTCTGGGGGGCGGCCGGCCTGCAACAACTGCCAGATGCTATGGTTCTCATCCAAGGTCACCTCAAGCAGATCCCCCTCCATCATCAGCTCCTCCAGGGGGGCCCGGGCTTCCTCAGGCAGCTCGAGAACAGGACCTTCCAGGCGGGGCAGCAGCGAGGACAGCAGCTCCAGGTCTGCAGAAATGGGCATGGCAAAAGCTCGGCTCCACTGGGCCCTGACCCCCAATTCCCCCTTGCCAGCCAACCCCAGAGACCCCTACCTGAGCCGCCCCCAGGGCTGGCCTTCTCAGAGCTTTTCACAGCATCTCCATTCTCCAAAGCCATCTGAGGCCAACAGAGCAAAGGGAAAAGGTGGGAGTGAGAAGAAAGTGAGGGAGCCAAGGCCTTCCCACTGCCCCCTACCCCAAGAGGCTCCCTGCCGGGGCTTCCTCACCTGAAGCTCATTGGCGCTGCTGCCGCTGCCACCTCTGCTCTCCCTGAGTGGGGCCGAGGCCAGACTGCCAGGTTGGGGGCGAGGGGTGGCCGGGGACCGATGCAGTCGCTGCCGGAGCTCGGCCAGACGACCCAGCAGCGCTGACACATCCCTGGATGCCAGGGCCCGGCGGGCCCTGCCCTGCCAGCCGATGGCCCGCTCAGTCAGGCACTGCAGGGCCTCCCCCTCAGGCAGTCGAACTGGCAGCTTCTGCAGAGCTACCAGAAGGGCCAAGATGGTTTCTAGGCGAGGTCGGCGGGAACGCATGCAGAGTGGGCAGAGGAATTTAGTGTCCCACTCCCACCAGGCCAGGGGAGTGGGGCTCAGGGGCCGGAGCCCACTGAGGCGTGGTGCTGACACGCAGCAGCCATGGAACCAGTCCCTGCACAGGTCACACTGCAGGGCCCCCTCACCCACTGGCGCCTGCCCGCATACACAGGACAGGGACTCAGGGGAGGGCACAGCTGAGGGGGGCCCGGTAAGCTGGAGAGCCGATGGGCAGGGCTTGGCTGCATTGGCACGGCGCAGATGTAAGATGCCCTCCTTCTCTTTCTGCTCGCCCTCCTTGAAGGCCAGGATCTGGGCCCCAGGGAAAGAGACAGATGGTACTTCAGCAGGCTGAGCCAGCCCTTCTGTCCAGCCCCCCATGGCTCGTGGGGCCACAGGGAATTGCAAGAGGGAAAACTGGAGGGTTGCCCTGCCCCCCCCACCCCCGCCCATGGTGCATCTACAACCCTGCCCCTGGCTCCCCTCCTCACCACAGAGCCTGGATCTCTGAGGTCCTGGGCAGACAAACCCAAGAGCTCAGTGTCTGATCTGTAGAGGCCCTGCTCTTTCTCCCTCTTCCATCGGTCTCTCTTCATGCTCTCTGAGCCAGCATCTGCACATGGACACAGCACCTGGGCAGGAGTTAGGGCATAAACAAAGATGAGGCCCAACATGCAGGGTAGCAGACTGGGAGGAAGAAGAGAACAGGGCCTGCCTCACCTCGAGCAGGGTATAGCAGGAGTTCTTCTTGAGGAAGGTCTTGGAAGCCTTCTCCCGCCAGGAGTGGGCCATCAGCACCTGCAACTCCAGCTGCCTCAGTTCCTCAAGGCCCACGGGCAAGTCCCGGCCCACAGCCACCAGGCCCTCCAAGTCATCCAGGCACGGGTAGTGATCACCATTCTAAGGAAGAGAACAGGGAACTGCCCACTCTTGGAAGCCCAAGCTCTTGTTGGACCCCCTCCTTGCCACCACAGGGTCAAAGTGAAGCTGGCCAACTTCCTGCCTTCTTCCACCTCTGCCTCTCTGACACATCTCCCTAAATAATGGCACAGCTAAAGAACAGGCTAGAAATGACGAGGGGGTGTGGGAGGCACCCCCAGAGCCTCACCTGGATCTCATCCACATCTGCAATCCAGGCCCGGGCCTTGCCAAGGGCCTCTTTCAGGGCAAGGATGTTGGGCAGGTGGACAGGGAGGTTTTCAGCCTCTCGGATTATGGCCTCAAGGGTGGCAGGAGGGTGTTTTTGCCTGGCAGGGAAAGAATGCAAGTTGTGGAGATTGCTCCCTCTCAAGAGAAGGGCCAGGGCCCCTGGTGCATGGGGGCTGGGGAGGCAGCAAGTGCCTGAGCTGGAAGGTGGGGAAGGCCTGGAGCCCAGAACAAAGGGGTACCCTGGCCAGGCTAGGGACACCAGGATGTGGTCCAGGGAGGACAACGGGCCTTCTCCCCCCAGGGCTCAGCAGTGCTGAGTGGCACAACGGGTGTGGTCTGAAGAAGCCAGAATGGAACCCAGGGAAGGCCAGGGAGCGAGGGGGCACCTGGCCTCGAGACAGAGATGGGCCTTCTCCTCCCAGCGTTCAGCGATGGCAAGCAGCTCCTGCAGCTCGGCCCGGGCTTTGTCCACAGCAGGGCTGGGTGCCACATCAGCCCCCGATGCCAGCAGCCCCTGCATGACTGCCAAGGTGCCCCGCTGGGCCGGGGGTGCCAGGGCCCTCTTCACCTCATCCAGCCAATGGGCTTGCTGCACCTGCAGCTCCAGCTGCTCAGCCTCGGGCACCTCCACGCCCAGGCGATGAGCCTGCTCCAGCAGGCCAGGCAGGTGGCCCAGGCTGGCTGGCAGGGAGGCCAGAGCTGTCTGGGCCTGGGCCTGGAAAGCCTCCGCCTGCTCCAGGATGCCCTGTGTTTGGAAAGGGGGAGGAGAGAGGGAGGAGAGGGGAAGGGCTCATTCCCCAGCCTGGTCTTGGCTCCCCTTCCCACAACTGCCTTCAAGCCCAGCCCAAGGCCCACCCAGGAGGGTTCCCTCCTCACCTTGACCTCCCCAATCTGATGCATGGCACAAGGCAGGCTGCTCATCTCCTCAATGAACTCACGGAGCTCCTCCAGGGTCAGCTGTGGGGTTGCCACCCTGGGGCCCCGGCGTTCCCCACTGGGCTCCACATCCCCTGGCTCCTGGCTGCTGACCAGCCTCAGGGCCCGAGAGATGCAGGCTTCAGCCTGGTGCAGGCAGTCTTTCAGCCGCTGCAGGAGCTCGCTGTGGGGGAAGCGGCGCTCCCGGGCCTCGGACTCCAGAGCTCTGAGCTCCTCCAGGCCTAGGGAGAGCGCCAGCCCGTGAGCTTCGGGCTCCCCACAGGAGCCCCCCAGCCCCCAGCTGTCCCCCACTTACTGCGCTTCCGCCCATCCTCCAGTTCCAGGGCAGTGCGCACTTGGCTGGCCCAGGTGTCAAAGGACTCAGCCCGCACTTTCAGCTTATGCAGCATAGCAGGTAACTCATCCAGTGTGTATCGGTATCTAAGGGAAGAGTGTGCCCAGAGCTGGCATCCTAGGACTTCCCTAGATGCCCACCTTGGCTATTTTCCACCCTGGCCTTCCCCAGGCTAGTTCTTTCGTTAGGAATCCCCTCCTCCTTCCTCAGGACCCCTTTAAGACTCAGCAAGCACCCCCACCTTCCTTCTGCCAGGCCTTTTGTCAGCCTTCCCCTCCCCCTGCCCCTTCCCCACTACTGCAGGCACATATGACAACAGCCCTTGATGGTTTGTTAAGGTCTCTCCAGGCAGTTTCCTTGGATCCTCACAATGACCCTGTGAGGCAGGTTACAGCTGAGGAAACTGAGGCAGAGGGGAAGTGACTTGCCCAGGGCCACCCAGCCAGGGCCTCCTGGCTGCCTCCCTGGGCCCAGCAGCCCATTCACCTCAGATACTGCTTGCTGGTGGGGCACTTGCAGAGATCATCAATGTGAGAGAGGCAGACAAGTCCATCAGGGCAGTCATAACAGGCCAATGCAGACAGGAAACACGTTGTCTTACACTTGGCACACTGGCGCTCATCATCGGGGAGCAGCTCAAAGGCTTCCCGCTCTGCCTCCGTGATGCCCTGTGCACACATGGCGGAGGGGGGAGGCAGGTCATAGGCTGCCCATCTCCCAAGGCCTCACACAGCCCCAATGACAGGCAAAGAACACGCATGGAAAACTTGAACAAGCCTTCAGCAAAGATTTGGGACCCACGGGGGAAGCCCAGCAGCCTGGCAAATGAAGAATGTAAGGGGGGGGGGCAGGAAAGAGCTTCAGGAGGCAGAGCTGCTGAGGCCCACCTTGAATCATGCTCACTGCTAGCACTTTCACCACCAAGGCCCACTGTGCCCAAAGCTTTCTGGGGCTCTGCCATCGAGCAGGCCCAGTGAAGTCAAGAGAAAGCAGCTGTCGGAGCAGGGCCAGCCACAAAACCAAGCCAAGCACACAACACATCCTCTCTTGGGCATGAGCAGCCAGGCTGTTGTGCAGGGAGAGGGAAGCATCAGCACAACTGGGCCCCGAATCTACTCAGCCAGTGTCTAACACATGGTGCTTAGGGGAAGTAAATCCCATTAATCTTGACATGTGCATTCTAAAGGATGCAGAAGATCGAAGGGAGCTGATGGCGGGGCCTTCCAAGGAGGGCCGGAGCTTCCATTTGATGGTGGGGCCCTTGTGTCACAGCGCTCACCAAGGCTTACAGCGCACACAAAAAGGGAGAAAGAAGCCTACGGGGAAGTCTCCAGAAGCCCAGGCTCTCCCCCATTCAGTGCCAACACTGGCAGAGGGGCTGAACAAGTTGGTGCAGAGATTAGCCACAGAAACAAGGTCCAAGACAGGCACCCTCCACAGGATGCCAGCACAAGGGGCAGGAACCAAAAGCTCCCCCATCCTCGGGGACTCCCATTTGGGCCTGACTTCATCTGTAGAAGGAGGGGGCTGTCCCTTCAGCTCCTCTGCCACCCCAAATGAAAGGCTCTTGCTAAACATTCCTAGTTCCTTCAAGTGAGCCTAGCGCTCCAGAGTTAACAAGAAGGCCCATGACGCCCCTCCTTTCCTGCTGCTGACACTAGGCTGTTGCCACTTCCACACACCACGCCCACCCTGAGCTTCAGAAAGGGATCTTTGCAGCCCAAGAAATACAAGCTTCCATCCACCTCTATTCATCTTCAGCCGGCGTTTCAGGCCCCTTGCTCATTGACCCAACGTTTGCATGTGACCCCACAGCTTGGGGGGGGGTACCATCTATAAATCCAGCTGCAGGCCCCAAGATCTCCCTCCCTCTGAGCTGACACTGACCCTCAGTGAGGCTGGCATCTGTTGCCACAGCCAGACGCACCCTACCCTAAAACTGCTTCTCTTCCTCCTCCTCCCTTCCCTGCAGACGAATGGGGCCCTTATCTACTCCATGCCAGCCCTGGACACCAAATCTCCTGGGACCTCCCTTAGAGTGTGTGTGTGTGTGGGGGGGTGTCCTGTGGCCAACAGGCAGATTCTTGGACTAGGAGCTCAGCCCAGCCTCCCGGGAAACGGCAGGGTACTCAACCAAGCCACCACCGCCCCGCCAGTCATCACCTTCTCAAGCAGGGCCTTTCGAAGTCGGCGCTCCTCCTGTACCATGATGAACATTTCCTTGTGCACTGCTGCAGCCAAGTTCAAATCCAGCTTCTCAGGGCAGGCTGCCATCTTACAGATGAGCTCTTCGTGGGAGAAGACGCAGTAGCGCCGGAGACGCCGATAGTGTTCGATACATTGGCGCCCTGCAGGCAGCTGGAGATGGGAGGGTGAGCCTGGCCTGGGCCGACCCCCCACCCTGCCAGGCCCATCCCACGCTCCCCCGAGCAGCCCTGGCCCCAGCTTACCCAGTCAGCAGTGCAAAAGTTGACAGCCTCAGCAAAGTTGTAGCCCTGGTTGAAGCCACTGTGGTACGCTCGGGGAAAGGTGATGACAAATTCTCCCGCGCACTGGTTGGTGCGGACAACCTGAGAAAAACAGGATGGGCTCGGGGGGGGGCCACTCAGATTTGGGAAGTCAAGTCAAGCTGCGCCCTAGTCTCATGGAACTGCCTTCCTGGTCCCCAGGTGGGGGAGAACTGAGGAGACCCAACTGACCAAAGAGAAACGGGGCCAGAGATATCTGGGTTCAGACAGACCCAGACACAAAGTGCCCTACAGAAAGCAGAGGTTTTGCTTGGGTTCCCTGGAGACCAGCAAGGATGGGAGTTTGCCAGGAAGGCTACTCCAAGAAGCTCAAGAGACAGAGGCGAGGAAGAAAGGGGAAGACTGCTCCCAGAAAGTGACACAGGCGGCTGGGCCCTAAAGTGAAGAGGCACCACCTCAGACGCCACAGAAAAAAAAAAAGAGCAGAAAGGACATGCCCAAGCTGACCGACTCTAGATGGAGCCGAGGGACTTTGGGGGAAGTGGAAGCCACCCATCTGCTGTCCTGCCTAGATTGCCCAGAATGGGAGAGGAAGGAGTGGCAAGATGGGCCCCCACAGGGCCAGAGCACTGACCGGCACGCCATGCGCCATGAGCGTGTTGGGATTCATGAGTGTGACCAGCTGATGAAGGAGGTCGGGCTGGCTGTCAAACAGCTCTGGTGTGAGCTTCTTCATCACCTCCTCCAAGTGCTCAGCTGCGAATGACGGAACACCGTACCACGTCTTAGGCTCTCCCCTGCCCACAGGGTAGAAGGTGGTCAAGGGCAGGGCACAGGCACTCAGGGACAGCCTGGCCCTCCCTGAGCCACCCTGCTGGGTGCCTGCCTGCTCACCAGTGGAGGTAGTTAATGGAGTAGCTCCAGTGGTCCTCAATGTGCCAGCAGAAGGCTGAGAAGACCATACCCACATACAGCCATGGCACCTTCATGCCTGAGATGTCGGCATTGATGTGGCACAGGACCGACTGCTCCAGGACGGGCATGACATTCAGGTTCCAACCACTGGCTGCATACTCCTGGAGAGGGGCAGGTATGGACTGAGTCCCCAGGGCCTTCCCAACTGGTGGTGCCACGAGGGCATGATGCAGCCAAGGCTTCGCTGTGGGCACCTGGGCTAGCCTCCCTTCCTCTCCCACCCTCTGAGCCTCACAGATGGTACAAGAGTGGAAAACTTCTTAAAGCCCCAAGATAGAAGGAATGCATGTGGCTTCCCTGTTTTTTCAGAGGATGAGTTAGAGGCTTCAAGATGAATTGGTTTGTGCTGGGGTATGTGCACCTGCCAGGTAGGTGGCAAGAAGCCAAAATGTGCCCCTGGGGCCTCACTGACTCCCATGGAGCAATCTCAGCCTGGCAGCATCAACATCTGTAGTGCTTGAAAGTGAATGCCCCCCCAGCTGGGAGGGGGCAAAGCCAGGCTGGGCCCAGCAGGGAATTAACAGTGACCAAAGCCCAACTGGACCCAGCCCAACCCTCCAGAGACAGCCCCTGATCCTGGGCCCTAGCCCGCACCTCCTCCTCAGGGGATAGGTGCCGTGTGCTGTCACTGATGGGGAAGCCACTGCCAAACTCCTTGGAATGGATATCAGCCCCATACTCCACGGTCACATCTTCCTCAATGCTGTTCACGAGACGCCAGAATTCCTTCTCCACTAACTCTGTGGGTACCATCTAGGGGTACAAGATAGGGTGGGGGTGGGGGGGGCAGAAACAGGCTTCAGAATACCCAGCCAACTCCAGCCTTAAAGCCCTCTGCCCAGAATCCGCTCAGCCCAAGGCACATACATGCACAGGCATGTTGAAGTAGTCAGCCTTGAAGGAGTCAGCCATCTCGCCAAAGCTTTGCAATGTGTATTCCCGCGTGGCCTGCTCAAAGCCAAAGGCCTCTGGAGGGCGTTTACATTCCTGCAAAGTAAGGCACAGCCATGGGCTGCGTGGCTTGGTGGCTAGGATGGCAGAGCCGCTGGCAAAGGGCCCAGCCTTCCTACCTCCCACCTCCTGCGTCAAGCACCTTACCGCCATGACACACTTAGGGCAGCGCCAGATGCCCTTGGGGATCTCCGGAAGAGGGGGGCAGAAGGCAAAAGATGTGGTAGTTGTCATCACAGCCATCGCACAGCAGGAGCTTGTCATCTTCGTCCCCTCGGGTACACATCCGGCACACGTACGACTCAATCTGGCCACATGGAGGGAGGGCTCACTGTCCCATCTGCTCGAGGTCCACCATTCCCTCCCTCAGAGGGCGCTTCTAGCAATCCTGCCTCACCAACCTAGGTCACTCAGCCTCTGCCAGAGTCCCCTCCCCCCCCTGCCCCGGACACCAAAGTACTCACTCCATGCCCCCTTCTGCTCTTTAGGCACATGCGTAGGCCCCCAACCTGCCCAGCATGGTCCTCCTCCCTCTTCTTATCCTCCTGACTCTTAGCCTGACCCAAGGGCTGAGGCTGGGGAGAAGGGCTTCCTTACAAACTGGGCATTGCTATGACTCCTCCTCAGCCTCATGGTCATCTTGGTACACGGTTCAGGGCTGTGGCTCAGCTCCTCTTTGCCATCCACGAAGGCTTTAGGGGAAGCTGGCTCCAGCTTCGGCTCGGTGCCCACCCCCTCTTTCACCACCACCGTAGGGGGGCACTCGGGGCCATCCTTATCTGGGGAGGACATCAAGTCAGTAGGTCTTGACGGCAGCAGTCTCCCCACCCCCACCCTGCTGCCCGATGGCCACCTTACCCTTCTTTCGAAGACTCTTGTCCTTGGCCATGAGACCCAGGCCCATCATCTTCGGGCCAGCCCCATAGATCTGTAGCTTCTTCAGCTCAGGGTTCTTCTCAATGTCCTCCTCAGTGGGTTCCGGCTGAGGGAATGAGAGGAAGGGAAAGCAGAGGGAGACACATCGTGTGAGAGTGGCAGGGAGAGGAGGGAGGGAGGAAGGAGAGGGAGAGAGAGAGAGAGAGAAAGGGAAAAAGAGCAGGCCAACTCCAAGACAACACCCAGGGCAGCCGCCGTCGCTGGCCTGTGGCAGGATGGCAGCCCCAGTGGGCCGGAGTAGCCGGGTGGTGGGGGCTGCACTCACATCAGGCTGCAGTCTCTTGGCTCGCCGTCCGTAGCTGTTAAACTTGGAGGGCTGCACCGACTGCCGCAGAGGGATGCTGTGGGGCTTGTACTCTTTGTCCTTCTCTTCACTATCGAACGGACGCGTGTTACACTGCTGGAGGGGGAGGCCATTGCCTGGGCATCAGTAACCGCCAGCACCCAAAGCCTTGGCTGGGGAGCCTCCTCCAGAAAGTCCTCCCTGACCGAACCCTTCTTCCCTTCCTCTCCCTTCTCCTGTACTTTCTCCCCTTGACTCAGTTTCCCCAACATATTTGGTGCAGAGCCCAGCCTCTAAGCACCTCAGTCCCAGGCCACAACTAGCCAGGGAATGGGGGTGGGGAGCCCCACTGCAGGCAGGCAGCCCCTGGGTGACACGGGAGGAGGTAGGCCAGGACTAGTAAGGGCTCCCAGGTGCCAAGCTTCCCAAACCAGTTCCAGGCGGGGAATCCGTATACCAAGCTGAGGTGATTTCCCCACCCAGTCCATCCTTTAAGAGCAGAGTATTGCTTCAGCCCAATAAGGTAACAGGAGACTAAGGGCTGGGCTGGGACAGCCCAGGTGCGTGTGGGGTGGGGGCAGGAGCCTTTCCTCCTTCCTTCTCTCCCTCCCTTACCACCAGATTGGCTCCAGACTGGTACATCTCATAGGGGTAGACGATACGCTCGTAGTGAGAGCGCAGCAGGGAACCAATGTTCTTGCCCGCTGGGTAGTTGAGGCGCTGGGCCACACGGGCCCACCGGCGGTCCTTGCTGATGGCCTCATAACCCCCCTCCTCTACCACAATCTAGAAGGGAAAACATGGAGGGAGAGAAGTTACAGGCATCCAGAGATCCAGCTGAACTGAATCCCCTCCCCTCCTACCCACCACATGCCCACTCCCTCCCACCACTTGGCCCAGCAGTGGGTGCACATCCAGAGAGGCTGGCACTCCCTGCTCGAGCTCAGAGGCCCAGGAGGAGGAATGGAGCATACTTTGCTGAGGCTGTAGAGGTCCAAGATGCGCCGCTCCACATTTGGGATCTTCAGGGAGGAGCCCTGGATCTCCCAGAACTTGGCTATCTGGTCCAAGTAATTGAGCTTCACCCTGGTCTGGGCCTGGGGAAGTGGGTTACAGCCACATCTGACACACCTGTTCTGACCTCCAGGAGGCATATCCAGTGCCCCTAATTCCCCCAGTTACGTGGCCTCTTCTTAGGAAGCTGCTAATTAGGGAATCCCTGGGAGAAGCACCAGGCCCCCAGGCTCCCTCCTGGCTCACTGTCAGCATTCTTGTGGTAACAACAGCAACAAGGACAGTAACAGCAATATGGCTACATAGTGCTTGCTATGTCCCAGACACCGTGGCCCTCACAACATTCCTGGGAAGCAGGTGCAGTTCTTGTTTCCATTTTACAGAAGAGAAAACTGAGGCAGAGATGAAGTGACCAGTCACAAAATTCCTGACCCTAGGCCTACCACTCTATTTACTGTGGCGCCACCTAGCGGCCACATGGGCTCATTTGAGCCTCAGGAAAACTAAGGAAATAGACCCAAAAAAGGGTGAGGCCTGTCTCTAGGGCTGACTCAGTGTCTTCTCTGAAAAATGAGAGAAACTGCCTCTTGCCCAACTCCCAGAAGTAAATAAAGAAGGAAGAAAGGTGGAGGGGGGAGGGCATAGAGGGCTCCAGGCATCCTTCCTGCCCAGGCCCCCAAGGCCTGGGCCCTACAGCTGCTAGCCTTGACCACGGAGCAAAACATGAGCCTTTCCCCAAGCCTTAGGAGGTCAAGGAAGTTAACTCTGTTTCCCCCAATAGTCAGAGGGAGAAACTGAGGACTGCCCAAGGCAGGGAAAGGTTCCTAGCCTAGAGATAAGGGATGGCAACAGGCCTATCCCTCTCCTTACATTCCAGGCCAGGCCCTCACCCAGGTTCTGGTTTGTTTTGTTTGTTTGTTTTTGGGGGGGGGGGTCCTGTTCCCCCTTGTCCCTTCCTGAGATGTCAGACCCCAGCCAGAGAGGGCAGTGGAGCACACATCCATCTTAGTCACATCTGCCCACCAGGCAATGTCTGCTCTCAGGCATGAGCGTGTAGTGAGGTCCCTGGAGATAGTAAGAGAAGCCTCAGAGCACTCTTAGGGTGACAACCCGGAAAGGTACCTAGTTTGTGTCTTGGTTTTTTCCACTTTAAGAGAAAGAGGATTGAAAGCAGTGTGAAGAGCCTGGATTTGGGGCTTGGAGAACCCAGATGTTGAAAGCCACCTGTGGCTTGATCTGAGCCTCACTTTCCTCAGCCAAAGAGAGGGCTCACAGGGGGCTGTCAGAGTGCCTCTAGCCAATAGGATAAGCTGTTCCAAGGTCTCCTTGAACACCAGGCTTTTTTGGGATGCCCTCTGGACAACATGACCCAGCTCCCTGGCCACCCTGAGGCCTTTCAGAACAAGGGCTAAAAGGCCAGGAGCCCACTAGATCAGCATTAAGCCCAGGCCTCCTCCTATCCCCAAGCAGGTGGGCCTCATTTCATCAGGCCAACCAGGCCATCTTGGTCTGTCTGTCCTTATGTCTGCCTCCACCTCCCACCCCCCAGCCCCCTCCCTTTTACCTCCAGTTCATTCAGCCTCTGGATCCGGGGGGTGAACCTGAAGTTGTCCACTTCCACAGCAAAGGGAGGCTGCCAGTCCTGTGGGAGGAAAAGGGCCAGGTTTAGTTGGGTATGTCCCACCACGGGCAGGGGCAGAGACAGCTATAGGGAAAACCCAAGTCAGGGTTCACCCCATGCTAAAGAAGATACATAAGGATTGTGTCTGAGTACAGATCAGACCGTGGGGGCTCTGGGCAGTCAAAGGGCCTGGGGGCAAGACTCCAAGGGTGGGTCCAGGGAAGAGGAAATAAGAGACCAGAAAGGGCCTTTGGGGAAAGGGAACAGGAGGAAGGAGGACTAAGCTAGCTCTGCCGTGCCCAGGCCCCACTCCCAATCACTTTGCTCCCGTTCCCCCCTCACCTATCAGGCAGGAGGCCCCTTCCCTAAATTCCAACCCAAACAGAAACTATGAAAGTGCCAGAGACGATATCTGGTACGATGGGTTGCCCAGAGCTACAGAGTCGATGCCAGAGTTGAGACTCGAACCCAGCCCTTTCTGTTTCTAAGGCTAGCTCCTGCCTCTCCACCACTACATCACCCTTCTGAAAGCTAAGTCAACAGGCACAGAGACACACAAGAACACAGCTCAGAGGTGCTCTCAAGGTCACAGGGCCATCGACCTTTGGCTCCCGTCCTGTTCATTTTTACAAAGGAATGACCATGAGACCCAGCACTCCACTTGGCAAGGCCAGAGGCAGCAGGGGGCATGCATTTATTTAGGCCTCAGGCCCAGCCAACTCTGTCAAGTAGGGGGGCTGGTGGCTCAGCACTTGGTGCCCATGCTCAGCAGCCACCGCTGTCAGTTCCCCAAGCAGGATGAGCGACAGGCGCCTCTTCTCTCTCCACCACCACAAAGCCAAGAAACCGAGTTCAACCTTCTAGGCACACCTGAGTCTGGACTGAAATCAACTAAGAAGAGGGCCAAATTCGAGGCCGACAACGCGCAGGACGTCCCTGGGCAAGGAACAAGTGTCCGTATGCTATTTCCCTTGGCAGCATCACAAAAGCTACCAGAGAAGAGCTTGAGATGCCTAAAACGCCTCCTCTTCAGGCCCCACAGATAGGTCTGTCCCAGAGCTGCGGCAGGCCTGAAGAAGAAGGGCTCCCAGGCCCAACGAAGCGGAGGAATCCTGAGGAGAGGGTGGCTGGGCCAAGAAGGCACTCCCGCCATCTCCCTCAACAAAGGCCACAGGGTGTTGGGAAAAGGCTGGAGGCCTGGCCTCCAGTGCTTTGATCCACAAACCCAGAGCCTCCCTGGGGCACTATTTTCAGGCTGGACACACCTGCTCCTTCTCCCCATGTGGAGGACCCAGAGAATCATCAGCAATCAGTGCTGCTCAGGTAGGAAAAGGGGCTCCTCAGATGGCAGGTGGCCGGGCCCGCAAGTGGTTAGTGCAAACGCAGCTGGGCCCGGCGAGCACTCCCGGAAGTGCCAACCCCGATCGGGCCGGGGGCTTTCACTTGTTGCCCCTGCAGTTGGTCTATGAGCCAGCTAAAGTGTCGGGGGCCCCGAGGGAGGCCGGCTGGGCCTCGATCTCACCGGGGGCCCCTGCAAGTGGAGCCATCCCCCTCCCCCCGCCCCGGCCCGCCGCCGGCTCCAGCGGCCTTTCCGGAAAGGCACCATTCGGCCCTATCTCTTTCGAGATCCAAAGAGAGGAAAGAAGACGGCAGAGAAGGCCGCTGCCTCGACCTCCCTCCCTCCCTTCTGGGACTCGGACTCGGGAGGACTATTCCCCCTCCCCAAGCCGGTTCCGGGGGCGCACGCGCACGGGCCGGCCCCGGGAGGGGGCGCGCCCGGTCAAGCCGAGGAGGGGCGCCGCGCGCGCGCGCGCACACCCCCGGGGCCTGGGGCCTAGGCCCAGGCCCGAGGCCCGAGGCCCGAGTCGAGGCCGAGCGAGCGCGCGCGCGCCACCCGGCCAGCTGGCCGGCCTGCCTGCCTCCGGCCGGCCTTCCCCCGCTCCGCGGCCCGACCCGGCCCGCCTCCTCGCTCACCGGCGGCGGCCGGATCTTGCAGATGCCCGACTTCTCGGCGATGGGCCGGATCTTGGCGATGTAGCCCAGCGGGTCCCGGAACTCGGCCCAGCTCGGCTCGAAGACGGGGCACTCGGGCGGGGGCACGAAGTCCTCGGGCCCGGCCTCCATGGCGGACGCGGGGGAGGACGCGGACGCCGCGGACGCCGCCGCCGCCGCCGCCAATGCGGGAGCGGACCAGGACGAAGCCTGGCGCGCGCGCGTACGTGCGTGCGTGCGCGCTACCCGGAGCGCCCCCGGGCCGCCGCCGCCGCCGCCGCCGCCGCCGCCGCCGTGGTCGCCGCGCCGCCCCCGGTTCCAACCCCTGCCGCCGCCGCCGCCGACGACGACGACGCCGCCGCCGCTGACGCCGCCGTCGCCATCTTGGGTCGGTCCGTTCCCTTCCGAGACGCTGAGAATCCTTCCGCCGCTCCGGCTCCCGGCCCCGGCCGCGCCGAGGGGCCCGGTTGGGGCCTCGGCGGATCCCGGGGTAGAGGAGTCGGGGTGGGGGGGGTTGGGAAGGGGCGGGGCTGTGAAGCTGCGGGAGGTTCCGGCTTGTGGGGGAGGAAAAAGTCCCTGAGGCGAGGCGGCGGAAAGGTACTAGGGATGATAAACAAAAGCCGGATCTTCTTGAGCCTGTGGCTGGTCGTGCACGTTTAAAGGCCAGAGCTGCGCAGGCGCACTGGAGGAGCCAGGAAGCGAGAGGGGGTCGGGGCGGAGGATGGGGATGGGAGAGGCGGGGCCAGGCCGGGAGAAAGGGCGGGGCGAAGAAGTATGGAAGACTGAGAGAAGGAGGGGAGGAGGAAGAGGAAGAAGGGATCAGGGATCCCGAGGATAAAGGAGAGTGCAGCCAGCCTGCCTTCCTGGGCCCTACAGTGACAGTGTGGCGTCCCCCCCCCCCCCGCAGTGGGAACAGGGGAGGCAGGAAACCTGGGTTCAGGGCTCTGCCTCTCAGTGTCTCCTCTCCAGTTTGTGAAGGTTAATACTAAAATATGGGGACTGAAGAATGAATGAAGGAAGGAAGGAAGGAATAAAGGCCAGGCAACTAGCAAAATGACAGATTATGCAATGGTCCCAACTGACTGGCTGAGGAGCCTCAGTAGGCCTCAACCCACACCCCTGATTCCTAGCCAGCCTCCCTGCGGCCCACAAAAGGCACAGCTGGTCTGGGGAGAGGTCAGCTCCCCGACAGTCCCAGTCCACCCAGGCCCAAGAAACACACAGGAGGCAAGATGAGCACAGGCCAAAGACGGGGGCATTTATAAGACATCAAATATACATTCTTATGTACAACAAAGAGAAGAAAAAGAACAGACCAGGCCCAACCAAGACAATGAGGCCCCTCCCTTAGGCTTTGGCCCAGCACTTTTCCAGCCCCATCTGTGCAGAGAAGGGACTGGGCCCCTTGTCCACTCCCTGTAGGCAACTGGGGCCAGGTAGGCAGGGAAGATTGGCGAGGACTGCAAGGACATGCGGGCAGAAAGGGAGCAAGAGGCGAGCTGGGTGCCGGGTTTGGTACAAAATCAATTTATAATAGACACATGGAGGAGGCAGCCAGGACCAAGGCCATCCAAGCTGAAAAGCTAAGGACTGCCATGACTCCTTAGAGGGCCTTTACTGGGTGAGCTTGGGCCTGGAGCTCTGCTTTTCTCCCCTTCTGCCCAGCCCAGCCCTACCTTAGCCTGGCCTGCCCAGTCTTGCCCAGTCTGTTAGGACTCTCAGACCTTGCTTCAGCCATCTCCCACCCCACCCCCCAAAACACACACACACACACACTCACTCTACTCTCCCAGGAGCCTATGCTGGGGGGGGGGGTCTCTGAGAGGCCCTGTCCCAGCACTGGAGGGGGGAACTGCAGTTCCATTCCCCCCCCCCGCCTATAAAGTGCATTGGCTCATGGGGAGGGGGTGAGAGCTAGGGAAGACGTGAAATAGTGGGGTTCAGTGTTTCTTCCTGATCAGCATAAATCAGGATTTCTACTCTGGGTGAGGAGGGGAAAACTGGTGGGGAAGGATATTCCCCGAGCTCTGAGATCAGAGGAGGCAGATTGGGAAGGAAAGGGCAGGCCCAAAAGCAGAAGAAGAGGGGGATCCAAGTAGCAGGAGGTCAGCCCAGCTCCAACCCTGCAGCCCTTAGCTCTTGCCAAGCCCCTTGCTTCCTGTACCCAGTCCCTCCACAAGAAGAAGGGGAGTGGGGCTGAGCCCTGAATCTCTGTGGCCCTGGGGCATGAGGAGGCCTCAGACATCCCCCAGCTAGTGAAGTAGAGATCATCTCCCTCAGGTCACACAATCTCCAGAGCTAGATGAGTCCTTGGCTAAAACTCTCCCATGACTCGCTGGGCGCTGCAGGGAGCGCGGGATGGGAGACTTTCCTCCTTCCCCACCAGCCCCCCCATAGCTCTTGCTCAGTGATTAGGTAGTTTTGGGGGGAGCCCTAAGCCCCTGAGGAGAACTGTGAGAAATGTAAAGGTAAAGATCCTAGGCTGATGCCACATTGATTTAGAGCCATCCAGGTGAGCCTTCTTGTTTTTACAGGAGAAACTGAGCCTCGTTTGGGGGGTGGGGAATAAGACTGTAGCCCGGAACTCTGGAAGTAGCCCCCTCATCTTACAGAAGCCCAGGGAGGGGAAGTAGGGGTTCGCCCCCCCCCGAGTAGGACCAGGGACAGGGTCAGTCGGTGGCCACATCTCTTGAGTTCTCTATACACAGATGTGGGTTTTTTTTGTTTGTTTTTGTTTTTTTTACGAAGGGCAGGCAAAACGTGTCCTAGGAGTATCCAAGGCCAACCCAGAAGGCAGGGTGAGCCGACGTTCCGCGTATGATTCAAACAACAGTGCTGATCCTACTTGCTGGTTTGGGCTTAGGGTTCCCAGGACCATGGCCATGACCATGGGGGTGGCCATGACTGTGGCTGTGGGGTGGTGGGTGGGGAGAGGTGGGTGGTGCAGGTGAATGTGGGGTAAGTGGGGTATGGGGGGGGGGGAGGAAGTGGTGGGTATGAAGGGTGAGGTGGTATCACAGGTGAGTGAGGCGACAGCGGTGACTGGGGTGGGTGCCCTGGGCCCGAGTGGCCCCCGCCGCCTCCTCCACTCCCATAGGGCCCTCCAGGTGCTGACCGGGACATCATCGGTGGGGGGTGCCCACCAAAGATAAAGTGCTTGGGGCCCTGCTTGGATGCACTGGCCACATGGTGGACACCGGGTGGTGGTGGACCTGGTGGGGGATACGCATGGTGGACCAAGCCGTGGTGTGGGGCTGGACTGTAGAGGGGCAGGGGCGAAGTGGGTTGGTGCAGTGGGTAGCGACCCCCCATGGAGGCTGCCCCAGCTGCTCCTCGTTTGGCTCGGCCCCCAGCCCGGCCTAATGTGAAGTGCTGAGGCCCATGCCCACCTAGAAAGTGACGGTGTGGCCCCACAGGGGGCGCCGAGGCAGGCGGTGGTGGGATGGTGCCCACCTGGGGCAGAGGGGCTGGCTGAGGTGGGGGTGGGGGTGGGGCAGGCTGGGGGTGGTAGGGTGGGGGAGGTGGGACCGGTCCCCCAGGCACATGGCAGTACTGGGCATGGAGGGCCTGAAGCTTGGAGGGGCCGTCAGCATGTATGTGGTGTGGGGCCGGGGCTGGCGCTGCCGGGGGGTGATGGGGCGCTGTAGCCGGAGGGGGGTGGTGGTGGTGATGGTGGTGGTGGTGATGGTGGTGAGAGGAGGAGGCAGAGGAGGAGGAGGCAGACGTAGGCCCGGGAGGGGTCTGGAAAGGGCCTTTGCCCCTTCTACTGCCAAACAGTGAGCCCAGAAAGGAGGATGAGTTGGATGCAGGGCGCTGCTGTGTCTTATATTCCTCGGGTGGCGGTGGCGCTGGAGGCAGGGGCGGAGGCATCCGCTGGTGTGGGCGGGGGCTGCTAATAATAGAGCCCTGGCAGGATGGGGGACACCAGGAAGTGGGGAGAGGGGGAGGGGAGAGGGAGAAGGGGTCAGGCCCAGCTGGCCGCAGCAGCCCCTGGGCCTCCCCACTCACGCTCCCGCCTGAACTCCCTTGGTCAGTCACTGGCTTCCAGGGCGGGGGCGGGGGTGGGGAGACATATGAGGAAACAGGCTCGGTGCCTTCCTGCACCCCCTGGTTTTCTTGGCTACAGCTACCACCTCCCCCTTTTCCTTATGCTAGTCCTCCCTCTTCTCCTTCCTCTCCTCCTCTGTCTCCTCCTCAAGGAAGATCTCCCCCAACCCCGTCACTTGGACATCACCAGAATCACTTCCCTGGAAAATGGAGCGGAAAGAGAATGGGAAAGAAGGACAGATGGACAGACAGAAGGAGCAGAGACAGAGGGGGGGCTCATGTCTCGCCATTGTTCCTTCCCAGAAGGGGCGGCTAGGGGTTGGACAGGCACAGGTGGGCAGGCACTCAGCCCCATGCAGACGGGGGGGGGGGGGGGGGGGGGGGGGGGGGAGGGTGTCAGGCTGCCCCACTTACTTCGATGGTGCTGTCCAATGATCCCACGCTGTTACGTCGCCCCCGCTTCCCTGTGCCCGTAAGCAACGAGGGTCAGGGTAGGGCTTCGCACAACTCGAACCCAGGGCCACCCCCCCCGAAGGATCTTCTCCTCCCCCTTGGGCTCCCCTCCCTTCTTCTAGCCCTCCCTTCTAGGAGGCAGATGGAGACAGCAGAGGAAAAGGAGAGAGGCAAAAGGAGGTAGAGAGGGACAGTAGACAGAGTGAGAGAGCGCACGGTTCCCTCCTGGTTCCCTTGCATTTCCCCCTCTCTTCAGCCCTATGGCCCTAACTCCCTGCACTGTTCTGGCTACTAAGCTCATTTCTGTCAGACCCTCTGTGGGCCCAGGCCTTGGACCCTGGGCCCTGGGCCACTGTCAGAGGAGCTTGTGGAGAAGAGTGGGGGAGGAGGAGAGATGGCCCAGATGAGGGGGAGGGGATTCCTTCCCCCTTCCCTGCCCAGAGCAAAATCCTGGCTCTACTGGTTTTCCCATCACCACACCACGGGGGGCGGGGGGGGCAATCCTGACCTGCATCAGAGAGGTCACGTAGGGAGCTGCTAAGGGCGCTCCGCTTCAGACCATCACCAAGGCCATATGTATCCTCCAGGCTGGACCGGGGCAGTGTGCCGTTGACTGCGTCCTTGGAGCCAGTGGGCTGGGAGGTGTTGGGGCGCATCACCCCCTTTTGCTTCTCTAGCTCCGCTGTGTATATGAGAGCAGGCCTCTTCATTAATAACCTTTGACCTTCCCTCTCTCTAGTGCACCTTGCCTGGGCCACTTCTCAGTCTCCACGTCCCCTGAGAGCTGCCCTCCCCAGAATTTGGAACTGTCCCAACAGGAACTTCCCAAAGGTGGGGGCATAAGTCTCTATTCAATAAAGTAGACAGGTAAGACCTGGGGCAGAATTTCTTAGACACAGACTTGCAAACTTCTAGACCATTAGACTTGTGGCCTCAGTTTCTCTTTCATTCTTAGAACTGTGCGTTCTTTCTCCCAACTGCTAGATGCCTTAGCCTGTTCAGCCCAAACACCTGAAGACTTTTTAAAACTCCTCTTTGACTTGCTTAGTCCAGCATCCTTTCCATTCCACTTCAAGGCTGAGATCAGGGTGCCATACTGAACAAGTGACTTCCCTCTCTGTGCCTTAGCTTCCTTCTCTGTAAAATCATCATATTATAACTTACACTCCCAACCTATGGGCTCCTGTAAGGGAAGACCTTTCGAACCCTTCAGACATTGGAGCCTTGCTCCCTACATTGATGGACTATATGGCTGTTGTCCCAAGGCCCAGACTGGCTAAGTTTAGAGATTCATTACTTATTTGCCTACAGGAGAAAATTTTCAGCCCAAACTCTAATGTCTGTCTGTCTGTCTGTCTGTCTCTCTCTCTCTCTCTGTCTTCTCCCCCCACGCTCTTTCTCTCTCCCTCTCTTCTCTCTTCCTCTCTCTTCTTTTTCTCCTCTCTCTTCTCTCTCTTTCTCTTTTTCTCCTCTCTATCTCTCTCATCTATCTATATATGTATATCTGTATCTAGATATGTATATCTATATGTATATGTCTGTCCATATCTTTCTATCTATCTGCTGTAGAGGGTCTGAAATCCACACTGGTGGAGAACCAGCTCATGACAGACCCTTAGGAACCCAGAAGTGACAATTCTTGCATTTGCACACTCAGAGTAAAGAGGTCGTCACAACAGTGATTCCTCCTGCTCCAGGAGAGTAGATAGTAAAAGTGATTCAGCATCTCAACTTTGAAACTGCTCAGCCTCTTAACCCTTTGCTTCCTCAAAACCCCAAGGAGGAGGAGACCTTCAAGCTGAACTCAGCTCAGCTCAGCTCCACTTCCCTCCTGCCCTATTCTCGACCCTCCCTTGCCAACTGTTTGAAGGCACAGGAGAGGGAGCTCCATCAGAGGCTGTGTGTAAACTGGAGGCTGGCTAGCCCCCGACAGGGTCAGGCTTGGGCGGGGGGCACTCACATTCCACACGGTATTTCTCCATCTCTTGTACTTCAGCTATGGACTCTCGGAGGTCAGACGTGAAGCGAAGCCGGTCTTGGAGGCTGGGCGCATTGAAAATAATGAGCACCTTCCGCTCCCCACCTGGCACTGCAGAAAGCAGTTTGATGCCAAACTGGTAATCTGTCAGGTGCCAGGGAGAGAAAGGGATACAGGCATTGTCAGGGTATAGAAAGAACCTCCAAGCTCATCCTTTCCACTTGGAGCTGGAATCTTCCCTCAGAGTGCTTGCGATCCAGGGAAGAATCCCTAGCAAGAAGTGGCCCTTCAGCATCTCCACTCAGCAGGGACTCAGATTTGGGGGAGCTTTAGCCCCTTCTCTGTGTCTCTCACTCTCACTAGGGGAGAGACAAAATGTAGCTAAGACATGGTCTAGTAAAGGGGCTCATTCATTCATTCAAAACCCAGATGAAGTGCCTCCATTGTAGGTACCTGCATCCTGGTACCTATGCTTCTGTGCCCTGCCTCAGCTATCCAGATGAACTTGTCCTTTGGGCCCCTTCCTCCTTTACAGTTCTGCCCCACCCCCCCAAAGGTCCTTCAGTGTGGGCCATATGCTCATAGGACACTCACATGAATTCTGGAAGAGCTGTAGGTGCATTTCAACAAGGGGAAAGGACTGGCGGAAACTGTAGGTCACCAGGATCTTCTTCTTCTGGAAAATTTTGGTGACCTGTGGTATAGGGAGGGGGGGAGCTCATTAGCAGTGGGACCAAATCACAAAGATCGGAGAATGCCCATGGAAGGAGCTCCAAGCCTGGCTTCTTGTAGCCCTCCCACTTGGCAAAGATGGTTCCAAAATAGAAAAGTCTGTTGGAGGAGCTGCAGGACACTGGACAGAAACTGGCTCCATTTATAAGAAATTATTCCAAGCAGCCTTGTTTGTGGGAGCCCAACACTGGAAACAACATGGCTACTTGGCTGGGGAAACTATGGACTGTTGCTGCATGGCTTGGCGTGAGGGCTGTGATGGCGCCAGAGAAGGAGCAGGGCCTCCAACACCACCCAAAGGTGGCTCTACTCGGACCGACTGGACTGCGGTCCTCCTGGGGCCTTCCTTGCTCCCCACAGAGAGGTATAAAATAGTGCATGTGCTGCTGCTGAACGCAGTTGCTTTCTTTGTTGGATTTCATTTGACGGTTCTTGTTCAAGGGAGGATTCAGTGGGTTGCCAAGGGCCTATCGATCACTTCTTGAGACTGAATTGGTGGAGCGGAAGGAGCTCCCGGGTGCAAATGCCCCCTTCTCCAGTGCTTGTTAACCTTCCTGCCCTTGCCCTACCTGCCTGGGGCATTAAGATCCTACCACTTGTATGTGTCGGAGCAGGGAAGGGAACCCAGGCATTCCTGATTCCAAGGCCAGCCCTCCATCCATCACCCCAGGAGTTCTTATTTCTTGTTGTGGAATTTGTTCTTTCTTGCCAAACTGATTGCTTAAGGGCTTCAGGACAAAAAAAGGGAAAGAGCCCCTGCCTTATACCTCACTGCCTCTCGCTGGGAGATTGGAGTATAAAAAAAAACAAATGACAGCCATTTTTTAAAAAAATAAGAAAAAGTATCCAAATTGACAGTCTCAGTAAGACACCTCCCTCCCCCCCACCAAAAAAAATTGGCCTCTGTATCAATGAATGTTAAGTTTCAGACAACTCAAAGTCTAGAAGGATACTTAGAAAACAACTGTCTACCCCATCCTTGCCTTGTGGGGAGAGGGGAAGGAAACTGAAACCCAGATGTGGAAAGGACTTGTCCAAGCGCACATGGCAAGTCCATGACAGAACTCAACATATCCCCCCCCTCCCCCTGCCCCTTGTCACCAGCCCCATTCCCCTTTGACAACCCAGCTACCCTGAATGCTCATACCACAAGTAGGTCATTGAAGAGAAAGACTTCACGCTGGTGAAGACCAATCCTCTGTGGCCTGTTGGGGTCAGGTACCTCATACAGTTGGCAGCAACAGACCAGGCGCCGGTGGGGCAGGGAGAGGACCTGGATAGGTGGGGCACCAAGAGGTGGGAAATCAGGGGAATGATGAATCTGAATTACTCTCCAGATTCCTTAGTTCAGCTCCTGTAGTCCCCTTAAACAGGGTTTTAGGGAAGAGTGAAAGCCAAATTGGAATTCCATTTGGGCCAGGGAACCAGAGCCAGGCACAGTTCTCAATACTTACTGGTTTCTTGCCTACGATCATGCGTTCCACAGCCTGCACCTGGGATACATGGTCATCATTGGTCCTCAGTTCTCGGCCCTGGATGCGCTGGTAAATGCCAACCAGCAGGTCCCGGGGGATGTCCTCTCCATTGTCAACTCCTGGAGGGAACATGAGAAGTTGTGATGTTGCACACCACTCACTTCCTCCATTGCTTCTTCTCTCCCTCTTTTCTAACCCTCTGCAGTCTGGCTTCCAAGCTCATCATTCAAATGAAACTATTTTCTTCAAAGTCACCACTGATCTCTTAATTGCCAAATCTTTGCCTTTTCTCAATCCTCATCTTCCTTGACCTCTCTGTGGTTCTGGATACAGTTCACTACCCTCTGCTCCTTAACAGTCTCTCTGGGTTTTCCCAACATTGTTCTTTCCTGGCTCTCCTACCTGCCTGGTTGTTCCTCCTCAGCCTCCTTAGCTGGGATCCTTATCCAGATCATGCCCTCTAACTGTCGGTGTCCCAGAAGGTTCTCTCCTGGACCCTCTGCTCTTCTATTGTACTTTACTGGGGGAATCTCCTCAGCACCCATGGGATGGATGGTCACCTCTATGCTGATGATTCTCAAATGTGTTTAGAGCCCCAGCTGTCTGCTGACCTCCATTCTCCTATCTCCACTTGCCTCTCAGACATCTCAAACTGGATGTCTAGTAGGCATATGAAGTTCAATATGTGTAAAACAGAACTCCTTCTCTTTCCCCCTAAACTGCACCCCTCCTGCCTTCTCTATTACTGCTGAGGGCCACACCATCCTCCCAGTCCCTCAGGTTCTCCACCTAGGAGTCATTCTGGACTCATCAGTGTCTCTCATCTGCCCCCTGCCCCATATCCAATATGGTGCCAAGGCCCGTGGATTTCACCTCTGCAATGTCTCTTAAATATGTCCCCCTTCTCTCCTCTGAGACTGCCTGGCCCCTGATGCAGGCCCTCATCTCCTCACTCCTGCACTTACTTCATTCAACAACCAGTGGTTTTCCTAAGGAGCAGATCTGATCATATCTCCCCTCCCCCCCGCCCCCAAACTCCAATGGCTCCTGATTGCCTCCACAGTCAAATACAAAATGCTCTGTTTCTCTGTTTGGCCTTCAAAGCCCTTCATCTCCTGCTCCCTCTAGTTGCATTATACATTAATTCCCTTTTCACACTGTAGCCAAGTTGGACTTTTGTCTCAGTGTCTCACATATGGCACTCCATTTCCCACATGTGTCTGTACAGGATGTCCCCCGTGCCTGGAACGCCCTCCTCTTCCCCCCCCCATTCAACCCTAGCCTTTACTGATGCCCTCCCTCCCAAACTGCCTTGGACTGGGTGATTGGAAATTCATTGCTACTTATTATGAGCATGTTGTCCTTCTTGTCTGTTTCCCTCTTTCTTTTTGTCTTCCTAGCTGCTAGCATGGTGCCTATTGTACATTGTAGCTGCTTCGTCAGTGAGCATTTATTAAATGCTTACTGTATGCCAGGCACCATTTTCATGTTACCAACCAGATGCAAGGTAGCTGGGGGAGGGAGGGAAAAGCTTCCTGTACATACCAGGTGGTGCTTGAGCTTAGCAGAAGCAAAGGTGATGAGGGAGAGAACTCTGGTGACCAGAGATGGGAGCCAGTGAATCATCAGGAAGGGGCCAAGGTAGGAAGGACTGGAAAAGCCAGACTGAGGCCCACAAAGATACTAGGCAGCCATCAGGGCTTATTGGGCTGGTGGCTATGGTCAGACCTTAGCAGCTGAGTAGAGGGTGAATGGGGAAGAGACGAGATAAGGAGACCACATGGGAGGCCATTGCAATGGTTCAGGTGAGAAGGGATGTTTGTAGGTTGACTGAATGGATAATGGCAATGACCTGATGCACAAAACATCCGAGTAAGGTGGACACGTAAGATCTCAGACAATCCCCTCACATTTTCCCAAGGCCCAGAGAGGGGGCAACAGAATGGGCCACAGGTGCCCAGCGTCTCTCCAGTCAAGAGTTGGCAACCTCTCAGACTTGCCATGTCTGAGTTATTGAATCCTAAAACCTTAGAAATGGAAGGGGCTTTAGATCAGCTTACAGTGGGAGGTGCTGAGGGTTTCAAGTATGACACAGGGAGTTAGGGAGTCTCTTCATTAAACCTCCCTGATCTGCTACATCCAAATCATAGAATCTCATCATGTTGGATCTGAAGGGAGCCTTTGAGGTCACTCAATGGGGAGGGGGGGGGAGACAAGGACCAACCCAAGGCCACAGTACAAAACCAGTAATGCAGGCATCACTCAATGTACCTCTGAGGTTCTTAATGAAGTCTTCAGGCTTCATCTTGCGTTCAGCCTTTACATTGGGGCTGTACATGTCTGTGTTGAGCAAGATGATGGCAAAGGCCAAAATGAAGATGGTATCTGGGTTCCGGAACTGCCTCACAAGGGCCGGGTTGCATACACAATACCGCTGGCTGCTCAAGGAAAGGAAGTCAGATGTGCTCACCTCGCTTTTGAGTTCCCCAATCCTTTCTCCACAGAAAGGAGACACCAGTTCTGAGCTCTGGCCTCATGTCACGCCACCCAAGAGCCTGGATCTTCCAGACAATGTCCACCCTCACCCCCGCCCCTGCACTCAGCTCTATCTCTAGCTGCTTCCACCTCCAGTGGCCCTTCCATTCCCCAATTCCTTAAGAAAAATAACAGTTCGTGTGTCTTGACTTCCAAAAGCCCTGTGAGGTAGATTGTTCAAGAAAGATCACATGAATAAGACTTTCTTAAAGAAATCCAAGCTATTGATAACCATGTGAAAAAAAATGCTCCAAATTAGGGATAATTTGAGAATTGCAGAATTCAAGTAACTCTGAGTTACCATCAGTAAGTATTATCAGTAAGCCATCAGGCTAGCAAGAGGCCCATGACAATGCTTGGAGTGGCTTTGGCATTATGCCTCCAAAGTTATTAAACTGGGATACCCTTTGACCCAGCAATACTATTACTATATCTATGCCTCAGGGAAAGGGAAAAATCTCATATGTAATAAAGATATTTCTAGCAGTTGTGTTTGTGGTGGCCAAGAACTGGAACATGAAGGGGCGTCCATCCGTTGGGGGATGGCTGAACACGTTATGGTCTACGAATGTCATGGAGGAAATGAACAAATGACCAGGCATGGTGGTGCGCTCCTGCAATGAAGCTGAGACTGGTGGATTGCTGGAGCTGCAATGGCTAAAACCTAGCAGGTGGCTCGTGGTGAGCACCCAGGAGCAGGGGTTACCAGGATACCTAAGGAAGGCCAAACAAGACCAGGTCAGAAATGAAGCAGGTCAAAGCTTCCTTGCTGATTAGCAGTAGGATTAAGCCCATGAGTGTCTGATGCACTTCTAGTCTGGACAAGATCAGGAGACCCAGTCTTGAAAAAAAAAAAAGCTCAAATGAACGGTTCCAGAGTACATTGGAAAGACCTCTAAGAACTGGTGTAGAGAAAAGTGAACAAAACTAGAACAATTTATACACTGACAATGACAACATCACACGGAGAAACAACTTTGAAAGACTGTAGAACTGTGGTCAATGCCATGAGAAAGCCTGAGTACTGAGGACCAAAGACCAAACACACCCTTCCCCCGCTCTCCCCGCCCCCCCTCCCACCTCCTGCCAGAGAGGTGATGGGCTCATAAAACACAATGAGACCCACATGTTTGGACACAGCCAATGAGGGGAATCTGTTTTGCTGCATGCTGCCCATTTGTTAGGAGAGTTTTCTTTTTCAGTGGGGGCAGGGGGGAGTGGGAAGGAGAGAGAATAAATGGCTGTAAAATGTGTTTTTAAAAATTAATATCCTTATTTTTGCAAAGGCAGAAACTGAGTCCCAAAGAGAGGGTCTGTCTGTACTTGCCTGTCCTTCCTCACAAATGCACGAAACTTTCCTAGGTTCTCAGCATCACCAAGCGCCGCCCCCCGCCCCCCCCAGCTTCTGCTCGGCTACTGCCTCCAGGGATGGAAAGGTGCCAGGGCCTTACCTGAAGGCCTCAATAAGCCGCTCTACTTTTTGGGCCTCTCCCTGAACTCGAATGTGGGACTGGAACCTTCGCAGAGCGTCATCCAGATCCATGGAGGAGAAATCCATCTCATCCACCACGCAGCTATTTAAGGAGCGAAGAGAAAGAGGGTGTATGCTCTTTAGCTGGCTGTCAGCCCACCCCCATTCTCCTTCCCTCGGAATCTGTCAGGGAATGGGTATAGTACGGCAGAAGTGTCGTAGGGATCTAATTTCCAGTCCAGCCCCTTCACTGACAGGCTCAGAGGGGATGGGACTTGTCCAAGGTCACACTGCTAGGAAATAGCAACACCTGGGCTGGAAGCTAGTGTCAGAAGCATCAAGAGCTGACCTTCCCCACCCCCTTTTTGTAGAAGAAGACAGTGAGGCCTTGAGAGCTAAAGGGACTTTCCCAGGCTGGGGGCACCAGACAAAGGCAAGGGATCACCCAAGGGACCACCCTCAAGCCGCACCTTCCCTCCCAGCCCACCCCTTCTCACTCGAGCACATCCCTGTTGAACTGTTTTTGCCGGTTGCCTAGAAACTCCCCAATCATCTGGCGGCTCAGGCCCTTCCGCTCCAGGATGAAGTGGGCTACCCCCACAGGTGTGTCCGACAAGAAGCCACGCTCAATCAGGTACTGGATGCCTTTCTCTGGTTTCCTGGGGAGAATTTGGGTGACTACCGATAAGAATCATTGTTGGGGCAGCTAGGTGGCACAGTGGATAGAGCACCGGCCCTGAAGTCAGGAGGACCTGAGTTCAAATCCGGCCTCAGACCAAACCCCTGATACTTACTAGCTGCGTGACCCTGGACGAGTCACTTAACCCCAATCGCTTTAAAAAACCACCACCAACAACAAAAACAAACAAACAAAAAATAAGAATCATTGTTTACGTTTGCAAAGTGATTGCCAGAATAACTGTGTCCAGGTGAATATGTGCTACCTACGAGATACTCTAGGGCACATGTACGTGTGCATGCATGCACGCATGCACACTCACAGATGTTCACACCCAGTATGTGTACACACATGACACTGCTGAGCTCACACACAAAGCATTAGATGGTTCACACGCAGAGTGCTCTGCTGTTTCCAAAGTGTTCAGAGATTGAGGCCTGAGGTTACACAGAGTGTGATCACATGGAAACCCATATGACTCCCAGATCATTGGAGTTCAGGGAAAGCAAGGGGTTGAAAAGAAAGAAGAGAAGGGAAAGGAGGAGACAGTGGGAGGAAGAAGACCAGAGAAAGGGAATGGAGGAGGAGGAGCTGAGACCCAGGAAGGCTGAGTCTAGGGAAACCTACTTGTTAAAGAGGTTGAGGCCTATGCGGTAATGCCGTCTCTGGACCACGTCATTGTTGAAGGCTGGTGAGTCCCAGCTGTGCCTGGTCTCCCGTTGATAAGTCTGGGAGCCCAGCGGGGCAGGCGGCTCCCGCAGGCTGTCTCGTGACGAAGATCCTGAGCTGCAGTTAATGGTCTCATTTGAGTTGGTGGTGCTGTTCAAACTGTCAGGCTCCCCGTCAGAGTTGTCGCCGCCACCGCCGCCGCCACCGCTGCTGCCAGCAGCCACCGGAGCCGTGCCGGCCTCACACTTGCCCAGGAGGATTCGGCTGCCACCACTTCCAGGGGGACCACCACTGTTGAGGGCAGAGCTTCCAGGTGGGGGTGGTGGGGGCCCCAGGCCACTAGCCTCAGGGGCTGGGTAGTGGCGGAGGGGGTGAGGGGGTCTCCCAGGTGGTGGTGGCTCCGGGTGCTGCTGCAAGGTCCCATGGGGGCTGCCAGTCCCACCAGCCTCATAGTTGCCCAGCTGCCGGTGAATAGAGCCCCGGTCAGAGCGGTCACTGAGGTCCACAGAGCTATCACTAGGTGGTTCGATGGTCAACAGCGGAAGGTGGGCCGCCCGCAGGCGGAAGTCCCTGCATTCAAGGCAAGGGGGGCCCCGGCGGGCCCCCATGTCCTCCTCCCGAACACTGGCAGCCCCCGGCGGGGGTGGCGGCAGAGACGGCTGTGGAGTGTCACCACTGCTGGCTGGGTGGTCTGGGGAAAGAGGGGACACAGGCCCAGTGGCTTCATCCAGGTAGAGGGTGACATCACTGAAGGAAGTGCCTGTGCTGTCCCCGTGGTGGTCCCGGGCCTCTGCCTGCTCTGGGAGGGGCCCCGAGACCTCCACTCGCCCCGGTTCTACTGTCTCCTCCTCTTCCTCCTCCTCCTCTTCTTCTTCCTCCTCCTCCTCCTCCTCTTCCTCCTCCTCCTCTTCCTCTTCCTCCTCCTCTCCCCGAAGACTGTGGCAGTTCAGGGCCTCATCAATCGATTCTGCCAAGGACTTCACCTGCTCCTCATAGGTTTGCAGGGAAGGGGGAAAGAAAGGCAAAAAGGCAGGAAGAAAAGAGTGCAGGATGTTATCGATCAGTCCAAAGAAAAGCTGTCCTGGACCCTGCCCCTTCCTCCTTCTCCCCCAAACTCCCAGAATTCATCTCCCAAGGACCACTGAGATGCCCAGGGGCCACTCATGTTTGATTAGGTTTGGGCTTGACTTGGGCTTTCTGCAGGATGAGGCACTCCTGGTATGGAAACTCCCTCCACTGAGGCAGAATGGCCACTTGGATTTAAATTTCTGGTCTCAGTATATGTCAGCGAGACTGGAAGCCAGGTCTTCCCACCTCAGAGCCCTGCTCTTTCTCCAATATGTCAATAATTTAGTAACTGTTTGTGAATGAATGCAGTAGGGAAATAAAGTGGCCTGGGAGCTCCGTTGCTCCTCTCTGTTCCCACTACAAGGCCCTGGGCCCAGCAGTGAGGACCTACCAGGCACTCACTGCTTAATTACTGAAGGGTCCAAAGGGAGGTGAGGGAAGAGGTCAAGGGTGGCCCCCGAGGCCTCACCTGCTTGGAGAAGGAGTCTTCCAGCTCAGTAATGTCATTGGAGAACTCCCCCGAGGTGGTGACAGAGCTGCCTCCATCCAGGCCACTGCAGGAACCACCATAGGGGAGACCACGCTCTAGCCGATGGGCCCGGGCCCCTGCCATGGCGCCCTCATCCAAGGAGGCTGGCTTGCCCTCAAAGTAAGGAGCGGTCTGGCCCTTGTCATACTCCTCAAAGGAGAACTGCAGGCGCATGTTGGACAGAATGATGCGCCTGGACATGCGGCTCTCCGAGGCCGAGCTCCGCAGCCGCTCAAAGTTCTTGTTCATGCGGTACTGGCGGAAGGCTGTCTGGATGGTGCGCGCTGCCCGCCGACTAAGAAACGGGCCACCATACTTCCGCTCCAGCATCTCCACCTGAACAGGAGGAGAGGAAAGAGAGGAGGAAGGAAGGAGAATAACAGGAAAGGAGAGAAGGAAGAAAAGAAAGGAGAAGGCAGAGGGAAAGGATGGTACAAAGAAGACAAGGGGAAGGGAGGAAGGAAGGAAGGAGAGAAGAAAGAAAAGAGGGAGGAAAGAAGGAAGGAAGGAAGGACAGAAAGAAGGAATAGAGGAAAGGAGAGGAGAAGGGAGGAGGAAGAAGGTGCCTGCAGCAGGGGGCTGGGAAGCCCGATCCAGCCAGGAGGGGGCCCAGATGGATGACCCCCACCCCTGCCGTACCTACCTTCTTATCCTGCAGGTCTGTGGAGAGCTCATAGCTGTCAGACAGAGCCTTGGACCTCTTCATCTCCTCTTCCTCCTGCTTTCGCAATGCCAAGCTGGCGGGCTGGAGGCGAGCCCGCTGGGCCCAGGGCAGGCCAGTGGCAGCAGACGGACCAGGCATGTGGACATGGCAGGCAGCCGGGGGCAGCTCATAGGGGTCCGACAACTTGGCGAACTCGCTGACAACAGCACTGCCCCCGCAACGGTAGGGGGGCTGGCTTTCCGGACTGTCGGCCCCGACGCCCAGATCACTGGCCGGGGCATCGCCCTCCACACTGCAGGAGGGTAAGGGATGGGTGGAGCCGGGGACCTGAGCAGCCTTGCTCTGGGGTCCCTGATGGCTCCCTCCCCATTCTAACCGGCCTCCTGGCCTGGGCTGCAGCTTTCCCATCACTCTCCCTCACCCACAGATCAGGGGGCCAGGGAGTAGAGAGAAAGGGGACCCCAGATCAAGGAGAAACCCGTAGGCACAAGGCCACAAGGCAGGGTGCCTTCCTCCTCTCCTTCCTTCTACTCTCTCCTCTTCTCCTCCCCCCTCCTCTTTCTGCTTCATACCCTGCATCTTCCTCCTCCTCCTCCTCCTCCTCCTTCTCCCTCCAAGCCCCAGATTCCTCTCTCCTCACAGGTAGAGGGCAGCTCTTCGGGACCATTTCTCCTTCTTCCTCATCTCCTCCTCCTCCTCCAGGGTGGAAGCCCAAGGGAGCAGAAGGTGGCATGGCAGGGGGTTTTCAGGCAAACTTCCCTCCTTCCACTGCTGGGCCACCTGGGCCTCCAGCACCTTTGGGAGGAACCTGGCCTCCTGCTGCTATGGCAACCTGGCTGCCAGGGAACAGAGAAGAGCCGAGGATGCAGCTAGCCCCAAGCTGGGGGATACTTTGGCCAAGGAGGGAGTGAGCTCCCAGAAAGCCAGGAAGAGCTGATGAAGAGGTTGAACCACACAGGGGAAGGAAGGGGGACAGCGTCACTGGCTCATCAGGGCCGCCATGGAGGTGGGGGGAGAGGCGGGGCTTGGCAGAGGGGGAGGGTGGGCAACAGTCCCAGGCTGACAAGACTGGGGGGACGAGAGAGCCTCCCCCACTGGCCAGACCCTGCCGACACTGGGGCCCACAATCCTCCAACGCTAGTGCTTGCCCCTCTCTCTCGCGGGACCGTCTCTGTCTCTCCCTGACCCTGTCTCTCTTTCTCCTTCTCTCTTTCAGATTGTTCTCGCCTCCCCACTCTTTCCCTGTCTTTGTCTTATTTTCTCTCCTTTGCCTCTCCACCATCCCCTCTTTCTCTCCCCCTTCTGATTCTCTCCATATATCTCGATCTCCCCTTTGTCTTTCTCTCTCTCCATTTCCCAACCCTATTGCCATCTTCCCCCCCCCACCTCTCTGTCTCCCCCTAAGCTCAGCCACCTCCCCAAACCCTGGCAGATGGGGGGGGGCTGGGGATGGACACAGTTGCCATGGAAATGGAGGAGGGGGTTGGCCAGTTGCCATGGCTTCCAAAGCGGGAAGGAGCCTCTAGATGAGGGGAGGCATCACCTTGGCAACCAGGGACCTGTCAGCCCCCCAGGCCTGGAATAGGGAGCCCGCAGAAGGTGTTATTTAAGTAGACTTCCTCTTCTATCTCCCACCTCTAAGCTCAGAGCTCCTCATAGCCCAGATTGCTTACACAAGCTCAATCTGAGGCCCACGATGAAGTCCCCCTGCCTCTGGCTGGTGAATTCAGCCTTTCTATCACCCCATGCCCCCTGACCCACACTTGGACTTTCTCTAGTTGGCATTCAAGGCCCCCACCTCTGGCTCCCAATTTCATTCTTGAGTCCAGTCCATGAATACCCCTTCCCAGCCCACCCCCCACCCCCATAATATGTGCCTTTCTCAGACCTGACAAAGAACAGACCCATCTCTTCCAGGCAGCCCTCTGAATGAAATGAGGGAGGAAAGGCAGCTGAAGGGCTCAAAGTCAGAGTGCATTTAGGGTTAGGGCTGAGTCGCAGAGGCCCCAAAACAATGGGCAGTCAGTGGGGGCAGGAAATAGCTGGAGTCCCCCAAGGTAGGTGGGAACAGGGTGTGCTTGCCAGCGGAGGGGGTGAGAGCGTCTGATGGGGGCTTCTCTCTCTGCCCTTCCCAGCCTGGCCCACTTTTTTTCCCCTTCTCCTTCCCACCTGCTGCCCCAGGAAGCCTGGCTGAACAGGGGTGGTTGGGCCAGTGACCTACCACAGATTTGCTCCCTCAAACTCCAGGGCCACCGACCCAGCAAGCCCCAAAGACAGGCACACCTAGGGCTCATCCCTCACGCAGATCTCTGATTCCCAGAGAAACGAGCGGAAAAGCGAACTCTGAAGGTGAGTGGCTGGGCCTAGCCTGGGGTTTCCAGGTCCAACCTGAGGCTCAAAGTTGATTTGCATAAAAATCTCTTTGGAGACTGGAGCAGTGGGTCACTGCACCTTGGAGTCTTCCAGGGACTCAGTGGAAACAGGCAGACCTGGGCTCAAGTCTGGCCTCTGGAGCCCTGGGGTCTTGATACTCCCCATGTCCAAGCCTCAGGCAGCGATCCAGAACTCCAACTCTAGGGGTGATCCAAGAGCCCCTCCCACGTCTTGGAGCTCCTGGGTTACTGGCCCCATTTGGTGTCAAGGCCTCGTCACTAAGGCCTCAGAAGGGGATAGCGACTGAGCGATTTAATGAGTGGCTGAATTCTCACCAAGGCACGAAGGCTAAGAAGTCTTCAGAACCCCCAGCCCCGATCCCATACAGGCACGCACACAGGCTGCTCCAACACCACACTGTTTACGCACTTTCCTCACAACAACCCTGTGAGGTAGGTGGGCCAACTATAACCCTGATTTTACAAATGAGGAGACTGAGGCTCAGACAGAAGTGACTTGTCTAACGTCACACAGCTAAGATCTCCAGGAACTGGTGAGTGACATTTCCAGCCAACCCTAACCCACCTCATTTTACAAAGAGCACTGCAAAGGTGGAAGAAGGAAGAAGGCAGATTTGGTTTTTATTGAAATGGGAGAGCAGGGGGAAGAGACGGTCTGTCCGGGTCCAAGGCCTGGAAAGCAGCAGTAGGCAGAAGCTCTGAAGTCAGCAAACGGGAGGAAGCAGGGGAGGGGACAGGATTCCCCAGAAGTGTCCTCTGAGCTGCCCTCAGTCTACCAGCTCCCTTCTCTACCCACCCTCCCCTGGCCTCTTCTCCTCTGGCTTCCTCTCCCCTAGACTTCTGTCCTCTCCTCTCCTCTCCTCTCCTCTCCTCTCCTCAGATCAGCTATTTTCCAGGGTAATCAGGCTCCCCGAGTCCATGGGGGGGCCAGGGCAGGGATAAGGGTTGGCTGAGATCCAAAGACCAGGCTCATCCTTGTCACCATCAGCAGTATTGTCCCTAAGGCCAGGGGAGAGAGGAGACAGGGAAATGCAAGAGCCCTGCGCAGGCGGCCTCCAGGCCTGAGGCCCGCACAGTTCTTTCCAGAGGCAGGGAAGTTAAGGCTTTGGCTTCTGCATAGAGACCTGAGGAGGGGAGGAATGGGGACCCTGATGGAGGGAGAGAGCAGCATGGGAAGGGGCCCGCTTCCAAGCCAGGGCTCAGGGGAAGTATTCTCCGGCCGAGAAGGATGAAGCCTCTGTACTTCCAGGTTACCTAGAAGCAGGGCTACTGGACTCGGAAGGGGGGCAGCAGAACTGATGGCCGTCCTCGTCATTCTCCATTAGCTCCTCGTCCCTGGGGTGGGGAGGGGAGGGAAGGGGCAGGAAAGGTGAAGGGGAGTGGAGAGAGGGGGGCCATGGGCAGTGGGCAACAGAGAAAGAGGGAGAGCTGGTGTTAGGTGGGCGGGAGCCAGTCCCGGGGACGCTCTGGCCACAGGAAGGCAGGCAGGAACTGGGCTAAGGTGAGGAAGGACTTGGCTAGACTTAGAGGCAAACCCTGAGGCCTCCCCCATCCATGACCCACCCCCCTTCCAGGACTCCTAAAGGGCTCCATCCCCTCCCTCCAAAAATTTTCGAAGCCCCACACCTTAGGGCTGGGCCAGGCTTTGAGCCCCCACCTAGAGGAGTCTGGCCACAAACACCCCTGCTGGAGGACGTGCAGAACAAAAAGCACCAAGGGCCTCCTCTTCCTGACAGGACACATGAGGCTCGAAGCTGTGAGCTCCTCATCTTGGGCCTTCCACCACCTTCTGAATGAGGAAGATCAGGGACCCTGGCCACCAATGACGTACTAGCCCCTCAATGCTCCTCTCTTCGCTTTCTCTCTAGAGCTCTCTCATCTTCACCCCATTCTGAGCTCTCTCTCCAGAGAGGTCTTAAAGGGACCCCTTTGAGGCTCCTTCCTTTTTAAGGAGTGAGAAACCGAGGTTCAGAGAGAAGAAAGGTGTCCAAGGCTATCCACTCTAACAAGCCAAATCTCCTACTGCTCACTGCCAAGTTTTTTCCACTGTTACCCCATCTGTTGCTGCTTTACTGGACCAGCTATAGCTCTATTTCTCTGGGCATATGGACTCCCAGGCCTGAGAGGGTAACCTTATGGTCTAGAAGCAACTATTCATCTACTTAGAAATTCACACATGTATACCTCTATCTATCCATCCATGCATCCATGCATCCATCCATCCATCCATGCATCCATCCATCCATGCATCCATCCGTCCGTCCATGCATCATCTGTCTATGGACCCATCCATGGATTTGTATACCTAACTGTCCTACTGTCCATTCATGTGGCCACCCTTCTATGAATGCAGCTACAAGGTGATCTCTATCTATTCAGCAGCCTCCTCATTCAGTTTCTATTCAACAACCATGCATTAAGCCCATGCTATGTCCCAAGTACTGTGCTAAATGTCCTGAGGATACAGAGACGAAACCTGAACCAAGGCCTGACTCTTGAGGAATTTCTACTGGACTGGGTTAGGGTTAGGGTTAGTGGGGGAGGGGTGGGAGGATGCAAAGGTTGAGTTAGGGGGAACCAGGCCCGAGTTTTCATTGACTGAGGGAAGTTGCAATGAGGAGGTTCACAGGTGCAGGCAGCACCACCTCCATGCTTCTGAGAACTGCCCAAGGTACTAACTGAGGAAATGAATTCCCAAAGTCCCTCAGCTAGCAGCTGGTCTGTGTCAGAGGCTGCACTCCCCTCCCACAAAACAGCCTGAAATTTAAGACAGCTGGGGTGGGGGGAAGTGTCAGGAAGTGCCAGGAAGTGCCTCTGGCAGTGCCTGAGCTATGTCTTAGAGAAAGCAGCGGATTCTGGGGCAAGGGAGGAGGGAAAGCATTCTGAAAAGGGGGAACCGAAGTGGGAGATGAGATATCATACACAGGGACCAATTCACCAGCCAGTCTGATGGGACACAGAGCTAACATTTCCATAGCACCTACTACGTGCCAGGCATAGTGCTAAGAACTTTACAAATATCTCCTCTGCTCCTCACAACCACCCTGGGAGGAAGGTGCTGTTATTACCTCCATTGTACAGTTGAGGATACAGAGGCAAACAGAGGTTCAGTGACTTGCCCAGCCTCACACAGTTAGGAAGGGTCTGAGCTGGCTTTGAACCCAGCTTCCTGATTCCAGGCCCAGCGCCCTTTCCACTGAGAATACATGAAGGCGAGTCATAGGAAATAATGGGGGCAGACTGTAGAAGGCCTTAAACCCCAGGCTGAAGATTTTGTGTTTTATCCTAGAAGCAATAGGGAGCCACAGGAAATTTGTGAGTAGGGAGTGAAACAGTCAGATCTATGTTTTAAGAGTAACAATTTGATAACTTTAGAGAAGGAAAAGACTGAATAAGCAAAATTCAGGCCTTATCTGTCCCACAACCCATCTAGCCATCTATTCATCTACCCAACCAAACATCCACTCAACACTCACCCAGCCACCCCACAATCCATCTGCCTGCCTAGCCAACCATTTATAAGTCTATCCACTGAACCCTGCTTCCATGCATCCATCCATCCATCCATCCATCCATCCATCCATCCATCCATCCATCCATCTATCCATCTATCCATCCATCCATCTATCCATCCATCCATCCAGACATCCATTCGACAAGCACCTTCCTAGATGCTGAGAGCACAAAGACAAAAAAAGGAAACCTGGCCCCCAAAGAGCTTACATTCTACTGGAAGAAACAATGAGCCACCCATAAATGGATGAGTCAAAGTGAGATGATTTGAGGAAGGAGAAAGAACCATTGGGAGGACTCAGGAAGACTTCCTATAGGAGGCGGCACCCGAGCTGAGTCTTGAAGGAGTTGAAGAATATGAAGAAGCAGAGGTGGGGGCAGGAAAAGCCCCCTAGGCAATGGAGGCAGGAAATGGAATGCCAAGGTTGGTGAATGGGAAGTGGCTTCGTTTGGTGCTAGTGTAGACAGGGCCAAGAGGAATGATGGAAAGTTAGTCTGGCAAGGTCATCAGGGGCCAAACTGGGGAGGTCAGAGGAGGTTGGACTTCACGCTAGAGGCAGATCTTCCCTGAAGATATACGAGTAGGACAGTGACCCAGTCAGAACTGTGTGGAGGAAGAAGGGAGCCCAGTTTGGAGGAGCTGATTGCCACAGTCTAAGTGCCCATGCCAACAGCTCGAATGAGGGTGGTAGCTGTAAGTGAGGAGAGGGGCTGAGGGCTGGCAAGCCAATGGACATGGTAGAGGGGGGAGGAGGAGGGCAAGGTGATGATGCTGAGTTTGGGAACCTGAAAGATGGTAAGGATGGCCGTGCCCCTTGCCAGAAATGGGCAAGGCTGAAGGACAGAGAGGTTTAGAAGCCAAGAGAATGAGCTCTGGTTTGGACTTGTTGGCTGACGTCCAAGAGGTAGCAGAGGCTTGAATTGTTGGAGCTCCGGCAGAGACCTGGGCCTGATAAACAGATTTGGGAGTCATATACCTAGAAGTGAGAGCTGAAGCTATGAGGACTGAGGAGGTCACAGAGTCAGAAAAGAAGGTGGCCCAGGGCAGAGCCTTGGGGGTCACCCAAGCATAGGAAAGCAGGATGTAAATGTTGATCCTGCCAAGGAGGCTGAGAGGGAGTGGTCATTCTGGTAGGAGAAGGGAAGGGAAGAAGAGTTAATCAAGCACCTCCACTGTGCCAAATATGAGCGTTTGTTAGGGAGAGACCCAGGTCAGAGGGGGGGGGGGGACCAACAGGGCCAGCAGCTGGAGACAAGAGGTCAGGAAGGAGGAGACGAGGAAGTGGAGACCACAAGTGGGCCGGGCTTTCCTAGGATTGATGGCTTGAGGGCTATTTCAGGATGCTGAGACCTGGACAGGTTTCTGGAGAACAAGGAAAGTGGCAGTGGTTAAGATGGAAGATGAGAAGGGATTTCGGGGATGATAAGAATAGCACATGCATTTCTATAGTGCTTTGGGATTGGCAAAACTCTTTACAAAGTAAGCATCTCCTATGTGCCAGGCACTCTGCTTTACAAATAGGATTTAATTGGACCCTCATAACAGCCCTATTATGACACCCACCTTCCAGCTGAGGAAACTGAAGCAGACAGAGGGGAGGTGACTTGCCCTGGGTCACACAGTCACTATGTGTCTGAGGCCAGTTTGACGTCAGGTCTTTCTGACTTTGGGGCCTCTATCCACTGCAGCGCTCCCTAGCTGCCTGGATGAAAGGGACAAAGTCCCAGAGGAGATGGGAGGGAAGGCCACTTCTTCATCACAGCATGGAGTAGAGGAGGAGAGAAGATGGTAGAGGATTCTCCAGACAGAAGCAGGGCTTGGAGCTGAGGCTGAATGACCCCTGGGAAGTGTGGGCCAGAGCCGAGAAGCATGAGAAGGTGAGAAAAGGCCGGGGGCAGGGTGTGGAGATAATCTAAAGCTGGGCAAGACAAGGGACAAGGGGCAAGAATTCAAGCATAGAAGCCAGCGTCTAGTTGAACTGGTTAATTATAGGCTCAAGACAGTGAAGCTAGGCCAAGAGCTACCCTCTTGAGAGCTCCCCACTCACTTACCCATCTGTCCATTCAGTAAGCCTCCCACCCAGCAGCCCTGTCATGCATTCTGCCAATCATTCACCCATCTGCTGGTCCATCTGGCTGTCCATCCAACTATTCCGACAATTGTCCATTCACGTATCTACCCCTACCATACATTTCATTCACCTCATCATCTGGCAATCCATTCCAATATCTGTCCATCTGGCCACTGAACAATCCATCTGCATTCTGGTCTCTCCCTGCGTCCCTGCACCCCCCTCCCTCTGCTTCAACAAGATTCATTTTTTCTAACGGCTTGATCATTCCTCCTTGCTCTAGCACCTTCCATGGCTCCCCACTTCTGGCAGGGTACAATCCAGCCTCCCCATGATGGTATCTGAGCCACGTGCCTTTAGCTCGTGCGCTCCCCTCTCCCCAGACTCCAACCTGCTTCATAGTCAAGCTCAAAGGCTACTTCTTCCAGGGAGCATTCCTAGACATGGCCCTCCTGTGAACCTCCCCAAAACAGAGCGGGCCTGGCAAGGTCCTGGAGAGCAGCATGGCAGGGGACAGGACTAACTCTTACCTGCTCTCAGTCGGCCTGCCTGGGGGGAGTGGCTGCATGGAGAGGAACACCTGGGCAGGACAGCAATACTGGTGGAGGGTGGGAGACTCTGTGGACCTGAGAGAAGACAGAGAAATATGGGGGAGAGACAGAGGGGATGGAGGGCATGAAAGAGACCGAGACAGAAGGAGACAGGGAGACACAGAGAAGAGAAAAAGAAGGGGGGAAAGAAAAGGAAAGCGAGGCAGAGAAGGAGGTGGAGGCAGAGGCGAGAATAGGGAAACCGAGGTAGAGGAAAAAGAGTGAAAGAGGTGATTAGGGCTGGGTACCAACAATGAGGCCAGGACAGAGAGAGACAAAGAGGTGATGAGAGACAGGGAGATGAGCAAGATGACAGCAGTGAGGACATGGCCGCCCCCAAGGCAGATGGAAGGGGGAGGAGGAGAGCCAGATCAGGGCAGGGGTAATATGGGAAGAAGATGAAGGGAGCAGGAGAAGGAGGGGGACGAGAGAGAAAATGGGGAAGAGAGAGAGAGAGAGCAGAGAGAAGGAAGGAGGGAGAGAGAGAGAGAGGAGAGACAGAGTGCAGGAAAGGGAGGGAGATAAAATGATGAAAGGAGAAAGAAGACAGAGACAGAAGAGAATGGAAAGAGAAGAAGAAGAGAGGAGGGAAAAAGAAAACAGGAAGTCAGGAAGGGAAGACAGCACTGAAACCACAAACAGACAGCCAGCAGCAGCAGCAGCAGCAACGAGGAAGCAACACCCAGGCTGGCCAGGCCACACACAGGGCACACGGACTCCAAGGTGTCCGTGCCTTTGGACAGCACCTGAGCTCAGGCAGCAAGGGCTGATGGTGGTAAGAACTGGGCAGCAGGGGGGCCCTCCACAGCCATACCAGGGCCATGGGCCACCACAGGGGGAAAGAGGAAAGAAGCAGAAACCCACAGAGAAGAGAAATGGAGACAGGGAAGAGACAAAGACCAAGATAAGGGGGTGGGGGGAGACAGACAGAGACAGAGAAGCAGGAAACAAAAGTGAGAGACAGTGGAGGAGTGGGAGACGGAAGAAGAGAGGAGACAGATTGACAGACAGGAGGGGAGGTGGGGGAGGGTCAGAAGGTCTTGGGTTCTTGGCTGGGGCTCAGATCTGGGCCGGGCACCAGCACTATTCTCGGCTGCCATTTAGACGTACAAAGGTCCCTCCCCAGAAGGGGCCCAGCTGGAGGCAAGGCTGAGTCAGAATGATCCCGGGAGCCCTGGCTTTGTCTCCCAGCCTGTTCTGTCCTGAACCTGCCCAGCTATCAACCCCACGAGTTGAAGGTGGAGACATCAGGGAAAAAGGAAAGGATAGGGCCAGTACCCAGCGACCCTCTAGGCCCATCCCGGGACAGGGAAAGGTGGGAAGAGAGGGGACAGATATAATTGGGTATGGGGGGGGGCTGATGGAGGGAAGAGACAGACAGACACTAGGGAGAAACAGTGGGAGACAGAAAGTGCCCAAAGGCTCCTGGGAGCCTGAGGCAGAGGAATTAGGAGGGGCTGTTCTCTGATATTCACACCCACCCTTTGTCCTTGACAATCCAATTGCCCAGTCACACTGCCGCCGGAGCCAAGTGGGAGCTTAGAAATCATGTAATTCTTCCCTTTCCCATTTCACAGAGAAGGAAACTGAGACCCAGTGTCTGTCTCTCCCTCAGGCCCAGAACCCTCCTAGTTAGAAAGAAGGTACAAGTCAGGTTTGGGGAGAACAGACCAACCGGAACTAGGGAACCAGGTGTGGAACTTACCTGCTCCCTTCAAGGGGCTCCATGGGGCACATGGGGGGTGCCAACCTACTGCAGGCCAGGAAGGAGAAACCAGGGCGCTAGAGGTTGAGGCTGGGCGGGGCTGAGGCCACGGAGCAGGGCAGTGAGCCAGATGGGAACTGGAAACTGCTCTAGCCTGTCTCTTTCCCTCCCTCTCTCACTCAGTCAGTCCCTCTTTGCCCTGTTCAAGGTCAGTCCTGTTGCCCCCCACCCAGTGCCTCCTCTGTGGGCCAGATTTAAGTGACCCTGGGTCTCAGTTTCCTTTTCTATACAAGGTTCACTAGAATCCTGGGAGGAGCCTGAGAAACATGATCCCATGATCCCTAGCCCTTCATTTGGCAGGAAATGGGGTAGGGGGGGAGAGTGGACATTTCCAAGCTGGAAGTAGGGTTTGAGAATTCTGTCCCTCCCAGAGGGGAACGCTAAATCCTCAAAGTGGGAAGGTGAGTATCAGACAGAACCTCACTCCCCTTCCTCTTCTGAGCCCTCATTCCCTGCTGGGGAATGGGGAAGCATACCTGATCCATACCATGTAGACTTCTGGGGGGGGAGCGGGGAAGGAACCTGAAGCCTTTGGCCTGTACTGGGCTAGATCCCCCGCCAGATGAACCTGAGCTAGAGAGAGGAAGAGGCCCACAGCTGCTGTCTCCACTGCTCTCTTTTCCTCTCCTTTCTCTCTTTCTTTCCTCTGCTCTCTTCTCTCTGGGAAGGAACGCTGTGCTCCCTCTCCTTGTCCCTCCCCACCTGAAACCCTTCCCTACAGCCCCCCAAGAGCACAGGCCAGACTTGCCTTCCAGAAATCATCCCCATCTCCCTGCCCCCCGGCTCCCAGACACTCACATGTCACCTTCACACTCTCCTTCCTCATGGAGGCCAACCTTCAAAGCCCAGCTGTCTGCCCAGCCTCTCCAAAAAGCTCCTGGATCCTTTCCACCAGTTCCCCATTTACTCTTGACTCGAAGCTTTGGCCTCACCCCGCCCCCCACCAGCTCACGTGCTGACCAGTCCGGCTCCTTCAGAGCTTCCTCAGCTTTGCCAGGCCCATACATATGTTCACTCATCTCAGCCTAGCCATCCTTTACCTCTCCCAGTTCTTCATAGCCTCTACTGTAAACTTTCTTTTCCCTCCCCAAACACCCCAACTCATCTCAAATTTTTCTGAGGTTTGGCATGGGCAGAGGAGAGTGGCACCACCATGTCCCGTCCTGGGAGCTGCTATGCCCCCCCACCCCGACCCCACGAAGCCCAAGACCCCACTGAGCTGCAGTCCACTCCCCCTCCCCCCAAACCACTCTCAGAGCAAGACCTCATCTCAGGCAGGAAGACCTGAGTTCAGATCTAGCCTCAGGCACTGCCTAGCTGTGGGACCCTGGGCAAGTCACTTCTCTAATGCCATCTGCCTCCATTTCCCCATCTGCAAAAAAAAAGGCTAATAAGAGCACTGCCCCTCCCCAAGTCATTAAGAGATGTTTGTAACACACTTAGCAAAACTTAAAAGCACTAGAGAAATGTTAACAATGATGAAGTGTAACATTTGACATTCATTCCTATTGAGTTTCAAAAGAGAGAAGCTGTTGCTTTTTGGATCCTGACTATCACCCAATGTCTCCATCATTTCTCCCAACTTCTTGTCATTTGAAAATCTGATCAGCAGACCCCTGGTAAACCTTTCTGGAAGTCATGGTCACAAACCCATGGTAAACAGCTCAGGGCCAGCCACAGATGCCTGGAGCACCCCCTTCTTCAGGCTGACGTTGCATTCTTGGTCACCATCCTCGAGTTCTGACCGCTGAAGTTGCTCCAAACCCATCTCCTCATACTGTGCCATAGCCAACATCTCTCCATCTTGTCCCCAAGGATAGGACGTGAGATTGGACCAAATGCTCTGCTGAAATCCAGGCACCCTGTGGCCACAGCACCCCCATCTCCCATCCTAGTTAAAACAAACTCATCCAAAGAGGGAGTCAGGCCTGGCCTGCTCTGGTGCGAGGCTTTTGGACTCCTTGAAATCACCACTCCCCTTTCTAGATCATCTCCTTAATAACCCCTTTGGGGATTTCCCCCCAGGAAACAAAAAGCAGGCTCCCTAGCTTAGAGTTTACAGGCACTCTGTTCTCTTCCCTCTTTTGAAAACCAGGACGCCCATCTACCATCGGGCAGTCTTGTGGGTACTCTCCCATTTTCCAATGTCTTTTGAATCCCCCTCCAGCATGCTCTGCAGTCCCACCTGCCAGTTCTTTCGTCCATCTCTCCTCTGGACCAGATGACTTGAATTCAGTAGGGGCAGCCTGATGTTCTCTCCCTCCCTCCCCCTCTGGGGCGCCCACTGGGTTTCTTCTCTGTCGTGACTAGGCCAAAGCTCATCCTTCTCCTTGACAGAGACCACAGAAGCCAAAGGCGGCTTGGGCAGCTCCTCCTCATCTCTGGTCTCTGGGAATCACGGTCCCATCCATCTCAAGCAGTAGTCACATCCCTTCTTCCATTCTCACCCTTCCCCCAAGAGAACGACACCAAATCCCAACCTTTGTGTTGGCCTGGGCTTCCCTGGCCAGCCTCGGCTCATTCTGAACCTGAGCTTCCTGGTCACTCCATTTATAGAACCCTGCCTTCCCTCCATCTTCTGGAATACCTCCATTTTGCGGGCCTCAGCTCACTGCTTCTGACTTTCCCAGTCTTCTTCTACCTCACTCCCATTCTTGTAGTCTAGGATCCAGTGCCACAGGGCCTGCTGGCTGTCCCTCTCACCCAACACTCCCATCTCCTTACTCTAGGCCTGGTCCCTGGCTGTCCCCCAGGCCTGAAACACTCTTCTTCTTCCTCTCTGCTTCCTCACTTCCCAGGCTTCCTTCAAGTCTCAGCTAAAATCCCCCCTTCTCCAGTGAGCCTTCCTCTGGTGATTGTCTCCAACTTCTCCTGGATATATTCCGCTTATATATTGTTTGTATAATGTCTCCCCCCCAAGCCCTGATTTTGCTTCTCTGTGTATCCCTGGTTCTCGGCCCAATACCTGGCACAAAGTAGGCTTGCTTAAGAAATGCTTGTTGACAAACGAATTTAAACTTTGCTTTTCCAAATCCTGTGTTTACAGAGCCGTGCCACACTTTTCTCCTTCCTCCTCCTACTTGCCCTGGCCTCCACCTGCTGTACGTGTCTCTTTAAAATCTCAGTTGCATGGAGAGAGCTCCCTGTGCAGCCACATTGGTCTCTTCAGGAAAGTATTCTTTCTTTTTTCATCACACTTGTGGCTCCTTGTATCTTCAGAATTTCCTTCCGGAGAACCTCTTGCCACTCCTGGGCAAACTTGGGGTGTATGTCAGACTAACCCTATATTTCCTCTCCTTCTCTAGCACAAATTCTAGGGAATAATGGTCACTTCCCTTCAGGGCTGTCATCAAATCCTTCCTTTGGGTAAGAATGAACTTGAACTTTTTGCACCTCACGTCTGTCATCTTCCAAATGGGGATAACCCCCCCCCAGCTGGAAGTCAGCATGAGGGCACAGCACTCTTCTTCCTTTCCTGAAGGCTCCTCATCGTCAGGATCGTTCTGAGGGTTTTGGCTGTGGGGCCTCCTCTTTTGTTTGCTGCCAGTCAGTACTGAACACAGGAAGCACACTCACCTGGAGTCATCCCCAGACAGCAGGCCTGCCGTGCCCACTGAGTCTTGGCCAGGGACCCAGCCAGACACACCCCCTCGCAAAGAGCCACAGCTGACACCCAGAGACACAGGCACCTGGCCCCCACTTGGGAGGCTCTCACTCTGGCTGGGACTCCAGCAGGGCCAGGGCTATTCTGGGTATCTCTCTCTCTCTCTCTGTCTCTCTCTCTCTCCAGCTGTATGGTTGACTCATCGCCAGAGCTACTAATTACAGCCGTCAGAGACGCCAGGGATGGGTGGGGAAGAGAGGGGGAAACGCAGGCGGGCCTCAGAGCTTATTTTGGTAACTGCCTGACCTCCCTCCCCTCTGCCCTCCCCCCACCCTGGGGTCACCCAGCCAGCCCCTTGTGCCAGGGACACACATAGCCCCACCCCAAGGTCCAGCACCCAAGGGAGAAGCCAGTCAATGTAAGGGTATGTGAGAGAACATTCAGAGAGAGGAAGAAGGGGGCTGTGAAACTGTTGGCTGTGCCTTCACCCCTCTCCAGAGCAGTGGAGAAGGTCAGAGCTGGAAGAGGCCTTGGGTGAGGAGGGGGGCGCTGGGAATGAGATATACCTCCTCTTCCCCCAGGCTTAGGGCCAATCTGTACCAAAAAGCAGCCTGGGAGACTAGAACCCCGAGGCTCCTGACCCAGACAGCCGAGGCCCTGAGCTTCCGAGGCCGGGGATCTGAAGGCTTGTGAGCCGTCCTTAGGGCTCTTTCTTCTGTTCCCTGGTTCTCCCCTTTTCCAAACTGTCATTGGGAAAGGGGCTGGGACCATTCCCTTCCCCTGAGGATTCTCCAGAGAGGAGGGAGTGGGCCAGGGAAGGGAAAAAAGCCTGGTGGGGACAGCCCCCCAAGGCATAACAGAGTCCCTTCCTTTCTCAGCCCCTAGTAGCTGTGGTTTCTCTTGACACCACATTTCTGTTGCCAAGGGAACTCTGCAAACAAGTGTCAATATGTATACCCCCCAGCCCACCACACTCACATTCCCTTCCTCCCGCATCCCCTTAGCAACCTCCACTCACTGGTACCAGCACCCTCAGCCTGGCTTCTCACAGTGTGACCTTGGCCAAAACCACTCCTGAAGGCCCACTTGAGTCTAGCTTCCTACCCTCTCACTTTATAGCTGGGGGAACTCAAGGCCCACAGTGGGGTAGACACTTGTCCAAGGTCAGGAAGAGCTGGAGCCCTGAGTCAGGCAGGAAGGAGGCCGAGGGGCCAGGCCTCACCCTGTCTCCCCTGGTGCCAGGTCTCACCCTCACCCCGCCCTGTCTCCCCTGGCGCCGGATCCCTTTCTGTCCCTCCCAGATGTCAGACCACACTCTGTCCCTCCCCGGCACCAGACAGATGTTTTTCCCCTCCAAATGCAGAGCTCACGCTGCTCCTTCCAGATGCGGTAGCTAGCCATGCCTCCCCTTCCGCCCCTTCCCATACTCTCCCTCCCATCCAAAAGGAAACAGGGACTGACCTGACTGTTCGGGAGTTCTCCCCATCGGACCTGCAAAAGGGATTTGGAGAGGCAGGGAAAGGAGGGAAAAAAGTAGACAAGGAATTAGGATTATACTGGGACTGTAGAGACCTGGCCCTCTCTCCCTGGGAGCCCAGACCTGCCTCAGTCAGCATATCCACAGGGAGCCAGATTTTGGCCCTATCAGGCTGAATATCCTGCCAATGAAGCCAGATGCCCACACTTTATGGTTCTATCCCTCTGACTGTCCTTCTGTTCTGTCGATCTCTCTCTCTTCTCAAAGATCACTACTGTCCTGAGCTAGAAGGGACTTTCACAGATCCATTCTGGGGATGGAAAAACTGAACCCCAAACAGTCCAAGGCAGCAAACCTCACAATGAAACGGTTTGTCCTGCTGATAAAGAGAGAGGCAAATAAGGGATGGCTCTCTGATAGGCGGGGAAGGCTATGTTGGAAAATGTAGGTGAAGCGAAAATAAGAGATACCAAGAAAAAATGGATTTGAAAAAACCCCTAATGTCAGGGCAAGAAAAAAAGCTGAGACCACAGATCCGAACTCTCTCATTCCCCAGGGGAGGAAATGGAGGCCTGGGAAGGGAAAAGGACCTCAGATACACTAACGTCGGAGAAAGAAGGGTCCTTAGAGCACGAGGCACCATGGCCCTGCCCACCTGACCGCAACACTACCGAGGGAAGCCTGACAGCACACAGGACAGGCTCAGGCTCTGGGAATTCACTAGAATTCACTAGAACCTTTCTCTTCCCAGAAGCAGCCCAGAGGGAGAAGCCCAAGGGGAACTGAGTCCCAGGGACTGGGAAGGGGAAGGAGGAGAAGACCAGGGAGGGCTGTCAAAGGGGTACACAGCAGCTGCCCCCAACCCAATACTTGCAGAGTCAATGATAGGTAGAGGAAGAAGATGAAGAAAGACACCAACTATTAAGCAGGAAGGCTGACCATTGGACAGGAGCCTCGGACTTGGGTTTGGCCTGACTGGGAGACCCACAGCAAGACCCACCCCCAGCAGGCCAGACTCAGCAAGAGAGCCCATTTCCCAGCCCTAGTCCCAAGGCACCATAGATATGCGTCTCCTTCTCATCCTCCCTGGTCCATCCTTCAAGCAGGAAACCATCCTCACTTCCACCTCCCTTCACCCCATGGCCCACATGCATTGAATTCTTCTCTCCTGCTCCCCTTCTGAGAGGAAGCCTGCCGCCCCCGCCCCCCCATGATCAAGGCAGAGACCAGGTCTCACTGGAGCCCAGATCTGCAAACTGGGAAAGCAGTGGGGCTCTGGCTTAGCAAAGCACAGCTCTGGCCAGAGCCAGCCCAAGGACCACTGGCCTGGGGGTTGGGGGGGAAAGTGTGATAATATGGGCCCTCCCCCACTGCAGACTGAGCACAGAGAGGAATCCTTAGGCCTAATGGGAAGAGAAATGGAGGGGAGGAGGAGGGAAAGTGGGCTCTCCATTCCCCTTTTGATCTGAACTTGTATAAACTGGGATGAGTCCCTTGACCTATCCAGGCCTGTGGTCTCCAGGGCCCTTCATCATCATTGGGGATATCGCCATGTACCCAAGTGTCTCACCTCTATGAATCTGAGTCCCAACCCTCCCTGGCTCCAGTACCCTCTGGTGCCCGTGAAGAGGTCCTGGCTGCTTAACTAGCTTCAATTGGGGTTTGCTTTGGAGACTGGCTACAAGGCCTGTGACCACTCACTTTGTACTTTTTCCCTCCTTTGATTTATTTATTTATTTTTTGGGTGAGGCGATTGGGGTTAAGTGACTTGCCCAGAGTCATACAGCTAGGAAGTGTCAAGTGTCTGGTCTGAGGTTGGATTTGAACTCAGGTCCTCCTGACTCCAGGGCCAGTGCTCTAGCCACTGCATCACCTAGCTGCCCCCATTTTCACCCTCCTTAGGCAGTGGCACCACCATCCCTCTTCCTGGGAGCTCACCATCTTAGTGCAGACACTTGATTGTCTGTGGGGGAAGGGAAGGGAAGAAGTACTTAGATAACATTTGCCATGTACCAGGCACTGTGCTAAGTGCTTTCCAAACACTATCATCTCATCTGGTCTTCACAACACCCCTGGGAGATAGGTGCTATTATCATCCCCATTTTAAAGTTAAGAAAACTGAGGCAGGCAGAAGGGAAGAGACTTTCCCAGGGTTACACAGCTAGGAAGTGTCTGAAGTCGAATTTGAACTCAGGTCTTCCTGCCTCCAAGCCCAGTGCTCTGTGCACTGTGGCGCCCTCTCGCTGCTTTAGCCCAACTATTGCTCAGAACTGGGCTCAGCCATCCCAGCAGCAGGGAAGCCAAGCATTGAGCCACCCATGTGTCAACATGGTAGGTGACTTTCCCACGATGTCACCACTAGGGGGCAGCAGGGAGTCCGGAGCCCAGGCTGTATCTCTCCTGGGAGTCCAGAAGCTTTCCCTTGGCAGGAGGGTCCCCACCCCGAGCTGGGAAGCCAGGCACATCTCCTCAGCTGGCTGCCAGCCCCACCTAATTTAGCATTTTCAGGGTCCTGAGACACGTGGAAGGCTCTGAGTTCTGTCTCTGCACACTTGGTCCATGGCCAGCTCCTCCCCATATCTCTCCCTGGCCCCCACTGAGGCGCAAACCGCCTCCTTCCTGGAAACCTCCCGACTTGCCGCCTGCACACCAGCTTCCTTTCCTTGGCTTCCTTTCCGGAGGGAACAGACTTGCCTGCCGCTGAGGAAAATTATGTAACAGGAATAGTGCAGCAGGCCTGCAAGCTGCCCACGTGCACCTGGGAGGCCCAGCAGTGGGCTACCACGTGAAGTGGCCTGACAGGGGGGAAGGGACCCAGCTCCCACTTACTCCCCTGAGGGCAGCCAGGAAAGAAGGAGAAGTGCAACAAGGTCACGTTCTCTAAGCCCCACTTGCCTGGCCACCTCCACAATGGCATTCCCCCTCTTGGGGCTCCGGCTTCACCATCTGTCAAATGAAGGGGTCGAAGTGATGAAATATTTGCTGAGGCTCTTTAATGCTAAATCCCTTGACGGGGGTCCACTGAAGAGGATCCTGAAGGTCTCTCCTAACTGCAATGTCCTGGGTGTCTCAGCCTAAAACAGCCCTAAATGGAGTTAATCTTGGCTTAGGTTCCCAGGAACCACTGGGGCCCCTCGTTCCCCATCTAAGCAGCTTCTAGCTTTTCCCGGCAAATGCCACATGACTACATCTCCTGTCAAGGACATATATGTACTGGAAGAAGAAAGAGCAGGTGAACATGTCAGCTTAGCCCCCTCCCCATGTCCCTGCTCAATGCCCCAGAGATTCAAGGACCACTCGCCCCCCTGGCCACTTAAGGGCTCCATGGAGAGGGGGAGTGACCTATGGGGAGAACAGTGGCATTCCAGTGGAATTTCCAGGCTTCAGTTTCTTCCAAGATTCCTCTGCTTCTAAATCTATGTCCCTTATACCTGGTGGGAGGGTGGCTGCAGTAACCTCCAAGGTCCTTCTCAAATTGCCATGAGCCTGTCACTGCAGCTGAGCAAGATGAAGGGCATGTGGTCCCATTCCCCCCACTGTTGATTGAGGCTTATCCCAGGCCCCCACCTATAGCAGAGCCTGGCCTAACTCCTCCCCCCCAGCCAGCCAGCCATTTTACAGATGAGGAAATAAAGGAGCAAAGAGGGAAAGGGACTAAGCCAAGGTCACTTCTGCTTTCTCTGCCCTTCTCATCCTCTTCCTCCATGCCAGAACTTGCACCTCCCCGAGTGCTTTTGCTCAAACACTTCCAATGGGCATCCAGCATGCTAAAGCTGGCATCCAAGGTCTTGGGCTTACTTAAATGCTGGTCTCGCCACTCAGCCGACAGACTGGTCTGTCCATCAGTTGCTCAATAAACATTTATTAAGCACCTATGTTACAGGCTCCCTAGTGACTCTGTCCAATAGCCCTTAGCTCAACACTCCAGAGGGGAACAGAAGCTTCTTTGTGATGTTTCCTTGAGACATTTTGTGTGCAGCAGACTCATCACCCAAACAATCCCTCCCCCTAATTCTGAGCCTGTTCCTCAGAGACAGGTCAACAGGACCAGCTCGTGGTAGGATAACTACACCTCCCTTTTCCCTAGGTGATCTAGGTGTCCAGGTATTTGAAGGAAGTGCTTAACCCAAGCTCCAAATCTGAGGATCACAGGGTTTTTAGAGGCCTTACACAGAAGATGACGTTGAGGCTTGCTTGAGGTCCCAAAGGGAATGCCTGCCTGCCTCCCCAGACAGGGAGGGCCTTTTCTGCTCTGCCACTCACTTTCCCTCTCTTCTCTGGCAAAGGGTTCCCCTATCACTCTGCAGCTTCTGAAGAGCTGGTTTCTGAACCCGTAGCCCTGGAAAAGTGACTAAGCTGTTCTCGCCTTTTATCCTAGTAATCTCACCGGTAGGCATTTATCCCAAGGAGGCCAAAGCCAGAAAGAAAGGCCTTCTACGTACCCAAATATTTGTGGTCACTGGGGAATGGCCAAACAAAAGTGTAGCATGTGGCTGTGCCACAAGAAACAATGACATGAGGAATTCTGAGAGATCACATCATCTGACTACGATTGACACACCCAGGAACCCCCATCAGAATTGCACAGGACTATGCAATAGTCGACAGCATCCGCAACAAGAAAGGAGAGAGAAAGCCTCAGAGGCCTCATGCCTCCCCCCGGAATGTTTGTTACACACTGTCAGACCAGGTCTCTTTTTGTTTTCCTTTTCTAAGAGAGGGCACTGGGGGGGGGGGAGAATTATTGGGAAATGAATCTGCAGTCAAGATCACCATGCATTTTTAATCAAACCTAGAAAATGCAAAAGAAAAAAAAAGAGGCTTCCTCTAAGTATCAGAGGTAGTCCTCAAGCTAGGGGTTGACCAGTACAGAGAACAGGGGAACCATTCCCTTCCTGTTTCTTGACAGAACTGGGGACCCTATTGGCCTCTAAGCCCCAGAGCTGCCACCTGCAGGAGTGGGTAACTAGGTAGATTTCCCGGAGGCAGATAACAGCCAGAGCTGAGGGAGCTAGGGCACCAGCTTGTCTGGGAAGCTGGAGAAAAGCCACCCCCACCCCCGCTGGTGAAAGCCACTTCCCTCCCATCAGCACATCCACACATCCCCTGCTTTTCCACCAAGACATACATACTTGTCTTGGGCAGTGATCTCTAAGCACCTAGGTGAGCTCAGCTGCCATAACCTTTCTTCTACTCAGTCTCAGAAAGACAGACCCATCCAACTAGAGACACACAGACCGAAGGGAGGAAGTCGGGGTCAAGAGAGGCCCCAAACACATTACTACCTTTGCCTTCTGCCAGGCCAGATGGAGAAGGCCCTAGAGGCACCATAGCAGTGGCTTCCCCCCCCAAAAAAAACCCAGCAAAGGACAAAACTGGCAAATCGGCCCAGGGTGCCTCCTAATCTCTTAGGAGAAAGGAAACTCGGGCTCTCAGGGAGCCCCAGAGAGGAGGGGGTGGGGATGGCCGGCTCCCAATCCTCCAGCCGCCCCTCCCACAGGGCTCCCAGGGGGTGGTACAGGAAGAAGGCCACGGGGCTCAGAGTCGAGGATTCAGCCTCCCTCTTGGGGTCAAGACTCCTAGATTTACAACTGAAAGGGACTTTCAGAGGTCATGTGGTCCAATCCCTTCATTTTACAGAAATGGAAACTGAGTCTCAGAATGGGAAAGTAATTTGCCCAAAGGCACGCAGGTAGTAAGCAGCAGGTTTCCTGACTCAAGCAAAAGTAAGCTAAAAAGCCTCCTCCGCTGGCCAAAAGGATTTGGCAAGCAGGAGCTGGGCTCCAGAGATCACTCGGCGGGATCTGAACGGGCTAGGGGCACAGATCGGCTACTTCCCCAGCAGGGCTGGCTCAAGGGCAGAGCCCCGGGGGCAGACCCAAGACCAGCCGTCCAAGGGGAGAGCCAGGGAACACGGAGCAGGTGACCCCCCCGCCCCCAGCCTTGCCCAGTCGGGGGCCACACGAACGCCCGCCCGCATCCACGCATGCCTGTATGGCAGCTAGGTCCCGAGCTGGATGGGGCGGCTCGGGGAGAGTTCCCACGTGCGCATACACGCGCAGGCACAGACCTCTCCCCCGCCCCCTCCCACACTGGGGGCCCACTGACACCCCGCCCCAGAGCCAACTCCGCGCTGGCCTGCCTTACTTTCTCCGGAGCGTAGTGGCCGGGCTCGTGCTTCCGCTGGTGCTGTGGCCCCCGCCCGCCCCCGGACTGGAGCTCCTGGAGGCCCCCCGGCTCATCTGGCCCCGGGGCGGCTGCGGGGGCTGCTGCGGCGCTTTTGGCTGCTGCGGCTGCGCTTGGGGGGGCTGCTGCGGCGGCTGCGCCGGGGGGGGCTGCTGCGGCGCCTGGGGGGGCTGCTGCTGCTGCTGCTGCGGCGGCGGCGGCGGCGGCGGGGGGGCTGCTCCCCTCGGGCCCCCCCGCCCGCCCCTCCCGGGTACGGAGAGGGCTCCTCGCAGGGGCGGTGGCGGCTGCCGGGGCAGTCCCGGACGGCGCGCTCGTGGTGCAGGTGGCAAGGGGGGGCGCCGCCGCCGAAAGGCCCGTCCCTCTGGTGCTCCCCTCGGTGGTGCGGGGGCTCTCCCCGGGCCGCGTAGGGCGCTTTGCCGGCGATGGGCGGCGGCGGCGGCGCCCGGTGCGGGTGTCCCGGCCGAGGCTCGCGGCGCAGATGCAGGCGCTGGGTGTCTCGCAGGTTCTGGTAGGGGCTCTCCCGGGCCTGCAGGGGCCCCGCTCCGGCTGCGGCCGCGGCGCCGGCACGCAGGTCTCGGTTCTCCCGGCTCAGCCGGTCCACTTGGCCCTCCAGCTCTTCGATGCGCCTCCGCTGCGTCTCCAGCAGCTGCTGCTGTCCTTCGATGATGTTATTGAGCTCCAGCAGGTACTCCACGGCGCGGCTGGGGCTCTCCCCGGCGGCCCCCCCCGCGCCGCCCCCCGACTCGTCCATGGGGGCCCCACTGCGGGCGCCCGGGGCCTCGGGCCACAGCCCCCAGAGGCAGCTGCCTCGGCTTCCTCCTCCTCCTCTTCGTCGTCGTCGTCGTCCTCCTCCTCCTCCTCTGTGTCCTCCCCCCCCGGGTCCCGGCGCTGGTGCCGCTGGTGCCGGCCCGGGGGGAGGGGACCGCCGGGGGCCGCGGGCGCGCACGGGGGCTGCAGGCCCGGGGAGGGGGGTCGACAGGAGGGGAGGGGGGGCAGAGGATTGGGGGAGGGGGAGGAGGAGGAGGAAGGGGGGGGCGACAGACGGACCTGGGGAGTGGGAGGAAGAAGGAAGGAGGACTGAGCGAGCGATCGGCCCCGCGGAGCTGGCCTGGGCTCCGACTCCCGGCTCGGGTTCGGGCTCCGGCTCCGGCACCGCTGCGGAGTCACTGCGCAGTGCCCAGACCGAGCCCGCCCCTGGGCCCGCCCTGGCCGGGCCAGCGCCCGCCTTTGAGCCCACCCCTGGGCCCTCCTCTCCTGCTGCCCTCGGCTAGCTCCGCCCCTCTCCCTCCTTCTCCGCACTCCTCCGTCCATCCATCCATCCCTCCCTCCCCATCTCGGGCCTGCCCAGAGTGCGGGACGCAGGGTGCAGCACCCCGGGGCCTGGCCGGGTGGGGCGACGCTCCCCCCTTCGCAAAGATAGCCGGCGCTTCCAGGGCCCGCCCACTGCTGGCTCTGCCCCTTCCCTCTCGCCTCCTCCCCTACTTTCCCGATCCTTTGCTCCTCCTCCTCCTCCTCCTCCTCCTCCTCCTCCTCCTCCTCCTCCTCCTCCTCCTCCTCCTCGTCCTCGTCGTCGTCCTCGTCGGTCTTGCTTCTCCCTTTCTACCTCCTTCCTCCTCTTCTCTCTTTCCCCTCAGACTGAGTAACATGGATCCCTCCCCAACTCGGCCACAGGACTGGAGGGAAGGAAAAGTTGAGCTGGCTGGGAGGGCTGCCCAGACCCTCCTCCGTCGTACCGGCGACCCTCGGGAAGTTGGGATCAGCTCTTAGTTTCCCATTCCTTGGCCTCCTCAAGGCCCAGTTCGACTCAGGTTTCTCTGGTGCCAAAGCTCTCCCAGGCTTCCCGGCGGCCCACACGCTCTCCCAGGCTGAGGGGGGGGGGGACGGACAGAGTTTGCAGCCTGGGGCAACTGGATTGAAAACAGGAATAAAGCACCCACTGGAAGCGGCTCCCTCCCCGACCCGGCCTTTACTCAGCCCGGGCAAGTTATTCCAAGATGGGACACCGAACGCTAGCTAGGCCCTTCGAAACTACCAAGTGCTGGGTGGAGAGACACAATGGAGTACGCCATGGGAGGCCTGGCCCGGGAGTTCAGAGCCTTTGGCCGAGGGACCTTGGTCAACATTTCTTGGCACCTCCTACATGCCAGGCACTGTGCATGTTATACAAATAAAAACAAAGACAATCCCAGCCCTCAAGAGGCTTACAATCTATGGGAGAGACAACATAGAAAAGAAAGCTGCAGGGCAGGGAGAAGGTAAGTCAGTCTGGGGCCTGATGGGGAAATCCCCAAAGTCCCACCACTGCGGAGCTGTGGCAAGAGGCCCTGGAGCCCGTGGCCTCCGAGGGGCCAGTCAGAGAGGCAGAGGGGCCTGGTGAGATATGGGCACCCAGGCACATTCAGTCTTGCAGGATAATGACATTTCCCTGTGATGAGTTTCTTGGGGAAGGACGCTATGATGCTTCAGAGCAGGGGCCTCAGTTTCCCCAGAGGAGTCAGCACAGTTGGCTGTGAGAGTAAAGTATCAGTCCCTCCAGAGGGAGGGAGAGAGCTGTGTTTAATCTGAAGGTCCAACTCAGCTAATTAGCCAGCTACCCTGAGGGCCTCCAAGGGGGGTGGGGTTACCCACTGCCTGTCAGCAAAGGCAGGCTCCTCATTCTGGCCCAGCTCTTGACACAGCTGGCTGCCTGGGAGCATCCCAAGAGAGGGGAAGTCTTTGTTGCCCCAAGCCCTGAGCCTAGCCTTGGGGTCCCTCCACCAAAGACCAAAGAGCCTGATTTTCAAACTCCCACCTTATCCTGAAACCACAGAGCAAGAAAGAGAGTGGAAGGCAGAGATGAAGAAAGACAATCCCCCCCCACCATGGACCACATACTTGCTCACCTCCACCAACTTCCTGGACAGCTTCTTCACCTCCCTGTCTCCTCCTGCTTCGGCCCAATCTAGCCAGCCCCCCACCCCCCAGTCCAGCTCCCCTGGCCCTAAGTTCTCCATGCCCTGCTTGCCCTCCCTGGTCTGTTCAGACAGCCAGGCCAGACCCATCCTCCACCTCCCCTCACCACACAGCCCAGCACCCTTGAGCTTCTTCCCAGCCCTGGTCCCCACTTTTTCCTCCACCTTCCATCCCTCCTCTCACCCCTTCCTTTAAAGATGGGGACGACATTAGGATTCCCTGGGAATCCCTGGGAAGGGGGGCAGTCCAGCAGTGAGAAACCCAGAGACACAGCTCCTAGGGCAGTGAGCAGCAGGCTGGCTCTCAAGCCCAGAGATCACTGAAGCCTCAGATGGGGACATGCCATGTCCTCAGAGCACAAGGCCTCACACCCTGAGGGGCAGACAGAGGGATCTACAGGAGAGGAGGAAGGCCAGAAGGAGGATCTGTCCTCTACTTTTTCCCTTTAGTGAGTCTCAGACCAGAGGAGAGCTACAGGCCCAGCCTCTGACTCTTCCTCTCAGCTCCTGCCAAGCTGCCCCATTTCCCTCCCCCGGACCTTCTTCCCCAAGTCCTTCACCTGCAGATCTCTCCCTCATGCCCCAATTTGCCCCACTCTCCCTCCAGGAGATGGGAGTTCTTTGGCGGTGGGGACCCCCCCCCCATCTCCATCTCCCTCTACTGGCAGCACCTCATAGTGTCGAACTCTACAGGAACCGGGGCCCATTAAACTGCACCAAAGGATCCCTGGGGGCTGCCTAGTGACTTAGAAAACCACATAGTAACATTATCTCTGTGCAACTGTATTTCTTTATTTTGTTAAATAATTCCCAATTACATTGTAACCTGGCTTGTCAGTTCAGTATCGTGGGCAGCATCTGTTTATGCCTCTGTCTTAGCAAATGGACCCAGTGAATACAGAGAGGCACGAGAACCTCTTTCCTGGTGGTCCTCCTCAGTTGCCTTTGCTTGACCATCATCCATAGCCAGACTCCTAACTGGAGGTATACCCCCACGGGCCCTCCTCTCTCAACACGCTTCTGCTTGGTAGCACGTCAGCTCCCGTGGGTTGAAGTCTCACCTGTCTATGGGGTCCTCATCTCCCTCCGAGGCCCTATTCCACATCACCAGCTGCCTGTGGGATATCTCTTGGGTGGCATGTAGGTGGTATCTTAGACCCAACGTGGCAAAACTGTTGTTACCACATCGATATTTTATCATTCTCTTTCTTTCCTATGGGTTTCCTTATTTGTGGTGATGGCTCCCCCCCAACCCTTCCGGTCACCTCTGTTCTCAGCCTCAGTTCTGCCATCTCTCTAATGCTAATGTCCACATTGCCTGCATTTGTCCTCTTCTCTCTACCCATAACCCCCAACTTTCTACCATTCTATCTCTCTCTCTGCCTCATCGCTACTAACCTTGTTCCTCCTCACTGAAGCCTCCAGTCCCTCCATCACTCCCTCCTCTTGCCTCTCTCCTCTCTTCATGGCCTTGATCTGTAATGGACATCTCTGCTTAAATCCCCCCACCCTCCGGTCCTAGGACACAAGCCTGAATTCCCCTCCCCATCCACTTTGTACAGCCAGGTCCCAATCACTGCAAACGACGAATCCCATGGTCACCTTATTCAAATTCCACTGCATATTTCCATTGGGCTGGAACCAATTACCATATTTTACACAATCACAACTTTGAATAGTATAGATCACTTCATGGCATTCACTGCTGACATCAATTGGGGCCTGACTGTACTTCCAACTCCCTATCTCTCTCCTCTTTTGCTCCAGTCTCTACTAAGTGATGGGACTCTTCTCACCAAGGTCAACCACCCGACTTGTGCCCTTAAGCCCATTTCCCCACCCCCCCACCCCAACTTCAGTTTCCTCCTTTCTCAGCCAAACTCCTAGAAAAAGCTGTCTACACGTGGTGCCTCCACTTTCTCACCTCCCACTTGCTTCTCAACCCCTCACAATCTGGCTAATTCCGACCTCGTCACTCAACTGAAACTGATCTCTCCAAGGTTATGAATGATTTCTTAATAGCTAAACCTGATAGCCTTTTCTCAGCTGTAACCCTCTTTCAGACTCAGTTTCTTCATCTATAGCAATAATATCTACCTCCTACAGTTACTGTGGGGTGTATCAAGGAAGATAATGTATGTGAAGCACTACAGAAATGTTGGTCAGTCTTATCAACCATCATCCCCATCCTCCAGGACCTCTCTGCAGCCTGGGCCAACTCTAATGTGTATGTGTGTGTGTAGCAGTCCTCATTTTCCTCTTGAGCTCCAGGTTCTACATCACCAACTTCCTGCCGGACAGCTCCAACCTAAGTCCAAAACAGAATTCGTGATCTTTTCCCACCAAACCTCATTATTTCTACCTGGATTTGTAACCACAGTCATCCCTGTACAGCTCCTCCTCCTCCTCTCCATTTAATCCACTCCATTTCTAACCTCTCTCCACTCACAAGGCCCAGTCCAAACTTTTATAATTTCTCATCTGGTTCCCCCATTCCAGTCTCTATACTCTGCAATTCAGTCCCCACACAGCCTGCAAAATCATCTTCCCAAGGCCATTTCCTTGTTCCAGAAGCTTCAAGTGACTCTGGTGTCTCTAGGGCCCAATACAAGCTCTTCCCCTTGGCATGTAAAACCCTCTGCCTTTGTGAACTTCATGACCTATGCAGCCTGGCCTATTGACTGTTCACATCTTTGCGTCTCCCTTGCCCATGCTCAACCATTAGCGTTCTTCAGGACTCAGCTGAGGTGCAGCTTCCCACGTAGTGGGTGGTCTCCCCGTGTGGCAGGTGCAGAAGAGATGCATAATAGATTGTCTCCCTGGATGGGCACATGTCAGTGAATGGGAGCTCTTGGACGCCAGAGTCTGTCTCCTGGTTTTCTTCAGGTCTCTAGCACCTCTCAAAGTGTAGACGCTGAAGTCAAGTCCATCCAACGTGTTGGAGGAATGTACCTCTTCCCAAATGATCAGCTCTTCAATTACATTTCCTTCCTGCTCCAGCACCAGCGCTAGGCCTGGGGCCAGGAGACCCCAGTTCAAGTCCAGCCTTAGACACTATGTGACCTCAGGCAAGTCACTTACCCTCTGCCTGCCTCAGTTTCCTCCACTCTAAGATAAGGATAATAATAGTAATGGTTGTTGTGAGGGTCAAGGGAGGCAATATTTGTAAAAGTGTTTTAGCACAGTGCCTGGCATAGAGTAGGTGCTATATAATATATAGATGCTTATTCCCTCTCCTGCCCCTTTGTATCTCTGCACCTCTGGAGGTCTTCAAACAGTCGGAGTAAAGCCAACGGCAGCTGTCAGATTCCTTCCTTGGGATTAGGGGCACAGACTTGCCTGCATGCCTTCTCAGCACAGCATCCCCAAAGACACCAGAGCTCAAATCCCACCTCTTCCTAGCTGTGTGACCTTGGGTAATTCTCTTAACCTCACTCAGAGCCTCAGTTTCCCATTTGCCCAATGAGAGGGTTGGACTTGACCTCTGAGGTACTCTCCAGCAGAGGAGCCTCCTCTGAACTCTAGGTAGGGGGTGGTGGTTGGAGGACAGTAAGAAAAGGGGTCAGGGAAATCTGCCAGAGGCCCAGATAGCCTGGAATAAGGAGTGTGACTTGCTGTGATATGGGGATGAAAGGTCAGCACAGCTTGAGAAGGGCCAGGTCCAAATAAGTCCCTTCCCCTCCCAAAGCCAAGGCTTCTCTGGGCATGAGGCTGCCCAGCAGCAGCTCTGCTTCCCCTCTCACCCCCAAGTCACACAGACACAGACAGACAGACACACACACACACACACACACACACACACACACACACACACACGTGTGCAGGCATGTCAATGCCTCCTGGCATCCTAGCCTGCCTGCCTGCCTACCCACATGACCAGCTACAGAGGAGGGGGGGAGGGAAGAGAGGGGGAGCAGCAGTGCTGCTGGCTTGTGGGTGGGTTCTAGTGAGTTAGATGGGTGACTTTGGCCCAAGGCAGGGAAAGCTGCTAGGGGATATGGGGGTAGGGCACAGGGTCAAGCCAGGATGGAGCTGTGAAGGATAACAAGGCTCAGGCTGCTGGTTGGCAGGCAGAGAAGACAAGGTGGCCCATGGTCTGTTTCTTGAAGGCTCCAAAGGGACAAACTACAAGCAGGAAATCCCTAGGAAAAAGTCAAATATGGGCACCGGTCTAGGCTCAGCTCAGCTCAGCCACTGAGATACTCATTAACTGCTGTGTGATTTTGATCAAGTCCCTTCCCCAAGCTCACTAAAACCAAGGAGTCAGAGTAGAGGCCTCCAAGATCCTTTCTTGGTCAGCCAGTGTGTTCTGAGATTCTACCCGAGGACTGCCAATCTTATTGATGTTGTGTTCTGCAGTCCTGGGTTGGGCAGGGCGGGGCAGAACAGAAGAGAGTTCCAGCTCACAGGCCCTGTGGTTCCTAGAGAAGAAACCAGAAGCCACCCACTGCCTGCCCATCCACCCCACCCCCAACCTCCAACCCCCACCTTAGCTCTGAACACTGGCTAGGCTGCCAAACTGGTTCCCATGACAATGGGTTCCAAAGAACTTGGCAGAGAGGGATTTTTAACCCTGCAGGTCCCAGACAGGAAGGCCCCATATCTCATTCCCTGAATCCCACCACTGGGCCCTCAGCCTGGCAGGAAAAGGCAAAGGCCTGGCTCCTCCCCTCCCCCCCCCCCCCCCGCCCCTGTCAGAGGAGGCCTTAGGCCCACCTAACTTGCTGTGTCCTTTGAAAGGGACAAAAGGCCTTAGACAGCAATATGGCACAACCCTAGTGCTGCTCCTATCAGGAGCCAGTCCCAATCTTCAAACTGCAAATCCACAAGGAGAAATTTTCAAGGTCCTGGGAAGGGGAGCTCCCTTCTGTCCCTCAGGCCCCAGGTCACTTCCTCAATCTACCTCACTCCAGGCTGATGGGGCTTAGAACCTGCTGAGTCCTGACCCCAGGCCACTAGGTCTTCCCACCTGCCTCCTCCTCCTCAGGCTGTAGTCTAGCCCAGGGTTCCTTCCCTGAGGGATCCAGGGCTCAGGAGGCCAAAGTCAGGCAGCTCAGGGCAGACTTGGGCCTAGGATGTGCTACCTCCCATCATGGTCTCAGAATCTCCCTGATCAATGAAGGGAACTAAGATTGAGTCCAAGCCCTATCTATATGGGACTTTGTTTTCCTTCTAAGTGGTCATCAGGCCCTCTCCTTGGAAACCTCAGGGTTAGATATGGGGAACTACCCACTGCCTCTCATTTTTGGACTGCTTATGAATGAAAACTGGCATTGGATTCCATCTAAAAGAACGATTTCCAACTTTATTTCAGGGTAGACATGACCCTCCAGGAGGCCACAGGCTCCTCCCACCCCACGCCAAGACAGGAATGGCCCACTCACAGGGATGGCTTCAGCACACAGGCCAGGATTTGCTGCCAAATGACATCAACAAGGCCAGAAGCCCTGGTCTACAGCTTGGAGTCCCTGGACCCCTTTGCCTGGCTCCAGGTCTGCCTTCTGCTGCTCTGCTGTCCACACAAAGCCAGGATGCACTACTGCTTGTCAGGGTTGGCATCTGGGGAGCGGGTGAGGCCTTGCTGATAACACCTTGATGATAACAGTCCCCTTGCTAGAGAGAAAAAAAACTAAAAGCAAAAAGAAGCCAGTGACCTCTTCCCCCCATAGGCCCTGGTAACATACTCACTCTGGAAGGTCCTGTTCTCCCCTCAGACTATCGAAGCTCCTTTCTGATCTGCCTTTTTGGCCTGCTCTGGAGACCCCTAAAGCACTGGGGGGGCAGGGCTAGAAATATGGAGGAGAGAAAGCCAAGAGGCAAAACTGTCAAATTCTCCAGGCCAACCCAGCTTTCCAGAAGGCCTGTGGACACTGTCTGGGCCCACTCTCTCTGCTGGATCCATCCTTGGACCAAGGCTCCTGGTCTGGCCCTCTGGGGCCAAGAAGAATCAGGCTGATGCCTCTTCCACCAATAAGCCCTTGAGCTTCTCGGAGGTAGTACTCTGAACTAGCTAGCTGGTGCCTGTGCCTCCTTCACCATCTGATGTCTCCTGGAACTTGTCACACTCTTCAGGTCAGGGGCCAAAATGTACTGTTTCTACCCTAAATATGCCCAGTCAATTTCTGCTGCTCAAAGCATTCCCCTCCTCCTTGATCATTTTGGTCCAAGTGTCCTGCAAGCTCTAGGCCCAGCTGGCAGAGGCAGAAGGTCAGCCCTGGCCTCTCTGGTGCCACCGAGGCAGCTGGGCTGGGCCAAGCCCTGGCTTCTCCTCCCAGAAAGCACTAAGCCCTAGTACCCTGCCTGGCCTGGCTTCACAAGGCACTGGCTGTTTCCCGCCTTCTGGAGGGGAGAGGTACCTCAAAAGAACTGGTCATGGCAGAAGGATGGGATGGGGGAATGGGAAAACACAGTCCTACTCAGACATAAGCAGGTATGCAGGAAGCTGCCTCCCAGCCCGGGGGCCCTCCCCTTCAGGTCCTCGAATCAATAACCAATCTCGATGGCTTCCCAGGCATAAATGTTGGACAGTTGCTGGGAGCCACTCCCACCACAGGGTGAGAGGGCAGAATGGCATGAGCTCCAGATGGATGCCAGGGACCACCTCCATTCTGAATTGGAAAATTGGCAAAGAACCCTTAGAGATGATGATGATGGCCAAGGGAGAAACTTGTGTGAAGGGCTTCCCGACATTCAAGAGTCCAACATGGGACCTCAGAAGGTCTCTGAACATCTCCTCTCTAACAGCACAATGAGCCCTCAGTATTCCAGGCCCAGCTGAGGAAGTTTCTGTCCCTTGGGCCCAGCCTGGCTTGCCTCTTCTTTTTTTGCTTTGTTTTTGCTTTTTGGTGAGGCAATTAGGGTTAAGTGACTTGCTCAGGGTCACACAGCTAGTAATTGTTAAGTGTGAGGCCTGATTTGAACTCAGGTCCTCCTGACTTCAGGGCCGGTGCTCTATCCACTGAGCCACCTAGCTGCCCCCCCCAATTACTTCTTCCTCCTCTAAGTTCCCCAAATCCTTAGTGTCTAGCCTACACACACGGCATATTGTACACATGGCATATATTTAGGGTTAATTTTTCAGGTGTTTGGGGTGTGTGGGTATGGGCATGTGCGCACACACACATATACACACACCTGTGTTCTGAAGAGACAGATACAGAGAATGAGAGAGAGAATGAATGAGATAGAAGGGACCTTTAGACATTACTTAGTTCGATCATCTGCTTTTACAGAGAAGGCAATAGGTCCAGAGATATGGGTAACTGACTGGAACCCTCCCATGTTTGGGGCCCAAAGGCCCTCGATTCCAAGTGTTGCTCTCTCCTCTCTGGGCTCATCTAGCCAGGGCAGGCCCAGCCTCGTTTGATCTCTTCCCTTCTCCTCTGACTCTATCCCCTCCTTCTTCTCTTTCTCCTCAGCTTCCACCTCATCCACGTTCATCTGCCAGGTTGCTCTCCATCTCACAGCTGTTCTAATTATTCCGGCTGATGTAGGCCCACGGCACAGTGGATGGTCCCTGCCCCCCGAGTGACTCACACTGTTGTCATCCTCCAGCTTGGCCTCGGCCTAGCGATCAGGCGTCTTCCTCAGCCTTTCCCACTGAGGCTTAAAGTCAGGCCAACGTCCCAAACGATTCAAGGTGTGGGATTTGTCCTCCTCACAGGTCTTCCCGGAGAGCCCATCTGACTATCTGACTCATTTGTTGGGAAGGCTAAAGATGGGACCAAACTGGTCAAGGAGTTCCTTCCCAACTCCATCTTGCTTTCCAAGGGGCCCCACGGTGGAGCTGGGGAAACTGGGGGAGATGAAACCTCAAGGCTCCCAACTTCCTGGTGTCCCGGGTAAGGCTGGGGGAGTCTGGGAAATGGGGAGGGGGAGGGAGTGCTGTGGCCCTGGGGCCATCAAGGCAAGGGTCTAAGTGCCCTGCTGTTGATGAAGAAGCCTAAGGATCGGGCAGCCTTATTGGAGTGTGGGAGCTGGTCCGTGGAAGGGGGGAGGGGGGAATCAAAGGCGAGACTTTCTGGGGGTGCTGAATTTGGATGGGGAGTCAAGGCCCCCCAGATACCTCCCGGTGAGAGTCAGCCCTTCTCCCCGGCCCATCCCTCTCTCTAAGCTCAGTCTCGGGGACGGCGAGCACCCCACAAGTCATTTTCTTAACGAAAGCCACGTGTGCGCCCCCTGACCCGGCTCCCGCAGCCGGGGGGGTGGGGTGGAGGCCCCCTCCACCGCTCCAGAACTTCGCGCAAGCGCAGAACTCCGGCAGGGAGGTGGGGCCCCTCTGGCGGCCGTACCACCTAGGCCGGGCCCGCGGGGGGGGGGGGAAGGACCGGACCATCTGCGACTCCGGCCAGGGGTCGTGTCGTGCTAAGCCCTACCTGAGCCGGTGATGACGGCGAACCTCTGGGAGGGCCCGGTGATCTGCTGCCCCTCGCGGGCCTTGGGGTTCTCCATCTGGAGCAGTTCCAGAGAGCCCGCGACCGCCGGGGCCCACGGAGACAGCGAAACCCGCGCAAAGCCGGGCCCGGTGATCGCGAATGCCGACCAAGCAGCGCGAGAGGAGCCGCGCGCGTGCTCATTTGGGTAGTGAGGAACCGGCGAGACGCCGGGACGCCGACTCCCGGACGAGTTCTCGGCCTGCGCGTGCGCAAGGGAGCAGGGCGAAGCCGAAGGACCTCCTCTCTCGACACCGACTCAACGCGCTCTTTGCCTTGTTGGCGTGCACGCGCTAGACTGGCGGGCCAGAAGGGGCGGGGACGGGGGGGGGGATTCCGGACTCCCGGGTTCCAGCCCGAGCGCGAGCACGCGCATCAGCCCGTCTTTCGTTGCCATGGCAACAGAGAGACGCTTCGTCTCTTTTCCTCAACTTCAGAAGAAAGCCTTCCTTGGCGTCGGAGCAAGCCCACTGGGGAGGTGAGGGCGTTGGTGGGGAGGACAGATGGATGGGCTGGGGGCGAGAACACGGAGTGGGGGGGAAGGGAGGGAGAAGGGGAGCTGGCCTGGGGGCCTGGAGAAGAGCAGGGCCGTATGGATGGGCATGGGGCACTGCTTATCTGGGGGCCAACTTCCAACACGTCCCCTTTCCCCCCACTCTCCGCACAAACCTGCCTTCCGTCATGGGGACACTTTCAAGCAGATCACGGAAGGCCAGGCCTAGGGCTGAAAGGGCCCTCTGAGAGACACTGACTAGGGGAGGGCATCGAGGGCTTGCCCAGCACCAAAGCTGTCAAAGACCCAGTGAGGATTTGAACCCAACCCTCAGCTGGGTTTGGAGGCAGGACTCACTTTGGGCTCATTCCTCTTGCCTTCTCTGTAAAATAGACACTGGACTAAGAGTGTTTGTAGAATATTGCGGAAGGACATTCACGCAGAAATTTACTCCTAAACTGAGTCTTGAAAAAAGACGCCAACAACCTGAGAGGTATGCTTGAGGATAGGAACTGCAGGCTGGCTCTCAACCTCCCCACTCAAATTAAACTGCCCCGTCCAAAGTGAGCCCACCTGAAATCAGGGGCATTTCCTCTAGCCTCAGCTCACTGCTGCCCATCTTGGTTCATCCCTTCTCCTCCCACCTGACTCAGGGGTGGTCCTTGTCCAAATCTGGCTCCCCCCAAGGCTCTATGCTGGGCCCACTGCTCACTCTAGCTACATGTCACACCTCAGAGCCACCAAGTCATTGCCAACCAATGGCAATCTCAAACCCAACAAGTCCCAAACTCTGCCTCGATTCCACCTCCCCTTCCTTCAAAGCACAGCATAGGGGCCACTGCCTTCAAGCAGCGTAAGGGCACAGGGCCGACCTGAGGATACAGAGAAAGACAAAATCAGTGCCTGCCCTGCAGGAAGCCCCATTCTAATGGCAGAGATGACATGCCACCAATTATGTGCAAACAAAGTGGCTGATCCACTGGAGAGAAACGTCTCCCTCCCCCGTGCTTCTCTTCACCCCTGTTCTTAGTGGGCTCTCCCTCTTGAAATGACTTGGTATTTCCTTACCAGTGTAAAAGTTGTGGCCCCTGAAAGAATTCCAGTTCCTAACAAGGCAGAGGCTGTTTCATCTGTTCTGTGCCTAGCACATAGTAGGTGTTTACTGTTTGTTGAATCGACTACATGATCTCGAGTAGCCATTAAGTGCTCCTGTCTCTTTCAGTCTCAAGTCAGAATGTATAAGGTAGACATCCAACCAGAGCAGAAGCATGTTGTGGCCACTGAAGCCCGAAGGAACCAGGAGAAACAGAGGCAGAGCCGAATCTTTAATGTTCGGAACCGAGTAATTGGGGTGAGCTTCCCTAAGATGCCAGAACTGAACCATCTTGGGACTAGGAAGAGGATCGAGGCCAGGCCCCGGACTAGGCCCAGAAGTAGGAATAAGACCAGAAAGAAGGATATGACCCGGCCCAAGCCTAGGAAGAGGACCAGAAATAGGAAATGTGACCAGAATTAGGCCCAGGCCCAGGGGCACTTCCCCCCTCTCCCAAGAACAGTTCAGCATCTAATTCAGTCCCCTTGTTTTGGAGAGCTGGAAGCTGAGGCTTAGAGAGTGTGACTTGGCCAATGTCTCACAGTGAGGTGCTAGAAGAGCCCAGACCAGAAGTTGGGCTTCTATTTCTTAGAGACTGTTTGCCTGCTGCCTCTTGCCTCTTTTCCCTTTCTCCCTTTCTGTCCAAGGCCCCAAGCTCCATGGAGGGAAAGAACTGACCCAACCCACCCCATCTTAGCAGGTGGAGGGTGGGACAGGGCCCATCCAAATCCCAGCAAGCAGTTCAGAGTGCTGGGGATTGTGGGGTGGGACCATCCCATGATCTATGGCAGGTGGATGTGAAACCCTGAAGAACCAAGTGCAGGAGCAGAAAAGGCGAGAAGATGCTGAGCGGGCTCGTGAGGCAGCCTTTGGTAAGAGCCCTGGAGAGGGTGCACAGGAAGGGCCTGGGTCCTGGGCCCCATAACCACCAGTAATCCTCCCCTTGCAGATGCCAGCCGGGTCCAGTGTGACCTGGTGACCCAGCTGCTGGAGAAGGAGGAGTTGCAGCATGCCCGGCAGGTAACCCAGCAAGCACAGGCCTTCCGTGAGCGGGAGCAGCAGCCCCAGGACCGCCGAGACTTTGACCTGTCTGACCCAGCAAGGCTTCGGAAGAAGCCACTCCGAGTGGGCGACCTGGACCCCCACTGTGGGCCCTCCAGCATGCAGCGCTTTGCTGGGGAAGACTTGGGCCAAGCTACCCGCCAGCGCCTACAACGCGAACAGGCCCGTCGTGAACTGAGCCGTCAGCAGGAAGAGCAGCGTCAGGCTAGGAGGGATGAGAAGTACTCAGGTGAGAGTAGTGAGCAGACCGCAGCGGACAGCCAGTCGAAGGGGGTGCAGCCCCCTTCCATCTGCAGGGGGATGGGGGCATAGATGGGGAAGGGCCTTTCCTTCTCTCTCTCCGCCAACCTGGGATGTGTGGTAGGAGAAGATACTCCCAGAATGGCTAGCACAGACCCCAGCTCTGCCTGCATAACCTTGGCGAGGCACTGCCAGCTAGCTGGACTAGCTCCTGGGGCCCTACCCCTCAATACAGTGCTCAACCCTCGCCATCTACTCACTGGACCTTTGGAAGGTTGGAACAGCAGTTAGCATCATGCCCATTTGGCAGAAAGGCAAACTGAGGCTGGGAGATGCCAGGTAACTCGCCCAAGGTCACATGGCTATGAAGTATCAGAATTAGGGCTTTCCAGGATTCTGTTCAGGGAAGACACAGAGTAGACCATAGCCACAAGCTAGTTTACCCCTCTTTGGGCCTCAGCTTACCTAGCTGTTCCCAGGCTCAACTGAGGCCTTGTGGCCGCTAGGGGGCACCACAGTGCATGGAATGCTGGGCCTGAAATTAGGCCCAGTGTTCAAACCAGCCTCAGACACTTACTGGCCAAGTCATTTCCTTTCTGTCTGCCTCCATTTCCTCAACTAAAAATATAGGCGAGTCTCCACTAGGAGCCCTCTGCTACTCTCCCTATGCTCGCTACTTTCCAGGCTGCCCCCTTTTCCACCAAGTCTTTGAGGGGTTTTGCGGTGTTTTTCATCTTTGTGCTCTTGGTGCTGAAGCTAGGACCCTGCCCCAAACATGTGTTTGCTGACCAGCAGATCCCTCCCTCCCTACAGAGATTCTAGATGACCGGAAGCGGATAGAGATGGATCTTCGAGCCACTCACCTGGAGGATTTGGAAGCTGCCTGCCGAAAAGCCATGGCTGTGGCTGTGGCTAATTACAACAGGGCTCAGGTGCCATGGCTCCCCACCCTGCCTACACACTCAAATCCAAGCTTTCAGAAACTGTGCTTGGGAGCCCAGACCGACTCCTCTTCCTCCCTGCCCCTGGCCTGATGCCGCTCAGGGCTGGCAGAAGGGCAGACCCTGCTGCAGGAGGACTCCACATACCATACTCCAAAGGGGCCTCAGTCTAGGGAAAAGGGGGCTCCCTGGCTTTGAGGAGGGTTTGGGTGAGGATGCCAATTCTGGGGCCACAGTCCAGCCTAGGTCACTTCGGGGAAACCCCTTCCACTCTCTGAGCCTCAGCAGCTGCCCTGGGGCAACGGTTAGGGCAAACCCTAACCCTGAGCTGCCACCCTTCCCCCACCCAGGCCATAGAGGTGGAGGCACAGCGATGTCTGGCCCGCCAGAGGGAGCAGGATGACAACCTCAATGAGATCTACAATCACCTGACCAGCGACATGCTGACAGAGAACCCTTCTGTCTCCTCGAACCCCTTGGTCCCACATCGGGTGGTCCTGGAGCACTGGAAGGGCATGACCCCTGAGCAAACAGCTGCCATCCAGAAGGAGCAGGCAGCCCAGCACCTCGAGGCCCAGCGCCGGCGGCAGGCCGAGTGGCGCCTGGAAGCCAAGTGGGCCCTCCAGGATCAGTTGGCTGCTTGGGCTGCTTGCCAGCTGAAACACAAGCAGCAGGTGCAAGCACGGAAGCTGCGGCGGGACCTCGACGCGTACAACAAGCAGCTGGCCCGAGAGCAGCAGGCTCAGTGCGTGAGGAAGGAGGCGGCTGGGCCCGGGGTTCGGGCAGGGGTCGGGAGCTGACACCTACTCTGCCTTTCAGGAGGGACCACCTGGACAAAGCAGTATACACCAACCAGCCCACGGCCCACTTCCACCTCCAGTTCAACACCAGCAGCCGCTGAGGACCCAGGCGACGGTGGGCAAATAAAGTGACTTTGGGCATCCACACTGTGTCACTAACACGTGCTCCTCTCCAGCCCTGCTGTCCCACAGAGCCCAGAGAAATGACCTTTATTAGGCACCAGAGGTGAAGGCATTGAAGGCAGAGGCCCTGGTGCCCCTGTTGTCTGAGAGAGGCCAGGGTAGGCGCCCAGAGCCTAGGCTTCGAGCATCAGGGCTGCATGCGGATACCTCCATCCAGACGGATCACCTCACCATTGAGCAGGGGGTTTTCTACGATAGTCTGCACAAGATGGGCATATTCTGCTGGATCTCCCAGGCGGTTGGGGAAGGGCACTTGACGGGCAAGGAAGGAGCGGACCTTTTCAGGGAGTCCCAACAGGAGGGGTGTCTCAAACAGGCCTGGAAAAATAACAATAGCCACCATTTATCGAGCCACTGCAGTACTCCAAGACAAGTGGGTTTCCAAACTGGATGACCCCTGTCTGAGGCCCTGCTAGCCTCTGTCCCATGAGTTCTGACTTTGGCCAAGGCTCTCCCTTTCCCTGACCCTCAGTTTCCCCCTCTGTCAAATAGGGTTTGATGACCTCTTTAGGGTATATTCTCCCTTTCAGTCCTCTGAGACAGGTTTAGAGTTGGCTCATCCTGGGGCCAGCAGCAGGGTTGAAAGGGACCTTGGGGAGATACCAGAGCCCTACCTGGAGCAATGGTGACCACCCGGATCCCCATGGGGGCTAGGTCCCGGGCTGCAGGCAGAGTCATCCCCACAATGCCCCCCTTGGACGCAGAATATGCAATTTGGCCAACCTGGGAACAAGGGGTGAAAGCAAGTCAGCTGTGACCAAGGAGGCCGGGGGGGCCCCCAACCTCATCATGCTGGCTATCGAAGTGGCTGGCATACCTGGCCCTCGAAGGCAGCCACGCTGGCCGTGTTGATGATAACACCCCGGTGTCCATCCTCATCAGGCTCATTCTTGGCCATCTCCCCAGCAGCGAGTCGGATCACATTGAAGGTGCCAATTAGGTTTACCTGGGAGGAAGCGGGAAGGAAGAACTCAGTGGTAGTATCTTTGGGCTCATATGACCTGGGCTTGAAAGCCTTTGGGAGTTAAGGAGCCTTGGCTTTAGTTTGGCCCTCTGTCACATGAGGGACTTGGCTGCATTTGTGGGCCCCAGGATCCTTTCTAACTCTCCCAGAAGGCAGAGTAGTAGGAGAGCCAGGGAGTGGAGAACTGGGATCCGAGGGCAGGGGTCAGGGCTCAGGACCCACCCCCTTCCCTGACATACCTGGATCACCTTCTGGAAGGCCTCCAGGGAATGTGCCTGACTGTTCTTGAAGTTGTAAGTCTTGGAGGCCACAGCTATGCCAGCACAATTAACGGCAATGTCCACCCGGCCAAATTTCTCCCTGGCCAAGGTCAGGGCCCTCTGTACATCTGCTTCAGAGGTTACCTGACCGGGAAGAAGAGGGAGGGGAAGCATCAGCTAGTTGCCCAAGGCAGAGCAGGCCTGCCTCCAGGATTTCTGGCAGGAAAGCCCAGGCCTCTTGAATCTCTCCCAACCACCATGAGCTGGGAAGCCCCCTGCCCACCCTCCCACCTCGAGTGTGGCGGGGAAGCAGACGCAGACATACATCGGTGGGGGTGAAGGCACAAGAAGCCCCCAGCTCCTTTGCCAGGGCTTCACCAGATGAGTGGGGCAAGTCCATGATGACGGCCTGGGCCCCATGTTTGACCAGTCTTCGGATGGTGGCCTGGCCCAGGCCTGATGCCCCTCCTGTCACCACGCCAACCATGCCCTGCACGAATCGCTCAGTGAGAAATAGCCAGGCCGTCTCCGGGCTTCTGCATCGGGGGTGTGGGGAGGGAGGCTGAGATCTAAGGATTTAAGGAGCTGAGCTGGGGAGCTGCCCCTCCCCCCATCCCTGGCTGCGGAGAGGTAGAGGAAGGGGAGGAGGCAGCGGAGGTGGCTCCATCTGGTCCCAGTCACTGGGGCCAGCAAGGCTCCGATCACACAGAACCGTAGAGCTCCTGGCTTGCTGAGGGGAAACTGAGGCTAAGCAAGGTGACCAGGCCAACGGCGCGGCGGCTGGGCTGTAACCCACAAGCCCCCGAATCGATCGGGCCTGGAGATCGGGGTTGGGGGTAGGGGGTGTCCTCCTCGGCCCTTCCTCTCGCCCAGCCGGCCCGAGGGCACGAGGAGACCACGGCTACCTGCAGGTTCCGGATGCCTCGCATCGCCGCCACAGCTCAGTTTGTGCGTGTGGTTCTCTGCGCTCAGAGGCAAGACAACTAACGGGCAGCGTGTAGGGGCTGAGGGCCCGCCGCTGATTGGGCCAGACCCAGGGTGGGGCGGGGGGGGGGAGCTGTGGAGGAAGGTGGTGGCCCAAGGAGTCGCGGGAGCCGATGGGCGGGGCAAAGGCCAACGGAGCCGCTGCTGATTGGCCTAGATTCCCCTTCCTCAAGGGGAAGACTATGACCTCTTCCTGTGGTCCTCCTCCCGCCCAAGGAAGCTGCGGAGGCCAATGGGAAGGGGAGTGCCACAGGAACCGTCGCTGATTGGTCCAAACCTGGGTGCGGCCTCCATGGCCCTTCAGCCTAGGTACGGAATGGAGAAAAACTCGGAGGGAACTCACTGATTGAGGCCCGCTCCGCCCCTCCCTCCTTCCCTGCCTCTCCAGTCCCCAAGCCCCGCCAACCTTTGCCCAGGGCACTTCTGGTCATCCCTGCTTCACCTGACCTGGACTTCCAGCCAGGGATGGGGGTGGGGGGGAGAGCTGGGGAACAACGACCCCACCAAAGAAACCCGGATCCCCAAGAAATTTCCACTTCTTTAATAGATCCCCAGATTTATATGTGGCCATCTTCTCGAGTCCTAACTGTCTCTCTTGTACCCCAAGTTAGGATGGGTAACAAATACCTTGGGAAAAAATTCTGCACTAGTTTCTTTGATGAATATATAGAGAGAAATGCACATTTGAACAACTGGGAGGTTGACAAAGAAGACCAAAAAAAGAAAATGCCACATTCTTAAGGGGCTGTGCGCTGTCGGCGGAGCTGTGAGCTGGTATGCCCAGAACATTCCTAATGGCCGCCCCGCCCCGCCCCTACACACACGCCCCGGGACCCGGCAAGCAGTGCCAAAGAGAGCCCAGAAAAAGGTGCTTTGTGTGCCGAGGGAAAACTGAAAGCTGACAGGGTGCCATATTTGGGGAATGGCTGAACAAACTAGTATATGAATATAATGAATAATCATTGTGCCCTTAGACTAAGATAATGAGATGAACGATTTCAGAGGAAACGAGTTCATGTGGAGGATAGCGTGTATGACCTGGAGCCAGGAAGAGCTGAGTTCCAGTGCTAGCTCAGACATGTCCTAGGTGTGTGACCCTGGGCCAGTCACTTAACCACTTTTATGTTTCAGTTTTCTTATCTATAAAATGGGCTTAATGATAGCACCTAGTTCTGAAGACTGTGGCGAGGATCCAATGAGACATCTGTAAAGCGCTTAGTGCACCTTAAAGTATGATCATCAGTCAGGCATTGTTAAGATGCTTTGTGAAGTGTTGAAGAGCAAAGTGAGGAGAACAATATATACAATTAGAATATTTTTGAAAGACTTGAGAACAATGATCAAAGCTGCAATAAATCAGAAATCTCAAAGAATAAAGAAGCAACAAAGCACTTCCTTCGTTCTTTCTGCCCCTGGAGGTTAAGATGCAGAAAGCCGGAGACATTTGGGGATGTGGGGCTATACCAGAACATACATGTTTCTATGGAGGCGAACGCAATTTAATTTTATTTCCAGGTTCGAGTTCTCTCCCTCAACCACCTCACTCCCACTGAAAAATAAAAAAAACCCAAAATCCCTTGTGTGGTCAAGCAAAATAAATGCCCACAATGATCATGTCGTCGTCCCCCCCCCCATCCATCTCCATCTGCACTTGGAGTCCACGCCTTCTTTATCAGTAGGCAAAGTGATGATCCATGCGGCTGATCACTGGGACCGGACTCCGACTTCCTTAGTCTTGTGAAGTTGCTTGTCTTTAAAATGCTGTTGTAGAAATTGCTTCTAGTTATTAGTGATTCACAGCGTTTTGTGTGTGTGGCTATTGATAGCTTGGATTTCTTCCTCAGAAAACTGCCTGTTCATATCTTTTGACCACTCATCAATTAGGAAATGGTTTTTATTCTTATTCATTTAGATCACGTCCCTATGTTTCTTAGAAATATGACCTTTATCAGAGAAACTTGCTGCAAAGATT